>NW_028301609.1:11552500-13952500 GCF_987345545.1 Pholcus phalangioides
GATGGGATAAAACACTACCTGGTGACAGATTCAGGAATTTTTGATGAAATCTGGAAATCTCAGCAACATAGAAACAAAATCATGCTCTTGTTAGTGTAGCTTTATAGTAATCTCAACTTGCTGAGAACAATAACAGCGTCATTTAGTGACATATTTGGAAACTTAAGATTCTTTCTTGTAATCTAAAAGGTTGAGAACCATTGTCATTTGCCATTCCTCCTAGCATTTTATCGCAGTCATTTTCAATAACAACTCCTTTCGAATTTATCTGAGAGTGCCAGTAAAAATACGAATCGAATATTCATAATAATGTTAGTAAATATCTTATAAATCGGCGTTATATCAGAAAACACACAAAAAAAGGCAAATAAACGTGAAATCTCGTAAAAAAATATCTTTATTCACGTGTTACTAAGAGGTATCTTCCATTATTATAGAGAACTCTCTCGGACGGGACATACGTATCCAATCGATTTCAATTCATCATCACGAGACATTTCATCAAACAAAAGAGCCTTAACCGATTACAGAAGTATCGGTGCTACTGTGTCCATGACAGGGTAATGCATCAGAGTCTTCTGAGAAAACATAATCTCTCAGTATCCAATTCTTAGAAAAAAGGTTCGTGAAAACTCCATTAGGCTCGAGTGTTTCATGAATAATTCGGGTAAAGTGTCAGCTCCAGCAAGTATGAAGCTGATAAAAGTAGAGATTTAATGAGTTTTTTTTTTTTTCTCGAAATAAGATTCTCGAAAATATCAATCTTGTGCTATACACAGAAAAGAAAAGTTGTCTTAATACCTCTGCTAAATGTCCAGTTTCACTAAAGATCTCTGATGGTCAACGAAAGACATCATACGTGGACTATGAAAGGTCTACGTTTGTCCACTTAGTTATCCGATTACGTTGAAAACGTCATTTTGGCAGAAAATATCGATATTTATTTTGTTAATTCTTGTGAAAGCCCTGCTTGTTGTAATTCCAAAACAAGATTTGTTTTGTTTATATGATGCTTAGAATTGAAGTTACGTTCACATTAGTGTTGAGTTTTGACATACAAGAAATACGTGAGGGAAAACTGCAAACGTGTTTTACGAAGAATGTTATGTTTGACATTTTACTTGAGTTTGAAACATGACTTCTAAAAATCTATTCATTTTATCAATACGAAATTTTAATATAATATTCTGCAATTAATTTTTGACTTTATGAACTGAAATCTCAGGTCTATCACATATATGCGTGATTACAGTGCTTTATAGACGATACGTAGAATGAAATTTTAAAAGATCCACAACTTCATTAATAGATTTGAATGCAACGTACGAGCATACCATACAATCCTCTACATTTTGATTCATAACTTGCACCATTACTCTCTCAATGTACAGTGAAAATAACAAAACACTCCATTCATGGAAAATTTTAACAATCATGTTTCTAATATTACACGAATTTTGCTTGAAATTTGACATGGAAGTGACATATGTAGCTCAAAAGATTTTTGAGACACTTTCACCTAAACACTATTTTGAGACACTTTCACCTAAACACTATTTTGAGACACTTTCACCTAAACACTATTTTGAGACACTTTCACCTAAACACTATTTTGAGACACTTTCACCTAAACACTATTTTGAGACACTTTCACCTAAACACTATTTTGAGACACTTTCTATCAAAAAACATCAGTGAATTTCATTTCAGAGCCATTTTACAGAAAAATGCTATTGAACGTGGGCGGATACATTAAAGCTTGTGAACAATCATTTTTATAGCTTTCAATTCTTTTCAGAAAGGAAACTCCTGATTAAATAAAATGCAGGTCTCGTATTTAGGAACGGGAGTGAAATAATGGTTGTTGCATAGCACACCATTTCCTGGAAAATATTTATTTATCTCTTGAAGAAGAATAGAATGACGAGAGTATATTATTCAAGTTTCCCAAATCACACCCTAACGAAAAGATTCAGAATATTGGCTGTAATATTGAATAGTCAAGAAAAAACACACACATGCGCTGTGAACCAAACCATACGCAGTCAAATGAATAGTAATAGTAACATCTGTAGAGATGAGTAACATCCGAAAAGAAACGAATCTGTATATTCATTAAGTAATAGTAATATGCGAAAAAAAAACGATTTATATTCATATTCATGCTTCATTTGTTTCTTGATTCTCGATACGTGAACAGAAATCTTCTACAGCCTTACGATCAGTCAAAGATAGATCATACTTGCCGTCGGTCATACAATAAACATTTACGAGATTCTTAGACTTTCGCATGAGTTTCACTAAGACATGCTCGTTTACTTTTCCCGCCAGAATGTCTAAATATGAAAGCTTTGGATCGAGATTTTCATCTAAATAAGCTTCCAAAATCCCAGTCAGATCATTGAACTCACTTTCCAGCCAAAGCGTTGTCAGAGTACGTTTCCACTTGCCCACTGCTTTCCTCACAAACTTCACATCATCAGTTCTGAGACTACAGATTATCAAGACATCGATTCTCTTTAACGGAATTTCCGACATGTTATCAAGTCGCAGATTCGAACATCTGCTCAAAATCAGATTTTTTAGACATTTTGAGTTTTTCAATATGGGGCACAAGTCCAGTCCACCAAAATCAGTTTCATGAGCGTTAAATAAGCTCAGTTCTTCGAATCCGGCGAGATTTTTCGATTCCGACACAACTACGTCACAGTTGCTTATTATCAGCTTTCGCAATTTCGGACAACCAACCATGAGTTCGTCTACTGGGAAACGAACTTGTGAAGAGTCCAAACAGAATTCGTAGATCTGCAGCTCTTCTAATGAGTGGCAGTGCTGAGCGATCCTCGAAACCAGATTTTTGTCCGCTCTGAAGAGATAGTTGTCCAGATACAATTTCTTCAATTTCTGTCCACCAGTCTTCAAAAACTCATTAACCAAATATGGCCTTTTGTCTGTAGAAGGCTCCAATTCCAAGCTTTGGATATTTGGGCAATGTTTTGCTATTGCCTCCATCGAAACTTTCGTCAGAAAAAGTTCGGAAACTTCCAGTTCAATCAGGTTGGGGAAATATCGAATCAGCTGAACAAAATTTGGTGCATCACGGAAACGGCCGTAGCTACCGATGTTGAGGCTTCGAGCAGATGAGAGTAAACCCTTTTCACCCAACAGCTTGAATTCACTCCAAGTCCATCTCTGATTGGTCGACGTAACATCCACCCACAGCGAAGGAGTCGAATGGATGTCTCTCCATCTTTTGCAGACCAGTGGTATGTTCTTTAAGAAGCATCGATGCCTCTGGGATTTGATGTAGAACGAAAAGATGTGGACGAGAATCTCCGGGGGCAAATCGTTGATGGTGTTCATGGTTCCCGTGTCTTTGTCACGATTGCTTTAGATTACGCAACTTTCATGTTAAACAAGAACATACTTACACAAATACTAAGCTAAGCCTTTATATCAGCTACATAATTCTAATACCGCATATGTATAATGTAATAAGATGTGCTACTACAATATCGTATATGCATCTCGTATACAATCCTCTCGGGAATTCATAACAATCGGTACTCGTCGAACGCGTGTGTGTGTGTATGCGTGGACGTAACATATATGTATTGTTGAAATTATCTACGTTCTGTGTTATACTGATGTTGCTACCTGTCTACCATATTTTGACGTGAAAATGGTGAACTCCTTAATCTTCATGTAATGTAAGTAATGTTTTAAACGTCTGCCTGTTTCTGCGTAGACATTTTTTTTTTTTCAAATTGGAGACCCGCTAACGTTTACCTCGAATTTGGGTAACGGCTGTAAACCAACTTCAGCCGACCACCGCAACTGTGCCGCAAACGGGGTTCGAACCTGGTTCCTCACGAACCCTCTATAGGTCTGTGAGAAAATAATTTCCCATTACTATAAAAATTAAATTAATTATTGCAATTTATTCTTTTTTCTTGTGAAGTTATATGAAGAGCGGGTTGTTGTTCATATAGATGTAAGCATTTCATTCATATGAGATTCATTTCCTGCCGTTAATGAATGTTTTTTTAATGAAAGTGGGAAGTACATGTATTCCAGTGGTTCACTGGGTAGCGGCCCTTCGCTGAATATCGTTGTTCTGTGGAGTTCGCGTTCAAATTTTCCTCATTAAAAAAGCAGTGACTTAGTTAAAAGGTATCTAACCAGTTTCATTGTAATTCAATGTATAATTTGGTATTAAAAATTTCTCGATGACGTCAAAAATCTTGCTCAAAAGAGAAAAAAATGGCAGTTTTAATTCTGCATTCATAATTTTTCTTCTGTTGTTTTTTAGTCACCGATGAGTGATAATTCATGAATGTTTTGTCGTTTCCGAATTATTGAATGTATAAGCCTTATCAATTGTGCTCTTTGTTTTGTCCATTGCTACGGCAAAGATGTTATAGGTAGTAATTCCTTCATCGTTGCATTCATAGATTCTAGATCCTCATAAAGTTACCTGCCCTATGCAGGAGCCTGCAAGTATTAAGCAAATTAGGCTCCTATATAAAGAGAAGATGAAACAGAAAACAAGTGCATTCATAACCTATACCCGTTAGAAACCCATAAGTCACTTACATTTCAGTTGAATTTTCAGCAAATGAATTGATAAGCAAATTTTGCAACAGAACACGAGCTGGTTACGTACCCTTACATGGAGTTGGTAAAAAGGGAAATGATCCTGATGGGCGGCCTGTGATCGAAAATAAATTGCTTTTTCCGGATGTATGGTCACATATACCAATTCGTATACAGGAGCTGTGCATTCTGCAGCATAAAGGCCAAAGAAAAAAAAGGATCAATATGATTTGTAGGAAATGTGTGGTTTTATGTAAAATTTGCTTTGCTCCTTTTCTCAGCTTTTAAGTCTGATATTCACTAATTATTTGTGCTTTTTTTTTAATGTTTTATACCAAAGAATAAATTAATTTCACACGACACTTGGATTTTAAATAAAATTTTGTTTGATTTACTTGATTTTTCCATATGGAGATATAAAGCGGTGAATAATTATAACATCGCTCACACTCGCTGTTGCACTTAACGGGCAGTTAAATAATAATTGACACCCGATGATTTGCATAATATCAATGATATTCATAAAATTTATACAATTACATGATCTTATATACCTTGTAAGGCAACAAAAATGTTAAAACGTGTGCCTTAGTCTTTTTTGCCCTTTAAAGGTTTCAAGACCAGCTAGGTATTTATTCCATTCTACATTAAAATATGAATTAAAATAAGAAATTAGGGTCAATTGTTATTTTGTAATAAATAACGTGTTGCGGCGTTCAATAACCGACTTAGAAAAAGTTATATTGTTTTCTCCATTTGAGTGTATTACAAAAAAATAACTATCATGTATTTCAACATTATTTTAATAATTTCGCAGGCTCATTAAAGCAGAAGCAATATCGTATTAACCGATATTTCTTTGTATCCGATTATTTTATAACTCATCATAATAATCACTTATTCTATAGATTATTGAAAAACTAATTTCTCGGATTGAAAAAAAATCACGATAGGAAGTGAAAAAATATGAGACCGAAATTTATATATGGGTAAACGGTAGAAAGTAATATTGAGAATCAAAGATAGATGTCGCTAAAAAACAAAACTAATTTATTCACACGCGCATAAAATCGAAACTTTAATTGACTCCAAATGAAACAAATTTTGTCAACTGGCCAAAATGAAAAGTAAAAATTTTATTAATTCATATGTGATTACTCACAGAATTCTGAAAAATTGATTTTGACTAAGATTAACTTTATCAAAATTATATTGCTGTAAACACATATTTTTTTTCAAAAGAAGAAATAAACATATGTCTATGATATGATTAGTCTGAAAGAAAAGGAAGTTTTTTACACTAACACCCTCTGCTGTTAAACTAAAACAGTAATTCAACAGCAGAGGTGCTAGTAAAAACTTCCTTTTCTTTCCGGCAATTCGGCAAATTTTTGATCGCTCTTTCAATTTCTTGAACAAATCGCTCATACTTTTTACATATGATTACTACTTCACCAAACACCAACTCTGGCCATATCGCTATATTGCAATTTACTGCCATTAGTGAGGTGCGTTGGAAGTGAAGGTGCCGTCTATCGGTGGTCGCCTCGAGTTCGTTTGGGTAAATATCTTACCTATATCCTCCCTTGGGTTCGAACCCGGGACCGTGACAGCATCCTTCACGGTGGTAGACGAGCATCTTACCACCACCACGCTACTCGGACGTTAACCACCGATTACTGGTTACTTAAGTGACATGTTAGAGAACTTTCAAAATCCCCCCCCCCTCCCCATCCATTCCATCACTTACAATGAAGAGAATCAGACTGAGGGCAATCAGGAATGCTCTTAAAATTTCAAACCCTTCCATCTGGAGGGCAATCGACGAGTCACTTTTAAATAATTGTTCAAATTTAAGAACAAAAATCAATGCTAAAAACATCTAATTTCTACAACATATGGCCTCTAAATTTCACGAATCAACGTAAAACAATATCGAAGTGGGAATTTATGGCAAGAAAAATGTATTTTTTTGCATTTTTTCAAAAAAGTCATTTTTTTTAGAAAATGTTTGAAAGTAAGCAAACAAAAAGGTATTTATGACATTCTTGCTCAACTTCCGGGCTCTAATAATAATTATTGATGAAATCAATATCTGATATCAAAGAAAATATTCGTTTTCGCAACCCAAAAGCAATATACGGGTGGAATGTATCATTGGTTAAGAACGACTGGTCTAAAGAAAGAGGGAGACAGAGTCTCTGTGTGGGATGGTTTATTTCCCTCATGCCTGAATGTCAGTACATGAAATTCATCAATCCAATCCTACGGCAAGCTATGGCACATCTTAAATATACAGTGTGAGACATAATTATATGACGTTACGAATATTCGCGAAAAAAAAACAAAAATAATATTTCCACTATAATGAAACCAAATTATGTATATCGTTCATTTTGTGTACAATTGTGAGTGAAATTACAAGGACGTCTGAGAAATAGTTTTGATATTTTGTAATTTTTGTGAATTCTCCAGTAAAAAATTAGTAGGACAGAAATGTAAAACATTTTCATTTCTACCATTTTACAGTAGTGTAGCACTACGCTACTTTATGCAAATCATTTTTTTTACTTCACTGGATAACAAACTGATAAAAATATCTCCCCTTTACAAGTACCTCATCAGTGGGGAAAAATGTCACGGGGTACAGTGCCGCAAAAAAGTAAAATTCGTGAAATTTTGCTATATTGCGTGGCACCGGTGTTTCTAATACTCGTATAGCGAGTAAAATTGGATGTTATCGATGTGCCGTCACAAATCTTTTAAATCGTGAAAAATATGTGATTTTGTAGAAAAACGATCTGGGCACACGCACTCCATGATTGTCTGCCCCATCAAAGCGCAACGTTCGTGCTCTAGCAGTAAGCAGCAAAATTTCAACCAGAAATATAAAATCTGCCTTACAACTGGAATGCTCACAGCCAACAACTTCTAGAGTTTTCAAAGAAAAAAAAACCAACCTTGATAGTCCAGATGTTTTTCATTCATATTGGCATGTTTTGAGGTCTGCAACGCCGCAATTAATGAGCCGTCAAATGTGTGGTGGTTCAGTGATGGTTTGGGGAACATTTTCTTCCCAAGTAAAGACTGATGTAGCTTTTCCTACCCTCAAGGATGAATTCAATAATCTGCGAGAACTTTTGCAGGAGCAACTTGGTATATATAAATAAGTTCTTTTCGTGGCGAAATATTGCATATTCCAACAAGATAATGCGCCAAATTCTTGTGTCAGGTCACACAAAGCAGTGGTTTAACCAAGAAAACATCAAAATTTGTGGGTGAAAGTTTGTACATCAGTATACGCAGGTAGGAGACAACATTCTTTCATCGAACATCTAAAAGCCGACATATCACTGTTTAAGAATTACGCCTCTTGTGACACTCTCATTGATTTGGTTGAATCTATGCCAAATTGCATTTTTGCTTTGATTAACAACAGAGGTGGTTGTATAAAATATTCCTTTTGGCAAATTTATATGTAATTTGTTTGAATTTTATTTTACTTTTCCCTCAAATAGGTGTCTTGTAATGCTGTCCATACCACGCTTTCTGTTTCTCCATAGAGTAACGTGAAAATATTTTTTTAAGTTTCCAATATTTGGGGTAAAGTTATTTTTTGCCGTCATAAAACAGATTGAAATTTTTGGTATTTTTTACTTTGCTCCTTCTTGTGATTTCACTAAAATTTAAGAGTGCCTTATAGTTATGTCTCGCACTGTAGTGCAGGAGCAGAATACCGTTGCATCTGCTATCAACAAATGTAAAATGTGTGATTTTATAGCTGATGCGTTTCTGTGTACTGAAACTGCTGCCATATGTCGTCTGAATTCGTAAACGAAGAATCGGCAAGTGATTGAATTTCTTTAAATGCTTTGATTTCCACGTGGTGGGCTTGATTGCTTTCTCTCGAAAAACTATGATGAACAATAGGTACTACTATTGCTACTACTACTACTGCTTAACCGCACATGCACCCCCGTGAACGGAATTTCTAACGAATTAGCTACATGCCGGAACATAATTGCGTGTGTGGAATTGAAGTATTTGTTATTAGAGTAATGCTTGTGTGATTCGAGTTATGCAAATTATGCTTCCATAATTTGGATTCAAAATGACGAATGCCTGAATTTTTAAGTTGTGTAAGTACCGTGTAGTAGGTCTGCAACAGTAGGTACTGCGGATATATCTTCCGGATTATACAGTAGGGTGGAACGAAAAAAAAATGTCTAAATTGCCATTGTAATAGAATTTAAAATATGCCTTTATGTGAAGAAATGTCATTCTTAATTTTTTTCCCCAAAAATTCAAACTTCTTGAGGTTCCTCATCGCCCCTAAAGTTTTAAGCACGTGTGGAATTCTCTAGCATGACACCGCTTAGGAGGCTTTCCTATTCCCCTGAACTCGTGATTCGTTCAGTGACCCCGATGTTCTTCCCTTATTTTCAGTATTCATCTGCAATCTTACCCATTAACTGAGAGGGTGTATAGCAATCAAAGTGACGACCAGAAACGTTTATTGTTGTGACATTTTATGAAATCCTAAAGAGTTGGATTCTCGGATCTTGCCCACCTATGGCGATGTTATGCTTTGTTATTTGCTAACTCAACGCAATATGAAGACACAACAATCAAGAAAAGATCCAGATATTGCAGACATTCTTGAAATTATCGTGCCAAAGATAGAAAATATTTGTAAAACTGCTTCAATTCCTACGGTTTCTCACCAATGGATACGCAAAATTTTCAAAGACTTTTATTGTAAATACAAGAATCTTCAGAAAACTATGAAAGCAAGGGAAGATTCTTAAACTTTCAAGTTCAACTTGAAATCTTTTCAGTGCGAAGCACGGAAATTGTTCGACATTGCAGCAAGCAAATGTGATTTTGAAGACTAAGTGTGACAAGTTGAGAAAGGTCCCAAATATAGAGCGAGATTTCTTGCAAGATCAAAGTACACGCAAGACGGCCATTGGTCGAGTAGATGTCCTAACAACGAAGAAATTGAAAAACAATGAACAAAGGAAAATGAAAATGGTATCCCGTTTTAAGTGATCTCGAGATGAAACGGCGGACACTAATTCATCAAACATTGAAAACTCATCTATATCAAACGATTCTGAGGAAAGTGATTTATATGATCTAAAACAGTTTGCCGTTGGAGTTAGCATTTCCATCTACGAGTAACTGAAGCTGGTCCATCAATCAGTGCCGAAGCAAGTACTTCATTTGCTTTTGAAGTTCTACCATCATCCTCACAAATAAGAACTAAATTATCAAATATTGCTCTTGCTTGTGCTATAACTGGTGTGTCTGATCGATCAGCTGCAATTATTGCGAATGCTGTGCTGGAAGATACAGGAAGATATAGGTTATTGACGAAAGAGAAGCCAAATATGACAATAGATCGGATGAAAATGAGGCGTGAAAGAGCACCACAGAGAGTTCTTTTGCAAGATAAAATTCCTAGAACAAAATGTGCGAGGAATATATTTTGATGGTCGAAAAGACAAAACCTTAGCTAATGTCAAAGAAGGTGATTCTTTCCATAGAAGGACCATATCTGAAGAACACATAACCATATTTCAGGAACCCCGGTCAATTTAACTCTTTCACACAACTCCAAGAAGCAGTAGAGCAAGGGATATAAAGTCATCAATCCTAGACTTTTTGAAGCAAGATTTTGATACGAAAGAATTGATGGCGATCGGATGCGACGGATCTGTTACCAATACTGGTTATATGAATGGTGTTATCAAATTAATAGAGAAAGAAATAGGCTGCCCTTTGCAATGGCTTATTTGTCTTTTTCACTTCAATGAGTTACCTCTAAGGCATATTGTGAAGCATCTAGATGGATGTTCCATTAGTCCACACGGGCTTCAAGGTGATATCGGACAAAGACTGGAAAATTGTGAAAGATAACCTATTGTGAAATTTAAACCAATCTCTAATAACCTTCCGATAATGGACAGTGACAACAGTGATTTAAGTGCAGATCAGATATATCTTGTGGAAATAATACGAGCAAAGAACTGGGAATCAAGAGAGTTCTGAAAATTAGAAATGAAGGATTATTAGAAGCAGAAATCCGTATATTCCATGCTCCGAAAATAAACTTTTCTGCTAAGCACTATTGGGAACTAATTGCATGTGATCAAGTGCGAGTGACTGAACCACCTATTATGAAAAATCAGGAAATGGACCCACAAAAATGATCCGAACCTGCTTTTCCATCTATACCGAATTTTCCGTGTCACACACAAGCAGTTGAACGGTGCGTACGACTCGACTCGTAACTGAAGCATTTCTTGCTGTATCAACAACCGAGAGTCGTGAAGGCTTCATTCAAGCCAGAATAAAATCAAGCAGTACTTTTCCATCGTTTGAAAAAGAAGCGGACTATTTTGCAAAAAAGTGAAATGTAATAACAGTGTGATAACAGAGGCAGCAATAGAGGCATTCTCCTGACACCTATATCGTCAAACTGTTTTTTTGTTTTTATAATTTGCAATATGGTTATAGTTTTGTCCCCACCCCCAAAAATGGTTTATTTTATACATATATATTTAAAAAGATCGTTCGTTAAAATGATTTTTATAATGTGTACTTCTTAGAAAAGTATTTTTCCCTCGATCTTTAGGGTCCGTGAGGAACCTCAAGATATTAAAATATTTTCCTAGATTTTGGTACAACGTCTTAAAACCTTGAAAGGCATCTTTTGAATACTAAGGCAACATCAATTTCCAAAAAAAGTGAAAAAACACCCTTTTTCGTTCCACCCTATTATACAGGGTGGGCAAAAAGTCCGTAGAAACTTTAAAAATGAATAAAAACCGGTAAAATAACCGAAATAATAAACGGTTTGCAGGGTTACCATCGCTAGGTCACGGGAATTGTTTTACTGGAAAAAAAATAACTCAAAAACAACCGATAGGTGGTGCTGACGTAAACAAATCAAAGAAAAGATACGGAAATATCGAACAGCCTCCAAATCTTTTATTACAGCAGTAATAGTAGCAGCTCCTACCACGAGATGAGATTTGGCTACGGCACGTCATGTCACGTGAAACGGTTCTATTTTATCCTAGAAGGACATGCCAATCGTGGGAGCTCAGTCACTGATGAACTTTTCTCGATGTGCAATCGTTTTACCAAAAAAAAAATTGAATAAAATCATCCGACGTGACGTGACATGACGCAGCGAAAATTCATCTCGTGGTCGGCAGACTATATGTGTTCCACATGACCACCACCAGATGGGATAACACATTGCATGCGAGTCACAAATCTAGCAACGCCAGAGTGCAGCAGGTCCACATACACGGTTTACAGAAGTTTCTAAGGACTTTTTGCCCACCCGGTATGTCTATACACATACTTCTCTAAGTTATATCATGGTAATTATGGATCTATTGATCATAATCAAATTAATTATAATACTTCCATTATAATACTCGCATTTATCGCATAATATTTCTTTTCTTACTATTGATTTTGCTGATAAATTGCATGGAGTAACATTTTGATGAAGTATACAATATACATGGCTGATCTTTGTGTATTGTAGTATTCTAATGGTCACGTTTACCCTGACAGTATGTTTGTGTTTTTTTTTCTATCAACTGAAGTCACCACGCAGTCCAATCGGGCTGGACAGCGCGACGAGAAAAATTAAATTTCGTCTGTCTGTAATCAAATTACTTATTTTGTCAAGTAATTATATTTATCTCACAAATATGTCGAATACATTCCCTTTCGTGAATTACAATTATGACGTGCAGTACACACCCATCATTTTCCGCCATTGGTGGTTATTCACCTATTTTAAAGGTAGGTGGCAAAGCTTTCCGGCCTTACTTTGACAGCCTAATTTTCCTTGTTAATTTTTTCGGCTGTAAATGGTGACTTTACCTGCCTTGACAACTTTTTTAGCATTATACCGCATTTTCATGAAAGAAATATGGTCAGCGTAGGTATTTATCGTGTTGCGTGTATTGATACACCTCTATCGAAACAACTTTCGCGGACCTGATGGAACTCACCGGGAAGAACGATTTTTAACCCTTCTTCCATTTTCGAGGAAAATATCCCATGTGTGGAAGAGCCATGTTGCTGTAAATTCACCAACAAGGATAGAAAAGCGAGTTGGCAAACAAAAAATGACATTTTTATACTATTCAAATCTATATAAATCATATAAATGAAGTGCGTTCCCTGTGTGCAATATCCCAAACACAGGATGATCCAAAAGTCACGCAACCAGTTAGAAAAAAAATAAATTTCTCAAATTCTCTACTGATTGTAAATGAAAAGTTTGTTCATAGACAGCAGCACTATACTGTTCAGGATGGAAAAAGACGTTTTATTTTTTTTATTTCCCATGCGCTTACTAATACTCTCAGTCGCTCCCTGTATGGTCAAGATATTTGTTGCCAGAAGCAAAGAATTTTTAGGATTAAACAATATTTTTCATCTCGTTCGTTTGAAGCCTTTATTGAGGCAGTCAAAAATGCATTCCCAAATGTTTCTGTGCCCAATAAGACAACAATCTTCCTATTGGTGTCCCATTTTCATCATCCTTGGATAAGTTGCCATTCGGTGGTAATATCGGCGATTGTGAGCTTTTGCCTAAATTTGGTCCGACTGTTCATGTACTCTCCAGTTTAGCGCACACGAGTTCCAAGGAAAGATTGTGGTATTTGCTTTTGCAGTCTAGTGGTCTAGAACGCTCACGCGGCAAGTGAGAAGAGTACGTGGGTTCGGTACCCCGCAAAGGTAGTTGAATTTTTACTCTTTGCTAAATTCACCTTCGAATCAGCCAGCTGTTAAAAACATTCGTAAGTCGACCTTAAATTTGTACGGATTTTGGAGCATCGTAAAAAAAATCAATGATAGCCGCACTTTGAGCATTTTCGACAATTTTTTGCTTTAACTGGTAACTTTACGTACCTTTGATAATTTTTTATCTGCATTTGTCAACTTCACTAGTCTGTGACAATTTTTTCCCGATAATTTGTAATTTTGTGTTTTCGATTTCCCGTACTTTTATGATGACAATATGGACAGCCAAAGACAGGGGTTCTCAAACTGTGTTGCCGCGGCGCCCTAATGATCCACGAAGTGGGGTCCTGACAAAGTTTTTTCGAAGCGACTCTTTGCCGCGGATAAGAGTTGATTAAGGAAAAGGGTGCCACTGTGTGTGTGGGGAATTATTGTGTATATTGATAATTTACTTCCAGACGATGAACCTCTGACGTAACAGAAATGGCAGAAAAACATACCATGTTCTTCCTCCGAACAATTTTGCACAATAACAGTGGAAAGTTGTGCGGAACAATTTTTTTTATAATTATCTTATTTAAATACCTTTTACGTAAATTAATCACTAATATGTTTTAATTCTCTGAAAGCACAGAGTGTTTAATAAATTTTGACGGATTTTTAAGATAAAGGTAGTAAAATTCAATCAATTAATTACACTTATAGATTTGTCAAAGAGTCGGACTGTCTCTGACACAAAAAAAAATCAGAAGTAATCAAATTTTTTGTTAACAGATGACGCTGCGTAGTCTTATTTCCTAATAATTAATAAATTTAATCCCTTTTAGAGACAATGGGAATCGAGAACTATCTCATGAACAAATTCTTCCTTGAATTCAGTTATTCTGCATTAATATCATGGTAGTGATTTTACATAAGGCAATTGACGACAATTTGATTTTTCACTTCACCAATCTCACAGCGACTAAAGCTCGACATTAAATACAGAGTTCTTGTAACGTAACCTTATATGGTTTTTTTCTTAGAAAAAATTTCATATATTTTCATAGAATTTCATATTCATGTAATTTATCAGAAGTTTTATATCATGAGGTAAGAAGGGGTTTTACGAAATTCGACACCTAAGGGGATAGTAAGGAGGGTTCAAATGTAACATAGAAATCACGCCTAGCCAAAATTTCTGAAATTCATGAAATTTGGTCAGAAGTATTGCTTCATGACGTAAAGACTAAGTAAGAACGAGCCTTTCAAAATTTGACCTCTGAGGGAGATCATAAGGGGGTTCAAAAGCAACAACAGATAAACCACTCCGAGCGAAACCGCTGAGGCTAGTATTCACGAAATTTATTAGTAGTTTTATATTTCATCACTTAAAGACCAATTAAGAAAGAGGTTTCCACAAATTCGACCACTAAGTGGGCCATAAGGGGGTTCAAAAGTAGCAATCATTGGAATCAACAGTTTTATTTCATGACATTATTTTATTTTCATCGACGAACTAAAAACGGGTTTTTTTTTAAATTCGGCTCTTAAGGGGATCAAAAGGGAGTTTTGATTCCCTTTCAAGGGCCACCACTGGAGGGGGGGAGGTCATATGGAGAAATCACGTCTAGCTGAAACCAGTGAAAATTCACGAAAGTTGATCAGAAATTTTGTTTCGTGAGCTAAAGACTAATTAAGAACAGTTTTGTCCAAATCGGACCCCTAAAGCTCCGTTTGCATGAGGAATAAAATATTCCTGGGATGTACCGGTGACAGGGATTTCTACTACAACCTGTGTTTATGGCGTGTTAGTTTATGCCGTGTATCCCCCCCCCCCTTTCTATCAAGACTGATGAAAACTCTTGGCCACATTTGGTCCTTAAGAACCCCCCTCCAAAAATCAAGATAACATTCGAACAGTCAGGACTCCCACGACGGCCCAGAGCAGCCCATCAGGTGCAGAAACCCAACCCATTCCCTACCTGAACCCACCACAAAGCCCACCTGAAAAGTATGATTAGGGCCAGAGGTATATAACAATTAGGGCGGACTTGCATGTCACAGACTCTTTCCAGAAAGACGCTGTGGTCCAGTGATGGACTCGCATCGCGAGGATCAGGATTCGAACACTACTGTTGCATAGGCGGAGATAGACTTGGAAGTCTGGGGGGGGGCACGATGATGATGATGTCAATTCATATATGCATATATACATTAGATCAGTCAACTTCACCTATGACGCTGGGGGCGCAATGCCCCCCACGCCCCCCCTCCCCCCGTATCTCCGCCCATGCACTGTTGTCGCATAGGTGGTCGGCTGATGTGGATTTTGTATGGTTCCCAACTTTGAGGTGTGAATAAGAGCCGATCTCTCCGTTAAAAAGTCTCGCCACAGAGACCAACAGGACTGAATTGATACAATTATTCAATCATTACACTTCACTAATAGTTCGAAAAATTGATCGCAGATGGCGGCAATATAACAAGAATTACAAAGAAACGCCCACTCACTATGTCACTCGTTCTATGACTAGTTCTCTCTCTCTCTCTCTCACTATGACACTAACTCACTCACTAGGTCACGTAATCTCTATCTATAGATCATTCATTTCATAACTACTGTATCATTTAGGCCGGTATTCACCGACATGGTTTAAGCTATAGTCACAATTTTTTGATAACAGATCGACACGGATTGGTTAAATTCAGGTTTTTAACCAATCTATGTAAATCTCTTATCCAAGTTTAAACCATGTCGGTGAATACTGCCCTTACTGACTCACTCACTCGGGCATTCCTCGCTCACTTACTTGTTCCCTCCAAACTTTTCTCTTCGAATTTTCCTAGCGATGAATTCTTCGTAAATCGACAGCGCCATAGATGATGTCATATTTGGCCCGCGGGTCGGAGATTGCGCTCCCACTTTGTTAAACATTTAGTACTAACTTTTCATTACTCATCATCCGTCAAAAAGTAATTTTTGGCATTTTCGAGTGAGATAGATGTCTTTTTCTCGGCCCGAGATATCAAGGAAACAGTTATTTTCCAGATATTTTGCAGGATATTTTTCAGCAAAATATCCGGAAAATAACTGTTTCCTTGATTTTCGATTTCATCGTTCATAATTTTTGTCGCAACACGGTCATTTCCTGCAAACAAGAGTTAAATGGACCGGGAACAAAAATTTATTGCCGATTCAGAATATGGCAGCCACTTTTGTACTTATCGAGTGGTTGGTGCGCTTAAAACCAAACCTCGGTGTGGGACTCCCTGCGGTAACAATATTTTCCTATGGTCATGTCGTCGTTTCTGTTGCACCCCTCTGACAGGAAAGTTTGTTAGATATTTTCAAATTTAAGAAAAAGCGTAGAAAAAGGAAAATTCAAAATGACGTTGCGGAATGAGGAGGTCACAAGCAAAACATAATGCTTTCCACGACATTGAGAATTATCAACGTCGTAGAACAGAAATTTCAATAAGACATCCACATAAAATCCATATGATTATAATCAGGGATTATTACGTTTAATAATAAGTGGAATAAACAAGAGAATAAATGTCGGAACGTCCTATTTACGAGAAGCTCTTCCCCAGTGTCCATGAAAAAATTATTGTGGAATCAAAGCGATAAATTATCGAATTCAGTTCGTTGTTGACGACAAATTATCACATGTTACGTATATAATTTACAGAGCCGCAACTACATACTTCGTCGAACAGGGCCAACCGGCATTTTTGCGCTCCCTAGCGGTTAAAGGGTGAATTCAGCTCCCCTTCTGGTCCAGCGCCCGGGGGCAAAGGAACCGCCTGCTCCCCCCCCCCCTGGTTGCGGCCCTGATAATTAATAACTTCAAGAATTGAAAACATAAATAACTCTAAAGACACTGGTAATTGTTGTAATCATCACGTCAACAAATTATTGATTTCGAGTCGTTCATAAACACATGTAATGTCATACTATCACACGTTTACGGGTGAATAGTTATAAAATGGGGGGGGGGGTAATAAAAGATTCGACAAAACATTTTATGTACATGGCACATCAACATAAACATGTGTGTAAAATTTCAATTATTTAAAAAAGCGAACTTTCTCGCCACATACTCACTAAACATGGAGCCATTCGTAGAATACACAGAGGGAGAGAGACGCCACCTTATCGTGACCGCATATCGAGTAGTGAATGGCCGCTATCGCATCACGATACCTTCAAGCTTCAGGTTGTCGTCTGCTGTTTGGAGCGTCTTTTCGTGACATTAGTTGTAGTTGTTGTTGCATACCATCGTCTGCTTATTAACTTTATTTATTTTATTGTTATAAGCTGTTTCATTGGTTCGTCAATTTTACTGTATTAGTAGGATGAATGCCTCGTTTGAGTTATTTGAGTTAGTTCTAGCATTAATGCATGTAAATGCATGAAATAATGAAATATCCACATCGAGTAGCCAGGGTTTCACACGATTTTCCATTGGAAAGATTGTTCAGTTTTTTTTCTTAGCGGTTCCCAAACACATTCAGTCGTGGATTCCCCCCCCCCCAGAAATATCGGTGTCTGCCTTAGATCCCGTTTATAGCAGGATATTGTTCTCCAACAACTGAGGGCATTCATGCAGTACAGGTGAATGTCATGCAAGATAACAATGCAATCTACTGGAGTGCAAAAGAACTAAAGCGACGCTTCATAATCCTATCGAGAGCTGTCGCCACAAGCACAATTTCCGTCGTATCATCAACACTGTCACTGCAGAAGTCTGCCAACGTTGCAGCGGTGCTTTTGCGCATTAATTAAGTTAAAACTTTTTCTAAGTATAATTCGTTCATATTATTTTCCTTTCAAAACTTGGCTTAATTTGTTTTTTACAATATTACAATTAGGCTGCGAACCCTCGGGGTCCACGAACCCTCGATTTGGAAGCGCTGGTTTGTTTAATAAATGTTTCTCATCCTGGGGCCATATGACCCCCCCCCTCCTTAAGGTTCTGGATATTCCAATGAAGAAGGGGAAACGGATGAAAATCGAGTTGATGGGGAGCCGTGGGACACACATGCTAACGGGACACACAGAGCCATGAAAAAATATTCATACGTAGAATCATTCGACTGAATTTTTTTGGGAAGAAGTACGACTACTTTTTCTATTTGCAGAATGGAGCAGAACCAGGATCCTTACAGCGCAAGGGGTATCCCGGAACACCTGGACGTAGCCTGGGGACTTTGAGTGCATAAGATGTCCCATAATAATGAGATCTGATATTTCCTAGAATATACGTATGTAAATTTGTATTAAGGTGATCCCAGCCACAGGTTGAGTGGGTTGAGTAGCTCTGATACAACTACTACCTATTTAACCTTTCATGTACTTAATACACATTCCTCTGCGGAATTTCTAACGAATCGTTCATGTCGGAATGTGTGTCATGAGTGAAAGAGCAGTCTCTATCATATTTATGTTGTCGGAGTTGTGCTAGTTTCGTGTACTACACGTTCCGCCACCTGTCTTCCGCAATCTGAAGTGAAGATGGTAAATGCTTGAATTTTCAAATTATTTAAATAGAAAGTTGAAGACTCCTGATACCGCTAAAATGGGCCTGCATAGAATCAGAGACATCTCACCACCAAATGGACCCATATGGGCATGGGAATGAGCTTGATGTCAATAGGGAGACTCGCATGATGAGACGTGGTGCCCTGTTGGTCCAATTGGGATATCCACAGGACCACACAGGGGTTCATATGACCCTAGACTACTGTTATAAACCCCTCTACAGTTAATTTAATTTCAATCATTTTCGAAAACAACTAGTTTCGGATTTCTCTGACGGTGCCAATGAAAATACGAACGGAAATCGATAATGCTCATGCTGAAATATTTGAAAATATGTTTTAAATCGGTGATATCAAAAATGACAAAAAAGAAAGGCCAACATTCGTGAACTCTCGTAAATATATATCATGATCCATTTATAAATGATAGGTGTTTTCCATCATTACAGATAACTACACGAAAATTCGGACGGGACATGCGTATCAAATCAATTCATCATCATGACACATTTCATCAAACAATAGGGCTGTTTAATCGATTTCAGATGTATCGTTGCAACTGCCCATGACAGAGTAATACACCAGAGTCTCCTGAATAAAGCTATTCCCAGAAAAAAGTTCGGATAATCTCCGTTAGGCTCGAATTTTTCATAAATAATTCCGTTGTATTGAGCTCCAACAAGTATAAAGTTGATGAAAGTAGGTATTTAATGAGCCTGAAAAATAATATGTTGCGAAACGAGACACACATAGGAAAGAAACGCTGTCACACACATAGTTGTGTCACACACGTAGGAAAGAAACGCTGTCACACACATAGTTGTGTCACACACGTAGGAAAGAAACGCTGTCACACACATAGTTGTGTCACACACGTAGGAAAGAAACGCTGTCACACACATAGTTGTGTCACACACGTAGGAAAGAAACGCTGTCACACACATAGTTGTGTCACACACGTAGGAAAGAAACGCTGTCACACACATAGTTGTGTCACACACGTAGGAAAGAAACGCTGTCACACACATAGTTGTGTCACACACGTAGGAAAGAAACGCTGTCACACACATAGTTGTGTCACACACGTAGGAAAGAAACGCTGTCACACACATAGTTGTGTCACACACGTAGGAAAGAAACGCTGTCACACACATAGTTGTGTCACACACGTAGGAAAGAAACGCTGTCACACACATAGTTGTGTCACACACGTAGGAAAGAAACGCTGTCACACACATAGTTGTGTCACACACGTAGGAAAGAAACGCTGTCACACACATAGTTGTGTCACACACGTAGGAAAGAAACGCTGTCACACACATAGTTGTGTCACACACGTAGGAAAGAAACGCTGTCACACACATAGTTGTGTCACACACGTAGGAAAGAAACGCTGTCACACACATAGTTGTGTCACACACGTAGGAAAGAAACGCTGTCACACACATAGTTGTGTCACACACGTAGGAAAGAAACGCTGTCACACACATAGTTGTGTCACACACGTAGGAAAGAAACGCTGTCACACACATAGTTGTGTCACACACGTAGGAAAGAAACGCTGTCACACACATAGTTGTGTCACACACGTAGGAAAGAAACGCTGTCACACACATAGTTGTGTCACACACGTAGGAAAGAAACGCTGTCACATACATAGGAAAGAAACGCTGTCACATACATAGGAAAGAACGCTGTCACACACATAGGAAAGAAACGCTGTCACAAACATAGTTGTGTCACACACATAGGAAAGAAACGCTGTCACAAACATAGTTGTGTCACACACATAGGAAAGAAACGCTGTCACAAACATAGTTGTGTCACACACATAGGAAAGAAACGCTGTCACAAACATAGTTGTGTCACACACATAGGAAAGAAACGCTGTCACAAACATAGTTGTGTCACACACATAGGAAAGAAACGCTGTCACACACATAGTTGTGTCACACACATAGGAAAGAAACGCTGTCACAAACACAGTTGTGTCACACACATAGGAAAGAAACGCTGTCACAAACATAGTTGTGTCACACACATAGGAAAGAAACGCTGTCACAAACATAGTTGTGTCACACACATAGGAAAGAAACGCTGTCACACACATAGTTGTGTCACACACATAGGAAAGAAACGCTGTCACAAACATAGTTGTGTCACACACATAGGAAAGAAACGCTGTCACAAACATAGTTGTGTCACACACATAGGAAAGAAACGCTGTCACAAACATAGTTGTGTCACACACATAGGAAAGAAACGCTGTCACAAACATAGTTGTGTCACACACATAGGAAAGAAACGCTGTCACACACATAGTTGTGTCACACACATAGGAAAGAAACGCTGTCACAAACATAGTTGTGTCACACACATAGGAAAGAAACGCTGTCACAAACATAGTTGTGTCACACACATAGGAAAGAAACGCTGTCACAAACATAGTTGTGTCACACACATAGGAAAGAAACGCTGTCACACACATAGTTGTGTCACACACATAGGAAAGAAACGCTGTCACAAACATAGTTGTGTCACACACATAGGAAAGAAACGCTGTCACAAACATAGTTGTGTCACACACATAGGAAAGAAACGCTGTCACAAACATAGTTGTGTCACACACATAGGAAAGAAACGCTGTCACAAACATAGTTGTGTCACACACATAGGAAAGAAACGCTGTCACAAACATAGTTGTGTCACACACATAGGAAAGAAACGCTGTCACAAACATAGTTGTGTCACACACATAGGAAAGAAACGCTGTCACAAACATAGTTGTGTCACACACATAGGAAAGAAACGCTGTCACACACATAGTTGTGTCACACACATAGGAAAGAAACGCTGTCACAAACATAGTTGTGTCACACACATAGGAAAGAAACGCTGTCACAAACATAGTTGTGTCACACACATAGGAAAGAAACGCTGTCACAAACATAGTTGTGTCACACACATAGGAAAGAAACGCTGTCACACACATAGTTGTGTCACACACATAGGAAAGAAACGCTGTCACAAACATAGTTGTGTCACACACATAGGAAAGAAACGCTGTCACAAACATAGTTGTGTCACACACATAGGAAAGAAACGCTGTCACAAACATAGTTGTGTCACACACATAGGAAAGAAACGCTGTCACAAACATAGTTGTGTCACACACATAGGAAAGAAACGCTGTCACAAACATAGTTGTGTCACACACATAGGAAAGAAACGCTGTCACACACATAGTTGTGTCACACACATAGGAAAGAAACGCTGTCACAAACATAGTTGTGTCACACACATAGGAAAGAAACGCTGTCACAAACATAGTTGTGTCACACACATAGGAAAGAAACGCTGTTTTAACGTCTCTGCTTGATATCAAGTTTCGCTGTACGGGTTGTTCTGTTAATGGACCGACAAACTCGGACGGTTGTTACTAGGCACCAAGAAGAACAGAAACTGCAACGGACCATTGGTGTCGCAAACCACGCTGAGAGGGTGAAAATCGCGAAAAACGCGTGCAGCGTCCCGCTGGAACAACGACGAAAAGTACATTTAATAACTGCAAAAAAAAGATTTATTTGATTGGTTATTACGAGCGTTGTTGGAAAGTAGCGTCCTCTGACAGTCATTGCACAGTCTGCAACGACGTAAACCCGATTTCCCGGACGTGTTCGAAAATACCAGGTATGCTTTTGATGTCTGACGCAGCGACGACAATCTGCGCTATGAGATCCTCCGGTGTGTCCACAAGCGTCGCATCGTGTCCGGAAAATTAACCGCCAACAATTCACCGCCGGAAAATTGAACGCTAGGAAAATTCACCGACAGCAGTTCGATCCGAGTTAGTTAGCGAGGGAGTGAGCGATTGAGTTACTGAGCCAGTGAGAGAGGAGTGAGTGAGTGGCCGAGTGAGTATGTGAGTGAGTGAGTGACCTAGTGAGTATGTGAGTGCGTGAGTGACCTAGTAATTGAGTGAGTATGTGCGTGAGTGACTTAGTAATTGAGTGAGTATGTGCGTGAGTGACCTAGTAATTGAGTGATTATGTGAGTGAGTATCCTAGCAATTGAGTGAGTGAGTATGTGAGTGAGTGTGTTAGTAATTGAGTGAGTATGTGAGTGAGTGACCTAATAATTGAGTGAGTATGTGAATGAATGACCTAGTGATTGAGTGAGTATGTGAGTTATTGACCTAGTAATTGTGTGAGTGAGTGAGTGACCTAGTGAATGAATGAGTGATTAACGGATTGAGTGAGTGAGTGACATAGTGAATGAATGAGTGATTAACGGATTGAGTGAGTGAGTGGCATAGTGAATGAATGAGTGATTAACGGATTGAATGAGTGACCAGTGATTAAGTGATTGAGCGAGTGACCTAGTAAGTAAGTGAGTGAGGGAGTGAGTGAATTAGTCAGTTTCAACCTAATAGTGTCACAAATGATTAAAAAATCTGATTGTTCCATGTTATATTGTATGCATTACAATATCGACTTAATGGCATATTTATAGCTTCAGCGGTTTCTGCTCGGCGTGATTCCAACGTATGACCCCCTCCATTATTGAACCCCCCTTATGACCCCCTTAGAAGTCGAATATGGAAAAACCTTTCTTAGTGAGTCTTCACGTCGTGAAACAAAACTATTCACAAAATTTGATATTTATAGCTTCAGCGGTTTTGGCTCGGCGATGACGAATCAGTCGGGACACGTTATTTTACATACAATATATAGATGTAGATAAGCACTAAAACACGGGATTTCTGGAAGTTCATCACCCATGGGGATCATGGGATGTTAAAGTGGTATAGGGGGGAATCATTGCTGAGTAAATCTGAGATTGCAGAATCCACACCAATGAAGTCGCTGGTATATAACAGCTAGTTCATCATGAAAAAATCATCCATTGCTTACTGATGATCAACAATGTTTTTTATAATATCAAAGTGATAACAGCAGATGATTTTAAGCATTTTAGGAAGCATTAATTCATCTCGTATCCGCTTACTTTATTATCTTTTAATTCTCTGTTATTATTCCTTTTAACGTTTCGTTAGAAGATTCTGAGTTAAATATAGAGTTAATGGAATCATTGAATATATTCTCTTGTGCAACAGCAATTTGTAATTTCTCTCTTCCGTATCATCTCAATTTCTTCTAATAAAGTCATTATTAAAACTTCCCGCCATATCATTTAGGATCACTCACTGGGTCATTCACTTACTTATTCACTCGGTCGCTCACTTACTCACAAGATCATTCACTTACTCACTAGGTCACTCACTTACTTATTCACTGGGTCGCTCACTTACTCACTAGGTCACTCACTTACTCACTAGATCACTCATCCACGCAGTAGCTCGGTCACTCACTCACGTATTCAGTGACTCGATCACTCACTCGCTCAATCCCTCGCTCACTGACTCAGTAACTCAATCGTTCACTCACTCACTCGCTCACTCCCTTGCTTTCTGACCCACATTGAACTGTTTCCTAACTGTGAATTTTCCGGCGATGAATTTTCGCCACTCTTCCTAGTGGTGAATTGCATGGCGATGAATTTTCCTAGTGGTGAATTAATTGCATGCCGATGAATTTTCCTAGTGGGGAATTGCATGGCGGTGAATTGCTGGCGGTGAATTTTCCGTAAACCGCGTCGCATAAACGAATGACCCCCCATAAGAGGACCCACTTGAGTACATTGCGCGGTCTCCCTGCATCTCTCACCCCGTGTCTTTCCGCGATTACTACTTCGGAACGATTCAAACCAGTCCCGCACAAGAGAACGTACTACTGTTAAGCTATTATTCACCAACAAGACTTGGTTAAATAACTGCGACTTTAAGAAGTATTCTTCCCAATGGCATGATGTGTTTAATTTATAATATTACAATTTTACGCTGCAACCGGTACATTGCGTTGATAAAGAAGTCAATAACCACAGGCCCGTTTGAATGACGAGTCCAAAGAGACAAAACAAAACAGTTAATTATTAGGCTACTCTTAATAATGACGCACATATCCGATGTACATTAAAGGCTAGGATTGTGTGTTACATAATTCAATTTTATATGGAGAGTGATAATTTAACATTGGTTCGTAAAGACGGAAGAGTGACTAATCCCAATTCCGGTGAAGTTCGATTTCTCTCCGGTAAATCGGGCTACTCCCATCTTGGTCCTTGTTTTGGCGTCCGAACCTTGCTAACCTCTCCCAACTCACTCTAAATCCCTCCCTCTCTTTTCGACTCTCAACTCCTTATATCTCTTCCCCTTCGGCTATCTCCTACTCCCCCTTATATTCAATAACCTTCATCTTGTTCGCTAATTCCGATTTTCTTTCTTTCCTAAATTTTCTTTACCAAACTTCTCTTAAACAAATGACCATTCAATAATTGTAATACACACGCATGATCGTGCGTAAAACTCGTTGGAGTCGGAAGGTATGAAACAGCGGTTGCAGAATAAACAAAAAAATGGGTTAATAGGGGGTATGGCCCCCCCTCTTACAGATATACAGGTCTCGCAGCGTGATTTCATACTTGAAATTAGGCAGTTTATCATTTCCTGTGGCAATTGGTCCCACTCGTTCAGTCATTTGTTTTCATTCCCTGGATGGTTCCCGGAGGGAGGTTGCGAGTTGCAATTGCCCTCCCCAGAGCGTCCCAGACATGCTCTATAGGGTTAAGGTCTGGAGATCTGGCTGGCCAATCCATCCGGCGAATACCCTCACTCTCTAGAAAATCGTCGAGAAGAAGAGCTCTATGTGTCCTCGCGTTATCGTCCATTAAAATGAACTCAGGGCCAACTGCACCCCTGAAAAGGCGGACATAGGGCTCCAAGACCTCATCCCTATACCTCACACCAGTCACAGTGCCTCTTTCAAAGACATGGAGAGGTGTGCGGCCATCCAACATGATGCCTGCTCAGACCATTAAACCTCCTCAACCATAATGGTCGATTTCGCGGATTTCCCTGGTTCTCTCCATATGAACGTACGGCGAGAATCGGTGCTTAGGCTGCACCGGGACTCATCAGTGAAGAGAACGGTCGCCCGTTTATCCATACTCCAATCTCTATGCTCTCTGCACCATGTGGAGTGGTCTTGGTGATATTGGCTCTTGGTTCTTGGATGACATTGCCCAGGCTTTCTCTCGATGGATCCGGTGTCCTGGAACTGTTTCCATAAGTTGCACACGACGCTGGGAGTTAAATTGAACTCTCTACAAATCTGGACTTGAAATTGGCCTGCTTCTAGCCTCCCCACAATTCGCCACTTCATTCCATCATCTAAACGTTGGTGGTTACTCCTTTTTACTGTTACAATTTGAAATTAACCGATTGCTGCAAAATAACACCAAGAAATTCGCCGAGGTGTGCTAGCGAACGAAATGCGTCTTAACTTACGCGCGCTTATAAAGCCTGTTTCTCTACTGGCTCCGCCTACACACACGTGTACGCTTACGTATTTGACGTACAAGATTGCATTTTTGTCTAGAAGCAGTGGTTTTACATTCAGTTCAGTTCTTTTCATGAAATTCGATAAAATATGCAAATTCTCATAAAATCTGAATCGTCCATAGAAGCCAAAGAATAGATGACTTGCTATTCTTCGTCTTAAGCGTCCTGTGCGCGCCCGTCGTCACGCCGGGATCTATTACGTCTAAAAAATAAAAATAAAATCGCAATTGACAATATATGATTAGGATCTTGAATCTTCGTCAGTAATGCTAACGTCTGATCTGTTCTATTTTTGACGTCTGAGGGCTGAATTCTTGATGCTATTTCGTTAAGAGTGTTTTTTCTGGGGTCTCCTCTTTCCTGGTCCACAAATATCTTATTGCTCCTGCCTCCTACTCTCGCCCTATTTCCAGAAATCCATGAAGTCTTAAATGGCAGGGCTCAGTTATTTTTCGATCGTGATCGGGTTACTAGTGGAGAACTACGACCTTGCATATTATGTGCCGTCGATCTTGTTCGAGGAGGAGAATATGACGGATCTATTTCTTTATTCCGACCTCTGTAGTAGCTTGCTGTTTTGTTGTGCAGCAATAATGAATTTGCTTCGAGAAATGTCAGAAGATTCGAAATTCTGTTAGAGCTCATTGGGCTATGAAGAATTCTTTTCTTCCAAATGGCAAGCGATTGCTCGGAAATGTTGCTGAAGTGATACTGCTTTGTCTTAGGGCATTGCGTCACTAATGCAGAAACGTACTCACCTTCCCGCATACATATTTATCATTTGAGGAGCGCTTAAAGCGATAAAGGTATGCTGGTAGAGGACCATGCTGTGTTAAAATTATCGTCCACTATCTAGCCCAAACTCCCATTCTCGGCTCGTCTCTTTCCTGGAAGTAGTGAGCGTCCTTACCTTTGAGGTTATTCCATCTGGCTTGCCACACATCAATCATATTCTTCTTCATTTGGCGTTTTCCATGACTGTGTGGCCATGGCAGTGAAGTCCATGTTAGCTGTTGTATTGCTTCCTTGGCAAGCCTGTCTGCTGCCTCGTTACCTTGTTGACCAACATGAGCTTTAACCCATTTTATCCCAATGTCGACATGCTCCAGCAACGGATCTCATTGGCTACTGCTACCCTTTTGGTTCGGTTGACGTTCCTGTGGGAACTATTGAATATATTGAAATATGAGCGCGGCCGCTGAATTTTATTACCATATTCGCCTAATACCGATTTCTTTCACAATGTCCTGCACCCTTTATACGATTCATTTCAGTCCCCATATTTATAGATCTGTTCATCGATACTTTTTATACTACTTCTTTGGTTCTGTATTCCTTACGAGCTAAATGCCAAATTTATAGGTTTTTTTCATGATCTACATTCTTTGGGACACTAACTTCTAACTAATACCTGGATAACACCTCACTGGTATGGCTTTGAAATACAAAATTTCAAAGTCCTATCCTTCCATACCACTATCCCTTGTACGTTCCTATTTTTAACTTTTGCTGATTCTTTTGCAATATAACATTCCTCCCCTACACTAAAATTTGCGTACAGCAAATTTTAAAGCTTCAATCCACTTATGAGAATATGGGGCTGCAAAAAGGAGTAGTTACTCGCTGTACTACGCTAATACTTGGGCTCAGCCAAAAACGGTTGCGGGTAAGTCACCACTTGTTTTACACTATGTTGAATCATAAACAGATAATAATAGTTATTGAACATAAACATTGTGTGTGTGTGTATATATATATATATATATATAAACATATAGTAAACATGCGCTTAAGTAATGATTTCAATTACACCATCCACTTAGTAGAAGATGTAATATGGCACATGGCATAAAGTCTCTATGCATTAGAGCAACTCTATGACCATCAAACCGCACACTCGATACTTATTCAGCTGCAAAGAGAACTTTTGGAACTGTGCGGAAAATTGACAACCTCACGTACACAAAATAATCTCCATCACCTGAATAAAATAGGATTATAGGGACATATAGACATTTTTTTTATCATCTGAAAAATCATTTGGTGAAAACATCTGGATTTTCCTGAAATCATCATCATCATCAACAACCATTTTCAATCCACTGCTGGATGATGGTCTCATCTAAATTTTTCCATTTTGCTCTGTCTGATGCTTTAGCCATCCAGTTGACTGCTGCCACTTTCCTGATCTCGTCAATCCAACTTGCGTGGGGACGCCTTCTCGGACGTTTGACACCACGGGGTACCAATCTAGAATACTTGTGGTCCATCTGTTGTCCTGTCTTCTTGAAATATGTCCAGTCCATTTCCATTTTAAACGTTTAATTGGAAATGGGCTGGACATACTGCCAGAAGACGGGACAACAGATGGACCGCAAGTATTCTAGATTGGTAACCCCGTCGTGTCAAACGTCCGAGAAGGCGTCCATGAAATTTAAATATATATATACATATATATAGCACAAGTTTGTTTTCATGAGTATAACCATACCTTCGTTTACAAAAAGATAACATAGTGGAACAAGTTAATACGAATAGGAAGATAGTTAACAAAATGAGTGGTAGAATCGCATCCCTTGCGATATAAAAGACACATAAATATTTGTACATGGTGCAAACCAAAGACTCGGGCATTTATGAACTGCCCTTCCATATAAGCACAGGTTATCGGATATACACCTGGTTTCTGCTTTAAATTCCACTATTTTTTCCTCTGATATAGTTTCCAAATGTAAAAGAGTACTAGTCCCCACCGTGATGCGTTTAAAACTCACCGACACTGTACCTTCGGCACATGAACTACAGGGCAAGAAACGTCAATCGCGCTAAAGGGTTGCACGAGCAACAACTTTCTGCTGTAATTTCTTCCGTATGGAATTTCGGGTACACTGTACGGTCGCCGTTCCATCACGATGTGGTAATCTTCAAATGACAGATGCACGTTGACAGGTTTGCGCTGAACAACAATTCGAACATTAGCTGTTCGTTTCCGTCGATATAAAAATAGTGGCATGCGATAATGCGTGGTAATGCTGCCACTTTATTCTCGATCATTCTGTGGAGAGCCGAAGTCACTACATCACATATAGTGTAGCACTTCTTCATAAGCGCTACACTGTATACTGTTGTCATTGAAGATGAAAGAGTTCGTTATAGCGAACTGTTAGCTTGGATTTGTCCAATAGCGTCGCCTTGAGGTACTTCTGCTGGAGCAGCATGTTCGATATACGCCTCCCTTTGTTTACAGAATTTCTGGAAGAAATAATTGCAGAGATACTGATAGAAGTAATATCCGAATGTTTGAGCATAATTCCATAATTGTCATGAGTAATTTCGGAATTGTTAAAAGCAATAATTCATGAGAAAAAACTGACAATTTTTGAAAGAAATGATTTTTCCATGATTCATGAAAATTTAAAATTAACGAAAATATAATAATTCCAGAATTATAGGTAAGACGAATTGTAGCTTTAATAACGGTAATAACTGATTAAAAATTGATTAATTAATGAAAAGAAGTTATTTTATTAAAACGAATAAAATTTCAAATTTAATGAAAAAAATAATTTCAGAGCAAATGAAAGTGTTCATTAAAATTTGGAGAGACCTGTTTAATAACCGAGAATACCATGGTATGACTTGGTAGCCCGCGGGCTGCGTGGAAAGTTCAGACTTGGCTCGAAATGTCTGAAAGTTTGAAGACTCCTGGGGGAATAAGACCTCAGACTCATCAAAGCTTACGCTATACTAGAGAGGCAAAAAACTGAGCTCGAACGAAAACTGTGGTTAGCGCATATCGTCCCCATGCGCGTGTTTATTTCTGAATTATGTGCACTGGTTACAACCGTTGAAAAGTAAGCACGTGATGGAGGAACGTGAGGCTTATGCGCTTACATTAATAATTTCAAATTGGAATTCGCATTCTCGAAGTTGTGTTGGCTAGAAATCTTCCAGCGAAATCGCCAAATCATCGAAGCCATCACTGACCAATTCCGTGGCAAGAGATGATTGTCAGGAAAAAAGTAATTATAATATTCCTTTTGGAACTTCTCATTCGCGACAGCGCGCACTATGCGATACTGGATGTCAACTTCCGTCCCCCGGGGACCGCAGAGGACGTCGTCTTCGGCGGTGATGGTGGGGCAAACGAACAGGACAAACCGAACGATTTGATGCAGCTCAGTTTCAGCGCTTACGGCGACGACATCGACATCCTGCTCCACAGATCTGTATCTCCGGAACTGCATCAGACTGAAGTAGAGATACACGGAAGTGACGACTCGGACATTCGGGACATCCGCTCGGTGTATTACGAGTTCGAAAATTATACGACGTCCGTTCAAGGTTTCAAGAACAGACACGGCCAGTTCGAAGGTTTCGTCATGGTGGGAAACGGCCGCACGTCCTATTTCGTGGAACCAGCCAGCGTGTATTTTCCACACAATCACGCAGCCGCTTCTAAATCCATCGTCTACAAGGAGTACGAGATCATCGGTGATTCGAACGAACATAACCATAGTGAACACGACGATAATGTGCCGGATTATGTCGAAGATTACGTAAATGTCTACGACCATAATAACTTAACGGATTATGCCGAAAATAACACCGATACCGACAGTGGCGTCGGAGCCGGGGGTTCTGTGGGTGCTCGAGGACCCACGAAACTTTGTAAACCTGGTCCGAGCACCCACAGAATTGATTCAAAAATCGAATTTTCCTACATGAATCTCAAGACGGGCACCGACAGGTTCGAAAAACTTCTGACGCCCCTGGATACCGAAAACATCGGGAAATCACCAGTAAACTTCAATTTTAGGATGGAATTATTGGCACTCGCGTCATTCTACGCTGCGAAAGGAAATGATACAGCAGCATCCATGTACTTGCACTGCAAAGCGGCGGACGTGATAATTCGTCGAACGAACTTCGGTTCGATGAAAGTAAGAATAATCCCTCAGAAGTTAACAATTTTCAAAAGCAGTAGCGAACCCAACTACCCGTTCAAAAACGAGCCCGCCAACGAGACCAATGCAAGCCGTCCTATGAAATTCGCACTTCATGAACTTCAAAACAATTATAAACACAGTTACGATGCTGTTATGGCATTCACAAATCAGTACTACACTGAAGATGTTGGGATGGCCTGTAGGTTTGGTATGTGTTACGTTGGTATAAATTACGGAATGTTGAGAACATTGACTTATTCCAGGGGTAAACCTCATGATAGATCATTAGCTTCCACTATTCGGACATTTACCCACGAGACAGGACATCTTCTTGGGAGTAGCCACGACAAAAAACAGATGGGCAAAGAATGCTATCCAGATGCCAGTGTCGGTACATATATAATGGGAGAATATTCTTTGGTAAAAGGGGGAAATCTCGGTCGATTTTCTCCGTGTTCCGTCACAAATATAACGAAAAATCTAAAAAAAATAATCGCAGCAATAAAGAATCCAAAGAAGCCACGAAAATGTACCTCAATATCGACCCAGAGCAATTGCGGCAACAGCATCAGAGAGCCAGGAGAGGAATGCGACTGTGGGACACCAGACACCTGCGACATCGTCGACAAGTGCTGCACACCAAAAGGAGGTATCGGTACGGATCCCGAATGTACATACAGAAGACAACAAGAGCGGTTCTGCAGCACCAGGGATGATGCATGTTGTACAGAGGACTGCAAAATCCAGAAAGCAGGGAAGGAGTGCGACTTCGGTCCCGACGGTTGCGTCGTGCAGGAATGTGACGGCACTTCGCAGAAATGCACGGCATTGAAGAAAACTGCGCCTCCCGGAAAAAGGTGTTTCGCTAAAAAGGGAGTCTGTAACTTCGGTTATTGCGGCAAGTCGTTCTGCACGAAGAACAACACGAAGCCCTGCGTTTGCAGCGGTGACGACGCCTGTCGCGTTTGTTGCCTGCGAGACGATGCATCTTGCGTGCCGGCCAAAGACCTTGGAGCTTTCGATGGCGAGGATGTGTTCTTATCTTACGGCACCAAATGCGGAGCAAAAAACCGTACCTGCGATATTTCTGGAGTTTGCGTGGGTAAAGTAGCAAAAGAGGAGACTCCGCAAGTATTCCGGAAAAAGAAGAACACCCTTGTTTACGCACTCGGTATCACATCAGTGCTGGTGGTGCTTCCTCTTGTCGCCTTCGTCGTCTGGAAAAGTAGAAAATGGAGACAGAGAAGGTTGTCTTCAGCACCATTTGTTCGCAAAGCATGACTGATACGCCCTTCAATTTAAAAGGGTGTGGAGAATAGTCGGCGTTACAAGAAAAGGTACGACGACACCACCGATTGTGGACTTGCAAATGTTTAAAATGTTCTAGTGTGTTATTAAGCGTTATATAAACGTTGTATGTATAATAAAACAACGTAAATAATAATTGAAAATATACGTAACAAATATAGAACTGATTTCCTAATGCTCTTCCTTTTACTACACATACAAGCCCTGTTTACATGCACGCAAGATTGGGGGATGGCAACTTGTTTTCCTCATGGGGGGGGGACAGAGATCCGTCAAAAGTGCCGTTTACATGTGCAATATTGCGATAGTCAAGCGAGTGCGCACTCGCTTGACTCTATTCCCGCCTCGTAGGGAAAGAAATGGGGAGCACGAATTAGTCATTCTTTGTGGGAGGAAGTGCTCTTCCTTCTACTTGGGAAGCGTAACCTCCTCTACTATAATCCTTTGCGCGGCGAACTAAGCCGGCCGACCCATGTGACCTCTGACGACATCTGTAAAGCGGGGTTAAAGAGCCGGTCCATGTAAACGGGCTTTGGTTAAAATTATTGAAGCAGGGTTTAAGCCCGCTCTTTTCAATTTCTCATGTAAACAGGGCCGATGGTGGTGTTGTTGTTGTTTTTTTTTTTTTTTTTTTTTGCGGAGGAATGGTGGGTGACTTCGACCTCCCTCTCATAATCCTTTGTGCCGCAGAAACTATTGTTAGTTCCTTTGTCAGCCATCTTGAGCCAACCAGGGGCGCGGTAGCCCAGGTCGATAAGATACTCGCCTGAAGTACAAAGGATGTTTAGAAGTGTCGAGCGAGTTCGATACCCGGCGTTGAGCGGTTCGTCCTTGTCAGGAAACTTTCCTGACACAGGGGTACAAAAAAAAACGATGACAAGACCGCAGGAAAAAATTGCTACAGCAGGGAGTCCCCCATCGTGGGGTTAGCGCACCAACCCCTCGACGAGTATAAAAAACAAGAATGCCGTTCGGAATCGGCAATAAATTGTAGGTCCCTGTCTAATTAGCACATGACCGTGGTGCGACAAAAACGATCAAATGATTGAGCCAACTATTGCCGTTCAGCCCACGTGACAAGTGACGAGTTCCGGAAAGAGGTGGAGGGAATACCGGTTTAAACTAGGTGCTATTTGAACGAGTTGTAGCGAAAATCCCTGTTACCGGCAACTTCCTGGGATATTTCATTTCCCATATAAATGATACTATGTATATAGGGAAAATACCATACAGCCAACGACACTTCGTTCGTTTGACAAGTATCGCGGGCCATTTAATTGATCTGGAACAGCACCATCACAAGTGACTTAAGGGAAATGGAAATGTGCCGCGAGTTATCTGGAACTATGCATGGGTCACTTAAAAGATCTGTAAAAAAAACCACTCGCGGGTCACTCAAAAGATCTCTACAACAGTATCACTGGTCACTTGAGTGATCTTTTGTGGACGTATCATCCATGGGAATACGCGAGGATCGTGTACTATTAAATTTATTATTTTAAAAAATGTGCCGCGGAGTGCTCAAAAGAGCTCTGGAAAAGTGCCGCTGGTCGCTTAAATGATCTGAAAACATGCCACAGGATATTCGAAAGTGATCTGGGACTGTGTCGTGGACCACTTGAGTAATCGCCGAAGTGACGTAGAACTGCACCACGGCTCACTTCAGTGATCTTCAATTGTTAACAAAGGGGTATTTTTTAATGAGAAACAGAGAAACGTATAACTCTATTAAAAAAAATTTCCTAAAATTTAAAGGAGTATTTTCACTCCTCAATGGAATTTAGAGGAGTAAAATTGAATGTTGGGGAGAGTATATTGAGAAAACATTAGGTCCAACGATGACTGAACGCCGTTACGGAAAAATCATAGTGGTGATATTTCCCGACATTTTCTCACCAGTGAGTGAGTGATCGAGTGATTGAACAAGTGAGTGAATGTGTGAGCGAGTGAGTGAACGAATGAGAGTTTTTGGTGAATGAACTAGCTAATTAAATTTTTTGAGTGAGTGACCGTATGAATGACTGAGTAAGTAAGCGCGATTGAGGGCGTGACCAAGGGAATGAACCGAGTAACCGTATGAGTAATCAAGTGACCAAGGGAATAAGTGAGTGACTGATTAAACCATACGAGTGATCGAGTGAGTAAGCGATTAAGAGACAGAGTAAGTGGTATAGTTACTCATTGAGTCAGCGATTTAGTGAGTGAGGGAGAGACCTAATGAGTGGCTCATTTGCTCACCACCACTCGCTCACCTGCTCATTCACTCTCACTGACCTCTTTGTTCATATACGCATTCACTATGTCTTTTTGGCGATGAATTTTTCTAGCGGTGAATGGTTGGCGATGAATTTTTCAGTGTTCCCCAGCAGTGTTCCTCAGTATTCCTCCCTTTTTCAGTGTGCTACAGTTGGTCCCTGAAGTCCAGGCAAGACCCGGGCTCTGTCCCTTGAGGGATATAAGTCCTTTACCCTATTGGGTGTCACAGGTGGCAACTGTCGCCACGGGCGAATATTCAATGTGCCACTTAATGGATGTTTCAATGTGCCACGAACCACTCAAGTGATGTGCAAATTTACCGCAGGTCACCGTGATATGTCAATGTGCCGCAGACCACTTAAGTGATATGCAACTGCACTGCAGGTCAGGACTGTCTTATGAGCATCATGCTTCACCGGGCCAAGTGGTTTTCTGAGGCTCAACCTGGCCAATTTTGCATGTTTATTCTCAAAAACAGCCCAGATCTCATTCTCGAGGACTACTCTTCTTTCGAGGTTCCCGTATCGGCTCATGCATTAAGTGAGACATACATGCACTGCCGCAGATCATTTAAGTGATATGCAACTACACTGCAGGTCATACAAGAAAATCTGTGAATGTGCCGTAGACGACTTAATTGATGCGCAACTGCACCGCAGGTCACTAAAGTGATCTGTCAATGTGCCGCGGGTCACTAGAGTGATTTGCCAATGTGTTATGGGTCACTTAAGTGATATGTCAATGTAGCGCAGACAACTCAAGTCACCAGCAACTGTACCGCAGGTCACTTGAGTGATCTGTAAATGTGCCGCGGGTCACACTAGAGTGATGTCAATGTGCTACAGGTCACTAAGAACTGTGAATGTGGTCGCTTCATTCATTTTTACAAAAATATGTTTGAGGTCGGAGCCACATCAGATGGCCAAAATTTGGCCCGCGGGCCATGGGTCGAGCATTTATGACTTAGGGACTCCCCCCAACAATGACTTAGGGACCCCCCCCCCACAACAACTAATATATTTCTTCGAGAGCTAAGTAAAGAAAAAACCATGAATGGAATCCATTATTAAGGACTAATATATAATTACTTCTTGTCTAGGAGATTAGTTCACATAATAATAATCTCTCTGTTCTTGAAAGTAATATAAAGTAAATATAAATCCTTCGAATTTTTCAAATTACAGAAATTAATTTTCCCAATATTTTGGCTCGTTGCCAAGGAAAAAATTTAACGTTTATTCAAAGGTTTTTAACAGCTGCCTGATGCGAAGATGTATTTTGGAAAGAGGGAGAATTCAACTGACTTTGAAAGGAATCGAACCCAGCACCTCCTACAGATAGAAGCCCTCCGCACGGGTTGCCATAAACGTCATTCAGACTACCTAGCAGGTTTGCCACATTTGGAAACACAGCATCCTATTTTGTTTCTTCTTATTTTGGCGTAGAATCTTCCTGATTGGCTCACAAATAACGCATAGTGATTGGATGTGGGGGGCATAGAAATCACCAATTCTGAGCCCGATCATTTCTTTTCCTCACTACGATGATACTGGCTCGAGCAGGGAATATTTTTTCCCTGAATAGTCTGAGGGAAAATGGACTACTTACTGCCGTCACAGAAGGCCTCCACAGTATGCTTGTGACGTCAGTAAGTAACATTCATTTAAGTAGTATTCATTGCCTCGTAGTAGCAGCAGTAGTAGTATAGCAGTAGTTGTCTAGGGTGTTCACCCGGAAAGTGAAAGGACGTGGGTTCGATCAGCACCTCCTACAGATAGAAGGCCTCCACAGTATGCTTGGAGGTGCTGATCGAACCCACGTCCTTTCACTTTGCGGGTGAACACCCTAGACAACTATACTACTACTGCTACTACTACGAGACAATGAATTTCCCAATCTTTCCTTGGAGTTCGCGTGCACTGAACAGGACCGTACATGGGCGGTCGGACTTAACTCTCGGCCATGCTGTTAAAAACTTTTGTGTGGATCCTCGGATAGCCTTTATTGATTAGAAAGAACTCACACATCTTCTACTGCATGCACGTGTCTTCAACCCATGACTTCAGGGCCAAATGTGGCCCTCCGACCATTTTTAGAAAATAGCTACTTTACATAGAAAAACGAATAAAGTTAAAAAAAAAAATGTTATTTAAAGAAGTAGCCAACACCATTTATAGGATAAGGCCTCCGCGAGAAGCTCGAGACGTCACTGAAGAAGTTCATCTCACCTATAGCCATTGGATACCTTACTAAGTAATTAAAGGGTAAAGATGACGCATGCGTCGTCCTGCTATATCCAATGGATATTGGAGAGATGACCTTCTTCAGTGACATCACGAGCTTCGCGCGGATGCCTTCTGCTATAGACATTGTTGGTACAGCTGTGTTTAGAACATTGAGATGCTTCCCAGATGCAACAGTGATGATGTGCATTTGATATATCAAAAGCCAAAAAGCCAAAACACTTTCTTTGAGGCCTATATTTTCATTTTGGCTCCATACACTCCTTTTGCAAAAAAAGACGAAGCGCCATGGAGAGAGAAAGTGACTGTTTTTATTGAAATTAAATATTTAAACCTCATACACAATACACAAATAATGAAATTGTTAAAAATTCAAAGCCGTAGGCCCTATCAATGGTTAGCAATTGCACATTCAATGTTAAAATCAGTAATTTGGAAATTAACCCCCATCCCTGGTGGCGATGCAGGTTTATATAGGGTCGATATAAGGAGCTTTTGAAGATTCCAAATCTCATCTCGCGACACCTTCTGTCAGGCGTCATCAGTTGTTGCTCCTGATTTGCGACATTTTGGGGTTCCCAAATCGGGCGGACAACCATGCCCCATACATGTTTGATTGGCGAAAGGTCCGGTGACCTTGCTGGCCAAGGAACAGCATCACCAGTACTGAGGCAGTCCAGAGGTATGCAAGCCATATGCAGGCCTGACACTATCTTGTTGAAAAAGCCCTCCCCTGGATGACGGGCCATGAAGGGTAACGTGACCGGCCGCAAGATGGATGACTAGAGGCGACCTGCTGTCATAAGAGATAGCACCCCACGCCATCACACTAGGAGTAATGGATGTATCCTCTATACAACAAAGGTGTATGGAGGGGCCTGGCCCAGCGGTCTCTTCCCACACAGACCCGATGGCCATCTGCTCCAAAACCGAGGCGGGACTCATCGCTGAACACTATGCGATGCCAGTCCGCCGGCAGCCACGATGATCGGCTAAGACACCACTGAAGACGACTCTGCTGACGTTGTGGGGGTTAAAGGCAGACGTCTTAAAGGCCGCTGCGAGCGAAACCTCGGCTCAGCCAAGCGCCGTGAGATGGTGGAAGGTACCACGGGTGGTATGTGGAAGAAGCTACTATACTACTTAACCGCACATGTACCTCGTACACGTTCCTCTACGGAAGCGGTTCTCAACCTTTTTTGATTCGCGGAGCCCTTTTTAGTGGAAAAATTCTATGGCGGAGCTCCGTAGGCTTATGTTTTGATTACTCATCAAAGTTAATTATTTATTTTTATTATTTGCTGGATTTTTTTTTATTTTCCTCGAGTGGTCGCGAAGTCCTTGGGACACTCGAGGATTTGGGGGCTCCTTTACCACCAATGGGGCTCCGCGGAAACCGCTGCTCTACTGAATTTCTAACGAATCGACACATGCCGGAATGTGTGTTGTGGTTGTACGTGTGCCCCCCCCCCCCGATGCGTTTATGTTTATGTTGTCGAACTACGCTTGTTTCTTGTTCATACTGCCATCTGTCTTTCATTAGTAAAGATGGAAATGCTTGACTTACAGTATGTCAGTATCGTGTTGTAGGTCTACCTTTTCTCTGCGGAGAGGCTTTTTCAAAAGGGAGACCGGCTCGAACTCGCGCCTCGAAGCTAGGAAACCGCAGAAAACCAACTTCAGCCGACTCCAGCGCTGTGCTGTCAGCGAGGCTCGAACATGGATCCTCAGTCAGGACGAGAGTCTAGCAGGATGGCCACACGACCGCACAGCGGCTATGGAAGAAGCTGTAGCACGTTGGATGGCGGACAAGGATGCCGTTGGAGCAGTTCGGGTCCGTCACACAATAATCCGATCTTGACTCACAGTCGTGCACCTTGACCTCCTTCCTAAGTCTTCATTCCGCTGATCAGCGCCTCCCAACGATCATTGCTGCTAGCACCTTTGCGCAGCCGTGTCCGTACGGTGCAGGTGGCAGCCGTTGCTCGGCATGACCAGCCAGCTTCAACCATCCTGCTTATGTGACCGCGATTATAAGTCTATTAGAAGTCGTCCAACTGGCTCTAAGGTCTTCGACAACGTCGTAACGGCATCATTGGTTGTGTCTCCAGGGAACTGCAACGCTGACAATGAGAAAAATGTAAACCTTGGCGCGATTGGTTACCTGTTTTATACGTTACTGCCGAAGCCCGAAGTGCTGCCAATTAACTGAATTCTCGGGGAAGAAAATATATGGAAAAACACGGCCAGGACCGTCTTAACGGCATCACAGGACCTCGGGCAAAGGGATTTCTCTTGAACGTGAAATATTCAATTCCATTTAGAATGTAAAATATGCTAAATTTTAATATTTGTAGTCATAAAATTACCACAATATAACCTATGAATTATGCAAATTAATTATCTTCATCACCGATTTTAGTAAAGGTTACGCTTAAGCTCATCAATGCGAATATTGGGAAAGCCAGAGAAAGAAGATAAACTTCACAAGCACTAACATTCCAATTACGGCACTGATTAAAAACCAAAAAACAAGAACCCTTCTTTCTGGTATAATGGACTTGGCAGTGCAAAGGTACTTAGGAACAGAGTGAAATGTTCCCGAGAGAAACAAATTGATTGAAAAGTGGTAATCGGGAGCACCAAATTCCTGCTCGTGGGTTGTTAATGGCGTTGCCCGAGTTTTGTAAGGTTGATTGTTTAACTCGGACCAATGGTGCTCCGGGGATATATAATGTATATATTTTTAACATGTAATTATTTTTTATTTATTTTTTTTTATTTTTTTTTTTTTGATTGAGAAAACAAATGCTCCCTTCGGGGAACCCCCGTATGGCGAATCACATTCGCCGGGTCGGGGTAAGTAACTCATACGCTTAAGCTCCGTTTGAAAGAAGTGGAGGAGGAGGAGGAGGGCTATTTAATAAGGAAACGTCTAAAAGTGCAAAATTACCAAATGTTTTCCATGCTTGCCACATTATCACCCCTGATTATGATAAATAACACAGAATAACGACAAAAATGCGTCGTTATATACGAGAGATCGTTGCGTTTTTCATTGACTTTATAAGCAAGGTTTGTTAACAGTACTCAGCTTGGCAGGGGTTCTGGAGCGATATGTGGCGACCTAAATTCACAGGGGCTTTCTGCACGTGTCGTAAAAAGCCGCTCACAGCCAGGGATTCTTGAACTACCGTTAAACCACATGAACTTCGTCCATATTCCTCTGAGGAACTTCTAACTAATGAGTACATGCTGGAATGTGCGTGTTTGTGTAGTGAATCTAATGGGGAGTTTTTGTTTCTGGGTAATGCTTGTTGTAGTGCTGCTATGTGCCATCTATTTTCTGAACTATGGATGAAGTGTAATAACTGAATATTTGTACCGCTTTGTGCCAGTTGCTCTCCGCGCCGAGACTTTTTAACCGGGAAATTGTCTCGCAGGATTCTTGAGCTATGGCTCACGACCCAAACATTATTCGCAGGTGCTTTCGAGATGTACAAATGAACTTACAGCCAGGGACTCTTTAGGTACGATTCACGACACGTAGCTCACTTCCATAGCACTTCCGCAGTGGCTTCCTAGATTATTCCTGAAAATCTTCGCAGAGCCCTATGCACTTATTGCGTCGCTGGGTTCACTCAAGGCTATACAGTAAGGGCTGTCTCATCCCTTTGAAGTTACTCTTGCTGCCTTGGGTCAGTGGGCGTGGTCTCGGATCAGGTGCGTAACGTCACTGCTCTGATACTTTTTAACAATAAAGCGCGACCTTCAAATACAGGGTAGCCAATGACGATTAACTGGTTCTGTAATGCCGATGACGCTAGCTGGTACCGGCGTGTCACGAGACAGCCCTTATTTTATGGCCCTGGGTTTCACTAATCTCGAAAAACAAACAGACCTATGGGTCGTAAAGATGATCTGTTGATGATTTTGCGTCGCGGCAGAAAAAGGTTAAACCCCTGCTCTATGAGAATTAGTCAGAATCGCTAATTAGTGACGTTACAATCGAGTGCCAAAAACGATCACAAAAAATCACGTATATTCATCTCTAGAACAAAAAATCAAATATGAAGTACTGATATTAAAAAAACGCACGTGAAACAATAAAGTAATAAAAAAAAATGCAACCGATCTTCTGTAACAACTACAACTAATGCTACGAAACAGCGCAAACAGCAAACGACATTCCAACTTTGAAGGCATGTGGAAGATCCGACAGGAGCCGTTCACTGCTTCGTACTCCGTCGAGTTAAGATGGCGTCTCCTCCTATGCGCACGAGACAGGAACGTTCCTTTACGGTGAGTTTTTCGCTATAGCGTTCACTTTGAAATGATGTAAAATACTGAAAAATATTTGTTGTAGATGCATATCATCATGTGTACAGCTTAACTTCCCATACCGGACACTCCCTGTCAGCGGACGCTTTCTTTAAATAACGCTTACGGTACTCGGTGCATTTTACTACCCATTAACGAACACTCCTCGTCTTTAATTCCCGTGGTATCGGTTATAGAGAGGTTCGACTGCAGTATAATCCCCCAATTTTAATTTCTTATTTATTAGTAAGCGTAGTTAGCCGCTGTGGTGGTCGAGTGGTCACAGTGGCGGAGTCGCGAAAGTCATACTCGCGAAAGACCATACAAATATGACATTTATGATGAACGATTTTCACACACAAGAATATGTACCAGTTATTCATTCACAAAAAAATCCACGGAGAAGATAATCCTAACAAATGCGGAATCGATAACAAGCAATTTTCTTTGACGTCTCATTTGGCCAACCATACCGATGAACATACATATCATCGTCATACATACCGATGGAAAACGTTACAAATGTGAACTCCGCCCGATGGCATTAATGAGGGATGGTCACCTACGAATCCATACATGACGTCACACTAGAGAAAAGCCTTACGAGTGTGAATCTTGTGGGAAAAAATTTACAACGAATCAAATCTTGAAAAATCATAAAAAGACAAACCACCTTGAATTTCAAGATAATGATGAGAATTTCTGTAATGAATTGCATGCGCAGGGTAACGTGAGTTCTTTTGCCACTCTCTCTCTCTCTCTCTACCAATACCAACGAGAAAATTTTGAATGAACACGTATTTATTGGTGAACATTCCCATTTGCATCTTTCATTGGTTGAATAAAAAATAATCAGAAATATTTATCACGAGAAAATTTGTTTTGGTATTTGATTCCCCCCTCATATCAACCACTACAAAGAAAACGGGGAAAAAAGGGAAATTTTAATTTTTAACCCCTCTTTTTCATTTTTTTAATTTAATATTTATTTTTTTTTTACGTTTTAGTTTGTTGATATTATTCACTAATAAGTAGGTGTTCATTATAAACTCTTGCAATGTATCCACCAGTATTCATTATAAACTTGCAATGTATCAACCAGTATTCATTATAAACTTGCAATGTATCAACCAGTATTCATTATAAACTTGCAATGTATCAACCAGTATTCATTATAAACTTGCAATGTATCAACCAGTATTCATTATAAACTTGCAATGTATCAACCAGTAGTCATTATAAACTCTTGCAATGTATCAACCAGTATTCATTATAAACTTGCAATGTATCAACCAGTATTCATTATAAACTCTTGCAATGTATCAACCAGAATTCATTATAAATTTGCAATGTATCAACCAGTATTCATTATAAACTCTTGCAATGTATCAGCCAGTATATGGGTCTCTAGACCTATCGGCGCTGATTTTTTTGTCTCATCTTGTATTTTATGTAACAAAATGACACAATAAAGTGAACTAAATTGAAAAAAAATAAAAAAGTATTTGCATATTTTCAATGTATTTCATACCCCCTTGCCCATATTATTGAATTTATTTCAGAAAATGATTATTGTTTCAATGTATGAAATCAAGCATTTCCCCCCCCCCCATGATCGCAGTAGTATAGTCTCGGTACATTAAAATCATTAAGTAATTATTAAAAGGATTTTTGTTACTAAGACAATGCAGAATCGCTTGAAACACTTTCGTCAATGGGGCCGTTCAAGTATTACGTCAGCAATTTTTCAGCTTTTTTTTACCCCCGTCAGCAAAATTTCGTCATCTCTGCCCCCCCCCCCACCTCCTATAACATACTGGTAAGACCAGAGACTTTACGTAGGGAGGGGGAAATAGGGGGCTCTCTTGCCCCGCCCCCCAAACGATCGAAAAATTATTTTATTTAAAATAAAAATGGCGAAAGTAAATACCTTTATATGTTATTATAATAAATTTCTGTTATTTTCAATGCTATTCGAAGGCTAAGAACTCAAATTTTCCTTTAAAGAAATTCATTGTGACCCACCCTCTAAGCCATATAATGATAAATCCTTGGCTCGTGGACCAAATGTGGGCCGCGGGTTATCGGATGTGGCTGACCCCTCCCCCCCCCCACACCTAATTTTGTAAAAATGCACTAAGCGGCACATTTACAGATCGCTTAGGTGATCCATGGACAGGGCCGCTTTAGAGCATTATGGGCCCCCCCCCGGGCCAAGTAGTTTTTCTGAGGCCCTCTCTGGTAAATTGCACGAAACTGGAAAGTGCACGAAATTGTCCCTCGAGTCACATACAACACACTAAACTGGAATAGGGAGGTGACTATCTTCATAACAGGACACGGCCCATTCCCTATATATCTACACGAACGGAAACGCCGCCGAACAGACAAATGTGCCTGCGGTATGGTGGGTACTCCTGTTCACTATGCAACAGAGTGCAAATTTACAAAACATCTACACATGTACAAATATTCCGAAAACAATAGAAAGCAACGGTTCACTCAAATAATCAAAAACACAGCAGCAAGGATTACAAGCCTTGTCAGGTATATACACGCCAACGGAAAACAAGAGATCTGTCCACCAGATTTATAAAATAATGTTTTAAATATTACAAAAATAAGTGGGAGAAAAAACAGAAATGGATAAAAACAACAACAAAAATCATATCCACATGACAACCACTACTAATACATGATATAGCATGTACTAACGGGACCCGAACAAGAATTTTTATGACATTCCCGTTACAATGATGTAAATGTGATAACCACAAGTGTCCTTCATGCCGCTATTCTATCTAGGGTGCTAGGCGGGACGACACAAATGGTTTCATAATAACCATTACATGTAGTTTATATTATACTAGCAAATATTTATATTATACTAGCAGTTGGCCAACACCCCCCCCCCACTTCTCTCCCGGACATATCTTGTTTATTTCGTCCCACTTCATCAGCGTGCTATGGAAAAGGGGGAAAGGGACGTGTGAAAGCACCAGCCTACTGAAGAAGCGAATTTTAATGAAAATAATAATAAAGCAACAAAAAACAAATGGGATTCATCAAGTATCCCCAGAAAACTTCCCCATGGGGGGTCCCCAGATTCAATTCGCTGAATTTCAGTGGAGCCCCACACTGGATATATCTTGGGCTACCGATGTGTTGCAAATTTTACAATGTTAAACCACAAAAATCAATGAGATACATTCAGGGGCACCGAATTACGACCTGCCAACATTTCCATGAAGCCCTGACCTGCAAGCTTGTCGGACACCCCCCTGTGAGAATTTTTCATTTTTATCAATTTTACAACGAATAAAATCCAGGGCCCCACATCCAGTAGCGGGGACACAATACGCAGATTTTTAGTGGGGCCACAGACTGGCTATATCTCGGGTTTCGGCTGTGGCAAATTCTACAACAGAAAAGAATGAGATTCATCCAGGGCCCACAAAATCAAACCTGTAAACATGGGGCCCCCCGACTTGGAAGCTTGTTCGTCATCCCCCGGTGCGAGTGCCATGAAAAATTTTCATTTGTATTCGTTTTACCAACGAATAAAATCCAGGGCCCCAAAATGAAACCTGTAAACATGGGGCCCCCGACTTGGAAGCTTGTCGGTCATCCCCCGGTGCGAGTGCCATGAAAAATTTTCATTTGTATTCGTTTTACGAACGAATAAAATCCAGGGCCCCCAAACAATTACCCGGGACACCAATTCGCATACTTTTGGTGAGGCCCCAGACTGGCTTTATCTCGGGGTTCCGCTGTTGCAAATTCTACAACAGAAAAGAATGAGATTCATCCAGGGCCCCCAAAATGAAACCTGTAAACATGGGCCCCGACTTGGAAGCTTGTCGGTCATCCCCCGGAGCGAGTGCCATGAAAAATTTTCATTTGTATTCGTTTTACCAACGAATAAAATCCAGGGCCCCCAAAATGAAACCTGTAAACATAGGGCCCCCGACTTGGAAGCTTGTCGGTCACCACCCGGAGCGAGTGCCATGAAAAATTTTCATTTGTATTCGTTTTACCAACGAATAAAATCCAGGGCCCCCAACCAATTACCCGGGACACCAATTCGCATACTTTTGGTGGGGCCCCAGACTGGCTTTATCTCGGGCTTCGGCTGTTGCAAATTCTACAACAGAAAAGAATGAGATTCATCCAGGGCCCCCAAAATGAAACCTGTAAACATAGGGCCCCCGACTTGGAAGCTTGTCGGTCATCCCCCGGAGCGAGTGCTATGAAAAATTTTCATTTGTATTCGTTTTACCAACGAATAAAATCCAGGGCCCCCAAAATGAAACCTGTAAACATAGAGCCCCCGACTTGGAAGCTTGTCGGTCATCCCCCGGAGCGAGTGCCATGAAAAATTTCCATTTGTATTCGTTTTACCAACGAATAAAATCCAGGGCCCCCAACCAATTACCCGGGACACCAATTCGCATACTTTTGGTGGGGTCCCAGACTGGCTTTATCTCGGGCTTCGGCTGTTGCAAATTCTACAACAGAAAAGAATGAGATTCATCCAGGGCCCCCAAAATGAAACCTGTAAACATGTTGCCCCCGACTTGGAAGCTTGTCGGTCATCCCCCGGAGCGAGTGCTATGAAAAATTTTCATTTTTATTCGTTTTACCAACAAATAAAATCCAGGGCACCCAAAATGAAACCTGTAAACATGGGCCCCGACTTGGAAGCTTGTCGGCCATCCCACGGAGCGAGTACCATGAAAAATTTCCATTTGTATTCGTTTTACCAACGAATAAAATCCAGGACCCCCCCAACCAATTACCCGGGACACCAATTCGCATACTTTTGGTGGGGCCCCAGACTGGATATATCTTTTGCTTCCGCTATCGAAATTTTTCAACGTTAAAGCAGCAAGAAAACAATGAGATCCATCAAGGGCCCCTGGAAATGAAAACTTTTTACTTATAGGTGAAATCTTCGCCGGGTACCCCGACCCTGTGTTGGGAGCACTGCTGTTGTGTGTGTATATTATACATATATATACCTCTCGGCATGGACCTCCCCCCCACACAAAGGAAGGGCTGACAGGGTCCACAACGATTCTTATCACTTTTTGATTTTTCACACTATAAATTAATCACAGAGGGCCCCTGAAAAGCTGGTTTGGGGGCTCGAAATCTAAATTCCAGCCTAAGGGCTCTGCTGTAGGATGTAGGAGCCTCTTGGTACATGCACATAACATGGTCCCGATGGGTCAAATGGGTCCCGATATGTGAATATCGACCCAATATCGATATATGATGTATGATATCATATCGATATATGATATATGATATCATATCGGTATATGATATATGATATCATATCGATATATGATATATGATATATATATATATATATATATATATATATATATATGATATCATATCGATATATGAATATATGAATATGAATGTACGATATATGAATGTGAATATCGATATATGAATATATGAATATGAATGTGCGATATATGAATGTGAATATCGATGTATGAATCGAACCGACTTCCGTAACAGATTTCCGTCACTCAAAAATTTCACCCACTTCCGTCACTCGGTTGCTTAGCAACAGGCCCTTTTCGAGTTTGTTTGTGATTTTATATTATAGAATAGATATATATATATTCTTTTTTTCTTTTTAATATAAATATAACCAGCCAGATCGAGTCAACCAAAACACCAAGACCAGGTGCTCTCCCTGGCAATCTATAGCTCTCTCCAGACAATCCCACATTTAAACCAAGCCCACATTGCTCACCAAAATAGGTTTAGGGCTAGACGACTCGACCTAGCAGTTATATATATGTATATAAACGTGTGTATATATGTGTATTTCTCTTTCCTCTATTCAAGTTGTTCATGCATTTCATGTCCACAAGACACGCGCGTACTCATATTGTCGTAATCATGTTGCTCACCGAATAAGGTGCTAAGCGAGATGCCATGGGTGCTCCCTAATTGTATATATTCCCCCACACAATACTTCTATTTTGTATATTTTCATTAAATCCACCGGAGCGAGTGAACAACTCAACCCAATGAAACTGATGCTGGCTTCTAGTCCGCAAGTCATCAAACCCATTGTCTCACCAATAAGGTGTTAAGCGAGAAGAGGGCTCGCTCCGATGGATATTTTATATTTCACACTAAGATTCTCATTTCTTTTTCTTTTTGTATCCTGTATATATAATATGGCAAGTGTAAGATAACAGATGAGATGGCATATGTGGCCCCCCTCCAATTGCTTTTAAAATATACCTCCATCCTAATATACGTACATTCATCTGTCTAACGAAACCCCGAAACTTTTCTCCAACTCCCAACCCCATCTCGTCTGTAATCACCACAAAATTTGTTAACCGCGACGGAACCCAATTGTCCGGAGCAAATATGTTGTAAAAAAGTTTGTATGTATGTTTTTTTTTTGACACTAAATAAAGGGTTCCAGACTCTGCCATGAAGCTGGGCTGGAAGAGATCTCGGCAACGAGATAAGTCCAGTGGCAAAGTTCTGGCGTTCATTTCATTGGTAAATTCTAGAAAATTTTTACTAGATCTCATTTTCGTGAGGCCCCTCTACTCTCGAGGCCCATGCGTTAAAACGGCACTGCCCATGGCACAATTCCAGATCATTAGGCGGCATTGGCACATTTTCAGATCACACAAGTAGGCCTATCGGACATTCACAGATCACTAAATTGACCCGCGACACAGTTCCAGAACACTTAAGCGATCCGTGACACATTTAGAAATTCCCTTGAGTGACAGTTGGCACAGTTTTAGAGCACTTAAGTGACTCCCCCCCCCCAGTGCTGCTCTACATCACTCAAGTTACTCCCGGCTCATTCCCAGATTACTCAAGTGATCCGCGGCATAATTACGGATCACTTGAATGATACGTGGCACAGTTCGATAGTACTTAAGCGGCCCTAACACATTTCTCGATCACTTGAAGGGGATCCACGAAACATTTAGAGATCATTAAAGTGACTCTCTAGAAGACTTACCAATAGGGAGATTGTTAGTTCGGGTGCCCAAAAACCACAGTTCAGGATGGCATTAAGAATATTTCATATTTTTATAAAGCGTGGTTGATGACGTCAGCAAATCGGAACCCCACCCCCCCCATCTATGCTGACGTAATGCTTGAATGACCCCAATGTGGTTATTTTCTTGGGCAGCGGTTCTCAACCGGTGCTCCGCGGAGCCCTTAGGGCACTGTGTGAACTTCCAGGGGCTCCACGGCCCCTCGAGAAAAATAAAAAACCCAGTACATTTGAAAAAAATAATTATTAATATTTTTGAAAAATAAATAAATATATAAATAAATAAAAATAAAATTAAAAAAATTATTAATTATTATTTTTTGAATAATATGTCAGAAACGTTGATGAATAAATAAAAAATAGGCGTCCGGGGCTCCACCATGGAAATTACATACCGGAAAGGGTTCCGTGGGCCAAAAAATGTTGAGAGCCGCTGTTCTACGGAAAAAGAAGCCTTTGATTTAAGGAAACAGATCTTTTCTGGATCTTATGCCGATGCGAACTCATTGAAAAAAGTTATCAGGTCTCCTTTGGAAATCGATCCCAAGCACTCTTGAGAACCACGCAAGTGCGCTACCATATATACCACTGGAGACGCAACCCTGCCATACTGTACGTAAAATAAGGAAGGCAGGGCCAGTGATATACACTGGTGAAATAAATTAAGCGAATTTGCATATTTTATCGAATTTCATGAAAAGAACTGAACTGAATGTAAAACCACTGCTTCTAGACAAAAATCCAAATCTTGTACGTCAAAAACGTAAGCGTACACGTGTGTGTAGGCGGAGCCAATAGAGAAACAGGCTTTACAAGCGCGCGTAAGTTAAGACGCATTTCGTTCGCTAGCACACCTCGGCGAATTTCTTGGTGTTATTTTGCAGCAATCGGTTCATTTCAAATTTTAACAGTAAAAATGAGTAACCACCAACCATTAGATGATGGAATGAGGTGGCGAATTGTGGGGAGGCTAGAAGCAGGCCAATCTCAAGCCCAGATTTGTAGAGAGTTCAATTTAACGCCCAGCGTCGTGTGTAACTTATGGAAACAGTTCCAGGATACCGGATTTATCGATAGAAAGCCTGTTCAAGAGCCACGACGGCCAGAGAAGATCGCCATTTGTCGATAATAGCGAGGCGTAACAGGAGTGCTACAGGTTCTCAGCTCTCTCGTGACTTGTATGCAGCCACAAGAACCCGTGTATCAAGGGTGACTTCAGGAGAGAGGGTTGTTTGCAAGAAGACCTGCTGTTTGCGTCCCGCTCACGTCTACGGACAGGAGAATCCGTTTATCATGGTGCAGAGAGCATAGAGATTGGAGTATGGATCAATGGGCGACCGTTCTCTTCACTGATGAGTCCCGGTTCAGCCTAAGCACCGATTCTCGCCGTATGTTCATATGGAGAGAACCAGGGACCCGCTTCCAATGTCCGCGAAATCGACCATTATCGCGGAGGAGGTTTAATGGTCTGGGCAGGCATCATGTTGGATGGCCGCACACCTCTCCATGTCTTTGAAAGAGGCACTGTGACTGGTGTGAGGTATAGGGATGAGGTCTTGGAGCCCTATGTTTGCCTTTTCAGGGGTGCAGTTGGCCCTGAGTTCATTTTAATGGACGATAACGCGAGGCCACCTAGAGCTCTTCTGCTCGACGATTTTCTGGAGAGTGAGGATATTCGCCGGATGGATTGGCCAGCCAGATCTCCAGACCTTAACCCTATAGAGCATGTCTGGGACGCTCTGGGGAGGGCAATTGCAACTCACAACCCCCCTCCGGGAACCCTCCAGGGAATGAAAACAGCGTTGCTGAACGAGTGGAACCAATTGCCACAGGAAATGATAAACTGCATTATTTCAAGTATGAAATCACGCTGCGAGACCCGTATATCTGTAAGAGGGTCCATACCCCCTATTAACCCATTTTTTTGTTTATTCTGCAACCGCTGTTTCATACCTTCCGACTCCAACGAGTGTTACGTACGATCATGCGTGTGTATTACAATTATTGAATGGTCATTTGTTTTGTATTGTAATCAATGTATGTACATATCAAATTTCATTAAAATCGGTACAGTAGTTCTAGAGATAATCGAGCAAGTCTGCAAATTCTCTTAATTTCTTACACCAGTGTATATGGTAGCGCACTCGATTTGTTTGCAACAGGACCTTAGTTTGATTAAGTTTTTTTTTTCCCTGCAAGATAATTTACCTGTGCCCTCTGTATATAAGCACACAAAGGGTGCTTGGTTTTGTACAGAAAAACGTTAGTTAAAGTTTTCGTCGGTAGTGGGCGCTGCAGAAAATCGAATAATGGAATTCTTGATCTTCAATCTCTTCTGCGTCTGAAACGCCGTAAAGCTCCAGCCGGTGAGTCGTGGCTGAGGTAATACAACCTGACGAATAATGTTTTTGTTTTTCCACCAATGGTCAACATCATAATGATAACCTTATGTTTGCGCTAGCAACAGAAAAAAAAAAACTAGAAATGAGCTGCTAATCGCACCCCCTGCATTTTATGACTCTGATTTACATGTTCCCGGTAGTTTGTTTTCGTGCAACACCCTCTTTCGAGAAAAGTGTGAACATTTAGTTTCTTAGCACATATAAGTCTGCGCAAAACTAAAAAATGCTTCGTAAGATATTCAACTTTTTAACATTCAACATTCAAATATACCAATTCCTTCAATTTCTATGAATTTTTAAATTATTTACAGGTACACGAGACACTCTACGTACATTTAAAAAACTCTGGGTGAAATGTAGTGAAAGAAATAAATTCATCCATATATTCAAAAACTAAATATTTCATGCATAAATTCTCTATTTTGCGTCAGGATTAAATTTCTCGCTTAGATTCAATGGAAAAACTCTGGAATAAAAGATGTCATTTTTTTCTCTATCAAATTTGCATAACTTGATATCCCGTTAGAGAAAAAGACGGGATGTATCGCAAAAAAACAAATCAAATGGCGTGTTTACTAATCAAATATTTGATCAAATGCGCGCAACTCAAAGGTAAAGTAAACGGACGCCAAATGCTCTCGGGACTCAAATGTACACAACGATCCAAAAAAACTAAGGCCGCAATTTGAAAAGGTTTTTGATAATAAGACAATGGAATGAGTCTAATTAAAATGTATTTCCTCTATATTTAAGATAAAAATATTTGATTAATCGTTTCGTTTAATTCAAATATCGATTATCGACAGGTATATAACATTGAGACAAAAAAAAAAAAATTCTACCCGGAGAAACAAACTTATAAGAAATAATTTTCCTCAAATATTTTTTCCCTAAAATTTTCCCCTCAATAAGGGTTTTTATGCTAAAATAGTTCAAATTACGGTGAATAAATTAAGTATGAAATTATTCTTAATTCAAGCGTTAATTATTTGCTTGTTGTCGTTGAAAACATTGAACACGTCGATATTTAATAACTCTTCTCACCCCCATTTCAACAAATTATGATACGCTTACGTTGAAAGTTCTCAAGTTCTTGATGGGGAAGAAAAATATGGTAATTATTTTCTCTCTCTCCCGTAGTATGTCACCATGATTATTAGATATTATGCCGTCATTGATTTCATTAGAACTATGGTAATTAGAAATTTATGAAGGAATTTTTTTTACCGTTCTATGTCGCGTTATTCGAGAATCACGGAGATATCTAATTACAGGGTGTCCCAAAATTGACGGGCGCATTCGAAAAATGGTTGAAAAAAAATAACGGGAAACGTTATGAGTTCCCCATTTGTTGCAACGTGGTTGCAAAAACGATATATCTTCAGTCACACAGAATTTCATAATCAGTTAAAAGTTTTTGCAACAGATGACGTTGCAGTCTGAAACAGTGTTTCTCAAACTTTTTAGCCAATATTTACCTTCTTTTGAATATATATCTTTTTCACTTTTTGTGCTCCCCCGTCTCATTCAGAGCACCTTTACTCTTATCCAAGAGCAAGACCATTAGCACTTATTGAATTTAATTTAGTCAAAATCTGCACATTTGTAATAAACAAAAATTTGTTTTATACAGGGTGGATGCTATGGTCCGCCCAATAATTGCACGCGGGATTCCTTGTGAAAAACTAATATGGAAAAGTGCTTTCCGTTTTAGGATCGAACGAATAGAGAGAGAAAGAGAGCTTTCTAACGGTCAATTACACGCCAAACGCCCAAAAAAAATAAAAAATTTCCCCTGCATTGGGTTGCCACTAATTGAAAATGAACACGAAATATTCAACCCCGTTAAAAGCCCAGTTCAGTTATTTTCTTTCAAGGTTGAGACGCTTTTTCCCTCTTCGTGTAGAGCAGAATTCTTCAACCTTTTTCCAGTCGCGAGCACTTGCCTGCACGTATCATCAAAAGAAGAGCACCCTTGCGGCAAGTTTGCCGTACGAATGCATGAAATCAAGATGATTTCAATCCTAGAATTCAATTTACGCAAGGTGTTATATTGGGCGTTTGATCAAGTACTCGCGAGCACGAAATCGGACACGAGCATCGAACACTCTTGGGACTTCAGGGAGCACCGTGGTGCTCGCGAGCAACGGGTTGAAGATGCCTGGTGTAGAGTGATGTTAACTTTGTACCGTGGTACAAAGTTAACATCACTCTATTGTTGTTTACGTGTTGTATTCACCCCACTATATTCGCAAATTCATCACCAGATTTGTAAAGCGTTAGCTAAACGAGATATGTTTGTTTGTAAAATTATTTTCCCAAAATCAATAATTTTTTTCGAAAATCTTATTTTTTCCCTTCACTGTCAAGTCAAATTTTTTGAGGGAAAAGCCAAGGAAAGGAAATTGATATGGAGTTATAGCATATTGCTATCAGCTTAAAACCGAATTGACAGTGACAACTCCATAAATTGGTCAAATCAAACAACTGGAAACATTTTTGCCTGTTAGTTTTCACGAGTGCAATTATTGGGCGGTAGTATCCACCTTGTATACATCGATCCGCTGGAACCATAGATAGATAGATAGAACCGCTCACAGCCCCGGACTGATGCAAAGCACCTTACTTCCGTTACCTCAAAAGAGGCAGAGTTGTGTCGGAAAAGTTAGCAAAGATTTATAATGGTGGCTCCCCTTGCCCCGTGCTCGCAAGTTTCGAATTACTCGCGTCGTTCTCCCCATGAAGACAACCATCAACTCGATGCAACGTACAAGCCATTTGACTAAAATGGGTGACTGAATCCAATGACTAGGGAGAAAAATTGCACGTGCGCCCAGTGGCACATAAGGGCCGGAGACCGCAGCCTGGGATTTCAAAAGAAGGATGGAAAAGACTTGTGGACAAGAAAGAAGAAACCATAGGCAAAGCCCGGATCCAGAATTGGAGGGTGGGGGTGATCAATCCTCCCAAAATTTAAATTGTTGGGCAAAGTAAGTTTGTGTAAAACACAGGACGATCCAACGAACCTACACAAAAAATTTCGTATCCCGAAACATGTACCTGGGACCCCGCTCACCCTTGATTACAGTTCAGTGAGCTTTCTTCCTGTGAGCATGGCCGTCTCAACATCATGGGTCCCCAGGAAAAATGATATTCCGGACACCATAATTAGCTGAAAGTAAGAACTTACATATTTACATACTTTCACTAAAAAATACCCAGACCAAATTTCATCATGTAGGCTCCTTATGGACATGAGGCATAGAGCCATACCCACTTGGGCTGAATTGGTCCTGGTTCAGTTGAACACTCGGCTGGATTCCGAAATTAGTCACATTTTTTTCCCACAATATTTCACTGTAAGCCAAGACCGCAGTGGGGGAGGGTGGTGGTGGATGCGTCCCCCCAGGTAGAGATTGATTGATTGATGACCGCTCACGCCCACAGCTGTTGTGCAAGAGTCTCTTCACCTCCTGGGAGGCTGGGTCGTGTCGGAGAGCATCTTCTATTTATTCAACAAATCAAATAATTATATACATTCTGTGGAAACAACCCATCAGGAAACATTGAGCGCAACACAATCATGATAAACTAAGAGAAAAATGAAATAATAATGAAATATAATTGCTATGGGCATCTTTTTCTCAGCCACCTTGTTGGACATTTTGCCTGTTGTGGCGTTGTATTTGTATTTGTATATATACCAACGAAAATGAGATTAAACAAACCCTAATTTACACTGGCTATGTACATTTACATCTGGATGCTGTAATTGGGATGTAGAGGGTATCTCCTAAGGGCTGCCTGGATTGATCTTTCTTTACTCCTGAGTCTTGTGATCATGGGATGCTGGCTAGGAATGTTTGGTCTTGGTTCTGAAGCGGTACATTTGGAGTCGTCGGAATCGTCTGCCGGTTAATTGGGCGTCTGAATTCTGTTTTGCATGTTTTAAGATGTTTGACGGGTTTTATTATGCGCGAGTTGAGAGTCTGCATGCTCTCTGCGGAAAGACATTCTCTAATGGAAGACCGGCACTTCGAAGTTTGAAAACCAAAAAAAACCAACTTCAGAGATGACGACTGCCCACGGGGTTCAAACGTAGGTCCTTTCAAACAGAAGCCACACACACCACACGGCCGCGTAGAGACCAGTTAAGGGAACCTGCTGTCTCTATTTTTCACTTCAAAAAATAGAAGTTGGATAAGCACTAGTATAACACGAAACAAGCATTACACTGCTAACATAAATACGTTAGGGTCACACACACACGCACATTTCCCGCATGTACCAATTCGTTAGAAATTCCCTAGAAGAATGTTTACGAGGTACATGTGCGGTTACGTAGTAGCAGTAGTCTTTTTTCCAGCACGTCGCGGTACTGCATGAGTTATACCCAATATGAAGTCGTGTATTTCGTGATGTATTGGTTAGAGCACTTTCCTGGATCACCAGAGCATTGGAGTTTGATTTCCGCCGAAAACAGAAACTATTTCTTCCCGAGTTCACCTCGGCAATAATATCCATAATTTCCAGAAAGTCTCTCTCTGGTCGAAGAACCAAACAGTTAACGAGATCTTTCTCATTATATTATGTTATTATATCTCATTAATAATGGAATTATGGAGATATAGATGGCTTCTTTCTCAGCCAGAGATATCAAGGAAACAGTTATTTCCCGGATATTATGCTGAGGTGAGCTCGGAAAGAAAAGTCATCACGTCTCCGCCGGGACTCGAACCCAGGCCTCTTGCATACCGGGCAAGCATGCTACTTCAGCGCCTCACGACACAGTGCGTGAAATTAGGAAGGCAGATTCATGTGTCTCCAGTGGTGTAGATGGTAGCATGCTTGCCCGGTATGCAAGAGGCCTGGGTTCGAGTCCCGGCGGAGACGTGATGACTTTTCTTTCCGAGCTCACCTCAGCATAATATCCGGAAAATAACTGTTTCCTTGAATGGAATTATGTCTCATTACTAATGGAATTATATCTCATTAATAATGGAATTATATCTCATTAATTTCGAAATTATATTTTATTAATATTGGCATTATCGCTTTCCTTTATTATGGAACTGAAATTATCTCTTTCATTAATTTTCGAATTATCTCTTTCACTAATTTTGGAATTATCTCATCGATGCTGCGAATTTTTTCATTTATTGTTTTAAACTACTTATGCCATAAGAAAATAACGGGGGAGTGTGTGTGTTTTCACCGAGTCACGTGATCTTCCTACGAATGATGTTGTGGACGGCGTTCTGAGCACTGCCAAGGTGAAGACCTCTGACGTCATACTCCCTACAGTAATATAAGCTCGATAGATTTCACCTATTGTGTTTCCTGTCTTTTGTTATTATTTTTGTTACGGAGAAAACGGATACTCGATTCTCATGTTTCCAGATTATGAATAAGTTCATCTCCGATATTTTCCTCATGATAAGGCATGCGGGGATTTTGCAGTATCATCGTGAAAGGAAAGTTTGGAAATTGTATACTAGTACGGGACACATATTCTTATATTTTCACTTAGCTAATCAGAATGATTCTGAAATTGCTAAAAGAGAGATATATTTTAATCTTTCTGAGTCACCTCTATTCTGGAATTAATTCTGGATTATCATCTGTTCTGGAAATAATTGTGAATTCTTTGTTCCAAAATATATTCTGAATTCTCATCCATTGTAAAATTAATTCTGAATTTTCTCATTCATTCTATTTTTTTTCTCATTTATCCAGGATTCTCACTTATACCGAAATCATCCATTTCATCAATGAAGGGTTCTCGTCGATTCTGAAATCATCCCCCTCCCATTTCATTAATTCAGAAATCCCATTAACATGATGGTTATAAAACTGTTTCAGAGAAGGGGTGATCGGAGAGAGTCGCGAATTTAAGGCTCGAACTACAACCAGAGTTCAAGGCGTAAGAGTGAGAGGGTATATACAGGGCGTCCCGAAAGTCCTAATGGGGCCTTTTTCCTCATAAAACCGTCCGTCGTAGAGATATAGTTTCAATTTCAAAATACTGAAAACGCGTTCAAAATTTACCCTGTACCGGTATTGAGAGTTAAAATACAGTGTGTAACACTGAGTAAATGAGGGTAAGGAGCTTTGTCCATTAGTTTTTACTGTTCTTTCATAACTTTCCTCAGATTTCAGAATTGAAATCTCTCATTGAATATTGCACTTGAAAACATAGAATTTTTTTTTCTGTTGGCCTCTCTCTGGAGAAATAGGGCAACAACATTTTAATTTGAAATTAGAGGGCAAGGATACCGTATAATTTAAAATGACCTCTCAGATCCGCATTTCACTAATTGGAAGTTTTAGAAAACAGGGTCTACACACTGAAAGTTAATTTTTCTAGTTTTTTATGTTTGCGACTTCTTGGGAAAATGTTGAAGACATTTTGAGTAACCGCAAACTTTTTTTGCATGTTAAAAGCATATTTCTCTAAATTCAATGGTTGCAGAGATATTCGTTGTGTAAACAATTTGGGAGGGGGGGGGGGGCAGCCTGTATATAGTAAAAAGATGAATGTGTGGAGAAGGCAAAAATTACTAAACACGGGAGCATAGAAAAACCGGGGAGAGTGAAAACAATTTCCATTCATAGAGTTACAATAAAGCGGTGATGAGAAAAGAGGTAAAGAAAATACAGAGCTGTGAAATGTATTTCTGCCATTTGCGTTTGAACGAGATATATCCTCCACGATCATTAAGAGGCTAAATGAGGTCTGCGTCGAGCATCATTTCATGCATTTATTTTCTCCCCACTTTTTCCACCATTCTAGCCACGCACGCACGCATTCGCCAGATGTCTTTTTTTCTCAGCAGTAGTCACATATAGCCATCTCTCGCTTATGTGTGTGTGAAAGGAAACAAGGGAAAAAGGGGACATAATTGAGAGAATTGTATGAGTGAATAGAATTATTATGCTATATCTTTTGAACGGGAGTAAAGAAAATCATCTTATGACTGAGAGAAACACTATTCATTTTCATTTTATTAGCATCCGATAAAGACTGGTTGCACTTACAGCTGGGCCGCAACTATATACTTTAACAGCCGGGGCAAGGATGCATTTGGAGCCTCATGTAATGCAGAAGGAGTTGTTAAAGAGTGAATTCAGCAACCCCCTTTAGTGCAGCACCATCAGGCCCGCCAGCTCCCCGCTAATTGCAAGCCTGTATAGCAGTCACAAAACGAACCATACTTGGGATTAAATGAAGCCACAAAAATAGGGTGATATGTGTTGACAAAAACTTCCCGTGGGAAATATTTTCTCCAAAAATGGAATAAATATGTTCAACGTTACGTGAAGTACTGTAATGTACTTGCACTTTTAACTACATTTCAAAGGTTATTTTGCATGCCGTAATCTTTTGGGAGCCCGAGAACCATTACAACACCACCAGAACAAGGTGATGTTCACCTAACTGAGTGTACCTACCTGCCAACTTACATACTTACTCTTGTAAATCATAGTACCGAATGCGCTTGAGGGCTGCATGGAGCGGTGGGTCCATGCGTTAAGATGGCGAACAACAGGTTTGAGATGTTTCTCCAAACCAGAGTCACACTAACCTATTTGTCTCATCGCTCCTCTTTTCTATGTACAAAATAAAATCTTAAATTACTAAGTCTTCCCAGATGATTCTATGCTGTACCCGTAGTTTCTAGCATGACAATGTAAAATCCCTGTTGTCTGTAAAGCCGGGTTTTCCCAGGCGTAAAATTTCTGCGCCGTGTGAAGCGTGAAAACGCTGATTGGTTAAAAAGCTGAAATCAAGTTCAATTCAAGTTTTCTGACCAATCAGCGTTTTCGCGTTGCTCACAGTGCAGAAACTCTACTCCTATGAAAACCCGGCTTAAAGGGCGATATCGTCCATCTTTTGAAACGCTGGAATAGGCATTGTGTGAACCAATTTTGTCACGAGAAATTATGTTTTTGGCTGTAATTGACAACATTACTTGCCTTTGACAATTATCTCTGCGGCAACTGACAACTTTACTTACCTTTGGCAATTCTTCCTCTACTAGCCTTTGACAACATTTTGGCTGCATTTTGCAACTCTACTTGTCTTTGAAAATATTTTTTTTAACTGTAACTGACTTCACTTGCCTTAGAAAAGTTTTCGCCTGCATTTGACTTTACCTGTCATTGACTTTTTTTGGCTGCATTTTTGACAAATTTACTTACCATCGACAATTTTTTGGCAGTAATTGGCTTGGCTCGTGGGACGGAGGTGCGTTTCTCCTATTAAAATGTCACTGTTCGGAGCCCCACAAGGGAAACAAGAAAAAAATGATTTTGCAAAAATGTACATAAAATTACCGTGATTTCTCTGGAGAAAACGCCGATCAGCTTAAGAAATCTGAAACAGATCGAAAACGTGAAATTTTCTCCCTTGTTATTCTATCTTAAATTTACCTATTATATCCAATTATACCCCTTAAAAAAAACGCCGATGTAATTTTGACAGTATCGTTTAAGCCCACTATAATTCTAGCAAAATCGGTATTTATTACCGATAGGTCTGAACCATGCCGAGGTCAGTTTTAATACGCTTAGGCCCTGGTACCAGGATGGAATCTGGATTTAAATCTGACTGATTGTTGAAATCATTTATGATTATTTTTTATGGTAATTAAATCATTATTATGCACCTAATTTTAAATCAGTCTATGAAAAATGCCTCAGAAAATTCGAAACTCGGTAAATCAGAGGTTTTTCCCCTGTTGTACTGAAATGTGATGACAAAACGAACGAAATCCAGTTTCCCCATTTCAGACCCGAGCATTAATTTTTTTTTTTAATTTTTAAACTTTTTTGCATTTTCCATACTCAAAATGTGTTAAAAACATAAATTTCTTTCAGAAATCTTATATATAAATTCTTTCAAATTTTCAGTTTCTTTTCGTGAAGAAATTTCTTCACTTTGCTCATTACTTCATATTCGAGGTATATTCATCTTCACATACAAATTTTTCCAAAACGTTATCGATAAGTTTTATGTAACAAATCATACATTTACCGGAGACACTCTCTCCCGGAAGTTATCTCAAAACCCCCGCGGAAGTTCAACTTTGAGTGCTGCCCTCGATGATATCCCCCCAAAGTTCAAATTCACCATATTTCTGACTAGAAACTCACACAATCCTTCAAGTTAGGGCTTATATTCCCTGAGGTCAAAAGAAAAAATCCTACAGTGGGGAAAGCAACCCCCACATTTGTGGCAACATGGTCTGAAACGGGTACTGGTGCATAATCATCGAAACTTTTACTGGGAAAAATTACCGGTTGGAGTCGTAGTGAAGACTTACGAAAACGGTGGGAAGAGAAATCTTCAAAGTAATAAATACATTATACAGCGACAAACACAAATAAAAACATCAAATAAAGCACGTTAAAGAAACGTTTTCAATTAAATCCGTGATAAGCGTCATGCGTATTGCTATATACGTTTTTTTTAATATACGATGTCCATGGACAGCTTCTTTCCAAGTATTAGGAACATTGAATATTAGCAAGGACGAATGAATTTTCTGTGTGTGTATATAACGTCAAGAATTTCAATTCAGCTGGAACGAATAAGAAGCGGAATTTTTCGATTAATCTCTCGCATAATTTAATCAAACAGCACACTATAGTTTTCTTTCTTAATATCTCTATGTATGTATATAAAACTCAATTTATCCTCGCAATAAGTTCGAAATACCCGTCTTTCTTATGAATCTCAAGGATATCGCAAAACTAATAAGGCAATATATGATAGAAAAGAAGTTATCAAAATGCGGCAAAAATAATCCGACGAAAAAAAATGGTGTGGCGGCGTATATACAAGAAATTCAAATTAAAGCGCCTGGAAATTGGATCTTATAATTGAATATAATATACGTAAATTCGAATGCAATTGATGTGGAATTTTTTATATAGTGATTTACTGCAGAAAAAATGGGAGGAAGACGAATGAGAACGATAATATCTCGGTATTTTATCGGTGAATATACGCGAAAATAAATTTATTTACAGAAAATATGAACTTTTTACGTATTTTTTATGCGAATTATGATTTGAAGTATTATGTGATTGATGATGAAATTAGTGGTATTGATCATTCTTAATGACTTACATGAGTTTCCTCTCGAAAATTGCGGTTCAAGATGTTTACTTGTTATCTACCACCGGGTGTTGCAGAGTCAGTTGGCATAGTACATCCACTTGACTTTCTTGCTTCTGCCACTCCCATAAAAATAGACTGGGATCACTTTTCGTGTGGCTCAAGTTAAAAAAGTTGTAAACATTCGGATATTAATAATGCTTTTTGACAATAAGCTATCGAGCTCTAATATGTAGTTGCAACTTTTTGCATGTGGTGGCACTTTTCTATATCGATGTGGGTAACATCACTCCTTGAATTACCAGGCTGACCCATCCGCCATCTTTGAGCAAAGGTGTGACTTCAGTATTATCGCTACACACTCAACTGATTTTTCCTTTTTTTTCTTTTTTTTTTGCGATTTTCGGAGCATCACTTGGAGCCACAAACCTGTTTTTCGTTTGATGATGAACGACGAGTTTTCTCTCCTTTACAGGCGCATTGATTCATAGGGAGTTATTTATTCATTAAATTAATTGGAGCTGCAGAATATTTCCTCCAGCTGCTCTGTGACGAGATATCTCACCCTCGCTCGTAAGTGAAGCGATTGATGCATTGTGCCATCTGTACGTGAAATTTTAGATCAAGTACTTGTTTGAATAAAAAAAAGATATCGTTCCGATTATATGGTACATCATGTACGCACCAGAAAACTTATGCAAGAACATTTCAGAATATTCCAAACCACCGGTGAAAAAATATAAAAGTTTGCGTGAAATGTATACATTTTCTTATATAGGAATGAAACAATAAGCTCAACTGCGAATACAGATTCAGCAAATGAATGACGCTATAAGCAGTAAATTTTGAATTCATATCATAAGACGTGCTGAACAAAAAAGACAAATTTATGCGGTAACGATGTAATTTCGTTGTTAAATACGTGTTTTGTCGCATATTTGCACTGAAAAAAACAAAAAACAATTCTTTTCAAAGGTATGTGCGATTGTAAACATCAAGACAAAGCGGTTTTGCAATGGTCATTTGGGAACATCGGGTCACAAATGACTTTTATGTTCAGCGCCTGATGACGTAGAATTAAAGCAACTGACGCAGAAAAAGGAGAAAAGAGGATTAAATCAACCTTGGAAGTGATAGGGAAAAAGTATTCCCCCCGCCCACACATACATCAAAGAGCTGGGTGACCATACGTCCCGTATTTCCCGGGACTGTCCCGGTTTTTTTTTCTTTTTCTGGCCGTCCCGACTTTTTTTTCTTTTTCTGGCCGTCCCGACTTTTTTGCAAAAGTGTCCCGGTTTTTCCCGTTTTTTACATGATGCCTACTTGGATTTTTATTCTTCATTGAAGTCTACCATTGAAATTATTTTTCGTCTCATAAATTATGTTATGATAATTAAAACTATAAATAAGAAAATTAATCTCCCGCATTTGTCTTATTGAACGTTTTATTTCGTGGAATTCATTTTAATACACTGCAATTCGCAGTAACACTTCGTTTCCCGCCATTTCGATTTTTCTGTTTTTCAGCTATAGTTGGCAACTTTGTGCACTTTTGGCGTCGTTCGATGTCCGTATTTTCGATGTCCCGTATTTTCCGTATTTGGAATTCCAATTTCCCGTATTTCTCTGGAGGAAATATGGTCAGGGAGGTTTCCGTCCTCTTTGAATCAGAGGAGGGAAAAAAGGAAATTAAGCCTATATTTTCCCCCTCAGTGATTGTCTGAGACCAATGAGTGTCTGTGACTAGATGGAGAAAGAATCTTTATCCCTCCTCAGAATGAGCTTTGGAAGAAAGTTGCCATATTTTGGTGACTTCCTCCCCCCCCCCTTCCCGCATTACATATAAATTTGTCGTAAGAGAGGAAAAAGGGAAGAGATATTTTCTATTTTCTCCATAGTTCCATATAGGGTGACCATACGCCCGTATTTCCCGGGGCAGGCCCGTTTTTCTTTCTTCTTCTGGTCGTCCCGACTTTTTGGAAAAAGTGTCCCGGTTTTTCCCGTTTTTTACATGGCGCCTACTTGCATTATTTTCATTCTTTATTGAAGTCAAAGATTGACATTATTTTTTAACTCAAAAATTATATTATAATAATTACAACTATAAATAAGAACATTAATCTCTCACATTTGTCTCGTTGAAAGTTTCATTTCGTGGAATTCATTTTAATCCACTGGAATTTGCTGTAACGCTTCGTTTATCGCGATTGCGTTTTTTTTTTCTGTAATTTCAGCAATATTTGGCAACCTTGTGCACTTTTGGCGTTGTTCTTGGCGATAATTGGCGATGTCCCGTATTTTCCGGTATTTGGAATCTCGAGGAAATATGGTCAGCCTTTCCATAGACGACTGGATGGAAAATAATTTTCTTTTTCACCCCTCATGATGTGAGTAAGGTTGTCATATTTTCGTGGCTTCTGAAGTGGAAACTTCATCATTCGAATAAGGAAACGGTGATCCTAGGCTCTTTTTGGGAATTACTTTTTTCTTGTCGTGTACTTTTTTGTGGGAACGAAGCAATAAGCACAGAACTATGGTTAAAGATTCAGCAAATGAATGACGCTGTTTAGCAATAAGCTGTATCATAAGACGTTTTTAACAAAAAAGACGAATTTATGCGGTAACGAAGCAATTTCGTTGGTGAACACGTGTTTTGGCGAATACTTGCACTTGAAAAAAAAAACAGAAGAATTCTTTTTTTTATTCACATATAATATTCTATCTGTATTTTTCTAGATCTCACAGTATCCTTATTGTCAGCCATAGCTGATGCAAATGGAGCTCCTTTTTCTTCTCTCTCTCTCATAGGAAATTTCGCATCTGGTGGATTCTCATCATGTACTTTTTTCCCAAAAAAAAGTTTCAAGCTATAGCAAGAGAAAATAAATATCACTATTCATTATTATTATTATTATTTTCTTCTTTTTTGAACATGGTAAATATGCTAATGTTCTTGTTCGCATGCAAAGAGAGAAAAGTTCTTTCCCCCGAAGTTCATTAAACGAGGAAAATCCGGGAATAAAAAGGAAAAAGAAGAGTTTTTTTTGGAAAAGGTGAATTCGGAAATGAATGACTTCGTGTTGGAAGTCAAACCTGGAATCTCTCACATTTTCTTATTCTTTGTCGAGTAAATATCGGCCAAAATTTCAAATTTCCCATCTCGGGAGATGAATTTCAAATTATTTACATCAAAGGAATGTTTTCTGTATCAATTTTTTTTTCCTTTCTATGATTCATGTCACGATATTAGAATTCCATTCATGAATAAACATTTTGCATGCATATGAATCGCATTAGGTGTTACCTGAATGAATAAAAGTCTTTGCTAATTCGCATTTCTTTTTTCTCAGTCTATCATATTTATATACGTAGTAGAATAATTCCCACACGAAATTCGTTTTCAGGGGGAGGAAAACATTTACGTTCTATTACTTAACATTCAACATGGTTTATGGCTTCCTGCTTAAAAAAACGTCCTCCTGCAGACCGCATACAGAACAGAACGGACCGAACACCACCGGGCTCTGTCGCTTACGCGATATGAGCACGTTGCCCCGGAGAAAATTTTGATTTACAAGGAGAAGTAAAATAATAATTCGGGTCCCTTTCATAGGACCTAAAGCACTGCTAGTTTATGTATGTACATCCAGATATAATTTCAAAATGCATGAGCGAGGTCAATCATATAACGAAGAAAATCACATTATAAGAGCTCGGGAGCCCTATTGTAGGGCACCTAGAGGACTCTTTCGCAGTATGTATTCAAATACGAAATTCCAAGTAACATGTACTAGTACAACGTGCGAGACTGCGTAACAAACGATTAAAAATAAAAAATTGGGTCCCTAGCGTGGAACCTAAAGGACCCCGAGTCATGTACCCCCAGATACAATTTCAAAACGCATGTACGAGGGCAGGAAAATACGAAAATAATCGGATTATACAAGAGTTCGGAGGCCCTCCTTATTTTAAGATGCCTAGAGGATCCTTTGACAATATTCATTCAAATGCGAGAGATTTAAAGAAGCGATACAAGTATACATATATCAAAAAAAGTGTGAGACCGAGCAATAAAATCAGAGGAGCACTAGTGTGGCACCTAAAGGACCCAGAATCATGTGCATTCAGATACAGACAGCATGCAGACCCATAGAAAAGTAGTTGCTATCTTATAGAATGGCTATTACTCTCGTTTCTAATAATGCCAGCACATTGAAAAAACAACACGCTCCCCCTCGGACATAAGTAACCAGTCAGGATTAATTTAGGTTCAATTGTCAGGTTCAACAATTTCCAGCATGTTCTACTATTCGTTAGAAATTTCTCAGAAGAATATTTACGAGCATGGCATGTGCACATGCTCTTTGGTAGTTGAGTCCAGTTTTGCGTTAAAATCGATTGGACGTTTCCTCAAAAAGATATTCAGTCGCTATGGACTCAGTGACGCGAACATTTCTTTATGTGTGGATACCAAACTCCTCCTAACCAGATTATGGCCCGTCGATGTCTCAAGGAAGGGATTTTAGCAGGTGGTCGAAGAAGAAATGGGCCAAGCTGGAAAATTTGCGGGTGTTTGTTGTGAAACTAACGTGGGATTTGATTATCTGTAATGCTTGTTTAGTGCTGCCATCTACCAACAATTTTTCAAACTATGAGTGAAGTGTAATGATTGAATAATTGTAACGTTGTAGGCGTGTTGTTCTCTATGGCGAATTTTTCGGCTAATGAAAAATTTTTTTTCGTGATTTTTCTGCCTCGGCTAATGAACGCTGATTCAGCTAACGAACATTTTCGTTGATATGGATGTATACAGGTGCTGATATAAAGTTGTAGCATAATGAGCTGAATTTTATCGCCAATATCATCAGAATTATTACTATTACTTCACCATCTCTGGCCATATCGCTATATTGCAATTTACTGTCATTAATAAGATGGGTTGCAAAATGAAGACGCGGTCTATTGGTGGTCGCCTCAAGTTCGTTAGGGAAAATATCTCACCTATATCCTCCCTCGGGTTCCAATCCGGGACCGACAGCAACTTTCACGGCGGTAGACTAGCATCTTATTACCACACCACTCGGGCAATCAGAGTAACTGTCACTTGAGCCCGATTAATTCTTGTTCAACTCGGAATATTTTTCCAGATGTAACTTCTTTTTCCGAAAGTTTTTGATTCATTTCATATAAAACGAGAGATTCTCAGCTAGTAGAAAATGCATTTAAAAGAAGGGAAAAGAAGAAGCGTATGTTTTCAAAGAGCGCTCTCTTCTAATGCAAGACTCTGAGCATGAAACTGGACATTTTCGGTGCTTATCTTTTCTGTCTGAATGTATCAGACACGTAAGTGGGTTGAGTAAAGGCCCGTTTACACGAGGCAAGTGATTTAGTCGGTAACTAAATTTTAAGTTCTTAAGTACGATACAATGTATGCAGACGATAAGGGCCGTTTACACGGCTTTATCACAAATGAATGGGGGACACCTGCAAACTCGATTGGATTGTGTCAACACGAGCTATGGAAAGCGCATAGTAGGTTGCGCACATAGTATAAAATGAAAATTCTTTTAATATCTCATTTTCGTGTAAACTCTCATTTATCCAGTTTTGAAACTGTTCATTTTAGCCTTCAAACAAATCAGTTTTTGTCTTTTTACAAAGTTCCTTGGTATTTTTTTTTTTTAAATATGTATCGTCAAAAACATTTTGAGCAGAACCTAAAACGAACCTAACTATTTTCTAGGCGAGTTATCTTCATTTGGCGAAGTGTCACTGTACAGAATCGTGTCTCTTGTGGGGTATAAAGGTAGCATGCTTCCTTAGATTGCAAGAGGAACGGGGTTTGAATCTCGGCCAAGACCAGTATACCTTTCTTTACAAATTCATCTTGACATAAGAGATGAGAGGTCTATTTTCTTGAAACGTCTAAAGAATTTCGAACAAGGCATGCTCTCTGGAAAATGTTGTGTATGGTATGGTTCGAAGCTTACAGGAATTCCTCTGTTGAAACTGTCTGTCTGTGCATGGTATATGTGTTGAGCACCTAACGTTAACGATATAGATGAACGTTAATACGATTGCTTAGCTAATGCATGTTATGTGTTCCAGAAAGACATCTGCCTTCCATATTCGGAAGTCGAACGTCTATGATATCGCGAATTTATTTGCTTATATATTTTTTTTCGATTGAGGAACATTATAAAGAATACTTTAGGAGGTATTGCGGAAGGGGTCTTCAATCATTCTCGAGTAGCGAGCGCTGTCCATATCCATAATCGCACGAGGAGCATCCTCACAGCAACTTTGGCGTACGTGTACCTGTAAAACTGAAATCTGCATTAGTTGTAATCATTGAATGTAACTCTTACAGGGTGTTTAATTGAAGCGTTGATCAAATGCTCGCGAGCACGAAATCAGGCACGAGGATTCAGCAATTTTGGTTCTCGCGATCAACAAGTTGAAGATGGCTGTATTACGGTCTTTGCAAAACCAGTCTTAGACATATTTCTTTTGTCTTGTTCTGGAACTTATATTATCTAACAGAGACTATTAAAGAGGGCCTCTTTATAGTCTGATACTAAAACAACGTATTAATTTTTTTGCCTCTTTAAGAGGCAAAAAAGTTACACTAAAAGTAGATAAATTTCCTTGTTAACGTGGTGTAAACCGAAAACTGCGCAGCACGTGAAAGATTAACATTTTTTGTATCATCTAAAAACATGTATTGTTCAATGTATTTAAGAGAAATAAAAAGCTCGCACTCGTTCAAATATTTATTTCTCTGCTATTTATGTTTTAGTATCATTAGCCGAAAATACCAAACGCTTATTTTATGCTCAGATGTACACGAAACGTTTCAAAATCATTTCCCATTGGACCAAGGCTTTTTAGAGCTGAATCTTTTAACAATGTCTCAGACAGTGACAGTCATTTTTGAACAAAACCATTCAAAGGAGAATGGAAAATTCTAGAAGAATGGAAGAATCCTTCGAAAGAAGAGGAATTTCCCCTTAATAAAGAGGGGAAAAAAAAGAACACATGAATCATTTCTTACTTTGAAACATTCTTAAATCACCGTAATTATATCTCGGGAAAATTTGATATTCCTTCATGGCGTAAATATTTTTTTTTTCGACGTTTGCGAGGAAAACATGTTTCCTAATGGGACTGGATAAAATGTAATTTAATACTTGTAAAAACTTGTTTTCCACAATATTTTTAATATAGAATAATGGACCACACTTTTATTAAATATGATCACATCATACTTCTTATTTTTATCAAGCTAAGATAAAACAAAACAACTTCATTCCAACCTGGAACAAAAGAATCATATTCAAAATTTGCATGTTTTGGGGCTGAATTTTTCATTTTCATTGAGAGAAAAAAAAAATTGCAATTTCACGGAGTGATAGAAATTTTCGCGAAATTTGCATAAAAGTTGCTTTATGGTCTGTTAAAGGTATTTGTATTCTATTTAAAAGTGCTTACTATAGTTTGACTCACAAAAAAGGTAGCTACATATTTGCAAAGTAACATTACTTTAATACATTCGCTTTATGTGTGCTTTTTGAGGCTATGCATGTCTTCAATAAGATCGTGTGTAATCGGTGCAATTAGAAATAGATTTTTAAAATGATTTTTCCAGATTTCAGTACGTATCATTGACTATCAAAAAAAAATTTCAGCTCCACAAGAAAATTGGTATTTAAGGTATAAATCAATTTATGTGTCAAGTTGTTTACTGACAGATAACGTGTTTGGCAATATTGACGTTACTGCTCTTTTTAGGTGAAATCCTACGTCATTTCATTCGTATATATATTTATTTGTGTCCCTGAAAAGTCATAAAAGGATGGTTTTCCACGAAAATTAAATGCTTCTTCACCATTCAGCAAATACGTTATTTATACCGTGTGAAATTATTCAGCGGAAAAGAATCTAACATTCGTTGTGCAACAGCAGTTAATTAGTAATGAACTAATGAATAAGAACTAATACTTAGCCCAGCTCGATTTGTTTTTACTAAGGATTCATCTTTATTACCTTCAAAATTTAGAATCATATTGCTATAATCGTGATTTACCATGCCAGTTACATGTTCGCAAATTTAATATTGTGATTTTAAATGGGTTTCATTTCCATAAAATATCAAACTATCGGTATTATAAAGACTATTCACTTCAATATAACTGAAATTCACAGCAAAGAATAAAATAAGCTTATTCTGCCGAAGATCATTGGATAGTTTCCTTTTGAAGTGAGAAACAAAAGATAACGTTTCCCTGCGATAATTCTATCAACCGCTGGATATTCGGGATACAGCCGATACGGGAAAAAGAAACACTAAAAGGGAGATAACAATAAAAATAAGACCAAAAACTGTTCCGTTTCCATCTTTCAGCATCAAATATATCAGCCAGCAAGTGGACGAACATTCGCCGTAAATCAGCCAAACTAAATTGAACTGAAATTAGGAAACCGGTCTATCTCTTGTTATTTTTAGATTTGTCGACAGACGCTGTTTTTTGTTGGTCTATCGCAAACACTATTTTGTACGAAATGTGTCTTTTCCTATTTATTTTTTATTCTATTTTTAGCTCTCATAATATTTCCTACCAAAAACGAACAACAAAAACGGGAAGAAAGAAAAAGATTCTGTACTTGTTAAAAAATTATTGTTCCGAGTTAAATGCTTCAAAAACAGTTGTTGAGAAAGAAGAAATTGCTTGTGTTGCTGGTCATTTCTCCATTTATACTTAGGAAACACACGTTTATGAAATGAATAAACATAATAAATAATTTCTTTTTCTTTGTTTTTCCTAATTTCTTACTTCATTTTTCTCCTTCTCTCTCTGTTTATTGCTTTTCTTTCGTTCCATTTCTTCCTTTATTTATCTATTTATTCTTTTATCTGGCATTATCTTTTTCCTTTGCCATTCCTCCCGTATCTCTCTCCTTTGTCATTTTTCTTCTTTTTTGTTCCTTTGTTGCCTTTCCTATAAATATATTTATTTATTTATCTTATTTTATTTTTTTTTTGCCATTTGTTTCTCTATTTCTTTTACCCTATTTATCTATTTATTTGTCTTTCTTGGGGTTTATCGTTCATCATTCCATTTACCACCTTTTACCTCTTTCTTTTGCGATGTCTTTATTTTATTTTTATTTTTTTGTATCCTTTCATTTCTTCTTTTCTTTCTTTATTCATTAATTTTCTCTGAGTTCCCCCCCCCCTCTATTTATTTTTACATTCTTTCATTATTTTTATTCATTTCTCTTTCACTTATTTATTTATTTCTTCTATTTTCTCTTATTTATTTATTTCTTTTGCAATCTTTATTTTAACTACTTCATTTTTGTTTCATTTTTTCCTTTTTCTTTTCTTATATTTTTTCTTCATTTCTCCATTTCATTTATTTCTATTCTTCCTTTTATTCATTTTTCTTACTTCATTTATATTTCTTCCTTTGCCTATCTTCTAATATTCCACCCTATTATCATTGTATTTGTTTTGCTTTCTTTCATTCATTTCTTTTTTTCCTTTCATTCATTTCTTTCTTTCTTTCCTTTCATTCATTTCTTTCTTTCTTTCCTTTCATTCATTTCTTTCTTTCTTTCCTTTCATTCATTTCTTTCTTTCTTTCCTTTCATTCATTTCTTTCTTTCTTTCCTTTCATTCATTTCTTTCTTTCTTTCTTTCCTTTCATTTCTTTTTTTTCCTTTCATTCATTTCTTTCTTTCCTTTCATTTCTTTCTTTTTTTCTTATTCATTCATTTCTCTTTCCTTCTCTACCGTTTATTACCCCTTTCCTTTTCATTTACTTTATTTAACTATCTTTAACCATCTCCATTAATATTTCTTTCTTTCCTTCCTTATTAAAACTAGCATATTACTTGGAATAAAAAACTTGGTTGAAAACAGGATTTCAACTACCTTGAAAATCATGTTCCCAAGAGCGGGAATCAAAAGGTTGTAAACGCACGATAACTTCCACTTCGTAAAAACAATTTTAATGGAGATCCTAAAAATTTGATGTCAATGTCTTAGTTAGTTAAATTAAATACCTACCCATGGAATTGCATTTGAACTTTCGATAAATGTGCAAACGTACGTGATGGTGTAACTATGCAGTGCTTATCTCTCTCTCTCTCTCTCTCTCTCTCTCTCTCTCTCTCTCTCTCTCTCTCTCTTTCTTTCTTTCAGTGCTTTAATTTCTTTTTATTTGGCTTATACATATACATACAACCTATATGTTGAATGTGTAGGCTTTTATACATTGGTTTAAAATTTTTTTTCCGAATAATTAACCTCTCTTTTTCTCCCCATTTTCAACTTTCTACTTTCCATATTTTCTATATAATAGGCCTATATCAATTTCTTTCTTTTAATTTTCTGTTTAAATGCTTTCTATTCTAATTCTTACCAAGTACTAATTCCTGCCAAATATAATTCCTTTTTTTTCAAATTAGATTTCTTGCGTTTATTGTAATTCTTTTTTTTTCCGTGTCCTCTCAATATAGATTTCACATTAATAATTACATCTTTTAATATCCCATTCGTATCATTTTCTTTCTTTCTTTTTTATTTGCAAAATAAAAGAATTTGCCGCCAAAAACAGTGACTGGGCGCATGGAAATCCAGTAACATAAGTTTAATCAGAGAGAATTATTCAGACACATCTTGACTGCATGTCTCCAGGGAGGAGACTGACGATTACCATTCATGCGGAAAATAAAAAAAATAAATAGGTATTTCGACGGTGTCGTCATTTACATACATCATCATAATATAAACTTTAACATGTTTATCATTTTTATGATCCGCCTCTTTTTTGTTAAATTTTTCTCCATTATTTTTCCTTCAGTCCCATTTCTCTTCTCCTGTTTCCACGTCTCAGCTAAATCATTTTCTCTTCTCACATATCACGAATTACGGAATTCATAATTCATTTTTATTTACCTCTGCCACACAAAAATATACAATTACGAAATTGTAACTGAGTAAAAGAAGAATAATGTAATATAAAATAAAATTGTTTCATTTAAAAAAAAAACATAAGCTATTTATTTTTCCACTTTTCTAAATTTGAAAAACAAATAATCCGTAAGAGGAATATCGTTTTTCGTTTAACTTTGTTGTTTCTTAGACTGTGTGTGTGTAACAAATCCGTTCAATAACTTCAACAACTTTTCTGTAGTTTCTTTTCCGAAAACAGCAGCTCTTGAACTTTAAACAAACTTAATTTGCTAGACTTTCCCAGTGGCCAAAGATAAATGTCGATATCTTGTATATAAAGAATTGAACTGTTATCTGCTTTTCCGCATGCTCTTATCGAACATCTTTCTTCTTCAAATAAAAATTTAATTAAACTTTTCGTATAAGAGAAAAAATAATGGAAATAGGAAATTTTTTCTATGAATTCCGTTTGCAGTTAATTTATGACGCGTTAACATTAGTTTACAAACCTCTCTGTGAGATCAGTGAATAAATCCACAATGTTTAAGTTTATGAAGTTTGAGTAAAATAAAGTAATCGAAATGCCGTCAATATATTTGAGAATTAGAAAACATTGTTATGTATGGATAGATCTCCATAAATGAAATGTAATAATTTCTATTGCCGTGTAAACGTACACACATGAAAGCTATATCAAGTGTATTAAGGTTCCAATATTTGGGTTACACAAAGGCGAGAATTCGCTGAACCGAAATCTGTTAATTGAATCGATGAGTCTCTAGATTCTTAATTTGCTCATGATTAAATAAATATTTACTAGATATTTTTGACTGTATTCACAGAATTCATGTATCTGCTCAATCGTTGTCTTTGAAGGATGTTATTGAGATCTTTCAGACATTCCCAGAACACAGCTGTTTGAATCAAAAAATCAAAAACGAGTATCTTCAGTTTCTTAAATTTGATGTACGCGACTAAAGTCGTATATTTGGCCTCAGTTCCAATACCAAGTTGATGTGTTTGGGCTTATTCATGACTTCTGTAATTGGTTAGGTAAAGAGAGTTGACACATAGCTAATTAGTAAACTCAAACTAAGCATCGCAATGTCTTCAATTGAGATCATATTGATTTAGAAAATTAATTAATTTTTTCAGATGGGACTCGCTGATATTACACACAAATTCATGAAAGTTCTCACGCATTTCTCGGATATAGTAATGAAGACGTATGAGAGAGAATTTCAATACTTTATGCAAACACACACACACACACACACGTTAGTAGGTGTTGATGTATAAATTTGATACCGTAATATGTGTCCTGTATTTTCGTAAATACATATATCAACCCTTTTACTTTCATATAGTCTTGAGAAGTGTCAGAGATAAATTTTCTGGATAGATTTGAAGAACCATTTCTATACAGGGTACGCCATAAAATTGCCGCCAAAATGAAAGGAGTGGTCGTACGCATCAAGAAAAACAGTTTTTACAATGGAACCTTGGATCACAAATGACTTTTTTGTTCAGTGGCATTATTGGCATTGAACTTAAACCACTGGCGACAAAAAAGGGAAGGGGATGAAAGGGACATTTCAAGTAACTCAGAGAGGGATAGGGGAAAATATTTTTCCCCACACATACATAAAACCCTGAGAGAGAAGAAATTCTTTTTCCTCCGTAATTGCTTGCAATTGAATGGAAAAATTGTTCCTGTCACTCTTCATGATGGAGGAAGGTTGTCATATTTTGGCGACTTCTGAAGTTACTACCTAAGAACGTATTCAATTACCAATTTTTTATTTCTGTCCCTAATTATTCAATGATTTTTTTCGGAATTTCATGTATAATATTGTTGAAATTATTTCGGACCGGCAGAAATAAAATTGGAATTGAAAATTCGGTAATGCCCGTTTTCCCCGAATAAGTGAGAAGTGATCCTGGTTTCCATTGGACAAATTGTTTGTCTTGCCGTGTACTCTTGTTCCTTTCATTGTGGCGGTAGTGTTCTAAGATACACCGTATGCACGTGTATAACTATGACTGTCATATTATCTGGAGAAAAAACACCCTCTCCACCTGCTAATATAAAATATGCAAGAAACCGGTTGTTACGCAGAGATGATAAGGAAAGAAAAATTCACATTTTTGTCTCAACTGGGAATACAATCACAGCCTACTCGCAGTCCAGGCGAGTCCCAGTGGAGGCAAATGTGAATCTTTCTTTCCTAGTCATCCATCTCTGCATAACAACCAGTTTCCTCTCTACACATCTTGTACTGCATTAATTCTTCTCTAGCGGCATCAATGCCGTTTAGTCTTAGGCACCACGCGTGGCAAGGCTCCGTTCAGCATACACGTTGTGGGGAAAAACAATTCTCATTGTTTCTATAGCGAGGTGGAAACTCACTCCCCGGACTGCGAGAAGACTGTGGTTCGAGTCCCAGTGGCGGCAAATGTGAATCTTTCTTTCCTACTCACCATCTCTGCATAACAACCACGTTCCTGCATATCTTGTCATATGGTCATTTCCGTAAACCAATTTTGTCCCTGATATTGTCTTTGGACTCGTGAACTTCTACGCAGGGGTTCCTAACCTCTTTCATTCCACAGACCCACTTTGAGTTAGTTAGACCAAAAAAGCCACGATGTCCTTTTCAGAATGATATTCAGCACATAATTCCGAATAAAACGTAATGCCGCTAATTGTTTTTTTTGTTTCATCCAAGCACATGGACCCTCTAGATATCTCTCCAAGGACCCCTGGTATAGAACCTCTGCTCTATGAAGAGGTGTATGCGACCAAATCATCGTAAATTGGTATATGGAAAATTACAGAGGCTGAAGTCCACAGCGTAGACCCGGACGTCCTATCACGCTATCGGCCGAAGGAATCTGACTCGAAAACTACTCAAAATAAAAAAGAAATGAATATAACCACTAAAAATGTGTACCATAGCAACCGAAACGTTTTATCACATCACTTTTGTATCATTAATACCTAAACCTTTAACTTCAATACTTCGAGCTGAAATCTGATGTCGATTCCATTTATATTTCATTTGAGTCGATGGCCATCAATTATGGAAACCTTGTATCTTTATCCAAAATTTATTTCAACGATAATGAATTATTTTCATTTTTCGTTTTGTCTAATCACTGAAAAGCATCTCTAAAAGTTTGCCTAATCAGCAGAAAAGTATGTGTATGTGTGTCATCGCTAAAGCAACAAACCCATTCATTACGATAGCGTCTTTTGACGCAAACCGTTTCTGAGAAACACTGGAAACTATTTTTTCAACGGCACACATCGTTGCAGAAACAGTTCGGAAAAAGACACTGAAATTACATTTTTTTTGAAAACAATTCTTTGTCAAATACGAATGCAATTCTTTGCATTATGATAGTCGAAAATAAAAGGTTCCGATGTGAATCTCTAGTGAAAAATGCCATCGATCTGCCGTGATTATCTCGTCATCTTGAGTCGTTTTAATTATTAACCAAGAAAACATCTCCGAATGAGAAAATACGTTCTCGCTATTTTTATCTTCCCATCAACGAAACATGCCGCAAGAAATTTGTTTTCGAGATTATCTCGAGGCCGACAATAATCGATAACGTGTCTGATAAACTGTTGTTATTATTGAAATTAATTAGATTTTTTTTTTGTAAATCGTTATTGAGTTATGGTGAAATAATTGAATCTGGTGTTGCAATTAGAGATCAAGGAAATTATTATAAATGTGTGTTTATTGAAATTATTGTAAAGTATATACACTGCTGGCCACCCAAATTGCAACACCAAGAAAGACAAGAGATATCGCAACAATATTTATTTTATAGATAACATGTTGACCAAGCATCAAATGATTAAATTTATAGACTTCTGTGAAGTGTGGTTCCTGCTAAAATCAGTAGCCAGAGTAGCCGCCATTGTTGGAGATCACCGCTGCCACACGCCTCGGCATTGATTCAAAGAGACTTTGGATGTGTTCTTGGGGTACAGCAGACCAAGCAGCTTCCACGCGTTGCCAAAGTTAATCTGGTGTGGCAGCTGTGGATGTAATCTGGGTCAATCGCTGAGCAACCACGGACCACATGTTTTCTATCGGCGAAAGATCCGGAGAGCGAGCTGGCCAGGGAAGCAATTCAATCTGGCGATTGACGAAGAACCTTTAGACAATGCGTGCCACGTGTGGTCGCGCATTATCCTGTTGAAATATGGCTGTGGGCAAGCCCTGAAGGTAAGGAAGGACAACTGGCTCCAACACCTCGGAGATGTAGCGCTGGCTTTTTAAAGCACCGGCAATGCGTTCTAGAGGAATGCGAGAGTGATATCCAATACCGCCCCATACCATAATACCCGGTGCAGGACCAGTGTGGCGGTGCATAACGCAGCTGTTCAGCATCCTCTCTCCACGGTGTCTCCAGACTCGAATCCGACCATCGTGGTGTTGCAGACAGAAGCGTGACTCGTCAGTAAAGACAATTTCATTCCATTGTGCCGTCCACATCCTTCTTTCATCGCACCATTGGCGACGGAGACGTCTGTGGTTCTGCGTCGAGGGTAGACGAAGCAATGGACGTCTTGCGGACAGACCACTCTGCTGTAAACGGCGTCGAATGGTACGCGCAGACACTGGATGATGCGGTACAGACTGAATGTGCTGTGCTATGGTTCATGATGTGGCTGAGCGATCCGTCACTGCCATACGCCTGTCATCACGTGAAGTGGTGCACTGAGGTGGATGCGATCGAACACGTCGGTCCGTCGTACCCTCCTGCATCCAACGATCACATATCCGCATTACAGTTGTTTGGTTTCGTCCAACACGACTACCGATTTCCCTGAAAGATAATCCACAATCTCGGTAGGCCACTATCCTTCCTCTGTCGAACTCGGATACTTGATCAAAAGACCATCGCTGTTTTTTACGAGGCATAATTGATCGTTTTTTTTGAAAAAACGACAAGAAAAACACAATTGCCGTACTTCAAATCGTCGAAATCTCCAAGCCTTAAATAGCTCTTTGAAGTGGCGCCACAGGCGCGCGTGATGTGCGTCTGCGCTGAAATTCTAATCATTTGCATATCTCACCTCCGCTAATGCATGTTGTAAATTTCATATTATTTGCATGCTTCCTTCAGGGTGTTGCATTTACGGTGGCCAGCAGTGTACTTATGTATAAAAAATGAAATTGCAATACTTGAAACTGACGTGGATTGGTGAAAGACATGATGGGATTTTATGTATTGTGTGTATAAATATAATTAATTAGGAAAAAAATCCTTATCTCGCTTATTTATGTGGTTACTCATATCTTACTCGTGTATTATGTACTTACTCGTATTACTTACTCGTGAATATTACTACGTATAGACGAGTATTACTTAAGCGTCTATTTTTCTTTTCCATAGATTGTTTTTATTAACAGACAATGTATCAATTTCATTTGATATCGCCGGTGCTGTGATTCAATTCAGAGGCAGTTATATCTCTTTTTCTTCACAAATAATCGCATTAATTTCATTTATTCATGTTACTCTGATGATTCGTTCTTGCAATGTCTTATTTTTGCAGAACTCGCAATTGTATTTTCTCATTTTTGTAATTTCAGCAATATGGTTCTTTTCCGTATTCTCGATTGTTTTATTGTTATTATTACTGTTGTTATTTATTTTTATTTTTTTGGATGAACAAATAATGCATCAAATTCATGTGATATTGCAATTAATGTAATTATAATACAGAAACGATATGTATTATTTCTTCATTTTAACTTTTTCCTCTAACGTTCTTGAATATAGTTATATGACTGATGCCAGTCCTAAAGTATTTGAACCAAATGAATGAACGCCAGAACATTGCCACTGGACTTATCCCGTTGCCGAGATCTTTTTCCTGCTCAGCTTCGTGGCAGAGTCCGGAACGCATTTTGAGTCAAAAAAGAAAGAAAATAGCAACAAACATACAAAAGTTCTACAACATATTTTCCCCGGACAATTGGGTACTGCCGCGATTAACAAATTTTGTGGTGATTACAGACGAGATGGGGTTGGGAGTTGGAGAAAAGTTTCGGGGTTTCGTTAGGCAGATGAATGTACGCATATTAGGATGGAGGTATATTTTAAAAGCAATTGGATGGGGCCACATATGCCATCTCATCTGTTATCTTACATTTGCCATATTATATACACAGGATACAAAAAGAAAAAGAAATGAGAATCTTAGTGTGAAGTACAAAATATCGATCGGAGCGAGCCCTCTTCTCGCTTAACACCTTATTGGTGAGACAATGGGTTTGATAACTTGCGGACTAGAAGCCAGCATCAGTTTCATTGGGTTGAGTTGTTCACTCGCTCCGATGAATTTGATGAAAATATACAAAATAGAACATTGTGTGTGGGGGAATATATACAATTAGGGATCACCCGTGGCATCTCGCTTAGCACCTTATTCGGTGAGCAACATGAAAACGACAATATGAGTAGGTACGTGTATTGTGGACATGGAATGCATGAAGAACTTAAATAGAGTAAAGAGAGAAATACACACATAGGTGTACGCAGAATTTTCTCGAGCGGGGGGGGGGGGGTTTAGATTTTTTCCCCTTCTGAGAGGGGTGGGGGTTTAACGTTTTTTCCTGTAAAATAACACTATAATCTTGGCTCAAAAGGGGGGGGGGGGTAAGCCAATACATATAACTTCGAGGCCAAGTCGTCTTGCTCTAAACCTATTTTGGTGAGCAATGTAGAATTAGAATAAATGGGGGAACGTCTCTGGAGAGAGCCTTAGCTAAGGATCAGCTTCGGTCTTGGTGTTTTGGTTGACTCGCTCTGGCTGGTTATATCTATATTGAAAAAATAATTGAATATATATAAAATAAAAACTGCACATGTAATAGTTATTATGAAACCATTCGTGTCCTCCCGCCTAGCACTCCCGCTAGAAGAGTTGAATGGAGAACACTTGTGGTTATCACATTTACATCATTGTTACGGGGATGTCATAAAAAGTCTTGTTCAGGTCCGGTTTAGTACATGCTATATCTTATTATGTATTAGTAGTGGCAGTCATGTGGGTATGATTTGTGTTTTTGTTTTACCCATTTCCGTTTTTCTCCCCCTTATTTTCGTAACATTTAAAACATTATTTTATAAATCTGGTGGACAGATTTCTTGTTTTTCGTTGGCGTGTATATATTTGACAAGGCTTATAATCCTTGCTGCTGTTTTTGATTATTTGAGTGAACCGTTGTTTTCTATTGTTTTCAGAATATTTGTACATGTTTAGATGCTTTGTAAATTTGCACTCTGTGGCATAGTGAACTGTAGTACCCACCATACCGCAGGCACATTTGTCCGTTCATGTGGATATATAGGGAATGAGCCGTGTGCTGTTATAAAGATAGTCACCTCCCTATTCCAGTTTAGTGTGTTGTATGGGACTCGAGGGACAATTTCGTGCACTTTCCTAGCTGTTGCTCCTTCGTCAAAAATTTGCTGCCATTTCTAGAGGGTTGCTTGTTTAAGCTGTCTCTTCAGGAGCGTTAGTGGGAAAGGGTTATCAGGTTTATCGTCACAGTTGATGGCAGCCTTGGCTAGAGAGTCTGCTCTCTCGTTTCCAAGATTACCTACAGTATCTGTACTGCCGACTGAGCTTGCTTACAACGAATTTTGGTATAAACGAATCTTGTATTGATTAAATATCTCTGATTGGTGTCTCTCTATTGTATAACATTTTATAATGTTTGGGGTTTTTGGGTGTATAGCATAACATCAGTTACTTCCCTACTGCGTTATGACTTTTCCCCCTTTATTCTTTGGACTCTGCCGTTTTGTGTTTTATCTCGATGAGTATTCATTTTGCAAAGATTTGTGAACAATCCTCTCCTGGTTCTTTTTCATTCTCTACACATACTACATACACTACACAACTCACGCACATGCACAAACGTGTCTTTCCTCTTCACATACCACCCCTGGTGATCTAAGTTGCCAGACAGCCTGCAAAAGTTAGGTGGCGATGGAAACGTTCAATTCTGGTCTGGATACTTGAAACTGTGATTTCCAAATTTATTGAAAATGAATAATTATTTTTCAATTTTTTTTAAAGTTTTTCAAAGATAGATGGCAACACATTTCTACGCTAATGCCACACACGTTTCCAGATAGTTTGTCTTTAAAATGCACTCCTATTCTAATAGAGGTACTGCTTTAAAAACCCCTTTTTTTAGCAAATTAAATCATTTTTAACATTTTGAATGTTCAAATAGTGGGATATGTGTGCAGATTCTCTCTCTATCTATCTCTCTGCGCAAGTGAATAAGGATTTCCTTTTTTTTCGGGTTTATTTTTTGTGAAAGATAGATGGCAATCAAACTCAGACATAGACTGAATAGAATCGAATAAAGTGGGGGAAAAAGGACAAAACGCCATCTATACGTCACTTCCCCTAATCACGGTATTAGTTGTTTTTACCGGTTGCACATTACCTATTACTCCCATTTATTTGTTTTTTGTCGATCCTTAAACAATTTCTTCTACTTAATTATTTTCCATTCCACAAATTGTTTCTTCTTTATTTTTTCCTTGTCGGTCCGCAAATTATTTCTCATATTTATATATTTCTTGCCGGTCCGGTCCGCGAAAATTTTCAAATACTCTTACCGCTTCACAGCTTTGAAAATGCTGAAGAACGCTGTAGTAGGTAAGTGTCCCACTTGCCCATGTGGAAATCAGACCCAACTGTTATCGATATCGATCACTGATAATATCGATGAACGCCTTCACCTTTTCTGTTACATTCCACATGACGTCTTTGTACAATAAACTTCTGCAGGGATCGTGAGCTTTGTTTCTGATATTCTCTACGGCCCCCACAACATTTCCTTTATATTCCGGGTCGCGATAACTTTTATCGGAGAGGGCCATTGAACGGACTTGAGACGTGACGTCAATAGTAAAGACTCTTGAGACAACATTTCATTGCATGCGCTTGCTGACCACTAGGGATTCGCGATTTGATCTCGTCCTCACCATCGCTTCTCTTTGGTACTTGATACTTGGGAGGTGCTGTCTGTTGAATTCAAAGAATGGACGGAATTGAAGATGTGGCGTATATACAACGTGATTCCTTGTCCGAAATGTACCCAAAGAACGATGTCGTTAAGGACAGGCCTTTCCAGAGATTCTGCAGGGAAATATTTAACGGAACATCACTGTTTTTATATACAAGCATCGAATTCACTGTAACTCGATGCAAAAATAAAAGCTTCGACTGATGGTGCCATGTTAAGAAAATAATTCCGGGATAAGGAGCCGTGCGCTGGTAACTAATCACCTTCCATCAACAGTCCACATCTGTTATTTCGTGTTTTAATCGTTTCTTCAAAATATGTAATTTAGGTATCCATATTTTCGGTATCATATTTAGGTATCCATATTTTCGGTATCATATTTAGGTATCCATTTAAATCCTAAATTTAAACTTAAAGACGTTTGATCCTATGACCCCCCCCCCCACTCCTCCCACCCAGACACTTCGTCCAAAGCTATAATTGTAATTCCAAACGCTTCGTCTAAATTAGTAATTTTAATTTCTAGATGTTTCGAGACCAGATCTGTAATTTTAACTTCCAGAAGTTTTGTTCAAATCTGTAAGGGGTGGACTTTCAGACCCTCTGTCTAAATCTGAAATTTTAGATTCCAGTTTAAATTTTAATTTACAACTTAAACTTCATGGGGAGGACGACGCGCATGATTCAATACTTACGAGCACGGGGCAAGGGGAGCCACCACTATAAATCTTTGCTAACTTTTCAGACGCAACTCTGCCTCTTTTGAGGTAACGGAAGTAAGGTGCTTTGCATCAGTCTGGGGTTGTGATCGGGTCTATCTATCGATCTACAACTTCGAATTTTATAAACGCTTCACGTAAATCAGTTATTTTAACTTTCGAAAAATCTAAAATTCGAAGTTCCAGATATTTCACCCGAATCTGTAATTTAATCACATCCCAAAAATGTGTCCAGAAGTTTCATTCTAAGATCTTCAGAAGTTTCGTCTTCTGAAGATCTTAGTATGAACTTCAGAAGACTGAATATGCAATTTTTGAACTTTTATACCTTCCGTCTAGATCTGAATCTTGAACTTTCATTCTATGATTCTCCAGACGCTTTAACAAAATCTGTAGTTTCAAACTTCAGACGCTTCGTCTAATTCTATGATTTCAAATTTTAAACCCTCCGCATGCAACTGTAATTTCAACTTTCAAATTCTTGGACCAAATCTGTAATTTAACCTTTCAAATTCTTGGACCAAATCTGTAATTTAACCTTTCAAATTCTTGGACCAAATCTGTAATTTTAATTTCCAGACCGTCCATCTAAATCTGTAATTTAATCTTTCAGATGTTTTGCCCACATCAGTAAAAAAGGTTTAGAGATGACACCAAAGTCGCTGTGAGATCCCTGGATGTTCAAAGATTAACTTGAACTGTTCACATTACTGCTTTATCAAATGCTACCATACAGGGACTTTTCTGGACATGACACGTTTGGGGTGGTAGAATTTCAATAGAGGATATGTGAATTCCTATGCCGATACTAAAACTAGGGAATTATTTTGAAATCGTCGATGAATCACGAATTTATCGTGAACAGCTATTTTGTACGAGAATGAAAAAAAACACAGTCAGTGCAGAAACATGAGGTACACAGACTGGAAATTCAAATCAAAGAGTTCATGAATAATGAGAATATTTGTTTCGAGGACACACACACGCACCACATCGAAAGATTCCGTTTTTACTTTCCAAAGAAATGAAAAGATTCGAGATTCCGACAGCGCGTTCAATATATTCATAAAGATGAATCACGTCCACGCATATGACTTCGTGGAAATTGCTTTTAAAAGCATCATTGTTTCGGTACATATTTTCCTATTTAATATTTTTCTGGTACGGTGATTGTTTATAACAGTTCCCAACCTGTAGTGCGTGTGGTACGTGACGGGTAGATGGAAATTAATCAGCAGTAGTGGGAGGAAACGAGTAAAGTAATAAAAGAGGAAACTATTTTTATAGTGTTAATGTGAATACGTATTTATATTAAGCCATGAAAAATATTTCTCGTTGCAGAAGTACTTGGAAGCACACAAAACTCTCAGGAATTTTGGTGCTACAGTCGAATCCCGTTTTAACGAATACCGTTATAGCGAAAATCTCGTTTCAACGAACACTTTTCTAATCAATCAAATAAATTTGCATAAGAACAATGCAAACAACCTAAAATTCCTTTATAACGAAATTTCGTTATAACGAAGTTATTTCTCCGGTCAATTGGAGTTCATTATAACGGGATTGGACTGTACTATGTTATTGCCGTTGCTAGTTGGTGCGAAGTACCGAGCACTGAGCTCTCGTCTTCTTCATCTTGGTTTCTCTACTTGGGTAGAGATATTGATCAGTCAATTTCAAAATGGTTGCTTAAAAATTCGGTAATTACATCGGTAATTTTTTTTTAAATTATATACAACCCTTTATATATAAAATATTCTCACTAATACAAAACAATATCAATATACTGATTTACATCGTTAACAGTTTTCAGGGGTTAAAACATCTTCTACCCCATCAGATTACACTTACTTTCAAAAATAAATCTCGTAGATTGCAAATATTCTCAATATCTACAATATTAAACAATTCAGTTACACAAAATGACCCACTTTGCCACAAATTGCAAAAATTACCAATGTTTTACAACATAAGTTTACAGCATATTTTGCAATATATTTCCATTTAGACGAAAAAATGATATGTGTATATACATGAATACTCCAACAATGTCACCAAAACCATGCAATGTGATTTCTAAACATTTGACAAACATATTTAAAAAATAATAATAATAATAAAATAGAAAAATGTATAGCAGAAGGTTACAAATGGTCATTAGAATTTACAGAACATTAATACACTCCTCATAGTCCCATCAGAATCATATGATGTAACTTTTAAATATCTGACAATTATATCAGATAACAAATGGTTGTATAATTCACAAAGAGTTTATATCATACATCTTTCAATTAATATATATAATTAATAAATGTACTATATTATTAAGTTAAATAATTAATATATTTTTGAAACTTGAGAAAAAATTAACAAATTGAAGAGTCATTTTTTTCCTTTATTGTTTGTTAAAACATTTTTTAAAATGAAAAAGAAATTCGCTAGTGTTTTGTCATTTCTTTGAAATCTCTCTGAGCTCAGATGAGAAATCAATATTGTGCTTCGTTGTAGACCATAGATGGCAGCACATTCATCTTCAACGACTGCTATTAAATTCAAGTTTCTGTATATGGCCCTCACGTCTATCGTCCAATGGAGATGATCGCGTTTGTCAAAAAAAAACAAAAAAAAAAACCCTGTAAAACATAGGTTTCCAACTGGTGTTCCGTGAAAGCTTTTTTCCGGGATTCCACGTGATATCAAATACCCCCGGGTACTCTCTCGTTACTATGTAATACTCGCAAACAGGACTGCAACTAGACACTTTGTTATTCTCTCGGGGAAAACACGTATTTTGGCGCCCCCGTGTTTTAAAGAATTTTATTTTTTTTTAAAGGGTGAATGTGTCACCCCCCCATCTAGTCCAGAGCTTGGGGGCACCAAACTCGTCGACCCCCCCCCCCTGCGGCACTGCAAAAGCCGTTCTTTATTTGGAATTTCAACGAGATAGTGTCTTTAAAAGAATCGGCACACTTTTGATGACTAATCAACTTACGAGAGAACAGTAACACATTACATTTTTCACATCCAATTTTCGAACCAAAAGCTTCAGAAGTTCATGAAATGTCAATTTTTGTTTCATCATGAAAATGTAAGTTATAAAAACTATGATTTTTTTTTTTACAGGGCACCCAGGGTCATCTTAAAGGGGTTGGTGCACGCAAATTTTCCAAAAAACACATTTTTCAATTTTTAAATACTATGAAATTTTCTACGTCTAACTGTGTTTAAGTTTTTGTTCTACCTGTATTAAAAATATTTTTAATGTATTATTACATTAACTGTTTTTCGCTAAAATGCGTTTTTCCTCAAAAGTATGTTTAGATATGTGTTAGATAAGGAACATTTTTTCGAACACCGCTCATTCAAATGCCATGAAACTTTGTGTGCCTCTCAACACTATAGTGTTACATACTTTAACACGAGCTTTTAGGATTTTAACTGTTTGTTGTTTTATTATCGAAATTTAACTCCAACAACATGGAACTTTTTCAAAAATCATCAAAATTCGCCCATGTTTTTTGCCATAAAAAATTTTAAAATAATTTTAATAAACAATCCTCGCGTTAAAGTGTGTAACACTACAGTGTTGAGAGACATACAAAGTTTCATGACATTTGAATGAGCGGTGTTCGAAAAAATGTTCCTTATCTAACAATAAACATAGTTTTGAGAAAAGCGCATTTTAGTGAAAAACATCATCATGTGCAATGCCTGCCAGCAGTTAATGTAAAAATACATTAAAAATATTTTTGCTACAGGTAGAACAGAAACTTAAACACAGTTAGACGCAGAAAATTTCATAGTACTGAAAAATAGGAAAATGTGTTTTTTGGAAAATTTTACTGCACCAACCCCCTTGATGAATGAGTTCCCTCGCTGTCACGGCACAGAAACCGCATTTTCACGAGGGCTTCCACGATCTAGCACAATGATTTATGACCGCTGCGGAGGTCGAGTGGTCATAGTGACGTGCTCGCATAGCGAGTTCTCGTGTTCGAACCCCCACTGGCGTCACAGCGGTGGCTTTCTGGGGTCCACAGTTTCAAGGCGCAAGGAATGCATGCCGATCTCTTCGTTAAAAAATATCGCTACACAGAGCAACAGGCCCACAAAGGTACAGATATTCAATCATCTCACACTTACTCACTTCACTTCTGATATTCACAAACTATTACTTTCTATCCCTGAATCACTATCACTCACTAACTTTCTAAATCATTAACTCGCTCACTCAGCTGTTGTTGGTGACTTGTTAGTCGCTGAATTTTCCTAGAGGTGAATTGTTGTTGGTGGTGCTTTAAAAACATCTTTCTGCTCGAGAGGCACGTGATATTCATAGAAAATCCACTTCCATGGGTATTAATTTCTGATTCCAAATTAAATTTATGTTTTCCAAATTTCTAAACAGAACATTTTCTTACCAGATAACGAAATTCTCGTTCGATATTTCACAAAATAATCTTGTTTGATATAATTTTTGCTTGGTTTCATCCTTATTTTCTGAAAATTCGCATGTAATAATTTGTTATTCCTGATTACTTCCATTATTGTTTGCGTTACTTTCCGTTCTTATTGTTATTATTAATTATGGGTTTTCGTAGAACGTTCGAGAACGTCATTCAATTAATTCTTCTCGTTAAAGCGTGGTGAGGAAATGAATTTGAAATAACGAAATTTTGCAATTCTTTGCTGCATTTGAAATAGTAATTGAATATTGAAGTGGAATTGAATTTTTTTGAGATCACTTTATTAAATGCAAGGTATTTCGCAGAAAAATAATTTAAGCTCTCGCATGACGACATCATTTCGCTCAATTTCAAAATGCAATTTTTATTATTCCATTAGGATTATCTGAGTTTTTTTTCAAAATTCCTGTTCCAAGAGAAGAAATTGTATTGACTGCTTATTGTGTGTGTGTGTGTGTATATGACCGTTGTGTTACGCGATAAATGCGATAATTCCGGTTATTATGCATAATCGCAAATAATTTCGGTAAGTTCGATAAATTTCTCTAAATTCGCCACTTTTACCGGTGATTACGGATAGTACTCAGGCATCGTCGTTCTTAAATTTAATAGATTTATGACCCTGCTACTTTTTGTTCCCAAGTAACCGGTTTGTTCCCAAACCGGTTAGAAAATGCCGAAATTAGCCAAATGATATTTCAATACCACTAGATGCCTTGAAATACGCAATTGGCGTTTTTCAACGGAGAAAAATATTATCCTTCTGATAAAATAATAGTTTATAGTAATAATAATAATAGTAATATAGTTTCTGATAAAATAAAGTTCGGAAAATGAGAAACGGCCCGTATATTGCTAGAATTTAGTAACTGAATGTCTTCGTGAGGACATGAATGTTTACGGAGAGAGAGAGAGAAATGAAAAGCCCAAAGAAAAATGTCAAACAGAATTCTCAAGTGTTTGCTAAACACTCGAATTCGCAGCAACGGTTATTATATAATAATAAATGATATTTTATCTATATAAAAGGGAATTTTTGCTTCTCTTCTGAGACGTTTCGAAGAGTTAATTACTTCTTATCGGATTCCGTGTTTGCTTCACACACTTCCTGAAAACAAAATGTGAACCTTTGACACTTGTTTGAAGAACGAATCATAGTCAGATACTAATTCATATAATAGATATCTCAACAGAATTTTTTTAACTATATTTATTTGAATACAAGGTTCCCATAAATTTGTAAATAGCTTAAAATTACATAAAGATTGTACGGGTTGTTATATTTGAATGCGGTTTGCGAAAACGTTATTCTCACGAAGGTGGCGTCCTTTAATTCATTTTTTTTGTGTGTGCGGAAAACAAAATATTTGAAATTTTTGTTGATGGAGCGTCAGGGAAACCAATTGGCAGGAGTGACTTGATCCTTTCTTCAATCTTTCATGTGTAGTGTTACCGGGCGCCCTCGTTCTGATGTAATTTCCAGCGTCCTCTCATAAAGTCCCGTTTGCATGTGCAATAAAATATCCCGGGAAGTTACCCGTAACTGGGATTTTCGCTACAGCCCGTTTACATGGCGTTTAGTTTATGCCGGTATTCCCCCTCTTCTTTCCGGATGTCGTCACTAGTTACGGGGGTTGAACGGAAGTGGTTGGTTCAAGATGGCTGACGAAGGAGGTCACAGTAGTTTTCGCGGCACAAAGGATTATGGGAGAGGAGGTCAGAGTCATCCACCATTATTCCGCAACACAGATGGGACTCTTTTGTCCCTCCTTTTTTCCCCCATGAGGAAAAAAAATTGCCGTGCAGGTAATAATCACCAAAGCAACCCCCGATCTTGCACATGTTAACAGCGCTTTACGTTTCGAAATATTCGCCCTTGTGTCCTCCTTTCCAAAAAGGGGGGTTTCCGGAAATATTTTTCTTTCTTTCTCTAGGAAAAATTGTTTCTCCACTTTGAAACATGTCTTCATTGATATGAGTGTTTTTGTGGGGTTTTTTTTTCATTTTCCGTTGGTCGTGTGTTTGACCGGGCCTTCGACTCACAAAAATGAATTAAACCGGCCGCGGGCTCGAAAAGGTTGAGAACCACTGCTCTACAGCGATATTTATCCTTGGTCTGTAGAATATCGTTATATCGAAGTTTCACTATACGCGCGTTCACTAACAGTTCGCGAGATTTGAAGAAATTCCCTTTTTCTTATGAAATATACTATAATAGAGACCTCTCTCTAACGAAGTTACCAAATATCCGCCAGAAGTACACTTCGACAGACGATTAACATTTTAACATGAAATCGAGAAAATACACTCATGTCCATAAATTAAGGATAATGCAAGCTCCGGCAAATAAAGGTTCAGAAACAAAACAAACGTTACTTATTTATAAAGCCCATTTATTAAGCAAAAGATAAAGAACAAAAACGATGGTGTATGTATAATACCATTCATAAAAACTACGATTTTTGCTCCCTGGAGCAATTGTAAAAAAATATCTCCTTTACAAAATCTTACTATTACATGGTCGGTATGATGGTTAATACATTGTATGTCTCCCATGCGATGAAATACAGTCCGTACAACGTCTAGGCAAACTGAGTATCAAATTATCGATCTGATCTTGGGGAAGATCACTCCATTCAGCAAGCAATGCTCTCCGAAGTTCCGGTACACATGTAGGAGGTGGTTGACGGGCTGCAACGCGTCGGCCAAGCATGTCCCACACATGCTCTATCAGATTCAAGTTAGGTGAGAATGCTGGCCATTCCATACGGGTTATATCCTCAGATTCAAGGCATTCGTTTACGATGTTTGCTCGGTGAGGACGGGCGTTGTCATCCATAAACACAAATTCTGCGCCCATGGCACCCCTAAACAAACGTACATGTTGTTCCAGAATGATTCCCCGATAAATTTGGGCTTTCATGGTTCCGGTTTGAACATGCAGATCTGTTCTGGAACCCAGTATAATTCCACCCCAAACGAGCAATGCTGCACCACCGTAACGGTGTCGTTCAATGATGTCTTGGTGGTAACGGGTACCTGGCGTTCTCCATATGAAAGTCCGACGTGAATCAGACTGCAAGCTAAACCTGGACTCGTCGGAAAACATCACACAAGCCCACTGTGACGATGTCCACATTGCATGTTCTCTAATCCAGGCTAATCGCTGCCGACAGTGAGTTGCCGTGAGCGGAACACACCTGACAGGCCTGCGAGCATATAGACCAATATCTCCCAAATGTCTGCACACGGTTTGCCTTGAAACTGTGGTACCCGTGGCTGCAGATAGCTGACGAGACAGGTCGGATGCTGTGCTCCGTCTGCTTCTTTTGGCAGTTACTGCCAAATACCGGTCTTCATTCGGCGTTGTAACTCGGGGGCGACCTGTACTGTAACGTCTACTGACATTTCCGTTATCTTGGAATCGTTGCAAATTCCAAGATCCTCGGATACTTCCATCTGAGTACGCCCACATTCCAGGCCGCCGATAATTCTACCACGTAAAACATCATCCACATGCGTCCTCTGTGTCATAACTATTCGCTTATAGCACTGACCGCCTTACAGAACTCTTGTGAACAATTTCACTTCTTTGCCACCATTCCTTATATAGTCCCTCTTACACTCTCGTCATTGTGACGTACTATCGGCATCATCTGGTGGCTTCCTGAAATTTGCATATCATTATTGCAGATGTGTGTGATAATTCTACAGGTGAAATTTTTACTTTGGATTTCGATTTCCGTGTAATTCTGAATTATCCTTAATTTATGGACATGAGTGTAATTAGGAATAGTCATGAAAAATCAAATCAAATTAGATTATTTTTGTTAAAAATCTAATTTTCCTCTTTAAAACAAAATGTTCATAGCGTTTCACATTTTGTTTTAAAACAGATTAACAGAAGATTTTCGAAAACTTGCTTGACTAAGTTTTTTTGACGTGGAAAAAATAAATCTTATCCAAAAGTGCAGACGTAAACACGATAACATTCGGGCGAAACCGACTGTAGGGCAGTGGTTCTCAACTTACGACCATATGACACCTTTGTAGTACTGGGAATACCCCGAGGGGACCATGGATGAAAATCAAGTGAAAGGCGGCCACAGGGAGCTGAGAGAATAAATCGGAACTTTTTTGGTAAAAAATTAGATAGACTTCTAGATTCCAAAACAGCTACACATAGAACCTGGAGCATCATAACGCGGGGGGGGGGGCCCTATCTGGGTCTGACCCCCGGGCTTCATGTTCAAAAGAGACCTACATGATAAGGTCTGGTAGATCTGATTTCACGAGTATGCAAATACTGTATATAAGCTGTAGTTATAGCGAAGTATGGGCCACCCTCTCAAAAAAAAAAAAAAAAGATTTTTTTCCGGGGAATTCATTACTTTGAGACGAATCCCTGTAAGGATTCATCTGACGTAAGAACTCTCGCTGAACTCTAACACAGGGTAGACGGGGATCCAGGGTGATATGTCTGGATCCCTGGGCTATTCATTGTTTTGTGTTCGTTGAATTTTCCCGTACTTTACTAGACAGACCCACTTCTTATTGGGTTCTTCGAAATTTTCGTACACCGATGTCGATGATGCTTATTACATCATCAACCACCCTTTATGAAAATATGAAATATTCTTGATGACATCTTACTCGGTGCGACAAAAACGAGAAAATCCTGTCGCTAGTTTGTGGGCACCTAATGATAAAACCCTTACTTCAGCGATCTCCGAATGTTTCACGGATCCTTCAAGTGCTCGGGAAATAATCCCGATGATTATGCCATAATCACCGTGATTATGCCAGGGATCACTTAAGTAATCTGGGAATGTTGACTGGAATAACTTGACTGATGTAGAACCGCACTGGAGCGGGGGGAGGGGGCGCTCTAAAATTGCGTCACATGTCACTCAAGGGATCTCTAAATGTGCCACGGATTTGGAACTGAAATGAAGTGTTCTGGAACTGTGTCGTGGGTTACTAAAGTGATCTTTGAATGTGCCACGGGCCTACTTCAGTGATCTGAAAATGTGCCACGGACCACTTAAATGCTCTGTAATTGCGCCACAGGTCACTTAAGCGATCTGTAAAAATGTGCCGCTTAGTTTATTTTTACAAAGTTGGGTTTGGGGGAGGGGGGGGGGGGGGCAAGCCACGTCAGATAACCTTCAGGGCCGTGGCTGGACACATTTGGTTCATACGTCTCAGAAGGTGGATAGTAATGAAATTCTTAAAAATTGAGTTCTTACTCTTCAAATAGCACTGATATTAACAGAAATCGATTATAATAACATTTAAATTTTTTTCGTCTGGGAAGGAGGCGCACGAGCTCCACCCTCATCCCTCCTCCTCCCGCGTGCATTTCTGATCTCACCAATATGCGTTAGGAGGTAGTGCTGACGGGGGGTGGGGGGATAAAAAATTTGCTGTCGTAATACTTGAACGGTCCCTATGCCCTGTATTAAAAAATAATACATAATTAGTTTTAGCGTCATCTACTGGAAAATTTAGACTAAAAGGATGGAGGAGCACAAAAAGTATTAAAATCATAAACGACGTTAATGAAGTAAAATAAAGTACGTGTGTATATAAAAAATAATTAAAAGTGTGTTCTTTGGTTTATAAATGTATAGTATTTGAAATGATAAAAAACAAACAGTTGATCATTTTTTAAGGTTTTTAAAAATATTAAAAAAAATTTACTGTAATTTGTTAATATCGATTTTTTAATGCGCATTGATAAAATTCAGTTAATTTGAGTAATCAGATTAATTAATCGTCTTGGACAGGAGTCGGCATTAAAACATGCTGGCGTGGTTTAAACTGTAGTCACAATTTTTGGATAAGAGATCAACATAGATTGGTTAAAAGTCTGAATTTAACCAATCCGTGTCGATCTCTAGAATCACAAAATGCTGACTACAGTTTAAACCATGTCGGTGAATACGGCCCTTTATCCAAAAGTATTATGACTTATGACTGCAGTTTAAAACCTGTCGGCGAAATATCGCCCTCGAGGGGTCATAGGACTTTTAACTTGCATATTATGACAGTATAAAATTTTACATATCTCTGAAACTTAATTTTTTTGCAAATTAGAAAAAAACGAACACATTAAAAGCAGCTTGCGCTCATGATAAATTAGTACGATATCAATGTAATTTGAATAAAAATTTATTCAAAATAAAACTGTTCGTGAAATGAAGCAAAAGTTTAAGATTCCATTGACTCGTGGATGCTTTTCAAAATTAAATTTCAAATTCAAAAAAAAAATTTAAATAAGATTGGAATCAAGGGAAACTTCATTTTTCATGAAGTTTCCTTTATTTTGAATCAATTTTTATTCAATTACATTGACATCATACTATTTTATCATGCGCCCAAGTTGTTTTTAACGCTTTTGTTTTTGAAAATTTGCAAAAAAAAATTTCAGAGATATGTAAAATTTTATACTGACATAGGATGGCATAATACGCAATCAAAAATATGTGTAAAAACTTTGAAGTAAATAATCATTGGTTAAATAGAATTTTTAATGATATTTCTACCAGAGCATAGTTTTTCACTCTGTAAAAAGGTATGAGACCCCTTAAGAGAAGATATTACTACATTTCTCAATACTAAAATATAACGTGAACGATACTTAATTCGTTTTTAAACACTTCTCCCTAACGAGATTTGACTGTAGTAAAGTGCGGTCGTGTGAGTATGAGTGCTGCACTTGTGCATCGAGAGAACCCAGCTTCGAATCCCGCTGGTGGCAGTTGGTTTTCTGTAGTTTCTTCAACTCGTCACGTGAATGATGCGTGCAGACCATCAGCACGATACTTAAATTTCATCAAAATTCAGCCACCCACACCTGCATTTTCATTCCAAAATATAAAAAAGCAGATAGCACAACACCACCAGAACACTCACGATTGGGGCAACATAGATACGTTCGAGCCACGCATAAACACAGAACACACGTTCTGGCATGAATCAATTTCTTAGAAATTCCCACAGAATTTTTTTTTTCAAGAGATGCTCGTATACAGTAAAGTAGTTTGTAGTGAATTGTTGTTGGTTGTGTCTTAATCTATGAGGTGTTGTCCGGTGCAGTTTGCTTAAATTCGGCTCGTTTAAATTGGCTTCTGTTGTCATAAATAGTAAAATATTCAGATTGACGTCTGAATATTTCAATAATATTTCAGTATAATTCTTGTTTAACTGGAAAAAATACATAAATTTTAATTGAAATTTAGGTATTTTGAATGATTATAGGAATTATTTGTCTGACAATATGGAAAAGAAAACGCAATCGATGATGTGTTTTTTTTTGTCACTAATATATGCAGTAAAACCCCTCTTTTGAGGATACTGGCTGGACAGAAAAACTCGTCCGTAAAAGAGGGGTCACCGTTATTCAGAGATGCATTCTTTCATTATACAAGGAGGAAATTATTATCTGTTCTTAAAAGAGGGCTAACCGCATCTGCGGAAAGGGGGGTTGCCCGTTTATAGGGGAAAAACAGAAAACACATGATTGCTGAGAAATATCCTCTCAAAAAAAAAAAAATATATATATATATATTTGTCATCTCGTCACAGTCAAACCTCGTTAATGAGTCACTGTAGGGAGAGCAAAAATATGACTTAGTAAACGGAGTGACTCGTTAAACGGAGTAAGCCATAAATGTGCCGATTCCTGCCTGAAGACAATTGGGACTTCCAAAAAGTGACCAGGTAAGCGGAGTGACTTGTTAACCGGGTGACGCACTAACGAGGTTTGACTGTATTGAATGTAAATTAGCAGAAAAATTACTGAATGTTATGAATCGATAAAACTTGATGAAAGAAATAATATATATCAAAATGAATGAGAATCAGGTCCTAATGAGTTGAGATCTAACGAAAATTTAGGATGGATGGGGGATTAAAAATAATATGAGATAATTGAAAGACATAACTCTGCAGCATCGAAATGACAATTCAGAATTAATGGGAAAAAAATCCCATACATGATTAAAATTCAGAGTCGATGGAAAGTCAGAATTAATGATAGAAATCCAATTAATGATAGAAATTCAATTAATGATAGAAATATCCAATCAAAACTTTGTTTTATAGTTTATAAATTTTATTATCTAAAACATTATCTAAATACCCATTTTTTGCAGTCATATATTATTATTCCCTTTTTCATTCTCACCTATTATATGGACTAACTGTGTGGGGCAGTGACTACATCAATACGTTGCGGCCCATCATCCAGACCCAAAAGAAAATAATCCGATCACTAACTGGCAATTACTCAACTCCGTCATTTGATCTCTACCGGCAACTTAACCTACTCCGGTATTTATGCTTTTATAAATCGATTCTCCTACTTACTTACATTCCTTATTCCATCCTTACATTCCTTACTTCTTGCTAAATCGAATTTTATAAATATCCAAGTACATTTCCTGGTGTTTGCCTCCACATGTCGAAGTCGCTGAACAATTCTCGCATCAATCTAGCATTCCATAATCTTCATTTATAATGTATATGAAAACATACTGTATATATCTGAAATGCTGTATTGTATTCTAATTGTATACTAGCTCACAGATGTAGAATTATTTCGATATAGGCTATATTTATCAACCTTTTTTCCCCCTCTTTTTTTTGTTTATGTTTGTTCTGCCCTTGAAATTGTATTGTAATCAATCATCGATACTTCGTGTTCATCAGTACAGATCTCACGGGATCTCTTGATGAATTGGTTTCATTATTATGTGCTATTTCATCATGTTAAATAAAGTTTCAAAAAATTAATAATTCCAGAATTAATGAAAGAAATAATTTCACTATTAATGTAAATTCAGGATAAATGAAAGCAATGTAATACCAGAATTGATGGAAATTCAAAATTAATGAAAAAAATAATTACAGAATTAATGAAAGAAACAATTACAGAATTAATTAAAGAAACAATTACAAAATTAATTAAAGAAACAATTCCAGAATTAATTTTAAAAAATTCCAGAATTAATGAAAGAAATAATTTCGTAATTAATGAAAGAAATAATTCAAGAATTAATCAAAAAATAACTCCAGAATTAATCAAAAAATAACTCCAGAATTAATCAAAAAATAACTCCAGAATTAATCAAAAAATAATTCCAGAATCAATGAAAGAAATAATTTCACAAAATTAATGAAAATTCAAAATCAATGAAAGAAATAATTTCACAAAATTAATGAAAATTCAAAATCAATGAAAGAAATAATTTCACAAAATTAATGAAAATTCAAAATCAATGAAAGAAATAATTTCACAAAATTAATGAAAATTCAAAATCAATGAAAGAAATAATTTCAGATTTATTGAAGTTGAGAATTAATGAAAGAAATAATTACATAATTAATGAAAGAAACAATTACAGAATTAATTAAAGAAACAATTACAAAATTAATTAAAGAAACAATTCCAGAATTAATTTTAAAAAATTCCAGAATTAATGAAAGAAATAATTTCGTAATTAATGAAAAAAATAATTCAAGAATTAATCAAAAAATAACTCCAGAATTAATCAAAAAATAACTCCAGAATTAATCAAAAAATAATTCCAGAATCAATGAAAGAAATAATTTCACAAAATTAATGAAAATTCAAAATCAATGAAAGAAATAATTTCACAAAATTAATGAAAATTCAAAATCAATGAAAGAAATAATTTCACAAAATTAATGAAAATTCAAAATCAATGAAAGAAATAATTTCACAAAATTAATGAAAATTCAAAATCAATGAAAGAAATAATTTCACAAAATTAATGAAAATTCAAAATCAATGAAAGAAATAATTTCAGATTTATTGAAGTTGAGAATTAATGAAAGAAATAATTACATAATTAATGAAAGAAACAATTACAGAATTAATTAAAGAAACAATTACAAAATTAATTAAAGAAACAATTCCAGAATTAATTTTAAAAAATTCCAGAATTAATGAAAGAAATAATTTCGTAATTAATGAAAAAAATAATTCAAGAATTAATCAAAAAATAACACCAGAATTAATCAAAAAATAACTCCAGAATTAATCAAAAAATAATTCCAGAATCAATGAAAGAAATAATTTCACAAAATTAATGAAAATTCAAAATCAATGAAAGAAATAATTTCACAAAATTAATGAAAATTCAAAATCAATGAAAGAAATAATTTCACAAAATTAATGAAAATTCAAAATCAATGAAAGAAATAATTTCAGATTTATTGAAGTTGAGAATTAATGAAAGAAATAATTACATAATTAATGAAAGAAATAATTACATAATTAATGAAAGAAATAATTGCATAATTAATGAAAGAAATAATTGCATAATTAATGAAGGAAATAATTACATAATTAATGAAGGAAATAATTACATAATTAATGAAGGAAATAATTACATAATTAATGAAGGAAATAATTACATAATTAATGAAAGAAATAATCACATAATTAATGAAAGAAATAATCACATAATTAATGAAAGAAATAATTACATAATTAATGAAAGAAATAATCACATAATTAATGAAAGAAATAATTACAGATTTAATGGAAATTCAGATTAAATGAAAGAAAAAATCCAGATAAAAATTCAAAGTTTACGAAAGAACATAATTTCTGAATCAAATCACCTTGTTTACTACAAAAAATGTATTTAATAATGCGTATTTATTTAATAAATGTATTTAATTATGCTTATATTATACCGTAAGTCCCCCTCCAAACCGTGGTTCCCCGTGCGATCGCAGCTGCCGCACATCTGTTAGGGCGGCTGTGGGTCTCAGCCCTCGTTTGTAGAAATGACCTTCCCTCGACAAAAATGATAAAATCCGGAGTCACTCGAACTGAAACAGCAGTTGGATAGCTGAGAGATGTCCGCATGACTCCATTGTGCTCATGTGCTATCCACGTATCTCTACGCAACTCTTATCTCGGTGAATTATCGACTTTGGAATACTTCTTTATCAAATTACTGAATCATGAATAACTCCTCGTATCGTAACATGCAAATCGTCCATGTTTTCATGAAACGGCTCTTTTTGTCATCACAGACGCAGAGGTATTTTGCGGAACGCTCTAATTCGGAGAAGCTTATCTTTATCGAATTATGGCGTCTTTGGAACGGAAAAATTCCCACTGCAATTGGATGAACAGAAGATACGGATATTCGGAACAAAAGTATTAGTGTTAGAGCTCTTTCCTAATTTCCCTCGTGGATTCTAGACGACCGCAATGAAATGCCAAAAAGTGGCTTGAAAAAAAAAAAGACAAACTTTGGATACTCTCTACAACATGACATGCACGCTCACCTACATCGTCAAGTCTCGTAGTCAAGCTCTGTTATAATGACATCAAAGATTACGAAATTTTGTCGTTATAGTCGACACGTCGTTGCAACCGAGGATAACGTTTCTAAGAAATTGTTTGACGGAAAATAAAATCCGAGGCAATCAAGTACTGTCCATGAAGTTTTTAGTTCTTCAGGATCAGGGATGACACTATTTGATCGAGAAAATAACGGAAAATTTGATTAATTAATACGGAACATCTCGATTCTCACAAAAAATGTTGCCAAATGGCGACGAAACTGCCAAATATTACTTATACTTAAACCTTGGAAAGAAATTCAGTGAACATCAAGTCTGCTAAAATGTATTTCACGCCATAAAAATGAACATGGCAAATGGCAAATATAGGAGGTGAATATTTACATATTCATATTCATTATAATAATTTATAAATCATGTAAACACTACCTTCATCCCCGATTCGTGTAAGATTATGCATTCGATGAAGAAATAACGAATGATTATTCATGATCGATGATTAAGCTTCGATGAAAAAAAAAATGGGGAAAACGGGACACATTGGGATAAAACGAACACATAACACTTCAGGTTGCAATCGACTTTCGTCCTCAATTTCTAGTATTTTTCTCGCCCAATATGGTAACTCTAATCTTAATGAAATAGCAACGTCATGATACCATCCAAGTAGATTTTTCGTAAATTAAGGTCTCAAAAACTTCAACCTTGATTACAACGACAAAATCTCATGGAATATTCAACGTCATTATAACAGAATTTGGTTGTGTTTTCTTTTGAGCATTTTCTGTTTTATTGAGAAATTCTGGAATTAACCATAGGATTCTAATTCCTGTCGGAGCACACGCTTCGTGAAACATCCTGTACATTTTATAATGGATATCTTCACCTATGGAACGGTAAAATCAAATATAACATATCTGGATCACATTTTTCCATTTTTGCGGAAAAAGGTTAAATTATATTTTCTCTATTTACCGAATATTTTTCATTGAGGGAAAATCGAACTCTCTTGAAAAAAAAGGCGCAAACACTCAAAGGGAAAGTATAATAATCCGTTCCCGAATGTTTATCCAGGAGTGAAAATATCGCTCATTGAATAAAGATATTCAATATCTCGGGAATTTAAACACGGAAGAGAAAAAATCCGTTTGATTTTTCCAATCATTTTTCCCGAGAAATGAACAAACGCGATAAAAGGGAGAAAATTGGAGGTGCAAAATATAGGGACGATTTCTCTCTCGTTCAGTGAATGTAAATGAAAAACGGGATCAAGAGATTTTCGTGTGTTTATGTTTACATAAATTTAATATTTCTTCGTGAACCGACACTCACCTGAATAATGAAATTCGTATTGAATAAATTCTTCGAAGCTTTGGGATAATATATAGACAACGGTCACGAATTGATGATATGATGGTGATTTCGGCTGACATCAGAGGGTGTTCGTAAACTTTTTAGGAAAAATTTGTCTGGGTGAGATACAATATCCATCAAGACAGAGCGTTTGCGGAAAATACAAATTCACCGAAGAAAAATTCAAAAAATATTATCCACCAATGATAATTCACCGGAAAACAAAATTTAACACTGAGAAATATGTCTCATCGACAGTGACAGTGAGTGAGTGCACCAGTGAGCAAGTGAGTGGTCGGTCAAGTGAGTCAGGGAGTCGCGGTGATTGAGAAGTTAGCGAATGAATTAGTGATTGAGAAGTTAACGACGTCATTCAAAAAACCTCATTACTGGGAGCATTGAAAATGTGGCAAACCATTATAAAAAGGCATAAATATTATACATATACACTGGCAGCGTCAAAGAAGCGACAAACCATTGTAAAGCCATATACACGTCTTAAACGCATTGCTAGGAAACCACGGTAACCAAAGTAAACGTTCGGAAAGTGATTGTTGATGCCCAAAAACCATTGTTGCATTACAGTTTTTTGCCCATTTGGGGCATTTGCCCTGCTCTGACGAAATGTTAAAGTAGCCTATCGTTCAAGTCGGGTCCCATTTGGTATGTATGCAAAATTTGGCGACGATCGATCTAAAATTGTAGATTTGTATAGAGAACATATACACACACAGACTGACAGAAAATGAATTTTATATATATAGTTTATGCAACAAATGTTGGCTGAGACCAGTTGGGGAAAACTTCAGAAAATGACTTGTTCAGGACATGAAAATGCTGCACCACAAAAAAAATCGAACTATGGCACCAGCAAGGAGTTAGAAAAGACCTGTTATACATGTCTAAAACTAGGAGAAAAAAATTATTTTTCATCTGTGAAGTCCCAGGCGATGCCTTGTTTTCATCTGTGTTCCGCCGAACACACGTAGAAGCAAGTGCATCGACGGGGGCTAGAAATACCCATGATTGAGTCTGTGTTTCAACCACTAAACTACCATGTTTCCCAGAAAATGATACCCGGTCTTATGTTAATTTTTGCTTCAAAAAATGCATTAGGGTTTATTTTCGGGGTATGGCTTGCATTAGGAGCATCCTGAAAAATTACGCTAAGGCTTCATTTTGGTAGAATGACTCTCATCTTTTTGAAGAAATTTCTGAATGATGGTTACACAAAAATCGACAGCAAATTTGTAACTTCCTAAAACATGTGTTTAGGGTGTCATTGTTTAAAGTAAACAGGAGGTTTGGTTTAGATTTTCGGGACCAAACGAGGCGATGGGTTCATATCCACTGAAAATACTCATCACTTCATTCGGTCCTCAGCGTTAAACTGTACCGATTGTTTATTTAGTGCTGGGATTAAACTGTAGAAATTTGACAAAAATCTTTTATAAAACGCGAAAAACAATCAACATGACAATTCGATTAAATTTGCTTGAATGTAACCAATACGCTTAACGGTTAAATTTTTTTTTTTGGGTTTTATAAAACTTTTATAAAGCTTTTACAGTTTAATACAGGCAGAATGTTCTTTTTTATTTATCATCAGAAACGCGGTGAGAAGTAATTTTCTTCGTTTTCTTTGATATAAATGTCAAAGTTTCAAATTTATCTGTTTACGTAGGCACTCACCACTCGTCCAAGGAGGTCTACTTAGGTGTGTTAACGAAAATTTAATTTTTGTTTATATTATCACTTAATTCAAACATAAATTTTTCAATGATATCATTTATATATATTTTGTATTTGATAATAAACAATAAAACCCCACTATCACTTATATAATTCAATATATCTGTCATGTGTTGCAACGAAATACTAAATGCGTCTCATTAGCCCCGTTCGCATGCGCAAATATTGTGGTAACATTGGGAGTTCTAGCACCCGCATGACGACTTTTTTCCCTCGTAAGGACAGAAATGAAGAGCAGTCATTGGTGAAAATTCTCGAAGAGGGACTTTAAAACCTGCTTTTTTGCCATTTCCCATGTGAACGGGGCTATTAACGATTTTAGCTGGGGCTTATTTTTGGGGTAGGGCTTATATTAGGAGCATCCTGAAAAATTATGCCAGGGCTTATTTTTGGGGAAAAAACACGGTACTTCACCAAAAGCCAACTCTGGCCATATCGCTATATTGCAATTTACAAGATGGGTTGGAAATGAAAGCGTTGTCTATTGGTGGTCGTCTCAAATTCGTTAAGGAAAATATCTTATCTATACCCTACCTGGGGTTTGAACCTGTGAACGAGACAGCAACCTTCACAATGGTAGATGAGTAGCTTACCACCACGCCACTGGGGTGTTTTGTTTCAACCACTGTAGCATTCCACTAAATTGTTTAAAAAAAATAAATCGTAGAATAACCACAGCAACATGTCTCTCTACACAACGACACAATTATATTCAATCATTACACTTCACTCATAGTAAGAAAAAATCAATGATACGTTAGGTTCAAAACACGCGCATGCACATTCCAACATGTGCCAATTCGTTCGAAATTCCGCAGAGGAATATGGACGAGGTGCATGTATGGTTTAGTGGTGTAGTAGTATTTCTAACTTTTAAAACTGCACCGATATCATATAAATTAAATATACACACGATAATATCTCTCCGCAAATGTTAGAATTCTTTAAAAATGGAAACTTTACAGCACAATGAAACATTCGTAGGGTTTATTATTTTCTTGAACCTACTTGAAGTGCAAACAATACGATGCATAATTCAAGATTGGAAAGCAAAGCATATAACACATTTGAAAGACTTCTATTTCGTCTTCTTTTCGTTTTTCGCACAAAAGCAAAAGTCAGACTTATGGCAACCTTAGAATTTGCTCAACTTGCTGTCGGTTTTCCAACAGCGTTATCGAGTTCTCATCGAGTCTGACAAATAAATTTCTGAGTTTGCGACAGATCCTCACGAACCTCTTCAAAATTGGCAGTGGCACCATGGAGCTACCAAGGGACAATTCCTCCAACACTGGATCCTGGTTATTCTGTAGGAAAATTTCCAGAACACCAGAGAGGTCATCGGCACTCATTGCATTGATCGAAATTTGTCTCAGAGTATACTTCCATTTTACGATGGCGTTTTCCAGCGAACCTTTTCGATATGGGACGTGAAGGACTTTCAGTTTTTCGGTTGGGATGTTGTGTACATCTTCAAGTCCTTCATTGATATCCAGGTGCTCTAGTTCCGTTGAATTCCGTAGTACCTGACTGATACGAAGTCCATTGTATGAGCAAGCGTGTACGGTAAATTTCCTCATTTCACTAAACCCCGTCAGGTTCTCGTCATCCCGAAAATCGAACTTACAGTTGTCAAGTTCCAGAACTCGAAGTTTGGGGCATCCACTTTGAAGTTTGTCGATCGGACATCGGAATTTACCCTGATCATAATGAAATTGCAAATCGTCACCATAACGCACTTGATAGAAATGCAATTCTTCGAGTGATGGGCAGGAATCGGCCGCTTTCGAAATCAGGTCATTGTTACCAGTGAAGTGACATTTGTTCAAGCTTAGATGCTTCAGTTTCTGCCCCCAGTTTTTGAATACCGGATCCAATGTGCTCGGATGCAATGTCATGAGACTTTTAGGAGGATAGTCAAATTCACAGTCGGGATTAGAATCGGTGACACGATCCATAATCAATCGATTGATATGTGGCCACTCTTTTGTCAGGAGCTCCATCTCAGGGCGCGTTATCATGTTCTTCGTAATGTCGAGTTCCTCCAGGTTGTGGAAATGCGGAGCCAGTCTAACGAAATCTTCGGGCTTCAGTTTAGGATTAACTTCGAAAATTTTGCTCATATCCTCCTCATGCATTAAAGCAGTGCATAAATCCAGTGACCGAGTAGCGGAAAGAAGTCCTTTTTCTCCTAACCTGAGTAAATGGTCGAAGTTCCAGAGCAGCTTTCGGAAGCTGATTTCTTCCCACAGCGAAGGAGTAGCAGAGATGTCTCTCCACCTTGTGCAAACCGAGGCAATGTTCTTGAAGAATTCCCACTGACCTTCGCTTCGGATGTATTCGGAAAAGATTTTCAGCATCAGCTCTGGAGGCAAATCGTTGATCGATTTCATGTTTCGACTGTAAAATCTTCGACCAGCTCCGGAAGTTCACGCAGGAATGTGAGCCGTTCTCTTATCGAGGATGTGCCTGAAAAATCGAAAAGTTTGAGAAAATATCTATCATCAAGAAACAATGGAAATTTTTCACAACAGTGTCACAATTGTACATTACTTTCACTCGACATGAACTTATGTCTCAAACAAAGTTTACTGTCATTTTTAAATGCATTGCTAGTTGGAAATTATTGTTATAGTCAGAGTAAGGGAAGTCCGTACCGCCTGCTTGTGCAGCCCTTACGCGACACTTAACAAATTTAACAAAATTTTTTCACAGTTGAATCACATTTACATTGTGTTAATAATAATAATAATAATATTTTATCATGTATATATATTGTTCATAATTTTTTTTAATTGCATTTTTAATTGGGTTGCTGTATTTTTCAAATACTATATGACATCCATATTTGTTATGGGCATCTTTTTCTCAGCCACCTCGTTGGGCATTTTGCCTGTTGTGGCGTTGTATTTGTATTTGTTACTATGAAGCTGGGTTTTTTTTTTTTGGCATGATATTTTCCTCATTCGGCAAAGTGCTTCAGCACCACCTCACTATAGATGCAGTCCGAGTAGTTGTTTTTATTTTTCAGTTGTTTTTAAATGCATTGCTAGTTGGAAATTATTGCTATTGTCAGAGTAACGGAGGTGCGTGCCGACTGCTTGTTCAGATCTTACGCGACACTTGACAGATTTAACATAAAATCATTTTTCATAGTTGAATCGCATTTATATATACACTGCTGGCCACCCAAATTGCAACACCAAGAAAGACAAGAGATATCGCAACAATATTTATTTTGTAGATAACATGTTGACCAAGCATCAAATGATTAAATTTATAGACTTCTGTGAAGTGTGGTTCCTTCCAAAATCAGTAGCCAGAGTAGCCGCCATTGTTGGAGATCACCGCTGCCACACGCCTCGGCATTGATTCTAAGAGACTTTGGATGTGTTCTTGGGGTACAGCAGACCAAGCAGCTTCCACGCGTTGCCAAAGTTGATCTGGTGTGGCAGCTGGGGATGTAATCTGGGTCAATAGTTGAGCAACCATGGACCACATGTTTTCTATCGGCGAAAGATCCGGAGAGCGAGCTGGCCAGGGAAGCAATTCAATCTGGCGATTGACGAAGAACCTTTGGACAATGCGTGCCACGTGTGGTCGCGCATTATCCTGTTGAAATATGGCTGTGGGCAAGCCCTGAAGGTAAGGAAGGACAACTGGCTCCAACACCTCAGAGATGTAGCGCTGGCTTTTTAAAGTACCGGCAATGCGTACTAGAGGAGTGCGAGAGTGATATCCAATACCGCCCCATACCATAATACCCGGTGCAGGACCAGTGTGGCGGTGCATAACGCAGCTGTTCAGCATCCTCTCTCCACGGTGTCTCCAGACTCGAATCCGACCATCGTGGTGTTGCAGACAGAAGCGTGACTCGTCAGTAAAGACAATTTCACTCCATTGTGCCGTCCACATCCTTCTTTCATCGCACCATTGGCGGCGGAGACATCTGTGGTTCTGCGTCAAGGGTACACGAAGCAATGGACGTCTTGCGGACAGACCACTCTGCTGTAAACGGCGTCGAATGGTACGCGCAGACACTGGATGATGCGGTACAGACTGAATGTGCTGTGCTATGGTTCGTGATGTGGCTGAGCGATCCGTCACTGCCATACGCCTATCATCACGTGAAGTGGTGCACTGAGGTGGATGCTATCGAACACGTCGGTCCGTTGTACCCTCCTGCATCCAACGATCACATATCCGCATTACAGTTGTTTGGTTTCGTCCAACACGACTACCGATTTCCCTGAAAGATAATCCACAATCTCGGTAGGCCATTATCCTTCCTCTGTCGAACTCGGATACTTGATCAAAAGACGATCGCTGTTTTTTACGAGGCATAATTGATCGTTTTTTTGAAAAAACCACAAGAAAAACACAATTGCCGTACTTCAAATCGTCAAAATCTCCAAGCCTTAAATAGCGCTTTGAAGTGGCGCCACAGGCGCGCATGATGTGCGTCTGCGCTGAAATTCTAATCATTTGCATATCTCACCTCCGCTAATGCATGTTGTAAATTTCATATTATTTGCATGCTTCCTTCAGGGTGTTGCATTTACGGTGGCCAGCAGTGTACATTGCGTCACTATGATGCTGGGCTTTTTTTTTTTGTTTATGTGATATTTTCCTAATTCGGCAAAGTGCTTCAGCACCACCTCACTATAGATGCAGTCTATGCGGTTTTGACTAGTTGTTCTTATTAAGCTACTTTGCGTCACCAAATTTTCATTCATATCCTTGCATTCCAGGTCAGGAGTGTTTTTAAAAGATTGAACGTTATCGCTTTGTGGATTTTAGCCCATTCATGTAGAAGCTTCTGGTAACAAACTTGGATTATCTCTATTTAACGAATCAACGATAAATCTGGTAAATTTCTAATAACCTAACCGCACGCGCGTTAAAAAATGGAAGAAATAGGGGAAAATATAGAAAAAAAGGAAAAACATATAAATAGAAAAGGGAGAAAAACAGTATAATAGATAAGTACCAAGGAAGTATACAGTAGATTTTCTCTTTTCGGCCTCACCCTACGTGTTCTCTTTTTCTTACATGCATACAGCAGGAAAATAAATTATATATGGGGGAGATAGAAATTCCCTAACAGAAGTATAGAGAAAACGACGAGGAGGGGAAAAACTTCGGTTTTTAGGGTACTTACAATAAAGCTTCGCGACAATGAGGAGAGAGGAAAAAATTCACAGAGAACTGGTTTGAATTTATTCCAATGGCGTTTGGACGAAATATTTCGTCCGTAATCGTAAAAAGTGGGAGGGGGGGGGGGGTGTCAAGATTATTTTTCGTTCATTTTGCTTATTGAAGGGCACCAAGGTCTCGGATGATGATGGAAACCTAGATAAGAGTAGAACTGTTTTGGATACTTTTTGGCATGATCGTCACCATCTGGGACTGGTCGATGGCATAATGCCTAAGAATTGTGTACAATAAAAATTGACAACAGAGTAAAGTAACTTAAAGATCTTCAAAAATCGAACACTAAAGAAAGGGGGTGGGGGGGAAACAGTTTTCACGGACTGGATACGAACAAGCGATCCTTGAAATGTAATTTAACGCCCTATCACTTGAGCTGATAACGGTTGTCGCGTTCTTGGTTCTAATAAGATGCTGGAAAAAAACCCCCATTTTTATACATCCAGTGATCGCCGCAAAAAATAGCGCCAATCGGCAGTAACAACCATTTTTAACAGCCACGCGCATACACATTGTGACGAATGATTCGCCATCGGAAGGCCCTTCTGTTTAGCCGGGTCCAGACCCTCCACACTGCGCGAAAACCGATTTGCGATGACAAAATCACCTCAGTCACACTTTTTGCGCTGCTGTTGTAGAGTGGAGGTAAATTTAACACACGAAGCCATAAAATAAGACACCTGAAATGTTCCGAGCATTATCACACGCATCGCGTCCTTTATCTTAGAGCGGCAAAATCAGTTTTCTGTTGAAAATAGCTTTCAATCGTTAAAAAAGTGTAATAGGAAACAGCCATTGGCTGTAGCGATAATATTGACACTTCGCACAAATATGGCGGATGAGAAAGTCTGGTGATTTGCAGGAGTTCTACTCCTTCTACTACTCAACCCAGGGGTCTTCAACCTCTAAGACAGTTTACACAGGGTTTTGTGTAATCTGTCACAACACTTTTATTTGCTCTGAATTTAATTATTTCATTTGAATTCTTATTTATTTTGAATAACTTCCTTTCAGTGGTTAATTAATTAATTATTTATTTTATTGAATCTTTAAATTATCCGGTGATTATGAAATTATTTCTTCATTAATTTTACTTTCAACAATTCTGAAATTACTCTTAAAATATCTCAATTTTTTTTTCCATGAATTTTAATTTTAAGAATTCTGGAATTACAATGAATTCTTCCCTACAATTCTGAAATCATTTCTTTCATTAATTCTGCAACAGTTTTTCTATCAATTACACATTTTCTTCAATTATGAAATTTTTTTCAATAATTCTAAAAATTCTGATTCGGTTTGGTGTTTTTTTAGCATTTCTCTTAAATTCTTTAATTACTTATACCTTTTCGATGCCAAATTCGGACTCTCGAAACATGCAGCATGTATGAAACCATACGCCTGAAAACCTGTTTTGGCTCCTGCCCTCCCCCCCCCCCTCCCCCGAATTCGTTATGACGGTTCTTTTACTGTATCAAATGCACAGCATTACTGGGCACAGATTCATTAGCACACATTACATTAGCACAGATTCCAGTGGCCAGTGCTTTTCAAAGTTGTTTCTTTTGAAATTTAATCGTTTTTCTATGTACAGCAGATATTTTCTAACAACGGCCGCGGTGGGCCGCATTTGGATCATGGGTTGAAGACCCTTTCTTAAACGAATATGCACTTCGTACACATTTCTCTGAGGAATTTCGGGAGCTCTATCCTAAACCGAAAAGATTCCAAGTGCTGAACCTGTTCTTGTGTTTACTTCAACTTCAAAACTGAACAACACAAGCGTCAAATCAAATTTCGATCTCATTAAAGCATAACTGCGTGTAATTATTTTTGGATATAAATACAAAATTTCATCTCATCACGTAAAATCACAATTTTTTCTCCCCTTTATGACATAATACAACATTAATACACTTTTAAGTATGAAAAATGACACCGCTGTAGTAAATCATATTTCGAAGCTTCACTGATAAGATAATGCGATTTTGAGGTGATTTCAATCGAGATATGCGTATATTTATCGCGTAAGTGATAGATTCAGTGTCGCATTAAATGTAGATTTTTATCAAAAACAGCTCGAAACGATTTCAAAATGTAATTTCGGCAGAAATCGTGCTATAAAATACTCTATTGCCGAGAGTAACGACCCTTTTTAATGTCCTTTTTTTTACATCCACACTTTGATTCGAAGGAAAAAGTCTTTAGTCTCGTGAAATCATTAAAACTGTGAAGCCGTCGTTCTTTGTAGAGAAAAATTTAATGTCGACATCGACCATTTTTGATCACTTATATGTGAAAAATGTTACGATATCACCCATAAAAATTCGTGTATTTGATTAATAAATTTCACATCGATCAATCAGGCATTTCTGTTGCAATATGCGGTGAAACCGCGATATTACGATACTTTGAGGATCAACAAAAAATATCGTTGTGAAAGAGCTATCGTTATATCGAGAGGTAGAATTATCATCATTCGACCGCCTAATTTATGCTATTACTGACATCTCTTCTGAACTGGCGTTGTTATAATATCATAAAATGTGTTTATAAGTATGTATATATTTATTCCCAACAAAAAGTTTTGATTATTAGTTAATTAATAAAATTCATTCGGTTGTTTCACCCCTGTATGGTTGTTTTCTGCACAAACGTTTTGTGTATAAAACAGAAAGTAGTCCCACGGCAAATCTACTAAAACTAGCGGAAGGTAGATAGTGCAAAATACGAATGCTATTAAAACATCCTCGAGGTGAGTAATTTAAAAGGCGATTTTGAGGGAAATATAGAAAATATCGTTGTAGAAATTTCGCAATCTCTTAAAAAATATCGTTATAGAGGAATTTACCGTAAAAAAAGGATATCGTTGTATCGAGAGAAGGTTAAAGCTAGACTATAGGCAATTCCAAACAAGATATAGAAAATATCATTGTAAAGGGATTTATCGCTATATTGACTATCGTTATAGCGAGATTTCACTGTCATCATGTTTTTTATTCACGCAAGGGCTGATTCGACTGAAACATATAGTTTAGAACTTACTATAACACTTTCAGACCCTGCATGCATAAATGTGTGGGTTGTTTTTCTCGCAGTAATTTTTTTCTTTTGACTTCAGGGAGTTATGCCCTGATTTAAAGGGTTTTGTAAGATTTGAGTTGGAAATATGATGAGTATGAATTCCAGGGGCTTTCATTAGAGGGCAGCACTTGAAGTTGAACTTTCGGTGTTTTTATAACATGGCTTCCAGCAGAAAATGCTGGTAAAAGTGTCGTTTATTACGTAAAATTTAGCAATAAAATTCCAAACAAAAAATGCATATGAAGATGAATATAACCTGCATCATCTTGGCTGAAAAAATTGAACTGTATGGAACTATTTCTTCGAAAAAATATGAAAAATTGAATTTTTGATGGCATTTATATTTTCGTTGCATTTACAAAATTATATATGATGCTAAAAATGAATACTCGGGTCTGAAAGGGGAGAATACCAGGCATGCACAACCTGCGGTCCGTGGAAGTTCTTCCAATAAAAATGTATCTCACGAAACGATGAATATTAAGCTGACTATATTTCTATCATAACGGGATATCGCCAAAACAATTGTGAAATGCAAAATAAAGTTGCCATTTACAGCCAAAAAAGTTATCAAAGGCAAATAAATTTAACAACTGTCGCTAAAATTGCTGAAAAATTTCCAATCGCAGAAAGTGTACAATCGCACAATGTAATTATTCACAAAACACAAAGTGTGTACCCTGTACTTAACGAATATGTGAGATGAATATATTTATACAACTATAATTAATTGTTGTAATTATGGTGATAATTATCATAATATAATTTATAAGTCATGAAAATAATCTCAATTATTGATTTAAAAAAGGGATAAACGTGACATTTTATAAAATAGTTGGGAAGGACAAAATTATGGGGTCAATGCTCACAAATTTATAACTCGCAAGTCGTCAGTTACAGTCGAAACAAATTGTCAAAGGCAAATAAAGTTGCCATTTTCAGCCGGAAAATTTGCCAAAGGCAAGTAAAGTTGCCATTGACAATTGTTATCGGCGATATCCTATATTTTTACTAAAGAAATATGGTTAGACTTAGTTTTAATCATGTTGTGCGTATTAATACTTTTTTCCACCCGAAGAATTTTCGCGGGCCGAAATGAAATCCCTCGGCGGGTCGCATTTGACTCGCGGGCCGGAGATTGTGCATCCGTGCTCTACATCCTGACACCGAATCATTATATAAATGGTAGGTGATTTATCATGATTTTCATGAACGGAAGTTACTTAAGACGAGCTTTTGCAGTCAGTGACTTGAACTCACGAGCAGTGTCCTCGCAATGAAGAATGCTCACCGAGATATCATACAGACAAAATAATGCTCAAAAAATTTTACAGAATTGGAAATTTCACGATAAATCGTTTCTCGGGCGGGAATTTGACTTTAAATTCCTAAGTATGTGTGAAATAATAAAGAGAATAATTTCCAAGTATGTGATATCACTCGAAATTTTTCAAGCTGAATGAAGGTCTTCGCATGGAGGAAAGAATAACTTCTTATTCTTATTCTTTCCCCCATGAGGTCTTCGCCCTTTTCTTAAGAAGATAACAACACGCTTTGTTCAAATAATGAATCTTATAGAATAAAAGGGTCTCTTGAAATAGTTTTCGATTTAATTCACTTACCAAATAAGACATATTTGTCTTCAGCAGAAACCTCAATCGCCTGAATTTACTGCAATTTTTAAAAGAAGTTTCGTCGTCAGTCAAAGTATTTCTTTCAAAATTTATTCTTTTTCTACTTTCCAGTTCCAACGAGGAAATTAACGAGCAAGATTACTTCATTCCCTTTTTAGAAAAACATTTGGCTGAATTATGAAAGATCACAATGTTTTTAGTCCGCGGGCCAGAAACTGGTATACATAGAGTGACCATAATTTTTTTTAAATTAACGTGATCATCCCAAGAGATCTTCACGATCTGTCCAGGGACTTCTCGTTAGTGCCTTAGTAGACATCCATGCCCGAAACGGGATTCGAACCCAGACCTGTACAGTTAGAAGCCAGCTCGCTAACCACTGGACTGCCAGGCGGCAAATTACCTGAAATTTACGAGACTTTTCCATAATTTTTTCTAAAATTTTAGTTAACTATCGGCAAAAACTTTTGGTATTTCTTCTTTTTCTGCACCAAAAAAATAGTCGCCCTATGTGAGAATAACATTTTCGAAAACCTTATTTTCCAATACACCGATTACTTTAACTTTTATTAATTTTAAACTATTTACGAATCTACATGACGCCCTGGGCTATAGTCAATTTCCAAAAATGTCAAGGGGCTATATTCGTTAATCTGTTCGGAAAACTTTCTATTATGACCAGAAATGTATCAAATTTCTAAGCTGACGCTTCAAAATTGCTATTAAATATCACATTAACCGTATATATTTGAAGTTTTTATTTTTTTGTTTTTTTTTTTGTTATTGTTTTCATCCAGTTCGTTCGGCAACTTGCCTGTTGCGGTCTTTGTGTTTGTATTTGTATTATTAAATCAGTTATTATAAAACCTGGTATTTCATATCTCACCATTTATCAACCTCAAGATAATCATGAAAAACAAATCTATCTAATAATTTTTCTTAACGGAAAAATAATCATCCGACTATAATTTATCGAAGAAACGTCAAATTTTCTCATTAGTTGCGGAGATGTCTTCTCAATAATTAACGTGTTTATGGATTTAATTAAAATCTCTCAAGATGACAATCTAATTATAAGAAAGAGGTGGGTGGGAGAAATCAGTGGCACACATTAATTAAGAATTTATGACATTTCTAGACTCATATACCGCAATTTGTATATATGACATTTTTTCTTGCGTAACTTTCGACACGGCACCCAAAGGAAATAAATAATTGTATTTCCTATTCGCCTCATCCAAAGAGTCATTTCTAGGAAACACTTTCAAGTCTCCGATCGGAAACAGCTTCTTCAATGAGGACGTGGGAGAAAAATTCCATCCCTAATTAAATCTGTATTTGTGAATCGTTGATATGTATTTCCAAAATATCTTCCGTTGCTATCGCATTGTAATAAGTTTCGAATAAAAAACGATTGTTTATCACCGACAGGCACTAATTCAAATAATTCTCTGACCTCACAGCCAATCAACGCCCAAAATCATCAAAACGATCAAATTGTCTAAGGGGTCATTCAAGTATTACGTCAGCATCGGGGGAGGTGGTTTCGGATTTTCTGACAAGGGGGAGGGGGATGTCAAAAATGGCTAAAAATCTGCTTACGTAATACTTGAATGACCCCTAATCTAACAAAAGTTAAAGTTAAGCCAAACAAAAAATTGATGATTGTTGAGACAAAAAATAAAATAAAAGAACTGCAAATATATACCCAACGATGCAATCGCAGTCTCAGCCTCGCCTTATTCAGCATTTGTGTAATGCGACTGCCATGTATGAGCATAGCCATTGTAAAGGCTAAAGAGGCCAGTCGTCATATTATAGAGAGCACCGGTGTGTCTGGAGAGGGATTCAGGTTAACCCTGACATTGTATATAGTTACCTAACCAGACTAATATAAACTAATGATACAAAATGACTTGTATAGTGTCAACTTATTAGTAGGTGCATAACAGCGATATTTAAATTTTAAAAAAAACACCGGCATATTTTCATTATTTCACATGACTGAATTCCAAAAACATACTAACGCCATCATTATACATAATGTATCATTATACATAATGTATCATTATACATAATGTATCATTATACATTATGTATCATTATACATAATGTATCATTATACATAAAAATTGGTCGCATAAAATAGTTCGTTAGAGCCTTAGGCAAGAGAAATCAGCAGAATTGAAACACCTACAACAGGTTAACTACGTTTTCTCCATGACAAAAATTAAATAAAACGGGGTTTTACATCCGATTACAGTCAGGAACTGATAAAGAAAGGTTGGGATATTTTGTTTGCAGCATGCTGAATGGCTTCCTAGGTAATCTCGAGATCAAGAACCCTCTTGAGATTGTGGCACAACATAAAAATATATAAGAAATGGAATATCAAAAAAGAAGTAATGGGAGCACATATAACATTCTCCGCTCTGATCTTGACAAGCCGATAGGTGGCGCTGACGTACACAAGTCAAAGTGTACTTACGCAAATAACGAACAGAATGCCTACAAATAGTTTATTACAGCAGCATGTGTTCCACATGACCACATCCACAGAGATGACACATTGAACATTGAAGGACCGGACACACCCCGCTTCCCATCTCAAGGAGATATCGAAGCGTTCCCGAACGATGGGTGCATCCGGAATTTTATTAAATATGTATATGTATATATATCTATATAAATTTGTATAACAGAATAACAAGTCCAATTACAAGATGACACATTGCAGTCGAGTCACAAATCAAGCAACGACAGAGTGCAGAAGGTGCACATACACGGTTTACAATGGCGAGCTGATTGTGGATTAGGAGCGCAAGTTCTCAAAAACGTCTCATTTGCATATTACCCCCCGAACGTAGCTCGTATCAGCGCCACCTATAGGCTGTTTTTTTAAGGTTATTTTTAGCCATCTTAAAAAAATTCTAGTGACTTAGCGATGCTAACCGTTTTTTATTTCGGTTTTTATGAATTTTTAAAGTTTCTACGAACTTTATGCCCACCCTGTATTTAAAATCCGAATTATTTTAAAGCGAAATTTCTCGCAAAATACTCACTAAAGAAGAAGCCATCCGTAGAATACGTAAAGGTAGAGAGACGCCATCTTATCGTGACCGCGTACCGAGAGTAGAATGGCCGCTATCGCAAATATACGATACTTTCAAGCTTCAGGTTGTCGTCTGCTGTTTGGAGCGCATTCGTAACATTAGTTGTAGTTGTTTCAAATCATCTCGTCTGCTTATTTATTTTATTATTGTAAGACGAAGCCTTTTCATTGGTTCGTTAATTTCAGTATCAATAAAATGAATCCCTGATAATTATTTGAGTTTTATCTAGAGTGTAAAATGTAAATGCGTGGATGAACATGAACCATGCACATCAAGTATGCGGCGCTCCCACATGATTTTCTTTTCAAGTAATTTATTTTAAATATTTTATTTTATATATTAGGGGGCAATTTATTTTATTTTTTATAATTTTACGATTGGTCAGTGAACTTCTCGGGGGTACAGGATCCTTCTAATGGGAGCCCTCATTACATCAATATTTCACAACCTGGGACCCATATTGCTCCCCTTGGGGTTCTGATGTACTCAAAGAGGCACAGGTAAAAATCGAGTTGAAGTGAAGCGATCACAGATTGCTAACTGGATCACACAGAGCCGTAAACCAAAAAAACAGATGTGGAAGCCTTTTTAATGTTTTAATGAAATATAGTGGGAAAATATGCAATGATTTCAGAATTAAGCAGAATTGTTCATAGGACCAGGGCCTTCATAACGAAAGCCCCCCCCCCCTTCCCCCTGAACGTTGCCCGAGGACTTTGAGTACGTAAGAGGGTTCTTGACAGTGAGAGATCTGATTTTATACATTTCTAGAATAAGTATATAAATTTTTATCAAGGTACTCAAAGCCAAGATGGGGGGGGGGGGGTAATGTCCTCTGGTACTACTAGTACTTGACCGTTCATGCACCTCGTACGTATTTCTCTGCTGAATTTCTAACGAATCGAAACAAGTCGGAATGTGTATCCTGCGTGCAAGCGTGGTTTCTGACATGTTCATATTGTAAGAGTTGCGCTAATTCCGCGTAATACCACTGCTGCCATCTTTCTTCCATATTCTGAAATGTAGGCGGTAAATGCTTACGTTATTTAAGTGACAAGTTGAGGGTCTGTTCCGATAATACTAAAATGGACCTGGATAGAATCAGAGCCATCTCGATGCTTGGGCCTATATGAGCATTTCCCTGAGCATGATGTCTATAGACGGGGGCCTTACATGATGTGATCTGGTACAATGATTTTCGAGATCAAGTAATACTTGGAGCTGTTACTTCCAGCTAAGTACGGAACCCCCTCCCCTGAACGTCATTTTTTAAGAGGCCATGGTGTTGAGACGCCACTGCATAGGCCAAACAAGAAGCCCACTGAATCAGGAGGTCCACTTCACTCATGAAATTTTTGTTCACTAAGCATTTTTTGCGAAAAAAATCAGTTGAATAAGTAGGAGAGAGAGAGAGAGAGAGAGAGAGAGAGAGAGAAGGGTCTTTCTCTCTCTCTCTCTCCCTCTTTGAGAATGGAAATACAGTGTGTAACATGCAGAAAACCCTTTTTTCCCGCACTTAACGCTGTTCTCTCATAAATTTCCTCCGTTTTTTTTCAATTCGAATATTTCTGTCAATAATTGTACTTAGAAACATCAGTTTTTGTTGGCATTAGAAGAGACAGGGCAACAACTTTCTAATTGGAGGTTAGAGCACAGGGAGACCGCATGAAAATTTAGATTTTGTATTCTGTCACACACTGTATATTCTCTGTCAAAACTGGTTACAGGGTAATTTCTGAATGCTTGTTGAGCATTTCTTAAATTGAAATCATACCTCTACGACGGATGGTTGATGAGATAAAGGCCGTGCTAACGCTTACAGGACACCCTGTATATAGGACTACTACTACATCATTTGTTCAATTGTATTATCTAACCCATCGGTTTCAACATTTTTTGACTCGAGGAGCTCTTTTTTTATATAATTTTTATTCCGGAACCCTGTGTAGGCCTCTTATTTTTTATTTATCTATCAAATTTACCGATTTGTTTTGTTTTCTTCGAGTCGCGGCGGAGCCCCTGGGAAGTGCACACGGATCCCCATGGGCTCCGCGGAACACTGGATGAGAACCGCTGATCTAACCCAAAAGGTACTTCATTTTTGTCTCACAATGCTTATTGGGGGTGGGGGGGGGGGGACAGGCACATTGAGTCTTCGTGTTCTAATGTCTATGCACAACATTATACCATATACGTAAATATACAATCTGCATTGTGCGATAATCGAATTTATGACTCGAAAATAAATAAAAATACAGAATTCGAAAGAGTGGCAAACTTAACATTTTTTACGAAAATAATGCGACACAGTACGGTAAATTTCTTCAGGAGAAATGGTCGCGTCCCGTAAATACCAATGTGCAATGCAAATTTCAATGTGGTCTGAGCGTTGAAATTCGTAGCGTGCACGTGAACCGAAAATAATCTTGATTGTGGCACGGCCTGGAAAAGGATTGACCACCTCTGCACTAATCGAAAATCTTAACAGTGACGGAACACATTTAAACGTGGTCCACACACACAAAGACTTCCAACACTTCAACAAAATATAAAAATTTGACATTTTCATGTAAAGTTTTGTATTTGAAGAATAATAAATTCCCTCGTTATACACTACTTGTCAGGCGTGAAATTAAATAAAAAATGTTTTTATAAAAATAATTCTGAATTTTTCTTTTTAAGAAATCACTGCCTCAACATAATAATCAATTCTACTGAAGCGTTTCTTTATAACTACTTTCGCAATCTTTGGCATTTTAATTTAATCCGAGAGGCCATTAAAACTAAGTTCTAAAATTGAAAGTTCTTCTCTTTTTTGTTTCTGGCTGTAGCTTCAAAACAAAAAATCGAGGAAACTTGAAGAATAAGCGTAAAAAGTCCGTTAACTTGATGTTGTTGGCGATTTGCATGTTATTAAAACTTGTTTCATTGATGTCAGCGGAAAATTCAGTTTTTTAGTTCATTTTTTGAATCTGAATAATATTATGAAAAACGAAGAAGTAAAATAACTGATATGGAGTTAATGGGGGGTAAGAAACAAACTCTTGAGAATAATCACGAAGAGAGCCAAAAAAAAAGGTTAATTGTAGGTAATTGTGAGCCAAACGCTTCGAGAAAACTACGTATGTACGAGTATAAATACACTGGTGAAAGAAATTAAGAGAATTTGCATATTTTATCGAATTTCCTGAAAAGAACTGAACTGAATGTAAAACCACTGCTTCTAGACAAAAATGCAAATCTTGTACGTCAAATACGTAAGCGTACACGTGTGTGTAGGCGGAGCGAGTAGAGAAACAGGCTTTATAAGCGCGCATAAGTTAAGACGCATTTCGTTCGCTGGCACACCTCGGCGAATTTCTTGGTGTTATTTTGCAGCAATCGGTTAATTTCAAATTGTAACAGTAAAAATGAGTAACCACCAACGTTTAGATGATGGAATGAGGTGGCGAATTGTGGGGAGGCTAGAAGCAGGCCAATCCCAAGTCCAGATTTGTAGAGAGTTCAATTTAACGCCCAGCGTCGTGTGTAACTTATGGAAACAGTTCCAGGATACCGGATCCATCGAGAGAAAGCCTGGGCAAGGTCGTCCAAGAGCCAAGACGGGAAGACAAGTTCGCCATTTGTCGATTATAGCGAGGCGTAACAGGAGTGCTACAGCTTCTCAGCTCTCTCGTGACTTGTATGCAGCCACAGGAACCCGTGTATCAAGGGTGACTGTTTCCAAAAAGACTTCATGAGAGAGGGTTGTTTGCAAGAAGACCTGCTGTTTGCGTCCCGCTCACTTCTACGGACAGGAGAATCCGTTTATCATGGTGCATAGAGATTGGCGTATGGATCAATGGGCGACCGTTCTCTTCACTGATGAGTTCCGGTTCAGCCTAAGCACCGATTCTCGCCGTACGTTCATATGGAGAGAACCAGGGACCCGCTACCTACCCTCCAATGTCCACGAAATCGACCATTATGGCGGAGGAGGTTTAATGGTCTGGGCAGGCATCATGTTGGATGGCCGCACACCTCTCCATGTCTTTGAAAGAGGCACTGTGACAGGTGTGAGGTATAGGGATGAGGTCTTGTTCGCCTTTTCAGGGGTGCAGTTGGCCCTGAGTACAGTTTAATTGCTGAGTAGCAATGTGACTAGTTGCTCCATCTTGCATAAGCGTGACAGTATAAAGCGCATCTCTTTCACGCAAACATGGTACGAATTTCTTGAGCAGAAGCGTTAAATAACGCTGCGCATTCACCGTAGCCGTTTTCCACCAATTCACTGTGCACTTCGTTTCAAAAAAGAAGGGGTCCTATGATGAACGGACCTGTGAACCCACACCTCACTGTCACTTTTTGGGAATGAAATGGTTTCTGCCTGTACTCACGTAGATTAGACGTCGCCCAGATGTGACAGTTATAGGTATTTAAAGTCGCCATGAAGCGTAAAATGAGCTTCATCTGTCCATAAGATGTTAAAGACCCAGGTGGGATTCTGTTCGATTTCGGAAAAAGCCCACCTCGCGAATGCTGTCCTCTGTACGGTATCCGCTGATAAAAGTTCATCGCACGACTGCAATTTATACGGGTACAGATCAAGGATTTCATATTGCGTACTTAGGATGGTGGCCGTTCCGGCTCTTCTGGTCGTTCCTCCAGCGTTCCAGTTTCCTCAAACCGCTAAACAAGCTTTATGAGGCCTCTCACTGTAAAAGGCCTTTTCGAGTCCTCACATTCCGAGTCTGAACTCGGAAATTCACTGAAGTCAATGGTCGTTGATTCCTGGTTCACGTAAAACAACTTCACCAACAAAGCTTTATCCTCCGCACTCAGCATCTTTATTCACATACACGATTTACAACGGTGAACTGATTGGGGATTAGGAGCGCAAGTTCTTATAACCGTCTCATTTGCATATTTCCACCGAATTTGCTCGTACCAGTGCCATCTATCGGCTGTTTCTGAGTAATTTTTCCTGTCAAAAAATTTTCGAGACCTAGCGATACTAACCCTGCAAACCGTTTTTTATTTCAGTTATTTTTCCGGTTTTTATCCATTTTTAAAGGTTCTGCGGACTTTTTGACCACCCTGTATATGCTTATATAACAAGACTGATCACCGAAAAGTACGAATACCACCAATTATCCATACAACAAAAATGTTCACATTAAATAATTTTCACAGCCATAGGTAAGAAATCAGCAGCATTAAAACGTCTGAAATGGGACAGTGAAAAAAGTTCATGAAATAAAAAATGCCCAAAATCCCATCAATTTTAAAATTTGAAATTATAGTTTTATTTGCCATGAATCATCTGGAAACGTGAACTGATATTTTGAAAGTTATTTGCAGTTCTGAATATGCTTTATTAAATGGAAAAACATTTTTTGACAGTTATGCTATTCTTCCAATCACCGCAGTCACCCAAACAACCAAATATTGTATGGCCAATTCACAAATATCTATCCCCTTACCACACAAAGCAAAGACAAAAAGTTTGGAGGAAAATAATCACCATTTTCATATTTATTCAAACAAAGCAAACACAGAAATAACTACTTCTTTCCAGGTACAAAAAGGAAAGATTTGGATTTTTTTCATAGTGATTAATAATTTATTAATTATTTTTAGTGAATAATGAGCTTAACACGAAAAATTTAATGCTTTCAGATCCATTGAATGAAAGGTTTCAGCCTGTTTGAGTTTCACCGATTGAACCTCGCTCTTGGACTTATGCATTGGTCTTAGCCTGAGCTCTCTGATATCTAAGATGGAAGCACGTCTCTTGAATGATTCAGGTGGGGAAGTAATTGATGATATCCCTGTGAGGAAAAAGTCGAAATCATCCGAATCAATTCATGAAGCCACGAATACACAAAGCACAAATAGCACGGAATCTAAGAAACCCATATCTGAAACAAAAACCTCGAATCCAACCGAAAATAGATAGATCCATGTTGTCAAAAAGCCTTACTCGTGTAAAAATTGCGATGAGTTTCTATTGCCATTTTTTTTCTAGAAAACCACAAGAAAAACCCACCATGGATACAAAGGAAGAATGAACCTACGTTTGGTTCGAAATAAAAGATCCCGTAAATTGATCATGCGGGAGAAGGCCCATTCTATCGAGAAACATCATAGACGTGAATTGTGTCACGAAGTGTTTCCACTAAAAAATCAATTGGACACTAATAAGGCAATCCATATTTCAGAAAAAAGTACAAATGCGAACTTTGCGTTAATTCGTTTTCGAGTAGGCAAGAGTTGTTCATTCATAGGAGGACTCATATTGGAGAAAACCCCTATGAGTGTGAAGTCTGTAACAAAAGATTTTCTCGGAAACACAGCTTATGCAGGCACAGTACAAATCCACACTGGTGCGAGACCATTCGAGTGCAAGCTTTGTACCAAAGTGTTTTCAAGTGCAAAAAAACTGAACATCCATAGGATGACACACACAGGACAACAGCCTTACCAGTGTGAATTCTGCTGCAAAGTATTTGTAAGTGATCAAAGATTGAACAGCCACAGAAGTGCTCACACCGGCGAAAAAAATCGTTACAAATGCGAATTATGCCCGAAACAATTCAAGGGAACGCAGCACTTGCGATGCCATAGAATTACTCACACAGGAGAAAAGCCTTGCCAATGTGACATTCGTTATAGACGATTCACAAGAAAGGGCAACGTAGACAAGCATAGAAGAATTATTCATACAGGCCGAAAACCCTTCCAGTGTGACGTTTGTGATAAGCTGTTTTCAAGGACTGACTATTTACTTGTTCACAAGAGAATCCATAATGGTACTGATCATCCTTATCAATGTATGTTTTGTGCGAAAAAATTTGCGAATATGAGGCATTTGGTCGACCACAAGAGAATTAATACTGGAGCATACTGCACCTTACAAGTGCGAATTATGCCCGAAAACATTCAAGAGGGTGCATCATTTACAAAACCATCTAATCACTCACACTGGAGAATAGCCTTGCGAGTGTGAAATTTGCTACAAGCTGTTTTCAAGGAATTCCATCTTAAACAAGCATAGAAGAATTCATACCGGCGAAAACCCCTTCAACTGTAGCCTTTGTGATAAACGATTTTCAAGAATGTGCCAGTTATTCATTCACAAAAGAATCCACAGAGAAGACAACCCTAACAAATGTGAAATCTGTAACAAACAATTTCCTTTGAAGTCTCATTTGACCAACCATAAGCGAATTCATACCGGTGAAAAATATTACAAATGTGAACTCTGCCCGAAGGAATTCACGAGAGCGCTTCAATTGCGAATCCATAGAAGACGTCACACCGGAGAAAAGCCTTACGAGTGTGAATCCTGTAACAAAACATTCACAACGAATCAAATCATGAAAGCTCATAAAAAGAAAAAACATCCTGAAATTGAAGATACTTAAGAATGGGAATTTCTGTAATAAATAGTATATACAATATAACATGGCGTGTGTGTGTGTTTTTTTTGACAAAAATCTTTATTTCTACATGCTCCATGACAAGAAGTCGCATTACATGTATTCTGCGGACCGAAATACATTATTATTTCTCCGACAAATAAATTTTCTCCGAGTGCATAAAATACGAGTAAACATAAATATATTGAATATAATATGTTAACACAAAATAATAGTGATTATATAGCATATGAGACATTAATAAAAAATACATACAATATTTACAAAAAATGTAAAACAGAATATAATTGTATGTGCGAACAATAAGTTGAAGCACGAGAAAAGTGCTATCGAAAATTCTACGGTACGAAAAATGAAACAAAATTTAAGAAGATACAAAACAAAGAAAAAGAAAGCTGAGAAGAGAGAAGATACAGAAAAAGAATAAAGAGGTGAAGAGGAAAAAAAATTGAGAAACAAATTGAAGAAAAGAAGCAAAAATGAAAAAGAATAAATTAATATACAAAAAAAGAAACAAAAGAAATCAAACATTTAAGAAGAAGAAATATAGAAAAATATTCATCTGAAATGAGAGTTCTTAGTTCTGGCGGCCACTAATCGCCTTTAGTAATGACATGTTTGTAAAGTTCGCATCTGTCCAAGTCCAAATTAGAGCAGAAGAAAATAATATTGTTCCGGATAATTTTTCACAAGACTTCGAGATTGCAAAACAAGAAGCGGTTCGACGGACAAACGCAGATTTATTTACGGAATAGCAATTTACACATATTTACAGGTTAATCGGAGAGCTAACAACTTTCTCGCAAAGTTCAATCACAACTGACTTTTCATCGAGTCTCTCTAATCTGGCATCTATTTATAGGTCTGGTCGAAGCTTCGAGAAAAAGAACATTCCAAAAATTTCTAATTCATAGTACCAGGTTTGTGGTGTCACTATCTGATTGGGCGTAACCTTCTGGAAGCTTCTGTCCAACCCTCCACCAAATCGATCTTTGCCAATCGCATTCCTTTGCGCACTACCGAAACCGGTATCAACGGATTTTGATATTTCTGAGAGCCATTCTGAGAGGGGGGGGGGGGAAGAAGCATGCTGGAACCTGAAAAGATATTCGTTGATTCTGGCATGTCCCAAGAGGATTTGGGTAAGTTTGTATGAATGATTGAACTTCCGTTTGTGTCTCTGTTGCATGTTTGGGAAGAACAATTTGGTTGTTTTCCCCTTGGAGGTTGTACGCAACAAATTTTGCCATCGTTTCCTCTTGCTTAGTTTTCTTGACGTAAGGTTTGGAGATTTTTGCATAGCTCAGAGGAAGATTTGACCGGGCCGCTGTTTAGATAGTCCATCCGCCTTTTTCATTTCCGGTAATACCAGAATGGCCCTTGGCCAACTTGATGTTGGGTCATCTGTTGAAAGTTCCCACAGCATGACACGGATTTTTTCTATCATTTCGTGATGACATTTATTATTTAAAATCTTGTGTATCGTAATATTTGACTGTCTGTATGAATAGGGCGTGGTAGCCCGGTCGATAAGATACTCGCCTAAAGTACCAAAGGATGTTTAGAGGTTTCGCGAGTTCGATACCCGGTTCCCCCTTGTCAGAAAACTTTCCTGCCACAGTGGTACAGTACAACAGAAACGGCGACATGACCACAGAAAAAGTTGCTACCGCAGGGAGTTCCCCCATCGAGGGGTTAGCGCGCCAACCTCTCAATGAATATAAAAAACAAGCCTGCCGTTCGGAATCGGCAATAAATTGTAGGTCCCAGTCTAATTAGCCCTCGTGTGCAGAAAATGACCGTGGTGCGACAAAAATGACCAAATGTCTGTATGAATAGTCACACCATGTGTTGACTGATCGAGTTCAGAAGAGATCAGTAATTAACTCATTCTATCATAAACTCACTAGGTTGCTCACACTGTTATGCATTCAACCACCTGGCCTCTCACTATTTCACTCGCTACTTCGCTCACTCTGTTGCTCCCTAACTACGCCAATCGCTGGCTAACTAGGTCGCTCACTCTGTCACACGCACTCAATCACCACTACTACTTCTTAACCGCACACAACTCCGGTCATATATCGCCATACGGCAATTTCCAACCAGTGTAGTTGGGAGGGAAATGAAGTCTTCATCCATCTGTGGTCGTTCCAGGCTCGGTAGGTAAAGAATTTGCTTCGATTTTCTATGCCCGGATTCGAACCCATGGACCTTGATGGTAACCTCCGTAGTGGAAGACGAGCATCTTTACCACTGCGCCACTTAGGCACAAGTATCTGTAAACTATCTTGGCAACTATCTTGTAGCTCATAGAATCCTATATTATACCCGTAGCTTCTACCGACCCCCTGGAGCACTCAATCACCAGGTCACCCACTGACTCACTGTAACACACATTCGGTCACTCACTCACTCAGTAGATCCCTGAGTCTACTACTTGGTCGCTCATAATGACACTCACTCATTAGTTAGCCCACTCTATCTCTAGATCACTCCCTCTGTCAACCGCTCACTCACTAGTTTGCTCACTCAACAACACTAGCCATTCTGTCACTCACTCATTAGCTGGCCCATTCGCTCACTAGGTCACTTACTCTATCTCTAAGTCACTCACTCATCAACTATTGTATAAGTTAGGGGACAGTTAAAGTATTAAGTAAATTTTTAGTCATTTTTGACCCCCTCCCCCTTGTCAGCAAAATCTCGTCATCAGCTCTGCCCCTCTGAATCCAAACGCGTACTGGTGGGATCAGAGACGTACACGGGGAGGGGAGACACCCCCACGATTAAAAATTAATTTTTTAATGCAAAAAATATTTTTTTTTAAATATTTAATTTTAAATTTCGGAAGAAAATACCTTTATATGCTACAATAATCAATTTCTGTAAATTTTCAATGTTATTTGAAGGCTATGAACTCAAAATTTATCTTTAATAAATTCATTGCGACCCACCCTCTAAAGTCTAAACCATATAATGATAAATCACATAAAGGCCCTTGGCCCGCGGACCAAATATGGCCCTGGGGGTTATCTGATTAAAGCTGATTCTCTCAAACATAATTTTGTAAAAATGATTTAAGCGGCACATTTACAGATCGCTCAAGTGTCCCGTGGTACAATTCCAGAACATTTAAGCGGCACGTGCTACAATTCCGGAGCATTTAAGCGGCCCGTGACACATTTTCAGATCAATTAAATGACCCGGGACACAGTTCCAGAACATTTAAGCGATCCGTGACACATTTAGAGATCCCTTGAGCGACATGTGACGTAGTTTTAGGGCACTTAAGTGACCCCCGGTGTGGATCTGTATCAACAAAGTTATCCACGGCATATAATTACGGATCACTTGAGTGATGCGTGGTGCAGTTCCGGAGCGCTTAAGTGGCCCGTACACATTTCCAGATCACTTAGATCCGCGAAACATTTAGATTAAGTAGCTCTGTAGGGCACTTATCAATAGGGTGGGGGGAATGTTACTTCAAGTGCCCACAAACTATCTAAAGGTTTTCTCGTTTTTGACGCACCGTGTAAGATGTGATTAAAAATATTTCATATTTTCATAATGGGTGGTTGATGACGTAAGCATTATCCAAACCCCCACCCCCCTCCCTCTTGTCATCGAAAGTCAGCTAATCGGAAATCCCCTCCTCCCCTATCGATGATGACGTAATACCTGAACGGCCCCTTACTGATTCCCTCAATCGGTCGCTCACTTACTGGCTCACTGTCCCGTGTCGAACTGATGTCGGTGAATTTTCCGACGATGAATTGTTGGCGGTGAATTTTCCGTAAACCAATAAAAAGGGATGTGTAATCTAACATTTTGAAACCTGTTATGTGGGAAAGAAAACGGATTTGTCCCGTTTTCCATGCGTCACTTCCCACCAAACGGGACATATGGTCATCGCACTACTGAACCCCACATGCACCTCATCCACTTTTAATGAATTGGTCATCGTACTGGCAACCGGGATTTTTTTCCTCCTTATACAGTCATCAATCGGTTATTGTTAGCACATACCCCAAGTTCCGAAGTGATCACATTAAGCGGCGTATGCTGTATTTGAAGCCAGAGAATGCAACCCGCACATTTGTGTGTACAGGGTCTGAAAGGGATAAAGGATTAATGGGAGAATCCGGAGGTGAGAGAAGCTAAAAATTCACAATGCCAAATTATCTCGCAGAAAACGGTTTTTATTGAATTAGTTTTATATTTTATTTAGCTAATTAGTAATTAAGATTGATTTCCATTAATTGCCAAATGCTGAACCTCTGTTAAACCTGCAATAAGTTATTTGAGGAAAGGTTTCCTATAAGATATTAGTTGATGAACAAGTTTTTACACACACCTGAGATTGATTATTTCCACGAGGACGTCTTGGTTTCGGATCAATGAGTTGTGACCAACGTAGTATTACAATCTAACCGACCACATACTACCTTCCAAAGACATAAAATAATCAGGAATGAATTCTGTTGAAGGTTCCTGAAATTGAATTATCAATACTTAACAATTGCTCTGGTAATGGTTTAGTAAATATTAAGAGCTGGAACCGGGAAACAGATGATTCAATTAACGGATTCCTCTTCCATGTATCGGTTTGCTCTCGTTATTTATACAGACTTATTATTAAATATTGAATATCGTTGATATGAATTGCAGTCTACACTGCATTTCTAGAGAAAATATTTCTTCAAGGGCGGCCAAATAGCATATAAGGAGCTCGAACCATGTTAGGGAAACAGACACCTCGAGCTGATGAAATTGATTAATGATCGTCATGGAAACTTGGCAAGTAAATAATGACTGACTGACTTTAAACTACAGGAAAAAATACAAAATGAGAAGAAAGGGATAAGTATATGATTGAATGGAGATGAAGGAAAGGGTAAAGAGAATAAAACGAATTATAAGATTAAGAAAAAGGTAAATGATGACTGAGATTGAGGTGAAGAAAAATATAAAGAATGACCGAGTAAATCTTAAGAAAAGGATGAAAAATAGTCGAATTAGAATGAGGAAAAAGGTAAATAATGAATGATTTTAAGATGATAAGAAGAAAAATTATGAAATTCGACTGAGTTGAAAAATAGAGAATGGCGGAATTGAAATTAAAAAGATGAAGAATGACTGCATTAAGATAAAGGAAAAGATAAAGAATGGCTGATTTAACAGAAGAGACGAAATTTTTTTAAAAATTACTGAGTTGAGACGAAGAGAAAAATAAAGAATGACTGAGTTAAGTGGAAGAAAAAATTTAGAGAATTACGAATAACGATGAAAAAAGAGAAACTGACATAAAAATATAATGAAATGATAATAAAAATGATGAAAAATTGCAAGAGTTTTAAAAATATATACAAAAAATTACTGGAATAGTATAAACTGAGGAATTAGAGATAATATGAAGAGAATCTTGGGTATTCAAAAGAAAAAAGATACAGAATGATGAAAGGAAAAGATTGTGAAAGAGATAAGGTAATTAGCTAGGCAAGGGAAAGGAATGCGATCTGACAAGAGTTGTAGAAAGAGAGAGACAGTGACAGGAATAGTGTAGAGCAGTGGTTCTCAACCTCTGTAAGCCCGCGGCCCGGTAAATCTCTTTTGTGTAAGTGAAAGGCCCGGCCATACACAGCTAACGAGAAATTAATGGGGAAAATTAAACTGCGAATCTCTCGCGGCCCGGCGTGACTAGTGTCAGGGGCCCGGTACTGGGCCGAGGCCCGGCGGTTGAGAAACACAGGTGTAGAGGGACGAAGAATGATGAAAATATCGAAACTTAAAGCGAAAAAAAAAAAAAGATAAGGGATGACCAAAATATTAACGTGATAAGAAATGACAGAGGTGAAATAAATGCGTGATGACAGCGATAAAAGAAAAAGAAGCAGAATCACAGCGATAAGAGGGAAGAAAGTGTAAAATGATAGCGATAAGCGAAAAATACGCCGAATAGCTGCGATAAGCGAATAATATACAGAATAGCAGGGATAAAAGAAAAACATGTATAATGACAGTTATGTGAGAGAAAGATACAGAATGACAGCGATAAGAGATGAAAAAGATACAGAACGGCAGTGACAAGGGGGGAAAACATATAGAATGGCAATGGTAACAGAAGGGAGAGAAAGATAACTGAACAAAAATTATAAGAAAATCTTGGATCTCTCTGATGTTTTGGTGGAAGAAAAATGAATAGAAATAGGAAACTTACAGAAAAAACAATGAAAAGGACTGAACATATCAAAAAGTAATTGAAACTGAAACAAATATACAAAAAAGGAAGAAGAAATGAAAGAAAAGAAAGCAAAGAACAGACGGGTAAAGGGGGGGGGACATAAATATGAACACAAAAATGTAAAGGAAATTCTTCATAAGTGCTCTATAAAGAAAATATTTCTTCAAAAACTGAAAACGAGTCTTAAAAGAAAGCTTCTAAAGATGAGAGGAAATCGGATATCACTTTTGAAAATACAATGTAAGGAGAAAAATCACATTCAAAAATAAATGTAACTAATGCTGGATAAATATTCACAGGGGAAATAAAAAAAATTCATAGTCAAAATAGAAAGAAAATAACACAATATATCAGTAATCCTCTGAGAATACTGCGAGGGAGTTTGGGGAAAAAAAATTAATACAGAAGAATATAGAAAAAAACTATTAGAAATGAAAATATTGATCACGCTCCGTAAATAGAGAGATAAGAACGGAATCAATACGTAAAAAAAAGGAAAAGTGCCAGGACAAAAAAAAAATGAAATTGAAAGATCGATGAGGAAATAAAAAGAGTCATAATTACAAAATAGAATCTTATTCCTAAAATTTAAAGGAAAAAAAGGAGTAGTTATACGAAGTTATTTGAATTTTTCCTATGTTTGTGGCCGTATAGGTATTATCTTTCAATCGTCTGAGAATCCAAGACAACAAACGGGAAAAATGTGTGCTTAAAAGATTTTTATAAAAGATTCAACTTCGCAACAGATCATGGAAGAACTTCGGTAACTTGATTATTGCTCTGGGCTTGTTAAATCCAAAAACATGATTACAGTACATGTTTCATCAACAACTTGAAACAACTTATATTTCATACTGTAAATGCATATAATCGAGTTTATCAAGTGCCAAAACCTAATAAAATATTATATGAAAAGTGCTTTTCCTACATTGCCCAAATACCAAACATTTTTCACTCAAATCAATAATAATAAAAACATGAACCATATAATATTTTACTGGGCGTGTGGTAGCCCAGATCGATAAGATACTCCCCTCAAGTACCAAATGATGTTTAGAGGTTTCGCGAGTTCGATACCCGGTTCGTTCTTGTCAGAAAACTTTCCTGACGCAGGGGTACAACAGAAACGGTGACATGACCGCAGAAAAAATTGCTACCGCAGGGAGTCTTCGAGAGCTTGTATAAAAAAAGGCTGCCGTTCGAAATCGGCAATAAATTGCAGGTCCCGGTCTAATTAGCCCTCGTGTGCAGAAAAATCCCTCTTTCTTTGAGGGACATGCAAACCCTGTCTAAGTTAACCAATATGGCGACTTCATGAAATAAACAAATCTAGATTTAAAGAAACATAGAAGCGAATATATATTTTTTTCTTTTTTTAAGGGACGCTAAGTATTTTGATTCCCCCCCCCCCGAACTTCAAGTTATCTATTTCTGCCTGTTTCTGTTTCCAAAAATGCTTAATTAAAGCTGTGGATTTTTTTCGATGTACTTTTTACGGGCCCATAATTAATTTTAAAACAACTTAAACTATATGAATTTATGCAGTTGAATATTAAAAGATAATACAGAGACATTAATTTTCATGCTTGAGAAGATATAAATAAAAAGTTGAAATCAATGTTATTACATGGATATCCAACTCAAAAGAAAAGGTCCGGATAATTACTTCATATTTAACCTCCGGGGCGTATGCCTAAGCGAACTCAATATATTTCAAAAATCGAGAATTCAATACAATTTTTGAAATTATTGAACCACAGAAAGGCAGTAACCACACGAAATTTCCGCATTTCTATAGTAAAATCGGCAATTTTAACACTGGTTGCTATCGGGATCATCCTTTGCCTTACCCTCAAAGTGATGCTGATAATGGCGTCTATTCAAAAAGCTCTCATTACTGAGAGGATTGAAAAGAAGTGGCAAACCATTATAAAGGCACAAACTATTGTACATATATTTGCAACATTAAAGAAGTGACAGACCGTTGTAAAGGCATATACACGTCTGAAACGCATTGCTAGGGAACCACGGTAACCAAAGTAAACGTTCGGAAAGTGATTGTTGAGGCCCAAAAACCATTGTTGCCGGACAGTTTTTTACCCATTTGGGGCATTTGCCCTGCTCTGACGAAATTTTAAAGTAGCCTATCGTTCAAGTCGGGTCCCATTTGGTATATATGCAAAATTTGGCGACGATCGATCTAAAATTGTAGATTTGTATAGAGAACATACACACACACAGACAGATAGACAGACAGAAAATCAATCAATCTATCTATCTATCTATATATATAAAATTGATTTTCTATGTGTGTGTCTGTGTGTGTGCGTGTATGTTCTCTATACAAATCTACAATTTTAGATCGATCGTCGCCAAATTTTGCATATATACCAAATGGGACCCGACTTGAACGATAGGCTACTTTAAAATTTTGTCAGAGCAGGGCAAATGCCCCAAATGGGTAAAAAACTGTCCGGCAACAATGGTTTTTGGGCCTCAACAATCTCTTTCCGAACGTTTACTTTGGTTACCGTGGTTCCCTAGCAATGCGTTTCAGACGTGTATATGCCTTTACAACGGTTTGTCACTTCTTTAATCCTGTTAGTATATGTATAATAGTTTATGCCTTTATAATGGTTTGAAACATTTTCAATATACTCTCAGTAATGAGGCTTTTTGAATAGACGTCATAATCATCATGAGCATCGCTTTGAGAGTCAGGAAAAGGGTGATCCTCATAGAAATCAGTGCTAAAATTGTCGATTTTACTGTAGAAATGCGGAAATTAGTGGGATTTTCCGCCCCATCAATAATTTTAAAAATTGTATTGAATTCTCGATTTTTGAAATATTCAGTTCGCTTAGAGATATACGAAGCCCAGGAGATTAAATATGAAGTAATTAGCCAAACCTATACTTTTGAGTAGGATATTCGAGCAATATCATTGATTTCATTTATATCTTCTCAAGTATAAAAATGAATGTCTCCATATTGTCTCTTTTGATATTTATTTGCATAAATTCATGTGGGTTAAGATATTTTAAAATTAGTTATGAGCCCGTGAAAAGTGCATCGAAAAAATTCCACAGCTTTAACTAAGGATTTTTGGAAGCTGGAACAGACAGATGGATAACTTGGAGTTCGGGGGGGGGGGGGATCGAAATACCTAGTGCCCCTTAAAAAAAAAAATTATATTCATTTCTACGTTTCTGTGTAAATCTAGATTCGTTTATTTCATGAATCACGCAGGTCGCCATATTGGTTAACTTGGACACGGTTTGTATGTCCCTCAAGAAAAAGAGAGGGAGATATCACGTGATCCAAAAAAGCCTCATTGAAGAAAATCCGGGCAGTGCCGGGTATTATAGCTAGTTTTATATATATAGAAGATTATCTCGTTATTGTTGAGTGAAATATAAAAAAAATATCGTTGTAGAGCGCGCGCGCAGCACCAGTGTTTTCCCAAAGTGGGCAATATCGCCCCCTGGTGGGCGATGCAACGGTCCGGGGGCGATAGGAGCTACGGGTAAAACATAGGATCCTATAGGTTTGCTTGATTCGGGGGACGATGAGAGAAAAAAAATTCTGAAGAAGGGGAGCGATGGAACAAAAAGTTTGGGAAACTTGTAGAGGTTTCGAAAAATCCTCAGAAATCATCGTTGTAGAGGGATTTATCTTTATATCGAGTACCGTTGTAGCGAGGTTTAACTGTATAATCACGCTGTTGCTAAAAAATATTTGATAACTGATTCCTTTTGGCCTGTACTGGAAGGACTTTTCAGTCCCTTAAGGCCACACAGTGTTTGTATTAGGTGTATATGTATTTGTTCATTATATTCAGGGTGAACGTGACGTGTTCTGCCAAACGAAAGGGAGGTGATAGACGAGCCGAAGTGGAATATGAAACACCCTACCAACCCTGTCCTATTTCGAACCGTTTTCGAGTTATGGTAGATAATCGATTATGAAAAAAAATGCGTCAAGTCTGGAAAAAAAACCAAATTCCTGAAGTTTGTGCAAAGCCAGCAATCGGACTAAGCACAAATTTAGAAAGAGCAGAAAAATACTATAAACTAACGTCATTTCATCAGGATTTGTGAAAAATAGTCACAGAATTTATGGAGGAAAAAAAACCTCAGTAAAAAATGCGTATTCCGTAAATGAAGTGAAAGAAATAATTTCAAACTTACTTTTGGAAAAATTTTAAGAACCAAGAAGAGAAATGATTTCAGAATTAATGAGAATTCACTGCATAATTATTGAAAAATAATACTTGAGAATTATCTAGACATTACGGATAAGCCGAAGTTTTATAAATGCTCACTTCCTACCTCCCACTATGTCATCAAAAACACCATTTTCATACAAAACCACTCCTATTCGTACTTTGTGGACCTCTTGGAACAGGTCACTTCTTTATACATAAATGCAATGCACTTTATACATAAATATATATTTTACTGCCAAAGCCCTAAGTTCGCGAACTGGCCGGCTCAGTTGACTCAGCCAATGTCCGAAATTCGGGGTTCCATCGTTCCCCATATATCGATCTCTAATAATTCGGGTGTCATCGCATCGTCAGCGTATTTTTTGTGATAATTATGGTCATTTATAATTACCCATAGCTAACCATAATTGTTATGGTTAACTATGTTAACTCCTAATGATCAAAGGAATCTGAATATCGATATCTTAGTGATCTATATAAAGGGACCTATGCATAGGGTCCGGCTACAGATTGAAATTAGAACTGTGTCCGGATCAACTGGGCAACTTCGGGCTTTGGCAGTAACATATATATAATGTAAATGTTTTTTATGTACTGTACACTGTACGTTTGAAAAATTTATTACAAAAAAAGAAGTCCATAAATATAAATATTGTTACGAAAGTTATGTAAATAGTTCTTATTTATCATTTGCCATGTCATTTCTCGCCTGGAAATAGTCATTATATTATGTAAAAATTAAAATTAACGCAATCCTCTGTAAATATCCCCAAATTGGTAATAAACTTAGCGAAGTTTGACGACATCTCCAATGATTTGGCGACCTCATGGCGCCAAGAGACTAGGCCGGATAATCAGAATTTTATTGTATTTTTAGGAGATGTTGCGGATCTGTCGATTTGTATGAACAGCTTTGAGGATTATAAAATAATTGGCGATGAATATCGTATTTTCTTCCGACAAAAACGAACAAAATCAATTTTAGCACGTGCCAAAGAAATTATTTTATGTAAATTTTTCGATAAGGACATCACAAATTCCTGGGAAGTGTTTTGAATGTTTGGTTCTGATTAAAATATATCTGTCTTTCTGATTCTAATATAAAAAAAAACAAGTACTATCAAAGTTAATAAATGAATTTCCATATAAATGGAGAAAACATGCCGAGAATTCCAATTAGTATTCCGTTGAAATAAAAAGAAGCATTTAATCAAGGTATTACTAAGTTTTCAGGTGCACGCATTGTACGCATCATACGTGTGGAATACGATTTATCCACACAATAAAGTTAGCCGTCAAAAGAAACAAAGTATATTGATAACAAAATCTGATAAAGAAATGATTTTCTCCTGTCTCGAAAAATCTCTCTTAAATTAATTCAAACGAAACTAAATAATTTTCAGCTGATAGATATGCAAATGAAGAAATATTGTTCGCTTTCAAATCGAATTTAATTTAACTTCGAAGCAATGAAACTTTATACATATAAAGTTACTTATTACTGGTGATTTCTTCTTGAATTAAATTGTTCATTATGATGCGAATGATTTATAAAATATCCTGTTAAACGGGAGAAAAGATCGGGGGAAAAATGCGATCGCATCAAACATCGGGATTTGTATTAAAATCAACATGGTATTTAATTCCGAAAATTCATGATTATAGTGTGTTTTTATTTATATACAATCGGACCCTGTTATTTTTCACTTTCAACGAAGTTTTTTCCGTGTACTGTGAATTTCGTATTGCTTATCTGTATTATATTTTGATTGCTTGTGACGAACATGGATTTCAGCAAAGTACGCCTATAACGAATTTCCAACCGGTGTTTGGCATATTTACAATTCCTACACTCTTAGCAACACACAAGAGGCATTAGCACGCAGGTGATTGGTTACTACGTGCAAGAAAGATAGAAACACGTCACGAGGGGCGGAGCTTCTGGCGAAACCGAATTTCGCCAAATAACGAACGAATCTGGCAACGGCCACCCTTGTTTACATACGTGTGATTAACAAGCTCCCGATTTTTGACTAATAATTAGCGAATTATCCTTTTAAATTAGGTATCAAAGTTAAAAGTAGGAAAAATAATGAGTATATTGTCATAAAATGTGTTAAAACAGCTAATTATGGTATTTCTAAAATAGAAAAATAAGCATTGAAAATATATAAACAAAAAAAACGTGATTGCAAGCATCTATGTAGTGTACGTGCTTCCATCTATAAACCGCATACCAAACTAAGAACTTTACCTGTATTTCGATGATTTTCTGTTTTGAATTTTCTCTACCAGGCAAATTATTTTTTTTTTCTCTTCTCCGTTTCATAAAATGGGAGATTTGAAGTGTAGTACCTGTGGGGACGAAGTGATTGACAAAAACGAATTTTTCTATTGCAAACAATGTGAGTTATATATACATCCAGTTTGCGCAGGTTTTAAGGAAGCTGCATTCAGAAAAATGTCAAAAGCAAAGAAAACTGACTATACTTGCCCCAAATGTGTCGCAGCAAATCAAGGACAAGAGAAAAAAACCAGCAAAGACAGTGAATTGGATGACAATTTCAAAAATTTTGACAATATGATAAGAGAGCTGAAACAAGAAATGAGAAATACCATCAAGCAAGCAACACAGGAAGTTATAGAGAGACAAAAACATCTGGAGAACGAGATACAAAATGTGATAAAGGCAATCGAATTCAATTCAGGGCATATGGATGACATTGGTAAAAAATTAGAGAACGTGAAAGAAATAGTGGTACATCTAACAGAGGAAAACGAGGAAATGAAATTAGAGAACAAAAATTTGAAGACTGAACTTAAAGAACTGAAACAACGAATGAATGATATTGAAACGAGAAGCAGAAAAAACAACGTAGAGATCAATGGAATTCCTTAAATTGAGAATGAAAATGTTGATGAAATACTTCAAAAAGTGAAAATAAACTTGGGTATTCAACAAGAAACTGTAATAGAAAGTGCACACCGAGTTCCAACGCAGAACAACAAGAAACCTAAGCCGATTATTGTAAGATTTCAAAGTGGAAGATCAAAAACCATCTGGATCCAGCAAGCGAGAGGACAGAACACGTTAACAGCTGACCAAATCAATACTAATTTCAAAGACAACAGAATTTATGTCAATGAGCATTTCACAATAGAAAACAAGAAGTTTTTTTTTATGGTAAGACAATTTAAAAATGCAAACGACTACAAATTTGCATGGGTTAAAGAAGGTAAAATTTTCCTCCGAAAAGATGAAAAATAAAAAATATTGCGAACAACAGAACAAGAGCAATTACACAAACTAGACACAAACGTAAGTGGAAATTGATATTGATCAAATATTTACACTAAACCAAAAACCATTGGAGGATATTGAAGAGGTTCAAAATTTTTTTAAAAGACCCGCAAACACAAATAAAGCACTATCATTTTTAATACTTAATATACAAAGCTTAAGAGCAAATTTTGACAACTTTACAGCGTTTTTAAAGTCTTTGAATGTATCAATAGATATTATTTGTCTAAATGAAATATGGATAGAAACAGATGAATTGTTTAATTATTATATTTCAGATAATATAAATGATTATTACAGTAACGCAAACTGTAGAACCTATAATAGGTCAGGAGGAGTTATTATGTATATAAACAAGTCAATTAGATCAATACAAAAAAAAAGCTATAAATTCCAAACAACAGAAGAACTTTCCATATTTCTCCCTGATTATGAACTAGAAATATTACAAATCTACAGATCACATTGTTATACAATATCACAATTTAATGATGAATTGGAGTTTTACATGTTAAATTCGAAAAGTAATACATTGATAGTGGGAGATATAAATATTATTCTTTATGGAGAAGACATAGAAACATCAAAATATCTTGATATAATGGCGTTAAATGGATTTCATCCATTACATGAAAACGTAACTAGAGAAGGAAATGGAACTAAAGCATGTATTGGCCATGCTTTCTATAGAACCAAACAAACAACCACACAAGAATTCACTGTTTATAAAACACAAGTCACTGACCATTACCCAATTATAGGTTACATCAATTTTTTGGAAAAGAATATAAAAATCAACAGAAAAAATGAACAAATAACGATAATAAACTATGAAAATTTGAAAAATTCATTTCAAATTTGAATTTAACAACTATTATTGAAGAGAGTAATACTCAAAATAAATACAAACGGTTCACGGATGTGATAACACTGAACTCGAACTTATGGTCTAAAACGGTTAAAAAAAACCCAAAAAAATCCAAGAAAAAATGGATTACTAAGGAAACTATAGACAGAATAAACTACAAAGAAAAGTTGTACAAAAAATACAAAAAATATTCAAATATAGTATCCTTTGAAATAGAATACAAGAACTACGACAAAGAATCAAAAAAACTCATAAAAACCAAGAAACTGAAATACATTAAGAACAATTTCAACACTTGTGAGAATAATAAAAGGTTGCAATGGAAATGTATAAATGAAATCATTTTGAACAAAAATGTAAAGAATAACATATTACCAGAATTCCAATGTGCTTCAGATATGGCTGAAAGATTCAATGTCGATTTCATAAACACAAATTTGGAGGATGTAGAAGAAAATTAACATTATTTTTGCACAGTACAAACAAATAATAATAACTCAAGTAATTCCATGTTTTATTTTGAAACCACTGATGCAATAATAAAGGATGTAATCAAAGAAATAAAAGAAAACAAATCAAGTGGATACGATGAAATTACCCCTAAAATGATTAAAATTATTTCAACATATCATTTAGACGTAGTAAAAAATCTCATAAATTCATCAATATCAAATGGACTTTTTTATCCGGAACTCAAATATTCCCTGGTACACCCAATTTACAAAAAAGGAGATGCAACCGATTTAATAAATTACAGACCAATCTCTATTCTACCTGTTTTTTCAAAGGTTATGGAAAAATGTTTAAAAAAACTTCTAAATTTCTTAAATCACCAAAAACTTTTTGCCACCAACCAATACGGATTCCAAAAGAAAAAAAAAATACAGAAATGGCTATAATTGATTTATGTAATCGTTTAAACAATGGATATAACTTAAACAAATACTCAATAACCGTATTCCTAGATCTTAAACGAGCCTTTGATTACGTTGACCTTAATATTCTAACTAAGAAACTTTACTCTGCTGGCATACGTGGCAATATATTAAAATTGTTTGAAACATATTATTACAATAGACAACAAGCAGTTAAAATAAATGAAAAAATTAGTACATTCTTGGAAGTAAAAAAAGGCGTACCTCAGGGATCAGTTCTTGGACCTGTACTTTTCCTCATATATATATAAACGAATTTTGTAAACTAGAACTAAATGGAAACTTAATATCTTTTGCAGATGATACAGTACTGTATGTAGAAGAGATGGAAATGGAATATTTATTAAAGAAAGTGGAAGAAAACCTTTTCAAAATAAATAGGTGGCTAAGTAAAAACAAATTGCAGATAAATATTCAAAAAACTAAATATATATTTGCTTAAAAACATAAATAAATTTTATATAATCTATCTTCTATATATATAAAATTGATTTTCTGTGTGTGTCTGTGTGGGTGTGTGTGTGTGTGTATGTTCTCTATACAAATCTACAATTTTAGATCGATCGTCGCCAAATTTTGCATATATACCAAATGGGACCCGACTTGAACGATAGGCTACTTTAAAATTTCGTCAGACCAGGGCAAATGCCCCAAATGGGCAAAAAACCGCAGGGCAACAATGGTTTTTGGGCCTCAACAATCACTTTCCGAACGTTTACTTTGGTTACCGTGGTTCCCTAGCAATGCGTTTAAGACGTGTATATGGCTTTACAATGGTTTGTCGCTTCTTTGACGCTGCCAGTGTATATGTATAACAGTTTATGCCTTTATAATGGTTTGCCACATTTTTCAATAGTCGTCAGAATCATCATCAGCATCACTTTGGTCAGGCAAAGGATGATCCCCATAGATATCAGTGTTAAAATTGCAGATTTTACTGCATAAATGCGGAAATTTACTGGGAGTTTCCTGCCACATTAATAATTTTAAAAATTGCATTGAATTCTCGATTTTTGAAATATTGAGTTTGCTTAGAGGTATACGAAGCCCAGGAGATTAAATATGAAGTAATTAGCCGAACCTACTTTTGAGTTGGATATTCGTGCAATAACATTGATTTCAACTTTTATTTATATCTTCTCAAGCATGAAAATTAATGTCTCCGTATTGTCTTTTGATATTCAAACTGCATAAATTCATGTGAGGTAAGATATTTTAAAATTAATTATGGGCCCGTAAAAAGTACATCGAAAAATTCCACAGCTTTAATTAAGCATTTTTGGAAGCTGAAACAGGCAGATGGATAACTTGCAGTTCGGGGGGGGGGGATCGAAATACTGAGCGACCCTTAGAAAAGGGGGAAAATATATATATATTCATTTCTACGTTTCTTTAAATCTACATTTGTTTATTTCATGAAGTCGCGCAGGAAGTCGTCATATTGGTTAACTTAGACACGGTTTGCATGTCCCTCAAAGAAAGAGGGAGATATCACGTGATACAAAAAGCCTCATTCAAGAAAACCCGGGCAGCGCCGGGTATTATAGCTAGTATACATTTAAAAATTCATATCCATTCCCCTAGCCATAGCATATCATACTGTAACTGCCATGAAATAAACAGAGTTTTCGACTACAATTATCTGGTCATAATAATACAGGACGACCTAAAGTAGAATTTGCATTGTGGAAAAATAACTAAAAGATAACTAAACTGCAGCGGTATTATATAGACTTAAAAATGCAATAGATGAAAAAAATTTTAAACATATATTTTATGCATGGATATACTCAATTGTAACATATGGAATCTGTGCTTGGGGAGGTGCATATTTTTTCTTTTTTTTTATATTAAAGACATTTATTCACTATCATTTATACAAAGAAAGGAGAAAAAATGAATAAATAAATATATATATATATATATATATATATATATGCATAACGTGTTACAGACTGAAATAACTTTTTTTTTCTTTTTTTTTTTAATACTGAGTTATATATGAGTTGACAAAGGATAACATTGTTACCCGTACTGACAACATAGAATGAAACCAAACGTCACTAGTTAAATAGTATTGTCATGGTAAAAGCACGAAAAAAAAAAGCATGCATGAAAAAATATACATATCGGCAAATCAAGAAAATAAATAAATAAAAGAAATAAAATAAAGGTGGTGGACAGGAATTAATTTGTAAAAAAAAATAATAAGCAAATCGCTTCGGTGAAACACAATCAAAATGTATAAGTTTATGTCTGAGTATTAAAATAATTTTCAATATTTGGTATGTTAGCAATGTATTGTTGAAGTCGTCGTTTAAAAGCAGGAAACGGTGTTATATTTTGCAATTCAATAGGTAAAGTGTTGTAAATTTTAGGAGCAATGTAAAAAAAATGTTAGCAAAAAATATTTTTTCTATGTGAGGGAATCTCAAAGACCATTATACTAACATAAATAAATTACATAATATATTGTTCCGGATAATTTTCGACAAGACTTCGAGATTGCAAAACAAGAAGCGTTCCGACAGACAAACACAGATTTATTTACAGAACAGCAATTTACACGTATTTACAAGCTAACCAGAGAGCTAACAACTTTCTCGCAAAGTTTAAACACGACTGACTGAATCTCCTTGTGTCTCTCTGAGCCTGTCTAGCCTGCCATCTTGTGAGCGCCGCACTATTTATAACCCCGGAGAAACTTCGAGAAAAAGAACATTCCGCAAATTTCGATTTTACTGTTTCCTAGTCGGCGGCGCTACTGTACGGAGGGGTTGGACCACTGTCTGGAGGGGCGAGGCTTTCTAAAATGTTCCCGCCAATTCTCCGCCAATCGCATGCCTATGCGCTAGACCGAAACCGGTATCAACTGATTTCGACATTTTGAGATCCATCAGAAGAAATCGCGCCATCTATCGCCTACAGATCGTAACAATATATAATAAAATCAGACTCACAATAAAAACTAATCCCACTTATCAAAACAAAACTGAGTGCCATGCATTATCCATAAGACAACACTATATATACAGAATAATAAAATTTGCTATAGCAAATGAAGAATGGTTAATAAAGAATCGGAACAGATCATCAAGTAGATTAAGTATGGAATATCAAGTGCCAAAAACAAATAAAACTCTATTCAAAAAAAAGTTTTAGTTACACTGCTCCAAAGATTTTAAATAAATACCAAACTGCTAATCATACTAATAAAAGATTGAATTATAATATTTTTGATTTTGCGAAGAACGTTGTCTTTGAAACACTAATACAATATAAATATTTACATTGACAAATATTTTTTTCTAACTTTTACTATACATGTGTTTAATTTTTGTGCATAGAGATATCTATAATAAATATCAATACTTTCAACAATTTGCATGAACACTAATCAAAATTCGAAGAGATAATACTATGAACAAGATATAATTATTGTTTTAATTTGAAATTTTTTTCGACATATTTTTGTGACATTATAAAAATCCAATCATTGTGCGTGCACACGAACATAAATTATTACTGTTTATTGTTTATGATAACAGAACAATAATGAAGGTTGCTTGAAATATAGTATTACAAATTATTCGACCTTCTGGAAGGACAAGTAGTCCCTTGAGGGTCACAGAGTGGGTGTGTATGTATGTCCATTTTTGTTTATTTTTTATGTATTTTTGTCTTATCCTCTGTCTTTCTTTTGTATTTTGTAACGTGTTCTGTTTTGTCCAATTAAAAAAAAAAAAACTCGCTCGGCGCTTTTTAGTTGACGCTACAGAAAATAATAAAATAATTATGAAAATTACAATATGATAAAATTAATATTAAATAATATAATTTAAGCCTTCTTGAAATTAATAAAATAAAACAATGAAATTTGAGGAATCGAAAAAACCGGCTGAAATTACGTGCGAAAATAAAACGATAGACAGAGGAAAAAAAAACACCACTTCTCAACATCGCCAAATTTGAATTTCGACAAGTATTTCACTATGAGTGTGTGACGTAAGGGTTCATCACTAACTTCGACCAATCACGATGAGCGAAATTTCTACAATGTTGCTAGAAAAGTAGGATTTGTTTTTACGCAACCGGTTTTCAAACAAGAATTTTCGAGAATTTCTTTGTATTCTTATCTAAATCTTTCATTAAAAATCTAAATCTCCATCATTGTCTTGGTGAACGTTCTATCTTGTGGAATTCATTTTAATCTACTGCAGTTTGCAGTAATGCTTCATTTCCCGCCATGTTGTTTTCCCCGTAATTTCAGCAATATTTGGCAACTTTGTTCAGTTTTGGCGACATTTTGGCGATAATTGGCGATGTCCCGTATTTGTAATCCTAATTTCCCGTATTTCTCTCGAGTAAATATGGTCAGCCTGCTTAAGACCATAACCTCTAAAACGCGTTTGTTGCATTTGCCACCATTGGCGTCAGAGCCGGGTTGCTCTCTCTGTGGGTGGTCCCTACAGTATTATTTTTTATCACACGTCAGAACAGAACCAGAATTGATTCAGAAATCAAAGTTTCTACGTAAAACCCGATTCCAGCGCCAAACAAATTCACTGTTTTTGTTTTGTTTTTTTTTCGAATTCGTTTCAAGTGAGTCCGACTGTATTTCGTTTACACCATGTTTGTTTGATATTGCAGTTTCAAATTTCTGTCACCGTGTATCCTCCGTCGGGATACTGACGTTTCGCTAACATCTGTGGCTAACATGTTCTGAGGGGCAATGAAGCGCTTGACTCTCGCGCCATTCTGCATATGTGGTGACTATATGACACATACTTTACGGGACACATTTTGTTTTTGTTCCTTTAATAAGTGCTTTCGAAAATGTTTCTTTTTTTTTTAGCTTTATAAAATGCATTTGCTTTAATTCAATAGCATAAATTTGCTATCAAATTCATTTATAGAGAATTAATTGATGGATTTTCTAGGAAGGCGTGCGTTTTCGCGCCCTCTTCAGGAGCCGCCCCTGACTATCACTCTATTTCATTATAGCGAAGGAGTTCTAGAACACCCTGTACATTCCTTCGAAGCTCCTTCTTCCTCCCGTGGAATTTTGTCAATCTCCCATAGACCAAGTTTACCTTATTTTTTCGGAAATGGTTCTATCTGTACAAAAGAAAAACAACCCTATTTCAGTATTATTATTATTATTATTATTATCATTATTTTCTTGAACATAGTAAATATGCAAATGTTCTTGTTGCCATGCATAGAAGACGGACTTTTCTCCTGTGCATTCATTGAAGTGCATGAAAGGAGGAAAACTCGGGAAAATGGCAAAGAGAAATTCTTCGGAGAGAGGGAAGAACAACCTGATATTGAAAGTAGAAACCTAAGAAAGTAGAAAATCTTAGAATTCGTCGGTGGAGGAATGTTGAGTTAAATTTCAAATTTCCCACCGGGAGTTGAATTTCAGATATTTATAATCAGTACATGGAATAAGAATTTTTCTGTTCAATTTCACTTTCGTTGGATTCACGCATCTACTTAAAATTTCGTATATGAATTGTTATTACACGAGTATGCGTAAAAGTTTCGCATAAGAAATGCGTATGGATCGTTTTCTACTTTAGCTTCCATATTGTTCCCAATGGCTTATTGGCGATGAGAATAAATCGCTCATTGAGCATCTGAATTGATGTTGGTGCTTTCAATTTCATGCCATTAAAGCTATAAGTGATATTCATTTTCATTAAAAATTAATATTTTCTTGTTCTTTTTTTTTGTATTGCATCTGTTCCGGTTCTAGTAAATTCACCGCCACTAATTCACCAATAAGCATTTCATCACCTATAGTTGGTGAATTAGTGAGTGAGTATTAATGAGGGAATGCGCAAGTGGGTGGGTGGATGAGCAAATTACACTCACTCGGTTACCAGGACCGTCTTAAGAGCATCATGGGCCCCCGGGCCAAGTGATTTATCTGAGGCCATACTTGGTGAATTCTCGAAAATTTGAACCGGATCTCATTTTTGTGAGGCCCTCTTTTCTTTAGGCCGTGCCCGGGTGGGCCCATGCGTTAATACAGCACTGTCGGTTACTCATTTGCTCACCCATTCGCTCATTCATCTGTCACTAATTTGCTCACCCATTCATCTGTCACTGATTTGCTCACCCATTCATCTGTCACTAATTTGCTTACCCATTCATCTGTCACTGATTTGCTCACCCATTCATCTGCCACTGATTTGCCCATTCATCTGCCACTGATTTGCTCATTCATCTGCCACTGATTTGATCATTCATCTACCACTGATTTGCTCACTCATTCGCTCATTCATCTGCCACTAATTTGCGATGTGCTGCTAATAGGCGATGTGCTAAATGTGATAAATCTGGTTACCATGCATAATCACCGAGCATTTTGGTGAGTTTGATAAATTTCCCTAAATTTATCACATTTACCGTCGATTATGCATAATACGGAAGCGTCGGTGGTAAATTTCATAAATTTAATTAAATTAATCACGTTTACGGCGATTGTGCATAGTACTCAAGCATCGTTAGTAAATTTGATAAGTACTAAAAACTTATCACTTTTACCGGCGATTATGCATATTGCCTCACATAACTCATACATATACATATTGTATCATAATATCGGGTTCCCGCTATATTTAGATTACACATACTAGATTCATTTGTATTTTTTTTCATATTTATCAAATTCACCAATTACACTAAGGTATTGTGCATAATCATAGATGAAGGTGATAAATTTACATTAGTTACCAACTTTACCAACGACACTTGGTTATTATATAAAACCTCCGGTAAAAGTTAAATGGTTTTTTAGTTTTTACCAAATTTACCAACGATGCTTGGGTATTATGCATATTCATCGGTAAAAGTAATAAATTTATCAAACTTTCCTGGGTGATTGACAAGTATGCATAATAGCCGATAATTATGTATAATAATAGATGCATCTTATTTTCCGTAACTTACAGGCTTATACAGCAGCGGTTCTCAACCCTCATTAACTCTCGACGCCATTTTTAGTAAAAATATTCAATGGCGGATCCCTTAGGAATTTTTTTCAAATTTATTTATCAAATTTACTGCTTTATTTTAGTTTCCTTTCAAGTCCCTGCGAAATGGACATGGAACCCTAAGGTGTCTGCGGAGCAGCGCCATCTTCAGAAACTTCGTGGAGGAAAATTCACCGACATGAGTGAATGAACGAGTGAATGAATGATCGATTGAGCAAGCGAACGAGTGAGTGAATGAATGAATGCGAGAAACCGACCTGCCAGTAGAGCTAGCTCGCTCTCTCTCACTCACTCAGAAGGTGAAGTCACTCACTCAGTCAATCACTAGTTAGCTCATTCCATCACTCTCTCACTGGATCGCTACCTCTGTCACTCATTCAATAGGTTGCTCGTTATATCACTCATTCAATATGTTGCTCGTTATATCACTCATTCAATATGTTGCTCATTATATAACTCGCTCACTGGGTTACTCACTTCCACACCAGCTCACTCAGTCACACGCAATCACTAGGTCGTTCACTTACTGACTAGGTCGATCACTCTGTCATGCACTCAATCACTGGGTCACTCATTCTGTCACTCGCACACGCACTAGATCCCTCAATGTACCACTGGCTCGCTCATCATGACACTCACTCACTAGGTAGCCCACTCACTCACTAAGCCGATAACCTCTAGGTCGCCCGTTCTGTCACTCGCTCACTCGCTAGTTTGCTCTTCCCTATATAACCAACACTAACTAACTATTTTATCATTTACTGATTCACTCACTCGGTCATTCCTCGCTCACTGACTCGTGTCGAAATGTAGGCGGTGAATTTACTCATCTGCGAATTGTGCATTTTCCGTAACCCCCCCACCCGTTTGTGAGTCATCTATAAAATATAATTTTTACTAAATTACTACGAACCAGCTGCAATCAAGTTCATCATTAAATTTGCATTATGTAGTGTGTCTTCCCGTGGTCGGTTGATGTCGTTTATTTCTCTAGAGACTTTCTCTAATACGAACATAGAGACAGCAGCCATCAAAATTTGTTTCGAAACAAAAAAAAAGTCGAAATAAAGGCATCCGACCGCGTTGAAAATGACATTTTGGAAGAAAATGTCAATTTTTATTTCTTTACGAAAGCCGCGAACGAATGATTCCCAAACGGGACTTGACGCTCAGAACAGTCAGAACGCTTCTGACGCTCAGACCTGAACTTACTTTCCTTTGGCGTTGCGTTTTCAAATACCGCAAGTAAACGTGGAAATAAATGTGTAAACGCATTTTAGTTAAGAATGCTATTTTTGACATTTCAATCGAGAATTTATAAAAATGTCTTATAAGGGGGCCATTCAAGTATTACGTAAGCAGATTTTCAGCCATTTTTGACCTCCTCCCCCCCCCCCTTTGTCAGCAAAAGTCAGCAAAACACTGACCCCCCCCCCTCCCCCCGTCAGCAGCTTAGAATATTTCATATCTTCAAAAAGGGTTGGTTGATGACGTAAGCAACCTTCAACCCCCTCTCCCCTTGTCATCAAAAGTCAACAAATCCGAAACCCCCCTCCCCCCTCGATGCTGACGTAATACTTGAATGACCCCTAAGTCATAATCATCATCAACCATTTTCCATCCACCGCTGGGGGGGATGAAGGTCTCCTCTAAATTTTTTTCCCCATTTTACTCTAGATGATGCTTTTAGCCATCCAGTTGAGTCCAGCCACTTTTCTGATCTCGTGTGGCCACTGTCCATTTTATGTGGGGACGCCTTCTCGGACGTTTAACACCACGGGTTACCCACCCAGAATACTTGTGGTCCATCTGTTGTCCCGTCTTCTTGCAATATGTCCAGCTTATTTCTATTTTAAACGTTTAATTCTTTCCATGATATCGTATACTTCTTCGTGTGGCTTTTTATCCAAGTGATTACTAGCATTTCTCTCTCCTAGCATACATTTTTCCATGCTCCTTTGTTTTGTCTGTAGCCTTTGTATCGTCTTGCTTGTGAGTGTCCATGTTTCATCTCCATAAGTCAGTGCTGGCAGCACACACTGGTTAAAAACTTTTCTTTTCAGACATAATGTCATGTGACTCTTCAGAATTACGCAGTTTTTACCAAAATTGCTCCACCCAATCCTGATCCTTCTGTTTATTTCGTTAATGATTCCGTTGTCCATGGTATAATTTCTTGTTCCAGGCATACATAGCTTTCTACTTCTTCTATCTCTGTGTTATTGAGCAGGATCGTCTTCTTCAACGCAAAGGAGTTGAACATAACTTTAGTCTTTCGCAGATTCATCTCCAAACCAAACTTAATACTTCTACATATTCTATATATCATTACATATTATGTAATATCTTATTATGCTATACATTGTTGAGATTATGAACTGAAATCTAAGGTCTGTCATATGTATTTGTCTCATTACAGTGATTTGTCGACGACAAGTAGAAAGATGCTTAAAAAAATTCACACTTACATTAACAGATTTGAGAGACTCTTATGAACTTATAATACAATCCTTTAAATTTTGGTTTATAACCTGTTCCATTCCTATCCGAATGCACTTAAAAAATAAGCAAAACATTCCATTCATATAATTTTTTTTTCAAATCGTGTTTGGAATATTGCATGGAATTTGCTTGAAATTCGACATAAAAATTGTGTTTTCACAGATAATTTAAATCTATCTAATGTAGTCTAAAACTTATTATTGTCTTCACCATTGTGAGGCACTTTCGATCAAAAAATATTATTAAAGTTCACTTAAGTTCAATCCATTTTATATAAAAGTGACAAGAAAAGTTGTCGGAAAGGAATGAGTTCTTTGACGCAAAAAAAATTCCTTCTGGGTATTTGTTTATAGAAACCATAGATATATATATATATATATAACCACCAATATTTTTAGTCTGCATCAATGGGTGGGATAGGTAGGGGCCATGCTCGGGTCCCGGGAGGTGGGGTTGGTGAGCGGAAATCGACACACCCAAGCGCCAAAAAATGAGTGAAAATTTATCTATCCCGTAAAATACGGGACGATTCGAGTAAGGTAATTTTTTCTACCTTCTCTACATTCGCAGCTGATGGTGTCTGCCTCGGCTTCATTCGCAGCGGATGATGTCAGCCTCCACTCAATTCGCAGCTGAATATGTCTTCCTCAGCTCCATTCGGACTGGAGATATCTGCCTCAGCTTTATCCGTAGGTGATGGTGTCTGCCTCCACCTCATTATCAGCTGAACGTGCCTGTCCCTGCTTTATTCCCAGCTGAATATGTCGGCCTCCACTTCATTTGTAGCTGGACATATCGCCTCGGCTTTATTTGCCGTTGATCGTGTCTGCCTCGGCTACACTCGTAACTGAAAATTTCTGACTAGGCTTTATTCGTAGCTGAAGATGTCAACCTCGGTTCATGCGGGAATCCGGAAGGGACGATGGGGGTTACTCTCCCATACCACCTCTCGCAAGAGTCAAAAATGAGGGGGGAAATTCATCTGTCCCTTAAAATACGGGACGATTCAACGAGCCTAACAATAAATCGTCCCTCCCAAAACATCACCCTGGATCCGCTTCTGGTAGGAGCCAATAATCCAAATAATTAACAGCATGAGACATAATTAAGTCCTTAAAAATCAAGGACAATCATAACAAGGGTAGATAACGTCTCTTGATGTCGGTTTATCTTATCATTGAGATTTTAGAATGAAAAAAAAAACCCTTTTCAATAGTAGAAATAAATCTCATTTATCCATTTAAGAAATTTCTTAATAAAATAGAAAATGAAACCGACGTCAGAAGGAAAGTACTAACAACGGGATCGATGGCTAAAATCGGAAAATTTGCCAAAATGTAGCTAAATTGAAGACACTTCAAGAAGAAGGACGACCTCCTAAATGAGGAAGAAGCCAAGAAAACAAAAAAAAAACGGAATGGGAAATTTCTTTCCCGGAGACGGTCTTAAATCACCGTAATTATATCTCCGGGGAATTAAAAGCTTTCTGACATTCCTTCAAGGAGCAGGAAAATGTTGTCCATTTTCATTTTGTTCCAGAAGAAAATGTGTTTCTTAATGAGACGGATTAAAAGAAGCAATTTAATACTAATAAAAGAACGAGTCGTTTGAAGTGAAACGCATGAAGAAGGTGCATGTTTTCTAATTTATGTAAATAAATATGTATATAATCTCACCAAAATATTTCAAGCGTGGGCTTGAAAGAGCGTTTAGTTTACCTGAAAATTTGTTTTTACCATAAGAACAAACTTGGTTTTTTAATGTTTTCTGAGGTTCCATTCACTTAAGTTTTATGAAGAGATAATTATGTGAATCATTTTAAGAAACTTCAAATGTGTGTTTAAAAGAAAATTTAAGTTAAAGAGAGATATATGGAAACATATGTGAAAATGGAGCAAGAAAATTTTAGCTACAATTGAAGCTCTTAATATAAAACTAGCTATAATACCCGGTGTTGTCCTGGTTTTCTTCAATGAGGCTGTCTAGATCACGTGATATCTCCATCTTTCTTTGAGGGGCATACAAACCATGTCTAAGTTAAGCAATATGGGGACTTCCTGCGCGAATCATTAAAAAAGAATCTAGATTTAAAGAAACATAGAAATGAATACATATATTTTCTATTTTTCAAGGGGCGCTAGGTATTTCGATTCCCCACTTTAAACGAATTGAACTTATCGTTCAATTCGATTCCCATTTGGTATATATGCAAAATTTGGTGACGATCGATCTAAAATTGTAGATTTGTATAGAGAGCACACACACACACACAGACAGAAAATCAATTTTATATATATAGATAACCAGCTGATACCCGGCGACGTTGCTCGCCCTGTAAAATATTTATATATGAGTAGCTTATTAATCATTTCTTAATCCAAACAATTTCTGCATCAAGTAAGAAAAAATTACTTTTATTTTTAAATATTTTGATTAAAACTTCAGGAAATTGCTTGTGGATACACAATGTTTTTTGTTTTTCCATGTGGTGTGTAGATGTACAAATTTTTGGGATTACCAACACGCGACGTAAAGCTGTCCGTGTGAAAATCAGAGCTCAAGTAGGTAGATACCTGCCACTGCTAACGACTGGCCTGGCGCTTTGTTGATTGTCATGGCAAAAGCTAAACGAATCGGGAACTGTAATCGCTTGAAAGTGAATGGCATTTCTTCAGTGATAATTGGGATACGTGAAATGAAGACTTCTTCTCCTTTGGCACATCCAGTTAGAATCGGTGTTCGATGATGCAATTGCGCAATTTCTTCACCCAGAGTCCGGTGCCATTGCAGACTCTCGGTGTCTCCAAATTTCTTGAAAGCATTATAGGTGCTCCGACTTTGAGGGTCAAATTGTGTGGTGGCAGACTCGGAATATCCAAAGAGTTCGTTCAGAAATTCTTCAGGATACAGAACTGTCTGCGCTGAGTCTGTGACAGTGTCAACCGATTTGTAAGATGTGGAGTCTCCCGGAATAATTTTTAGGATTTTTTCGTTGATCTTGTTCACACTGTCATTTTTCGGTGCCAGAATCTCTCTCTCACAAAGCCACTCATTATAGTACTTATTTTCCTGCCTAACTGTAAAGAATATTTTATCTTCTCTTTCTCTCTAAAGGAAATTGTTTACTTTACTAGTGGTGGGGAGGGGAGAAATACGTTTATCTATTTTAACCCTTTAAGCGTCAATCAGAAATTACTTAACACCCCCTCCAAAATATCATACTTTTTTTAATGAAGTAGGCTTTCATCTCCGATTTTCAACAGGTGCAAACGAAGGGTGTGGGGGAAAAGTTTCCCGTCGAGAAATCAGCATTACAAATAAATGATCTGGGTCTGTCAATGTTAAAGTAAGAGGCTCTTATCGAGACGAGATGTCTCGTCATTGCCGCTCAGAGGGTTAAGTAACTTTTCTTAATCTGAAATGCAATAAATGCAGACCTAAATAAAATTAGTATCCAATCGATCAATCACAATTACTCGGATATATTGGCATTAAAAAATTGTATGACACACATGTTAATCGTCTATTTTTACCTCCATTTGGCGATAGTCATTTTTTGTCAGCCACGAAATTACGAAAAAGTCCACGTATCCGGCAGAATCGAATATAAAGATAATAAACAGCTTCATTAATAATTGCATGCAGTCATGCATACGCAGTACAGAAATATATTTACGACCAAATCAAATTTATAGAGCCAATTTCATATCTTATTTTGTATTCATATCACGTAAGCATGTCCCAGCATAATCGAGTAAAATAATGAATGTACTGTTCGTATGAATATGTTCAATTTCAAAACCGATCTTTCTCGAGAATAAAACCCACATTTTTTTAAATATATTATTCATGAAATTTGATAGATAGGTATGAATATCTTTAATAATCGACATGAATTGCAACTAGAGTTTTGCAACTGATTTCTTTTTTCAATTTAAATGTTTCGAATTTTATTTCTAGGCACGATTCCAATGGAATAACGTATTTTACCGAACAAACCCCTTTGACTGTGATTTTGCCATAATTCAGGCTGTCCGTCTCAAATTGTTTGCACAGCAGATATCTCTGCTGACATAAACATAAAATTTTCGAATGACGGGCAGTTACTTAAAAGCTCAAAATTTGCTTAAGATACTTTAGTCGTATACGCAAAATAAATGAATAAAATATTCTAAAATAGTCCTAGTGTACTAAAACTTCTAGTCATTGGAATCTAGATCTTGCTGTGAAAAGTCATTTGCAAAAATTCGTATTGTTACGAAAACTACGTGAATAGTCATTATTTACAATTTATTATGTCATCTTCCGCCTGTAAATAACGCATTTCTCTGTGAATCTGACAAAATTAACCACAAACTTGGCAAGTCTGTCTACAGTTCCAATGATTTGGCGAAGTCATAGAGCCAAGAGAAGTGTAAAGATCATAGTCTTGTTCCGGAAGGTCGCAAGGGCGGAACTATAAGTTTTGTTGAGTTTTTTTGAAGACGAGGTCCCTTTTATGGATGTTAGAAAAGTTGATCTCTGTGTTTAGCATGTTTCGTCAAAAAATCTCTGCTTGTAAATACGTATAAATAGTCAACAGTTCCAAAGATTTGGCGAAGTCATAGCGCCAAGAGAAGTGTAAAGATCACGCGAGAAACAGAGATTGTTCTGGAAGGTTTCTCTTCCTTGTATAATGGCGTCGCAAGGGCGGAACTATAAGTTTTGTTGAGTTTTTTTGAAGACGAAATCCATTTTTTGAATGTTAAAAAAGTTGATCTCTGTGTTTAGCGTGTTTCGTCAAAATCTCTGCTTGTAAATACGTATAAATAGCTGTTATGTGAAATAAATCTGAGTTGTTTAATATTTCATTTAAAAATATGTAACTTTTCTCCGCAAATGCTTCTTTTGGAGCAGTATTTATATTTCACTCATTGGAGGTTTTAGCACACAGGATCTACATATAAGTTGATTTTCCTTTATTTTATATGTGTGCGACCCCCTTCGAAAATTTAGGACATTCTGAGTGACCGCACCTTCATTTGAAAACATTTTGCAAATAAAAGTATGTTTCTAAAGTCGACAATTGCGGATATATATCTGCTGCGCAAATAATTCTGGACAGCCTGTACAGCGGAGTCCCTTTGTTATTTCATACGTATCTTCGAAGAGGTATGAAAAGCAATAAGTGATCAAGTGATCATCAATTTCTATTGGATTATCTCAGTAATTTCACTTTAGTCTGCTTATTAGACGTTTAGATAGTGGTGCAATTATCCAGTTAAAAGAGCAGTCGACCGAAGAAATGGGCGTGTCTCGAGTCACTAACAAAGTCCTGGGACAGAACACACTGATGACTTGGAAAAACGATGAAGACTGCGCTATTACAACTCAACTCGAAAAAGGTGGATGGCCCTCTATCTGAAACGCAGCACCGAGAAACGATATTTGCATCGAATTTATTTTCTTACTATGAATGAACTCCGGTCCACATCGCCACATGGCAAGTTACTTATCGATTTCATTGGGTTGAAAGTCATTTTCTTTGAAAATGCATCGACCCGTAGAGTATCGTGTAGTGTTAAAGTGATTTTTCCCCTTTCAATTCCAAAGAGTAGCACGTAGCCTCCAGACCAACCGTGAACCCCCCCCCCCTCCCTCGTCCCACTAGGGCAGCGGTTCTCAACCTTTTTTGACTCGTGGAGACCTTTGCAGTACATAATTTTTATATCGGAGCCGTTTTTGACTCGAGGAGCCCTTTTTGTATATAATTTTTATGATGGAACCATGTAGGCCTCTTTTTTCATATAAATCAACAAATTTACTTATTTTATTTTCCTTTAGTCGCCGCAGAGCCCCTGGGAAGTGCACACGGAGAGCCAAGGGCTCCGCGGAGAACCGGTTGAGAACCGCTGCGCTAGGGGATATAAGCTGGTTCGTCTCAGGAGACGTAAGCCACGGTGGAAAATGAGGACTTGACAATGGCGTGTTGCAGGCCTGGACAAATCCATTGCCTGACATGCCCTCCTCCTCCTCCTAACCAGAACATGGCCCACCGCTCTGTCTCAGCGTCCCCGACATGTCGGGAACATGTAGAAGTTCTGACCGGACGTGCATTTTCTTTCCAGCCGTGCATGTAAATATGACACTTGCATATTAATATTCGTTCAGGCATGCATTATTTTTGGTCGAGCGTATAAAGTTTTGGAGAGAGATTTGTCCAGCTTTGGCATGTTGTGAAGGAGCCATCTATTGGTGATCGCCTTATGGTCAAAATGAAAAGAGATTTATTCTTTTTCATTTTCCGGGATCCCGACCTGCTGACTTGACGCTGGTTTCCAATGTGGTAGTCGAGCATCTTGCCATATGAGCTGAATTGATGCCACTGGAAAAATAACGATAAAAAAACAAAGAAGGTTTTTGTGATATCAGATCAAATCAATCCTCAAAATGTCTTTCATAGAAAAAGCTAGAAGATCTCGTTGTGGGCCAGATGGGAATTTTAGACGCAACCCTTTGTTTCTGGTGGTAAAACTTTGGTAATGTGTCTTGAAGGTGGTTAGTCCGAGTTACAAATGTTTACACTCATAAAGTTAAGATCATAAAGCTAACTATTTATTATTAAGAAAAGCACAACATCAAGTTCTTCATTAACGATTGAATTGTCAAAGTACTTAGCGTGACAGATTTCATTCCTTCTGCTTGGAAACGACTATAAAAATAGCTCTTTCGATGCACAACAAATTCTGGCTCCTATTTAAAGATCCAATTTGGCTCTCATAAGTTGCAATTTGGAACCTATTCAAAATGGGAATTTCCAGCCATTATTGATAATGACTTTTCGGATCATTAAATTATTCCGATTTGGCCAATTCTTCGGAATTTTAATGAAAGAGTGGAAAACCCTCCCTTTATAACTTCCAAAGCGTTTGGATAGAAAATTGATTGCCCTGAAGGAATCCCGCCGGAAAGTCAATTTATATGTGAAGATAACTTTCTGTGACTCCAGAGTATATTTCGTATTAGTTCAACTAGTTAAAGAGGCTATAATGAAGTTAGCTCTCTTTTCCCGGAAAACCATTTATCATGTATGAGTTGGTAAATATTTCAGTAAACGGGAAGAAGCTGAGCCAAACTCCTGTTTCGGAGCAAAATTGACAGCTTTTGTGTTATAAGGAATCCCTGGGGAGTGAGAAAACGATGAATGGGTCAAACATACGTATTTGTTATCTCTCTTAGCCTAAACAGAAGCTTCTCTTTAAAATTCGGAGATTTTAAAACGCTATATATAATTTAGAACGTTTCGAACTTACGTTCTGATGATGATAAGATAACCGTAGAAATTATTTCCAGCATACGTTGAATGACTCTGTTCATAACTAGATAGTAGGGGGGGAAATATTGTACAAAATCCCTGAGCATCGCCGGTGAAAAGGGAAAAAAGCGGAATCAATGTTGATAGAAATGGCTTTGGGGAAATATAGATGGCAAATGATTTTGCCACCTTAGAAATTTGTCATTTGATTTATGAAATCGATATCGGCTGATACTCTTATTGACGTTGGAAACGGTTCCATCATCCAGATAAAAAAAAAAATGTGAATCAGGAAAGGGGCTATTCAAGTATTACGTCAGCAGATTTTTGACCAACTCCCCCCCTTTGTCAGCAAAATTTCGTCAGCTCTGGCCCCTACCTACTAACGCATATTGTGAACAGAGACATACGCGGCGAAAGTAGGGGGATCGACCCCCCTCCCCCTACCTTCCAGACGATCAAAAAAAAAATTTTTTTTAATGCAAAATATTAAAAAAAAAATTAAAATTTCGTAAAAAAAATACTTTTGTATGTGTAATTATAATCGATTTCTGTTAATTTCAATGCTGTTTGAAGGCCAAGAACTCAAAATTTTCCTTTAAGAAATTCATTGCTACCCACCCTTCAAGCCAAGCTATATGTTCGAAGCCCGCGGGACAAATGTGGCCCTCGAGGTTGTCTCATGTGGTCCGCCACCTCAAAACTTATGTAATAGAAATGAACTATATAAGCAAGCACATTTACAGATCGTTTAAGTGACCCGTGGCATAGTTTCAGTGCATTTAAGTTGTCCGTGGCACATTTTAAGGTCACTCAAGTAGGCCCGTGGCAAATTCACAGATCGCTTAAGTGACCCGCGACACAGTTTCAGATTACTTCAGCCGTCAGTGGCGTATTTAGAGATCCCTTAAATGACATGTGGCACAGTTTTAGAGCACTCGAGTTGCCCGCAGTGCAGTTCTACATCACCCAAGTTGCCCGTGGCACATTCCCAATTTGCTTAAGTGATCCGCAGCACAATTACGGATCACTTGAGTGACGCGCGGCACACTTCCAGAGCACTTAAGCCACCCGAGAAGCATATCTACAGCGCTTACGTGGTCCGCGACACATTTCTAGAACACTTGATCGCCCCGTGGCGAATTCACAGATCACTTAAGTGACCCGCGACACAGTTTCAGATGACTTAAGCCGTCAGTAGCATATTTAGAGATCCCTTAAATGACATGTGGCACAGTTTTGGAGCACTCGAGTTGCCCGCAATGCAGTTCTACATCACTCAAGTTGCCCGTGGCACATTCCCAGATTACTTAAGTGATCCGCGGCACAATTACGGATCACTTGAGCGACGCGCGGCACACTTACAAAGCACTTAAGCCGCCCGAGACACATATCTACAGCGCGTACGTGGTCCGCAATACATTTCTAGAACGCTTGAGCGGCCAGCGACACATTTCCAGGTCACTTGAAGGATCCGCGGAACAATTAGCGATCACTAAAGTGGCTCTGTAGAGGACTTATCAATAGGTAGAATGTTAGTTCAGGTGCCCACGATCTCTAGCGAAAGGTTTTACCCGTTTAAGGAACACCGAGTGAGATGTCATTAAGAATATATCAAGGTTTTATAAAGGTTGGTGGATTGGTTGACGTAAGCATCCCTCCTCCCCTTTCGCAAAAAATCCAATCCATGCTAACGTAATACTTGAATGACCCCTCAAACTGAAATCTAAAGGCTTTAAACTTTATGGTGAATGAACACGATGATGACTCGACAAAGAATGAATGGAATTTCATCGAGAAAAGAAGTTTCAAACGCGAAACTCAATTTCTTCCAATCAAAACCCTTTATTTTTATTTCGGAACTGTGTGATTCGAGCTGGAAATATTTAATTTCTTTCTGTATTGAAAACGTAGAAAAAGGGTAGATCACGTATTCAATGAAAAAAATTTATCGATACAAATGCGTTGCTTCAAATTGTAGAAAATAGATGTCACCATCGGATCACAGCTGGATTAAAATTGTTCCGAGAAACTGGATAACACAATTTCATTTTTTTTTTTTTTAAAAGTCATTTAATGCCAGTTTCTCGGTTGCAGTTTGCAGGATAGATGGCAGCACGTGTACATATTTATATGCAGAGAGTTAAGGGTTCCACGATAATTAATATTCCGACACAGCCACGTTTTCGGATCTTAACGGTGGTAAATTTGATTTATGGTGATTAATTTGGATTACGTATGGTTAATAGAACCCAGATTTGAATATAGCATGCAATTACCTTTTTTTAGCACAAACTAGAAAGGAAAAAGAAAAAAAAATTCCAACGATGTGTTTGCTGAAAATATAATTGAACGTCCGAACGGCTGTTTCGAGGCTACTATGGCTCCTTCGTCTGTGAAAAAAATGAAATGGAATTGCCTGTTACAGCGCAGGCGACTCGCTTAAATGAAAGCACGTGGTAGGATCGAGGATGTGATGATGGCTTTCATTTAAGCGAGTCACCTGCGCTATAACGGGTCATTTCATTTTAGACGATGACGCCGTAGTAGCCCCGAAACAGGTGTTTGGTTTTTTTTTCTTTTTGCTTTCTAGAAATCGAACATGTTTAAGAGAACATGTTTGCTTGGTAAAAATGCATTATACTTCGAATATTTTCAGTGATTTTATAACTATTTACACCAGTCTTTCCAATTTACCACCACCCTTGCAATAGCCACCGTGCGTTGATATTGGCCATGATTGGCCGTATCACGAAGACGTGAGTTCCATACCCCATAGATGACAATTAGTAGTTGGTTGAAATTGGTTTCCTTGTATCTACGAATAACAGGGCACCAATACCGGCCGATTTCCCCGTTAAAAATCTAACGAGAAGGGTAGGAGAGGAGAGGGAGACCCTACAACGGTGCAAATATTCAATTATCACACTTCACTCATGAGTTGAAGCGTAGATGGGAAGGCAAACTTATTACAGATCACTAGACATGCCCACGCACAGACTAATGCAGACATGCACCCCCCCCCCCCCCCGCGGAACAACTTCTTTTTTGCACGTGATGGAAATGAAACGGTATTAAATTTCCAAAACGGACCTGGCTCGGAAATTCCAGCAACGACTTCACTACGTACGATCATCGCTGACGTTGCAAACAGTCACAGGACAGAAAATGACTGTGCGAGGGAAATTGAGAGTCTCACTGAGGTTCGCCACGGTCACCGGTCACCTACCAACACACCGTCATCGTGGCAAACATAATTGATCCGTACATTATCGAGTGGACTTCTTGAGGAAACACGGATTTTCCTTGGACATGAGGAATGACCAGCTGCACACGCCGAAGGAACGTATCGCCCTGCTCGGATGTGGTCGTAACGAAGTACCTGCAAGGAAAGTGATGGACAGTCCAGAAGCACAAAAAGAGTGCATCGCCGATACAGAGAAGACCAATGGCAGGACCGGGACTGTTCTCTCGCGAGTGTCAGATGGCATGAAGAGGACGATCCAGCCTTGTAAGGAGAAAGCGCATAGAAATGCCGACGCCCCGACGAGAGGACCGGGCCCACGGAGGTGTCACCATCGCCTAAAGGCAGAAGAGAAGTGCGGACCGGCGAATCCTGTAGTGAGACGGATAACATCTCAAGTCTCAAGTGACGGCCCTTGGAACACCCGTAAGGCCCAGCTAGACGATCCTGGCACTGGCATAACACCGATAATGAACTTTAAACCAACATGGCAAGACGTCGCCTCTTCCAGTCCGACGACCAAAAGATACTGGGCGCTATGGGACTCTGGAGATGAGAGATGGCGTGCTGTACCACAAATGTGTCGGAGGATGGAAAGACCTTCCGGTGGCAACTCGTCCTGCCAAGGAGCCGTGCGAAAGAAGTGCTGAGAGCATTGCACGAAAGCCCGACCGGTGGGCATTTCGGCATTATTAAGACTCTCCAGAAGGTCCGTGAACGATTCTGTTGGGAAAAATCCAGGACCGACGTGGGAGAGTGGTGCAAGAATTGTGACTCCTGCACCGCCCGCAAAAATCCTCCAAGGTGCACCCCGGACCGCCGCAACGTCGAAGCGCCGTTGGAAAGAGTCGCCCCGAACATCCTGCGACCGTTACCGAGGACCGCCCAAGAGAGCACCGGATACTTGCCATCGCTCATGAGCCAGGACCTTCGCCAGTCAGGTGATTTGATGTTTCGGCGACCGAGAGATGCTGCTCTTCTACCGGAAGAGTTTCCCCCAGGGACTCCGGGAGCGTCTCGAGGACATGCATCGAATCGCCAGACACAGGTTCAACATCGGCTCCGGAAAGATGAAGAACGGCTACGATGCGAGGGCCATGTCTCACGACTTCAAGGAATGGGACCTCGTCTGGCTCTGGAACCCGAAGCACCGGAAAGGACTGTGCCCGAAACTTCAGACGTCATTGGAAGGACCCTATAGAGTCGTGAAGAGACTGAACGACGTCGTAGCTCGGATCCAGAAAACACCATCCTCAAAGTGCAAGGTGGTCCACTTTAACAGACTGGCAGCTCTCTTACAGCAGAGAAAACCCGCCGATTTGAGGACTGAATTGTCGGGACAAACAAATCTAAGAGAAAGACAATGTTACGAACTATGGAGGATAGATGGCGCAATTTGTACGACGGCTCTCAGAAATATCAAAATCTGTTGATACGGTATTGCGCAAAGGATTGCGACGGCGAAGAACTGGTGGAGGATTGGACAGAAGCTTGCAGAAGGTTACGCCCATCCAGACAGTGGTGCCACAAACCTGGTACTAGGAAATAGAAATTTGTGGAACATTCTTTTTCTCGAAGCTTCGACCAGACCTATAAATAGTAAGGAGAATGTCAGATTCCAGAGAGACTCGATGACAAGTCAGTTGTGATTGAACTTTGCGAGAAAGTTGTTAACTCTCTAATTAGCTTGTAAATACGTGCAAATTGCTGTTCTGTAAATAAATCTGTGTTTGTCCGTCGAAACGCTTGTTTTTGTTTTACACCTCGTGAAAAAGTCTTGTGAAAAATTATCCGGAACAATATAAATACTAGCAATGACTGAATATTTTTACCGTTTGCAGTCCTGTTGCGCTTTTTGGCGAGATTTTTTTTTAAAGTGGCTATTAGATCACATTCGCGCCTCGATGTTGAGAACCACAGAAGACCAACTTCAGTCGACCTCCACTGTGGCGACGGTTGTGTTCGAACCCGGGTCCTCACGATGTGAGTCCGTCACTTCGACTACTCGGCCACCATAGCGGTATCGGTTCATCACCCATATCGTCAAGTGACCAATCAAATTATGTACTGCAGACGTTTTGAAGTTAAACTGACAAATGGAAAGTGTATAGTGCGCACACCCACCTATCTATCTACAGCATAGTTTCCCAACATTTTTGTCCCATCGCCCCCTTCTTCAGAAATTTTTTTCTCCCATCGCCCCCTTCTTCAGAAATTTTTTTCTCCCATCGCCCTCCAACGCAATCTAACTCATTGGGTCCTATGTTATATCCGTGGCTTCTACCCCCCCCCCACCTGGAACTTTCCATCACCCCAAAAGGGCGTTAACGCCCACGTAGGGAATTACTGAACTACAGCGATTCCAAAAACTAAAGCTTCAACAATCTGTTTTTTTTTTATGCAGACGCCCTCTATCTTCTCCAGAATCAAATAGAAACGAGCTAAAACATCAAAAAGGGAAATATTTCTATTGTGGGCGTGGAGACGTTATACTTCTCTGAGTACTTGCGCAGTAAAAGGATTACAATTCGTTAGAAATTCCGTAGTAAAATTTGTACGAGTAAGTGGCAGTGGTGATAGTAAAAGGATTAAAGTTGTTTCCACGGGGATCAGTTTCATTGTCCTTACAGTTCTAACTGCGACATCAAATGACATAAAAATTTATTGTCCATAAACTACAATTTTATTCGATGCGAATTCTATTACATAGAAACCAATTTCGTTGAATTTTCTATTGGGAGAAATAACTCTTTTTTTTTTTTTTTTCAACAACAGTCGTTATACGAAATCATTGTTATGAGTGGTTATTATGCCTCTGAATGCAACCTCCGCTCTTCAATTTGTCTTCGACAACAGAAAGCGGGAGTCAAAAAGCAACTCTATCTCGTTATTCTCTCGTATTTGCTTGAACGTAATAAAAGTAAAAACTTCCTAACAATTCACCAGAAATTGTTAATAAATAATGGAATTGTGTTTCTATTTCTCGACCTTCCGGATTTCTTGGAAACGACGAACGAGCGTCTCTCCGTAGACGTTATTAATTTATTTTTGCTTGGCTCGTTACCCAATAGATATGATCCAGTATTTTTGGTCTCCGTAATATCGAACAAATTGGAAACCGGGATGGATGGAGATCGTATTCTTTTAGTGTCATCATTTTTGTTATATAACCTTAGCGCGTTGTCGTTACTTGTGATCCTTTGAGAAATCTTTGGTATCCTTTTGGTAAACAATTTATTTCTCTGTTTATTATGACACGAGTATCATTAATATAAATAAAGAACCTCTCGAAGGAATGATGTTATAACATAAAAGAATCTGAATCGTCGATTCAATGGAATGATATTCAGGCAAATGCCTTCTGGAATGGAATGGAAATTTCTGGAGCGTTATATATTTCCACTAAAGTATTATTGCAGTGTTAGCGGGGCCAGGGCCGGTCCTAGGAATTCTTCCGCCCTTAAAATATGGCTATATGAAAAGCGTTTTTCTTTCATCACCTCTATAACCTTGATACAGTGGTTCGCGAAGTGTTGGTCATGGCCCTCTTGGGGGAAGAGGGTAACGTTGATGATTTAATACGTAGCGAGAGAATTTCCTGCATAAAAACGTCCTGATGAGAGTAAATATATAAAATATCTTCTTTGCGGGGGGGGGGGGGATCCCCATAGTGGACGCACCTGTTTATTTTCTGCCCTATTTTTGCCTGCCCTTCATAGGATTGATTGAGCCATTTAGCATACAACACATTAAACTTCTACCTAAAATTTACTAAAAATAATTTGAAGAAAAATCTTATTCAATCAAATGTGCTTTTGCGCACTTTTATGAGAAAACATGAAAATTAATAAATTAATATTTCTTAGTATTTCTTCTGAATCCCAAGACAAAATTTACTTATTGAAAATCCAAGAATCGGTCTCCTCATTTCCTAGTTTTTGAAATCGTGATTCTCCGCGTTATGTTGCTTACACACGCTTAGCATAAAGATGAGTTGAGCCTGCCTTTTTATGTATAGGTTGCTGCGAAATTTTTTAGCGAAGTGCATCTTCGAGTTGAAAGGTTTGTGACCAGAGGCGTAGTACGGAAGAGAGAACATAGGGGGCCCCGTGCCCTCTCCAAGAAGATCGAAAGTTAAAAATGTTTTTAAATATTGTAGTAAAGAAATTAAAATATAGGAAGAAAATGCCTTTATATACTGTATTTTATCTTTATCCATTTCTTGTTAATTTGAAATGCTTTTTAAAGGTTAGTAGCTCAAAATTTCTTTTGGAGAGATTACTTGTGCTCCCCGTCAAACCCAATGTGCTCCCTCTAAAGGTCCCCGTTTTGCATATTCCAGTGCTCGTGACCAAAGCACTGTAATGTGGTAGGTCTTCTCATTGGCGTACTCAAGTCGAGATTATATTGTTATTTTGCAGGAAGAAACGTAACCCCCCGCCCCCCCTTTGAGAAGAAAAAAATATTGAATTCTCCCCTTGAGAAAATTCTGTGCGTACGCCTATGGGTCTTCTCATGTTGAAACTTGGGTAATTCAAATTCTACAACCAGTTATTTTACCACTTGATAACTGTTTGGCGCAGCATAACCTGGATGATCCTTTCACCCAAAAAAAAACTTCAATTCAATCCGAAGGTGTATATGTGTTATGGTAAAAGCCTGTACCGGTAAATCCCATGTTTTACCAAGTCGAGCTGGTAAAAGTCCAAAAAACGCTTGTAAACGTATACATTTCGGACTTTTACCAAGCAACTTCTTCATCTGAGAGAGAAAAGCTGAAAGATCACTGTTTTTCGAAACTTCTCTCAAGTTCTTCCTGAGAGCACGTGTTGCATATAGGCACCTTTCTTCTAGAGTTTGAGCTCCTACAAATACCTTTCCTTATCTGTGTTATTCTACTGTTCACGGGCACCCATACTTCTACGCTATAACGAAATGTTTCGGCTTACAGAATAATATAATAATAACGTGATCCACACGTATTCCCAAAGGAAATTTCATCAAATTTCTAATTAAATAGCAAAACAACTGAATATACATATTCTGTATCAGATAAAAAAGTACTCGAAATCTTGAGCCTACTCTTTCTTTATGCAGGGCTGAAACATGGGTTTTACCGCAAAACATTTCCTGTTAGCCGAGGGCTTGTTGCAGAACAATGCAGAAAATTCTTCTTCGGGGCACAGGGGTGCCGATATGTTTGCTTGCCCCGGCCCACAAAGTATTCAGTTTTGAGGCCCCGCTCTTATAAACTTCTCTAAACTTCTATATTAGTTCTCTTTAATAGCACTTATCCGAGGGCCTTTACGTCAAATAACGAGGAAACCAAGGACTCCTTAATCTACACGCCATTCATCTCTCTAACCATATATATTTTTTCATTCTCTTTTTATTTGTTCTCAAACACAAAATGCAGATTTATATCACTAAAAATCAATGTACTGTACTGCAGAATCCCTGCTTAGGTTTTCCAATCCCAAAGTAAAAGTTTCCCCTTGCCTTTAAGAGGTCTCTCCACAGAAAGTCGACCAGCAAAGAGAAAAATCCATCGATTCATGCAGCTGCCGATTTCATTTCAATTTCGAAGATGGATGATTTCATTTTAAACATTTAAGATGCCTCCGGACACTCTTGAACACAGTTCCGGATAATGTCTCTCGCGAGCATTTCTACTGGAAGCAAGATTGCAACGCGATATTTGTCTGGTAGCAGGATTGCTGCAGCCATTGTTACTCGGAGAAGTATTACTATAAGCATTCTTACTTGAAGCAGGGATTGCTATAATCACTGTTATTCGAAGCAGTATTGGCTATTGTTACTCGAAGCAGAATTGCTATGCATTATTGAGATAACTATTGATCCTAAAAGCAACCAAAATATCATTGTTAATTGCCATACACATTCACAACAACTTTTATTACACTTTTATTTCACAACACGCATATTATTATTATTAGGTAAAAAATATATGCTCCGAGTACGATGACCACAAACACTCTTATTCGTATTATCATAACTACAATCTTTAGGATTCGATTCACTAACCCGATTCTATTCAGAATTGATGCACACGTTATTATTAGAATCACTGACCCGAAAATCATTGCTACTTGAAGCAATATCACCAGAACCTAAGCCATGATCACTATAACTATCATTAATTTGTATCCACTGACAACTGACACAAAACATTTTTTACTCCAAGATTGATTACTACAAACATTATTGATTAATATTTTTACTCGAGGCAATGTTAGTACAACCATTGTTATTCAAACTACTGATTTCTCCAGAACTCTCATTGCACTCCGATTCATTCAATATGTACACAATTATGTAGTAAATATTTGTTATAATAATTATGCAATAAAACATTTTCTTTCTTATTGAAAGCTTGCAATTATTATTTATTTATAAATACGGTGTTTTTCGAAAAATATTATTTTGTTTTCAAAAATGAACACTATCTTTCAATTAGTTATTTATAATTCTTCACTAACTTCGGAAATTTAATTTTTTAAATCAGTATATTTCAACTAAATAACTGAATTTAGAAAGAAAAATAATATAATATATAAAAAGTATCTCTTATAATACATAATATATTATATAGATAAAATATAACATTATTTCATTTATTTATTTTATTATTAAGAAAATAATATTATTTAGTTAATAATTTTGGAGAAAAAAAATCAAACTTTTATATTCTAGAATCAAAAAACTTTTGAGGAATAAGATTTTACTTAAAATTTAATTGAAACAGATACGATACGAATTCTTTGAAATTAAATTTCCAAATTTTTTGAAAGAAATTTAAAAAAATATATATATTTTGCGCATATTTTTTTATTTTTGAAAACAGAATAATGTTTTTTTTAAAATAAACATCGTACAGTATTTATTAATAAATAATAATTATTTTTATAATCTTGATAATCAAGAAAATATTTTATCATAATTTTAACAATACTTTATACGTTAATTTTCTTCTAGAAGTTAATTTATTTAAAAAATATCAAGAAAATAATGCTTATTTACAATGTATCATAAATTTAGGTGTGACCTTAATTTTTAATTAATTAAGGTTATGAATGATGACTATCAAATTATTCAAGTGTACTCATTTCCTTAACACACATTATAGTATTATTTCATTTTTTTTTATTTTATCACAGTATTAACAAAATAATGTTAACTAACTATCTATTAACAAACATTAATTTGTTATAAATAGATTCATAATAATATATTCATGAAAATGTAGTATCATTATTATTTTTGAAAAAAAAATTAAATTTTCATATTCCAGAATAAAGACACTATTTTGAGGAATTTTTCTTTATTTTAATTAAAATATAGAGATTATAAAATTAAATTTCCCACTTTATTGAAAAATAATTAACAAGTAAATATTTTGAACACATTTCTTTTTGGAAATAGAGTAACGTTTTCGAAAAAAAATCGAACAGTATTTATAAATATATAATAATTATATAATCTTAATAATCGAGTACATTTTTTATCATTCGTCATTATAATAATGTTATAGTAGTACATAATTCTTTATGTAAGTTACACGTATTATATAAACAATTCATGCGTCAGTTATTGTCATTTATCAATATTTATATTTCCTTGTATAGGTTAATTTATGAACGAAATATTATTAAATGAAACAATGCTTATTACAATAAAATTACAATTTTCTTTAAGGTGACCTCAATCAATTACCAATATACATATGCTCCCGTTTCCTTAACATTATGTCTACACAGTTATCAATAATAACGCACGTGCGAGCACGAGCACCGTAAATAACGAGATTTTAATAACAATAATTACACGATATAGTAAGTCCTTAAAATGTCATTATTTCCAACGGAACCTTTTCATAATGTCATCGTCATCATTATTATTGAGGCGTTTTTTCCTCCCATGTGATTGATAAAAAGTTCAAGAGCAACACATGAACACACCCGCAAACACCTCCTATTTACTTTTCCCCTTTAACATTGAAATGATCATTTGGCGAATTTTTTTTTTTTTCATTCAATTGTTTATTTGCAACTAACTCGAATGAAAAGAGGAAACAAGTTGTTGTTGGCGCGTTTTCGGTTGGCGTTTCCGCTCTAAATAATTGCCAATTGCAAAATGTGGGACAAAGTGTTACGGGAAGCGGTCGCCACACGTTAGACATCACTTCAATTGACAGGTATGAATGTAAGGTGCTCTTTCTTTCTTTCTTTGAACAACTTCGAAACAGTGATGACTGTTATTAGTTAGACACCGATCTCCAAAAATCATCCTCGGAATCAAGATCGAATAAAATGAATCATCAATTTTAAGTAAGTCGAAATATTTCTCATAAATTGGATATATTTTCTATTAAATAATTCTATAATTTGCAGTTATTTCAGGAATCATGACCAATATTACTTCAAGACTGTATATGCTACATAAATATATATGAAACATAGAGAAAAATATATTCATAAGCATAATACGTAACTGAATTTATTGGGAACTAAACTTTGGAGGATTATATGATTTTAACTAAATTTTATGCAATTTGTTTCTGTTCCTTGAAATATTATCTATAATTCATACTAATATAACAATATATACCTGTAATTTATACTTGCTATATAATACAGAAATTCTAGTTTTCGGCTAAATATTTTTAATCATTTTCTTTCTTTCGAATAACTGAAATGAAATAAGAAATATGCAGATATGTTAGTAAAATGTTGTCCGAATATGTTATTCATACACTATTTTTTGATTTATTCGAATGAAATTCCAAAGCAGTAAATATGATAATACAATTAAATTTTAAGAAATTGATTCCTGTTCCTAGAAATATATATAATTCCTTTTTAAATAATGTTATAATAATTAACTTTTAAATTTTGAAATAAAATTATAATAGTGTGATTTTTAATTTTCAAGTCTCATTATCGATATTCACTCATGAAAAATTCAAAATATAAACAAATAAATAAATTATTTATTTATTTATTTATTCACATATTATCTGGTTTTTGACTTTCCGTCGTTCTTTATCAGTATCCTCTCTTGAATAATTAAAATATTTCAAATATTATACAAATATTACAGATGCATCAATAATACATTAGTTATAATATATATTTATATTAATATATTGTAACAATTTTATTTTATAATACATAACTAATATTATTATTATAATATGTAATAATAATATTAAGATGTATTATATATAACTAATATTATAATAATAATAATATTACCTATAATAATATTAGTTATAACTGATTCACACTGTGTGTCTAGTTTCTGATTCTTTTGTTTATTAATTTTTTCGTTTTACAATAATTAAAATAAAATATATATCATATGTATTAAGATAGTTAAAACGGATAAGATAGAATATGTTTTTCATGTGTAATTTTTTAATTTATTCCGAACAAAACTGTGAAGAAATCGATATTATGACACGATTATATTCTGAAAAATTGATTCCCATTGATTGAAATAATTCTTTTGATTATGTGATTAATTCGAAAATTATAGTTTTTGATTCTATGGTATATTATAACTATTTTTCTATTGAATAATTAAAATATTTTAGATATGATATAAATATTAAAAACATATTAATAAAATGTTGAAAGAATATATAATTCATGTCATTTTTGAATTTATTAGGAATAAAAACTTTTTATGGGTAACACGTGCCTCTTAACATGGGGAAAAATTTTAAATATCATCAAAAATACTATTTAACCATTGATTTATTAGAATTTTTCCACATATTTTTGATTGCATATGCTATCCTATGCTGGTGTAAAATTTTACATATATTCAATACTTAATTTTTTTTTAAATTTTCAATAAAAATACATTGAAAACAGCTCGCGTGCATGATAAAATGGCATGGCATTGATGTGGCCATGCAATATTGAAATTAAAATGAAGAAAACGGTTCATTTCATAAAATGAACTAAAAAACTGAAATTTTATACTCATTTTATTTAAAATTTAAATTTTCAAAAATTAAAAAAAAATAGTTTTTTTATAAATCAAATATTTATGAATGGATCTGAAATCTGTTAGTTCCTTTTAAGAAATGAACCGTTTTCTTCACTTTAATTTCAATATTGTATGGTTACATTGATGTCATGTCATTTCATCGTGTGCGCAAGCTGTTTTTAATGTTTCTTTCTTTTTTAATTTTTAAAAAATTAAGTATTAACAATATGTAAAATTTCATACCAGCATAGGATAGCATATTTAATCAAAAATATATGAAAAACATTTCTAATAAATCAATAGTTAAATAGGATTTTTAATGATAATTTTCATCTTTTCCCCATGTTAAGAGGCATGTGACCCCTTAAAGCATAGTTTCCCAACCTTTTTTGTCCCCCATCGTTCCCTTCTTCAGAAAGTTTTTCCTCCCATCGCCCACAACGAAATCCAACCCATAGGATCCTATGCTATACCCGTACCTTCTACCGCCCTCTGGAACATTCTATCGCCCCCCACGGACTGTAACGCCCACGTTCGGAATCACTGCCTAAAAGGAATCAGTAGGATGACACGATTGGATTTTTAAAAATTGATTCCTATTCCTTGAAATAAGTCTTTTAGTTATAACTAATTCAAACTGTGTCTAGTTTCTCATTCTACAGTTTATTATCAATTTCTTTTCATTCGAATAATTGAAATACAATAGTTTACATATTATAAATACCGTCGAATCCCATTTTAACGAATACCGTTATAGCGAAAATTTCGTTTTAACGAATATTTTTCTAATCCCTCAAATAAGTTTACATAGGAACAATGCTAGATAACCTGGAATTTTCCTTTATAACGAAATTTGGTTTTAATGAAGTGATTCCTCCGGTCTTTTGGCGTTCCTTATAACGGGATTCGACTGTATTAAGATACATTTGGCATAAGAATATATTATTCTAGATTAATGGAATAACTATAATACTCTATTTCTAGATTTAATGGAAATGAAATGTTTTTAAAGGAATCATGCACGATTAGATTTTTTAAGAACAATGCTTCTCATTCCTTGAGTAATTCCCCTTAATATTTAAAATTGATATTTTGACTCCAATTACAATTATCATATACGTATATATATTATCAATACTTTCCCTCGAATGATTAAAATATTTTAAATATGATATAAATGAAATACGGGGTGATTATAAAAAAACTATCCCGACATATGGGCCCCTAACTATCATACCATTCACAGAAACTGAATGAAATTTTGGCATAAGTTATTTTGAGGTGTGCGCTCAAGAATGATATGGAAAACAACAGTGTCACTCTAACAGTTACGGTTACAGTGAGAAAATTTCGAAAATATCAAATGGCAACACCAAGTTTTTTGTATTGGAATGCGATCTCCATACTGAAAAACACTAAATAGCGTTGGAATGGCACCTGTAGTACGAAAATCCCCGGAGCTAGGCAAGGAAAAAGGACTTTGCCGTGCACCAGAGCATTAATGTTCGTTTCATTCGTCACACCGTTTAAGATCCCAGCCTGATTAGTCCTCCACAAGGTCATGTGGAAAATTTGTGAAACACAATAAAATGCTTTATTTTATGCTGCTTCTCTGTCCTTATTGGTTGTCCTCACTTTTAGCCTATCTACCGCCGGTGATTTTCATGCTACAGTTGCCGTTCGAACGCTATTTAGGGTTTTTCACAATGGAGATCGCATTCCAATACAAAAAACTTGGTGTTGCCATTTGATATTTTCCAAATTTTCTCACTGTAACCGTAACTGTTAGAGTGACACTGTTGTTTTCCATATCATTCTTGAGCGCATACCTCAAAATACCTTATGCCAAAATTTCATTCAGTTTCTGTGAATGGTATGATAGTTAGGGGCCCATATGTCGGGATAGTTTTTTTATAATCACCCTGTATATATATATATATATATCAATAAAGATAATGGAGAAACAAAAAAATTATCAATCAAATGCTATTCGTAAATTTATTAGAATTTAAATTTTGAAGGAATCAACACGATACTGCGATTAGATTTTTTCTTTAAAAATTGATTCCTATTACTTTAAGATAATTTTTCTTTAAAATGATTATTTATTGAATGTCTAGTTTTTTTGATTCCATTTAGTGAATAATTAAAATATTTTATAGATATGATATAAATATTATAGATATCTTAATAAAAGGCTGTGGAATATATAACTCATATGTTATTTTTGAACTTATTCAGAACAAAATTTTAAAGAAATCAATACGATGATACGGTTTGATGTTTAAAAATTGATTCTCATCCCTTGAAATAATTATTTTAAGTTAAAATTAATTTTTAAAATGTCTAGTTTTTTACTTACATGGTTCATTATCATTACTTTCTCTCGAATAATTAAAATTTTTCAAATACCATATAAATATAATACATGTATTAATAAAGTTGTGAAAGATATACCGGGTACACATGGAAAAAAGGGCGAACCGTTGATCCTAGAGGCATACTTCCAATTAGAAAACGTTTTCAAATAGCGTATAGTTCTCAGATATGCTATTCATGTTTCAAGGGGTTGTATATTTATTAAAGTAACAAAATTAATTTTTTATAAAGTCCCTGTGCGCCCTGAAATCTAATTGCTAATTGGAAAGTTGTTGCACTGTCTTTCCTGATGCCAACAAAAAGAATTTCACATTTCCAAGTGCAATATTCACTGAGATATAATTCAATTAATAGTCAGAATTGATTGAATAACTAATTAGTTCTATGAATAATGGAGTGGCTTATACACCGATGTTGCACCACTGATGCGGCCCGCGACGATATAGCTGACCCTTATTGGCCCGCGAACAGAAAAAAGTTGGCCATCCCTGATATATATAATAATAATAATGTGATCTTTACTTTCAAAATTCATTATCAATATACTTTCGTGAATCCTTTATAATATTATACAGGGTGATTCCATAATTTCCCTTGCCGCATTTTACTGACAAACCGTTGATCGTAGAGGCATACTTCCAATTAGGAAAAATTTCCAAATAACATGTAAAATTCAGATACGTCATTCATGTTGCAAAGGGTTGTTTATAGTTATATTAAAATAAAATTAAAAATTTATTCGGACAACCCTTGGGCTCAAGAACCGAATTACAAAGTTGTTGCCCTGTCTCTTCTGGGGCCAAAAAAAAAAGAAATTCTGCATTTCTAAGTGTAATATTCACTGCGATATTTTTGAATTCAAAATCTGAGTAAAGTTCAGATCGAACAGCATAAACTGATGCAGGACGCTTCTTTCCCTCGTTTATTCTGTTTTTTCCTAATCTTCTTCGATTTCTGTAATCAAATATCTCAGCGGATATTGCGCTCAGAAAGGTGATTTTTTGTTCTGTTGGCCGCAGAGAAGACAGCGCAACAACCAAAGTTGTCGCGGTTTTTGAGCGACAACTTTGTCGAAATTTTTCATTGTCCTTTATCAATATTTTCTCTTCAGACACTAAAAATATTTTAGATATAATATAAATATCATGGAGACATGTTAATAAAGATGTTGAGAAATTGAATATATTATTCATGAGAGTAATTTTTAAATTTATTCGGAATGAAATTTTTTTAAACGGATGAAGAGTTTATTTTTGACGAGAATCTCTCCAGAAACTGATTCCTATTTCTGTAAACGATTCTTTTAATTCATAATTGATTCAAAACGTCTAGTTTTTGATTCCGGTCTTTATTATAAATGTTTTCACTTGAATAATTAAAATACTCTAGATATGACATAAATATTATAGATATATTAATAAAAGCGTTTTAAAAGATAATATCTGCTTTATTAACATGCGTTATTTTTGAATTAATTCGGAATGAATTTTTAAAGGAAATAATATATGACGTTAATCCACACATTGGATTTTTATTCCTTGAAATAGTCATTTCAATTTATAATTAATATAAAAATTATAGTTTTTGATTTTTCTACGGTCCGTCATCAATACTTTCTTAATTAGAAAAATATATTTTAGATATTATGTAAATATTACGTATGCATATCGCTGAAGATATTGAGAAATAACGCACAGGGCGCATAACAAGCAGGGATAACGACATTTTATTGACCCAACCTCTGATTTTAGAGGTATACTTCCAATTAGAAATTGTATCTGTGCAGTACTCACAGATATGTCATTCATGTTTCAAGGGATTTTTTGTATAATCATTGAAATAAAAAAAAATAGCTTTTCATACATTCCTCGTGTGCCCCAAAACCGAATTATGTCTCTCCTGAGGTTAACAAAAAAATCCCATGATTCTAGGCGCAATATTCATTGAGATATTCGAATTCGAAAAATGGAGAAAATTTGGGAAAGAAACAGCGTTAAATACGTGTAAAACGAGTTTTCTCCGCATTTTTAAAAGCTGTTTTTTGTCCCCCAACGTTCCTCCGCTTTTCTAATTCGTATATCTCAGTGAATATTGCACTTAGAAAAGTGATTATTTTTTGGCATCAAGAGAGACAGGGCAACAATTTTCGTATTGGGGAGTGTTTTGGGCCCACGCGGACGATATAATTTTTTTTTCCATTTTATTAACTATGCAACCCCTTGAAACATGAATGACATATTTGAGTACTACACGGTACATATCGGTATATCTCTAGGATCAACGGTTCGCCAGTAAAATGGCATACTCCCTGCTTGATATGCACCCTGTATATTACCCGTGTTATTTTTGAATTTATTGCAAATTTGATTTTAAAGAATCAAACATTTCGATTAAATTTTATATACATCAGTAGATTTCCATTATAAAGATAGTTTATTCAATCTACAATAAAAAAAAAATTCTCTACTGTTCATTTTCACTATTTAAATTTTTTGAATAATTGATAAAAAATTATTATAAATTATGATATGCGTATCAGATATGTTAATACAAAAATATTAAAAATAGGTATACATTGCCTTTTAATAGTTTTGAAAATTAAATTTTAAAGAAATTGATATATTTCATAATTGTGGTATCAGAAGCGTTACATTACTCTAATATCATATTGTAGTTCATTTTATATCATAAATGTTATTGTTATTTGATATATACAATCTGTATGCAATTTTTTTAAGAAATACGTTTTTCATAGAATTATTCAGGCTATGTTTTGGAAATTCGAAAAATTATGATTTATTCTACTACTAGCTATAATACCCGGCGCTGCCCGGGTTTTCTTCCATGAGGCTGTTTGGATCACGTGATATCTCCCTCTTTCTTTGAGGGACATGCAAACCGTGTCTAAGTTAACCAATATGACAACTTCCTGAGCGACTTCATGAAATAAACAAATCTAGATTTAAAGAAACATAGAAACGAATATATTTTTTTTTCCTTTTTTTAAGGGGCGCTAGGTATTTCGATCCCCCCCCCCCGAACTTTAATTATTGCCTGTTTCAGCTTTCAAAAATGCTTAATTGAAGCTGTGGAATTTCTTCGATGTACTTTACGGGCCCATAATTAATTTTAAAACAATTATTAATGCAGTTGAATATCAAAAGACAATACGGAGACATTATTTTTCATGCTTGAGAAGATATAAATAAAAAGTTGAAATCAATGTTATTGCATGAATGTCTAACTCAAAAGTAGGTCCGGCTAATTACTTCCTTTTTGATATCCTGGGCTTCGTATATAGACCTCAATATTTCAAAAATTGAGAATTCAATACAATTTTTAAAATTATTGATGGGGCGGAAAATCCCACTAATTTCCGCATTTCTACAGTAAAATCGACAATTTTAGCACTGATTTCTATGAGGATCACCCTTTTCCTGACTCTCAAAGCGATGCTGATGATGATTATGACGTCTATTCAAAAAGCCTCATTACTGAGAGTATATTGAAAATGTGGCAAACCATTATAGAGGCATAAACTGTTATACATATACTAACAGGATTAAAGAAGTGACAAACCGTTGTAAAGGCATATACACGTCTGAAACGCATTGCTAGGGAACCACGGTGACCAAAGTAAACGTTCGGAAAGTGATTGTTGAGGCCCAAAAACCATTGTTGCCGGACAGTTTTAATGGGGGCATTTGCCCTGGGCTGACGAAATTTTAAAGTAGCCTATCGTTCAAGTCGGGTCCCATTTGGTATGTATGCAAAATTTGGCGACGATCGATCTAAAATTGTAGATTTGTATAGAGAACATACACACACACACACACACACAGACACACAGAAAATCAATTTTATATATATCGATTACGTAATTTAACATACACACACATAGTGCATTATTAATTTCTGCTGAAAAATTGAAGTAAGTATTGAATAACAATAAATACTGTAAATATTGAACTCCATCCGAGAGAATGGCGGATGAATATAGTAATTATAATAGTTGGTATATTATAATAGTTATCATATACCAACTGTTATGTTGGATATAAATAGCTATTTGCTATGTTGCTTCATAATATTTACATCATCAAGTGAATATGTATTATCATTTTAATGTAATTATTTTTATAATTTCAAAAAGAAATGTGTTTATTCCCCGTTTTTAATTGTAACTAATGTTGGGAAGACCTTTTTGAATTCATTATTTAATTTTTACTCTTCTCTATTGAAATATTATTTATTTATTTTTCATTTATGGATCCAGAAATTTACCTTTTTTCCCTCAGAAATAGATGTTTTTGTGATGAAATTTATTTTTGTGGGAGCGTTGCTGAATATCGTGAATACATTTTGGTGAATGAATTTGGTCTGGTCAAAATAATCGAATTTTCATACAATTTTATCAGTTTTCGCATTTTGATAATTTGAATTTCGAATGTATTTATTTACCCTATTTATTTATTAACGTGTTTATTTACCCTGATGTAATACATTTATTTACATCGCGAGAGAACATACATTAGAAACGTCAGAACTTTTCATTATTATTTATTTAAATAAAATAATAAATTTAAAACTATTCAATTTGTAGTTCCTGAAATTGAGAGTTGATTTTTGGAAATGATCGAGTAATTGATATTGGTTGCAGATTGATCAGTTGATCCCGTTTATAACGTTTTAATGTTTCCCCCGTCTTAGTACGGCTTATTTCCGTGGTCCCGTCGTTTCCTGATACTCATCGTGATTTCCCGTTTGAAGCGTTTTCGCTTGCAACGTTTTACTTGACGGCTTTCGGAAATCGTTATAAACGGGATCCTCCGTATTCGTGTTTATTAAAATACAATTATTATATATAATTCATTGACATAAACTTATAACGTTATATTTATTATTTTGTGGAGAAAAATCTTCTGCAGAAAAGAATTTTTTTTCTTTTTTGAAATATTCCATGTACAGTGGATAGCCGCTTATAACGTTTTCCAAACACCGTCACATAAGAAAACATTCTAAGCAGGAAAACGCTTGAAACGGATAGTCTCGATGAGTACATATTATTATACGGTGACCACGTAAATAATGCGTACTAAGCGGAGAAACATTATAACCGGGATATACTTGTATACTGTAAATTATAATTTTTTTATATAATTTATTAATAATAGTTTCGCAATGAAAATGAAAGGTAGATAATCATTGTGGCCACGTTCGTATTAATACTAACTAAATGAATATATAAAATAAAGATAATACAGTGAATCGAACTCTTACAAACGTTTCCCCGCTTAAAACGATCGACTTATTTTCGTTGTCCACCGTTTCCTAATACTCATCGAAATTTCCCGTTTATAGCGTTTTCCACTCATAAAGTTTTCTCATGACGGTTTCTATAAAAAAACGTTACGTGCGGGATCGACTGTAACTTAGAAAACGTGAAACGAAAATTTTACTCAAAGCTTAAATTGAAAAAAAAATTGTCAGTTTTAAATAATTTACTTTTTTTTATACTGTCTTTAAAAACCGAAGAATTCTAAAATTTTCCGATTTTTCTTTCAAACGTACTGTAATTAGGCAAGGAAAAATAAGATTGTTGCTTGGAGGTGCCGGGGTTTGAACCCGGGGCCTTTCACATGCGAAGCGAACGCTCTACCTCTGAGCTACACCCCCGACAATAGAGCATCCAATAACATGGGAGGACACAAAAAAACATTTAAAAAATATGGATGCGATGCGAAATATGGGAGAAATTTATTAAAATCAATGATAATTTAAAGCAATTTAATTTTTTTAGCATTAATTAAAATTGGTAATTATGGATTTTCATTAACATTCACTGTGAATGTATCGCCCTCAACCATAAAGTTTGCTGTCGAGGTCCACGGGTTCGAATCCGAGTGTAGAACATCGAAAAAATATGTTATTTACCTACCGAGCATGTGGGTAAAAACCGATAGATGGCGCTTTCATTTTTTCTTTCACCTGACCAGAGCGTGCTTGGTAAAAGATACAATATGTGCAAAGTATTATAATAATACATATAAGAATACTTAGGCTCCACAATTTCATTGATTTGGCATAAATCTGATCAATTTTTGTTACCGATTCATTTCATAACTCAAAATATAAATATCGTATAAAAACAATGAATTTCCAATATGGACTTTTTAAATTTTTTTAAAAGATGATAAGGTCATTCAAGTATTACGTCAGCAGATTTTTAGCCATTTTTGACCCCTTGTCAGCAAAAGTCATCAAAACACTGAACCCCCCCCCCCTCATCAGCTTAAAATATTTCATATTTTCAAAAAAGGGTGGTTGATGACGTAAGCAAATCCGAAACTCCCCCCCTCCCCGATGCTGACGTAATACTTGAATGACCCCTAATATGTATCTATTAATCTATTACACGGGGTGTCTCCTGTATGTGCTAGAACGGCCTTTATCTCATCACCCGTCCGTCGTTGAGGCATGATTCCAATTTGAAAAATGCTCACAAGATGTTCAAAAATTTCCCCGCACCCGTTTCGAGAGTGTGTGTAACAAAATAAGAAATCTAAATTTGTGATACGGTCTCCGTGTGCTCAAGAATTAGTTAATTACAAAGTTGTTGCCCTGCCTCTCATGATGCCAACAAAAGAAAATTCACCTTTCTAAGTGCAATATTCAAAGATATATTTCGAATTCGAAAAACGAGGGAACTTCGCGGTTTTTTCCCAAATTTATTCTGTTTTTCAAATTCGATTACGTCAGTGAATATTATACTTGAAAACGTGGAATTTGTTGTTGTTGTTTTTTTTGAGTGAAGATCGAAATTTGAATATTCTTGATTGCTTCAAATTGAAAAATTTTGATACTATACTGATAGGAAAAAAAAGATCGGGAAAAATCTGTAATGATATTCATTGATTTTCCGGAAATGGAATTCCGGATAATTTCCGGTTTTTGGTCAGAACATGACAAATCCAAAATCCCATTTTTAAGATATAAGCATTTTCATTGTCATTTAAAAATCTAAAATAAAGCATACACATAAATACAAATGAAAATATCAAACATCATGTTTAGCCGCACGCACGTGCATTTATCCCACTTCTAATTAGTCGCAATTAGCAAGATTTCCTACTAGATCAAAAAGCCATTTTTTGGAGATATCGTGTTCTGACCACAGACTTCATGAAACATCAGAAATTTCACGAATTTCAAATGAAATAACTTATTTATAATCTGGAAAAGAAAAATTTTCTGCACAATCATGTAAATTTCGTGACTCCAACAGTTACGGGGACTTTTCCGCGTATATTTTTAAATCCGCAGCTGTATGTACAAAGACCAACGCTGGGTTTTGGGCTAATGCTCATGCGCCTTGGAATTTGCAGCTTGTTATCACATGACCATTTATTATATCTTTTCATATCCGTCTTAAACATTCATAAATGTTTTATTGTGAGTCACTCATGAACGTACGAAAAATTTTTATACAACAATAAAAAGACACAAACGCTCCCGGGGGATCGCTGCCTTTAATTTTATTCCATTAACCTATTATACAGGGTGTCCTGTAAGTGTCAGCGCGGCCTTTATCTCATCAACTGTCCGTCTCGTAGATGTATAGTTTCAGTTTATAGAAAATGCTCAGAAGTCGTTCAAAAGTTACCCGGTGCCAGTTTTGAGATTGAAAATACAGTGTGTCACAAAATAAGAAATCTAAATTTTTATACGCCCCCCCCCCAGTCTTCTAACTTCCACTTGAAAAGTTGTTGCCTTGTCTCTCCTGAGGCTAGCAAAAAAGCCAAATTTGTAAGTGTAATAATAAAAATCGGAGGGAAGTTGAAGGAAGTATAAAAGAGGGAAAAGAGCGTTAGTTTTTGCTTTTAGTTTTCTCCGATTTTGAATTTAAGTATCTCTTAGCGAACCACTTGCGAAACTTCGATGGGGGGGAGCGGAGGCGGTTTCCGATTTTCTGACGTTCGTTAACAAGGGCGGAAAGGGGGTGGGATGGTGCTTACGTCATCTATATATATGTGTATTTTTTTTTTTTTGGATATGGGGATCGGGTTGCGCTATGGCGGCCGCAGCGTTGTCGGTGCGAGAGGCGGGAGCGTTGTGGGAGATTGGGAGGGACGTCTGGCTCTCGGAAAGGCTGTGATGTTGAGGCTCATTTTTCCGCTATAGCTCACCCAATTGGGTAAAGGGCAGAAAATCACTTCATTGCGGTAGGCCTGAGCTATAGTCGGTTTCAGATAAAGATAAAGGTGCTTACGTCATCAACCACCCTTCATGAAGATATGGAATATCTTTAATGGCATCTCACTCGGTGCGCCAAAAACGAGAAAAAGCTTCCGATAGTTTGTAGGCACCTGAACTAACACATTCCCCCTATTCATATGTTCTCTATAGAGCCACGTTAGTGATCTCTAAATGTCCCACTGATCCATGTGATCTGGAAATGTGTCTGGGCCGCTTAAGTGTTCTGGAACTGCCCCAGGCCATCCCCCAAGTGATCCGTAATTATATGCCGCGTGTCACTTAAGTAATCTGGGAATGTGCCGCGGGTAATTTGAGAAATGTAGAGCCGCACTGGGGGCCACTTAAGTGCTTTGAAACTGCACCACATGTCACTCAAGGTATATCTAAATTTACCACGGATCGCTTGAGTGTTTTAGAACTGTCACGGGTCACATAACTGATCTGTGCATGTGCCACGGGTTTTCTGTGGTTCCCAACTTCAAGGCGCGAATGCGAGCCGATCTGCCCATTAAAAAATGTCTCGCCAAAGAGAGCAACAGACCTACAAACAGTACAAATGTAATTCAGTCATAACACATCACTCCCTTCACTTCTGAAATATAGATGGCGGCACTGAAAAAACACAACACTACTTACGCACTCAAAAGACTGTTAGGTACACACACACAGTTACACTTCCGGCACAACTCACTAGGTAGTAAATCGCCCGTAGATGGTGATAGACCTGTGTTGTGCTCGGTTTGAAAGAAAGAAAGAAAGAAAGGGTCTACTTTTGAGTGATCTGAAAATGTGCCAAATTTGACCATCCTTTTCCCCATAAAATGAGGTTTGATTGGAGTGGATTGAATTTTGGTTTTTGTGGCGCAAGGACCAATTGAGTCAGACTGAGCCAAAATAAGTGACCATATGGAAATAAGTTATAAAATTTGTTCTGGTTATGGCAAGGAAGCAAAAAAGTATGTATGTTAATAAAACGATGGCGCGTGAAACGTAAAACAATGGCGTAGATATAGTAAGAAATTACCTGGTTTGAAAAAAAAACCTGCCCCAATCATCTTTCTCCGCACTAATTCCTAAATGTTGACGGAGGTAACATCTTCTGAGATGTATTTCTGGTTCTTACATCGGCCAAATTTGTTGCGGAAAGCCTGTACGCGCGTTGAGCGCAGCATTTTTCTGTGAATTTTGGAGAAAAAATATCGCCAAAGCTACGACTTTATGAAGACTACAATCTAATTTGGCGAACCTGGTTGGAAGAATCATCAAACATTAGAGAGCAGAGGTTTCAACCGTTTTCTAGTCGCGAGCACTGCCTGTACTCATCATCAAAAGAAAAGCACCCCTTTACGGCAAGTTTAACGAATGCGCGAAATGTGTGTTGATTTCGATCGTTGAATGCAATTCCTCCAGGTCGCAGGTCTTCAACCTTTTTGTAGTCGTGAGCACTGCCGTACTCATCATCAAAAGAAGAGCACCCTTTTACGGCAAGTTTAACGAATGCGCAAAATGTGGATTGATTTCGATCCTTGAATGCAATTCCTCCAGAGCACAGGTCTTCAACTTTTTTCTAGTCGGTCGCGAGCACTGTCTGTACTCATCATCAAAAGAAGAGCACCCCCTTACGGCAAGTTTAACGAATGCGCGAAATGTGGGTTGATTTCGATCCTTGAATGCAATTCGTCCATGGCACAGGTCTTCAACTTTTTTCTAGTCGGTCGCGAGCACTGCCGTACTCATCATCAAAAGAAGAGCACCCCTTTACGGCAAGTTTAACAAATGCGCGAAGTGTGGGTTGATTTCGATCGTTGAATGCAATTCCTCTAGGGCACAGGTCTTCTACTTTTTTCTAGTCGGTCGCGAGCACTGTCTGTACTCATCATCAAAAGAAGAGCACCCCCTTACAGCAAGTTTAACGAATGCGCGAAATGTGGGTTGATTTCGATCCTTGAATGCAATTCGTCCATGGCACAGGTCTTCAACTTTTTTCTAGTCGGTCGCGAGCACTGCCGTACTCATCATCAAAAGAAGAGCACCCCTTTACGGCAAGTTTAACAAATGCGCGAAGTGTGGGTTGATTTCGATCGTTGAATGCAATTCCTCTAGGGCACAGGTCTTCAACTTTTTTCTAGTCGGTCACGAGCACTGCCGTACTCATCATCAAAAGAAAAGCACCCCTTTACGGCAAGTTTAACGAATGCGCGAAATGTGTGTTGATTTCGATCGTTGAATGCAATTCCTCCAGGTCGCAGGTCTTCAACCTTTTTGTAGTCGTGAGCACTGCCGTACTCATCATCAAAAGAAGAGCACCCTTTTACGGCAAGTTTAACGAATGCGCAAAATGTGGATTGATTTCGATCCTTGAATGCAATTCCTCCAGAGCACAGGTCTTCAACTTTTTTCTAGTCGGTCGCGAGCACTGTCTGTACTCATCATCAAAAGAAGAGCACCCCCTTACGGCAAGTTTAACGAATGCGCGAAATGTGGGTTGATTTCGATCCTTGAATGCAATTCGTCCATGGCACAGGTCTTCAACTTTTTTCTAGTCGGTCGCGAGCACTGCCGTACTCATCATCAAAAGAAGAGCACCCCTTTACGGCAAGTTTAACAAATGCGCGAAGTGTGGGTTGATTTCGATCGTTGAATGCAATTCCTCTAGGGCACAGGTCTTCTACTTTTTTCTAGTCGGTCGCGAGCACTGTCTGTACTCATCATCAAAAGAAGAGCACCCCCTTACAGCAAGTTTAACGAATGCGCGAAATGTGGGTTGATTTCGATCCTTGAATGCAATTCGTCCATGGCACAGGTCTTCAACTTTTTTCTAGTCGGTCGCGAGCACTGCCGTACTCATCATCAAAAGAAGAGCACCCCTTTACGGCAAGTTTAACAAATGCGCGAAGTGTGGGTTGATTTCGATCGTTGAATGCAATTCCTCTAGGGCACAGGTCTTCAACTTTTTTCTAGTCGGTCACGAGCACTGCCTGTACTGATCATCAAAAGAAGAGCGCCCTTACAGCAAGTTTGGCATACGAATGTACACATAAAATTAGGATAGTTTCAATCCTTGGAATGCAATGCGTACTGTATGTGAACGTAACAATGCACATTGTAAATTGTTTAAGTGGAATTGTTGATCAAGTGCTCGCGAGCACGAAATCGGATACGAGCATCGAGCGCTCTGGGTGGTTCGGGAAGCAGCACCGTGGTTCTCGCGAGCAACGGGTTGAAGATACCTGCTCCAGGGGTTCAATCGGAACGTTGATCAAGGGCTCGCGAGCACGAAATCGGACACGAGCATCGAGCGCTCTGGTTGGTTCGGGGAGCAGCACCATGGTTCTCGCGAGCAACGGGTTGAAGATACCTGCTCCAGGGGTTCAATCGAACGTTGATCAAGGGCTCGCGAGCACGAAATCGGATACGAGCATCGAGCGCTCTGGGTGGTTCGGGAAGCAGCACCGTGGTTCTCGCGAGCAACGGGTTGAAGATACCTGCTCCAGGGGTTCAATCGGAACGTTGATCAAGGGCTCGCGAGCACGAAATCGGACACGAGCATCGAGCGCTCTGGTTGGTTGGGGGAGCAGCACCGTGGTTGTCGCGAGCAACGGGTTGAGGATACCTGCCCCAGGGGGTTCAATCGGAACGTTGATCAAGTGCTCGCGAGCACGAAATCGGACACGAGCATCGAGTGCTCTGGTTGGTTCGGGGAGCAGCACCGTGGTTCTCGCGAGCAACGGGTTGGACATACCTGCTCCAGGGGTTCAATCGGAACGTTGATTAAGTTCTCGCGAGCACGAAATCGGACACGAGCATCGAGCGCTATGGTTGGTTCGGGGAGCAGCACCGTGGTTCTTGCGAGCAACGGGTTGAAGATACCTGCTCCAGGAGTTCAATCGGAACGTTGATCAAGTGCTCGCGGGCACGAAATCGGACACGAGCATCGAGCAATCTGGGTACATCAGGGAAGCATCGTGGTGCTCGCGAGCAACGGGTTAAAGATGTCTGCATTAGAGGGTTAAAACCAACAACATGAATCAACTTTTCCAACATTTTTAAATAATCGTGAGCGAATGTATATCATCACCATATAATATATCCACCATAAAATATTTACATCCATATATTTTGTATGAGCATTTCCTTTTTCAGCCTCCCCCGTTGGGCGATTTGCCAGTTGTGGCCTTCGTATTTGTATTAGACCTCATTACTATTTACTGAAATTCAAAGATTTCTCTCTCTCGAAATGTATGTAAATTATTCTAAAACACTGCATTGCGTCATCCGCGCACAATGTATCAAAATATTATACTCTCTCAATATATACATATATCTAACATTCGATGTTCGGAAAATATTCGTATAATCCTTGCTGATAATCAGTGAATACTTTTTAATTAAGGAAATATCTCATATTGGGAAAAATTCTACTTTTTTTGTTCTACAATGGGTTTTCTCTCGTAATTACCTTACTTCTCATGAATAAACATATTCATATGACATTAGAGAAACAAACTCATGATGTTGTGCAGTTTATCATCCTTTTTAGTAGAAGAAACGAGCTGTTTTCTCCTAACTCTGACGTCATCGCATTCTGAACATGAAGGGGAAAAAAACACGTCTCTCCACCATCTTTAATACATGATTTCTCCTCAAAACCGAGGAATTTCTCTCTCAAGGAAATTTTCAGCTTCTCTACTTAATTTTCTCACGGGATTTGTAACGTAGAAAAACGTCTTTTTCTAACGTTTTTTATATCGCCTTTTTCGCTCTAATCTCCTTAAATCTGGAAAACGATCTTCGGGAGAAAAATATAAGTTTTTGTGTCCATTTCCAGTTTTTTTTCTCTGGGAAAGGAAATTTTGAAGGAAATGTTTAATATAGAAATTATCATAATCTTGAAAAGCTCTTTTAAACAAAATTATAATTGCCGCTGTGGTGATCGAGTGATTATAGTGACGGACTCGCGATGCGAGGATCCGGGTTCGAACCCCACAGTGGTGGTCGGCTGAAGTTGGTTTTCTGTGGTTCCCAACTTCAAGGCGCAAATGCGAGCCGATCTCCCCGTTAAAAAGTCTCGCCACAGAGAGCAACAGTCCTACAACGATAAATCATTCAATCATAATACTTCACTCATAGTTAGAAAAACTGGTGGCAGATGGCAGCATTACACATAACAAGCATTACAGAGAAACAACAAAAAAACTTCACGTCAGGTTTCACTACACGTACACGCACATTCCCGCATGTACCGATTCGTTGGGGGGTGGGCGGGGTGCATGTGTGGTTTAGCAGTAGTAGGTACGGCCTCCAAAAAATGGCTCGGGGATCCATGATGTTCTTAAGTCAGCCACCTCGTTGGGCAATTTGCCTGTTGTGGCGTTGTATTTGTATATAATCAATGAATTTTTAAATTAATATTTCCTGTATTAATAATTTGTTTCCTGAAGTGGATATAATTTTCTGAGTGATTTCGTGGCATTTCCGTGCCGGGCATCGCGCAGGAGTTACGGTGGAGAGAGAGCTTCAGTTAACGAGTGATTCGATTGACGAGCAATTCGCGTAACGAGCAAAAAAATTTTGAACAGATTTGGATGGACTCGGTTGATTAGCGATGGTTCGCATTACGAGCGAAAATTTTGCTCTTTGTTTATTTGTTTCGACGTTTGCACAACTGAGCTAATGATTTTCCGCTTTCGTCCACACGTGTAGTAGGAATTTCAGGTGATGGTCTCCCTAACACGCCTCTGTGCGGTCGTGTGGGCACTGTTTTCCCACCAGCTTCGAGGAACGAATGTGTGTGAGCCGGTCTCCCATTTGAAAAAGTCTCTCCGCTGAGAGCAGGCGGGCCTACAACGCGATGCTGACAAAACATGAATATTCGAGCATTTCCGTCTTTGCTTCAGAAAATGGAAGCCAGATGGCAGCATGAACGCGAAACAAGCGCACCTCGACAACATACTAAATACGTTAGGGCCAAGCATACACTCAGAACACACATTCCGGTATGTGCCGATTCGTTAGAAATTCCGTAAAGGAATGTGTACGAGGTGCATGTTCGGTTAAGTGGTAGTAGTAACATTTTGGATTTTGAGCAAGGTTACCATATTTGGCGATATCACCCGAATATTGCAGCTTGACTACTGTACTCTTTATAAGTGTTAATCAATTTTTCATAGCTTTTGGTGACAAAAAGCAAGTTATCGCCAAGAATCGAATTTGCAATAGTGCGATACCAGCGTGACCAAACGTCCTGGAGGATATTTATATTTTCATTTGGTTATACTACTTTCTTTCATTCAAACCGAACACAACTCAGGTCCATCGACATGGGCAATTTACTACCTAGTGAGTTGTGCCGGAAGTTTAAGTGTTGTAACTAACAATCTGAGTGTGTATCTAGAACTGCGTATGGTTTTTCAGTGCTGCCATCTATATTTCAGAAGTGAAGTGTAATGGCTGGATATTTGTACTGTTTGTAGGCCTGTTACTCTCTGTGGCAAAACTTTTTGACGGGGCGCATTCGCGCCTCGAAGTTGGGGGACCACAGTAAACCAACTTCAGCCAACCACCACTGTGGCGACGGTGGGGCTCGTACCCGAGTCCCCGCAACGCGAGTCCGTCATGACCCGTGTGACGGGTCACACTACTGGTGATTGTTGTAAAACCCTGTCATATTTTACGTGATCTTCCTCTAAAATTTACTTATAGCTTCTCCAAATGCATCGCTTTCGTCTGCTATTATTTTGTAATTGCAACGCCAAGTTAACCAAATTTTCGTGATAGATTTGGCATAGAAATAGATTGTAATTTTATAACCCTTGTGATATAGTATAAATTCGTGCGAAGAATATATTTTTGGCAACCCTTACATCCCAAGGGATCATTTAAAAATTAATTTTTTTTAGATGTTACATATATCCGAATCAATTGTTAGTTGTCGAATTGTTACTTTATATTTAAAGTAAAATTCATCAAGTGATAAAACCAAATTAAAAGGCGATAGGGAAAGATGTCAGCGACTTTATCCGAATGCGGGCAGCAATTGTTGTCGGCATCTTGTGTCTGTATGGCTTACGCTAAGTTGGTGAATTTTTCCATCGCCGAAACACGATTCATTTCGATATGTGGTAAACCTGTCAAAATTCAGTCTCATTAGAATATAGTAGCTGTATCCCTGGTTCCCAACTTCGAGGCATGAATGCGAGCCGATCTCGCCACAGAGAGCAACTGGCCTTCAACGGTAAAATCTTCAAGCATTGCACTTCACTCACATATAGAAAAACTGATGGCAGCGCTACACATAACAAGCATTACACACAAACAAACATTACGTAAGGTTCATAACACGGACACGTACGTGCATTCCAACGTGCACGAAGTTCCGCAGTGGAATGCGGACGAGGTGCACATGTATGGTTCAGTAGTCACTGTATCTCTACTGCGAGCGCCGTGGAATATTTCACGACTCTTCAAGAAAAAGTCTAACCATTTAAGGTTACGAGCACATCCCGAATTCTTCCTAATGTCTAACTATCGCATGTATTCTACAGAATAATGGGCTAGATTGTCGATCTAAAAGTGTCCTTCAAGTTTCCGAACTGCTAGTATTGCGTTATCGCGAGGTTATTGTCCGGTTGTAATTAGTCGTCGTATCAAGAAAATGACCACATTACGACGAAATGGAGGGGGAAAATGGATCTTTTGTCTGATCGTACGAGTCCCATGGGGATGACACGGGGCCATTCCGTCCTCCACCCTGGGCAAATGGAAATAATACGATACAAAAGAAACGGCCGTCCCGGAAGCGTATTTTTTTTTTTAATGGCTTCCGCGAATAATTCCCTGTGCTCAGAATAATCACCAAAGCGTATCTCTTTCATCCGTGGTCATCGATTTGTCATTAAGAATGATAGTATGAGTGAGTAATCATTGAAGGGAATAATAAATAATCACGCTTATCGAATGTGATCTTTGATGTAAATCGAATGGATTATTGCGGGAATTATATCGGTTGATGAATTGGCGATTTAAAAAATATCGCTCTCTCTCTCTGATTAATTAATAATTGAGATCTTTTCCAAAATATTTCGTTTGTAATTAGTTCTGATAAAGTAGAGAAGAGCACTTTCGAATTCGTATAAAAGGGGTTACGAACGCTATTTAAATCACAAATTTATCTCGAGTGGCTTTCAACGCCTTTAAGGCAATTCTGCATCTCTGTGGAACCGAAATAATATTGATCGTAAAGTTTGTGGAGTTGTTAATTTCTTCAAGTGGTGTCATCTGCGTTTCCATTTTCGAATTAGTGTTCACTAAATTGCTTTCCGAACAACAGAACGTTTTTTTCTTATCTTTCTTTCTTTCTCCTCGCGTGGGTACGGAGGTGTGTATCCGACTATTTCCGTTTTCAAAGTGTTAAAGAAACCTGCAATGAAAGCGTATCAAGCTAAGTGTCTAGGAAAGATTGTCACGCAGTGCCTAGGAGGAGCGACACGATGAATTTATAGAAAATAATGTCACGCAGATTGTCCATGACAGTGTGTCGTGCATTATCACGAAAATGTGTCATCCAGAGTGTCTAAAAAAAATGTCACGGGGAACATCTGGGGAAGAGCGCCCTGCAGTGACTAGGTTGAGCGTCGCACTTGATATCAAGGAAGAGCGTCACGCTTGGTATCAAGGAAGAGCGTCACGCTTGGTATCAAGTTGAAGCGTCACACTGAATATCTAGGAGAAGCATGACGTTGAATGTCTAGGAAATAATGCCATACAGAGTGTCCCCAGCATCTACTGAAAATGTGAAGGAAAATGTGAGTGTCTAAGAAAGAGTGTCCACGAAAATAGTTTTCTTAAATTCGAAGTATTTCAAAAAACTTCCATGCAGAACATCTGGGAAAGAGTGTTCTGCAGTGTCTAGAAGAAGGAGCGTCGCACTTGGTAGCTAAGAGGAGCTTCACGCTGAATGGCTAGGAAATAGTGTCACGCAGAGTGTCAAGCAGTCTTCGAAAATGGGCCATGTAAAGTAAATGGTTTGTAATCACACATGCACAGGTAACATCAATTGTATTTTATCATACTTTAGTGTCCAGATAGATATATACAGTCGAATCCCGTTTTAATGAATACCGTTATAGCGAAAATCTCATTTTAACGAACGCTTTTCTAATCATCCAGATAAGTTTACAAAGGAATAAAATACAAAACTTTGATTTCTCCGGTCCCTTGGAGTTCGTTATAACGGGATTCGACTGTAGTACAATTTTTGCAAAAGTTCCAATAGAATATCGGATGCGCCCGAGTGGCGCAGTGTTAACACGCTCGTCTTCCACTATGAAGGTTGCCGTCAGGGTCCATGGGTTTGAATCAAGCCAAAAGAACATCAAAAGCAAGTTTACCACCCGATCCTGGTGCGGCCACCGGTAGACGGCGACTTCATTTCCCGCCCAACTCCGCTGATTGAAAATTTCCGTATGGCAATATATGACCGGAGTTGGTGTGTAGTAAAGTAGAATGTCGCGGAAATTCAGAAAGAAGTCGGCAGTACAGTGAGCTGTAATTTAAGTTATTTGTTGAAAGTAGATGGGTTACAAGAAGTTTTACACTTATCATCTGGCCACCAAATTTTTGGAAAAATAAAATTGGTATTTCCTGTGCATTGGTAATTCAAAATCATTTACTTAACCGCCTCGCTCACAAGCGATTGGCGAGAAATTCGGATGATCTCTGCTTGATGAAACGGCGATAAATACAAGTTTTGATAACCTTGTTATAACTTAATGGCATGTTAGAAAAAGGAGGAAAAAGTAAGAAAAAAAACAGATGAAAGGAAAAAACAGTGCATTACTATACTCTTAAGAGAGAGTAGGTATGAAGTATATTTCTCTTTTCACCCTCACCTACCTGTTTTCTTTCCCCTATTACGTACATGCATATAATACAACCCCTATTTCACGTTAGAAGTTTTTTCCTCCTCATCACGGAGATGAAAGGAACCAATTTTTTCTAAGGTTGCAACAACGTTTTCTGGTGATAAGGAGAGAGGAAAGAAAACAGATAGATTTTTGTTCCAATTTATTCCACTGGCGTTTGGACGCAATATTACGTCTTTGATCATAAAGTGGTTAAGATGCTCATATCTCGTCGAATACCTTATCGTTGCATTTAAAATGTTTTTAGAGTGTATTTCACGTATAGTGTCAAATTTACTATAAGATTCGTAAAACTTTGCTAGAGACTATGCATGTTGTTTTTAAAAGAAACAATTATATTTTCGAGAATATACGTGATATTTTCACGAGAATGCATGAAAATACTGCACAAAGCAAGTAAAATATCCTGTGAAATTCACAAATGATGTCCAGCGTTTTATGATACAGGGTTGATCACGAATCCTTCTCGTAAAAGCTGCAATTTTCATCGCATGTTTCTTTTGCTTTTAACATGCAGTTTTCAACCAATACTCAGGGAACTTTCACACTTCACACAAGAGACAGACTAAAAAAATATTAAATCTTACACTTCAGTGTTCGATTATGAGATAATAGAACTTTAAGTAAATGGTTTTTAAATACGCATGCGCAGGAAATATCAGTTTTATTTTTTCCATAATTTGGTGGCCAGATGGAAAGTGGAAAAATCCTTACCATCTAGCTTTACTTTAAGAAAGCAACTTAAATTACAGCTCACTGTATCACCGGCATCTTCCTGAATTTTCGCTACAATCAACTGGAATTTTTATAGAAGTTGCGCTATATATATATCTGGCAATCAAATGAAGAAAAAATAAAATGAAATTGATATTCCCCCCTGCGCATGCGTAATTAAAAACCATTTACTTAAAATGCTCACATCTCGTCGAATACTCAGTTACTGCGCTACATTATAATTGTTTTAACAGTATCTCATGTAAGGCGTCAAATTTTCTGTAAGTTTCGTAAAAATTGGTTAAAAACCCTGGATGTTGTAAGCAAAAAAAAAAGTATTAAAATTGGTGTTTTTATAAAAATCATTCATATCTTCGTTAATATACGTGCTATTTTCACGAAAAAACATGCAAATATCGTACGAAACAAGTATAATACCCTGTTAAATACAAATGATTTCAGCTTTTCATGACACAGGGTTGATGAAAAAAAATTTTTTTACTTCTCTAGTTTTCTGTTGGTCCCCTAAAAATCATTCGTAACTGCACTGGAAAGTTCAAGCATTATATTTACATGTCTGAAATTACAGAAGAGTGTGGCACCATAGCTCATTTGCATAAAACTGTCAGGTGGTTGTAATAAAGTGACCACTCAGTGGTATACATAGGGGAAAAAATGCACATTTGTAGCGTTTCTCTTCATGGGTCCTTTTTGAACTATCCCGAGCAAAAATAGACCAAAAACCCAAAGATAAACGCGATATGGTGGATAAATACGGTTTCCATTTATCCTTTTATAAATACATCGAAAAGGATAATCTCTCCTAAAAGTTCTTTCTCTCTTTCCGAGTTCTCTCTGGGAAAAATATAGACCTAAAGAAAGCGAGACACAGAGAGTTTGCTCAAAGATAAAATGGAGATCGTCTCTTTGGGTAACGTGGAAACTATAGAGATACGCCACTGACAGTAATCTTCGCTTTTCGGTAGATATTTACGCTTATATATATATATAAAGAGGAACCGAAAAAACAAAAAAAAAATGTCTGTGGAGAAGCTGTTTATCTGTATTACTACGTACATACGCGACGAAAGGAATTTTGTTCGGTGACAGCTGTGTTTGCTCGGTGACGCAAAAATACGAGCTGGAACCTGGAAACGTGCAGTTTGTTCAAAGGCTCTCGAAATCGATGCGAACCAACGTCTCGTCTCTTATATTTTCGCGTTGATATTCTTTTGTGGTCTCAGGGATTGAGCCGAGATCATCGAAGGAGATATTTTCTGTACGGATTGATCTTTTCAAAAATATTGCCTAACCGGAAGATTAATAGCTCTCTTCTCTCATTTTTATATTTTATTTCCTTTTCAAACTGTTGCTGAATTAAAGATTATCGTTGAAGGAATTGGTGCCTTTAAGATAATTTTGAATGCCGAGATAATATCGGCTGTAGAGTTCGTGGAGGTGAAGTTTGTTAGTGATCGCCATCTGTGTTTCCAGTTTTTGGGAAAAAGAAAGGTTGTTTATTACAGTGGTTCTTAACCGGGGGCCCATAGTGGTACTGGGATATTTCAAGGGGGGCCACGGAAGAAAATGGAGAAACGGGCCGTGATAGGTGGTTTCGAGGGCTGCAGGGAGCTGAGAAGAAAAATTCAGGTGTTAAATGAAACAGGGCCGACTTAGGGCAAGGACCCACCTGGGCTCACCGCCTATATTTTGCATCAGGATCCCTAGGATGGGGTTTTTCGCAGGCTCCCGGCTAGATTTTTCACAGACCCCTCTTCTGTATAAAATTATAGTGTGAAAAACAAAAAAATGATGAAAACCATATCAGGTTGCAGCTCTGTAAGTCCCACTCATGTGAGTGGCCATGCCCGGGGGTCTCATGTCCATAAGTGACCCCACCTTATGATATTTTGTATAGAGCAATAAATTTTGAAAATAAATGGGAAACATGCGGACTGTTTATTTCCAGCTAAGTATGGGACTACCATAGCATAACTTTGCCTGAGGGGCCCATGATGTTGAGACGGTCCTTTTTACTCGGACTATTGGGGAGCTCAATAAATTATAGGCCAGTGATCTGGAGACCAATCTTCTTTGTGAAATTTTCGTTCAGTACAAATTCGCTGAAAAAATCAATTCAATACGCATAAAGGATCTTGCTTCTAGATGAGAGTCGAAGACTCTGGGTAAGATGGGGAGCCACGAGAAAAAAAATATGGTTCAAAGGGGGCCACGGGCAAAAAAAGGTTAAGAAACACTGGTTTATGACATGATGTCGCTCTCCACTTGTTTTAATGCAATATATACAGAAAGCTGGATGATGTAGAGATATCTATTTTTTGAGATGTTGATTTTTTTTTACTTCAGTCAACATCTCAAAAAGTAAATATCTTCACAACATCCAACCTTCTGTATATCTTGAAAGGTTGTTGGGTATGTGTGTGTGTGTGTGTGTTTGCGAGGGTACGCAGGTGTGTGGCTCCGGCTATTTTCGTATTTTAAATGTTCAAGAAACCTGCAAGGAAAGAGAGGTAAGTTTCTAGTCATGCCATGTGTCTAGCCATGGCAAGATAAATGTCCTGCAAAGATTGCCATGCTACTGTCCAGTCATGGTAAGTTCTTACGAAAGATTATCGTGCTTAGTGTCTAAAAAAGAAAGATCGTGGTGCTATGTGTCTAGAAAAGTCAGCGAAAATACTTCATCTATATCCTCCCTCGTGCTTGAACCCGGGAAAGCAACCTTCACGATGGTAGATGAGCATATTGCCACTACGCCACTCCCACTCGTACCTCAGGTGGAGTGTCTGGGAAAGATCGTCATGCAACATATCTAGGGAAGAGCGTCAGGCTGAGTATCTCGAAAATAGTTTAACACAGATTGTCTGGGGGTAAAAGTAGAGATTGCCTGGTGGCACCTCCAGCATGCTCTGAAATTGGCCAGTGTTGCTGCAATATATTTGTATGGTAAAATCATACTGGAAGTAGCAGAAGGCTGTGATTCCCACAAAGTATCTTGACGTATAAAAGTCGGGCATAAGTTTCCACGAACGCGAATGATTTGGGGACCCCTTTCGTATCTTAAACTGATAGTGAGGATAATCTATATATATATATATGTGAATGTATGTTAATCATATAATTATGTTTATAAATGTGAAAGTATGTATGTGTCTGTTCTTTACACAAATCTACAATTTACGATCGACCGATCGTCGTTAAATTTGGCATATATACCAAACATGTCCCGGATTGAACCGTAGGCTACTTTAAAAATTCGTCAGAGCAGGGAAAGTGCCCCAAATAGGCAAAAAACTGTCGGGCAACAATGGTTTCTGGGCCTCAACAATCCCTTTCGGAATGTTTACTTTGGTTACCGTGGTTCTCAAACAATATGTTCCAGACATGCATAATTGCATGTGCCTTTAGAATGGTTTTGTCCCATCTCTAATGCTGCCATTGTAACAGTTCATTCCATTATAATGGTTTGCCATTTTTCAATCCTCCCAGCAATTGAAGAAAACTCTAGAAGAGCCGAGTATTATTACTAGTGTTAAAATAAATATGGTCTACTCCCGACAAGACTTCCATAATTACTCACGCACCAAACAAGTGTCATGTAAATCCGGATCATTAAATCGATATCAACTCGTATGTACCGTACCACAAATTGAAAACAGCTGCCTTAAACCGCAATCTCATCAATCCAAAGCGCATCATATCATGAATAATGATAATAGTGATCACTAATACTTCGCATTAATTACGCGTTAAAATCTGTAAATCGAATCATGACATAATTATAGTTAACGAACACGCAGGAAACATAACGCGTGAGATAATAAACGATCATGAAATACTGATCCGTGATAATCGTAGGCATTATTACTTCGCCGGAGTATAATGAATCCGTCCGGGAAAAGTAATTAAATTCCAGAGCCGAAATAATGACAACATTGCAAAATCTAATAATGGTTTCAATTAACGTTACAATGATTTTCAATGCAATATATGAAACGGTCGAGTCTCATTAATGTAACCACCACCTCATGTTTTTGTTGGTATCAACAATGCTTATGTGATGTGCGATGGCTTGGTGTGAATATATTATGTCAGTCCATGAAACATTTATTGTAGAATTGTAACAATCTTGCTTTCAGAAAAAGGTTGATTATCTGCTTTCCGCCAAGCTTTATAGTATCGCTAAAACTGCCCCTTAGGGGTCATTAAAGTATTACGCAAGCAGATTTTCAGCCATTTTTGACCCCCCCCCCTGTCAGCAAAAGTAAGCAAAACACTGCCCCTCCCCCTTCTCCCCCTGTCAGCAAAATTTCGTCAGTAGCTTAGAATATTTCATACCTTTAAAAAGGGGTGGTTGATGACGTAAGCAACCTTCAAACCCCCCCTCTCCCCTTGTCAAAGGTCAGCAAATCCGAAACCCCCTTCCCCCCCCCCTCGATGCTCTGGCGTAATACTTGAATGACCCCCTTATGCGTCGCGAGGACCATGGTTTGAACACATAGAATTGGTCGGCTGAAGCTAGTTCTCCAACTAAATACAATTTTTAAGCATGCTTGTGGACCATGTGTCGAGAAACATTGATGTTGACCTTGGTTCATTAGGGCTTCAGTTACCTGTAACAATCTTACAGCACTTTATATTGGGCCAGTTCCAGAAAAAAAAAAAAATCTCAATTTTATTTTTTTTAGCTTCAGATAACTATGACAAGCTTATAGCAATTTACTATGCACTAGACCGCAGTCTTTTTTGGCTTCAGATGACAAGCTTGCAGCACTTTATTATGACAGCCCTTCCAGACAACCTAGACTGCAGCCTTTTTGGCTCCAGATACTTAAAACCTAGGTTTTACCTCTCTTCGGGCTTTTACCGTAACATATATATATACAGTCGAATCCCGTTATTACGAACTCCAAGAGACCGGAGAAATCACTTCGTTAGGAGTCATTCAAGTATTACGTCAGCATCGGGGCGGGGGGGGGGGGGTTCGGATTTGCTGACTTTTGACGACAAGGGGGGAGGGGGTTTGAAGGTTGGTTACGTCATCAACCACCACTTTTTGAAGATATGAAATATTCTAATTTGATTGTGATTTCTCTGATCTTTTGGAGTTAGTTATAACGGCATTCTGCTTTATTCATACCCATACATTTATACCACTCGACAGTGTATTTTCAGATGCATTATTTAAATAGTAACTGCGGTTTTTTCGAGAAAGTATATAATTTTATGTATAAAATGACAAATGTTATACGATGAAATATTTTTTTTTGTGCATTTCTCATAAATCTGAGGGAAAAGTTGGTTTTTTTTTTCCCTCCCAAGACGTCGACGTTAAGAAATTTATAGTTATTGAAGCACGTAAATGTGGGGAAAATTGCCTCTCCTGAAAAGTTTCAAAGGGGGGAAAAAACAAGATTGTTTGATATTTTCGGGATTTTTTTTTTTTTTTTTTTTTACAACGGAAGGGGGAAAAAACCTGAATTTTCCTATTTTTATGGGAAAAAGTCTATTTGGCTCAACAATCGACGTTTCTATTCTACTATATTCTCTCCAAAAATAAAAAAATCGCAGCTATTTTGTTCCTGAAGAAGAAAAAATAAAAATCTCAAAAAATAGAATTCGTTGAGTTCCGATATATTTTTTAAGTAAAATTGAAAGAAAAAAAAAGGGAAATTTTCTTGTTGAGATTTACCAGAAATGAAAAAAATATATTTTTCCCTCTCTCTTTTTTTGTGGTTGAATACACTCTGAGAAGCTCTATGTGAATGAATCAAATATTTGGAATATTTTCCGGGGAGAAAAATGTTTCCGGGTAATCCACGAATATTCGCGAATTCCATTTCAAGAATTTCTTATTGTGCGGTTTCTCTGGTTTCTTTCGTATTCGAGTGGTTTCTATAGGACAAGCGCAAATGTATTTTAAGAAACGTGTGTGCATATATTTTTTTGGAAGTCGTTTCTCCTGAACTTGAGAAATGTGAGTAAATTTTGTGTGGAATGTTATTTCATTTATTTATTATGTTGTTATTCTCATTAAGAAGACACCAACGAATAAGACAAATACACGTTTTTGTTCATCATGGCAGACCCGTTTGTCGTCGAAAACATGGAAGAGTTGATCACTTTTGACCAAGAAAATTCGTGTATTTGCCTTGTTCGTTGATGTCTTCTTAATATTCTCGTGTATTTGCCTTATTTGTTTTTGTCTTCTTAATATTCTCGTGTATTTGCCTTATTTGTTGGTGTCTTCTTAATATTCTCGTGTATTTGCGTTATTCGTTGGCGTCTTCTTAATATTCTCGTGTATTTACCTTATTCGTTGGCGTCTTCTTAATATTCTCGTGTATTTGCCTTATTCGTTGGCGTCTTATTAATATTCTCGTGTATCGGTAGTGTCTTCTTAATATTCTCGTGTATTAGCTTTATTCGTTGGCGTCTTATTAATATTCTCGTGTATCGGTAGTGTCTTCTTAATATTCTCGTGTATTAGCTTTATTCGTTGGCGTCTTCTTAATATTCTCGTGTATTAGCTTTATTCGTTGGCGTCTTCTTAATATTCTCGTGTATTTGCCATATTTGTTGGTGTCTTCTTAATATTCTTGGGCAAAGTTCATCAACTCTTCCATTCTCATTCTTCCAAAAGAAGACTAAATAATGATGCTTCGAACGGCGTCAATTTTGGTGCTAAAAATGAGAAATTTTCAGAGATAGATTTAACAACAGCGAGAACTGTTTTCAATGCTTTATTTTAATTATCGGATACCGAAACGTGGAAAGAGATTAAAAATTACCACGCCATAACTCAGGAGTTCTTAACCTATGGGTCACGACCCAAACTTGATTTGCAGGGGCTTCCAAGATGGATCGTACACATCCCCTTACAGCCAGGGATGCTATTGATGTGGGTCACGGCCCAAACTTGATTCGCAGGAACTTCCGAGATGGGTCATTCAAATCCACTAACAGCCGGGGACTTTTGAGCTACGGCTGGCAACCCAAACTTGATTCGCAAGAGTCTCCGAGATAGGTCGGGTTAAGACCCAAACCTGATTCGTAGGAGCTTCCACTATGAGTTGTACAAATTCATTTATAGCTAGAAATTCTTGAGATATGGATCACGACCAAAACTTGATTTGCAGGGGTTTCCGAGATGGGTCGAACAAATTCACTTGCAGCCAGGGACTATTGAACCATGGCTGAAGAAGTAAACTTGATTCCGAAATGGGTCGGGTCAAAACCCAAACTTGATGACCAGAGACTTCCGAAACGAGTCATACAAATCCATTTACAGACAAGGATTTTAGAGCTATAGGTCACAACCCCGAACTTGATATGCAGGGAGTTTCAAGATGGGCGTATAAATCCACCACGGACTCTGGAGGTATTGGCCACGACCCAAACTTAATTCTCAGAGGCTTTCTAAATGAGTCGTACAACCGACAGTCCTGTTATAAATGCACTTATTGCTTCACTGATTTTACTAATTTTGAGCGCAAACAGTCCCCATGGGTCGTGGAGCCGATCTTGTGGTTGATTTTGGATCGCGGCTGGGAAAAGGTTTAGAAACACTCTCTTAGCTCTTGTTACAGATGCCCTTGATCCTTAGAGATTAAGCCAGAGTTTTGAAAGAAATATTTTCTTAACAGTTGCACAAATTCAACTATTTTGAACTGATAAAGGTTGAATAACAGTAAGCATTTTTATATCACTAAATATCTATCTGCATCTCTCTCTCTCTGTCTACTGTTGCCACCTGTTGGCCATTTGCTGAAGTTAAGGGAGGCTGCAGTCTCTTACTACAGTGATGAGTCTAAAATCGGGAATAAACTTCGCACCAGTTTCTTCCAATTCACGCAAACTATACAATATATATTAATGTCCTTATCAATATTTATGACTTTGCCATCACGCATTTAGCGTAGTATCATCATCGAAGCCAATTTCAGTGAGCCAACGCGCTCCCCCAGGAGTTGTTTTCCATTAGTCTCTGCAAGCAGATCAATCGCTGATGTTTTAAGTATATTTAAACGAGACACCATCGATAGAGGGAGAAAGCTCTCAGAAAAATTTTAGGGTTAGTCTAAGGCATCTTTTCCTCTGTGTTATCTCCCAAGGGATAATCAAAGTATTATCCATTCCATGCATAATATAAAATGTTTTTCTTTTGTTAAACGTTATATGCAGGAAGTTTCCGAAGACGTTTCTGATGACTATGAATTAGAGACGTATTTACATGGCGGCTAAACGGGTTGTAACCCAGAGCACTAAGTTCGGAGGGGAGGCGAATTTGAGGAATGAGTGTTCAATAAAATAATTTTATGAAGATTTTGTAAGTAGTCGTAATTTTTAACCTTTAAGTAATCGGTATAGCGCCTTTTATTTGAGAACCCCTCAAAAGTTATAAACTTGACACGTTTGGCGAAGGCTATAAGTCAGCAAATGTCCTGTTGCCAAAGGAGAATTGTGGGAAGGTGCAACGCGAAACATCACGATTCTTCTGGAAGGTTGATTTTCTGCCCGTCCAGTGGCGTCACTAATTCGGAACTATGAAATAGATTTCTCTCGGATCTTCTTTTTTTCGAAGCTTCTCCCGCACCTATAAAAAGTGAAACCATCACAAGAAAGGGGTCAGTTTTGTTGGACTGAATGCGAGAAACTTATTTGTAGTTCGCTCTCTGGTTAGCGTGTTTTATCAAGATCACTGCTTGTGAACAATTGTAAATAGCTGTTTCTGTGAATAAATTTATAACGTTCTGCGAATTGATTCATCTTCTGCTAATTTCAAGAACTTGTGAGACATTATTCGGAACAATAAGTGGAATGTGAGAGAAGGGACTACAAAATATTTCTGTTGCGGTAAAACAATAAATTGGTTTCTGTCTAGATAGGGAGGGACTAGGTCAGTGAGTGACCAAACGAATGACCTAGAGAGTTTGCAAGTATGATAATTGACCAAAACTGTGTAAGCATGTGAATGACACGGAACAAAAAGCCAGCTCGGCGAGTTGTGACCTAAAGAGTAACCTAAAGATTTTTCGAGCACGTGTATGACAAAGACACTGTGCATGCATGTGAATGACCAAAGGGGTGACCTAGAGAGCATGGGATGGGCTCAGTGGCTGACCAAACGAATGACCTAGAAAGTTTGCAAGCCTGCTAGTGACCAAACGAGTGACCTAGAGAGCGAGGGACCAAGTTCGCGAGTGGCCTAAAGAGTACGCAAGCATATGAGTGACCAAAGAAGTGGCCTACAGAGCGAGAAACCAGTTCGGTGAGTAGTGACAAAAATTGTAACTTAAAGAGTTTTCAAACATGTGTGTGAGGCACAAACACTGTGCATGCATATGAATGGCCAAAGGGGGTGACCTAGAGAGAGAGTGCGACCAGCTCGCTGACCGACTAAAAGACTGACCTAAATTGTTCGTGAGCATGTGAATTATCAAAACAGTGTTTCAGCATCGGAACGACCAAAATAAGAAAAAGTGGGTAAGTGATAAAAAGAGTGACCTAGAGAGTGTGCAAGCTTGTGAGTGACCAGATGAGTGGTCGATAAGAATGTGTACGCATGGGAATGGACCTTAATAGCGAAAGCCTGGGTAAATGAACGGTAAAAGAGTGACCAAGAAAGTTTGAAAGCACCTGAAAGACAAAAAGAGTGATTAAAAGACGCAGAAGTATTCACATATATGAGTTTTAAGCGAACCACATAGCCCAAGGAAGCAAGTTTTTGGAATGAGTGATCAAGAAAATTAGACCAGAATGTAAGGGGTGGGGGGGTTGCAAAATTGCTGTAGCCCACAGGCAGCAAAACCCCGAATCCGCCACCGACCATGCTAAATGATGGACTTGATTCCATATGGAATATTCCCACCAAAAGAAACCACTAAAAACCCAAGAAATATACAACGCGTCACAGAGAGAAACTCAATTACAGTTACTCCATCATCTTTAATGGTTGGATTTCGTTGAAAACTCCAATTTACATTCAAAATAATCCTGTTCATAGAGTAAATTTTTAAAATTTCATAAAATGTCATCATTTTTTTTTGTGCGTAGAAATTACCAAAAACAAAAAAAAACTATTTTTCCCTGCATTTCGCCAAAACTTATATAATACAAAAAAAAAAATGTTTTCCACGCTATATTAACAACACAATACTACTTATCGTGTTTTAGTCATTACGTTGCGCGAAGGGGATTTTTAAAAACAAAATTTTGTCAGAAAAACTAATTTTTTCCCTCTTCCTCTAAAAATAATTAAGGAAATCACGGAACTCGCAAACATTTATTTATTTTTTTTCGATATTAAATTAATAGGATAATTTTACTTTAAAAAAAATGAATCTCTTAGAAAAAATTTTGTTTTCACACAATACGTACGGATTATTTACGAACCATTAGCGCATATAGAAAAAAAAAAATGCTTTACGCTTTCAGGAAAGTTTTTGGGGATTTTGATTTCGAATAATATTTTCCGTGGAAATTTCAAAAGTAGTTTTCTTTTCCCCACGTAATCAACGTTCTGAAGCGTTATTTTTCTTTGGGGCTGAAGGGGAGGGACGATAATGTGTTCTCTGTAATGGTTTTTTTTCCGTCGTCGATTGTTGGAATTTACGAGAAATTCTAATTTACTAATGAGCGGCGTCAATTTTTTTTTTTTTTTCAATTTGTCCTGTTCGTTTTGAAACCACGTATACAGCGGCACTTCGGTTAACGAGCAATTCGCATAACGAACAGGAATTTTGAAAAAAAGTTTCGATTCGATTATAAGGGGCCGTTCAAGTATTACGTGAGCAAATTTTTAGCCATTTTTGACCCCCCCCCCCTCTTTTCTCCTTGTCAGCAGAAGTCAGCAAAACTCTGACCCCCCCCCCCCCTGTTAGCAAAATTTCGTCATCAACTCGTCATCTGTTTCGCTTGGCCTCCTAGACATATCACTAATTAAGTATACGCCAGAGCCAACGAGAATAACTTATAATCATCTTTATTTACACAGACGCCTAAACCACAGCGTCCGACATCTCTCATGCTCAACAGTCAACAACCTTCTATCTATGACATGAATGTCGCTCTCCACTTGTTAATACAAGATATACGGAAGACTGGATGTTGTGAAGATATTTATTATTTTAGATGTTAATTTTTCAAGGAAGGAAAAAACTCATCTCTGCCTCTACCGGGAGTCGAACCCGGGTCCCTCGATTGCCGGACGAGTGCTCTGACCACTAAGCTACAGAGGAGATAGAGATTTTCCTTCGCTAGAGCGTATATATGCCAAACGGAACCGTGCAATGGACGGTGAAACCGATCAGCTAATAGCTCATGGACGACGAGCCACACGAGCTATTAGCTGATCAGTTTCACCGTCCATTGCACGGTTCCGTTCGGCATATATACGCTCTAGCGAAGGAAAGTCTCTATCTCCTCTGTAGCTTAGTGGTCAGAGCACTCGTCCGGCAATCGAGGGACCCGGGTTCGACTCCCGGTAGAGGCAGAGATGAGTTTTTTCCTTCCTTGAAAAATTAACATCTGAAATAATAAATATCTTCACAACATCCAGTCTTCCGTATATCTTGAACCTTCTATCTCTTCGGCTCCATGGCCTTTTCACCCGATCCGATTATTATACATCACTTCATTTCACTTCCGACACATCATCGACCTTCTTTGAATCCTAACGCATATTGGTGGGATCAGAGACGTACACGGAAGGAGGGGGGAGCATAGGGGGCTCGTGCCCCCCCCCCCCCGGTGATTAAAAATTTATTTTTTTAATGCAAAGAAATATTTTTTTTTTCAATTGAAATTTCGGACGAAAATACCTTTATATGTTGTTATAATTAATTTCTGTTAATTTCAATGTTATTTGTAGGCTATGAACGCAAATCTTATGTTTAATAAATTCATTGCGACCCACCCTCTAATCCATATAATGATAAATCGCATAAACGCCCTTGGCCCGTGGACCAAATATGGCCCTGGGGGTTATCTGATGTCGCCTGCCCTCCTCAAAACTAATTATGTAAAAATGAACTAAGAGACACATTTGCAGATCGCTTAAGTGTCCCGAGGTAAAATTCCAGAGCATTTAAGCGGCCCGTGGCACATTTAGAGATCCTTGTGACATGTGACGTAATTTTAGAAAATTTAAATTGCCCCCAGTGCGGTTCTACATCACTCAAGTTTAGAGATCACTAAAGTGGCTCTGTAGGCCACTTTTCAATAAGGAGAAATGTTACTTCAAGTGCCCACAAACTATCGAAAGGTTTTTTTCGTTTTTGGGGCATCGAGTAAGATGCCATTAAAAATATTTCATATTTTCATAAAGGGTGGTTGATGACGTAAGCATTATCCAAACGCCCCCACCTTTGTCATCAAAAGCCAGCAAATCGGAAACCCCCCCCCCATCGATGTTGACGTAATACTTGAAGGGCCCCTAACGAGCGATGATTCACATTACAAGCAAAAATTTTGCGCTTTGTTTATTTATTGTCTCGTTATCACAACTGAGCTGATTGTTTTTCGCTTTCATCAACACAAATGCTGTGAAATTTTGGGTAATATTCTCCCCTACAGTCTTCGATCAGCGTACCTTTTACTCGAAAAATTAACATCCGTGTACGGGCTTGACTGGTTACGATGCGAAACTAGATGTCGCATTGTAACCACGCGTATGAGCGCTTGGAGTTTTTTTTTAATATAAATTCCACTTGTGGCCAGGAGGTGACTGTAGACAAACTGATGGTCCTCCATTGCTTGCAACAGCAAGATCTTATGGAGGGTATTTTTCCCGAGGAAGAGGGAACTATCCTCACTTCAAATAAGATGAGAGAGATGTGTGAAATTCTGGAATCTGTGCAAAATTCTGTAGAAAAGAACCAATCAAATAAAGGCTGTAGCAGTGTGAGAGAAATGAATCTGTCCAAGAAAAACTCAAACTCCCCATTTTTGAAAAATCCTAAAAAGGAGGCAAAAGCAAGTGTCATTCGATATTTTTCAAAGTCGGACAAAGAGAATAAGTGAAATCAGAAAAAAGTGAGTCCCTAAGTCGTCCAAAACACTATTGCTCCTCTCTCTCGTCGTTTAGAGTGAGTTAATTTGTAAACATTATCGTATTGCATGTTTGTTTATGGCGTTATCATATATATATATATATATTGTATTGTATTATTTATTATATTGTTATTGAATGAAGCCATTTTTATTAGTCCCTTTTATGTGAATGAATAATTGTGGAACGAATTATGCGAATTGCCATCATTTCCTATGGGGGAAGTTTGATTCGAATAACGAGCACGTTGGCGGAACGAATTAAGCTCGTTAACCGAAGTTCCACTGCATATGCATTTTCTCTGTCTTCTTTCCCTCTTTATCCCTTTTCCCTTTAGCCTTATTGTTTTACTCTCTTTCATCTTTCTTTGCTTTTGTACTTAAATGTACATTTTCTCCCCGCTTTCTGTGCACCTCGTCTTTTGCACCTGTTTTTCTTGGTCGACTCCCCTGTGTACTCTCTATCCTACTCTCTTCAATTAATCAGCTGTAGGCCCAGGTCTAATTTACCCTCTCGTGTGCATGACCATAGTATGGGAAAATGTTCAGTTGTACATTCTTTTGACTCAAACTGTAAAAGAAGAACCCAACGAGAGGAAAATGTTCGATGTTTTAAATAAGGCGTGAGTTTTCGTACTCACGTAACTAAAGCAGAAAAAAAAAAATTACTCTTCTTCAAAGTATTTTATTTTTCCAGGCCGCGGTAGCTCAGGTCTATAAGATACTCGTACCAAAGGACGTTTAGAGGTTCGATACACGATTCGTCCTTGTCAGAAACTTTCCTGACACAAGGGGTACAACAGAACCGGTGACATGACCACAGAAAAAAAAATTGCTACCGCAGGGAGTCGCATATCGAGGAGTTAGCGCACCAATCTTTCAATGAGTATAAAAAAAAGAAAGAGGCAGCCGTTCGGAACCGGTTGACCTATAATTTATTTGTAGGTCCCAGTCTAATAAGCTCTCGTGCGCGGAAAATGGCCGTGGTGCGACAAAAATGATCAAATGATCAAAGTATCTTCCCTCAGATGATATTCCATGGTCCCATCGTTCAACCCACTTTTCAAAGCAAGTAGGGAAGACTACCTCAATGAACCCTGCACGGCTACAATTTCTTCTAGATCGCGATGCTTTCTCGATATATGCTGTGACAAAATTTTCAAAACTTGAACATAATATGTAAATGCGATGCAAAACATAATATGTGAATCCCTTTCCACACCCCTCTTACAGTCCGAATCTTGCAGCATGAAATTTCTAGCTGTTTGTGACGTTGGAGGAGAGGCTACGTGGAGGAATTATTAGATAGATATGACCGCCCACAACCCCAGACTGATGCAAAGCAACAAGGTAGCAGCAGCATTATTAGTTCTTTCAGCTGTGTAGGTTTCCATGAAACAGCTTAAAGACCACGGATGCTTGGCATACTACGTCGAAAGCAATCAAGAAAAAAGATAAGAAAAATGGTGAAATTCCTTGCGGAACATCCTAGATCCGTCTCTCCTCCAGCTCCTGTAACTCCGGTACCAGTGCCTCCGTTAAGGAGATCGCCGCGTCTTCACCCTGACAGTGCACTGGTGGCACTGTTTGAAGGTGAGGAGCAGGATTAATCCTAAATCTGATCAAGTGTCCCGGAGATATTTTAAAGACCTTCAAAAGCGAATCGGACTGAGTGTATTGAACTGCCCGAGCGCAATGGGGTGCTCTGCCTTTCTGTTATACACTTTGAATTTAACTTGATTAATTTGATTCTTCGTTTTACATAATTTTTAATTTCCTTTCACTAGTTGTAATTTTTGACGTATCAATAAATATTGATTTTGCCAGAGATGCCCTGGACCCCCTGGGGGGGGGGGCGAAGAGCTTACGTTGCTTCTTGCGATTGAGCCTAGCTGTCTCTCTCGCGGTTTCTCCAGTTTCTCCAGCTGAAAGAAAACGTCTTCTTTACTTGCTTTAAAAGTGAATGGAAAGATGGGGCCATTGCATATCATCTGACGGAAGATACTTTGAAGGGTTTTTTTTCTTTTGCTGTAGGCTATCTATATGTTTCTTATTTTTTTCCTTTTGCTTCAAGAAACGCACTGAACTTGTGAGTATAACCATGGCACTCACCCGTTTTTGATCCAAAAAAGTCATTTGGCTATCGAGAGAGATAGACGGTCTTTTGTCAAGCCGAATTTTACAAGGATTTCCGGATCGTTGACATATTGGGGGCTGAGGAAAAAAAATATATCCGTATATCTCTTCTCTCTCTCTACCGTCCCACATGACGGCATTTGCTGGGGTTTAAGACAGGCTACTGCCTCTACTTCAGCGCCACACACCACAGTCCCTGGAAAATAAGGAAGGCAGTGTCGTGTCTGCAGTTGTGTAGATGGTAGCATGTTTGCCCGGTTTGCAAGAAGGGCCTGGGTCTGAGTCCCGGCGGAGACCAGATGACTTTTCTTTCCGAGTTCAACCTCAGCATAATAACCAGAAAATATCTGTTTCCCCGTCTGGCTATTGTATATTCCAGCACACTGAAAGAACCACGTTACCGACAATCAAAAGGCTTAATAATAATCAAATTCCCCACTTTAATGCCTTTGGAAGTTCATCTAAAAATATATCAAAAATGCCGTCATGAAATATAGTCTCGATTGGTGTAAGAACAAAGAACATGCTCTCTCGAGCATAATATAATAATAATCGCAACTTTTTTGAAAACTTCCATGTTCAATAACTCTTCTGGGGATAATTGGAATCGTAAAATTAAAAGCTCATTACACGATTAGGACCTTTCTCTTTATCCTAGTTTTGTTCCGACAATTCCCAAGGCGTGCTCCGCAGGAACGGCGGCGTCTTTTCTTTTGTCACGCGATATACTAAAAGATTGGTTTTTGTTTTTGTCCTTAGACCTACCAACGCCCAAGGTCAAAAGTGAAATGCATTCATCGAATACAAAACGTGAGAACCAATCACCATCCCGCAAAACGGAGCCGACTCTTCCAAACAATTCGCCAATATTTCTTCCATTTTCTTCTCGCTCTTATTCAAATATTCGTGGCAAATTACTGCTCCAAAAAAGTAACCGAATATCTTTTTTTTGGCGATCGATTTCTCGGGCTCGTATACTTTTGGTGTAAGTTATTACCTATCCAATATAACATTTTTTTCTCACTGTTCACTGAGAATTTTTGGGGGGAATTTTTATATGAGGGAGAAGAGATGGAAAAATATTTCATCTCACGTTTCTAGAGAAAAAAAAATTCCCATGAGCATAAATCAAGGCTTTACTGAACTTCTTCGCGCGTTTCTTTTCATTTGCATATTCATCCGAAATGAAACTGAAAATTCGTGTTTCCTAAAATTTTATTCATATTCGTTCGAAGTTTATGGCTTCGTATTTCTCTTGATTTGTAACTTTTTTTTTGTTTTTGCGAGTTGTTTTCTGGGAAGGAGTTTTAATTATGATGTTTACGGAAATTATGGAAATGTTCGGCTTTTTTTTGTTCTTTACATGGAATGTTGTTCTTGGTTGAAATTTATGCCCCCTATACCATAGATTCCGTGAACTGAATAGGAAATCGGTCCCACATACGGTACACGAATGCCAATATCTCTTAATATTATTCAAAAATTCCAGCGATAAAGAACGAGTGACGCAGTGGTGAGATGCTCGTCTTCCATTGTGAAGGTTATCGTCAAGATCCATGGGTTCGAATCCGGGCATGGAACGTCCGAAAAATTGCCTTTATGTACCGAACCGACCACCGGTAGATGACGCCTTCGTTTTCCCCCAGCTCCACTGGTTGGAAATATATGACCGAAGTTGCTAAATGAATCTTATATATAAGAATGAGTGAATCTTCTCTCTCTCTATCTATCTCTAATGAATCTTAATAAAGAAATAAAAATCTTACAAAAAATGTGATGTTTTTTTGTTCAATTGAAAATTCAACCGTGTGCTGAGGGAATAGTTGTAGAAATGCTTCTCTCACTACTAATACAAATACAACACCACAACAGGCAAAATGCCCAGTCAGGTACCTGAGAAAAAGATGCCCATAACAAATATGGGTGTCTGATATTTCAAAAGTACAGCAACCCAATTGAAAATGCAATTAAAAACAATATATATATACCGTATATGCTCGTGTATAAACCGATTTTTTTTTGCGGAAAAATTCGTTCCTCAAGTTGGGGGTCGGCTTATATTTGGGTCAGTTTTTGATGAGTTTTACTGCAGCGTAAAAATAATTTCAATTTTTTTTTTCAGTTATCTTTTCTTAAAGATACTCAAACTCAGACTTTGCAAATTGGATACAATCGAAAAAAAATCGTGTTAAAAACAGAATCTCTGGGTTCGCAACCACTGTTCTCCCCAGTACGATCCAACCCACACGGGTAAAAGGCTTATGTCCCGGGAGGGACAGAGCCTGGGTAGTGTCTGGTCTGACGGGTTCGCACCTACAATCACCGACAAAATGGTGATAGGGGCAGTCAGAGACACTCTACCACTACTCAACAATTTTACACAACAAGCAAACCTAACAGAGAATAATAAATAGGAAAAAGAAACTAGAATATAATTATATATGCGTATGCCATCTATGTGTCATTTAAAGAATTTGATCTTGAATAAAATATTTGAAATTATCGCAGGATCATGATGAAAGCAGGCCAAATCACTCATCATCTGTGGATGATCCAACTCACACACGCATTCACTATTACACATACATTACTCTCTTGTCTTTTCCTTGACCGGGGGTCCTCAAGGGGCCCCCAGCCCGCAAGGTGACTTATGGCTCACTTTAAGTGCCAGGCATCACCGTTAAACTTTTGATTCTGGTCTGTGGATGATGGGAACGCCCTGAGGGTTAATGGAACTTCATAAAATATTCCGATGGTCTCGAAAAACGGCTAATTAGATGTTTCGCGTGTTTCATAGAATTTAATTCTTTAATGATTTTATATAATGTAACCACAGAGTTGCTCATGAAACTGTACCGTGTTTCAGAGATTTAATAAATCTTCAAAAATTGGATTTTTTGCTGAGCATTTCGGGAAAAAATCTACGGGATGATTCAGAAAGGACCCCCCTAACTTTGAAATGTGTCCAAATGTAAGAGGCTCGATCGAGTAAACTGTAAGTACGCTTATATTTGCTTCCCATGTTTTATGTTAAAGTGGTACAGTCAAACCTCGTTAATGAGTCACTCTCGGGAGCGCAAAAATATGACTTAGCAAGCGGAGTGACTCGTTAAGCGGAGTAAGACATAGCTGTGCCAATTCCTGCCTGAGGATAATTGGGACTTGCAAAAAATGACCCGGTAAGCGGAGTGACGTGTTAACCGGGTGGCGCACTAACGAGGTTTGACTGTATTGGTAAAAATGAATTTTCCAAAGCTTTCAAAAAAGCTACGTCTAATTCAAATGAAAACAAAAAGATAAATAAAAATTACTGGAAAGTTCAGCAGATAACTGAAATTATTATCTGTCTCGAGTTGGCTTTCAATCATCCAATAAAAGTTGACGCACGTGATTTAACTGAAATTTATCAGTGGAAAACATCCTCTTAGTGGAAATTACCTCATAAGCATATGCAAAACTTCTTTTTTTAAATGTTCAAATGGCTGGACGAAGCAAGCCAATTATCTAACAGATACTAATGAAAATATTCGAAAAGATCATTTTGGAAGTAACTTAATATAAAATGGGCAGGCAGTACAGTTACTGTGCAAACTACCGTAATTAACAAGCTAGCAGAGAGGGCGCACTCGGTTCTCGCAGGGGAATGACGGCAAGCGTGACGTCAGCTGGGTATCGACTCTAGCCAGCACCTCCTAGAGATATAAGGCCTCTGCAGTCTGCTTGTGACGTCAGTAAGTAGTCCATTTTCCCTCAGAATATTAAGGGGGAAAAATTCCCTGCTCGTGCCAGTATCATCGTTGTGCGGAAAAGAAATGATCGGGCTCAGAATTGGCGATTTCCATGCCCCACATCCAATCACTATGCGATATTTGTAAGCCAATCAGGAAGATTTTACGCCAAAATAAGAACGAAATAGGATGCTGTGTTTCAAAATGTGGCAAACTTGCTAGGTAGTCTGAATGACGTTTATGGCAAGCACTGCAGAGGCCTTCTATCTGTAGGAGGTGCTGCTCTAGCGCCTCATGAGACAGCCCTTGTTATACGGCGTTGAGCAAGACGACCATTCCGAATCCATCTAAATGAGAATTTATAGGATAATATCACCCTCCGTTTATAAAGGACATTTCATCGAGACTGGCACCATCTGAAAGCCAAAATTGTGACTAATTTCATAGACTGGTGTAAGTGAATTTCTAGTTCTGTCTCATTTAACGAACTACTAGTTTCGTCTTTCCTAGTTGTGTCCTTTTAAAGTTAGGGCAACCCTCTGTATCATGTGTTCGGCAACGAACACAAACTTGAAAAATATTCCTTGGAGCTTCAAACTTAAAGAATCAATTTCCGGAAGTTGAACTGAACTTCTCGGCACTTCCTCGGTAACGTGAAAAACTGAAAACCACTGCGGCGTGATGAATTAAGTACTCAAATATAGGCGTTTTTTTTTTGGCAGACAGTGCTGGAAGTATTCCAGAAAACATCCGTGTAATCAAAATAACTTTTATCATCCACATTTTTATTCAGTTAAGTTTCTCGAATAAATCGGTAATATATTATTACAAAAATATTTCTCAAGTTTTTTTACGATCTTTACCAATATGGCCGTTACAAAATAGAGAATGATACTGATAATTTTATATAATGGAATGGTTGGAAAAAATTTGCGTTATACTGAATGGGTAGTTGTTGTTGGTCTCACCAATGTCTGATAACTTTTGGCTACGTGACAGAAATATTTCCTCGTCCCCACAACGTTCGTGGTAAGACGAATAATATTGAAATGATTTGCACTTTTGTGATTTTTTGAAATGTCTTTCACTTTTGAAACTTTTTTTGCCTGGGAAAAATTCTTACAAGAGCAGATGCCAGTGAGTTGCCGGTCGATACTTTGCAACCTTCACTATTTCTCGCAGTCAATGCTGAACAAGAAGTTTCATTCTTTTTGTTCAGTATCGGAAAGAGTTCTTGCGATTTCAAGAAAGCAAGTGAAATTCAATTGAAGTTTCCAGAATTTGAGATTTCCGAGTGATGCCATACCGAGATTTACGTTCGTTTTTTGCACTTGTGCGTCTACAGGTAAAGATGATCATTTCTTGCTTCAGTGTTTTGATGGCTTATGCTGACAAAGGGGGGGAGGGGTCAAAAATGGCTGAAAATCTGCTTACGTAATACTTGAATGGCCTCTTACAAGTCAGGGACGACTGAAATTACGGGTTATATGGTCACGAGATGTATACCAGTTTCTAGCCCGCGAGCAGCACTGCGCTGAAGGTTGAGATGGCGAAATCAAGATCATCAATAAATCAAATTAATGAAAACATAATTGCTGAAAATGGAGTTTTCGATTTGTTTTACTGTAGTTTTCACTTCTTTACGACCACGAGCGCAATAAAACGTCAAAACTCGAGTCGAATAAACAAGTTCTCTGTGTTTTTTTCCCTCTTTCTTCGCCATTGTGAAGCTTTACAGTAACTCTATCTCTATGGAAGTTGCTCTTTTTTTTCCCTTCCTGTTTTATATTGCTGTTAATGATTTTTTTGTTTTCATACATATAATGTATCTTTGCACCATGCATGTAAGAATGAAAGAGAACACGCAGGGTGAGGATGAAGATAGGACTCTAAAAAACCCTCTTATCTATTTTATCTATAATACTTTTCATTTTTACATATTTTTCCCCCCTTTTTCTCCTTTTCCTAACGTGTGATTACGTTAGCACAAAGTTACCAGATTTATCGCCTATTGGTCAAATAGAGATAATCCAAATGTCGCCAAAACCTTGTATGTGAAATGGTTAAAAAGCTTCATCGGGAATCAACTTGAATAAGCATAGCTGCAGCCAAAAGTTACTCGCCAATTTGGTGGTGGCCCCGATTACAGAATGTGAGCCAAATTTTATTTATAGTGATAATCTACAGTTCTCAAACAACCAGATTGGACTTCAGACGGTCGTCCTCCAACATAGGGTCTGCAACAGTGGTTCTCAAACTTTTGCCACCCGCGCCTTCCTTGCCTTAGTCACTGTTTATCCATAGCACACCAGAATAGTCTAGAAAAGAACCATTTCAAAGCATTGGATAGTCAAACTTTAGTATCGACTGCTCGCCGAGACGCCCCGACGAAAGTTGACGATGCCTTTAGGAGCTAGGCTGCGCACTTTTGAGGAAACTCTGGTCTACTCTGTTGCCGAGAGGAAACGAATGACAATTACCAAGGGTTTTTAGTAATAAGCTTCGAGTGGTGGAGTGGTAAGATGCTTGTATCATCAAGAAAACTCCTTGCAGGTCAGCGGGTTTGATCCCGGGGGGGGGGGACATAAATAACACGTTCTTTACCTACTCAACCTAAGGTGACCACCGATGGACGGCGCCTTCATTTCCGATGCAATTCAATCGGTAGTAAAAATTAATGTATGGCGATATGACCGATTTGCTGCGTTGTAAAGTAATAGTAATAACCCATGTTTTATTGCGAATCGGTTTTCGTCGCCAAGTTATTTTATCTTTAGTTTCATTCTTTCTTAATGCTACAAGTCAACTTCAAAGAATGTCAAAATGGCGCTGAAGACACCAAGCGCGAAAGATCTGACGCCAATTGTTAAATTACTTAGAACTGCTTTATCATAAGAAGAAGAATAGGTTTCTTCGATGTCACGTGACGTAACGCGTGCTGAATTCTGTTCGCTTTGACGGCTATAATTTACTTGATTCGAATACTACCATCCATCGGCCCTCAGAAGAATTTTGTTCATTCGAGCTCCTTTCCAGCTGCAGTAAAGGTGATTTTCATCCATTCGTACCACTGAAAGAGTTATAACGCCGGTTACATATAGAATCGGATACGTTCATGATTGTACTCAACAAGATTCACGAAAATCAATTTTTGATCATTGATCATTTTTGTCGCACCACGGTCATTTTCTGCACTTTCGAGGGCTAATTAGACCGGGCCCTTCAATTTATTGCAGATTCCTTTTCGACAGCCTTTTTTTATACTGACTGAGAGGTTCGTGCGATAACCGCTGGATGTGGGAGTTCCTGCAGTAGCAATATTTTTCTGTGGTCATGTCGCCGTTTCTGTTGTATCCATATGTTTGGAAAGTTTCTGACGAGGACGAACCGGGTATCGAACTAGCGACACCTCTAAACATCCCTTGGTACTTTAGGCGAGTATCTTATCGACCCGGGCTACAGCACCCATCAATTTTAGTCGCCAAATCATTTTCTTCTTGTCTTCAATTACTGTATATTCTTTCTTGATGCTACAAGGAAATTCCAAAGAATGCCAAAATAGCACTGAAGATAGCAAACGCGAATGACCTAACGCCAACTGTTAAACTGGTTCTTGAGACTACTTTATGTGTAAAAAAATAGAATTCCCCGATGTCACGTGACGTAACGTGAGCTCAATTGTGTTCCTAGACGAATATAATCCATCTAATTCGAACGCTACCATCCTTCGACGCCAAAAAGAATTTGGCGCATTCGAGCTTCTTTCCAACAGTTGTAACGCTACTTTTATATCCATTGCCATCAATAAATTGGTTATAAAGCTTGTTGCAAATAGAATCAGATACGTTCATGATTGTACTGAACAAGACTGACGAGAATCGAATTTCCTGCGAGACAGTTGATTGTCTGAAATTGAGATTTGCATGCCTTCATCTATCCTAACGTCACGCTCTCGTGCAGTCTTATTGGTCAACAAATTCCGCGACATTTCCCCCCTCTTCGACGGTGTCAACGACTTTTGTCGCACCGTAAAGGGGTAAATTGTTTTCAGACCTTGATGACGAAGTCACTAAATTGCTCGCGGATGCCCGAGTATTTATCTTCCTCAACCTTTTTAATAAAAACGGAAGCCACTAGAAGTCATCAGAGAGAGAGAGAGAGAAGAGTGTACTTTCACAATGACTTAAATCTGCTCCATTTCTGTGGAATATCTTTCTTCATTTTTATATCCATTAAGCTTTTCATTCTCTCTCTTTCTCTCTTTTTTCCTACACCGTCCTTCATTTGATGGTAACGAGGTTATTTGACTTCGTTACCTCCGTTGAGCTGCTTCCAAAATGTGAGTGTTTTCTTCGTCATGTCTAAAGAAATTCTGGCTTTTATTTGTTTATTTTTCAATATAGTTTGCTGGTCATTAACTTCCATTAAGAAGGTCTCGACGCGGCAGTAAGTTTTAAGTTGCTTCTCTTGACAGGGATTTTCGTGTACGTCTGCTACAAGACCGCCCTTACCAGACGCGGGGCCCGGTGCGGAATTAATAGCAAAGCAGTGTCGTCTTAATAATTTCGGGCCCTTTAGCCCCGATTTTTTATATTCTGTGGGAGGGGCGGAATCGGCATCCAAAAAAAAGAAAGTTAGACACAATTTAATGTAAATTAACTGAAAAAAATTACTGAAAATTTTAAATTGATGAACAAATAACTCCAAAATCAGTAAAATTAGGAGCTAATGAACGAAATTGTCGGAGAACTGGTGAAAATTCTGAATCGATGAGTCGAAAGTGAGAGATATAATTGACAGTTTATTCCAGCTCCCATGAAAATTCAAAATTCCAGAATGGATGAAAATTAAGAATTTCTGAACGAAATAGTTTCAGAATGGATGAGCATTCAAAAAATGTAGCCATAAGTGCGGGGCTTCCCGTAACGCAGGGTCCGCTGCGACCGCCCCTGTCTCGTACACCGCTAAGGCAACATCTTCTGTAGCAAAAAGCCTCCGCGCCAAGCTTTGACGTCACTGAAGTCGCCCATTTCACCTGTAGCCATTGGTTATAGTAGTCCGACGTATGCGAAAAATCTTTACTTTTTTTTGCAGTATATTCAATGATTATAGATCAAAATGGGCGACTTCAATGACGTCACGAGATTCGCGGGGAGGCTTTTTGCTAAAGAAGGTGTTGGCTGAAGTCGGCTATGTTCTGGTACTGTTTGGAACAGGTGTTTCCCCCCCCCCTCCCGCATGTCCCACGAGCCACGTGTGACTCTTGAAGCTTTCCGCGGCGGCTAACAGACGGAAAGGGGTTTATAGCATATTTTTATTTTTCGATCATTTTTAAAGAATAGTTGAAAATAGCGCTGTTAGCAAGGTTTTGTTTGGAACAGCGCCATCTGTGAGTGGAATTTGAAATTTTTCTCTTCATTTGTCAGGAAAAAAAATTCTACGCCATGGGGATAAAATGTTTTTTATGTTAATTGGTTGGTTTTTTTTTTTTTAAATTAGTTTTTAAAATGTGTAATATATCTTCTCTCTACCCTGTTTTATCCGAAAAAAATCAATAATTTTAATCACCGATATCTCGGCGAAGATAAGTGAATTTTACGGACTGGCATTTTTCGAGATTGGGGAAGTATACAAATTTTAGTTGTTTGTTTGTGCCCCAACACGGTGCCGTACGTTGCATCTCATCGGATATCGTCAATTCACTGTATATATATATATATATCCAGTTATTTAAGCTCGAAAGGATCATATGCGTCCTGTATAAGGAGCTAGATCCAAGTAAGTATATAATATATAAGGTATGAGGATACATATACACAGGGCTTATGAGGAACGTGATCTTTTCCAGTTTCCGTGATCCTCCGCTAAAGTTATCGGATCGATAGTCCCATGACATTCATAATATTCATTGCATGTTGCATGTGTTTTTATATATTCCCTGGATAAAATGAGTTTTCTGAAGGACTCATGTTTTGAATATCGAAATACACAGAATTCCATACACGTATTACGAGTATTCCTTATTCTTGCTGCTCAAGCTTTGATGAGTGTTCGTGCATTTTCCCATTTACATAACGAAATTGAAGAAAACACGGAAAATGGGTAATAGCGACACGAAACTACAGTATTAACCAGTACCAAAAGGTTTTTAACAGCTGGCTGATACCAAAGCTTTGGAAAGAGAAGGAAAAAAAAAGTCAACTGCCCCTGCGGGGAATCGAACCCACGTTCTTTCACTTTCCGGGTGAACGCCCTATACCACTAGATAGACTACCATCTTTCCTTGGAGCTCGTGTGCACAGAATGGGGCCGTACATGGACGGTCGGACCTAACTCAGGCCAAAGCTCACAATTGCTGACACTGCCACCAGATGGCGACTTATCCGAGGATGACGTCACTCTCTGCTATCCATACAAAGGTCAGTATCAGCCAGCTGTTAAAAATCTTTGCACGGACAGCGGAGAGTTTTAATGCTTTCTAAAGCATTAAGGATTAAGCTTTAATCCTTTAAGGATTCACGCTTAAATCCAAACAAATTATAATTACGGACCACTTCAGTGACGTGAGTCACAGTTCCGCAGCACTGTATAGCGACCCGCTACACATTTCCAGATCACTGGATGAATCCTCGGAACATTTAGAGGTCACTAAAGGAGTTCTATAGAGGACATATCAATAGGGAGAATATTAGTTGAGGTGCCCACAAACTATAGCGAGAGGTTTATCTCGATTTTGACACCCGAGTAAGACGCCACAGTTCACGCTCGTTAAAACGACCCCACGTTACAGAGACCATTTCATTACAACGACCGGTAGGATAAGTCCTAAATGTTTTCACATATGAGTTTTACTTTCGATATTACGACCCTCCCAATACAACGTCCATTTGCGACGGAACGAATGGGGGGTCGTTATATCGAGCGTCGACTGCATTAAGAATATTTCATATTTTCATAAAGGGTGGTTAAGCATCATGTAAACTCCCATCCCGTTATCAAAATCCAGCAAACGCCCTCCCTCCCCGCCCCCCCCCCCACCTATCGATGCTGACGTAATACTTGAGTGATCCCCTAATGGATATTCAAGGGGTCCAACCTCAAGTAAGTGCAGAGTTTACTGGCTAAAGAAATACACGTAAGCGATTCGAACAAGCTAGTTGAGGTGATTATATTTTTCAAAAAGCCTTTTTTGAGTTCTAAAGAAAGTTTCCTCCTTCACAAAAAATAGCCATCTTGATGATGTTGGACACTTGAAAGAAGTATCGAAAGCCGATCACGTGTCCTCTCCGGTCTCTCGTCAGAAATTCCTCTTGATCAAAAATCTCGAGTTTCTTCTTTTCTATCTCATGGCTAATGAGAAAACGATGGAAAATCCCTTGTCAGCATCTTCAACAAGAATAAAATTCCATTATATACACGTAGGGAGGGGGGTGACATTGATCGATTGAAAATTAGAATTGATCTCGAGAGAGCCTCTCTCTCATCGTCTTTTTTTCATCAAGAGCTCTTTCACTTTTACATTAATCTTGAAATTACCATGGAGTGGGGGGGGGGTGTAATTTGAGTAAGTTCTTGGCGAACTTCTGAGATTACCATCATAACTATTGAAGAGATCGATCCATCAACTGATATGCAAATGTTCGTCAATCACGTTCAAGATAGATTCGAGATGGCTGATTGTGCCGTACGACTCAGCACCGTAACTAGGCAGGTGGAACAAGTGTACCTGCACTGGGCCCACTTGGAAATGGGGCCCAGGAAAAAACGTAACCAGCACAACCAGCAAACTTACATCTATTGAGTTTCTCAAACTTCAAGCCGAAATTGCATTGAAAAATAGCCAAAGAAGAAATCAAATATCAGATATTGTGCTGTTATCTAGTGATCATAATTTGAACCGAATCTGCAACTATTCGTGTCCTCACGGGGGTTTTACTTCATTGGAAAGAACGGGGGGAAACGGTGTCCATGACTGTATCTGAGGGTGACCGTTAAGCATGAGGGTTCAAAATACAGGGTGTTTCATAATCATCCGATTTTAAAAAAATCATAACTATTCAGCTTTTAATCCGTTTCGATCGAATAATGTATAGGTATAAAGGAGCGAAATCTCGAGTTTTCTTCACACAGTTGCCGACAGGTTGCGCTAACGCTCTTCATCGAGTCTCTGAGTTTATATCGGTCCAAATCTTGAGAGAGAATCTCTAAGCGATGTATCGTACTTTACTACCGGACGTGCCCCACCCGTCAGAGATAACAGTTCATTCCCAAAGAGATTGGCGTACAGAAAAACCACTGTTTTGCGGACAACCACGGGACAAAAAAATTCGCCCGTAAAATAGGGGTGACCGCATCAGAGGGGTTTACTGTTGAACCTGTAAAATACAGTATTAACGATAACTGAAATAGTTCTCTGTTTGCTAGTGAACGAAATTCTGACAATATAGGATGCGTTTAACATGGAAGTACATAATAATTGCACAGATTGAAATGAAAATTATACAAAAGAAATGTTATACAAAGTTTTATACTGAATTCACATCTTTTTTGGAAAAACTGATCAATCGGTTTTTGGTGGGTTTTGCTGAGTATTCCAACTCCTTCTAACATTGGCCAGCTAACGACGGCCAGCTTTTGTCCACCGCCTGATATATATCATTGGATAAATATCCTTCGATACTTTTTAGCAACTTTTTACTCCATTCTTCGCGTAATTCATGAGTGACATCAGCAGATTCACAGCACATAATATCTTAGATACGATTTCATGCAAACACGAAAACGATCAAATCAATCATTTGAAACTCTGAAGTTGATGTGGAAGAGGTTTTTTCTGCGACATCTCGAGCTTTTTCTTGTAGAATTGGGTCGACAACCGGTAAATGCTTGCTTCTTGCTGAAACGAACCAATCGTACACAACTGCTTCTACGGCAAGTCTTTCTGTCTTCGGAAATTTATTTTCCTAGCTTAATTGCTGTTTCCCAGCCGTTCTTCTTGCCAATGTCCCTTTTGCTTCAAAATGGAACGTATCTGTGTCATCAGATTCATTTGAAGAACACGAACTCCCATTTTACGTTTTCACTGTATTCGATGTGACATCCATTTTTCCCTTCGATATCTCTTCTCTCAGTGATAGAGAGTGAAAGATACTATGGCTGGTTACAATAAAAAACGTGAAATCATTTCCTGTTGTTATCCAGCACAACCAGCAGACTCACATCAGAGTAGCTCAAACTTCAAACCAAACTTAAATTGAAAAGAAGCAAAAAAGTGAATCAAATACATATTTTTAATGGTGCCGCCACCCAGTGAGCATAATTTCAACCAAAATTGCAACTATTCGTGTCCGTAATGTGCTTCGTCCGTGTTTTACTTCAATGGAGCGAATGGGGAAAATGATGTCCGCGACCGTATCCGATGGTGACCGTTAAGCAGGGGTTCAAAATACATTTTTTAAATAGTCTTTTTTGCCGGGACATTTTTATTTGACCGTAAAACAGGGTAACCGCGTCTGAGGGGTGACCGTTTTTAATAGAGGTTTTACTGTATCCGAATTAGCAACACATCGAAGAGAATTCATTTTCTTTCGATCGAGAAGAACACGTCCGCTGTGTCTTTGAAACATACATACATTAAAAGTAAATTTTACTTTATATGTATAACTTCGAGTTCTTTGTACTACCGTGAAATAAGAGTTACAACCAGAGACGTCTTACGCACACACACACACTCTTACGTTGTTGCTTTCGAATTTCTTGACTTAAGAAAAGTCTTTTCCTTGTGTTATCTTTTGAAAAATAAGAAGATTTATTTCTGGTGGAAGAGTTTCTCTGTCAAAGACGGGGGAGAGATGTATGTTCTCTCTCTCTCTCGGGTATGGTTCGGTGCATTTCAACAAGATGGTTCTAACGTGAAATCGAAAATCACTGAAAGCTTCTCTTTCCTTCACGTCGTATTATTATCATCTTTGACATGATAAATGTTGGAATCCCGCTCTTAAATTTTCATTTCGTTGACATCAAACGTTGGTGTCTAAACGGTTTTCATTCCATTCGGTTTTCCTTTTTTAAGATTGAAAAAAAAAAAATTTAACTTTTCACGCAGTTTTTCAAGATAAATATTCAAATTATTGTCATTTTTTTTATTAGAATTGGTTCCGGTTGGATTCCATCGTTAAATCACAATTTTTAGCGAATTTCCAATATTTGAAATGTCTAAAGCGTGTTTATTGCACAAGCTATGTCCTTTACAGCGAAAATCTCACATTTTAACAAACACTTTTCTAATCTCCTAGAAAAGTTTACATAGGATGAATACAAAAAAACCTGGAATTCCTTTATAACGAAGTGATTCTACGGTCTCTTGCGTTCGTTATAACGGAATTTGACTGTATAAGAAAGCCGACTATAGCAGAGATTTGTTACTCCATTTGCAAGGTGTCCTTTAAGTGCTGATGTGCAGCCTTTATCTCATCAACCGTCCGTAGCTTTCAGAAATTACCCTGTACCAGTTTTGACAGTGAAAATACAGTGTGTCACAAAATAAATAACCTAAATTTTCACATGGTACTCCTGTCCTCTATCTTCCAATCAGAAAGTTGTTGTCCTGTATCTGAGGACAGCAGTGAAAATTCTATGTGATTTCCCAACCATCAAAGTCCATGGGAGAAAAAAGATCATTTCCACATAGCAATTTTTGACTGAATTTTCTGGAGAAAAACAAAATTAGAAAAGGATTCCGGTAAAAATTAATAATGAACACACACACACATCTAAATAACATTAACGTATATTAATAGAACTATTCGAAACTTCCGTGCTGTTATGGAATGGGCTATTAAATTTAATTCCTGACATTTCGCTGGTGTCTGTGGCACCGATCTTCAGCAAATGATAATTTCCAGACCGTAGCTCAACCATTACCCGGTAGTCGCCATAACAGTAACGTCACCTCAATTAATTAAAAAAAATTTTTTTATAAAATTGATGAAAGAAATAATTTGCGAATTAATAATAGAAATAATTTCAGAAATAATAACAAATGATAATTCCAGATGTAGTGAAAATTTAGGATTTAGGAAGAAGTAATTTCAGAGTTAATGGAAGAAATATTTCCAGAATATTAAAAGAAGTATTCCTTAATTAATGGAAGAAATAATTAAAGAATTTATAAAATAGATAATCCCAGAACTTACGAAAGAAGTGATTCCAGAATTTATGGAAAAAACAATTTTGGAACTAATAAAATAAATAATTATAGGCTTAGAAGAAAAAACAGTTCCCGAAATTTATAAAAGGAAATGATTCGAGAATTAGAAGAAAAAATAAGTCCAGCATTAATGAAAGAAATAATTCCAGAATTAATAAGAGGGAAAAATTCCAGAATTATTTAAGGGGGGAAAAATTCTAGAATTAATGAAAGAATTAAAAAATTGGTGAAAGAATTGCATAATTGATGAAAGAAATAATTCCAGAATTAATAAAAGAATTGCAGATGTGATGAAAAAAATAATTCCAGAATTAAGGAAAAGAAAAAATTCCAGAGTTAGGGGCCATCCAAGTATTGCGTAAGCAGATTTTCAGCCATTTTTGACCCCTTCCCCCCCTTGTCAGCAAAAGTCAGCAAAACACTGACCCTCCTCCCCCCTGTCAGCAAAATTTCGTCAGCAGCTTAGAATGTTTCATATCTTCAGAAAGGGGTGGTTGATGACGTAAGCAACCTTCAAATCCCACCCCCCCCCCCTTTGTCATCAAAAGTCAGCAAATTCGAAACCCCTCCCCTCATCGATGCTGACGTAATACTTGAATGGCCCCTTAATGAAAGAATAAATTCCAGAATTAATGAAAGAAAAAAATTCCAGAATTAATGAAAGAATTTCATAATTGATGAAAAAAATAAATTCAGAATTAATGAAAGAAATACAGAATTGATGAAAGAATTGCAGAATTGAATTTTTCCCCTGCATTAAAAATTCCCGAATTAATGAAAGGAAAAAATTCCGGAATTAATGAAAGGGGAAAAATTCTAGAATTAATGAAAAAATTTCATAATTGATGAAAAAATATTTCCAGAATTAATGAAAGAATTGCAGAATTGATGAAAGAATTGCAGAATTGATGAAAGAGTTGCAGAATTAATGAAATAATTCCAGAATTGACGAAAGAATTCCAGAATTAATGAAAAAAAAATTCCAGAATTGATGAAAAGAAAAAATTCCTGAATTAATGAAAAGAAATAATTCCAGAATTAATGAAAGAATTGCATAACTGATGAAAGAAATAATTCCAGAATTAATGAAAGAAATAATTCCAGAATTAATGGAAGACATAATTCCAGAATTATTGAAAGAAATAATTCTAGAATTAATGAAAGAAATAATTCCAGAATTAATGAAAATTCAGAATTCATGTAAAAAACAATTACAGAATTCATGAAAGCTTTCAGAAATTTAGGGCCCTGTCGGCTCCCGCCCGTTGAAATGCCGCTGACAAGTTACTCCAATTTCCAAAAATAAACATTTAATTAAATGAGGAAATACTTAATGAGAATTTCTAAACCGTACAAGAACTAGACCGATAGGTCGGTAAATTGATCACGAAATCACGGCTGGGAAAAAGGTTAAGAACCCCGTGCAATGCAAAGTTCAGTCTCAGAACTGATATCATTGCATCTAAGAGACAATTCACTGTTATCTTGAAGCACATTAAAACGTGTTCCTTTATAGCCTACAACAACATAGTGTCAAGATGAAGAAGAGGTTTCCCTTGACCCACGTGAAGCTCTTGACCTCATTAGTGGCTCGTGTTACCAACACCTCCGGCACACGAACATGTTAGCCAATGTGTTTCTTTCGGCCATAATAACATTGCTAACGATAGAGAAAGTGTCCTTTTAGACAATGAAAAGAAAACAAAGAACAAACGCGGCGTCTCTCTTGTGAGTGTGTGTAATATAAGAAAGTGTGTAGTACTTGAAAGGATTCACGTGTGGCCTACTTTTGGTGCTCCCGATAGACATTCCAAGTATCTTTTCTTGAGAATTGTGGGTGTGTAAGAGCGACTGGTAAGAAATATCTTATATACAATCTCTTCGTGTTCGTTATAAGGTCATCCTCTCCGTATAAGGTCAGTTACTGTCCATTTCCGCAATCTCTCTCTCTCGTACATAAACATTTGCTTCACAAGTTATACATATTTTATCAGTTTCAACCGAATATGGCTATGCTTACGGTCTTTGTCTATTACAGAAATTAAGAATACCGTTCCTTTTACCTTAGTTGAAGTGTACGGAAACCGACTAAGGCCGGTATTACACTATAAAAGTTTTGTAAAAGTGATTTTATAAAACTTCAAAAATGCAACAAGTAAGCTAATCGGTTACATTCGACCTAATGCAATCGATCAGTTTATTGGTAATATTTCTCAAGTTTTATAAAAGCACTTTTACAAAACTTTTGTAGTGTAATCCCGGCCTTAAACAGAAATTTATTACTTTTACTACCCTATCATATACAGGGTGTCTTGTAAGTGCTAATGCGGCCTTTATCGCGTCAACTATTTGTGGTAGATTGGAAGTTAGAAGACGGGGAGAGGGGGCGTTTAAAAATTGAGATTTCTTATTTTGTGACACACTGTATTTTCAATCTCAAAACTGGTACAGGGTAGTTTTGGAACACCTTTTGAGCACTTTTTAAATTTAAATCATATCTCTACGACGAACTGTTGATGAGATAAACGCCGCATTAGCACTTGCAGGACACCCTGTATAAACCGTGGCTTTTCATTAAGGTAATTTACTGAAGACATGAAATTAGTAATTATATAAAAATCTGTAATTTTTAGATGAATTTTTTAATTTTCTCAAGAAAATCCGATTTTATCTTGAAATACAGTTACTGAATCGCTGAATCGCGGTAGTGAAAACGCTATTGGGTTCGTGGAACGTAATGAAATTAATGCAAATTATTTTTCTATGGAAATTTTTTGCATAATGATTGTACGAGCATTTGCATGAGTATCTTCTACTTGAGAGAATTTTTTTCTTACATTTGTTTTTAAACCTCCAAGTGCTTTCCCCGTGAGCACTAATTTATTCACTACTTACTTGAACTTACAAAGAACTTTCCATGTATTTTGCAATCGCATGTTTTAACTTACATTTTTTTTTCCAACTTTTCTTACGTAATAATGATTTTAAGCTTTCTAGTTGAGAAAATACTTTACGAGAGAATAAATTTAAGGGCCAGGTGTTTTTTGTGCAGTCATAAAAAATCAAAACTAGTTAAAAATTTATTTTCAAAAATTTAAATGTATAGAGAGTTTTTATTATGAATTTAAATTTAAATTTTTGAATCTGAATACAAATGATATTTAAATATCTTATATTTTTAATGTTTAATTTTCATATATTTCCAGAATCACAAAAGAAATTGGAAACATTTAGGAAAAAATATGAAAAAATTATAAAACTTGAAAATTTTACTAAAATATTTATAAAAACTATGAAAATTTCAAATACTATGGAAATTCGAAACATTACTATAAAATTTCAAAATTTATGAAAATTTGAAGCATAACTGAATATAACTAAAATATTTTAAAAGTTATATAATTGTAAAAATTAAATTACAAAATATTTAAAACTTCGAATGAAGTCTGAGAAAAATTTCATATTTTCAATTTTTTTACAAAATTCCAGAATATTTCCAATACATTAAATACATTTAACATTAAAAGACTTCGAATCACAACATTAAAAGATAAAATCTAAAAAATCGAAAAAAGTTCAAATACAATTAAAGAAGTGAAAAATTTAGAATTTAAAAATGATTAATTATATTTAAAAAAATAATACTAAAAAGATTCCAAAAAATTAAAAAGACAGAAATTTTGAGAATTCCAAAAACAAAAAAGATTTATATTGTATATATATATTTTCCTTTCATATAAATTATATCTTCAGTAACATTTTTGTGAAGAAAATATTTGAACATTTTAATGATGGTCGATTCTCTTTTAACATGTAATTAAAAGTGTAATCAAATTCCGTTTCCCTCACCTTTTAAAATTAATTAATAACCATCCCAGAAAAAAAATTCACAGAATCTACAAGATATTGGAATTTTTTGAATTTAATCACAGATACAAATTATTAAAAGCCTGTTGTTTCTTAAATCAAATGAATCGACTAATTAATCAAAGAATTTTATTTGCATTAATAAATAAAACTCACAGCTCACAATCAAATACATGTCTCTGGAACTTCGGTTAGCGAGCTTAATTCGTTCCGTCAACTTGCTCATTATCCGAATCGCTCGTTATTAGAATCAAATTTTCTTAACTGGAAATAATGGAAACTGGAATAATTGTTCCTCAATTGTTTATTCACATAAAAATGACTAATAAAAATGGCATTCAATCAATAATGCAACACGTTGATATACAGGGTGGGCAAAAAGTCCGTGGAAACTTTAAAAATTCATGAGAACCGGAAAAAATAACCGCAATAAAAAACGGTTTGCATGGTCACGGGAATTTTTTTTAAGGGAAAAAATAACGAAAAAACAGTCGAGGAGTGGCGCTGGTAGGAGTGACTTCGATGGAAATATGCAAAAGAGACGGTTATAAAGACTTGCGCTCCTAATCCACAATCACTTCACCGTTGCAAACCGTGTATGTCAGTGATTTCGAACGTGGGTGTTGACGCCCCCGGGGGTATGATAGAATGTTTCAGGTGGTTGCGGGGCCGCAACTAGATGTTTGGTTATCCGGGCAAGCGCGCATTTTGACGCCTTGCAATGTTGAAGGAGAGGTTTCAGAATGCAATTTGTTCCCCCTCGGGTCCAGCGCCCGGGGCACGATACACGCCTGCTCTCCCCCCCCCCCCAGTTGCGGCCCTAGGGGGCGGTAGAAGCTGGGGGTATAACATAGGATCCTATGTGTTAGATTGCGTTGGGGGTGGGGGGCGATGGGAGAAAGAAGGTTGTGAAACTATGGTGTATGTGGACCTGCTGCACTCTGCCATTGCTGGATGTGTGACTCGCCTGCAATGTGTTATTCCCTGTGGTGGTGGTCATGTGGAACACGTACTGCTGTAATAAACGATTTGGAGGCATTCTGTTCGTTAATTTGCGTATCTTTTTCTTTGACTTGTGTAAGTGAGTGCCACCTATCGGCTGTTTTTAGTTGCTGACCCTGCAAACCGTTTTTTATTTCGGTTATTTTTCCGGTTTTTATGAATTTTTAAAGTTTCTACGGACTTTTTGTCAGCCCAGTACAATAAACGATATAATAATATATTAACGCCGTAAATAAACATACAGCACTATAATCTTTGTAAATTAACTTACTCTGATCGACGAAAAAGAAGAGGACTGTCGTGTTTGTGGACAATTTACGGACTCTCTGTTCTTTGCGAACTTTTTTCTCTTTGAGTGACTCTGAGACGGAACTTATCCAATGGCACTTGCTTTTTTTTCTCGTTTCAGAATTTCTTTTCAACAATGCAATTTCCGAATGAGAAACTTCATTGTCGTTGGATAGATTCATTGATTGCACCCTGCTACAGCTTTATTTTATTGGCTCCTTTCTACAAAATTTTGCACGGACATTCTACACATTTCTCTAATCTCATTTGAAGAGTCAGGGACTTCTCACATCTCTTTTCTTCAGACTCCATAAGCTCTTGCTGTTGAGTGCAAAGGAAACCCATCAGTTCATCTACGGTCAACTCCTGGCCATTCTCTACCACCAGTTCTCGAATGTCGTCCTCTAGTCCCCATGGTCTTCTCCAAGGAACATAATCTCTCCGACAAATGTTGGCTTCTCAACATGAGCCAGCTCGTCAAAGTCACATTCAATAATTCAATCACCCCACAGTTTTCTTCAAGCAGAATTGCCTTTCTCCACGCGCGCACATACGCTTAGCTGCAATGCTACATCCGTATCGTAAACAGTCACGCTCGCACGCGTGTTCATTTTTCCGAATTAGGGAGACTATTACTTCACCGAACATGCACTTCGTACACATTCCTTTACGGAATTTCTAACATGCTGCCATTTGGTTTCCATTTTCTGAAGTAAAGATATAAATGCTTGAATTTTCATGTTTTGTCAGTATTGTGCTGTAGGCTCTCTGCGGAGAGACTTTTTCAGATAGGGGACCGCCTCGCATTCACGCCTTCAGGGTGGAAGAACAGCTTCAGCAGATCACCACTGTGCCTTCAGCGGGGTTCGAACCTGGATCCTCAGAACGAGAGTCCAGCACGATGCCCACACGATCGCACAGCTGCTTGTTAGGGAGACCGCAAGGGAGACCATCACCTGCAATTCCTACCACATTTGTGGGCGAAAACGAAAAATCATCGGCTTAGTTGTGAAAACGTGAAAATAAATAAACAAAGCGCAAAATTTTGTTCCCAATGCGAATCATCGCTAATTAACCGAATCAAAATTTTTATTCGTTACACGAATTGCTCGTTAACCGAATCACTCGTTAACTGAAGCACCCCACTAAAATTCCTTTTACATACATCTCTAATTTCCAGAGATGTCCAAAAATACTGACACGAGGATATTTCGCTAGAAATTAATCCGGAACATTCGATTCGATCGTTTTCAGCGGAGGAAAGAAGAAAAAAAGTATATCGGAATTCATTATCTCGAAGATAATTAGAAACATGTCAGAAATGTCTTACGTTGGTGAAGGGAAGATAATTAGTGCATTTTTGGAATTAATTTATATAATTACGAAAATCTAATATTAGAAAACATTATACGGAGAAACATGAGGAAGAAACATCATTAATTATGTATAAGGAAACAATTCCATCAAAAAAAACTATTGAAACATTCTGTAACATTGATCATGTTTTAGTTTTTAAAAAGGAAGTTTAATATGGAAGAAAAAAAGACAAAGTACGAAATATTTTTTGAAAAAGAATTCGAAGAAAATAGAAAGTTCCCAAAAAACGAAAAAACTTTTTAAAACAATTAATGGAATGGAAAGAAGTAGAAAAATTAAAGAATTTAAAAAATGTTGAATAATGTTAAATAATATTATCAAATATCATACATTGATATACTATATGTTACTGCCCGAAATTGGACAGTTCTCGAAGTGACCGGCCGGATCACGAATTGTCCGATTTCGTTGTAAATTGACCCCGCCAATGACCGAATTTCGTTTATTTTGCCAGCAGTTCGCGAAGTGGCCGGAGCTACCTGGCCAAAATCCGATAACAAAAGACATGATTCGGGATCATCGTCAGGTTGGCGTATTTTTTCGCAATAATTATGTTCACGTTAGTTATGGCAAGTCATCAAACCGCAATGTGTGCGTGTGTGTGGAAATTTCAACATTTTACCTCACAAAAAGAGAGTCACGTCAAGACTTGACACAATGATGTGACGTCTCTGTGGGCCGTTTTAATTGGCAGAACGCCACATAAAATCTGTTGCAAAAAGACGTTTATCGCCTCTTGTCGATATTGTACTTCGCTGAAAAACAATTAACTGTGTTGCCGAATTTCTAAAGGGGCGTCATTGTTTCATGGTAAAATTTTACTTCGCTATAAGACAATTCCGTCACTAATACAGTACAATCTGGCTAATCTGGCACATACTAGACTAGGGGGCCCGGTTAAAAAGACGCCACAGAGAGCAACAGGCATGCAATAATACAATTATTCAATCATTACGCTTCGCTCATAGTTGGAAAAACTTACGACAGATGGCTGCAGTACACAAAATCGCACAGAAATATACTACCCGTTAGGTTCACAACACGCACATTCCAACATGTACCAATTTGTTAGAAGTTCCATGGAAGAATATGGACGAGGCGCATGTGTGGTTGGCATGTATGTGTTACTGCTAAATCCCGCGAAGTAGCCAGTCCAGTTGACCTGGCCAATGTCCGAAATTCGGGCTTTAGCCGGCCCATATATACACATATCGCATCGCGCGCGATCCCTATAATTCTATCGCCACGTTAGCGTATGTTTTCGTGGTAATTATGGTCATTTAAAATTAGCCTTAGCAAATACCATAAATTATGGCAAGCCTAACTATCAAACCAATCTGAATATCGATAGCAAGTGATACATACATAGGGACCAACATATAGGAGCCGGCCGAAGCCCGGCAAATCCCGAATTTCGGACATTGGCCAGGTGAACAAGGCTGGCCACTTCAAGTTCATCGACGGCAAAGCTAATTCACTTCAAATAATAAATAAACTACGTTTGTCCTAGATTACTAAAATGCATATTTTGGGGGGGTTATGTAATTATTTTTAAAAATCAATACACACGAATGTGTGCTCGCGCGAGCTTAGTATGATCTCATTCTGTATAAGAGTATGGATTTATCAGTGTATACGTGAGGATTTACATTAATCGAATTCGAACCGCCGACATAAATATAATTCTCAATAGTCTTCCAATCGAGTTCCAACGCGTATGTGACATGTTTCGTAATATGTGGATATCGATATCGTTCGCGATGGGGGTGTTCTATATATCCAATAACTTATGCCGTTGAACGTCCTTCGAGTGATTCAGTCGCGAGTGATTTGCGACCATGAATATTTGAATATTCATCAGATACAATGCTTTCAACTATTTATAATTTGATATACGGAGGAATTATTCGGTAGATAGTATACAATGGATGGCACAAATCTGAATCCAGCTTTGACTTTATTTTATGGCTCATGTTCAACGTTTTAAACTTTTAGATCAGTGATGAAATTATACTAAATAGTGATAGAGTGTTTTACGATCTGAGGGATATATACGTGTATATTCATGATAAAATAACTTAGTTTCAACGTTCAGTCTCCTGTCATTGAATCTAAACAATTGTTTCCTCGATGTTGCAGTAATTTAATTGAGTTCACACAAATGCCAGCATTTTCTTGTATTGGGCTCGGGTATTTGGTATAATAAAAAATTATGAAGGTAAATTAATAAATATTTTTGAATATCAATTAGGAAATGAATAATACAGAATCAACCATGAGGGGTGGTTGTGGGTTTCCAACTGCAATTATATACAATGCTTGCTCCCCTCGGTCCTAACTCTGCCCATCCGAGACAATAGTGCAACTAGTTGCTGGAATTAAATACAAAATAGTACAGGGTGTTCCATAAATTCGTAAGCACTAGTTCATAGAAATTGAAGGAGTTGGTATATTTAAATGAGATTCGTAAAAAAAAAAAAAAGTTATTCTCCCGAAGGGTGTTGTTGTCGTTGTTTTTCAAATTTCCGTCAATAGAGGACGCTTCACTAAATTCGGAGAGGAGGATTGCAAGGAACACTTCTCGACTCCCGTCTGGGTCCGAAACGTTCGTAAAGCTGCAGCAGGTGATTCGTGACTGAGGTAAAACGATTTCAGCGAAAAGTGCTTTGTGTCCACCAATATCACAATGAAAACCTTATGCTTTACAAATAGGAGGAGAAGTCAGAAGTTTGCTGTTAATCGCACTGCCGGTATTTTATAGACTCTGATTTGCATATTTCCAGTGATTTGCTTTCGTGCAGTGCTTCTTACCGACGAAAATATGAACTATAATCCGTTTTCGTGAGAATATAACATTCGCGCAAAAGCCACCGTTCAAATACAACCAAATATTGTTACGAATTTTTAAACAATTTCAAATTTTTAAGTAATACCGTGCACTTCTTTTTTAAATTTTGTTTACACAAATAAATTTATTTTTTATGATACTTCGGAATAAAATTTCATCCAGAGCAGCATTCATTCATCAGGGAACGCATAGAAAGCTTTGTACGCCCTGAGAAAATGTAATCCTTTGTGTCGGGATTTCTTTTTCCTTCACAGAAAAACAAAAGTAATTTTTCTTTATGAAAAGTTGAAAAAGTATTTGTTGAGAAATTTTTCGAATAACTTTTTTCACATATTTTTATATGAAGTCAATATTTTCTGGGAATTAAAATATCTAATGAGTGCGCGCCATAACAGTTTTTTCTGAAAAATCTGTAAAAAAACATCCGATTTTTTATGATTTTTCAAAAAGGAAATTTTCTGAATTTTATATCATTCCGTCATCAGGATCGTAAATAATTTTCTTTCAAGTAATTTTCTTGCACATTTTTGTGTGAAACAAACATTTTTGCATATTTAAAATGTTTAATGAGTATCGTATTATTGGGTTGGCAAAAAGTCCGTAGCAACTTTGAAAATGAATAAAAAACGGTTTGCAGGGTATGCAAATGAGACGGTTATAAGAACTTGCACTCCTAATCTACAACCAGTTCACCGTTGTAAACCTTGTATGTGGACCTGCTGCACTCTGCCGTTGCTGGATATGTGACTCGCCTGCAATGTGTTATCCCCTGTGGTGGTGGTAATGTGGAACACATGCTGTTGTAATAAACGATTTGGAGGCATTCTGTTCGTTGTTTGAGTATCTTCTCTTTGACATGTGTACGCCAGCGCCACCTATTAGCTGTTTTTTTTTGTTTTTTTTTTTTGTTTCCCCCCCCCCCTGAAAAAATTCCCGGGCAAACCGTTTGTTATTTCGGTTGTCTTTCCGGTTTATATGAGTTTTTTAAAGTTTCTACGGGCTTTTTGACCATCCGGTGTTTAGTAAAATCTTTCTACAAAGAAGAATTGTTTTTTTCAAAAATGGAATTTTCAAAAGGTTTATCCTGATTTTTTATATGCAATTATTCTTCCCTCAACGAAAACATAAATAATTTTAAGCAGAGAGACTAAAGAAAGAGGTTCACACACAGCTCCGATCATAATACGAACTTTCGTGCAATGCTCTCTGTCGGCGAAAGTTGGAACGAAATTCTTTCTTTACTAAAAAAAACTAACTTTTAAGTAAAGAAAGTTTAAAACTTTTAAACTTAAACTTTCGAATAACTTCTCCGTAAACCACATTAAAAAACCCCTCCGATTTTTTAAAATTAATTATGAATTTATTAATTACCCTGTGCATAAATACATTAACCCCTTACCTTCAAAGGTGTTGACGAGAAATTTGGATAATCTCTGACGAATGGTGATAAATATAGTAACTTTGTCCTAAACTAACCGCACGTAAGAGAAAGTTGAATAAAGGAAAGAACAAACAAAGAAGTAAAAGGAGAAAACAGTACAATCGATAAGTACAGATAAGATTGATTGATTGATGACCGCTCACGCCCAGAGCTGTTGTGCAAGACAACTTCCTCTCTTTACCTCCTAGGAGGCTGGGTCGTGTCGGAGAGCATCTTACATTCTATGGAAACAATAAATCAGACTACATTGAGCACGATACAATCAGGATTAACAAAAGAGAAAAATGAAAAAAAATAATAAAACATACACTCATGTCCATAGTACAGATAAGAGAGAGAGGATAGAGAGATAAGTGAGAGTAGGTATATGAAGTCGATTTCTTTCTTCACCCTCTCCCAACCTGTTATATTTCGCTCTTATATGTATATGTTACTGCCAAAGACCGAAATTATAGACCAATTTGCGAAGTGGCCAGTGATCTTTCGCCAAAGTCGATAACGAAACACATGATTGACGCCAACATCATCCTCAAGTTGGCGTATTTTTTCGTGACAATCGTGTCCACGTTAGTTATGGCAACCCATCAAATCGCAGTCGGAATGGGGTAATCATTTTTTTTTTTCTCCGAAATTTTGCAGAAAAAACTGTTTATATAATTGTTTTCATAGTTTTTCTCTCAAATTTCACTTTTTTCATGGGGAGGTAACCCAATACAGCTGCTTTATATATATCAATCATATATATTGCTGTGCCGCCCCTAGAGGCATACAACGGCTCTATATATATATATATATATATATATACATGTATCACACGTTGGCGATTAAAAAAATGGATTTGGCTCCTACCGGGCCGTCTTATATGAGCACATCGAGCTTTGGCCTGGGATGTCTGGCTACTTCGAGAAATGGCCGACCAATGTCCGAATCATTACTGCAATTCGGACCCGCACTTTGGGATTTTGCAGTAACATATATAGTGCCTCTGTGGTGGTCGAGTGGTCATAGTGACGGACTCTCATCGCCAGGGCCCGAGTTCAAACCCCACCGTCGCAACAGTGGTATTCGGCTGAAGTTGGATCCCTGTGGTTCCCAACTTCGAGGTGCGGATGCAAACCGATCTCCCAGTTAATAAGTCTCGCCACAGAGAGCACACAACAGGCCTACAGCAGTAAAATCTTCAATCAGTGCACTTCACTTATAATTAAATTATAATTATTCAAATAATAGGAGGCAGATGGTAGCACTATATAACAAGCATTACACAGCAACAAGCTTCACATTAGGTTCACAACACGGACACGCACATTCCAACATGTACCGATTTGTTAGAAGTGCCGCAGAGGAATACCGACGAGGTGCATGTGTGTGGTTTAGTAGTAAGTGATACGTCATATGTGGGGAACACAAAGTCATAACAATATTAATAATAAATGATTGCATAGAAATAAAAGGAAGGTAAAAAAGAAATATTTCGTCAGATTACAACAAAGCCTCGCGATGAGGAGAGAGAGGAAAGAAAACAGAGAGAGATGGTACTTTTTCGTCCCGAAATGTACTGAGAAATTGAATTTCCTGGATTTTATGCCGAAACTAATATTTGGGAAGAAAAGTGATTTGCCTCTTCCAGGAATCGAACCTGGATCCCCTTAGTGTTGGTATTGGTGTATTGGTTAGCGCACTTGCCCGGTATGCAAGGGGACCCGGATTCGATTCCCTGAGGAGACAAATCACTTTTTTTTCCAAATATTAGTTTCGTCATTTTAACATCCAGAAAATTCAATTTCTCAGTACAAAACAGGGAGAGTTTGTTTGGTTTAATCCAGAGGCGTTTGGACGTAATATTACGTCCTTGTGCGTAAAGTGGTTAACACCCACGTCAAAGCTTCAGAAAATACCGAAAAAAAAATTTTTTTTCTTCACTTTTTTCCAGTGTTTTTCATGTTATTTCCATGTTTGTAAAATAAATGAAGTCATCAATATCCGTTAATGTAAATAAGAAGGGCGTATTCGGAAAACGCCAGACGTGTTGCGTGTTAATTTTAGGCAGCAATTCCTTCTCTTCCCGTTTTTACTCCCGAGAATCTCCCCGTCAAACAGCGGCAATAGAGCAATTTTTTTTTTTAATGTTTATTTGACAATTTGATTGATTATGAATTCTTCACATTTTGTATTTTTAGCGCAAAAACCCACTCTCATTTACAAAATCGCGTCCATATTTAAACCGATAATACTAAGAGCGAGAGCGGGTCCATCTCATGCGCCACTGTTTAAACATTTTTACTTCATTGTCATGGAAACTGCACGTGACGAGAATAAGTTGGAAATGGTTTACGTTAAATTATTTTATTGTTTTTAATAATTTTATTATGAAGTCTCTTTCACAGTCAGTTTTCACAAAAAATATCTCTGTTGATACTGAAAACTCTTGTATAACAGAATGTAATACAGTGTATAATGTTCTAAGGAATACTATCTTGAGGAAATGTTTAGAGTTATATTAGATCAGGGGTGAACACTCTTTTTCAGTCCACGGGCCAGATATGCGGTAATTCTCCCGCTCGCGGACCCGAACATTTAAGTATGGGGTGACCATATGACCCGTATTTTACGAGCCATTCCCGTAATTTTGATAATCTCACGTTTTTCATAAGAAACGTCCCGTTCTTTCTTCTATTTACAACGAGGCTTACTTCAATTTTTTTCAATCAAGAATTGAGATTATTTTCGCATGTCCATCTGTCTTCACAAAATCTTTGGCTTTAATTGGCAACTTTACTCGCCTTCGAATTTTTGTGGCTGTAATTGGCAACTTTACTTGAATTCGACAATTTTTTTCGCTGCAATTGGCAACTTTACTTGCTTTCGACATTTTTTTTTTTTTTGCGATAAATGGCAGGATCCCGATTTCCCGTTTTTTATGATGTGATTTACTCTAGCGTTTCTATTCATACTTTTCTATCGGAACTTCTTTCACGGGAACCCATTTGGGCTCTTGGATTGTGCAGCCCCTGCAGTAGACACTTTCATAAACAAGACTGATATCGAAGTTCCAACGTAATTATACATTTAGAGACGGAACGGTTGTATATGACAATGGCTATAGACCGGGGTTGTGCACGAATAGGAAAAATTCTTCAGGTATATTCAAACCCTATTTTCTTATAGAGATATCTCAATTTTCTTATCATTATTATTTTTCATTTTATTTTATTTTTTTAGATACTTATGAAGCGGAACATATATAATTATTTTTAGAAAATACAAATACAAATACAAATACAACGCCACAACAGGCAAATTGCCCAACGAGGTGGCTGACTTAAGAACATCATGGATCCCCGAGCCCTACCTACTACTGCTACACACCCCCCCAACGAATCGGTACATGCGGGAATGTGCGTGTACGTGTAGTGCAACCTGACGTAAAGTTTGTTTCTGTATAATGCTTGTTATGTGTAGTGCTGTCATCTGCCCCCAGTTTTACTAACTATGAGTGAAGTGTTATGGTTGAATGATTTACCGTTGTAGGACTGTTGCTCTCTGTGGCGAGACTTTTTAACGGGGAGATCGGCTCGCATTTGCGCCTTGAAGTTGGGAACCACAGAAAACCAACTTCAGCCGACCACCACTGTGGGGTTCGAACCCGGATCCTCGCATCACGAGTCCGGCACTATAATCACTCGACCACCACAGCGGCTACACTCGAATTCCGTTATAGCGAACTCCTAGAGACGGGAGAAATCACTTCGCTACAACGAAATGTCATTAGGGGTTATCCAAGTATTACGTCAGCATCGATGGGGGTTTCCGATTTGATGACAAGGGGGGGAGGGGGGTTTGAATGATGCTTACGTCATCAACCACCCTTTTTGAATATACGAAATATTCTTAATGGCATCTTATTCGGTGTGCCAAAAACTGAAAAAAACGTTTCGATAGTTATTGGGCATATGAACTGACATTCTACCTATTGATAAGTGCCCTAAAGAGCCACTTTAGTGATCTCTAAATGTTTTACGGATCCTTTAAGTGCTCTGTAAATGTGTCCGGCCGCTTAAGTGCTCTGGAGCTATGCCACGTATCACTCAAGTGATCCGTAATTATGGCACGGATCACTTAAGTAATCTGGGAATGTTCCGCGGGTAACTTGAGTGATGTAGAACCGCACTGGGGGACGCTGAAATGCTCTAAAACTATGCCACATGTCACTCAAGGGATCTCTAAATGTGCCACGGATCGTTTAAATGTTCTGGAACTGTGTCGTGGGTTACTTAAGTGATCTTTGAATGTGAACGTGATGTAGAGGCCTACTTCAGTGATCTTTGAATGTGAAAGTGATGTAGAGGCCTACTTCAGTGATCTGAAAATGTGCCACGGGCCATTTAAATGCTCTGGAATTGTGCCACGGGCCATTTAAATGCTCTGGAATTGTGCCACGGGCCACTTAAATGCCCTGGAATTGTGCCACGGGCCATTTAAGCGATTTGTAAATGTGCCGTTTAATTCATTTCTACATAATTAAGTTTGAGGGGGGGCAAACCACACAATATAAACTCCAGGGCTACATTTGGTCCGCGAGTCAAGGGTTTACCATATATGGCTTAAAGGGTGGGTCTCAATGAATTTCTTAAAGAGAAATTTTGAGTTCTTATCCTTCAAATAGCATTGAAATTAACAGAAATCGATTATAAATTACAAATTTTCTTTCGAAATTTTAATTTTTTTATATGTTTTTCACATTGAAAACAATTTTTTTTTACGTCCCATTCCCGTGTACGTTTCTGATCCCACCAATATGCGTTAGGAGGTGGGGAGCAGTGCTGACGAAATTTTACTGACAGGGGGAATGGGGGTGGGGTCAGAGTTTTGCTGACTTTTGCTGATGGGGGTGGGGGAGGGGGGGGTTAAAAATGGCTAAACATGTGCTGGCATAATACTTGAACGGCCTTAAATACTTGAAACGGCATGATAAAGGAATACAGGGTATTTGCATTGGTAAACTTATCTGGGGGATTAGAAAAATGTTCATTAAAAAGAGATTTTCGCTATAACTGCATTCGTTACACCGGAATCCGACTGTAATTCCATGATTAATTTTACGATCAATTCTCGTCCTTATCAGAAAACTTTCCTGACACATCAGTCCCACGTCGAGGGGTTTAGCGTACCAACCTCTCGGTGAGTACAAAAAAAAAAAGATTACCGTTCGGGACCGCAATAAATAGTAGGTCCTGGTCTAATTAGCCCTCGTGTGCAGAAAATTATCATGGTGCGACAAAAATGTGTGTGTGTGTGTGTATATATACTGTATTTTTGCTGCACAAATAAACACATTTCTAATAACCTCATCGATTTTAACACAAATATTGGACCTAAAATAAGTTCTCGAAAAACTCCTCTTTTGACTTTTCTTGTCAGATCCGAAAACATCGGCGTCACAATTCAAAAACAAATAATTTATATTTAAATTCAATGTATAGTAATTGCTGTGTATGTCTTCGTTTGATATCACTAATAGCATTTCATTAATAATTTTCAAATTCAAATCTAACTGTAATTTTAACTTTGAAATTAAATTAGAAGATATTCTAAATCAACACATTCATGAAAAACATGTAAAATGGTATTTTCGAAAATAATCAGATTCGGAAACTTCGTAACATAAAATTTTAAACGACTTTAAGTAAATCAATTAAACATTTTAATTTTCTGTTCAAATATTTTATTAAAAATTTACGATATATGTTCAAAAATCTTTTAGATATAAGTTAGTTATCGTATTGAATTAGAAAAATGGTTATATATATTTTAAAAATGATTTTGGGTAACTATTTTCTCTAGAAAATGCATCGAAAATTTGATGATGCAAATTTAAAACTTTGGTTCGAAGAATTTTAATTGGTAATGAGTTTAAAAAGCAGTGAATATAAATATGTTCTGCTTCATTTTTCACCAAAAAATTGCGTGAAAAAATTATTTAATTATTTTAGTCTTCCATACTCTTGTTTATGTGATTATGTACGATGTGTCAAACACATTTTCTTTTTGCAAATCGTCCACAACCCCGATCAATTGGCATTAAGCCAATGTATAACTTTTCACCTCCGAATCTGGCGAGGAACGTCGGAATATGCATGTTACTGCCAATGTCCGAATTTTCTGCTTTAGCCAGCCAGTTCGCAGGGTGGCTGGAGATCCCTGGCCGATAACAAAAGATACGATTCGGCGTCCTGGCCAAGTTGGGGTATTTTGTGGTGATAATTATGCCCACATTAGCTATGGCAACCCATCAAATCGCAGTCACGATGCGATTTTTTTCAAAACTTTGACAGAAAAAACTATACACATATTATATAGTTTTTCTCTCGTCAAATTGAGCTAATCCAATACAGCTACTATACAGGGTACATAGCAAACGGGGTATGGCATTTTACTGGTGAACCGATGATCCTAGAGGTATACTTTTAATTAGAAAAAGTTTTCAAATAACATGTAGCAATCAGATATGTCATTCATGTTGCAAGGGATTTCATGTAGTTATTGAAATAAAAAAAATACCTTTTTGTACATCCCCCCGCGTGCCCCAAAACCCAATTACAAAGTTGTTGCCCCCCTTCTCTCCTGATGGCAAAAAAATTCCATGTTTCTAAGTGCAATATTTACTGAGATATTCGAGAAAAGAGGAAATTTTGAGGGGGAAAAACAGCTCTAAAAAAGGTTTTTCCGCTTTTAAAAACTGTTTTTCTCCCAACTTTCCTCCGTTTTTCGAATTCTGATAAATTTCAGTGAATATTGCACTTAGAAACACTATGAGTAATTTATGTATTTTTGTGCTCTCTGGTGCTAGGAATCTTTTATCGTTGAGCTATATAAGTGCTGGTATTCCCTTCTCAAAATTTAGAAGCTGCCTTCTATTTTTCAAATTGGAATGTTAAATTGACGCTTATGTATTTTTGAAATGTTTTAGGGCTGTGTTGTTGTGGTTTACTGTCTTGTCATTGTGCATAGACACTGTAATATATTTTATTACATTGTAATCAACTAGGTAATATACAGGGTGCCCATTAAATTCGTAAACAGTTTAAAAATCAAAGGAATCTATATTTAAATGCAGTTTTGGAATTGAAATTTCCGTCCATGCAGGACGTTCCACGAAAGTAAACCTGGAGTGATTGGACGTGTACTTCTATCAATCTCTTTTGTATCTGAATCGTTTGCAAGGCTTCAGCCAGCGATTCGTGACTGAGGTAAAACAACTTCATCGATAGTGCGTAAGAGATGTAAGTTAAAGCAGAAAAATTCAGAAATGATGTGTTAATCGTATACCCAGCATATATATATACATATACCTTTATATATATATATATATATATATATATATTCAGCCAAGGGGTCTAGAGACCCATACTGGATGATACATTGCAAATTTATAATGAATAATAAGGAACACAGTTACTTATTAGTAAACAACATTAATAAACTAAAACGTAAAAACTAAATATTAGAAAAAAAAAATACACACACAATTTTACGAAAATAGGGAAGGGGGGTCCAAAAAAAAAATCAAATGTCAGAACAAAATTTTCACATAATTTGGAGTATTTTTGGCAACAGCAAGGAGTGCAATTATATAAAATATACATTGCGCATTATTTTCAGATAAGTATATGCAAATAAAAATCAATGTAATGTTGCAATGCGCAAGATCAAATAGATCCATAATTTAACTGATTGAGGAGCATAAGGCAAATCAAAAGAAACTCTCGATGAAAATATGATTTATAAGACTCTGATTTGCATATTCCCAGTAATTTGATTTCGTACTGCACCTTCTATCGACAAAACTCTGAACTTTTTTTTTTTTACAAAGTAAAACAAATATCCCTTCGTGAGAATAACGTTTTCGCAATACACCAATTAATTAAATTTTCATGAATTTATAAACTGTTTACAAATTTGTGTGACACCGTGAACATAAATATTTTTTTGAGAATATAGTTTAAAATTTTGAGAGCAATATGCGTATATAAAATATAATTTTTGGATAAGCTTTCCTATTCGATATTTATGGAAAACTTAAATCATCAATATTATAATCATTAACTTCCTAATATTAAGGTGAAAATGATGAATTAAGGACGTGTGAAAAATATATAAAGTATCTTAATTAGGATTGTAATAGACCAAATGTATAATTTACGATCGGGAAGACTATAATATCATAAATGAATATTGATGTTAGAAGTGTAGAATGTAGAAATACTAAAATTATTTTCTAAATTATTTAAAAAAACATTTAATAAAGACTTCTTTTGAGAAAAATACAGTCACGTACAATGTTTTTCTAAACCGAATATATATTTTAATATCTTGCCGTTTTAAATAAGAAATTCTACTTTCGAGAATTCCAATTGTTTCCAAAATAACTAAAAAATACATATTTTCTGAACAATCAAAAAAAAGACATAAATGATTTTCTTTTGATCTTATTTACAAACATCATAAGAGAAGAAAAACGAAAATTTTCTATTGAATATTTAAGCTTTTCTTTCGAGTTTCAAGATCTTCCGAAACAAAATACTGAAATGAAAACATAAAATATGTAGAAAGGTGATAGAAATGGTCCACTTTTTTTATTGTTTTCATTTAGTTTCTCACTTTTATTATTCAGTCACTTTCTATTTCAATTGGATTTAAAGAATCTTCTCTTTTATTTAGAACTCTCGAAATTTAGACTTTCCATTGATTTGCTTACGTACAACGCCTTGTATCCACAAAAATTTCAATTAATTTTTTTTTCGCAACTCATTCAAATACGCAATCCTTCATATTTTAATAATACTCAGATTATTTACGAATTTATGGGACAACTATATGCGCATTCCTAGCTACCCTGCATTTCATAGGGCATAGTTAGTTGTTTTTGTAAATTATTTATCAAATAATTCAATTCAGTTACTTTGTTATTTGAATTTTTTTTTGTAAAAGAATGTGATTACTCGTTCCCGATTGAATATAAACAACTTGTTTTTCAACATTTATTGAATCATTTTATTCTAAATATAAGATATTTTATATTATATATATTATTATATATATTATATATATATTATATATATTATTATATATTATTATATATATTATATATATTATTATATATATTATATATATTATTATATATATTATATATATTATTATTATCTATTATATTATATATATTATCTATTATAAGATACGTTTGTTATTTTAAGAAAAAAGTACTCACATTTAAGTAAAAAGATCGCACTATCTTTATTTTTTTCTTTAAAAGATTAATTTAAAAAAAAATTTCTTTGTTATAAGTGTGGTGTTTCATAAATTCCTAAACAGTTCAAAAATGTATAAAAATTAAAACAATGGGTGTGTTTCAATGCAGTTTGCAAAAAACGAGGGGTACCAATTCGTTATTGGTACAGGAAGCAGATTAGTTCAAATTCCCGTCTGTAGAGGACGCTGCACAAATTATTTGAAATATGCAAATGAGAGCCCTATGAAATGCAGGGTAGCTAGGAATGCGCATATAATTGTCCCATAAATTCGTAAATAATTTGAGTATTATTAAAATATGAAGGATTGTGCATTTGAATGAGTTGCGAAAAAAAAATTAATTGAAATTTTTGTGGATGCAAGGCGTTGCACGTAAGCAAATCAATGGAAATGTGCAAATCAGAGTCCTATAAAATGTGAGGTGTACGATAAACAGGTCTTTTCTGAATTTACCTGTTACTGTCACTTACATAAGGTTTTCATTGTGATGTTGATATTAGTGGATACAGCACTATTGTGGTGTAGCTGTTTTACTTCAGCCACGAATCGCTGACTGAAGCTTCACGCACGTTTCGGACAGAGAAGAGATTAATGAAAGGTTCAGAACATTTTAAGATCTTGTTTCGCGCAACACCCTCTATAGACGAAAATTTTAACTGAATTCTTTTTAATCCCCTTCCGTGCGTGCGTGTGTGTGTGTATGTGAATAACTTTTTCGCACAAAACACATTCAAATATACTAATTCTTTTAATTTCCAAGACTTTTTTTTGAGCTATTTACGAATTTATGTGTGATAGTTATGGTATTTTTTAGTATTAACGACATACTAGGCACTGCCATTTATCTCATTTTAAACAAAATATAGATTAATAACTATTCTTATGTGATTGCAATTTAGGTGTTATAATGTTTGTTACTCACCATTAGCTCTAAAAATCTCTGTATTGCTGGCAATACGAAATAAGGAAGCAATTGATTTGTTAATTTGAATTCCGAAACTAACAATCAACTAAAGTCGTGGCAGAGGCATTCATTATGACGTTTTAGCAAAAATTCTAGCTATCAAAGTACAACAAGCAGCGCTATCATCTCTATCTATCGGAAGAAAATCTAATAATAAAGACGTAAAGCTATAGATTCATGGCATTCTGAAATTCCAATAATTTGAATAGAAGAAAGAGAGAAGATGCCTTTAGCCTTACTCGATTTAATGTCGAACATTTTATTGAAATGCCTCGAACCCAATCCTATAGCGTAATTCTCTTTGACAAAGGACTTTCCTCTTGGAAATGAATCTCCTTATTCTTTTTCCAAAAATGGGGGCTCGAAGAGAGCCGAAGATGGGGCTTTGGGTGCAGGCCACCCCACAACCCATCCCGCTAGATGGGCCAGGGCTGGCCTCTGTCGCCAGAGGTGAACTGTAAAGGGGCACGCATACAGTCCCTCTGTATGGGCACTATTTGCTCCATATGACCCGCCATTGCTGCCGGAGCTACTAAGGTCCGGTCTTTATAGGGTTGGCGGGAGCAGCTCCCCTCAGCCCATGTTAGGGCATCCTACGAGCTAGGAGGAGGGACTTACAAACCCCGAGTGCAGCGTTCACTATCTACAAAAATTCGAACAAATTTTTTTGTCCCAATGTCAAAAACATGACCCCTTTGTGGGAAAAACTTTTCCGTAAATCGCATTCAAATTTACCAATTCTTTCGATTTTTACGATTTTCGTAACTATTTGCAAATTTATGGGACACTCTGTATCCGGGTGCTATCATCTATCTTATTTTAAGCAAAACTGGAGATAAATAAGTACCCTTTTAAGTGCAATTTAAATGTTATGAGTTTCTGTTACTAGCCATTCACTTCTGTTTGTCATCTGTAAGTTTGCCGGCAATGCGGAATACGAAAGGAATATATTTCCTAATTTGAATTCCGAAACTAACCATCAACTAAAAGTCACGTCAGAGCAATTCATCGTGGCGTTTTAGGAAAATTCTTGCGATCAAAGTACAAGCAGCGCTATCGTTTCCGTCGCTATATCTATCGGAAGAAAATCTAATAATGAAAACGAAAGCAATAGATTCGTAGCATTCCGGTAATCTGAATAGAAAAAGATAGGAAAAAGCTTTTAGCCTTCTCCTCGATATTCATGTCGAACATCTTGTTGAAATGCATCGAACCAAATCCTATAACCTTATTTTCTTTGACAGAAGAATTTTCTTGGGATAAATCTCCTTATTCTTTTCCAAAACGGTAACATAAGAAAGCATCTATTCTCGAACCAAGGACTCGGATCCGCACTCATCCTTCTGGTTCGCGGATCTCCAAGGAACGCTATGCATATAAAAAGCGTGTATATTTTCTAAGACCCAAATATTCTGAAAGTGTTTATTGAGGAAAAGATGCATTATCTTGAATGGTATGGGTACTAACTTAATTCGAATGGCCCTTAAGGAATAAACATAGATTTTCTTTTTAAAAGGTATCTATTTTCGGAACTCGTCTTTATGGGATTTGGAAGGAACACTCTTTGTAAGAATAAACACGTCATTCGTCGATATGGTATACGCACGTGAAACATTTAACAGCGGTTTTTAAGGTCTAAGGAGAAACTTACAACCATTGCGTTACCAAAGAGGAATGTGGTATGCTATGCTACGCTGATGAGACATGCCCTATATAGCCAAATATCTGTGTTCACTTAGGAGTTTAGGCATTTTTTCTCGAATTTCTAAAAAAGTACTGTGCGAATCAGTCGTTTATATATCCCATTTTGATACTCACCATTTCCAGTGAGAATTTAGCTACTAATACATTTAGTGGGCCGACAAAACATTGAATAAAAAAAAAGTTTTTGATCAACCCTGTATTTTAGGAAATGTAGAAAATGACTTCGGCAAAATATTTTATTAACTATGTGCAATACTTCCGTGAATTTTCTGTGAATAGAACGTATATTCACGAAAATATGAATGGTTTTTCTAAAAACTTCTGTTTTCATCGCCTGTTTTGTTATCTGACCATTCGTTAGAATTTTATGAATTTTTAAACTTTGAAAAAAATATATAAATTTCACAAATCTAAAAATTCAACACATTTTTTTTTTAAAAATACTACCCATTAGTCAATTGCTAAATCCGAGGTCCATTCTACTAACACATACCGACGAAACTTTCCTGCAAAAATTCAGAAATTTTTTGTGGCAGTTTTCTTTAAATCTTACAAATGGGATCAAAAACTGCAATCTGAGAAAATCGCGTTCAGTGTTTTTTCTAGAGAGAGTGTATTATTCAGTATTTCTTTAATTATGGAAGAACAAATTAAACGATTGACACGAAATTTTCCGTATTTCACTTGCAATCGAATAAATATTTTTGAAAATCCGATTTTTCTAATAGAATGAAAAAAAAAATTTTTATCAATATTTTTACTTTTATGAAAAATAAATCATTATTAGTTTATTGACTTTAGAAAACTATTTTTATTTTCCAACTGTAATTAAATGTGCGTCATTCATTGTTGCTATTTTTTTGTCACGACAATGGAAGCAAATGAGACAGATACTGAATGAGTTAAAGCATGAACCAGCATGCTGGAAATGGCCACCAGATGGCCTACTCGGATTACCTGATTCTCTATGATTTTTACTCTAGATTTTCAGATTATGTGGCCTCACGTCTAACACGGTTGAGCTTCCCTGTCCCAAAGTCAAAATCTTTTCTTCCACGCATTTTTCATACACGCATTGGCACTAGAAACAAACATGCATGGCCTTGTCATAGGCCTCTTCATAGGCCAGCCTATTCCAACAGTTCATAGGCTGGCGATCTACCCCCCCCCCCCCAAGAGGCAAGGAACCAGTCCAAACATCAAATTCTGTTGTGGTGAGGAATTTGATCCGAAAGAGATTACGCCTATTCGATACGTGCCTTTGCATCCTCATAATTTATGTTTCATGTACTTTTTTCTGCAGGTTATTTTCCCATATGTGTCCAGGGTAAACGTTTCATCATTGACGTCAGAAGCACATAAATCTATATAATTGCCTGTTTGGACCCGCATAAATTTGCTATGAGACATTCATTATTGGAATTCATCATCACATATACACGTCGTTGTCGTGTTTATGCCAAAAAAACCTGCACATTTCCTCAGAAGCCGTTATTTATGGCAGGTCGAGTGACTTTCTGCTCAACATCTGCTCTCCCCACGTTCCTTTGAACCAGAAATAATTGTTTTTTTAGTGCGAAAAACGTTTTCCTGTCGGTCTCTCTCAAGTGCCTTTTTGACGCCAAATTCCCTTTCTTCATTAGTAGGGCTCGGAGAGATTTCTATATTTGCATTTTTTTTTTTAAATATTTTTTTGCATATTTCACTATTTCTACGCGATAGAGCATGTTTTCAAAATTTTCAGGAATATTTTGTATATTTCCTAATTTTCGATTAAAAGTGCATTTTTTTTGCTGGCCCGCTTCCTGACCCTGGTGTGGTGGGTGTAGCAGTAGTAGGTAGGGCCTCCAAAAAAATGGCTCGGGGATCCATGATGTTCTTAAGTCAGCCACCTCGTTGGGCAATTTGCCTGTTGTGGCGTTGTATTTGTATTTGTATAATACATAAAGCTGTGGCTGGCCTGTAAGCCTGAAATTTTCAGAATAGATACCACTTTATCGAACAGGAGGATTCTCTGATTCATACAATGTATATGTTACGGTAAATGTGATAAATCGGTTACTATGCAAACTTACCAATCGTCTTGGTACATTTGATAAATTTTTAATAAAGTTTGATAAATTTGATAAATAAAAATCACTTTTACCTGTGAATATGCATAATAGCCATGTGTCGTTGGTAAATTTGATAAATACTACAAATTGATCTCTTTTATCTGTGATTATTCATAATACCCAAGTGTAATTGGTGAATTTGATAAATATGGGGGAAAAAAACAATTACAAATGAGTCTGGGGGGTATATGTGATGAATATAGTCGGACCCCGGTTTAATGATAAAAAATTTCCTGACCGTGCCCCGATATAACACATGTACAATATGTACATGCAATACATGTATGAATTATCATGTGTAGTATATATCACATGATAATAACAACTTGGGGTTCTATGCATAATCCCGGTAAAAGATTAAATTCAGGGAAATTTATCAAATTTACTAACGACGCTTGGGGCGCTGTGCATAATTTCCGGTAAAAGCGATAAAATTTAACAAAAAATTATCAAACTTACAAAAATCTCGGTTATTATGACATTTACCGAAACATATCCATTGCAAAAAATAATATAGATCTGTCTCTGGCCTATAAGCCTGGAATGCTCAGAATAAATGCCACTGAATAAATCGAACAAAAGGATTTTTTGACTCGCACGCATCCGGTTATCACGTGTAATCGCCGACCATTTTGGTAAGTTTTATAAATTTCCTCTAAATTCATCGCTTTTACCGGCGATTATTCATTATACCCAAGCGTCGTTAGTAAACATGATAATAAATCGTACTGACTCATCACATTTGCCGGTTATCATGCATAATTTCCATTTCGTTATGATAAATTGGTCCCATTGCCGTGATAAGAAAAAGGGTGGATTCACATCTACAGACACTCACCGTGTCGGGTCAGACACGGAAAATATTCTTCAACATAAAAATGTCTGTCTGCTCCTGCGCAGCCGCGATGTGATAAATGTCAATACGTTCATTGTTTTCATGTAAAAGAATGTTTTCCGTGTCTGACACGACACGGTGTGTGTCTGTAGATGTGAATCCATCCTTATTATCTAGAAAACCGTACTTGTGTGCGAGTGTCTGAATCGGATATGGGCGCGGTAGCACAGGTCGATAAGATTCTCGCCTAAAGTACCAAAGGATGTTTAGAGGTGTCGCGAGTTCGATACCCGGTTGGTCCTTGTCAGAAAACTTTCCTGACACAGGGGTACAACAAAAATGACGGCATGACCGCAGAAAAAATTGCTACCGCAGGGAGTCCCCCATCGAGGGATTAGCGCACCAACTCCTCGACGAGTATTAGAAACAAGCCTGCCATTCGGAATCGGCAATAAATTATAGGTCCCGGTCTAATTAGCCCTCGTGTGCAAAAAATGGCCATGGTGCGGCAAAAATGATCAAATGAATCGGATATAATGAACTCTGATTTAACGAATTTTTTCGAACATCCCCGAAATAACTCCCACCATTCCTGTTTGATGAATTCTGAAACCGAATCTCGTTACAACGAACTCAATTTTAACAAATTTTATGATCGGTCCCAGATATAATCATATAGTATCTCATTTAATAAGTTTTACGAGAGCTCGTATCCTCATATAACGAATTCTAATTTAACAAATAATTTCATTTAACGAACTCTTACAAGTTTCTGTGCGTGTAGTCAGTCCCCCATATAACAAACTCCCACGTACCAAATTCTGAGATCGACCCTCGATATAACGAACTCATATTTAACAAATTCTTCGATTAAACAAATTTTTACAAGTTTTCATTTAACAGGTTCGTGGAGGGACTGGACAAGATCCGAGGAAAATTATTAAATCGTGAAATTTATGGAATAAGAGTTCGTTATATCGGGGTCCGATTATATGGCAAACGCACTACCGATACTCATTTGGGAGGTTTTTTGTTCATCATTTATCAAATTCACCAATTATACTACTACACCAAACAAAACTCCGCCGTATCGCTATACATTGCAATTTACTGTCATTAATGAGTTGGATTGAGATGAGGGCGACATCCATCGGTGGTCGCTTAAAGCTCGTTAGGGGGGGGATAATCCATATTCTTCCTCGGGTTTGAATATGGGACAGTGACGACAACCTTCACGGTGATGGACGAGCAGCTTACCACCACGACATTCAGGCGTTAACACTACTTATACTAAGGCTATTATTATGCATAATAACCGATGAAAGTGATCATTTTTCCGCATTCATGTACAAGTTTACCAACGACGCTTGGGTACTATGCATAATCACCGGTAAAAGTGATTTATCTATCAACTTGCCAAGTTGATTCGCGATCATGCATTATAACCGGTTATCTGTGGCCGACCTATAAAGCCTGGAATTTTCAGAATAAATGCCACTGCTTTATCGAACAGAAGGATCCTCCGACTCACACGCAATGTATATTCTGGTCAAAAACTAGCGTTATTTTCATAATTTAGCTCCAAGACGGATATATACGGTTTCTCTGCGGTGAGTTGAGCGATTACCGTTCAAGGAACGTTCATTACGGTCCGAGAATCTTCATCCCGTAGAGACGTTCCCAAGCCGTTAATGGTTCCGTGGATACCATTCGGAAATGACTTGATCATTTTTCGCTTGGATCGAGATTTCTTGACGGTATCTCCCTCGTACATCTTCCCAATTATGGTAATACGAAGTCTCAGAGAGGGCCATTTACAGCATATATATATATATATATATATATATATATATATAAAAATCGCATACTTTTAATACCCTTCCACCATATATATATATATATATATATATATATATATATATATATATATATATATGGTGGAAGGGTATTAAAAGTATGCGATTTTTTTAAACCAGCTTTTCTTAACGTATGGTCCGCGACGATCTCACAAGTTGTCCGCAGACAGACTTGATAACTTAATTAGAACTGAATGAAAAATTATTCAGTTGATGTTATAGTGAACCTCTCCGCTAATTATACGAAGTACAGGTGACTGGGTACCAAGCGAAGGTAATTATCTATAGCTTAATGGTAGAACAGGCTTCCGGAAAGTGTGAGGTTGGTAGTTCGACTCCCCACAGAGGAATGTGACTTTTCTTTCCAATTATCTTCGCTTGGTATCCAGTCATCTGTAGGTACTCCGTTTAATATCCTTATGGGGTGCAAATAAAAATTACATCCTCGTTTTTAAAATCACCATGGTTAATAGAAAGAAATGAGAAACGGTCCTATGCACGAGGATATCGTTGATTATAATCAAAAATGCAATTTACGACAACTTTAATAATTATCGCTGAAAATACTGAAAGGTAAACAAGTAAAGGGCTCGGTGAACGGAAATTCGTTTCAGGGGAAAAAAACAGTCATTATGGCTAGGTGATCATATTTCATCGAGAAAAATAAGGGAAATTGGGATTCCCGATATAGCGAAATACGGGACACCGATAAGATTACATCTTTTACAGATTCCAAGGGATGGACGCATTTAGCGTTTATTTATAAATCACATTTTTGCATACAATGAATTTGATGTAAATATCTGAGCATGTGAGCGTCCTCGCGCACTAACAAGCGTCTCTTTGCGCCCAAAAGCGTCTATTGCGCTACACTAAGTCAACCGTTGTAATCTTCGATACATATCGAAGCTATGGACGTCCGTTGGTTGGTATTCTGGACTTGGTTTGGTGTTGCTTATTTCTTAACAATGTTTCTCTGTCTTGTTCTTGATGTTTCGCGATAGCAATAGATAAATTCCACGCTGGTCAAAGTGTATACCGTCACAGTAATTATACTTGACCAGAAATCATCTGAGCAAGTATAATTACGATAATACACTTGGGAAAGGTCAACACGAATGAGAGAAAGGAGCTTTGATCCGTTGGTCACTACTGTTCTTTTTCTGATTTTTGAATTCAAATACATCTTAGCGAATATTCCACTTGGAACATGGAATTTTTTCTACTGGTCTCAGGAGATACGGGTCAACAACTTTCCAATTGGAAGTTAAAGGACAGGGGGGCCGTATAAGAAATTATATTTCTTTATTTTGTTTCACACTGTACTTTCACTCTCAAACAGGTATAGAGTAGTTTTTGAATGCCTTTTGAACATTTTTTAAAGGGAATTATACCTGTGCGACGGTTGATGAGATCAAGGCCGCATTAGCACTTACACAGGACAACCCTGTATATCTCAAAAGAATATATCTTTATGTTTGTTAAAATTTAGGAAATAACGGCGAAAAAGGATGAGTTGAAGTGGGTTTTCTCTCCGTTATCTGCGACATCCACCACTTTTCCGCTATGTGTACGCTATGTGTTCCGCTATGTACAGGGTATATACCGCTTACTGTGGTATCATTGGGTCCGGTGGTTTTTTTTTTTTTCATAACAATAACCAGTTGATAACTGTATCCGAAAAAAATACAGAAGCAAATATGCAAGTAAGATGACCATAAGATGAAAAATAAGACGCAGTTCTGTTTTCAAAACACCATAATAGACACGGATTTGCTTCTGAACTTTTTACTTCCAATCGATCCCCAAGCACTGCAAACTAGTTCATACTGTCACGAACCTTTCAAAGACTGCAAACAAAAATGTATGTATGATTCTGAAAATCATTCTACTAATTCCTGAAAGTTCCGGAGAGCTGAGATATGTTCAATTGAACTAACTGTTCGATCTCTGAGAACGGCTTCGAACGCGGCACGTTGACAATTTTTCACACCGAAATAACATTAAAGTTTAGTAATATTTTTAAAGCGGGATATTCCTTTGTTGGAAGACATGCTTCTAGAAAATTTCGGGATTTATTTTAGCCATGCCTGGTGCGTGACAATCATCAGAAAAATTGTTTCCACGTCCACGGATCACGAGTCCGTTACGGTTACGTCATTTGTTTTTTGAGAAATAACTTTGTTTTTTCTTGTACCTTCGCGGTGAAACGTTGCTATCACACAAGAAACGGTGAATCTGCAGACTTTCACTTCGTGGTAAATTTCTTTTTCAAAACAAGTCGCAACACTTTGTATATAGAACATGGCATCCCCGAATGCGTGCACCTTCGTGAAGGTGACGTGATGGGGAAAATTGAAAAATCGGTATAGTTTTTTTGTCCCCCATTATATTTTCGCAACATTTTCTCTATTTTCCTTTTTTTTTAGATGGGATTTACTTGAAGAAATCATTTGCCATGAGAGGTAACTTGGAAGATATATAGAGCCTGGCTTTTATGTTGGACATGAAATACATCGAGTCTAGCGAGAATGGTGTTTGTCTGGAGAAGAATGTAAAAAAAAAGATGAATTCAATTCGAATGGTTGAATGTTTTTCCTCCTCGATTGTTGAATTCGAAATGGAAATACCTGCACATGAAATATCCTCGATCCTTTTATACATGAATGTATTCACAATTTCCGTACACATATACAGTACTTGCTTTTATTGTTGCTCTCTTCACCGGATCCATTTACTTGTTCCGTCATGGTTTTTTTTTTCGTTTTAGTTGTGAGTTACGATAGTGGAAGGAAATAATTCATCTCGAGAAGTTCGAATAAAGTTCTAAAGAAACATAGCAGCGATATAGATTTCGTATGAATGAAATGGGAATATACCTGAGTATTATTTCTTGTGTGGGAATAAAATAACAAATGATTAAAAGTTAGTCGATATTAATACATGATCCAAATCATACAGAGGAACATCTGAGTCGTGAATCCGAAGAAATTCACGGAGAGGGGTTCATTCTGAAATTCTGAAGAAATTTCTGTTACGTTTCAAACGTAGTTGATTTCGGGGTGAAAGTTTTAAAACCAAGTTATAGTGTAGCGAAGTTTTGAAAATAAGTAACTGCAATGAATTTCTAAAACGAAGTGATTGCGGAGAAGCTTCAAACCACGTGACTGCACCGAAGTTCTAAAACCAAGTGATTGTAGAAAAGTATCCAAACCAAGAGATTGCAATGAAGTTCTAAAATCAAGTGACTTCACTGAAGTTTTAAAACCAAGTGATTGCAGTGGAGTTGTATACCCAAGTTAGTGTGGTGAAGTTTTGATACTAAGTAACTAAAATGAAGTTTTAAAACCAACTTAGTGTAGTGAAGTTTTGAAACTGAGTAACTGCAATGAAGCTCTAAAAACCAAGTGATTGCAGAGAAGTTTGAAACCAAGTGACTTTAATGACGTTCTAAAACCAAGTGCATAGAAGTTTGAAACCAAGTGACTAACTAACGTTCTAAAACAAAGTGACCAACTAACGTTCTAAAACAAAGTGACTAACTAACGTTCTAAAACAAAGTGACTAACTAACGTTCTAAAACAAAGTGACTAACTAACGTTCTAAAACAAAGTGACTAACTAACGTTCTAAAACAAAGTGACTAACTAACGTTCTAAAACAAAGTGACTAACTAACGTTCTAAAACAAAGTGACTTCAATGACGTTCTAAAACAAAGGGACTTCAATGACGTTCTAAAACAAAGGGATTTCAATGACGTTCTAAAACAAAGTGATTGTAGAGAAGTTCTAAAACCAAGTGCACTTCAGTGAAATTATAAAGCCAAGTGATTGCAGTCAAGTTGTTAAACCAAGTTAGGTTGTTAAAAGTTTAGTTTTATAAAAAGCAAAATACATCCTATGTAGACCATGGTATCCGACTGCACGCACCTTCATGAACGTGACATGATGAGGAAAATTGAAAGAACCAACCAGTATAGCCTTTGTTTTCCCCATTATTTGAGCGGCGTTTTTTCTATTTTACTTTTTCAGAAATAAAAGAAACTTTTTCCCATTCACTTGTAGAAATAATTTGCCGGGAGGAAAAACTTGGACGATATATAAGAGAGCCTGGCTTTTATATTGAACATGAAATACATCGAGTCTAGCGAGAACGATGTTTGTCTGGAGAAGAACGCAAAATGATAAATTCAATTTCAAATAGCTGAATGTTCTCCCCCCCCCCCCCCGAATGCCGAATTCGGAATGAAAATACTTGCACTTGAAATATCCTTTTATACATGAATGTATTCACAATTTTGTTGCGAGTATATATATGTGTACTTGCTTTTATTGTTGCATCTTCACCGGATCCATTTACTTGTTCCGCCGTATGTTTCCGTTTTGTTTGTATTATGCGATAGTGGAAGGAAATATTACATCTCGAGAAGTTTTGATAAAGCTCTGAAGAAGCATAGCAGCGATATTTATTCCATCTGAATGAAATGGAAATGTACCGAGGTATTATTTTTTGGGAATAAATAAATTATTGCGCAATATAAAAGCGAGTCGATGTCATTGCATAATCCCAAAGCTTGGAAAGAAGCATCATCTGAATCTTGAATCTGCAGAAACTGGAGAGTTTTTCATTCTAAGTAAACTGTAGTTGAGTTTCGAAATCAAGAAACTACAACTGTCTCAAATCTGAGAGATTTCAGTGTAGTCATAGTTCCCAAAACTGTAGTGTAGGAAAAACTGCGGTGGAATGTGTTTATTTGAAAAACTGCGCTGAAGTTTTAATTCTTAAAATTTGCAGCGTAGTCTCAATCTTAAAAATTGAAGTGTTGTCCAATCCTGCAAAATTGCGCGAAGTTTCAAATCAAAGTGATTGCAGTTAAGTTTTAATCTTGAAAAGTGCATCTGGGTTTCGAATTCGGGGAATTGCAGTGCAATATAATATCTTAGGGTTTGCAGTGTAGTCTAAAATCCCAGGGATTGAGGTGGAGGCTTGAGTCTCAAAAACTGCAGTGAAGTTTCAATTCTTTAAAATTGCAGCGTAGTATCAATTCTAAAAAATCTGCTTTTTAATTTTAGTTCTTAAAAATTGCTGTGAAGTCCCAATTCTTAAACATTGTTATGAAGTCCCAATTCATAAACATTGTTATGCAGTCCCAATTCTTAAACATTGTTATGCAGTCCCAATTTTTAAACATTGTTATGAAGTCCCAACTCATAAACATTGTTTTGAAGTCCCAATTCTTAAACATTGTTATAAAATCCCAATTCATAAACATTGTTTTGAAGTCCCAATTCTTAAACATTGTTATGCAGTCCCAATTTTTAAACATTGTTATGAAGTCCCAACTCATAAACATTGTTATGAAGTCCCAACTCATAAACATTGTTATGAAGTCCCAACTCATAAACATTGTTTTGAAGTCCCAATTCTTAAACATTGTTATAAAATCCCAATTTATAAACATTGTTATAAATTACCAATTCTTAAACATTGTTATAAAATCCCAATTTATAAACATTGTTATAAATTACCAATTCTTAAACATTGTTTTGAAGTCCCAACTCATAAATATTGTTTTGAAGTTCCAATTCTTAAACATTGTTATGAAGTCCCAATTCTTAAACACTAGAGTGAATTCTTTAAAACTGCAGTAAGTTCTAAAAAAATAAAATGAACTTTTTTCCTTATAAACTTTAGTTTTAAGGAAACATAGTTACCAGATCATTCATATGGTCATTTACTCAACCATAAAATCACTTACAATCACTTACTCGGTCATTTATACGGTCACTCACTTGGCCATATATACGGTCACTCACGTGGTCACTCATACAGGCGATCACACATTCAGTTGGTCACTCATACAGGCGATCGCACATTCAGTTGGTCACTCATACAGGCGATCACACATTCAGCTAGTCACTCATACAGGCGATCACACATTTAGTTGGTCACTAATACAGTCATTCACCCACTTATATGAACACGCATACAGTTATTCACCCAATCACTTTTTGATCACTCACTCATACTGTCAGGGCAGACGAGATGTCCGGGGCGAAATGTCGGAGGCGAAATTTCCGGATCCGTATACTGTATTTAGTCCCAGCTGAATTAGGAAATGAAACTGAGCATTCGGCGGTGCGTACCTTGTTTTAAGGTCCAACCTCGAGCCATTACCGACTAGACCTTGCCTGTGATTTTTTATTACCCGGTCTGTAATGATAAAATGGGTAAAAAAGCAGTAAAGCGTTTAAGTCGTGAAATTTTCACGCGTAAAACATGGGAATGGTGCCATAAAGTGCCATTAGTCATCTAGACTTGCCGGGTCAAGCGGAAACAGGGAGAGATGGGATATAAACCGATTTTCTTTTTTTTTTTGCAACTGGATTAATTGTCTCCTAAAACCAAAGGAATGCGAAGTAATTATTCCTCGCCGAAATTTATTCTGTTATACATTCAACGCCGCTTATTAGAGTCATGGATATTTTTATCATTTGGGTATTGTTGTCACTTTTGCAAAGAACGGAGCGAACCAATATCATAACTAGAGAGAGGATTATAAACGTTAAAAAAATGGCAAAATATGCTCTAAAAACAAGATTAATCAGCATTTTGAACTGCCGAGATATGACATGAAATTCAAAATACGCGCGAAAAATGAAAAAAATCAATTTAATAATTAGTATGGGACTAAAAATGAAAAATATGCAATTTGAATTGCAGAGAAATGAAAAAAAAATTGTCTGCTGAAATACGCATTTAAAAACGCTGAAACATGCATTTAAAACGGCTGAAATACGCATTTAAAAACGCTGAAATACGCATTTAAAACTGTTGAAATACGAATTTAAAACTGTTGAAATATGCATTTAAAACTGTTGAAATACGCATTTAAAAACACTGAAACATGCATTTAAAATGCTTAAATATGCTTTTAAAATGGTGAAAAATATGTTTTAAAAATTATTCAATATGCTCCATGGGAACATTGAAAAATATAAGTAAAATAAAAGAAGTATGCATTTAAAATTCTGAATTTTTTCCTTTAAAAGATAAAATATGAGTTGAAAATTCCAAAAAAAACGACATTCAAAAATGCAAAAAATATGATGTAAAAGTAAAAACATTTACAAAAAAGAAAAATATGCACAAAAAAATGAAGGAAATATATATTTATAAATGCAAAAAAATTCATTTTGGTGAAATGCATGCTTGAAATATGTCCTAAAACATGTAATAATCACTAGGAAATATTTTCTTGAAAAAACTAAAGAAATTCGATTGAATTTGAAGAATGAAAACATAGAAGTAATCTTAAAAACAATATTATAAAAAAATGAAGCTAAAAATATGCACTTATTCTAAAATTTCGGGGATTTTATGCATTTATATGCATGCACTAACTATAAAAACTGCTAAAATATACAATTGAATATGCACTTATGCATATAATCCGGGATCTAATAATAACACAAGAAAAATTCGTTTATAGTTATCGGGACTTCGGATAATGTTATCGGGCTTTCCCCCCCCCCCATCGAAAGTTTATTTTTGGCGCATTCTGAAGCTAAGGGTTAACAGAACTAATTTTTTTCCTCGTAAGTTATCGTTATCAGTCTGCAAGACTATGTTAGAGGCTGGAAGGTGTTCTTTCCCCGCTCCGTTGTTCGCGAACATTTCCATTACTTAATGTCGTAATCTATTTCAATTTTCAATCAGTCCGTACTACGGTAGAAACTCTCGATAACGGTCATCCATGGGACCAAGAACTTTTGTCCGCTAATGGGGAGGTACGATATATACGATGTAATATCATATATAGACGACTTTCGCATTTATAAGACGTTCGGCTTCGGTTGCCATTGCTTCCTATATAAAGAATCTGACGATTTAACTACGATTAAACATAATCGTAGTTATAAAAATGTTTGGTTAATGACCAAAAATGAATAAATTAGAGTTTGCTTGATTTCACTGTCCGCTATCGAGAGTGGCCCTAACGGAGAGTGAAATACATTAAATCCCTATTCCGCAGGACCGGGGATCAGAAAAGTGTCCACTAACGCAAAGTGTCCGTTAGAGGAGCTTCCACTGTATTCGCTTTCTTTTTTCGAACACAACTCTGGTCTATCGCCATGGGCAATTTACTACCGAGTAAGTTGTGCCGGAAGTGTAAGTGTACCCTAACAGTCTGAGCGCGTATATAATGTTGTGCCTCCGATTTTTCTCAGTGATGAAATCTAAATTGTGATGAGGGAAGGCTTATATCGTTGTGGGTCGGTTGCTCTATCTGTGGCGAGAATTTTCAACGGAAAAATCGGCTCGCATTCGCACCTCGAAGTTGAGAACAACGGGAAAACGAAATTCAGCCGACCACCACTGTGGCGACGGTGGGGTTTGAACCCCACCCTCGCGATGCGATCCCGTCACTATGACCACTCGACCACCACGGTGCGGCTCGTACTATTCGCTGCGATACATGTACGTGTTGAGCTGCTTTTGCAATGGCTGGCCTATGAAGAAAGTAAATGTATGACGAAAAAAAAAACGGAGCCCTTTCCTTCAGGTCTTGATCAGTATCTTTCAGTGTTGACCAGATTCAAATTTATTTTTCTGAGCGATTTTCTCTAAGGATGTATCAAACATATTTGTGTATTAAAAAATGCACCGTAATTCGTGAAACAAAGAATGAGTAAAATGTCTGACACAGTTCGGCAGACCACTTTTGTCCCGTACACGGGACATTCCTGTATTTCTAGTAGTTCAGAATTGTTTAATTCATTTGTCAGATTCAGAATATGGTCATCTAGTCATTTGAATGGGGGTTTTTTTCGTCAAATAAAATTCTGTTTACTGCGATTCGTAGCAGCCCTTTATTTCCCCCACCTTTCACTTATTTTTGCAGTAATGAGCCAACTTGCCATTAATTGCATGTATTGACTAGAATTAGTGATACCCTGTATTAGGATCGCTGTTTCCCGCATTTTCCTTGTGGATGTATGGTGAACATAAGTACGAAGGTACAATTTTTATTTGAACCCATATGGATAATACTAATATTAATTACAACAAATGAAATTTTTCATTCAGTTAGAATCGAATTATCAAGTGAGCCTGCGGACCACCTGTGCCATTGCCACGGATCATAGGTTGAGAAACGCTGCATTCGACAGTTTCATTCTAACGTCTTACAGTGGCTGAGTATCAAAAATGCAGGATTTTAAACTAGGAAAAAAAATTTAATGCTTGAACATCTGGTAACAAAGTGTGTGTGAAATATAAACGGAGTCGTCCCGTTTTTCCAACCCACGCTTACCACGCGCCCCATTCGACAAAACGGGATGTACTTTCGCGCGACGCTCGGCGTTTTCTTTCCGGACAACTCCTATCCGGGAACAAGGACGGGCCCATCTCGTGTTTGAAAAGATCCTTTTATTACGACCGCGAAACTGCACACCGCCAAAGGAGAGAAACGTGTTAAAACCCTCAGGAGAGAGTACGTGTGTGTCTTTTATTTGCACTTCAACGTCAATGGCAGTGGAGGTCTTTAGTGGCTGAGAAAGAGAGGAAATTTGATGGATTGGTTTTCCTGTTTTGTCATAACAAAATGACATGGGAAGCGCTAATGGAGGCTCGGGAAACCAAACCGCACACTCCGAGCTTCCCTCGTCCTCTTCCTACTCGAAAATACCCTCGTTTTTATTGGTTATTAGCAGTTTTCGGGTGCTGGGGATTATCAGTTGTGTTTTGCCTTGGGTTTTATTTATTTACCACTTTTTTTACCACAAGATGGACGACGCAGTTTTCGATGCTTTTAGCCCCCATGAAGGTAAACGCCCTTTTTCCTCTTCCTGACCCATAAATTTATGGCTTTTCCCCTCTTCCTGTAATCCACGGAGAATAGTGTGTACAATGGGTGTACTTGCAGTAAAGCAAATATGTATTTTGGACCTTTCTCGGTCTTCATCCTTCGACCATATTGACTGACAGGTGGGAGTCCAAAATATATCTTCGCATCAGCCAGCTGTTTAACACCTTCGTATGGATAGCGGAGAGTGACATCATCGTCGGATAAGTCGCCATCTGGTGGCAATGCCAGCAATTGTGAGCTTTGACCCGAGTTAGATTCGACCGTCCACATGTACGGTCCCGTTCAGTGCACACGAGCTCCAAGGAAAGATTAAGATATTCGTTGCCTCTGTACTTTAGGGCGTTCCCCCTGGAAGTGAAAGGACGTGGGTTCGATTCCCCGAGGGGCAGTTGAGTTTTTTCTCTCTTTCCAAAATATATCTTCACATCAGCCATCTGTTAAAAACATTTGTAGGTGGAGGGTATGTTCCACATCCTAGATATTCCCGATCTCAATTACAACTTTTATTTAGGACACGTTGTTTCAAGTCCTTTCCGCTGAAAGCAGGCAAGCAGACAGGATCATAACCCAGAAAAATTACAATTGCTATCACGAAAGAATTCTGGTATAAATTTGTCTGTTTGGAAGAAAGATGGCAGCACTTCGAGTCCGTATACGCACCCTTCAGTATGTTTAAGAATGTGTATTGGTCGTAAATAAACTGACACTACTCAGACGTATTTAGTGTCCATTCTGACGGAGGTATTTTGATGAAACTTGGCACATAGGATATATGGGCCATGAGAAAAAAGGAAAGATTCAATAAGGAAAATAGTTCGATTTTTGACCACCAGGTGCAAAAAGTGGCCTTTTTTATCGCAGTTATCTTTTTCCCATGGTCCAAATAACGTATATACCAAGTTTCAGTGAAATACGTACACCGCAACATGCGCTACATAGGTCCGTAAGTCATACATAGAGTAGTGTAAATACAATTAAACTGCAGTTCAATTATGTTTTGTTCGTGAATGACAATTAATTACCCCACTGTTCTTTGTACAAAATTGCATATAGACTCCGGAGCCATCTAAGAGCCAAAACTGTCTCTCGTTTCACAATGCGGAATAATTCATGAATTCCAGGCCTGCTCGAGAACTCCAGAACGGAACAACTACTACCAGGGGAGTTCTGTCACTTACGCAATATAAGCTCATTGCCCCGGAGGGCGTGGTCGTGAAGGAGAAAATTCCCGAGTTACAAGGAGAAAAAAAAACCACAATAATTGGGGTCCCTATCATGGAATCAAAATTAGCCCTAGTCGTGTATTTGTATTCACATATACAGTGAAAGTCCATTGTAACGAGTACGGCTTATAACGAGAATCTCGCTATAACGAGTGCTTAGCAGCTGATGTCTCTCTCTCTCTCTCTCTCAAAGAGCTAATTTTACAAAACAAAAACATCCGCTTATGACGAGAAGCCCGTTATAACGACAATTGTTCCCGTGATTTTGAGCTATCCTCATAACGGACTCCTACTGTAGTTACAAAAAAAACACGTGCGAGGTCAGTCATACAACGAAGAGAATCAGGTTATGCCATGAGTTCGGGAGCCTCTATTTTAAGGCACTTAAAGGACCCTCAGACAATATGCATTCAAATACGAGATTCAAAGTGGCATGTACTAGTATAAGTATGTACACAATTTGTGAGACTGTACAAAACAAATAAGTGAAAATAAATCGGGGACCCTGGCGTGGACTCCGAGACCTAAGGGACTCCAAAAGTCATTTACATTCAGATACAATTTCAGCCATAACGCTCACAAGGTGAGCCATAATGAAAATGATCAGGTTGTACAGGGAGTTCGGGGGGGGGGGGGCTTTAGCTTCACTTACAGGCTTTGGGCAACAAATTTGAATGATCGCTATTTGTCATCTATGTGTGTGTGTGTGTGCGGGCGTGCGTGCGTGTCTCTCCCTCTCTCTCTCTCTAGGTGCAGCACAAAAGCCATGGAGTGGCAAATCTCAATGTAAACGGCAAATTACTTCTCACGAATCTCTCCCTAATTTAGCTTTCTGGAAAAACTGGAGAAAAAAAATTCCCGTTTTTAATGGTTTTACCAATAATTTCTGCCCGTAATTAGTGAGGATAATCATCTGCTTATAGGGCTTATCGGGAAAAGAAAAAGAATCTTCTATCCATAATAGAAATATCAAACATGGAAAGAGGAAAAGCTCGATTCAAAATGACCTTCGAGCCCCGCGGGAAACCGAAGGAGCATCAGACGCTCTATCATACGAAGACACTCTATCCGTTATCTGTATATATAAAATTGATTTTCTGTCTCTGTGTGTGTGTTCTCTATACAAATCTACATTTTTAGATCGATCGTCACCATATTTTGCATATACACCAAATTTGATAGTTTAAAATTTTGTCAGAGCAGGGCAAGTGCCCCAAATGGGCAAAAAAACTGTCGGGCAACAATAGTTTTTGGGCCTCAACAATCACTTTCGGAACGTTCACTTGGGCGCGGTAGCCAGGTCGATAAGATGCTCGCCTAAAGGATGTTCAGAGGTGTCGCGAGTTCTATACCCGGTTCGTCCTTGTCAGAAAACTTTCCTGCGACGCAGGGATACAACAAAAAACGGCGACTTGACCGCAGCAAAAAATTGCTACCGCAGGGAGTCCCCCATCGAGGAGTTAGCGCAACAACCTCTCGATGAGTAAAAAAAACAATCCTGCCGATCGGAACCGGCAATAAATTGTAGGTCCCGGTCTAATTAGCCTTCGTGTGCAGAAAATGGCCGTGGTGCGAAAAAAATGATCAAACGCTTACTTTGGTTACCGTGGATTCTCGTCAATGCGTTTCAGACGTGTATATGCCTTTGCAATGGTTTGTCACTTCTTTAATGCTGCCAATATATTTACAATAGTTTATGCCTTTATAATGGTTTGCCACTTTTTCAATAGTCGTCAGAATCATCAGCAGCATCACTTTGAGGGTCAATCAAAGCATGATTCCCATAAAAACCAGTGATAAAATTGCCAATTTAACTGCAAAAATGCGGAAATTTAGTGGGGGGTTTCCTGCCACATCAAAAATTGTATTGAATTCTCAATTTCTGAAATATTGAGTTCGATTAGAGATATACGTAATTAGCCGAACCTGTGCTTTTGAGTTCGATATTCATGCAATAACATTGATTTCAACTTTTTATTTATATCTTCTCAAGCATGAAAATTTATGTCTCCGTATTGTCTTTTGATATTCAACTGCATAAATTCATATAGTTTAGAATGTTTTAAAATTAATTATGGGCCCGTAAAAAGTACATCGAAGAAATTTCACAGCTTTAACTAAGCATTTTTTGAAGCAGAAACAGGCAGATGGATAACTTGAGCCTCATTGATAAAAACGCGGTATTATAGCTAGTGTTGTGATAAAATTAGTCACTTTGTTCACACGGTTTGGAAAAAAGAAGAATGGGAAGAAAGTACATTCAAACCTCGTTAGTGCGTCACCCGGTTAACACGTCACTCCGCTTACCGGATCAATTTTTGGAAGTCCCAATTATCCTCAAGCAGCAATTGGCACAGCTATGGCTTACTCCGTTTAACGAGTCACTTCGCTTATCAAGTCATATTTTTGCTCTCCCAAGAGTGACTCATTAACGAGGTTTGACTGTAATATAAAAAAAAGAAAAATAAATATAGAAGAGCAGAAATCACAGTGTAATAGATAAGGGAGAGAGATTACAGAAGGTTTCTCTTTCGCCTTCATCCTACACGCTAGCTTTCACTCTTATATGCAGAAAGTTACGTTATTTGGGGGCGGGGGGGGGATCATTAACATAACTAATTAAAAAACGGTGGGAAACAAAACATACACACACACAACTTCGGTTAATAGGGTTAAAATACAGCTAGGAAAGCTTTAAGAGGCCTCATGCATTATAACATGATGAATAGCTATGCTCTAATAGGAATACAGTCGAATCCCTTTTTAACGAACACAGTTATAGCGAAAATCTCGTTTTAACGAACACTTTTCTAATCCCTCAAATAAGTTTACATAGGAACAATGCTAGGTAACCTGCATTGATGACTTTTAATCATTTTTGATAATTTTCAAAACATAATATCAAAATAACTTTTAATAATTTAAAAAAAAATGCATTAAAAACGGATTGCGCGCATGATGAAATACCATGACATCAATGTAGTTGAATAAGAACCGATTTAAAATACATGAAACTGTTCAGTTAATGAAATGTAGCAAAAAGGTTGAGATTTCATTGTGTGTGTGTGTGACTCAATCTTATTCACATTTAACCTTGTTTCAAATTTGGAAAATTTTTTAATTCAAAATTTAATTTTGTATGAGATTGTCTCAAACTTCAGCTTCATTTCATGAATTTTTATTCAACTACATTGATGTCACGGTATTTCGTCATGCGCGCAAACTGTTTTTCTAATGAATTTTTACTTAATACTGGTATAAGATAGCTCATACAATCACGAACTTTTATAAAAAAATTTATGAATTTTTAAACTATTTACGAATTTATGCAACTTCCTGTATATTAGTGTACAGGGTGTCCTGTAATTGCTAATGCGGCTTTTATCTCATCAACTGTCCGTAATATAGTTTCGATTTGAAAAATGCTCAAAAAATACCCTGTATTAGTTTGTAGACTGAAAATACAGTGTGTAACGAAATATAGAATCTAGATTTTATACGGTCCCCTTGTCCTCTAACTTCCAATTAGGAAGTTTTTGCCATGTCTCTCCTGGAGAGGGGGGGGGGTGCACAAAGAAAATTCCAAGTTTATAAGTGGAATACTCACATTGAAAAATCGGAGGAAAGTCGGGAAAGGGCAGCGCAAATGAGGGAAAGGAGCGTCGTCCGTTACTTTTTTGCTGTTCTTTCATAACTCCAATATTTTAATTGGAATATCTTAGCAAATATTACACTTAGAAACAAGGCATTTTTCTCCATTGGCCTCAAGAGAGACAGGGAAAAAACTCTCTAATTGGAAGTTAGAAGACAAGGGGACCGCATTAAAATTTTTATTTTGTACACTGGTATTTTCACACTCAAAACTAGTACAGGATAATTTTTGAACGCCCTTTTGAGCATTTTCTTAAGTTGGAATCATACTTCTATGACTGACGGTTGATGAGGTAAAGGCCGCCTTAGCATTGACAGGACACCCTGTATACTTCGTGTATATTATGATGTGCCATTAGTGTATGTATATGTGTGAATTAAAAGAAAAAAAAAGTGAATGTCATGATTAATTAATCATCAATATAATATCACACAATAGACTTTATCACACCTTGAAATTATCTCGTAGATCCCGTTTATCCCTATCTCGGAATAAACACGTGCATCGCTAACATTCAGAAACGAATAGCGTAAGCCTGATTTTCCTCTCTTCGGAATCAATTCGAGCTGAAGAGAATGAGGAAAATATCTCATTCCAGTTTTTCCCAGACATACCCGTACAATATGTTTCCAGGAAGAAACAAGATCCCTCGGAAGTTTATCTGACCATTATGGCAAAAAAAAAAAAAAAAAAAAAAGCAGGAATCATAGAAGCTGCATCCATAAATAATAGAGATACAAACCCCAAGATAAGCTCCGTTTTTACTGGAAACTGGATATTTTCCGATTTCGGAAATGTTCCCATTCAATTTGATTATTCGTTTTTTCCTTTGAATTATGAAGAAATTCGGGATTTTTTTAGATAGAACAGGAGTAAAATATTCATTCGTTGTAACGATATTGAATTTGTTTTATCGTTTTTCCTCTAACTTAATTTATGAATAATTTATAAAAAATTGCTGTGAAAAAGTGATTTTGTGAGGGCACCTTCCACTAGTGATTTCACGTCGTATAAATCAAAGAAATAATAGTGATTATGCTCTGCAATGGTTTTTTTTGCTTAAGAGGGTTATCATACCTCTGAACATGGTGAAAAACTATGCTCTAATTGAAATGTCGTTAAAAATACTATTTAACCATTGATTTACTTGTATTTAAAATTTTTTATACATGATTGTATGTGTTTGCTATCCTATGGCAGTATAAAGTTTCACATACCTCTGATACCTAGCTTTCGGTAAATTTAAAAAAAAAATTGCATTAGGAACAGCTTGCGCTCATGATAAAATACCATGGCATCAATGTAGTTGAATAAAAATGTATTCAAAATATTGAAAACTGTTCAGTTCATGAAATGAAGCAAAAGTTTGAGACTCAATCTCATTTGAAAAATTAAATTTTAAATTTAAATTTTTTTTTTTTTGAAGTTTCAAACGATATTAGTTTTAAATAATATGGATCCAATGAAATAAATCTCAACCTTTTGCTTCATTTCATGAACTGAACAGTTTCATGTATTTTTGAATCGGTTCTTATTCACCTACATTGATGTCATGGTATTTTATCATGCGAGGAATCTTTTTTTTAATGTATTTTTGTTTAATTATCAAAAGTTATTTTGATATTTATGTTTTGAAAATTATCAAAAGTCATCAATGCAGTTGAATAAGAACTGATTCACACAAAATACATGAAACTGTTCAGTTCGTGAAATGAAGCAAAATGTTGAGATTTCTCTCATTGTGTGGCTCCATCTTATTTAAAATTAATCTCGTTTCAAGTTTCAAACATTTTCAAATTTAAAATTTAAATTTATCAGATTGAGTCTCAAACTTCAGCTTCATTTCATGAATTGAACAGTTTTTAATATTTTGAATAAATTTTTATTCAACTACATTGATGTCATGGTATTTTATCATGCGCACTACCTGTTTTTAATGTATTTTCTTTTATGAAAATTATCAGAAGTTAAGGTATCAGAGATATGTAGAACTTTATGCTCACAAGATAGCACATACAGTAAAGAACATGTATAAAAAATTTGAAATACAATTAAACCAATGGTTAAATTGCAATTTTAATGATATCTCTATTAAATTATAGCTATTCATCACGTTAAAAGGTATGAGACCCAAGCATAAACAATTGCTGGATATAATCACCATTGTTTTCGTGATTCAAGACGTGAACTCACTTGCGGAAGCCGGTCTCGCAAAATCACTTTTCCACAGTCATGTTTTGATAAACTATTCATAAATTAAATTAGAGGAATTTCAATATCGTAACAGTAATAGCGAATGAATATTTTATTCCTATTCTATCTAAAAAAAAAATCCCGAATTGCTTCATAATTCATGGGGAAAAAAATGAAATGAATGGAAACATTACCAACATCAGGAAAATATCCAATTTCCAGTAAAAACAGAGATTATCTTGGGGTTTGTATCTTTATTATTTATGGATGCAGCTGCTATGATTTCCGGGTACTTTTCCCGTAAATTGTGTGAGATAAACTTCCGACGGATTTTGGTTCTTCTGGGAGACGTGTATGGATTTATCTTTAGGGAAAAAAAATAGAATGGGATATTTCCTCAATTTTTAACTCGAATTTTCTTCAGAACAGAGAAAAATCAATTAGGCTTACGTTATTCGTCTCTGAATATTTCTGATCCTTGTTTATTCAGAGATTGGGAAAAACACGGGATCTTCGCGATGGATGTGACAAAGTCAGTTTTAATATTGTATTCATGATTGATGATTAATTTCGCGTGAGATTCAGAAAGTTTTTCTTTTAATTCACAACATATCCATGCACTAATAGCACATCGTAATATGCACGAAGTACACAGGGTGTCTTGAAAGTGCTGATGCGGCCTTTATCTCAAAAACCGTCCGTCGTAGAGGAATGATTCCAATTTAAGAAAATGTGCTCGTTTCAAAAATTACCCTTTGCCAATTTTGAGAGTGAAAATGCAGTTGCGCAAAATAGCCGATGTGGTAGCGAGGATCCGGGTTCAAACGCCGCAGTGGTGGTCTGTTGGAGTTAGTTTTCTGCGTTTCCTAACTTCGAGGCGCGAATGCGAGCAGATTTCCCCGTTAAAAAGTGTCGCCGCAGAGAGCAACGGGCCTACAGGGGGGCAGAAAGAAAATTGCAAGTTTCAAAATGGAATATTGGCATTGAAAAATGGGAGAAGAGTTGGGAAAGGACAGCGGAAATGAGTTTTACTTTTTGCTGTTCTTTCATAACTTCACTCCGATTTTTGAATTCGAATATCTTACCAAATATTGCACTTAGAAAATCGGAGCATTACAATTATTCATTCATTACACTTCACTCACTATGAGTTGAGAAACAGCTCATAGTTTAAAAAATTGATTTCAGGTGGCAGCACTACACATAAAAAGCATTACAAAGAAACAAACTTCACTATACGTACACACACATTCCAACATGTACCAATTCGTTATAAGTTCCGCAGAGAAATATGGACGAGGTGCATGTCTGGTTTAGTAGTAGTTTCCCAAAATAGAAAAGAATCTACATTTATATACGGTTCCCCCCTTGTCCCCTAACTTCCAATTAGAAAGTTTCTCCCCGGTCGCAGGTAACTTAAGCGATCCATAAATATGTCACGTTGTCATTGAAGTGATTAGGAAGTGTGCCTTCGGACTGATCTGTAACAGCTCGCAAGTCACTTAAATGATCTGAAAATGCACCGAGGAACGCTTGAGTAATCTAGAACAGTCCCGTGGGTCATTTAATTGATCTGGAAATGTGCGGTGGGGACACTTAAGTGTTCTGGAAATCTGCCGCGGACCTCTTGAAGGATCTCGAACTGTGCCACATGTTACTCAAGTGATATGTAACCATCCCGCATCGCTTAAGAGATCTTTTTTTGGCGTATATTCATCTTTATAAGACTAGCAAGAAAAGAGCCCTAAGGTGTCATCCTCATAAGCTTATGAAAAAAAATCATGTGCATCCATCTCACCCAGAAACGCATAAAACAAAACAAAATTAACGGTGAAACGCAATTATTGAAGTCACAAAAAAATATTAAAAATGAAAACAGTTGGCTACTAATCGCTTCTCGCGCTTCTTGGCGAAATCTATAATAAAAAAACTTCTTTTTTCACTGTCGGTTTTGCTTTTTTCCCTTCACACAGCTTTTCTCCGTTCTAGTTATTTCTCTTTTTTTTCCTTCTCTTTCTTCGTCTATTCTGTACTTGATCATGAATCGTTTGAATTGACGTCACTAAAACACTTCAGGGTTGCGGTATTTTCAAATTCATTCTTGGCCTCTATTGGTGTTCAAAATATCAATATTTCCATTTTTTTGAGTGATCTTATATATAAATGTGAAAGTATGTATGCTCTTTATACAAATCTACAGTTTTAGACCGATCGTCGCCAGATTTTGCATATATACCAAACAGGTCCGGGATTGAACCGTAGGCTACTTTAAAACTTCGTCAGAGCTGGGCAAATGCCCGAAATGGGCAAAAAACTGTCGGGCAACAATGGTTTTGGGGGCCTCAACAATTACTTTCGGAACGTTTACTTTGGTTACCGTGGTTTCCAACAATGCGTTTCAGACGTGAATATATGCCTTTACAATGGTTTGTCACATCTTTAACACTGTCATCATAACAGTTTATTCCTTTATAACGGTTTGTCACTTTTCCAATTTAATTGCAGAAAACCCGGGAAGCGCCGGGTATTTCTGCTAGTCTATAATAATTCCGAGTGATTTTTTTGTATTTTTCTGCATATTTCAATGAATACAATCAGTAGTAATTTTTTCGAAACTTTTCGATAGTCACCTTGGGACACTTTCACGTAAAGTCTGAGGAGGACACGGACCACATCAGATGACTCCAAGGGCCACATTTGGCGCACGGGCCATGGGCTGAATTCACCATAATGCAATAAATTTCTACGGAAAACAGCACCCAAGGGACACTTTCGACGCGTAATTAAATTACTTATGATTAAGGGGGTTTCTCTTTTTTCAGCAGTTAGTCGAAAGAATTTACATCGTGCCACGGAAGATGGATCGATTTATGACCCACATGGAACCATAAAACAAAACCAACGGACGAGCGCCGCATCCAAACAATAAAAAAGAGAAAAGGTAAAGGGTCGCACGAAACCAGGAAACACAAGGATGCGAAAGTCGTGAAACCAAAATTATAACGGCCATTAAATGAAGGGCGCGGTCAGTCGTCGGCGGTCATTTCTACCTTCGCGTCAAGGCCAAATTACAACGACAACAGAAACACTGACCGGCCGACCAGCGGTAAATCCGCTAATCCTCAACGCGTAATGCATTCCTCTTATTCCCCCCCCCCCCCACACTCCCATGTTCGTGTGCAATATTATTATTAATACATGTGATAAATATTAAAATCGTTTTTATTTCGAGGAAAATTACCATTTTTCATGAATATCTTGGGAGTTTTCTTACGGTTTGTATCGATCTTTTTCTTGACAGAAAATCCTTGGTTTGAATCTTAAGCTGGCCTACGCACGTAACTGCAAGCTTAAAACATGTACATGTCTAGTCTTTTTTGTACAAGCATGATTGAACTTCTGTGAGAGAACTTGGCGAGAAAATTTTGATTGTAAAAGTGGATTAAATATTGAATGAATTTTTATTAATTCATACTGGTACAAGCCGCGATTGCGCAAGGGAAACAGAAGGTGTCTGCCATGCAGATAGCTTGCTCAAGCTTGAACCAGTCTTCATTCCTCTCGGTGAATTCTGCTTGGTGTTGGCATTATTTGTTGGCGTTTTTTCTTCCGTATATAACATACACCCTCAACTATTATCTCGCGGGCTCTCAGAGTCGTCTAATGTGGCCCGTGGCATCGAACTTTATTTTGTGAGAACGAACCAGTTAGCATATTTCCAGACCATTTAAGTGATATGCAGTGTAGTGTGTCCCGTGGCATATTCTCAGATCATTCAAGGCGCATTTATAGATCCCTCAAGCGGAGCCGCAGATTTTTTTCTTCTAGATCACAAAAGTGACCCTAGACGTATACTTACAGATCATTTGAGTGACCTGTGGCAAAATTCCAGATCACGTGAGTGGCCCGAGGCACAGTTCCAAAGCATATAATCCACCCATGACACAGTACTTAAATCATCCGCAGCATATACTCTTGAGTGACGCGCGACACAGTTCCAGTTCACTCAAAGGACCCGCGGGACATTTACAGATCACTTAAGTAACTTATGGCGCTACAGGTTTCAACTTTCAATCCCGTTTTTTTTTTTCTTTACTGCTGAACTCTATCGCATGCGTCAAGTGGCGTGCCTTTTTTCTGTCTTCACCTATACGGCTAAACCTTTCAATTCAGATGCCGATGCAACTGTCGCAGTGGAAGCAATTTCCACATTTTAATGTGAAAATATGTGATGGAAAATTGCTCGATAAAAGACGGAATATATAGACGAAATCACTCTCAAAATTGCTCAACTTCGGAATAAATTAAAAATTAAATCAAGTCGTTCGTCAACTTTTTACCCGAATATAGTCGAGTCAAAGAAATTAAGAAAACTGTATACTTCTATTTTGCTAAGTCGTAATCTCACACGTATTTAAATAATTTTTTTCGTTCAGAATTATAGTCAGCGCAGCATTATTTTTCTCAAGTGTTTATTCATACACCAAAGCACTTAATTCCGTGGTAATAGAAGTAAAAAACTTGAAATTTCCAAATTAAATAATTTTTCATAATAAAAAGTAGCAGAATATGATAGCCCAAGATGATCAGATTTAAAATATTTTCGCACACAAATCCGAATATCAAAAGAAAATTATTAATATGTTGTTTCAATCAATTTTTAAACTTGAAATACCGTGCTTTCGATAGTCAGTAACAGAAAATTTCTCTAGAAGAGAATTTCTTGTACGCTCATCCCTAAACTCGGCGTGCTGCTACTCGAAAGGTTGGTCCTGCGTACGCTTCTGGTTGCAGCTCTAATAATATTAATGAAAATAAAATCTGCATAAAAGTGTACGGTTTTTAAGAAAATAGCGAAGATTATTATTGCGCTGAAGGGCACAGCCTGTTCCTCATAAATTCGGGCCCTGTGCAAACATTAATCTTTTCCCTCACCCCCCCCCCCCCATATATAACGTTCTTTTTTTTTTAGGCAACTTTTTTCCAGTTGCAAGCACAATGCTTGTTCCTATCATCAAAAAGGGTGCATCCTTATCAAGTTTGGCATACGATTGCTTGAAATCAGGATGATTTTAATCGTTGAATGTGATTTGTACAAAGTGTTCAAATCGGGACGTTAATCAAGTATTCGCAAACATGAAATCGGACACGAGCATCAAGCACTTTGAAAGCACCACAGTGCCCGCGAGCAGCAGGTTGAATATGTCTGCTACAGATTACAATTATGTAAAAAGTTTACATAATTACTCTCAAATTAAATTCCACGTTTGGAAATATTCTACGGAAAGGAAGGTTAAAAAAAATAAAGGAAATCCAAATTTGTGGGCCTCCTAAAATTGCAAGGACGAAGGGCACTTGCCCCCGTTTGCCCATGCAAGAAACGGGCACTGGTAAAGGGGTCTTGCATCCGGTCAGGGGGATCCTCCAACAGTTGACTAAGTATTATTCGGATGCCTCCACGAAATGTTTAGAAAAATGTGGAGTCAAGAGTTTCAACAGCACGGTGGACCTCCGATGAAAGTGATATTCGGAGGGCGTACCAATTTTATATACTTTGAAAAATCATACCATCAGATCTTGTTATCATAAACAGCCCTCCAACACATCTGGTTAAAGTTCTCACGCCGTGTCTGGATTGCCCCATGCATTGAGGTGGTCCCGCGAAGAGCTCGTGAATTATTTTATAGTTACACAGCAAACCTCCGTAACGCGAGCTCTTCGCAAAAAAATGAAAAAAAGAAATCGACCAGCATTTTAACATGAAATTCTACCAAAAAAATTATTTTCAAGACAATCATTTAATTTATAATTTTACAATTATAATTACCGTTAATTTTAATTTACCTTCAATAATATCACGTAATGCACTACGTGACCTGAAGTCTTCAAAAGAATCAAAGTTTTTTTTTGTTGACATCATAAAAATCTAGAAAAACTTATGAAAACAACACTGAATCTTCACGAAAAGGAAAGGGAAATTGAACGAAAATCCAAACCTGGTGGAGCAGAAGGAAAAGGAATGCCTCTTAAAAAATGGCCGCCTTTCAACAAGTTTGAGTCACGCCTGAGGGATTTACGACACGCTTGATGACAGGTGTGCCAGTGGAAAGCGCATTGACGCAGAAAAAACGCACCAGTGTAGACATAGCTAATCAAATCTAACAGAATCTAAGTACAAACTGGTTCTTGCGGTACCGTGTATATACTGTCGAAAAAGAAGATCGTTCAAGTTTCTACAAAAAACATTGAACCTGCTTGTCAAGCTTGCAGTTACTAGTGTAGCTTTCTTTGTGTAGTTTGTGTATGTCGCCATCATTCAATTTCCAATATTTTATGATATCATTGCGTGATTTTCTTTTCTTCAAACTCTAGATAAATAAACAGACAACCGACCGACCACCAAGATGAATGAAACTTTCCAACCTCACGTGGGGCTCGAGACGTATCTCCCGTGGGCAGCTTTGGATCCGAACTTCACCAGTTACCCGGAGTCAAACGGTTCCCACGCTACGGAAGACTTCGTGTCCCAGCAGCAAGCCCTGCCCTACCACGGTGAGCAGCTGAAGATCTACCGGACCCACTACAGCACCGTGCACGGTTACTTCAGCCTCGCCGTGTGTCTATTCGGCATCACTGCCAACGTCCTCAACATCATCGTCCTGACGAGGAAGGGTATGTTGTCGCCTACCAACGCCATTCTCACTGGTCTCGCAGTCGCCGATATGCTAGTCATGTTCTCCTACGTTCCGTTCGCCATCCACAACTACGTACGTAAGGACTTGGCCGAGCACGAGAAGTACTCGTACCGCTGGGCGATCTTCACTTTGTTCCACGCTAATTTCACTGTTGTGAGTCACACGATATCGATATGGTTGACGGTCACCGTCGCTATATGGAGGTTCATGACCGTTTGCTATCCTGGCCCATCTATCCGTTGGAGAGGGCTGGCGCAAGCCCGGACGGCCATAGTGTCGACGTATGTGAGCTGCATAGTGTTCTGCGTACCATTCTACCTGTCGTTCAGCGTCCAAGAGATGGACGACGACGGGATCGTGACCTACAAAGTGGATTTCAGTGAACTAGCTAGGGACAATGACGGGATGCTGGAGAAGACTACATTCTGGCTGTTCAGCGTAGTCACGAAGCTGGTACCGTGTTTGGCACTTACTATCCTCAGCTTCGGTCTGATCAGGGTGCTGTACGAAGCCAGTCTGAGACGGCAGCGACTTAAGGTGGGACTCGACGGTGAGAATTCCCACGACCGGACCACAAAGATGCTTCTAGTCGTGCTGCTTCTTTTCCTCGTGACGGAGTTTCCGACCGGGATATTGGCGCTTCTGAGCGGACTCTTCGGCAGGGAATTCTTCGATAATGTCTATTCCAACTTCGGCGAAACCATGGACATATTAGCGCTAGTCAACAGCGCCGTGAATTTCATCATCTACTGCTCGATGAGCCGGCAGTTCCGTGACACATTCACTTACCTATTCGTGCCGAAATTTAACGGCAAATGGGTTACAGTCCCTACCACGGAACCGACGCAAACCTTAGCGACAGCTTGCGTATGAAGAAGCGCTTTCGCATCGAAGAACATTCTCGAAGATTTTTGAAACGTCGTTGCTTTTGTTTTTTGTCCAACATCCTGTTGGAAAAATCATCGTTCTGAGATCCCTAATACAGTCGAACTCGGTTATAACGTCAATAACTAGCAGTTTCGACGTATTCCCGCAGAGAATAATGTTAACGAATCTTGCTTATAACGTCAATTGAAACGCTACGACTTCGGATATAACGACAAATTTTTTTTCACACTTATTCCCTATTATTTATCATAACCATGTTGATAATATGATAGGCATTTCGTAATTCTGTCCTCCTTCACTATTTTTTTTAAAAAACCTCTTCTTTTACAAACGGAGCTTACTTCAATTCATAACCCTTACTAATGAATGAACCCCGAGAATGAAGATAATTTGCATAATTGTTTTCGGGAAACCATTGTGATAATTATGATTATAAATATCAATATGAATCTCACATATTTGCCATCTTTAACGCATTGGCCCAACCTGACGCATCTCGGCAGGAGCCTCAGGTACAGAAAGGGTACCATCAAAATGATATCTGATCAAATTTTCCACAGTGTAAATTGGGTAGCAAGTATTTCTGGGCAGATAGGGGACTCCCCAAAAAAATTACTTTGCCCGGGGACCTGTGATACTGTTAAGATGTCTCCGGCAATGTTCAACACTGTTTTTTCTCGTGAGAAATGCATTTTAAGTCCCTGCATACTTGCTGTAGCACCGCATTTCTCGCCAAGAGTTCATCATAAGGTAATATTTGGTGATTTGACAGAGAATTGGTACCATTTTTCCCGTATTTATGATCTCAATTTACCGTGTTTTTCCCAATCAAATATGGTCACTCCAATTATGATAAAACTACTTAATCTCATTAACACTATTTGATTGCATATAAAGGTCTTGAAAACACCAACCTTGGTTATAGCGAAAACAATTCGAGGACCCTTCGATGCCGTTATAACCGAGTTTGACTGCAATTAATCATCGTCATCATCATCGGAGCTGCTGCTGTGACAAGTCAGTACTGAGCTTTTTTTTGACTTCCGAGAAAGAACAGAAATGTATTTTTCAAAAGGAACCGGAACATAGATTGTGCAATCATTCATCTCTTGGATTGCAGAGAATAAAAATCTCCCGAAACTTTGTTCCTGCTCAATTGTGATCATGAAGAAATGGACCAAAGAAACATATCCTGAAAACCTCCTCCGAGTGATTTTATCTACGCGTTTCATGAAGGATTATTTTGGTTGAAAAAAAGAGTTTTTGGTACCAAAAAACTGGTAATCACAAGTGTCGGATTCGTGCTGAAAATCTTGGCAATGAAAACATTGATTTTTTAATTAGGTGTTTGTGTGTACCAGAACGAAAAGTCAAAGCATCCTAAATAATTGTTTTGATGCATGTGAGTGTCTCGTATTGTTCGGATTTGCTATGTACCTATGTAAATATCACATGCCTGGTAATGTGACGAACTTTCAAAATCAATTTCCACAATAGATGTCAAGAACTTTTGCATGACTTTCACTGAACGCATGTGCAACATATATAAATATATATATATATACAGCGTCAAAGTCTATATCAGTAACCTGTGAAATAAAACTTGCCGTGTCTATCATGTGCACCAGCAGCTGATTAGGGGCTCAATCGGCTGCTAGTCGTGATTCGCATGAAACACGAGTGCACACGGTTTGCACACTTGAACGATTTCTGATTCCTTCAGAAAAAGAAAATGACTATTTCATTGGTTTTACACATGAAAAACATGTTTCAAATATAGATTGGACGAGTGGTCCTGGACACACATTTTAAAAGTTAATAAAAATCAACGAATTGACATAAAAACGTTCGGGTTTGGACTAAAATACTTGTCATAGCCTAGAGAAAATGTGCTCAACTGGTTGCAGGCCACTTCATTGCTTTGAAAATGGACCACGTAAGTGATTTGAATATGTGCAGCGGGACGATAGGTGATCTGGGGATGTTCCGCGGGTCACTTGAATGATCTGTGAATAAGCCGCGGATTACTTGAGTGATCTGTGAATGAGCCGCGGGTCACTTGGGGTAGTATTCACCGATGGTTTAAACCATAGTCAATTTTTTGATAAGAGATCAACACGGATATATTGGTTAAATTCAGGTTTTTAACCAATCTATGTTGATCTCTTATCCAAAAATGGTGACTAAAGTTTAAACCATGTCGGTGAATACAGCCCTTAATGCTGTGAAACTGTACGGAGTGACAGTTTCACCATCCTGCGAGTGACTTAAGTGATTTGGAAATGTGCCGCAAACCACTTGAGTGATGAGGAACTGCACTACGGGTCACAAATGCTCTGCAACTGTGCTGCAGGTTATTCAAGTGATCTCTGTAGATATAAAACAGCAGATCACGTGATTGATCTGGAAATGCGCCACGGGTCACTCACGTGATCTGGCTATAAGCTGCTTAGTTAAAATAAAAGTGCGAATTTCACTCACAGCTAGTGCTGTAGAACGAAAAACTCGAGAGACATAACATAAAATTCAACACAAGTAGTGTATAATTAATTTTTGAGACAATTATTTTTACATAAAACTACTATATTTCAAAATGTTGAAGGCCCGCCCCCGTTCACCCGTTTAGATGTAGCCCGAGCTAAAAAGAGCGCTCATATTGGAATGTGAATGTTTTATGTAAAGCAAATCGTCAGAGACTTTAATTCTGCACTGTTGTGTTGCAGTTTATGTGTTATGTCAATTTTTTTCGGTTTTACAGCGCCACCTGTGAGAGAAATTTGAAATTTTCTTAATTTATCAGAGAAAAAAATTCTAGTTCATAATAAGTATTTCAGTGAAAACCCATACGTTTTTATGTCAATTGGTTGATTTGATATTAATTTTTCAAATGTATTCCAGGACATTTCATTCACCCTGTATGTCATGACCAACGACACAATGCGAAAATTAACTCATGGGTCAATGATTGACATACGTCATCTGTAGTTCTGAAGCCGAATCTTCGATGGATGAAATATCGACAAGAATATGTCATCCAATGAATCTACTTTCGTGAATTGTTCATCAAGTTATCATCATTGATAAGAACTCATACCAAATATCAGTGATTTCTGTGCCATGTTAGAATACTAAGATTGGACATGTGTGTGTGTGTGTGATTCATGCGGCCTAAAGCCAGTCATGTTTGGTTTTTCCGACACCACCTATCAGAAATCAGTCCAAACAAAAACCATAAATTCACAATAGGTGGTTCGTGCTATAACAGACGTGGCATCGCGTGGGGACCTGGTATTTTTCACCAAACTATTTCACCAAAACTAAGTTTTTGATGCTGAATTGCACAAAACCTTCAAGGAAACTTATGATGATGGATCATTAAGAAGAAAACTGACATTTCCAAGGATCATTATTGGATCCATAGTACAAGAATCTCAACCGAAATCTTTCCGTCAGTGTGAATTCTACAATCAATATCTCTTCAGAACAAACACTCTCAACAATTAATCAGGAGCGGAGATTCGAATAAAAAACAATCAGGATTTCTGACACTAGGACTAATAAACAAGGAGGACGTGAAAACCAATCAACTAGACACTTAAATGAACTGGCAGAGCTACTAATGACTCGGATATCGATATCCAAAATTGTACATGGATTCAGTGCCTGCATGTTATCAAGAGCTATTGTATATAAAAAATTCAGTGTATGTATATATACAACAGCGTGTCCCTTAAAGACCGTTTGAACTCAGTGGAACAAGAATCCTCCCTCCGATGACGTTTCATAATAATTCCAAGGTGATGCGCCCTTCCGACTGATAACGCATAATGCTCTTAGCTGCTACGCCACCGAGGGTCTTACAAAATTAGTACAGCACCAATAGCCTGTTTCGACATATCGTAGACACTAGGGCTCCTTAAGACCAAAGGCACTACTTATTTTACTTTACCACACACCAACTCACACAAGTCATATCGCATTACGGCAATTTACTACCAATCGAGTAGGGTCATAAATGAAGGCGCCATCTATCAGTGGTCGCCTCGGGTTCGTTTAAGAGAAAAAATTAGTTGTCCTCGTGCTATCTTCAGGATTGAATGAAACCCAAGCTGATTTGTCTGCCATCTTTGACCGAAGCGTGAAGTCAGTATTATCACTATAGCTAATCGGTACTCCCTATCCTGTTTGTTTGTTGCTTTCTTTTTGTCTAACGATTAAACGTCGCTTTGAACCAAAAAACTGGTTTCGCCACTCCAAAATAAAGTACGATGAGTCCGCCACATTTCTAGGCTCTACCGCCTGATAATGCTGCTTACTCCTTAGACGCATATAGTCGAGTTCTTGGTTTCTCTAGCTCCCTTAAATAACGTTGAATCCTTCGACATGCATAGACACCTTCTGATATTCTACCGCCTGCTAATGCCACTTACTCACACAACGTGTGTATAGTGATACTCGGTACCCACTTATTCCTACGACGCATACAGACACGTTTCCGATGTTTTTTCCTCTACCACCTGTTCACTCAACGCTCACTCCTACGACGAGCATAAACAAGTTTTTAACAAACAAGCGTGGGTGGTTTTGGGAAAACAAAATTTTTCAATAGATTTTACTAGATTTTTTTATAGATTAGATAACACTTTACATATCTGGTGATAAATCTGCCAATATATTGGGGCGAAGGTAGCACGTAATAATAAGGTAACATCACTCTACTCGACGAAGAAAAGGCGCCAAATCTTGAAAAAAAAAAACTGAACTTGGCTTCTAACACACGGGATTGAATATTTCAGTTTATTTTCAATTAGCGCAAACCTTTTTTTTTGGGATGCTTGGCACATAACTGCCAGTAGTGTCACAAAACTTCAAAACGATATAACTCCGTTAATAGCCGCCCGATCCTATAACGGAAAACACCTTTCCATATTAGTTTTCACAAGGAATCACGCGTGTAATTATCGGGCGATCGATAGTTACTTCTACTGGATGTATCCAGAGAGAACACAGGTTTCACACATTCGTCGCCTACGCGAGCGGATTAGTAGCGTAGTGATGTTGAGTAGTAGGTACCGATTGGTAGGCCATTGTTTCGGATTCCGTCCTCTGGATATGATGTCATAAATATTCTTCCCATTCGGAAACCATTTGTCGGAGAGAAAAAAAAAAAGTACGGTTCTTCTCAGACCCTTATCATCCACCTTGGAACGAAAACTCTCATTCCTAAGTGTTTATGTGGTCTTTACGGGACACCCTTTGTATTTATACGTAATCGTTGATGTTTACCTGTTAATGCCAAAGCCCGAATCATTTCAGAAAATCGGACTTTGGCCGAAACTCTTGGCCAATTCGCGAACTGACCGCATTTCGGGCTTCGGCAGTAACATGTCGATACTTAAATTATTCATTTAAAATGAGAAAAAAAAATCCTCTTATTCTTATAATTTTTTCCCAAATAAAAATTCATATTTTTCAAAAAAATAATATATTAATATAATTAATAAAGACAAAGTATTTTAAAAAAACAAATACTTCATTATATTTTTCGGTAGGAAATCGCATTAAAATATTAATAGTCCTCTGTTGAAATTGAAAAATTTCTAAGAATTGTTTCGTAAGAATTTCATCGGGGAAAGAAAAACTGGAATTAGATAACACACAGTGTTCAATACATAAACAGCGGGAAAAAAAAATTCTATTAATCCGCACACACTAGTGTAAAAAAAGAAAAGTAAATTCTTATAAAAGAATTTAATTTTGAATGCACTTACGTTAAGCTTCTTATCGATTCTTTTCTTTTAAATGTTTTCTTGGAATTATATGAAACTAATTAATTCTTTTCCTTCGAATTGAGATTTTTAATCTGGAGGTAAAGGAATAATTTTAGTTATAATGATCTTTTTACCCCCTTTTAATGTGTCTTCTTTTAATTGAAAAAGAATCGAATTTCATCAATTTTTTTTTTATTGGAAATTATATGAAATTTCTTTATTAATTAATTAATTACAATTATATATATAATAATTGATAATCAGAGATGACGTTGATCTATTGCAGGGTGCATAGCCTTTTCAGTTCGCGGGCCATATACGCGGTATTTCTGCCGCCTGTATGTACCATAAGACCCGTATTTCACGGGAGATATCGGTAATTTGAACCGAATCAACGTTTATTATGAAATGTCCCGTTTTTTCATAAATTTTCAGAGGCTTATTTGATTTTTTTTTTTTTTTTTTTTTTGGTGAATTACATGCTTCTCCATTGAGACGTCGTAGCCCCTGTATTTCCTGCAAAAGTGAATTTTCAGCAAGTTAAGAAATAAATGTCAACTTCAACAGCTATTGACAATTTTGCTCTAATTGGCAACTTAACTTGCCTTTGACAATTTGCTTGGCTGTAATTCGCAGCTTTACTTACGCTGGACAATTTTTTGTCAGTAACTGAGAAAGCTTTACTAGTTTTTTGACAATTTTTTGCGATAACTAGTGTTATTCCGTAAGGGTTCCAATTGCCGTGTTTTTATGAAGGATCACAAAACTCGCCATCACCTTCGCATGCCTTTGACAATTTTTTAGCGATGAATGGCAGCATTATTTGCCTTTGACAATACTTTTTGTTTTAATTGACAACTTTACTTTCCTCTGACAATGTTTTGGTTGTAACTGACAACTCTGCTTGCCCTTGACAATTTTTAGCTATAACTAACGATATCTCGTAAAGACTCCCCGTGTTTGCATGAAGGAAATATAGTCAGCCTAGATATTTACCGTTTGAAACTTTTTTACCGGGACACATTTTGCCCGTGGAACGAAGGTTGTGCATCCCTGAGATTTATTGGATTTTGTTTTTGGAATGCATATATTATTGTTTTTAATGAAATATCTCAAAATTAGATATGGTGATATTTGTGACATTTCCGAAATACATTGTAAGCATGAAATAAATTGACATATTCAAACCGATTGATTGACACCCAAAGTTTGATCACATACTATTCTGCATTTTTAAAAAGTTCAAATTCCTGCGATAGAGGGTGCTTTGTCGCAGTCTGATATATGTTCTGATCCAGATTTACCCTGAGACCTTATTTTTTTCCTGAGAAGTAACAGTTATAGGTCCCGAGACATGTCCTGCTATGGCCGTTAAATACCGTGACATGCTCCAAAACTTATTGGTACCACAACTGTAGCAAAGACAGACTAAACTACAAGGTTGCGCCTACTCCCTCATCCCACCTAAAGGTTTTTTGGCACCATCACGGTTTCAATCAAGTAGGTCGCCAGTGCGACACTTAAGCCCCGTTTACATGGGAAATTAAAAATACGGCTTCCTTAACTCCGCAATAGGGAAAAATCGCAAAGGATTATGGGAAAGGGGGTATGCATAGTAAAAATCCACGTAGAAGAGGGTACAAATATTCCCTCCCCTTTCCCTACGAGCGAAAAAAAGTCGTTAAGCAGGTGCAGAGCTCCCAGTTTTACTGCAATATTGCACATATAAACGGGACTATAAAGTGTATAATTAATGTTTCTTCCGATTTGCGTTGCATGAACCTGCCAAATTTCTACATGAGCTCCTTTTCTACCTCGAGCTACCCCAGAACGGGTTAAAGGGTGCTCATATTGAAATGTGCAGTTTTATGTAACGCTAATCGGAATAAACATTAAGTATGCAATAAAGGAAAAAAAAATTATGGATATTAATGACAAGGTGAACTCGGAAAGTAAAGTCTACTGGTCTCTGCGGAGAATCGGCCAAGCGCGCTATCCGTATAAATCACCGGAGACACTACCTTTCCTTCCTTATTCATGGTCTGTGACGTGACGCGCTGAAGAAGAGGCTCAGTAGCCTCCCTTAATTGCAGCAAATACTCCCCAGGTGGCGGCAGTAGTGAGTGGTAAGATTTTGATTTCAGACAAACAGAATTTAATTTTTCTCGTCGCTGCCCAGCGACTTACAGACTGCCCTTGCTAATTATGAAGGGGGACAAGTTTGTGTTAATGTGAAGTGCTTGTAAGGATTTTGATTTCTAATTTGAATCTTAATTAATCAATATTTTTGATTTGATTGTAAATCAATCACTTTTTTTTATTATAAATAAATATATGTTTTTTTTTTTATTCCGAACCAATCAATTTTTTATTTGATTCTAAATTAAAAACATTTCACTGTCGCTACTGCTGCCATCTAGTGCGCATTTGTTTAATTTAAGATTAGGAGTTAAGAGGATTTACTGAGCCAATCAGCACGTCACGCCAAAGAGCGTAAATAACGAAGGGATGGTCGTGTCTCCTGTGGGGTATAAGGATATTGTTATTCCCCGGTTGGCTCATTCCCAGTGGAGACCAATTGACTTTTCTTCAACTCAACATAATATCCAGAAAAAACTCTTTCCTTCATACAATTAAGCTGAAGAAATAAAATCAAAATTCATATTAATCATAAAAATTCAATCTTTATATCTCAAAATGTGTTATCAGACTTTTTGTGCTGCAGCGTCATCTGTGAGTGAAATTTTAAACTTTTTTCTATTATTCAATTGAAGAAAAAAAAACTTGATAGGTCTTTTAGTGTGAACCAAAAAAACTTATCAATTGAATCAGTCTTTACAATTTCTTTTAAAATGTTTCATGATTTTTTCGTCCAGCATGTATTGTTTGAAACATCAAAAAAACATTTTTAGTGATTTTTTTTAAAATTGTATAAGACGTTACAGTCGGCCCCCCGTATTCGCGGGGGTTACGTTCCGGGGGTGACCGCGAATACGGGAAATCTGCGAATAACCGAAACCATAGTTTTCTTCTTGTATATCTCGTTTATTGAACATCATGGGAAAGAGCAGGGTGACGCAGAGGATAGAACGAAATGTAAAAGAGGGTGCAGCGATTGTTGGCGGTGTTTTCTGAAAGAACATTGTGTTTTCTGTTTGCCGTTTCTTCTTCATATCATCATGTTGGAATATGATGACAAGGCTTCCTCTACCAATTTTTCTAAATGTGAAGAGCGTACCATATGGGGATCTGTGCTATGAAAATAATCCATTGCTGATTTGAACGTGCGAAGCCTTTCCGCTATGTTACTCATGGTGAACCTGTCTTCTACTTCTTTATCTTGATCTTCACCTGGTACCGCTTCAGTTTCAGGAGCAGTCAACCTGCATTAATTCCTCCTCGGTCAACACCTCTGAATTGCTATTAATTTAGCTGTTCGACTTCCTCTATATCCATATCATTGAACCCTTCTCCACCCACCTGTTTCGCTAACGTGACAATGTCTTTTACAGTCTCTTCAATTTACTCTGTAGAAGTGGTTGTATTCTTTATTTTTGTGGCAGAAGATTAATCCAACCCCAGAGGACTGTTTCTTTCTTGGGGGCTGCCACGGCTCTGGTGATGACAGTAATGTCATTAGCGAGCCATTCTAAATATGCACAACTAAAATTTTGTAAACAAGACACATGAATGACGATTTTTGAGAGTTGAAAAAAAAATTCCAATAAAGGAAAAAAACCGCGAATATGGAACCCGCGAATACGGGGGGCCGACTGTATATCATACATCGGGAAAACCCTACATTTTATATTTGTAGCGAATTTTAATTGATTCAGTTACATGTTAAGTTAATTCTTGATCAATTACAATTACCTAAATAATGGTTCCGAATAGAAAATTTTGATCGCAACATGGATGTGCGTCTCACAGCACGATCCTCTTTTTCTCCATCTCTACAAATTCTTTAAATAAAGTATGAAAAAATGGATATACTATTTTTTTTCTGTCGCATGATTCTCATGTAATGAACTGCACTTACGTTGATTATATTAAAAAACACAATTTTTTTTGTCTTGTACTTTCTTTTTCTTTAGATTTACGAAAAATGTACCTCCACGCAATTCACCGATTGGAAAATTTACCAACCAAAAAATAACCGCTTTAAAAATTCATCGATTAATCAATTCGTCACCAGTGAGTGAGTGACGGAGTCATTGAGCAGGTGAGTGAGTGATCGAATGAGATGGTGGATGAACTAACAAATAAGCTACTGAGTGAGCGACCCACTCGATCATTTTCTCACTCGCTCACGCACTCACTCAAATCGATGATTTTCTCACTCATGCACTCACTCAAATCGATGATTTTCTCACTCACGCGCTCACTGAAATCGATCATTTGCTCACTCACCAACTCCCTCACTCGCTCATTTCCTCGCCTGCTCACTCATCAATTCTCTTATCTCACCAACTTCTTCACTCATCTGCTCACGCACCAACTTGATTATTTGTTCACCTGCTCAGGGCTGAGTAAAACGGGGACCCTGAATTTTATTGATGAATTTTATTTATTCTGAAATTTTTTTTTCATTGAATATGTATTGATTGTGATGAATTCTGAAATTTGATTCTCCTAAATTAATAAAATTTATGTTTATTTTTTAATTATTTAACATGATTTTTTTTTTCAATTTCGAAATTATCCCTCTCGCTCGCTCACTTACTCATTTGCTCACCTGCTCATCCCCTGACTCACTTGATCTATCATTCAATTGCATACTTGCTCGCTCACTGGCTCATTCACTCACCACGTTATTTTGTCGATGAATTTTCATGTCGGCGAACTGCGTGTCGGCGAATTGTTGTCGATGAATTTTCCTCTTACACATTTTTAACGAATATAACCGGAGGAAATGTGACAACGCCAGGGTTTATTCATCCGTTTTTATGATTCGTATGGATATTGAATGGTGAATTTCGTAAAGTTGTGAATCCTGGTGTCTAATGCACGCGCATGTTGGCGGTTGCAAACGATTCGTCTGTGTATATATATATTGTTGAGCGCGCTCTTCCGGTTTTCCTTAAGCATAAGGAGGTTTCAAATTTTTCAGACATTGCCGGTCGAATAAAAAAATTAATACTTATTTCTTGATTAAAACGAAATGTGGTCGGTCTAGTTGAGATGAACATTTATACAGGGTGCATAGCAAACGGGTGGGAGGGGGGGGGGAATGGCATTTTACTGGCGAAACGTTGATTCTAAAGGTATACTTCCAGTTAGAAAAAGTATTAAAATAACGTGTAGTATTCAGATATGTTATTCATGTTTCAAGGGGTTGTAAAGTTATTACAATTTAAAAAAAAATTCATTTTTATACAATCCCCGTGTGCCCTAAAACCCAGATAGAAGTTAGTTGCTCTGTTTCTCCTGATATAAATTTTCTATATTTGCAATATTCACTGAGATATTCGAAAAACGGAGGAAAGTTGGGTAAAAAACAGCTCTATATATATATTATATAAACGCGGAAAAACCATTTTACCTGCATTAACGTTGTTTTCTTTACAACTTTCCTCCATTTTTCAAATATCTTAGTGAATATTGCATGGACTTTTTTTTAGTTGGTATCAGGAGAGCCACGGCAACAACTTTCTATATGGGTTTTGGAGCACACGGAGACCGTTTAAAATTTTTTTTCAAATATTAATAACTGTACAACATAAATAACGTGTCTGTGTGAGCACCACACGTTATTTGTATTTCCTTTTCTTGATTGGAAGTATACCTCTAAGGTCAAGGGCTCGCCAGTAAAATGCCATACCCTTGTATTTGCTATGCACCCTGTATAACAATAATTGAAAAATTACGAAAGCAATCTTGTGATCCTTGATTTCAGAAAAGAATAAAAATTCAAGTGAGCTTCACACAGAATACGGGACATTTTTATTTAAAAAAAAATTCGGTACGGCCAAAATTACGGAGGGAAAATACCTGATACGCATAACAAAAATGTTTTCAACTACTCCTCATAATAATAATAATAGGCTAATATTATCTATGAATTATTTATATAGAGATCGATCGATACCTCGCGGGTACAGCCACTGTTAGGTTTTTTTTGTGTGATAGCACTGTTAGGTGCGTGCTTCCATTAGCACTTCTCTGCTCACGAGCAACAAGTGGAAGATGCCTGCACTAATGTGCGTGCGTGTGTGTGTCACATACTAATTATTCATAAAACAAAAGAAAAGAAATGGATTGAATCAACGAATTTTTTTCTTCCTCATTAACATTACTTTATGTTGAAAAAAGATGCTCGAAGCCATTTCTTTCCATTATCCATTCATTTTAAACTCATTTGCATTTAAATTAAATGCAGTTTTTCCCCCCCATTGAAATAGAGAATTAATAAATTTCTCGAAAATAATTAAGTTAAATTATTTATATCCTATCGGTATTTCGTTTGGGAGGAGAAGAAAATTGATTCTAATTTAAAATTGTAAAATGTTTTCATCAACATGTACGTATTCTATTCAAAATTAGTTTTATTTAATTAATTTTTACAAATCGAATTTCGTTCCACGTCAAGCGCTGGTGTTTATTATTCATATATCCTTGAAAATACATCTCGACTTCTTTTTTTTTTTTTTTGAGCTTATATATTAAGAGTTAAGTATATTAAGTTTTTATTTATTTTCTAGTTTATATTCAGGGTAATGTTAGAAGCGATAGGCATAAAAAAAATGGATAGTCTGTTTTCTTTAGGCACACAATGATGAGATACTCTTTCGCTATTGGATATAAATAATGAATCTGGAAAAGTGTGCAGCTGTTTCTCGAATCAGGAATATTACGGTTGAAATCTGGAAAACAAATCCTTGAATCTCGATCCGGAAAACCACGATTAACAATTGAGTCTCATATCTGAAGCATTATTATTCCGAAGCAGAACCGATTAACAGTGCAGCCTATCGGTCCACGTCCGCGAAATCACAGTAGCATTCTCTAACCCTTAAATTTTTATCTATAGAACTGCAGCTCAGTTTTTCAAATGATTACATTATGATTTGGGAGACTGAAGTTTATTCTCAAATCGCAAGAATTAAAGTTGAGCCTATAACTCCATGACTGAGAAACCACAGTTGAGTCTCAAATCCGGGAATCTTGATCCGGAAAACTAAAGTTGAATCTCAAATCCGAAGAATTACACAGTTTGAGCTTAATAGAGCCGTCTAAGAAACCACAGTTGAGTTCCGAATCTTTGAATATTGATCCTGCTCCTAACCAAATCATGGCCCGCCACTCTGTCTCAATGAAGAGATTCTAGCTGGTGCAGGAAGAAGATCTGGGCCATGCCGTCAATTTTTCTGGCTATACGTGAAGTGTAATGATTGAATAATTATATCGTTGTGAGCCTATTGCTTTCTGTGACGAGACTTTTCAACGGGGAGACCGACTCACATTCGCTCCTCTCGAATTTGAAAACCTCAGAATACCAACTTCAGTGGAAACAGTGGGATTCGAACCCGGGTCCTCGTGATGTGAGCCCGTCACTACGACCACTCGACCACCACAATGGCAGTGATCCTGAAAACTGCTGTTGAGTCTCTAATACAAAGGACTACAGTTGAGCCTACTATTCTTCGTCTGAGTTGAGCCGCAACCACAGTTGAGTAGCGAATCCTTGACTCTTGATTTGAAAAACTGCGGTTGAATCTCAAATCGTAATCAATATTCTTCCGAAGCAATACCGATTTACAGTTCAGACTATCTCATTCCCCGTCTGCGAAACCACAGTAAATTCTTCTCAAATCCTTGATCTGGGAAACTGCAGTTGAGTGTCAAATCGTTGAATCTTCAAAGCTGCAGCCGAGTCTCAAATCTTAGGGGTTTTGTAGTAAAGTAACAACACTCGTTTTTTCTCTATCAGCTCTAGTTTTTGAGATGCAGCATAACTCAATTATGCAGTATTTTAATATTGAGTAGTAGTTTTTTTTATGTGGATTCGTTTTTTCTCTGCTTTTTCCTTCCGGCTCCGCGTGTCCAAGTGAAATGGATGTTTTCCGGCTTTCGTAACGCATGGTCGGGGAACAATCCGGATCTAAATAAAGTTTTAAGTGGTTTTTTTATCTGTTCCAGGAATTTTATTCCGCAAATCACACGAACAACTGCATATACGTATTATAAACTTGTTTGTTTTGAGGGCTGAATAAAAGAACAAATGGTATCCAGTAGAAGAAGTTGTAGTGATATCATCCTGATGTATGTTACTACGTACGTGGGTGAGTACACCCTAAAAGAGAACGGTAAAGCCATTTTTCTGATTTTGTTAAGAGATTACCTAGGGTATTTTGGCGTTACGCTTGGTAACTAAGATAAAGTTTGGACTCCACACACAATGTGTGAAACTTGTACACGAATATGATAAATTCTCGTTCCGTTGAATATGATAAATTCTCGATTTATGAAAAAAAATTCACAAATTAGAGTTTAAAATACACTAAAGCCCTACACCACTGGACCGGGGATCCGAAAAGTGCCCGTTAACGGGAGGTGAACGCTATCGTGGACTCTCACCATTAAGGAAGATTCCACTGTACAAAAAATAGAACATTTTCGATAAGTGGTCGTATTTAAAAGAATTTCAATCAATATTTCGACAACTGCGACTAGAGCAAGACGTCGTATAAATGCAAAAGCCGTATAAACGAGGTTCTACTGTATATCGTACCTCCCCAATAGCAGACTCTCTCTCCCCGTTAACGGACAAAATTTTTGGTCCCGTGGGTGTCCGTTATCGAGAGGTTCTACTGTAGGGTGTATTTACCCTCAGCGTGCTCCCATCATCCGAGGAAGATCTGCGTAGTAGCGTGCTCGCTCCATCATCTTGAGATGATCTGGATTTTTTCTCTTTTCAACATGAAGCTCTTAAAATGTATGAGCTGTATAAATAGATGGCAATAAATAATAGATGTGGTAAAAAAAGTAAATAGCGGTATAAATATGATGTATAAATAGATGGCGATAGTATATATAAGTTCTAATTTTTTTTTATTGTTTCAACTTTTTTCCAACGCATGTGATTGAATTATCGTATATTCTGTAACAAGATATGAATTTTATGATATTCATTATTTTTTTATATACACAGGAATTTTGTATTTCCTGTGAGGACATGAAATCAAAAATTTAAATTTTTTATACTTCATTTTCTCACAGTGCAAAACATAGCGACAATTAGTAGTTAACAAAGAACAACTTTTTAGAGTTGGACATATGACGGGCCTTATTACCTTCAACAGGCTAGGGTTCCATTATACCTCATACCGGCCAAGATCTGGCACCTAGTGGCGTAAGCCATAGCTGAAAAAAACAGCACGGGTTAAGAACCGGTGGGAGTCAAAATTGTGTAAATGTAACAAAATACAGCAGTTTTGAGATTTACAGCTGGATCTATGAAGCGTCTCAGTTTGAGTGGCATCTAGCTTTAACAAAAGACAACTGAAAAAAAACGAAAAAGCATTTACGCAGCCGTTTTGAGAGCAGCTTCTCTCCGACTATTCTCGCAGACTAGGTGTTGATAATAGAGTTTATTGTGGGTGTTTTGAACGTGATAATACACATGGTTCTCACCGATCGAGCTTTAGTACTGTTGCCTCTGAAACATTGAGGATCCGGGTTCAAACCCCACCGTCGCCGCAGTGGTGGTCGGCTGAAGCTGGTTTTCTGCGGTTCCCACCATCCAGGAGCGAATGCGAGCCGATCTCCCCGTTAAAAAGTCTCGCCGCAGAGAGCAACAGGCTTACAACGGTAATTCATTCATTACACTTCTCTCTCTATGAGTTGAGAAAAAACTCCTATTTTAAAAAAAAAAAAACATTGCAGATGGCAGCACTACACATATCAAGCATTACCCAGAAACGAACTTCACTACACGTATACACACATTCCAACATGCACCATTTCGTTAAAAGTTCCGCAGAGGAATATGGACGAGGTGCACATGTCTGGTTTAGTAGTAGTAGTAACCTCTGAAACAAAAGCTTTAATTCAGTTTTATGTTAGTAAAAGTGAGCCATCAACATCATCACTTTGTATAAGAAATTAGCCGCATCTCGGAGAGGGCCATCTCCATTTGGAGGTGCTTTAAGATGGATCAACCCAACATTCGATTAACTACGGGCTCTTAATTGTCCATGGAAAAAGAAAGAGTAATCGTCAAGACAGTCTGCAGAATATGTTCTTTGGTATACGTACCGATTTCTATTCCTTGTCGTCTTCCACGTTCTGTGTTTAGAGGGCGAAGAAAAGAAAAAAAGCAAAAACAAACGAATTCCAATTGATTTGATAATATTAGCCAATTGGGACAGAAACGTCTTTCCCAAGCGGTGTCAGCGAACAACCGAATCGTATCGTGAAGTCTTTATTTGACATTCGGAACACGCATTCACGTTCGCCCATTTACTCGATAAATCTCTTATATCCCCTACATTATGCCGAAGAAGAGCGCCTTTCTCTCCTCCACGCGATTCTTTTCCGGAAGAAAGAATCCTTGACATTTTCAAGGAGATTCTCATCAGCTTGCGCGACGCGAATAACAGAAAGAATCTCATTAACGAGGAATGTTATTCAATTAAGTATGAACATATATTTCTGTATATTATCCGTTGGTGTCGTAACTTCTTCTTCTTCTTCTGTTCCGTGTTCGGCCGATTTTAATGAATCATTAACATCTGCCTCCTTACCAGCGTTCTTCGAAGGAGCATTTTTCATAAGATCACGCTCATTTGTTTACAAAAACAGAAACTTATGCACAGGGTGTCCCATAAATCCGTAGCTTAAAAAATTCATAAAAAAAGTTGAAATAGTTGGTAATTTGAATGCGGTTCGTTAAAAAAAGCCATTCTCAGATATTTTTTTTCTTCACAGAAAACGGGTAATTCTAATTTTCGTTGATAGAGGACGCTGCACTGCTGTAGCAGTAGTGAGTGGATCTAAACTTTTTCTTCAATCTCTTCTGCGTCCGAAAAGTTCGTAAAGCTTTAGCTGGCGATTCGTGGCTGAAGCAAAACAACTTCGACAATAGTGATTTATTCACCAACGTCAACATCACAACGAGAACCTTATTGAAGCGCCAGTAAACGGTAAAATTCAAAAATGTTGCTGTTTATCGTACACCCTGTATTTCACAGTACTCTAATTGACATATTTCCAATGATCTGTTTTCGTGCAGTACCCTCTATCGAGAAAAATATTGAACTACATTTTTTTCCCAGTTCCAAAAAGAATCGTGAGAATAACTTTTTCGCAAACCGCGTTCACATATGCTAATTCCTTGAATTTTGATGAATTTATAAACTATTTACTAATTAACCGGGCACCATGCATATACGTATTATTATGCGCTAGAGAGTACGCCACGTATGTGTAAAAGAGCGCAACACAAATGAAAATAATTTTTTTCAGAATCGCGACATTGGGATAGACACGCTACTCGAGTATCGTGATTGCGAAAAAACTTTTATGCTCTTGTGATCATGTGAAGAGGGTGAACTAAAAGCAAGAGAGTGAACAGGCAACTCAAGTCATTCGGTATAGTTTGCGTGTAGTGCTGCCATCTGCAATCACTTTTTCACACTTCGAATTTTTTCTCAACTCATAGTGAGTGAAGTGTAATGAATGAATAATTGTAACGTTGTAGGTCTGTTGCTCTCTGCGGCGAGACTTTTTAACGTGCAGATCGGCTCGCATTCACGCCTCGAAATTGGTTGGGAACCGTAGTAACGGGCCGCGGCGAGAGTAACGGGCCTACAAAAATACAGTTATTAAATCCTTACACTTCATTCATATAGTTATAAAAATACACAGAAACAAACTTTACGTCAGGTTCACTACACATACATACACATTCCAACATAAACCAAATTCATTAGAAATTCCGCAGAGGAATATAGACGAGGTGCATGTGTGGGTCAGTAGTGGTCTATTGGGCTACAGGATACTCTAGCTCAGTCGTTCCCAACCGTTTTTGGGCCATGCTACACCAAATCATCTCTGAAATCATTATGCCCCCCCCCTCCCCAAGTACTTTTTTCGGGGGTCCCCCTCCGATGAAACTTAATAGTTCTATTATAGTTCCAAACATTCATTTTGGTTTGCCTCCTTAAATTTTAAAATGCGGAGTCTTTACCCCCCCCCCCCCCAATTTCTGTCTATGATTACTAATTTTACGTAATCAAAAGCAGTGGTTCTGAATCAGGGGTCCTGGAAGAGACTGTGGTGGATCCGTAAGTTTGGATGAGAAGACAATTAACTCATTGCTTCGGCATAGTCTTCGGCAGCCGGCATATAAAGATCTATCTGGCTGTTAAAGCCATGGTCCGCTATTTCTTTTTCAAACGCTTCGACCGCAGCTGAGGCGGGTATCATCAGAGGCGAGTCCGGTGCTAGCGAGTGCCGACGATAATAATCTATAGCAAGTGGAAGCCGGAACATTTGATAAGATGGGCATCTCGTGGGTACTCGGTGGTATCAGACTCACCTCTGAAGATGCCCACCACAACTGCCGACAGAGCATCGGAAGAAAAAATAAAGCAGGCCACGTCCTAACAGTCCGTTAAGTCCTTATTCTCAATTAACTCATTGTTTGTATATTGCTATATAAAGAATGTTATTTTCTAAAGGAGTTCACGTGGCCTTCATTTTCCTTCATTTTATTGTAACAGGGGAGTCCGTGGAAATTATCGCTCACTGGCAAAAGTTCCCCGGGCAAGAGAAAACATTAAGAACTTTTCAGTCAAACCTCTTCCACTGAAAGAGAAAAATAAAAGCAAGATGTCATCAAGAAATTGTTTCAAAATCAAAAACAGTTTGGGCAGTTCTAAGTCTTCATAGAAAAACTAGAATTGAAAACGCCATTGGGAACCACCGCTTCTAGATCGATTTAAAAATCCCCGTTTAGGACGAACGGGGTGGACTGAAACTCCACCTGTTTCAAATTAAGACTACAACCTTCTCGGATCCTGTTTCCCAGATTCAGATTTCTGATTCAATTGCGGTCTCGCAGAGATTTGAGACTCTACTGCAATCCCTCGGTTTCGGGACTATACAACAGAGGTCTTCAACGTTTCTTCCAGTCACGAGCACTGCCTTTACCCGCCATCAGAAGAAGAGCATCCTTACGGCAAGTTTAACATATACGAATGCATGAAAAAAGGATTATTTCAATCCTTCAACGGGTTGAAGATGCCTGCTATACTACTACAATTGCAACCTCACACGAAAATGCCGTTGACATTCTTCCTAGTTTCTTACGTCCTTCCAACAGCTGGTAAGTAGTAAATGCTGACGGATAGCCCCCGAGTGTAGCAGCAGAAGATGAAGAGTTCCGTCACCTATTCCACTAAATGTTGACGCTGCTACTCTGTACGGACAGACCTGTTCTAGACGAAGAAACCGAAAACTTTCTGATAGAGTAGTAGTCTAGACAGAAAGTCATGCCCCTTTAATCACTCTCGTTATGAGCAACGGGAATATTAATCCCCGTTCATCAGCATAAAACATATTATAGTGCTTTCGTTATATCCACCATAATGATCGCGAATATGAGCGATCGTAATTACTCAAGTAGCAATTAATAGCTAGGGATAAGTTAATCGTAAAGTTCTAATATATAATAATAACGGATAGAGTGTCTTCGTATGATAGAGCGTCTGATCCTCCTTCGGTTTCCCGCGGGGCTCGAAGGTCATTTTGAATCGAGCTTTTCCTCTTTCCATGTTTGATATTTCTATTATGTTAGAAAGATTCTTCCCCCCCCCCCGATAAAAGCAGATGATTATCCTGACTAATTACAGGCAGAAATTATTGGTAAAACCATTATATAAACGGGAATTTTTTTTTCTCCAGTTTTTCCAGAAAGCTAAATTAGGGAGAGATTCGTCAGAAGTAATTAGCCGTTTACATTGAGATTTGCCACTCCATAGGTTTTTGTGCTGCACCTAGTCCTAAGTTTGATAATTTAAGAGTCACTGTGGTGGTCTGGTGGACAGGATGACGGACCCGCATTGCGCGGACTCGGGTTCAAACTTCGCCGCTGCCGCATTCAGACTACCTAGCAAGTTTGCCACATTTTGAAACACAGCATTCCGTTTCTTCTTATTTGGGGCCGTTCAAGTATTACGTAAGCACATATTTAGCCATTTTTGACTAAAATAATCAGGGTAATTACCCCCCTCCCCCCTCCAGACGAAGGTAACCGCACACTGAAAGAAAAATTATTAAAACAGCCCCCCCCCAACCCTCGAGATTACAAACTCAATGGAATTAAACTCTCCTTCGTAATTTCTACTTGGGAAGTACAGGACAAAGGGACCGTATGGAAAATTTAGATTCCTTAATTTTGTCACACACTGTATTCTCACTCGCAAAACTGGTACAGTGAAACCTCCCCTAACGGACGCTCCTCGTTAACGGACACTTTTCTGCGTAATCCCCGGTCCCATGGAATAGCATTAATGCATTTCATTCCTCGTTAGCGGGCATTCTCTATAGCAAACAGTATAAAACCAGGCAAACTCAATTTTTTTTTTAATATTTGGTCACAAACCGAGAATTTATCATATTCATTCAAGTATGATTATGTTTAATCCCAAGCTTGTGGTGTTGGTAAATATGATAAATCGCCAATTAATTACTTAATTAACTGAGCATAAGTATTATGGTCCAGGAATACCAAGATGGTCAATTGCGATGATTTCGTTTGTTGCTACGTGTGAAGAAAGCCAACATTACGAGACTGATGCTGTTGTTATGAATGTTTTTATCTCTTCTTTATGCTATTAACTAACTAATATTTAATCCAACTTAATTTCTATTGAAAGTATGTGTATTACGGGTAAAAATAATTAATTGCTTTTTAATGAAGAGGGAAAATTTTACAATCTTTTTTTTTCCATGTTCGTTTCAACTTTATTTGGGAATTATGCATAATCGCTAGTGAAAGTGACACAAATGTAGTGAAATTTAATCAAACTTTCTTTATCGAGACGATTGGTAATTATACATACCCACCAGTGCACCACTTTCACAGTGACACACGCACATAAACATTTTAACTTTAAAATGTATAGGAAGCAATTGCAGCCAAACGTCGTATAAATGCAAAAGGCGTATAAACGATGTTCCGCTTTGTATCGTTACACTCCCCGTTAGCGGACAAGAGTTTTGGTCCCGCGGATGTCCGTTATCGAGAGGTTCTACTGTACAGGATAAGTTTTGAATGTCTCTGAGCATTTTTTTTTAACTTGGAATCGAGTTACCTCTACGACGGATGGTTGATGAAATAAAGGCAGAATACAGAATGAACCGAGCATGTCCGGGCTCTATCGCTATTGCAATTTAAGCACAGTGGTCATAAGACCGCGGACGTGCCGGGAAAACCTACTGGTGTATCAGCCAAGCAAAGCCACCCCAAGCCAACCCCAGGGCACCCCTCGCCAACTCTCTCGTCACCCTACCTCCTTCACATTCCCAACCCAACAAATGAAATATAGGCAGAATTAGTACATACAGGACACCCTGTATGAATTGGTATGGGAAAACTGTACCTCGACTTACTCGCTCTCCACTTACGGCTGTCGGCGGTCCCCACCTATCCCGTAACATATGGTTAATATGGTTATTACTGTATTATCCAAGCATTTTAATTATCGTAGATTTCATATTCAATTGGAAATGGAGGATTCACCTGATGGGTTTGTGAAATTTCACTGCCATTATAGAATGCGTGGAACCAAATAATAAGAACCAGTGATGTCCAAATATAATCATTCCACAAATGAACCCCCCTTTTCTTCAGACTGAGGCATGATTTGGAACTGGTTAGAAATGAATCTGGAAACTAATGATGATCCACGAATATCAATGAATCCACGCACTTGTCCCTATCATTCGATAACGGAGAACAAATGAGTCACTGAAACGATGTGTTTTCCCGTTGGATTGGTAGATTCACTTGAAGTTTAATGGATGGTCTGGATTTTTCCTGATCGTTGGTCGTCGTATTCACCTTAAAAACAAATCATCGGACTAAAAACGATGATCTCACCTGCTTCCGTTTCCCATTTGACTTGATATTGACTACAAATTAGCCAGGAATCCAGAGAAAAAAAAAGACATTTTGGTAATGACATGTTTTAATGAAAGTTCGAAACAACTTCAAAAATCGAATTAAACAAATGATTTCAACATTGAATTGAATAAGAAACTCAAGGAGAATTCCTAAATTTCGAATTAATCAAGTTCACTTGTACAGCCCTCAGTAAAATAAGTACATTAACATATCTGAGCCGCTGTGGTGGTCGAGTGTCCATAGCATCGCGAGGACCCGAAACCGACCATGATTCCCCCCTCCCCCGCTCCCATGCTCTGTCCCCCATAGGGGAATACAAGCATGTGTTATCCGAACCGTTTGGGTCATGGTGAAAGAGCGATGCGACGCACGAAGCACTAAGCACCGAAAGACCACCTGCGGGCAAGAAGACGCAAAATCGAGGTTACATTGGGCAGGTGCTTACAAAGATACTCACGTCTCAAGCAGGCTCCGAAGGGGGCCCCACGAAAAACTATAGACATATATATATATATGTATACAGGGTGTTGCCTTGAAGTGGCTAAAAACTCATAGGAGTGATGTTAGGTACCAAGGGAAACAAAAATTGCCATAGAACAATTGGTATCGCAAACTACGGTTTGGCCGATTGAAATCGCAAAAATACTTATCAGTGGGAGTTTGACGCAGCGTCTCCTAGAGATAGAAGGCCTCTGCACTGTTTGCCATAAACGTCATTCAGACTACCTAGCAAGTTTGCCACATTTTGAAACATAGCATCCTATTTCGTTTCTTCTCATTTTGGCGTAGAATCTTCCTGATTGGCTCACAATTACCGCATGGTGATTGGATGTGGGGCATAGAAATCGCCAATTCTGAACCCGTTCATTTCTTTTCCTCACAACGAAGATAGTTGCACGAGCAGGGAAATTTTTTTCCCCTGAATATATTCTGAGGGAAAATGGGCTACTTACTGACGTCACAAGCAGACTGCGGAGGCCTTCTATCTCTAGGAGGTGTTGTTGGACGTCGATTGAGAGACAAAAAAGCCAATAATAAGTAGAAAAAAACATTTATTTTACAGCATGATTACAGAAAACAGCCTCTGCAGCACAGTTCAATGTCAGAAAGTAGAAGAAGAGAAATGATTACAGGAGTTGTTCGAAATTGCGTCCTCGAAGGTCATTGGACAGCCGCTCAAAGATATCGGGTGTGCTGGCGATCTCTGCCCCCTTCATAAGTATTTTTGCGATTTTCACCGATCAAACAGGGGAAAAGAGATATATAAGCGCAATATATAACATGTTACATCAGCGTTTCTCAACCTATGGTCCGCGACGTCGGCATCAGTGGTTCGTAGACAGGTTTGATAATTCAATTCTAACTTATTGAAAAACTATTCACTTGTTGTAATTGATACATATTTCTGATATCCAAATTTGGATGCAAATAAAATTTCACCTTCATATCATCAAGAAAAATGCGGGAAATCGCGGTATTTACTGCAAAAATTGGTAGAAGGTGGGGAAATAAAAAGCTGCTACACAAATCACATTAAAACAGAAACATATTAAATGAAAAAACACTCAAACTTCCATATTGAGAACAATAAGGGGAACTGGGATCTTTTTTAAATGCTGTAAAATACGGGACGACGACAATTGTCATTGAAAACATTGCCGTACGTCAGCTAAATCCTTAATGGTATTTGAAATCTCTGAAAAATTTTGAACCTGAAAAATACGTAAGATGAATATTTGTATCTATGGCCATAATTATTATAACAATTATGATAACACTGTTCATTCACGATTTCGGTAAACATTTCACATTTAAATAAGCATCGTTGAAAAAACGGGACAATGTATAAAACAATTCGAAGCAATTGGAAATACTGAAATGTCCAGTAATACGGGACACAAGTGGTCCGTCGAATTGTTTCAGACATTTTACTGGTCCTTGGGTTCAGAAAGGTTGAGAAACGCCGTGTTACACGATGCAGTGAATTACGAACTGCGGCAGAATTACAGGAAGCATATGAAAACATGACATATGCATACGACGAAACTTGGTGCCGAAAATGCAGAGAATACTAGGGTATATGATGCTGCACAAATTGACATAGATATGATGCTGAAGACATTTCACCGATGCGATAAAACGGAAGGTACAAAAGACACAAAGTAGTATGATGGAGTTAAAAAAGTCTTCATCGCAAAGAGCAACAGGCCTACAACGATACAATTATTCAATCTTTGCGCTTCACTCATAGTTAGAAAAACTGATGGCAGATGGCAGTACTACGCGTAACAAGCATAACACATAAACAAACTTCAAGTCAAGTTCACCGCACGTACGCACATTCCAACATGTGCCAATTCGTTAAGGGTCATTCAAGTATTACGTCAGCATCGAGGGGGGAGGGGGTTTCGGATTTGCTGAATTTTGATGACGAGGGGGGTTTGAAGGTTGCGTACGTCATCAACCACCCCTTTTTGAAGATATGAAATATTCTAATATTCTAACCTGCTGACGAAATTTTGTTGACCGGGGGGGGGGGAAGGGGTTTTGCCGACTTTTGCTGACAAGGGGGGAAGGGGGTTAAAAATGGCTGAAAATCTGCTTACTTAATACTTGAATGACCCCCCTTAGAAGTTCCGCAGAGGAATATGGACGAGGTGCGTGTTTAGCAGTAGTAGTAATATATCCTGGAAATGGACTCGTTGCTAGGATACTTTTCCTAATAAAAAGTGTGTTTTCATTTCCAATGGTTTAAACGAGTAGTTCCCAACCGGAGGTGCGAGATGGGAAAAAAATTACAGCATGTCGACACTGATTATTCAGGAAAAGTAAAATGATGATAAAAATTGAATTTTTCATTTCATAAAAAAAGATAATGAATCACACCAATATTTCGACATGTGCTCGCAGAAATTTTGTGGTGTAAAAGTAGTTTCTTTTTTGATTAGCGATCGTACTTGTTTTCCATTTCGCTTCAGAAAAACGCCATTACCATTTAAACTGTTTCAAGGCTTTGTTACATTTGTACCTCGTGTTCTCACCATGTTGTGCTTAGATTTGTCGCTGTCGTGGACGCACGTGACTCGGGGAAAAACGACAAAAAATACAGTCCAGTGTCAAAGAAACATTAATTTAAAGTTGTTGTGCCTGGAATCAATAAGTGAAGAACTATTCAGTGAATTTTTTTTTTCAAAATCTCAAAAAAAAAAATTAAAAATAGATGAATTTTCTTTTAGTTTCGTTTTTGAGTCAAATTTAAAAAAAAAAATGAATGCAAAATTAAATACTAGCCATAGCTGAAAAGTCATTAAACAGTAAGTAAAAGAATGCATAAAAATTAATTATTGGATAATTACTGTAATCAATTACAGAAGGAAAAAATGCCTGAATTGTCTAACAGATGAAACATGTATTATCCAAAGGGGTGCGGGTACATGAGTTGCATTGCTCTGGTGGGGTACGGGAAGAAAAAAACAATTTGGGAACCATTTTGGTTTAAACGATGAAGGGACTCCACTTCACACATTATACAGGGTGTCCTGTAAATTCTACCGTTCGTCGTAGAGGTATGGTTCCAAATTTAAAAAAAAAAAACCCCCAAAATGTGTTCAAAAATCACCGTGTACCAGTTTTAATAGTGAAAATACACAGAGGGACTTTTACTTACAGAGGAACTTTGACTTGGCGAGAAAAGTCACGCGTGCTCTTTCTGACACACGTGGCTTAAGCTATGTATAGAGAGGCTTGATTTCATAAAAATGACCGCAGATGTCGGAGGGATATGATCGAAGTGTTCAAAATTCTCAACGGGATGGATAAAAAAATGGACCTAGAGTTATTGATACACCGTAAATCAACTGCTTCGACAAGGGCACACCAGTATCGATTGGAAAGGGACAATTCCAGGTTGTGGTGTCGCAGGAGCTTTTTCCTCTGATAGGGTTGTGAATAAATAGAACAGCTTGCCTCCGGATGTCGTGAATTGTAACACAATTAACATGTTTAAAAAGAAATACGATAAGCGTATTTGGATAAATTGAGAACCTATCCATACTTAAATAAAGCAACCATAATTTTTTTATAGGCAATACATCTATATTTTATCACAATTATTGCAATTTTATTGCTGTTATTGGGTTGCTGTATTTTTGATGTAGTTTAGATATTTATTCGACATATAATCCATACATACGTCCATATTTTACATGGGTGTGTTTTTTTCAGCCATCTCGTTGGGCATTTTGCCTAGGTATAACAGTCTCTCCTACTTATTCATTCAACGTGTTGAATAAGTAGTAATAATCCCGTTTCAACGGTCGGACGACCCTGTTTAGACTCCAACTAATCCATTTAGGCAACGCGCATTCCAGCAAAGATAACAAGTTGGCCAACGGGATGAATATATAACACCAGAATATACAATTCCAGCCACACACACACTCACACAAGAGCAATCTTCTCCTAGCAATCCATTAGATAGGTCGGTAGAACCCAGACGCCGTCTCTGTTACGTAACGTATTTCTTGTGAATGCCTCTAACCCTAAAATGGCTTAGACGTGAATCCGAGTGGGAAATGAATATGCACGGGATCCGTATTCCCGGCTGGATTTCGAAACCTAGACCTAGAACGAAATCCTAATCTCGTGGGTGAAAAACGGGATGCGTTTCCTCTGCCTCGAAGAATCCTTCTTGTCTGTAGTGAGTATTACGTAACGTCAAGAAGTAGTAAAAATAGTTTCCAGCTTTTCCGAACGACGGCGTGAAACTTTAAGCAGTTTCCGAGTAATAAAATGTTTGACTTGAGGACTGAAATATTAACGAGAGGCTTTTCCCTTTCTCTATCCGTTGGAAGAGGTAAAAAGAAGTCGGAAAAGTGGCTTTTTTTCTATCATCAATCGTTCGTAAAGTTAGGGCGGATTTTTTTCCAAGAGAGATGCATGTAGATGTAGCTTTTTAAAATGAAAATGGATGGAATGGGCGGAACTTGCGCAAGTGGGCTTAAAAAAAAATCTCGAGTTTCTGCTACTGCAGCTGGTTGTCATCGTGGAAAAAACAATAGGAAAATAACATCCGGCTTTTATAACGCAAATCTGGGGAGATTCTATTCATAGAGAAGGTATAAGTTTATAAAGTATATATATTGGTCCATGTGCTGCCACCTATGTCTCAAATTCTCAATGTTACAATGGAGCGTTGTCGGGTGTGTCGTTTCAGCTAATCACAGAACTGAATGAAATTTTATTTTATCGTTTCAGAGGTTTCTTCTGCCATACTTTGAGTGCCGCAAAGAGTATGATGTCTCACTTACGATGCGTAATCTGCATGAAGCTCCTAATTCGGTAACGAACCGGAATTCCCTGAGGAATACTCCAAGGAGAGTTGTTTATTCTTTATAAGGATCTCCGTACGCACGGAAGCGGCCCAAGTTAGTGTTACCAGAAATGTCCTCCTTTATGATGTCATTTAGGGCGTCCTCCTACTTTCCAGGAGAAATTCGCCTTTTTGTCCTCCTTTTCAAGAGTTTCTGGAATTGTTTTTCTTTTTTTCCGAAGCAATTTTTTTTTTCCAATCACAAACATTTTTCTCTCCATTGACTATGGATGTTCGTGTGTGTGAGTGTTTTTCACACATGTTAACACACTGTCACCACTCGCGGTCGAAATTTCTAGAATACAAGAACGCAAGTTTCTTCCAAGCAGGGACATATGATATTCTAAATACGGCCCAGCTTGTTCCAGGATAATATGAAAAATACTGTACGAGAAACAGTTCTGGAAAAAGAAAACCGCAACATCCATTTTGAGAATTCCATTGTTTGCTCACCAACTGCTAAAGCCGTATACTGAAATGGGGAGGAAAGGCAGCGCTATGTTAATACTTGTTACCTTTTCCATTCAGATATATAAAAAATAGTGGTCAAATGTTCTTTAGGCGAGTTCCTTATCGACCTGGGCTACCGCGCCCGCCATACCTTCTATAGTAAGAAAAGAGACAGGTGACGTTACCAAGATTGCGCACACAGGCGTCCTCTTTTCTGTTTCCGAATGTGGTAACCATAAGCCTAATTGTCTAGTCTGGCCGTGATCCGTGGTCATGTAAAAAAAATGGTAACTGCAGGAAGTCGTCATTTTAAGTCCACATTTGCAGTGGTCGGAAAACTCATTAGCCAACAGAGCCAAATATCAACAGTACAACGATTGAAAAAAATTTCTTTCGAGAGCCAAATTTTTTTAAACTCAAACTATATAGGTAGGTACATTGTTATTGTGGAAGTGTCACATGATAGCAGCGTCAGGCTTTCGGCAAAAGCCCGTGAAAAAAGATGACTTACTAGTGAGGGGAACAAAATGGCCAAAATGTGTGTCTAAATCAGTGCAGTCTAAACGTATGGGGCACGGCCCGGAGGCCCTCAAGGAAAGAGGGGCCTCAAAGAAATTTGAACCAGTTGAAATTTTCGAAAATTTGCCAGGTAGGGCCTCAGAAAAATCACTTGTACCGGGGCTCCATCATGCTCTTAAGACGGCCCTGGTCTAAACATAATTTTTCAAAAGTCTGGAGTTTTTGTTCGCCCGCACGTGGTATTTTGTGGAAGAGCCACACTTTAGGGGCTAAAGAGCCGCATGTGGCTCACGAGCCGCGGTTTGCCGACCACTGCCCTGGGGGATTCGATATGGCCCGACTCTACCGGTAGTAAGTTGCTGTAATAGCAATATCACCGGAGTTTGTGTATGCGGAAACGTTGTCGATTTGGTCGAAGTGGTGCAGTGATAAAATGCTCGTTTACCATTCAAGCCTTTTTTTTTTTTTCGAACCGAGCACAACTCAGGTCTATCGTCATGGGCAATTTACTACCTAGTGAGTTGTGCTGGAAGTGTAAGTGCACCTGCAAGAAGAACACCAAGAACCTGAGGCGACCACTGATAAATGGCACCTTCATTTCTGACCCAACACGATCGATATTAAATTGTTTACGGCGGTATGGCCTGTGTTGATGTGCGGTAAAGTTCGTTCATGGTAGTCAATCTGGCTGTTTCTCTCTTAAGATTTGGAAGTTAGGTGCGGAGACCATTTACACGGTCCCTAAAAACGCATAGCATTTATGGCATACGCACATGCATTTGAAAACCTTGAGGAGAACACTTGGTTTGGAAAAACCGAAACCAACTTTGACGTGTGACTAAAACGTGCCGTAAGTTTGTGTCGGGATTGCCATAAAACCGTCTGCATATAGACATTCTTGAAGATAAGTGAGAAGGTCAATGCATGAATACTTGATGGACCGGGAACATCCCGCTTAACATCTCTAAGATTTTAAGCTCAACACACGAAAAATAAGAAACAAAAGCGGTTTAATTTTTAAAGGGTACTTTTATTTTTCATTTTACATCACCAGGTGTCATATATATTACGCATAATATTTACATAACAGTTCGCAACAACTCATGTACATAATATCCTAACAAGATTTTCGGTCGCGTCATTCCCTGTATCTGTTACATAATCGCTATCAATAAATAATTTTTTTTTAGTCTCCAAGAAAAACACTTTAATGACTAGATTTTATACCGGGGGAAAAAGAATTTAAAATACCGTCGTTTAGATAATACAGTCGACGCTCGTTATAACGACCTCCCCCCCTCATCGTTCCACGAAAAACGAATGAAATATTGCGAGGTCGTTACATCGAAAGTATGAGGGAAAAAAATAAGCTTCTTAATAGAATTTCCTATTTGGATGAAATAAAAACATTACATAGTAGTAATTTTTTCTCAGTATGTAAATAGTTGCAATGCAGCAGATTAAAAAATAGTAATAATTAATTTCATGCATAGGCATACGTACCAAATTCTTCAATGTCAAAGGTCAAGGTCAAAACAATCTTTGCAAACGATAAACACAGTTGTTGTACGTTTCTTTGGTGGGGGGTAGAGCTGAGATTAGACGTTGTAATGGATTTAATGGGCATTATAGATCGTTATATTGGATGGAAATAAAAATAACATGAAATGAGAGAATAGGAAAACATTTGGGACACTTATGGTACCGGTCGTTATGATGGAACGGTGGTGATTACGCATTGTCGTTGTAACGAGCGTCAACTGTATAATTCTTATATCATAACAAATCCTGTCCCGTCCTTTATGCACGTGCGTCAACACCTACACCGGCTTTGACTTTATATCCGACCATAAACCGCTGGGACACTTCACAATTCATCATATGGTGATTGATCTCTTTCATGATACATCCAGGTTCAAAGTCCCAAGAAAACTCTTCCAGAACTATGAATTCTGAATGACGAGATTACGCCAATATGGCGTTGGCACGCTCAATTAAAGCCAAACTTATACAGGGGTTGCCATATTCTTAGCCCATTGTGTTCTACGGACCCTTAGGGCAAGAACTTAAATACACAAAACGTAAAAACAAGTTAATTCTTTTCTCGTTCTCAACCTCACGGACCTCCTCCTGAAAAACCTCTCCAAATCCCCCCCCCCAAGGGATCCGTGGACTCATGGTTAAGAACCACTCCCGTAGTCGCACATAATCAGCTAACCAATAATTAATAATAATCAGCTAAACAATAATATAGGCTTCAATAACTTTTACGCATGAAAGTTCAGACGGATCCGGGTTGATGTGTTGTGCGGAGAGGAGTACATATATGATGACCCGGTTTTTTTTATACAATTTTTATCTCTTAGAAACGCCTGCACTTAACAGGGTTGCTTTTCATTACTTTTTGGAATTCAAATGATAAGACAGGAAAATAAATTTGGAGCCAAGTAGGAGAAGATATTGGCTAAGTTGACGAGCTGTTTGGTGGCATCGGTGGATGGACACTCGTTATTTGGGTGGGGGGGGGGGTCGGTTCTTTATTCACTCGCCAAATGAAACATTTCGTCATGTTTAAACACAGAGGTGATCAGTAATGGCAAATTTGCCCTTAAGTGTCAGATACAATAGAAATATTACAATTTTTCTTGGAGAAAATCGAGTTTTTTCACCGGAAATCGAACGAAATTCCACTCAACCCATGATCACTTATTATTCTACAATATTACAAATATTCAACATCGTTATTGAAAAAAAAGAAAACGAAAACTCAGGAGAGGGAAAAAAAAGCACATGAAAAGAAAAAAACACATTTAAAAAAACAGAAGAAGAAGAAGAACACGTATCATGTTGAGCACTTTTTTTCCCCCATGGCACCAATGAGACAGACAGTCCAGGGACACACTGTACAACAGTGTCTGCTCTCTCATGAATATACTGACGATCATCTCCTCGCGGTACGTTTATCACATTCACGGGTGTGCTTAATGTTTCATTTATTATCGTTTACTTGTGGTGAGTCTTCACGATGGCATCGCCTCGTTCAGGTCCAAGCCGCCCTTCAGCGTCCTCCGTACTGTGAGAAGAGAAAAAAAAACCACTTGTTTTATATACATGGCTGGGTAAAGACAGGATGGTCATAAAGTAACTCTGCTGACTCCCTAGCGGCCGCAACTATCGGCGAATTTGGATGAAATTTTAGATACAGGTGTTTCAAAGCATGTACGCAAGGATGTGAAAAAAACGAAACCCTAATTCTTGCGGTTACGGCAATGACTTAGAAAAATCGGAATGGCAAAACCCGCTTTTATGCATCGCAAAATTATCAGCGTATACTCATAAATTACTCGTCCTAGCCATAAAGCCATGCGATTTTTTTTTTTTTTTTTTTGTCAATCAGACGCCGAGCTAGCGATCCTACTACTTAGGGCTATGTTAATGCAATTGTCTACCTTAGTTTCTCGGTGGCGCTATAGTCATTTTTAAAATTGTGCCACGATCCTCTCATCCCTAGGTGGTCCCCACCCATCCTTCCATCCATTTTACATTCTTCCGGAGGGGGGGTTCCTATTAGTACCGGCCTGTAAAAAAAGACATGTTAGTTACATAATATCGTTATGTTACAAAAGTAGTTAACAGATTCAAGAAATTGCAGGTTTCGAATATATATATATATATAGCAGAAAAAGGATGGCCGAGCTCCGACCAAAAGTGCTCTTTCTAGCATATATCATAAATCTTATCATGAGTACAATATACATACACAATCGTATTCTTCATTAGAACTTAAACATTTCTCGTTTCATATTAATCACTGAATTCAAACATTACTTTGCGTGTTAACCAAATTGGCATAACCACGCAAATATGAACGTGGGCATCTATACGAGCATCGCGCACGCCCATCTATGTGGTACATACAGTGTACACTCAACTTTTATATATATATATATGCATAGCATACATGTATTGCGCACACCCATATATACGACACCATATTGTGCACCTTCTGACATTACTAATTTTATATACAATGTGTACCTTCAATCCGAATTGACTCATTAAACACAAAGAGAAATTTCAATTATTATATTTACATGTTGGTTAGTAAGACATGCCTATGCACAATGCCTAAGCCTTCGCAAAATGTTGCACACCTTCTGCCTATGTTATGATATACTTAACAAACACAACAGACGTTGTGAGACAACATACTAGTTACTGTTTACATACTAGATAGTTTCCAACTGCACACAACACATTTTGCAATGCACAGATCTCGATTATATATACACTGGTGACATAAATTAAGAGAATTTGCATATTTTATCGAATTTCATGAAAAGAACTGAACTGAATGTAAAACCACTGCTTCTAGACAAAAATGCAAATCTTGTACGTCAAATACGTAAGTGTACACGTGTGTGTAGGCGGAGCCAGTAGAGAAACAGGCTTTATAAGCGCGCGTAAGTTAAGACGCATTTCGTTCGCTGGCACACCTCGGCGAATTTCTTGGTGTTATTTTGCAGCAATCGGTTAATTTCAAATTGTGACAGTAAAAATGAGTAACCACCAACGTTTAGATGATGGAATGAGGTGGCGAATTGTGGGGAGGCTAGAAGCAGGCCAATCTCAAGTCCAGATTTGTAGAGAGTTCAATTTAACGCCCAGCGTCGTGTGTAACTTATGGAAACAGTTCCAGGATACCGGATCCATCGAGAGAAAGCCTGGGCAAGGTCGTCCAAGAGCCACGACGGCCAGAGAAGATCGCCATTTGTCGATTATAGCGAGGCGTAACAGGAGTGCTTCTCAGCTCTCTCATGACTTGACAAAAAAAGACATGAATGACGATGGAACCGTTTCCTGTAGCACCATGAATGCAGGCGCCGGACGCAGACAAAGAAATTCTCACCAAGTGCGCTAGACGCTCGGTCAAGGAATTTCTTAAAATCTACGGAAGTCCCTGACCGAGCGTCTAGCTATAAAAGAAGGCTCCCACGTACGAAGCTTGTGACGTCACTCAAGAAGGTCATCTCACCCGGTCATTGGATATAGCAGACCGACGCATGCGCCATCTTGACCTTTTCTTGCTGTATATCCAATGGCTGTAGGTGAAATAGCCTTCTTCAGTGACGTCACAAGCTTCGTGCGGAGGCCTTCTGCTATAGGTGGCGTTGCTCGCACGGGTAACAGATTCTGGAAAACTTAAATATCTTTACTCCAAAAATCCATTGAACTCGATGAATGCATTCTGTGAACCTTATCAAACCTTGCTTTTCCCGGCATGCCGGGAACGGACCAGACGCCAACATAAAAAAAAACCGGTGTCCCTCGAGTTTTATGGTATGCCGGTTAATGCGAGGGAATACGGGGTGGGGGTATAACTGCACCGCTGGGCACTTCACTGTTCTGCAATTGTGCCGCAGATCATTCAAGCGATCTTTTAGTGCCGCGGGATGAAGCGCTTCATCATCTCTTTATCAAATATACGTTGCAATTCAATAACTGATCATTTTTCGAATTTTTTATTTTTGTGTAATTAATTAATTAATGTAAATTAATAGAAGTAAAGGAATCAATTACTTTAATTCCATGACTTCCACAAGAGTAGGGCTGACAGGCAGAATCGCCGTAATAGCATCATAGCCCCCCCCCACCCCGGCCGAGCCAAGGGATTTTTTGGAGGCCCTACATGGAAAATTCTCGAAAAAATCAACTACGTCTCGGTTTTCTGAGGCACCTCTTCTCTTGAGGACCTTCGGGCACGGCCCGTGGGGGGGGGGGGGGGAGCATGCGTTAAGACGGCACTGCCTAAGGTTCGCACCAGGCGTCCTCCTTTTTCAGTTTTGAATCTGGTAACCCTATCTGAAGACCACATAATCCGTGTCTTCACTTATTTGTTCGATCATCCATATTGTCCGAATGTTTTTGTGGAAAGAAATAATTATTTTTTCTACATAAAAAAAATCGGTTATTGCAAATGCACGAATTTCGTTACCGAAATTTTCGTCTCATAAAAAAATTTCATGCCAAAAAATGACAAAGAAACTCTCTATTTCTCTTTCATCATCTCATGAGTTGGCTGAAATTTCGAGATTAAATGGCAGCACCAACAGTATATAAATCAAGCCTCTGGAGAGAGTAGGACGTCAGCGGTCTCCGCCTTGGCAGTGCTGAGAACTCTGTCCCCCAATATCTTTCGTCGGAACATCACGTGACTCGGTGAAAACAAACACGACCCCCCCCTCCCGTTATTTTCTTACGGCATAAATAGGAGTTTAAAACAATAAATGAAAAAATAATTTCAGCTTGGACGAGATAATTCCAAAATTAATGAAAGTTATAATTTCAGTATTAAAGAAAGATAATGTCAGCATTAATGGAAGAAAATATTCTAGAATTAATGTAAGAGATAATAACAGCATTGATAAAAGTGATAATTCCAAAATTAGTGAAAGAATTAATGAAAGCGATAATAATAAAATGAAAGATAATTCCAGAATGAAAGAAAGAGAAAATTCCGAAATTAATGAAAGAGAAAATTCCAAAATTAATGAAAAAGAGATAATTCCAAAATTAATGAAAGAGACAATTCCAGAATTCATGAGATATAATTTCAGAATCAATGAAAGAAATAATTCCAGCATTAATGAAAGAAATAACTTCAGCATTAATGAAAGAAACAGTTTCAGCATTAATGAAAGAAATAACTTCAGCATTAATGAAAGAAATAACTTCAGCATTAAAGAAAGAAACAAATCCAGAATTTATGAAAGCAATTATTTCAGAAGTAATGAAAGAAATAATAATTAATAAAGGAAATAATTCCAGAATTAATGAATGAAAATCCAGAATTGATGAAAGAAAATTCAAGAAATTATGAAAGAAATGATTCCGGTATTAAATGAAAATAATTTAATCTTTCTTCATCTCTCTTTAGATGAGTTCTTCTCTCTCTCTACCCTTTTTTTAAATTTTTAAAACCCAATATTTAGAGACCGAACATTTCTATGGAAAAATTGCCAGGCGGGAGGTTTGTTTTGACCGAGTCACGTGATTTCCTTGCGTTTGATGTCGCTGCAGTCGCGCGGTGGCTGGATGCTCCCTCCAGTAATAAGTCCGACCAGTAATGTCGTCTGCTTCTCTCCAGGTTACTTGTTTTGGGCGTCTCCTTGTGTCCTGAAAAAATTACTGAACTGGCAGTTCGAACTTCCAGTTCTGTTTGTGAGCTTAACCTGTAGGGAACCGAACACACCGTCTGTCGTCTGCTCGTTAAGAGGTTCTTTGTTTTGGACGTCTCCTTATGCTCAAATGAAATATCCGGACTTATAGTTTAAATTTCCAGTTCAGTTCACGAGCTTCGTTTATAAGGAACTGAGCGGAATAAAGAATATCGTTTTTTTCACTTCGAACTTCATCGTCACCACATGAGTCACTTTTGCATTTGACATTAGATGGCAGCACATTACTGTAAAGTGCAGTGTGGGAAAGTTCACTTTTTACGATCTTACCTGTCGTCTGCTTGTGTGGAGGTCCTATGTTTTGGATGTCTCCTTGAGTCTTGAAAAAAATTACTGAACCGGAAGTTTGATCTTTCAGGTCAGTTTATAAGCTTTGTTTATAAGGAGCGTAGCTGAATGAAGAATTTAGTTTTTTATACCTGAGCTTCGTCATCACCACATAAAGCACTTCTGATTTTGAAAGTAGGTAGCAGCACCAACAATATTTTTAAAAATGAATTTCTTAAAGTATATTCTAGAGTATTTAATTAATTTAAATTCCCTTTTAAAATTGTTAGTGCCATTGTGAATTCGCGGCAAATGCTACAAGGCAAAAAGCACAAAAACTACTATTGGCGGATGGCGTAACAGTTCGAGTCACCCGTTATATACGGATTTTGTCATTGCGTAACGCAGTGACAAAACTGTTCATGTGAACATAATAATGATTCATTATCAGGATTTCAAACCCATCGGAAAATATAAATAAGGGGCCATTCAAGTATTACGTAAGCAGATTTTCAGCCATTTTTGACCCCCCCCCCCACTTGTCAACAAAAGTCGGCAAAAAACCCTGACACCCCCCCCCCTTCCCCCTGTCAGCAAAATTTCGTCAGCAGTGTAAAATATTTCATATCTTCAAAAGGGGTGGTTGATGACGTAAGCAAGTTTCAAACCCCCCCCCCTTATCATCGGAAGTCAGCAAATCCGAAACCCCCTCCCTCCCCTCGATGCTGACGTAATACTTGAATGACCCCTAATCAGATTTTCAAATAACAAAATTATCAATTTGTTGACTTCAATTTCGATACAGTGAATATCTTATATTACGTTGGATGACAAGCTGCCTTCAAGTGGCTTTTTAGTTCGTAATATGGCCGCTCTCTCGCAGGCGAACGAAGCAACGTGCGTGTTGGCTTAAACCAGTGTTTCCCAAAGTGGGCAATATCGCCCCCCTGGTGAGCGATGGAATGGTCCAAGGGGGCGATAGAACCTACTGATTGAACATAGGTTCCTATGGGTTTACTTGAGTTAGGGGGCGATGAGAGGAAAAAATTTCTGATGAAGGGGGCGATGGAACAAAAAGTTTGGAAGACTATGGCTTAAACACAACACAATATTTCACATATAGTCTGTGCTATATTTAATATACATACAGGTAACGGGGCATATGGCATTTTACTGGCGAACCATTGGTCCTAGAGGCATACTTATTCGAAGAAAATTGGAAAAAAAAATCATTATATGCGAGGAAACCATTTTACCCGCATTTAATGCTGTTTCCTCCCCCCCCCCCCAAATTTTCTCAATTTTTCGAATTCGCATATCTCGGTGAATATTGCACTTAGAAACGTGAAATTATTTTAGTTGCCATCGGAAAAGACAGAGCAACAACTTCTTAATTGGGTTCTTTGACCCACGGGGATGATTTATATTATATATATATATTATTTATATACGGATGATTAATTTTATAACTGTACAACCCCTTAGGGGCCGTGCAAGTATTACGTCATCATCGATGGGGGGGAGGGGGTTTCCGATTTGCTGACTTTTGATGACAAGGGGGAGGGGGGTTTGGATAATGCTTACGTCATCAACCACCCTTTATGAAAGTATGAGTTAGGATTCAGAGGGGAAGAGCTGATGACGAATTTTTGCTGACAGGGGGAGGGGGGTCAAAAATGGCTAAAAATTTGCTTACGTAATACTTGAACGGCCCCTTACAACATGAATGCCATATCTGAGTTGGACACGTGATTTGGATACTTTTTCTAGCTGGGTATGTCTTTAAGACTAATGGCTCGCCAGTAGTGCCATACGCCCTGTCACCCATGCAGCCTCCAAATACACGTAAAAAAATAGTTTAAGACGAAATACAGTCGACTCCCGTTTTAACGAATACCGTTATAACGGAAAAGATATCGTTTTAACGAAAACTTTTCTAATCCCTCCCGGATAAGTTTACATAGGAACAATATAAAAATCTGAAATTTAACGAAATTTCTTTATTACTCGGGTCTCTTGGAGTTCATTATAAGGGGGGGTTGACTGTATTCCCACCAAAAAAATCTAATATTTTTGCGATTTGATGTGGAAGCAGTCCTTTTTATAATGATTATGTCATTTTACTTTTATAAATTCAAGAAGGAAACAAAAGAAAGAAAGGGTGAGGAGAGAGAAAAAAAGAAAAATGGCCAAGAGGGGCTCGGTTGTGCGTAAATGCCTTGAAATTCCACTTGTGCGCAAGGGGACTCATGCCTCACTCTCAGTTTTATGACAAAATTTCACATTTATGAGACGTTTCACTACGGTTACGATTAACTTCTATATATAGCTTTCACAATTAAAATATTTCATTTACAACCTCTGACAATAAAGTTCGGTGAATAGTCCTGTAACATTAACGTAGATGAAATGTTATCGAAAGTTACCTTACTGTCCTTCGAAATAGTCACCTCCCATTACTATGCACTGCTGAGATCTCCTATACATGTCCTGGAAACTTTGCAAGAAGTCTTCTTTTGGGATGGAGTTCAAAAGCCTCGTCACGTTTCGTTGGATGTCAGGAATATCGTCAAATCTCTTTCCTTTCAAAGCGAGTTTGAGTCGTGGAGGATTGAGATCTGGCGAGTACGGTGGATGTTCAATTTGCACCACCCCCCTTTTTGCCAAGAACTGTTTGACAATATTGGCTGTGTGAGGGCGAGCATTGTCGTGAACAAGAAACCATGAACCTTGTTGTGCGTTCTGAGGTCGTACCCTGCGTAGACGTTTCATGAAACGGGTCAAAATTTCAATGTACCTTGCAGCATTAATCGTCGTTCTTTCAGGTAGAAATTCCTTGTGGATTTTAAGAACCAACGCACTAAACAAGCACTTAGTAAAACAAGTCTTTCACGGAACACAAACGACGCTCAACTGAACAACGGTGGCGGCAGATGGTCAACACCTGCCGCTACGCATGTGCAGCGTTTTGCTTCGCCAGTGTTGCCAGATCGGCCGTTCTGACTTCATTCACCGAACTTTATTGTGAGAGGTTGTATACGAAGCACAATTTAAATTATTTGGCATTTTCACTTTGACTCCAAATCTTTGGCATTTAGACATCATTTCCAACTATCAAATCCACGAGGTTTTTGCAGATTGTGAAAAACGCGTCGCTGAATTGGTTTTTCTTGTGTATTATCAACACTAAAAACTATAAATTTTAGGTTGACAGATACAAAGAGACGCATTGAGCGGGTTATGGACATTTCAAAGTGAAGACTTGCGTGAGAATTTATTGCACTTTTTTGAGAAAGCAGCAGATGCAGTGAGTCTCAAATAAACGGATTTAAATTGCTTTAAAAGTGGTCATACGCCATTTCAGATTTTTTTTTTTTTTCTAATGCCCACAACATTGTTCTTGCATAATAGGAAAATTGCATTGAAATTATTTAGGATGTTGCAGTCCAGCAGCAGACTTACGTAGTAGGGCAGTTTATAGGAAGCATTACAGTATAGATTAAAAAAAACTTTAAAGATGTGGTGTCAATCTTAGTCCTACCAAGTCCCAATACATTATCTGCTTGGATTGCATATGGAAACCAATCAGCAAACCAAATGACGTTAAGATCGTCTTAAATATGTTTAAAATCACGTTTTTCCTGTTAAATTGAAATGAATGGCATATGAACACTTGCGATTTTGAAACAACATCAAATTTATGCAATTACAGTTTCTTAAGTTATACAGCACAATGTAGTTTTAAAAAATTTAATTTCGCGGTTATTTTTCCTCATGTATGATTTGGTCTCTTGGAGTTCGTTATAACTGAATTCGACTTTATTTCTTTTCAGTGGAGGCAATGGGTGTTGACACATCCCTACCCAAAAATTCATTGAAAAAATACCCTACAGCAATCGTTCTTTATTCGATTTTTATAAATATATTCCCCATCGGACCACTCAGGTTTAGAGGTGTCGCGAGTTCGTTACCCGGTTCGTCCTTGTCAGAAAACTTTCTTGACACAGGGGTACAACAAAAAATGGCGACTTGACCGCAGCAAAAAATTGCTCCCGCACGGAGTCCCCCATCGAGGGAGTAGCTCACCAACCTCTCGATGAGTATAAAGAAACAAGCCTGCCGTTCGGAATCGGCAATAAATTGTAGGTCCCGGTCTAATTAGCCCTCGTGTGCAGAAAATGACCGTGGTGCGACAAAAATTATCAATGATCAGACCACTCAGGGGCCGTTCAAGTATTACGTAAGCAAATTTTTAGCCATTTTTGACCCCCCCCCCCTCTTGTCAGCAACATTTTGTCATCAGTTCTGCCCCTGTGAATCCTAACTTATATTTTCATAAAGAGTGGTCGATGACGTAAGCATTATCCAAACCTCTCCCTCCCTCCTTGTCATCAAAAGTCAGCAAATCGGAAACCCCCCCCCCCCATCGATGATGACGTAATACTTGAATGGCTCCCTCAGTGCCGGTTAAAGATACCTTTGTACTAAACTAGATGACTATCCGTCTGTAATTGCATGAAAACGATGGGGTTTTTTTTACACACAAGCTTTCATTTCTCACCCAACTACTTCTTGGATTGCATTTACTACCAGCACTCAAAAGAATGTCAATGAATGGTCAACAAATCTTTGTCTGCTTTCCTTATGGCAGCCCTCTTTGAATGAAAAGTCTTCGAACACACACAACTTTCTGTCTTTACAGATACTCCATTTTGCTTAAAACCTCTTCTAATAGTTTGTGTCAGGGCCTACTGTCACGCTAAGTCGTAAGCCCACCGAGATTACATGCAACGCTTTTTTTTTTATTTCCTTCCTCATTTTAATGTTACTCGAATAGCGGGAAAAATTGCGAAAAATATATTCTACTTATATATATACATATATTCCACTTTTAACCCATACATGCTCAACCCATGACCCGCGGGTGGAATATGGCTCTCAGAGTCATTTGATGTGGCCCGCGAGATCAATCGCAAAGTAAAAGTGAACGAAGCACCAAACACATTTCCGGGTTATTTAAATAGACAGCGACACATTTAAAAGATCACGTGAGATACCCGCTGTGCAGTTGCACATCCTCAAGGGGTCCGCGTTCCCTTGAGGACATACCCAGATCTTTAAGTCGTCCGCAGCTTATTGACAAATCACTTGAGTAATCTGCGGCATAGTTCAAGAGCACTCGAGTGACCCACAACACAGTTCCGGAGTACTTAAGTGACCCACAGTATATTTACAGATCACTTGTGTGACTTGCGTCACAGTTTCAGAGCGGAGCCACATATAGTCCGCGGGCCATAGGTTGAGCGTGTATGCCGACCACTAAACTTACGTAAATGTTGAGTTAGCGGGGGGGGGGGGGAAATCTCTTACATGATTTCCGATCGGCGTATCTTGCTTTCTTCCTCGTCCTAGGTTCGGTCCTGTAGGGCTGAGCCGTCGCCGTCTTGACTAAGCTCTCCAGAATCTCGTCGTCGATGTCAGTCGTGCTCTCGTAAGGTGTCGAATAACCGCAGCGATCCAACATCATCACAGAGTTTGGTCTACTCAGTGTGGCACCTGCAATGGAAAAAAAAGGTCCATGAAATCAGAGCCGCGTCAATGAGTGACGCGTAACACATTACCAATTACTGCGCGGCTCGTTGCCACTGGTACTGACTTGCGGACGATGTGGCGCTCTTGTTCGGCCTGCCTCTGAGACTCGCCATGGACCCCCAGCGTTGCATTTTGCCGTCGTCGATGTCGCTCTCGACGAGGATCTGCCTCAACTGCTGGTCTTCCTTCTGTTCTTTGCTCTGGCGTTGCCTTTGGCGTTCGGCCTGTCAGGAGAGACGTGAACAATACACACATTAATATTCATAATCAAATCCACTCAAAATTTGTCTCAATTGCAGCTTCATAAAAAGATTGTGAAGATTGCGAAGCCCATGAAGCTCGGACGAGGATAATGAAAGATTTAAAAGTTCTTCGGTGCGTCTCAAGATGGAGCTGCTCGACATCGCTTTACCACCATATCGCGTGAGCAATATGATGCACGTGGGGCCTCCCTGATAATGAGTTGGATGAAACCACGAGATGACGTAGGCTATACACTAGTAAACTGGCTATGATTTCAGACCACGGCTATAGCGTCCTCTTGAGGTACTTTAAGAAGTTTTTGTCTTATTTCAAAAAACGTTTTCAGCTGTATTAATTAAAATTTATATTAAAAATTATTTTTTTTTTATGTGTGTGGGGGGAGGGGGTTGAGCTCATGGTGATTACGTTAGGGAGTAATTGAACACAACTAGACAAGCACAAATCACCATACAACCCTTGCCCGGAACTCAAGTGCCACTGTTTGGGGCCGTAGAGTTTTGAGCAATTGTTGCGATGTCTCTGTGTAATTGGATGATGTTTTTCCTAAAATTCATCGAAGTCCTTTACTTCTGTCTGTTTGTCTATCTTGTTTCTCAACATTTCACGGCACATTACGTACCGCCCTCTAGCGCTCAACCATTTGAGTTCCGGGCATGGGTTGTACGGTGATTTGTGCTCGTCTAGCTGCGATATATAACCCACTAACGTAGTGATGGGCAAACTACGGCCCGCCAAAGATTTTCCGGTAGAAAAGTTTCAATACACGCAACACAATAAATATCTACGCTGACCATATTTCCTTCATAAAAAAATATGGGAAACATCAAATCGGTACCCATAGGTGTACACAAATTATCGCCAGAAATTGCCAAATGAAAGTTAGGTCACCATATATAGCCAAAAAAATCTCAACGGCAAGTAAAGTTGCCAATTACAGCGGAAAAAGAAAAATTGCGAAATGGGTTTTTCATGGATTCTGAAACAACTGTATAAAAAGACCAACCTCCGCTGCAAGTTTAGCTCGAAGTTTTTCCTTTTCTTTGGCAGCCGCCGCTTTCTCTATCTGCTGCTGGACCCGTTCCCTGCTGGTCCTGTATTCCAGAGCGAATTCGCTGATCGTCTTACAGATCTGTGTCACTTTTGCATCCTTGATGAAATGTGAAGGATAGCCAAGAAACACCATCAGCTTGAAAAACCTGCAGAAATTATGGCATAAACGTTAAAAACGATCCTCTCGATACTACAATGGCTTGTCACATATACTGTATTGATAACAGAAGACACACAAGTCTTCTTTAACAACAAAATATTATTTTCTTAACTGAGAGATACATCTCGGTAAACAAGTATTCCTCAATGTTCAAATATTTTTCTCCATTCGAAAATTTTCAGTATCAAACCATAGCGTGCCACTGGCGCCCCCACTGATGATCGCAGTGGTGAGATGTTCGAGTACTACCACGAAGTATGGAGGCGTTTAGGTAAGCAGGTTCGATCCCGGAAATTGGCGGAAAAAAGTTATTTCCCATTTCAAACATAATGCTGCCACCGATAGATGTCGCGTTATCAATATGACCTTGCCAAACGTCCCCTCCGTGCTTAATTAGCCTAACTCACTACAATTATAAAGCTCTGAACGTTTCTTATAGTTAATAGAACATATATATGCTAAACCCAATGCCTGCGTGCCTAATATGGCCTTCGGAGTCATGTGATGTGGCCAGCGACCCGAAGCTTAATTTTCGAGAGAAAAAAATTAGATAAGAGAGGCACATTACCACACAGATTACCTAAGTAACCACTGAGAAGTTCTACATTACTTGAGTGGTCAGCGGTGCATTTACAGAGAACTTGAGTGACCCACGACACAGTTCCAAAGCACTCAAGTTGCCCATGGTGCAGCTCCACGTATCTGAAGTTACACGCAGCACATTTCCGGATCACTTAAGCTGCCCGGAGTACATATCCGGATCATTACAGTGACCTAGGGCACATTTGCAGATCACTCGAGTGACACACGGTACAGTTTTACAGCACTTAAGCTGCCCGTGGTGCAGTTCCACATCATTCAAGTTACCCGCGGTGCAGATCCATATCCGCGGCACATTTGCAGGTCACGCAAGTGACCCGCCATACAGTTTCGGAGTAGTTAAGCGGACTGTTGTGTAGCTCCACTTGCCTGAAGTAGCCCGCGGCATATTTGCTGACCACTAGAGTGAACAGCGCCATATTTACAGATCACTTGAGTGACAAACGGCATATTTCCATATCACTTGAGTGACAAACGGCATATTTCCATATCACTTGAGTGACAAACGGCATATTTCCATATCACTTGAGTGACAAACGGCATATTTCCATATCACTTGAGTGACCAGCGGCACATTCCCAGATCGCTTACGCAGCCCGCGAGATATTTTCATATCACTGAAGTTGTCCGCAGCACGTTTTCAAACCAATGAAGTGGCCCGCACTCTCCAAAAGGTTGAACACTCTTGTGTTCAAGTATTTTAAGCTATCATATACACGCGCACACAGGTCACATTCTTCGTGGGGATGGGCCATGATTACACTATAAAAGTTCTATAAAATCTATTTTATAAAACTCGAAAAGTTCAATCAATGAGCGTTATCGGTTACTTGAAAAATATCTTTTGTCAAACTTTTATAGTGAAATCCTGGCTTTAGGAAGCAATACCTGTATTGATAAAAATTGTTTTTTCGGGTTCGAAGACCGTCGTCCGTTTGAGTTTGTTCTCAACGTTTCCCCAACACTAGTGGTTGGCATCATCAGGAGAATTGACAAACTGGATCAAAGTCAAGTTTTCCGGAGTCTCAGGTTGTATTTATGCACATAAGTGGCTTGAACTACACTATTGTTTTGCGATTGATGATGCCAACCACTAGTGTTGGGGAAACGTTGAGAACAAACTCAAACGGACGACGGTCTTCGAACCCGAAAAAACAATTTTTATCAAATTATGGCCGCGAAAACCTTATAGACTATTTAATACCTGTATTGTCAGTACAATTGATTTCCACTCACCTGTTGATAACTCTCCTGTGGATTATTCCGAGTGCGATTATCCTTTCCGCACAGTCAGTCAAGAAATCTGATAATCTGTAATGCATAGCAAAATATTCCAAGTCACTTAACATGGAAAAAAATTAACATGGAAAAGCATGTAAATAGTGGTTATTTATAATATTTATGTCATATTTTCACCTGTAAATAATCGGTAGTGCATTTTTGTAAACCCCCTCAAAATTTACGACAAACTTGGCGCGTTTGGCGACAGCTTCAACCTAATGCCAAAGGACAAATGCAAAGATGTCACCCAAGTCTTGGACATCATTCTAGAAGGTTCCGTTTCGCCTTTATAAGGTGGCGCCGCCAGAAGAGAACGAAGGCAGTTGTTAAAATTGTATCGAGGAGACGAGACCTTATCTGTAGACCTCTCTCGTTATTTGTCGATCGCGTTCCGCCAAGAGCTCTGCTTGTAAATACAGTCGAATCCCGTTTTAATGAATACCGTTATAGCAAAAAAATCTCATTTTAACGAACACTTTTCTAATCCCCCAGATACGTTTACATAGGAACAATGCAAAAACCTGGAATTCCTTTATAACGAAGTGAGATTTTTCTGGTCTCTTGGAGTTCGTTATAACGGGATTCGACTGCACATGTGAAAATACCTGTTCTGTGTGAACGAAATCTATGACGTTTTGCATTCCGTTTCATCCTCAGTTCACAAGTCATCAAGGACTTGTGTGAGACATTATCCGTATTAGAAAAACGCATGGATGTTAATTTAATGTTGATGTTTTACCTGGATTTGGTGATGGGCATCCCGTCGTGCTTAGTCACAATTTTCAAATATTCCCACGACTGCTTGCACTCGGATTCCATCTTGACGAGATTTTTGGCCAGTTCGTCAAAGTCAGCCTAAGATTATATTCAAAGAATAACAAATTATCTTCATCTCAGACCAAATCTTTTTCAATAGCATCAACCAAACATAATAGACAAATATAGAGCAAAGGTTCTGAACCTTTTGTGGTTCTCAGACCCCTTGTTCGGATGAGATAAAGGCCACGGACCCCTCTACGGAATGATATTTAGTACCAAATAATGTTGAAACAATATCATATTTTACCATCCCAGCTCACGGACATCCAGTGGAGTATTTACGGGGGGATGTCTTAGCGGGCTATAGCACAGGGCGGCAAGCTCAGAGGGGCGGAAAATTTGTGGAATGAGTGGCCCAAAAAATTAGTAGAATGGGAGAAGAATAGAAAAATTTGTATAACCCTAAATAATCCGCCTTTGCCAAGACAGTTAGGGATTAGGTCAGTGAGTGGCCAAAAGAGGGACTTGGAGCATGAGCAAGCATGAGAATGAACAAAAGAATGACGTACAGACTGAGGGATTAGGTAAGTGAGTGACCTAGAGCGTGTGCAATCATGTGAATGACCAAAAGAGTGTCCTAAAGTGGCGCGTACAAGCATGTGAATTTACAAAAAAAATGACATAGAACATGCTCAAATGTGTAAATGATCAAAAAGAGTCACTATAATGCAAAAAGCCATATCAGAGAGCAACCAAAAGAGTAGCCTAGAGCAGTGGTTCTCAACCTTTGTAAGCCCGCGGCCCGGTTGATTTCTTTTTTGTGATTGGAAGGCCAGGGGCCATACATTCGAATAATGGGAAATAAATGGATAAAAATGAAAAAAAAATAAACGCTTCACGGCCCGGTTCGAATGATGTCAGGGCCCGGCGGTTGAGAAACAGAAAAAGAGAATTAGACCAGAAAGGGAGGAAGGCAACAAAATTCGTGTAGCCCACATGCGGCAAAACCATAAATGTAACTCTGCGGACATCTCTGTCTTCTCTCCAAGGGATCCGTAGACCCTTGGTAAATAATTCCTGGTGCAAGAGCTTTCCCATCACATCCATGCTACGATGGAGTGGATCAGTCCTTATTGATTACGAAGCATGATCGATACGAATCATATTTTTTTTTTGCACTGTGTTCTGATGAAAGTATTGAAAATCTGTGATGTGTTAAGTGATGATTGGAGGGTCACTGGAGACACCCGATACAAAAATCTTATTCTTACAGAATATATAGTGACGCCGATCGCGGCGAGTGTCCCACAGTAATTGGATTCCGTAGTTCGAGGAGCCGCGATGTAATTTGGTTGTTCGTGCTGAGACAGGAATCGATCCCGGAAATGCACGCATTGATTATCCCATGCCTCTCGAGCCGGGTCATAATTCAGTCACTTCAGTGCTTAGTAGATTTTAACCATAACTGACTCCAAAGAACTAAAAACCTTCAAAACCGAAATTTGACGTTCTAATTGCTCTGATGGTAACTCGATTATATGAAGAGTTTTCGTTTTGAAGGTGGCAACACCGCTTTTGTGACACCATGTATTGAACATTTAATAATCCGACAACAACTCTGGCACATCGCTTGGCGATTTACTGCCTTTTGCCCCCGGGAGGGGCGGGTTAAAAGCGGAGAAATAAGCTCCAAAAGGAACTTTAAAACAAATAAAAAGTTTGAATCGGCTGCGACGCTACATTTAGCCGTTCGTAGCCTAGCTCTCAATCATCCGACCGCTTTGCGGGCAGCGGCCTTGATTGTGTTCCACTTGCTGTTACGCGACAATTGCCTTTGCGGCACTGCATTTGCCCTCTTATTATGTAGGGTATATTTTAGTGATGTCAACATCAATTGCACTGTAGTATATTTTCTCTATTGTCAATCGCCACTTATTGATAGAGGGCCTCAGTGACCCTCCCGCCTCTCTTCCTCTGGATGCTCAATTGAGCCCCGAGCCTTCTCGTGCATCTTCCTGCCTTGTCGGGGTTGACCCTGAAACCAGCCAATCGGACTTTGTCCTTTCGTTGGTGGCCCCCGGTTGGCCCTCCCTCTGGATGCTCGGTTAAGCGTTCTCCTACGTCTTGTGACACCATGCAACAGAAAGAATCATTTTAACTCCTACCCTGCTCAGAGAAATGAACTTCCTCTACTGACTCCATGGCCATGCGTAGGAGCAGGGACGATCCAGCACCTCCTAGAGATAGAAGGCCTCTGCGCTGTTTGCCATAAACGTCATTCACACTACCTAGCAAGTTTGCCACATTTTGAAACACAGCATCCTATTTCGTCTCTTCTTATTTTGGCGTAGAATCTTCCTCATTGGCTCACAAATACCGCGTAGTGATTGGATGTGGGACATAGAAATCGCCAATTCTGAGCCCGATCATTCCTTCTCCTCAGAACGATGATACTGGCACGAGCAGGGAATTTTTTTCCCTGGATATCCTGAGGTAAAATTGACTACTTACTGACGTCACAAGCAGACTGCGGAGGCTTTCTATCTCTAGGAAGTTCTGGACGATCTGTGTGCGAGTGGTCAACCCTATAATACGATAACAATATGCTATATTAATTATTAAAAACATTGATATTGAAATTTTACTTTGGATGCTCTCGTAACGGCGCCGAATTCCGAGTAAAGGTCCGTCGAATCTGGAAACTTCTCCATGACGATGGTGCAGATGTGATGTAGAAGCGAGTGCTTGTGTACCGTGTCTTTCACTTCGGGTACTTTACTGAGATATTCGATATTGAAACCCTTGGCCTATAAATGAAAAAAATAATCAATACATTACAAACGTTATTCAGTGATTTTCAATTCACTGAGATTACGTCGTCTGCTGGCAGCGATTTGAAGTGATAAACAAGTCGCGCGCAGTCGTCTGTATTCGCAAGGCTGATCCCATTGCACAGATAGTACTTGAGCTTCGTCTATTGGAAACAACTTTGAGCTAGTTATTTCCGGCTACAACAACAGACGACTGAGGTTTCCGATTCTTCTCTCCTCGTTCGCTCGCTCTCCCCTTTCTTTTCCGTGTTATCATGGAAGCTGAAATTCAATAATTGCCGTTCATGGGTTGTGATTTGTAAGTAGTAATCAATTAAATAGTATTATTTATTTATGTAAAACATTGACGCCTTCTCCGAGTATGTGTCAGATTTCTCAGTAGGTACAGGGTGAGAAAAAGTCCGTAGAAACTTTAAAAATGAATAAAAACCGGAAAAATAACCGAAATAAAAATAACCGTTTGCAGCGCTAGGTCACGGGAGTTTGTTTAAGACAGTAAAAAAATCCTCAAAAACAGCCGATAGGTGGCACTGACGTACACAAGTCAAAGAGAAGATACGCAAACAACGAACAGAATGCCTCCAAATCGTTTATTACAGCAGTATGTGTTCCACATGATCACCACCATCACAGGGGATAACACATTGCAGGCATTGCTGGTTTTGTGACTCGCCTTTCTTTGACTTGTGTACGGCAGCGTCCCCTATCGGCTGTTTTTTTTACTGTCTTAAATAAATTCCCGTGACCTAGCGATGTTAACCCACCAAACCGTTTTTTATTTCGATTATTTTTCCGGTTTTTATGAATTTTTAAATTTTCTACGGCCTTTTTGCCCACCCTGTATATAGTCTTGTCACTTTTTATCAAAAAGTTTGGGTTTTCAATATTTCCCAAAATTATTTTACGAACACACTCGTCCGTATGGAGTGCAGTCGTGAACTGAGTAGTGTGTAAAGGTTGCTTCCAGTGGACGACGTCAGACGCTCTTCGATGTCGGATTCAATGTTAACTGTTGTCGCTTCCAGTCACGACCGACCGACCTTAGTCTTGAAAGTCTTCAATACCGTTCAACATGAAAATAACACGCATATGGCAACTCTGAGATCGCTTTTAAACTCTATCAACTTATGACTTAATATCTGAATGTTATTTTTTTAGACATGAGCATGGAAGAACCGACAGCAACTCGACGTCGTATTTACTGTCAGCTACCCCCCCCCCGAGAGGGTAAGTTGAAGTGGGTGAATGAATAGCCACCAAAATTCCCATGGTGTCCTAGGAACATCGGACACCCCAGCTCAACCCCAGAACCCAACATCACCAGAGCCCAAGTTCCAGCTGGATCCCTTTGTTTCAAACTGAACCATCCGTTGGCTGAAGCCATGGCAGGTTCCTCTTGTCTGAAACCAATCCTTGTCCTTTATTATGTTCCACGCATCCTAGTGTCGGACCAGAGTCAATGTTACAATCCTTTATCAATTCTTGAAGGACTTTGGGAGGTCCGTGAAAATAACCTATAATTGCGCTTTTTGAAATGGACTCGCCCAATTTCTTACTGTTCATTTAACTCCTATACTTTCTTATCATTCAGTTCCTATATTGTATTGTTACGAATAACAGTGAGCTTCTGTGGATCTTTTGAAATCAAATTCACGGGGCATCTACGCTTGTCTTTCCGCCCGGACAAGAGTTCTCACTCATCCCTCCCTTCCCTTTAACAATAGTCTCTTATGTACCCATAACCCTCCCAGCCGTTTCGGTCGTGCGCTTGTAGAACCGCCCGCAGCCGTTATGGCTGGAAAAGAATGGAAGTACCGATCAGTACCTCACAAGTAAAATATCGCGCGCAAAAACCGACCTTTCTTAAGTGCTGTAGTAAGCGTTTTCCGTGGTGGTCGAGTTGTCATGGTGACAGATTCGCATCCCGAGGTTTCGGGTCCAAACCCCACTTGCGCAACAGATCGGCCGAAGTTAGTTTTCGGTGGTTCACTAATTCGAAGCACAAATGAAAGCCGATCTCCCCATCGAAAAGTGTTGCCACAGCGAGCAACAGGCTTACAAACTGTACAAATATTCAATCATTACACGTCACTTCTGAAATATAGATGGTAGCACTGAAAAATCAGACACAACGCTAGATACACACTCAGACTGTTAGGTACACACACACTCACACTTTCGGCACAACTTACTAGGTAGTAAATTGCCCATGGCGATAGACCTGAGTTGTGCTGGGTTTGAAATAAAAAGTATATATATAAGCGTCTTCTGCAGTTACACAACTTCTAGGTGCGATTGCGAGCCGGCCAACCATGGGCGGAGATACGGGGAGCATATTTATATGTGTATATATGAATTGACATCCTCCACCCAGCAATAATGGTCATGCCTCCCCCCCTATATTTTCAAGTCTGTCTCCGCCTATGCGGCCGACCATATAAAAAAGTCTCTCCGCAGGGAGCAAGCAGACCCAGAAAAAACACTGTACTTGCATAACATAAAAATTCAGTCATCGCCATGTTCACTTCTATATATAACATACAGATGGCAGCACCACCAGAACACGAAATACGCGTAACTCTGGAAGCATAAATGCGTTCGAGCCACATACAGTAAATATTCAGAACACAACTTCCAGCAATAACCATTTCGTTGGAAAATCCTCAGAGACGCATGCACGATTAAATACTGGTAGGTACGATATTGCTCACAAACATCGTGAAAATGAGCACTAACGCAAACTTAAAGAAAACCTATGTACAGAATCGATTCAAAATGACTGAAAATTCATCTGCGACATATTTACAGGTACTTACCGAAACGCCATTCAAGAAATTTCCGATGGACAAGAGGGTCGAAAGTACGCATCTGAAAGTTTTGCTCTCCTCGATCTCTACGATGGCTTGTTTCAAGTCCATCAGAGGTTCGCCGACTTCCTAAAGAAGAAGTCAAAAAAGAGTTGAGTTACCAAAAGGAGTGTTTTTCAGTCAAGTCTAGATCATCCATCGGGATTCAAATGCGTTAATCGATTCGCCGATTCAATAATAATAAAACTTTAGGTAAAAACCAAACAATTCTAAGCCTAATGAATCGTGCTGACTAGATTGGCCATCGCAAATCGATTTTCTTCCTCTCATTGTTTTACATCTATACCGTACACTTCCTTTCAGAGTTTGTGAACTCTGAAAGGAAGGATGTTTTTATATTGTAGTGCCCGCCCACATGTTTTTTTCAGAAAACATCTAAATCTTCTTACCAAATTTTGTTAGGAAGTACTCGATAGGGCTACCAGACGTCCTCATTTAGAAGGTCATGTCCTTTTTTGTGTAATTTTAAGCGACCTCTTACGTTTTGGAAAATTCACCCATTCGCCCTCATTTTCTGGTTTATGAAATTATTACTTCCCCCCCCCCCGAGGAAAGAAATGTTTACACTGGAAAATATATATATTCACTGAGATATGAATATAAGAGATTTTGTGTATCCCCCCCCCCACATGTTTAAACGCTTTGGCAAAAAATCGTTCGTCGTCAAAAAACCGTCGAAATTCCCAGAACACAAGAACCCATGTTTCCTCCAAGCAGGACGGCTGTTCTAGCAATGACCCAACTTGCTGCAGGTTAATTATGAAAAAGGCAGTTGGAAAAACAGCTCTGGAAGAAGAAAACCGCAACATCCATTTTGAGAACAAAATACGAGGTTGTCGACCAAAGAAAACCACTTGCCATGTTCCAGGCAAAACAATGAAACTCACCAGACGATTGGAACAATTCATTATAAGTGAAAGAAGACGGACTGTTGCTTGTTCTTGTTCCCATTTTTATCAACGGTTCTATTTTAGTTGGGAAATATTGTTGTGTGATGTGGCGTTTTGTTTTTCTTTCTTTCCCCCCCCCCTTCCCATTTGATCAATGTACTGGCACCATCTGTTATGAAAATTGCGAAACTGACGCTACCATGGGTGCACGCGCAGGCGCCCTCCTTTTTCAGATTTTTAATCTGGTAACCCTGGTATAGGAACATACACCCGATAGACCGGACCAATCACCGCCTAGGCCTCCTATGAGAAGGGCATCATGCAACGACTCCTGAAACAATCGAAACTCTACCTTCAAGCCCTAGGTGATTATATTTTACTGGGCGTATACAGGGTGATTCGGAAAAGATGGGAAGTACCCACCAATACAAATAATTGTCTTCAAAGAATGCATGGTCTAACATGAAACGCGAACGCACTAGCGCATTTTGAAACGACCGCTCCGCAAACGTTAAAACGTCATTCCTGTTGAAATTTATCTTGAGAAAAAGAACACCATGCATGCAAATGTAACCTGGGGAAGAAGAAGAAACCGTATGCAAATCTGTGTCGCAGTGAATAAAAAGTGCGGACGCCAGCCCTGTGAAGATGCGTGCAACCGCGCGTTCTAACAGTTGTAGCGTACTGGATAATAGCGCACTTTAACGTTTGCGGAGAGGCTGTATTGAAACACGCTGGCGCGTTTGCGTTTGATCTTAGAAAATGTATTCTTTGAGGACAATTATTTGTATTGGTGTGTACTATCAACTCTTAATGTTTTTCCCGTCTTTTCTGAATCACCCTGTATATCATCACCGAAGACTCTCGAATCACCTTTCATTCGACAAACCCCAATACAGCGCACATAGTTCGTTATAATTCACAATTAGCGGCGCCTCTCTCAGTGAAATGATAACATCGGAAATGAGTTACGCGTACGCGTGGTTAGTTCCCTTTTCTTCTATCCCCGATCCAGGATCGAACTTTAGTCAGTTCGAAGCGTGAAAATTAATGGATAATCCGAGTAGAGGAAACGCGTGATACGCGGAACCAATCGCAACGCGGATACGATGAACGTTAATTATTGTAATTGATTATGTAAAGTGCGAAATTGAACTTCACAGTGTTGTAATCAAACCTTCTCCATGGTCTCGTAATCCAATCGGAAAGCCCATAGCTTGAGCCTGGCTTCCAATTCGCTGACCGAGGCGAGAGTGAGCAGGAACTGTTCCGCCGATCCCAGTGGAGTATCCGGATTTGCCAGTTGCGCTTCCGTTATCTTCGTCTTCTCTTCTTCCGTCGGCATCATGGTAGTCAAGATTTTCTGATTTACACAATACAAGATAATCATTACCACGAGCTCCACGCAAATGATCAGTATTGAGCACAAAATACAGGGTGTCTCATAAATCCGTTAACAGTTCAAAAATTCATCAAAACAAAATTTTTTTGAATGAGGTTTGTGAAAAGTTATTCTTTCCCGGAGGGGAAGTTCTTTGGTCCAAAAAAAAATTAATTCAATTTTTTGTCGGTAGAGAGCGTTGCACGAAAGTCGTAGTTAGTAAAGTTTCGGTCCAGAAGATCTCCAAAAATCAGACTAATTTCTCCATTGTTTTCGTATATTTCTATTGTTTTCGTATTTATTCTATTTTTCTCGATTTATTCATTTTGTGTGTGTTATAATATTTTCTATATATGAAACAAGCTGTAATTTGGTCATCTGAAAATTTCTCTGTAATGATTTCCCCTGCACCCCCCCCCCCCCCATATGACATTTGCACCACGTTGGGGGTTAAATTTTCAGAAATCCCGACGTAGTGATTCTCTGCATTATAAAATATGATACTCACCAAATTTCATATTTATAACTTCTGCTGTTTGGACTCAACGATGATTGCGCCATATAAGCTTTGAAACCCTCCCCCACTTCTCACGTACATCATCCCCTTAGATATTAAATTTTGAAATATCCCTTTTCAGTGAGCACATTACAAATTAAAACTACTAACCAAATTTCATAATTATACCTTCAGCTGTTTCGGCTTAGCATCATTTCGCATTATAACCCTTTGAACCCTCTCATGAGTTCCCTTTAGGGGTCGAATTTCAAAAATCCCTCTCCTTAAATTGTTCTTACGTCATCAAGTAAAATTACTGACCAAATTTTATAATTATCGCTTTAGAGGTTTCGGTTCGGCGTGATTTCTCTGTGATCTTTGGACCCCCCCCCCCCCCGCTCCCCTCTTATGACCCACTTAGGGGTCGAATTTCGAAAAACCCTTTCTTAGTTTTCTCAGTGGGTCTTTACTTCGTGAAATGAAACTACTGACCATATTTTATGACTATCTTCAGAGGTTTTTATTCGGCATGATTTCTACATGTTACCTTCGAACGCCCGTCTTTTGAACCCCCCCCCCCCCTTTGAGATCGAATTTCGAAAAACCCCTTCTTTGTTTTTTTACGTCATGAAATAACACTTCTGAACAAATTTCATGATTAGTATGATAGCTGATCATTATGATAGCTTTAGTGGTTTTGGCTTGTGTTTAATAAAATCTTCTCCGACAAGGGGGGGGTAACCCTCCCCCTCCTTGATAGGGCAATAGCTAAGATTGGCTAAAGCCTAACAGGGTCTGGGCCGTGCTCGGTTTGAAAGAAAGAAAGTCGGCGGTTCGTGACTGAAGTAAAAACAAGTTCATATCAAAAGTGCTTTATACGTCAATGTCAACATCACAATGAAAAACTTTATGTAAGCTCCAGTTACCGAAAAATTCAAGAAATGAGATGTGTTGGTCGTACATCTTGCATTTTATGACTCTGATTTGCATATTCCCCAGTGATTTTCTTTCGTTGTAACACCCTCTGCCGACAGAAATTTTAACTAAATTTTTTCCATGCATCAAAAATGTACTGCTTCGTAAGAATAAATTTTTTCACAAACTGCAGAAAAATATACGATTCCTTCAACTTATATACATTTTTTGAACTGTTTACAAATTTATGGGACACCCTGGACGTATAATTGGCAGATTATCTGCAGGAATGTCAAAAAAACATATGTCGTAGTCATGTACTGTAACTATAAACTTTTTTCTTTGAACTTTTATAAAAGAATGTGATCATTTGATCATAATTAAACATAAATAATTGGTTTTTTCGATATTTATAGAACCTTTTTACTTTAAAAGATGTTTTTGATATTTCTATATTAATGATATTGTATACACTTTTGTAATTTGGAAAAGGAAAAGGGATCCTTTATATCAGGGGTCTTCATCGTATGGCCCACGGGCCACATTCGGCCCTTGGAGCTTTTTGTCGTGGCCGGCCAATCATTTCAGAAATGGTTGAAAGCATTGAAAAACGATTAAATCGAGAATTAATGAATGAAATTATTCTGCAATAAATGAAATTATTCTGCAATAAATGAAATTATTCTGCAATAAATGAAATTATTCTGCAATAAATGAAAGAAATAATTTCAGAATTTTTGAACAAGCAAATAGTTTAAGAATAAGTGAAAAAAAAAATTGTTTATAAAACAATGTGAGAAATAATTTTGCAATTTCTGATAGAAATTATTTCACAATCAATAAAGGAGTGATTGCATAATCACTATTGGTGAAGTTGTTTCACTGAATCACCGGCCTTTACGAATCTTTCAGACACGGCAGAGATTGAAGAAAGGTTCGGGTCGAGTATTCTCGGATTTTTCTGATCAGTGACATCTATCGACAAATATTGGAAACATTTTTTCTCCTCTACCGAAGAAATCTCCCTTCGTAAGATTGATTTTTTTTTGCAAACCGCATCCAAATAAACCAATTCCTTCAATTTTTATGAATTAAAATGTACTCATGGAAAATTAATGGAATTCGAATGAATTTCTGATAATTCAATTTCGAGTTTCAGTAGATTTCCGATGATGATTATGAATAATTACAATATCATCATGGAGCAAAATAATGGAAACTCTATCGAGTTTGGTACCTCTATGCCTTCTCGGCTCATTATGGTGGTGTCCATCTTGAGGATGGCAGCTTTGATGGCCCTCGGAGGAGGAAGTTTCGTCATTCCGATGTTGATTGCGTTCGATCTCTTCGTGTCCAAGACGATTATCTCGTTCTTCTTGCCCTCTTGTACTTTCTGTGGATGTGTCAATGTAATCAATGAGTATACACATCATTCAGAATACAACGTTATTGAAGCACTACCAGCCATTGCCCCCAACAAGGTATATTATATATATATAATTAGTTTTATCTAAGCTTACTTCTTTCCTCTATATAAAACGCGCAACCTTTCCAGTCAGCGGGCCAGATATTCGGTATTTCTGCCTCTCGGGGGACAGTGGTAATTTCTTATAGGGTAATATTATCCCGGATTATGACAGGGCTGGACAAATCTCAAAACATTTACATACCCGGTAATATATGTGACTCAAAATAATACACGCCCGGAAAACTATTACTATATATGCTATTTGAAAGAAATCTAGAGCTCACAGGATATACTAAAACCGAGTTCAGATTTGAAATCATACTCGAATTAAGAGATACTAACCCCCGGCCCGGCAAACATAGTTCGCCATACAGGGTTCCCCGAAGGGAGCATTTACGTATTTTCTCCACACAAAAAAAATCATCATACTCGAATTAAGTAAGATCAAGTGCTCGTATAAATGCAACAACAATTTTGTGTTCCCCAGTGTAACCATAATAAAAACACGAACATATTTTTAATTTTTTGGGGTTTTTCTTTTCACATGCCCGCGTCGGGTTATTGGAACATACTTCATTAACAAAGAGTACCTAAATATAACATACACATTTGGGGGCCATTCAAGTATTATGTAAGCAGATTTTTTGCCATTTTTGACCCCCCCCCTCCTAGTCACAAAAGTCAGCAAAACACTGACCCCCCCCCCCCCCGTCAGCAAAATTTCGTCAGCAGCTTAGAATATTTCATAACTTCAAAAAGGGGTGGTTGATGACTTAAGCAACCTTCAAACCCCCCTTGTCATCAAAAGTCAGCAAATCCGAAACCCCCCCTCCCCCGATGCTGACGTAATACTTGAATGCCCCCTTTTACATAGATAGATAGAACCGCTCACAACCCCCGACTGATGCAAAGCGCCTTACTTCCATTACCTCAAAAGAGGCAGAGTGTGTGTGTCGGAAAAGTTGGCAAACATTTATAGTGGCGGCTCCGCTTACCCCGTGCTCGCAAGTTTCGAATCACTCGCGTCGTTCTCCCCATGAAGACAGCCAACTCGATGCAACGTACAAGACATTTGACTGAAATGGACAGCTGAACCAATCGACTAGGGAGAAAAATTGCACATGCGCCCAGTGGCACGTAAGGGCCGGAAACCGCAGCCTCGGATTTCGTAAGAAGTGTAAAAGACTTGTGGGCAAGAAAGAAGAAGCTGGCATGTTGAAGAGAGAGAGATTTGAGAATGGTCTAAATACACAATGTATACAAAATATATATATACAGCGCCTCCACTGTGACGGGAAACGAAGGAAACAAAGTCTACAGTGCTGAACAGTTTTGTTTCCCTTTCCTTTTACGGAATATGCAATATATACACACACAGAGCCTCCACTGCGACGGGAATAATCACACAGAGCCTCCGTTGACAGTGCTGAGTAATGCCATCTAGCTTACTACCCCCCAAAATCGGCAGCTGGAATCCCTTCCGGGCCCCCCCCCCCCCCCAAAGACCACATTTGTCATTTCAGCCTCCGGGGCAAGAAATTCTAAGGCTAAATCTGCTGAGAAAATTTTTGCATGAAAAGTAGCAAATTATCACGCGTTTTGACTATCAATGTCTCGAAGAATTTCGATCCAAATTTTTATGGAGTAAATTTCTTCGACTTTCATAGAGAAAAATTTAATAATTTACATTTTCTAGAGTGTGAGGACCCGTATAAAAATTTCAATTTCTGTATTTGTATCCCCTCAATAATGAATTTTTCGGGGCTCAACTATCTCAGGCAAATTCCGTTCTGTTTGCTGATCATTTTTTTATGTTTTTGTTGAATTTTAGTGAACCATAGAATTTATATTCCTTTTCGGTCAATTATTGTGAAACAGCCCGTATGCAAATCGTGATGGGACGGTGCATATTCCAAGTATGGTTCGGCACGACCTCAAAAAAGCGGGACAGCAATGTTTTGAAAGAATGGATATGGCTCTTACCTTGCTGATCACGTCTTTGGTCTTGCTCTCGAACAGACTCTCGAGCCTCTGAGTGTCCAGAGGAACGGGTTTCAATTCGTCCCAGATTGTCCTCTTCTTACTGGTCCTTTTGACTAGCATCGGATCCTCCCGGACCTCCTTCCAGAACAGCTTGACGGTTTTCTTCTTGTTCTTCGCCGGATCTTCCACTTGCTGTTGGTTCCTCTGGTTGGCGTTGGCGTTCTTTCTCAACCAGGGTGGAGGCGCTGGAGCTGTCTTGTTTGCGGCACCGAATGGAGGAGGTGGGGGCGGTGGACCCGCCAAGCCTCCCGGAGGCGGCGGAGGACCCATCATGCCTCCGGGAGGGGGAGGCGGTGGCGGGCCGCCCATCATGCCCCCGAGAGGCGGGGGCGGTGGCGGGCCGCCCATCATCCCACCAGGCGGGGGTGGTGGCGGCGGGCCCCCCGGGAAGGGGGCGCTGAACACGGGAGCGCAGAGTATGTCTTCGTCGTCGTCGTCTCCGAGGTCGGTGAAATCCAGGTCGTTGATGCAGAGTGGTCGCCGCATGGTCTGTAGGATGTTGTCCCATTCCAGCTCTCCGGATGCGGATGCCATTCGCCTGTACCCCGTCGAGCCAGTGACCTGCCATGAAAAAGAAACCAATAAGGGCACTTGATTCCGATCAGTCATTGTAATATGTAGGACGAGGGTGATCCACACCTGTTTGTGGTGCACGGGTCACTTCATTTGTTTGTAAACGGACCACTTAAGTGATCTGAAAATGTGCCACAGGTCAATATGTGATCTGAAAATGTGCCACAGGTCAATATGTGATCTAAAAATGTGTCACAGGTCACTTTTGTGATCTGAAACAGTACCCTAAATCAGTTAACTGACCTTTAAATGTGACATGAGTCACATGATCATATCACTTAAGTGATCTGTAAAATGTACCATGGGTCACTTTCTGGATCTGCCAGTTAAGCGATCTGTAAATGTAAAGTGCATGACTTGTGTGACCTGGAAATGAGCCGCGAGCTGCTTAAGTGATCTTTAAATGTGCCGCGAGTCACTAGAGTGGTCTGGAAATGTGCCGCGGGATACTTTAGTGATCTGCAACCGTACCTTAGATCAATTAAGTGACCTTAAAATGTGCCACGAGTCATTTACATGTTCTATAACTCTGCCGCGGGTCACTTAAACGGTCTGTAAATGTGGCACGGGCCACTTAATTGAAGTAAGAATGTCCCGCGGGACATTGAAGTGATCTGGAATAGAGCCCAAGGTCATTTAAATAGTCTGTAAATGTGCCGCGAGTAACTTAAGTCATCTGATTATGTGGCCCGGGCCACTCAAGTGATTTGGGAATGTGCCATGGACCACTTAAACGACGTGGAACTGCACTGCGGGTCACTTAATATTTGACATCCATATTTTTTATGGGCCTTATTTTTTTTTTCAGCCGCCTGGTTGTATATATTGCCTGTTGTGGCCTTTGTACTAAGTGACTTGGTAGTGTGCCTGTGAGTTCATTCTTACAAAATTAAGTTTAATATCATATAAGATGGGCCACATAAGATGACTCCGAGGGCCACATTTTACCCGTGGGACATTTATTTGAACATGCATGATGTAGAATAATAATCTAAAGGAGACACTTACAACAGCGGTCTTGGGCTCACTCCTTGCTGTCATGAAGCCCGACGATAGGCCTTCTTTAGCCCTGCTGATGAATCCAGGGGAAGTCCCGTAGCAAGGCTTGGACTCAGCAGGGGACTGAGTCTTTGCTGGACCCGCGGCAGTCGTCGTTAGTTTGTTTCGGACGTCACTGACACTGGTGTCAGTCTTGATGGCCGGTGATTTCGCTGGAGGTTCCTTGGCCTCTTGTTTCGCTGGCTGTCCCCAGGAGAAGCCTTTCTTGCTGTCTTGGACCGGTGGGCTGAATGGGGCTGGGCTCTTGCGCTGCTGTACTCCGTAGACTTTCTTAGCTGGGGTTGGAGCAGCTGTCTCAACTAAACGCCAAATTGGAGGAGGGAAAACATTTTGTTTACATGGGCATGTGGCACATCGAAAACTTTTGCTAACTATTCGGGTACAGAAATGGTGTTTGCGTGAATACATCGTGATAACAAGAATTAGAATTACCTGTGGCCGGCGTTGTTGTAGCAGCAGTGGTGGTGTTCGTAAGGCTGTTCTGCCTGCAAAACGTTGGCACCAAACTCGGCTGTTTTAGCTCGGGCTTAGACTGTTGTTGTTGTTGTTTTGGAGCTGCAGTGGAACCAAAACCACTTTGCGGCTGGTTGGCTTGTTTCGTGAACACCGGCACTGAAGGCTCGGTCTTTATGGGTATCTTCTGTGGCGCCGCGGTTTCTTTCTTGGACGCCTCTTCTTCCATCTGGTGCTCGAAGAGCGATCTCTGCCTCGAGACGAGCGATGGTTGCGCTGGAAACAATTCATCGTAATCAGTTTATGCACGGAAATTCATCGCTGGGATGTTTCGGCTGAACGAGAAAGCTACCTGATTCGAATCTGTTCAAAACGCCGTTCGTCATCCATTCAACGACAAAGGAAGTGAGGACGGCAACGAGTCAGTGCCAATCATTTTCCCCGCTTCGGGATCTTCCGGTGTAATGTTTTTTTCTGTCCTTGGCACCGTACCCAAGTTCACGTTTTGAAGTACGAAATGGGTTGTTGATTACGGTGGTTTGTGCGGTTAATTATCACCTTCCGGTAACAAAAAAGAAAATCTCAGCTGGGGAGGAACAAACTGAGTCAGTCGTGGATTTTGTAAGACGTGTCGTATGCAGATTGGGTGTTCAAAATACTTTTGATCTGGAACATTCATTGCCAAGATCTTATTTTTCCATAAGGAAGATAATTGAATCCTTAAAATATTTTCGATATCGCATCGAATTTTATGATCCTATCTTACTTATCAGGAAATTGAAAAAGGCACAATAGGCTGATTTCTGATTTCACTTACTATTCGACAGCATGAATTCGGTGGATCCACCATATACTGCCTGGAGCTGGGAGAGTACTCACTATGCTCCGAAACTGTCATTTTTGAAACGTTTAGTATTCACCTTACTGTATTATGGTTGAACACAATGGTAAACTTACGATTTATACCAAAATGTCAAATGAACGCCAGGGTCTCTGCTACCGGACTTATCCAGTTGCCGAGATCTCTTCCAGCCCAGCTTCGTGGCAGAGTCTGGAACAAAGTGAGTGCACCTAACAGTCTGAGTGTGTAGCTAGTGTTGTGTATGATATTTCAGTGCTGCCATCTATACTTGAAATTGTGAGTGAAGTGTAATGATTGAATATTTGTAACGTTGTAGGCCTGTTGATCTCTGTGGCGAGACTTTTTAACGGGGAGATCGGCTCGCATTCGCACCTTGAAGTTGGGAACCGCAGAAAACCAACTTCAGCCGACCACCACTGTGGGGTTCGAACCCGGATCCTCGCATCGCGAGTCCGTCACTATAACCACTCGACCACCACAGCGGCTACGATTCATGCCAGAATATTTTTTTGATTTACACTAATTAGAGAAAATTTAAGAATAATTGCATTTCTCTACAACACAATTTAATGCACGTGACACATTTAATTCTAGTGATTTCAATAACTTTATCAGTAGTTCATGATACAAATATGAGGTTATCTCGAACACAGGGCCCAAATTTTGATTTGAGGGGTATCTGGGCAGGGCAAACAGACATTTAGAGAGCTTTCTCGACTGGGAGAAAAATGTTTGGTTTTATGGCCAAGATATTTTGTTTGAATCTGAAGCCCCAAAATAATGGGATGCCCATGCAGAAATCCGGTTCAGCTCGAACAGTCCCGCTAACGCTTCAAAAATCTTTGTCTTTTTAAGTCGGAAAATGAACTTCCTCGATGTCACTTTCTATATTTGAGTTATTCAGTTTTGGTTATATAAGGGCTTTTGAACATATTTACCGCTTTTGAATCACTGCGTTTGAAAACGGGCTTTTTCTTCAAAGGAAGCCATAGAAATCATATGTTCCGCTCTCTCATACTTTTCCATTCCGACGAGTTAACCGAAATTAGCAACGGAGTAACCGAGGGATTAATCACCATTTAAGCGTAGACGAGACCAAAGAAAAATGACGATTTAACCGGAGTGACGGTTTAACTGTCCATGTGATGGATAGAGTACCGCATTCAAAGTGAATACTACATACAGGTGTCCCAAAATTGACAGTCGCATTTAAAGAATGAACAGGAACAGAACGGGAAACGACGGAAATGCACCGTTCGCTGCGTTATGCTTAAGGAAAACAGAGTATTTTCATTCAGACTGATTTTCATCAAAACTGATTAAGAATTTTTAAAACAGATGGAACTGTAGTTTATAGGAAGAAAGTAAAGTGTGATATTTTCAAAATATATCCACATCATTTGCGGCAACAGAACATGATGTAATCTCAGGAGAAAATTCGAGCGGGAGAGAGAGCAGGTTTTAATTTTCTCTCCCTCTCACTATTTGTGTATATGTAGGGTGACCATACGTCCCGTATTTCCCAGGACAGTCCCGGTATTTTCTGTTTTTTTGACCGTCCCGACTTTTTGGCAAAAGTGTCCCGGTTTTTCCCGTATTTTACACGAAGCCAACTTGAATTTTTATTCTTTATTGAAGTCAAAGATTGACATTATTTTTCAACTCATAAATTATTTTACGATAATTACAACGATATATGAGAATATTAATCTTCCACATTTGATTGAACGTTTGTCTTTCGTGGAATACATTGTAATCCACTGCAATTTGCATCATTTCCCACCATTCGGATTTTTCCGTAATTTCAGCAATATTTTGCAACTTTGTTTGGTTTTGGCGTTGTTTTTGGCAATAATTGGCGATGTCCCATATTTTCCCGTATTTGGAAACGCAATGTCCCGTATTTCTCTCGAGGAAATATGGTCAGCCTATGTATATGTTATATATTATCCTTTTTTCAATCGAATAATCGTAGAGAAAGAAAAAAAACCATAAAAAGATCAAATGCTGTGGAAAAGGGAAAAAAAAAGAATTTTCTATCACAAGGGTTACCGGTCAGATTCCCGAAGAAAGGGAAAGAGATCTCGAATGTATTTTGTCCATTTACACAAGGCCGAGATATCTCGTCCATCATCGTTATGGGGTTAAAAAAATATCTGAATTAAGTGAATTTAGACTTCACTTACGGTTTTCAATCGGATTAATTTCCCTTACGAATATTCCATAGAAGTTTTGCAGTTCTGAATATTCCAAATGGAATCCGATATTCTATTCGAGATTCGCATCAAAACTTTTACTCAGAAGCTGGCTCAAGTATTTTGCGGCCCTCTAAAACTGGTTTTGCCCTTCCCCCAGTGTTCGTGGACACCCTGATGCACGTCAGGTTTTCACTGGCACTTTATAATGACTATCAAACTACTATATCGTGATAATAAGAACACCATTCGGCAATAAATCTGGACAATAGTGCCCGCTACCCAGGGAAAAATGTACAAATGTGCCCTTTCCCCACTGCTATACAATATCTTGTATGTAGGGAACCAGAGTGGAATATTGTCGAGGCTACGGAATCAATCATGTACCCAGGGCAGCAACTAAATACTCTTTCAACCGGAGCAACCGCACATTTTACCTCGTGTAATTTTTAATAATCGGTTAAAAGAAAAATTCAGCGCCCGAGATACCAGATCCACCTTCTACCCCACACCTCTTAGCATATTGGGGGGGGGGCCGAAACCTTACTCCTACAGGCTCATTGTCTTAATGTTAAGTATTCCCTGCCTTGGACAGTGTTTTAAGCTTTACATACTTTGTTAAGAAGTTAAATAATAAGTGAAAATATGACCAGAGTATTTCTATCTCGTTTTGGCGGCCCCACCCTTCGCACTAGCTTAATTCCGGCCTAATTGAGTCCGGCCCTGCTTTCACTGAACCGAAAATTGGTGAAATATTTTTGTACAACTGGATTCGGTACAGACCTAGAAACTTTGTATTCACAGAATCTCAAGGTGAATATTTGTCATTACACTCCCGCATGTTAAGACCATGTTATGACGCGCATTCCACCCACATTTGTAGAATAATTCCTTTTTATCCGGATCGTATTGCGATAGGAAATACTGCGGAGTATGTGTAGATGAACTGTGGCATTATTAATATCGGCTCGGATTCCCCAATTACTTGAGCATTTCGTCCGAAACTAGGGTGAATTCAATCCGAACGTAATACTCTAGGATGAAACATTTGTACAAAAGGAGGTATTGTTACTCACTAGCTCTCTCGCTGTGGAAAGCCGGCTTTTCTTTAATCTCTGGAGATGGAAGAGTCGTCGTCGAGGATTGCTGCTGTTGCTGGGATGGATACGACTGGTCATCTTTGCCAGTCAGGGTCCTGTTTCTCTCGCGACGTCTTCTCAGAGCCGGAGTGATTTCGTTCTCATCTGGATGAATAGGAAATCGATATCATTGTTATAAAGCTTCATATATTCCTTATATATTTGATAAGAAACACAGTCGGCACCGATTTAACGCAACCATTTGTTTCGCAGAATTCTGGCGCTGCAACGCGTTATATAGAACCGCAAAATAACCTGTGTAATCCCTATATATACGTATATGTTACGGTTAATGTGATAAATCTTGTTTTCTTATGCATACTTACCAATCGTCTTCATATGTTTCACAAATTTATCACTTTTACCGGTGATTACGCGTAATAATAATCAAGTGTCAAGGAAACAGTTATTTTCCGGATATTTTGCTGAGGTGAACTCGGAAAGAAAAGTCATCACGTCTCGGCCGGGACTCGAACCCAGGTACCTCTTGCATACCAGGCACAAGCATGCTACCATCTACACCATTGGAGACATCGCCCTGCCTTCCTTATTTCGCGCACTGTGGCGTGAGGCGCTGAAGTAGAGGCATTAGTAGCCTCTCAATTTCAGGAAATGGCCCCCCGCGTGGGACGGTTCAGAGTTAGATAGATGGCTTTTTCTCAGCCCGAGATATCAAGGAAACTGTTATTCTCCGGATATTTTGCTGGGTTCGAGTCCCGGCGGAGACGCGATGATATTTCTTTCCGAGTTCACTTCTGCAAAATATCCGGAAAATAACTGTTTCCTTGATATCTCGGGCTGAGAAAAAGCCATCTATCTAACTCTAAATAATCAAGTGTCTTTGGTAAATTTGATAAATACTTGAAATTTATCGCCTTTATCTGTGATTATGCATAATACTCTAGTTTAATCGGTGAATTTGATAAATTTGAAAAAAAATTCCAAATGCGTCTAGTATGTGTGATGAATGCAGTGAGACCCCGATACAATGTTAAAAAAATTTTGCTATCATATTGATGATATAATACATGTATGAATTATCACGTATAGTATATCATATAGTACAATTTAGCATGTTAACCAATGACGAGGCGCTTCGGTATTATGCGTAATCGCCGGTAAAATGAATTGATTTAGGGAAATTTACCAACGACGCTTGGGTACTATGCATAATCGCCGATAAAAGTGGAAAATGTAGGGAAATTTTTCAAACTTACCAAAATGCTCGGCGATTATGTACAATAACCGGTGATTATGTACAACAACCGGATTTATCACATTTACCCTAACATGTGTAAGATTTTTTCATCGAAAATTTCTGATGCTAAGAGTGTTTGACGCAACAAAGGGGGAAGTGCTATAACAGGGTCCGACCGTACTCTCGTAGAAGATATAATCTATCTGAATATCGAGTGGGCATCTTTAATGTGTGAATGAATTCGGATCACGATAGAATAATGAGGAATTGGACTCACCTTCGATATCGGATTTGATGTCGACTTTTGCTGTTTCTACGGCTGGACGTGTTTCTGGCACCGTTTCAATCCTGCAATTCAAACAATAAATAGAGCGGATGCCACTTATTAGAATCACTGAAAATACTATTATTACAATATTGTTATCACTTCTGCTAAGTACAGAACGAACCAATATCATAACATGGGGAAAAAAAGTGTAAAAATTTTCAGGACTTCGTTTATGTTACCAATTTTTTCGTTGTCATCTTATTTAACGAAATTAACGAAAGTCTTCTTATTTTTGCATATTTTGAAGATCAGGTTGAACCGGACTCGTTTTTTCCCTGTAAGTTATCGTTATGAATCTCATCGTCCTAACAGCCGTGATTTTTCTCAGATATACAGTCTACGCTCATTATAACGACCCTCATCGTCCCATCAAAAACGGGCATTGTATCGAAAGGAAAACATGAATAATAGTAGGAAAACATTTGGGACTTAAGTAATGCAATCGTTGCAGTGACGTGGGTTCATTATAACGAGCGTCGACTGTAGTTGTTGCTACCAGACACCACCACCCCCCCGAGTCTCGAAATTATCATATTAATTGACGTGCACTGTAATATTCATCGAGATTTCTCATATTTGAAGCGTTTTCTCACTCGCACTTTTTTCTCACAACGGTTTTCAAAAAAAAAAACCGTCATAAATGGGATTCACTGTACCGCAATACTGGAGTAGCTCAGAGACGCACACGAATTCGCGAGTCAACTGCTTGCATAGATATTCTAGTCGCCAATCACATCCAATATCCTCCCATGAGTGATGCCATAAAAATATGTGTCGGGTCGCCTGAATACTGAACGTTCTGGTATCTAGAACGTCGTTATCCATTTGTCAGGAGGACCCCAGGGGGGGGTGGTAGACCTCTAAAATCATCTCACTGTAGTTTAAATTGCTGTTGGAAGTCTCGAAGTTCACTCTCAGTAAACCCCCGTTTACATGTGCAGTATAATATTGCGGTAGCATTGAAAGATCCGTTATTAAGAAAATATAAAAGTTATCATACTATTACCTAAAATCTTTAGTAACCGATTATAATCAATTAACTAGTTCTATTTACTACTTTTATTAAAACTATATCATGTAATTTGCGATGTGTGGTGTCACCTTTATTTTTTCTCGTTCAACAAAACAGGCAAAGTAAACTGCCAAATTTATGCTTTCTATATTTAAAGGCAGATAGCAGCACAACTAAAAATACAAAACAGACATTCCTCGGAAACAAACTTCACATTGGACAAGAAATGCAAGGAACATTGCGTCCCCTGCACCAATTCGTTAGAAGTTTCCCCAGAAGAATGTTCACGAGGTGCATGTGTGGTTTAGTAGCGGTGCTGCTTCGTGAGTTATTTTTAAAATTACCCTCACGCGCGTATGTTTTGAATTTTAGAGAGAATCGCGTATGATTATATCAATATCGAAAGAAAATTTTCATCAGGAAGAATATAGTATATCGCATACCTTTTAACCCATGGTGGAATCACGTGATTGTCCTTGCTCGGTGTCCCTGGAGATGTAGGAGTCTTCGGTGCTGTTGTCGGAAGTAGCGTCGATGACGAATAACGTCTACTCTTGCGCCTTTCAAGGGTGGACACTTTATCGCTCGAACGAGAAACTCTCCTGTGAAAAGGAAAAACCAGAGAAACGTTTAGCACTTGGACAAATGTAAAAATGTATTATTATTTGTGTTTATTTATCGCTGTATGTTGAAGGCCTTGCAAGGCTCGTACTCCATACAACCAATTTAGTCTAGAATAGCGGTTCCCAAATACTTTCATAGTCCTAGACCCTCCCCGTAGCAGCAAGAACTACAGCCATCTATCAGCGAGAATGTTCTCGAATAATGGAAGACACTCCATCCAGTATTAGTAAATGCCATGCGATAGCAATGCAATCTACTGGATTACAAAAGAACTAAAACAAAGTTTCGCACTCCTACCGAGAGATGTATTACAATTATATATATATATGTATATTTATTTATTTTCAATGAAACAATAACTTTTTTATATTTCTAGAATTTAGCCGTGGACTCCTGAGGGTCCAGTCCCCTCCCCCTCCAATCTTCAACCGTTAGTGTAGACCAGGCATCTTCAACCAGTTGTTCGCGAACACCACGGTTCTCTTTGAAGCATCCAGAATGTTCGATACTCGAGTCCGATTTCGTGCTCACGAGCACTTGGTCAACGTTCCTATCAAACACCTTGTACAAATTGCATTCAAGGATTGAAATCAATCCTGATTTCATGCATTCGTTTGTCAAATTTGCCTTAAGGGTGCTCTTCTTTTGATGATGGGTACAAGCAGTGCTCGCGACTAGAAGAAGGTTGAAAATCTCTGGTCTAGACATTCGAAGTACTTATGCTTTACTGTACTGACCTGACAAGAAGTTCACCCGGGAAAGGCTTTCCATCGTCTTCCCCATCTTCTCTCTTGAGCACAGCCTACAATATATGTAAACAACATTAGTATTTTATTTATTTTATCCTCACTCATCCAAGAAGAGGGTTTAGGGAAAATTCACCAACAGCAATTCACTACCTTGCAAATCACCGCTAGGAAATTTCACCGACAACAATTCGATACCAGTCAGTAAGACAGTCAGTGAACGAGGAATGACCGAGTGAGAGCGAGTGTTAGTAAATGATACAATAGTGAGTGACAGAGTGGTTAGAGTGTTGGTGAGTGAGCAAACTAATGAATGAGCGGGTGACAGAGTGACTGACCTAAAAACCCCGGAGAGGCGTGGCCAAATCCCTTCTCTCAATGGATAGTCTGACAGTGGTTCTAAACCTAGGGCAATGTGGTGTGGCCCCTTATGGTGTCGGGATATTCTAAGAGGGCATCGGGGGAAAATCAGATAGAAAAGGGGAGCGACGACAAATGGTGAAGGAAGTCACAAAGAACTGGGAAGAAAGTTAAATATAGTGGGAAAAAATTAACTACTCTTTCAGAATCCAGCAGCTGGGTTCTGAAGTAGTAGAACCAGTGGCGTATTTACAGGAGGCTTAGCGGGCTGTAGCCCAGGATGCAAGTTCAGAGGGGCGGAAAATTTTAGGAATGAGTAGCCGAGAAAATTATTTGAATGGGAGAAAGGCGGAAAAATTTGTGTAGCGTATCACATAGATACGCATCTGCTCAGACGGTGAGGGACTAGGTCAGTGAATTCACAAACGAGTGACTTAGACAGTGTGTGAGCATGGGTGACCTAGGCAGTGTGTGAGCATGGGTGACCTAGACAGTGTGTGAGCATGGGTGACCTAGGCAGTGTGTGAGCATGGGTGACTTAGACAATGTGTGAGAATGGGACTGAACAAGGGAGTGACTTGGAGTGTGTACAAACATGTGAATGACCAAAAGACTGACCTATAGTGTTTGCAAGCATGTAATTAATGATCAAAAGAATGACCGACCTCGAAAGTGAAGGATCAGGTTAGTGATCAACTGCAGGGACCCAATAACCCTTAAAATTTAATTTTTGATTCCATTGTAATTCTCACCGGCTCTCAGTAGCAAAAATCAAAATTATATCGAATTGAACTTCATTATGAGAAAAAAATATATATATACACTGGAGAACTGGAGAAACCGCGAGACACCCAGGGTCTGTCGCAAGAAGCAACTTAAGCAGTCCCCCCCCCAGGGCATTTCCGGCAAAATATACATGCGCTGAGAAAAATCATTAAAAACAGAAATTGAAACTTTGTTTTGTTCTCACCTCGTAAATTTGGAGCTGCGAGAGCAAATCTCTATCGGTCCCAGCACGGCAAAGATGGAACTGAATCACTTTCTCCATCCCTTGCTCCTCCAATGAGTCCACGAAGTCGTAATACCCGTCTTGGTCCGGTATCGCATCGACAATCTGTCCAAATTTCAAGGGGAAAAAAATCGATATTTAAACTATTCATATGCATTCTATGTAAATCATGATTCCAGCCATAAAAAAATTCACATGACGACATGCGTTTGGCTATGTCACGTGAACATCGTAAACATCGACTATGTCATCGCTTCAAGTCCAAGTGTGGACTTGACTACTACTAAACCAGACATACACCTGGTTCCATATTAATCTGAGTGTGTGGATTGACTGCACGTCGTGAACCTCACCTTGTTTATGAGGGTCATGGAATGAGTCAGCATTTCCATGTCCAAATTGTCCCTTTCTTTCAATATCGTCATTACATTCATCCATGGAGAAACGCCTGCAACCAAGTAATATCAGGTTGAAATCGTTCATGTTCAGATATACAGGGTGTCCCAGAATTCTACCGCCAAAATGAGAAAGGGTGATATAGGGCACGTCCGGACAAAAAATGTTTCTAATGGAACCTAGAATCGCAAATGACTTTCATTTTCAGCGCATTTTTACACGGAATTTAAGCCACCGATGCCACACACAAAAAATGAGCAAAAAATGTCGAAAATGGAGCATTTCTCGCTACACACACCGTTAAGCTCCGTTCACATGTGCAAGATTGGGGTTGAATGGGAGGGAGGTGGTTTGGTCAACATAAATCTGTGCTTGGGAACTTTTTTTCCCCTAAGAAAAAGGGAAAGAAAGATTTAAGCTCTCTTTAGTGGATTATTTTTGCGGTTTCATGACCCTTTCCTATAATCCTTTGCGATTTTTCCCCATTTCCGAGTGAAAGAAATCAGCTTTTCCATTTCCCAAGTAAAAGAGGCAATAGAGAGAGAGAGAAAAAAAGGGACAATTTTTCTCCCTTCAAAATTGCCTACGACTGGAAGGAAGAAATGTTCCTATCACTCGTCTTGATGTGAACAAGGTTACCAAATCTCGACAATTACTGGAGTGAAGTGTATGACATGTTTCCCTCGAATAAGTCAGTTGCGACCAGGAACGCAACTAGATGCTTGGTCAGCAGGGGCAGGCACGTATTTTGGCTCCCCCTTGTAATGCTGAAGGAGAGGAAAAAGGGTGGAATTCGCGCCCAGTCTGGTCCGAAGCCTGGGGGCACCCACCTGCTTCCTCTGTCTCATTGGGAAAAAAATTGTTTATCTTGACGTGTATTATGGATGGTAGAGTTCTGGGATGCCCCATCTTTATGAACAGTTAGTTATACGCACACAATGTATGACCATAGTTCCAGAAAATGTGAAGTATTTTTAATTTTACACATTGAAAATTCAGAACCATTTCCTCACCCCTTTGGCGATCAAAAGAAGTGATTATGTCCAGTAATAGCAAAGCGTTGCCCGATGTATATTCCGCAAACACCACCAATAACTTCAAAGTCATCTTGGCTACGATTCGGTACTGAAATATAAAAATAGCCAACAAATTCAAAATATTTTCCAATGTGGCTTCATTCTTATACGCCATTGAACAAGCATATACTGTATATGTAATGATAAAATGTGAGGAATATTTTGAGTAAGATCAGTCCTGGCATCGCCTGCAGGAGACAGGATTTAGGTTAAGCTAACGGAAATTTCATCAATTCTAGATGTTAGTAACGTTTGATACACTTATTCATACTCATCTGTCCGCAGAAACTTATTTTAGACAGTTTCACAGTTAAAAGTGAACGTGAAAAGCGTAAAGTTTACAGTGACCGTGAGGATTGAGGAGTATCTGTTCATGTTATATGTGCAGGATGTCCTGGAACGTGCTAATGCGGCCTTTATCTCATCAACCGTCCGTCGTAGAGGTATAGTTTCAGTTCATGCTGAATGCTCAAATTGTCCTGTACCAGTTTCGAGAGTGAGAATGCAACAAAATAAAAATAAAACATTTCTAAATTTTTATACGATCCCCCCTGACCTTTAATTTCCAGTTAGAAAGTTGTTGCCCTGTTTTTCTTGAGTCCAATAAGAGAAATTCAAAGTTTCTAGCAATATTCGCTGAGATATTCGGAGAAAAGTCAGGAAAGGGCATCATAAGTGAGGGAAAAGAGCGTTGCCGTTGGTTTTTGCTCTGTTTTTTCATAAAATATCTTAGCGAATATCGCACTTAGAAACATGGATTTTTTTTTTCTGTTTGCCTCAGGAGATACAGGGCAACAATTTTCTAATTGGAAATTAGAGGACAAAGGCTGTATTGTAATCATGCTGTCAAATAAATGGTTTTCCTCCTTATTATTGGTTTTTCTGTCCCACTCGACGTCAAACCCCCTTCGTAAATGTATTTTTGTGGTACCATGTTCCCCCATGGCAATTTTTGTTCCTGTTGATGCTTAATATCAAACCTCTGAGTTTGTCACCACTTCAACGCAACACCCTGTATAAGACGAAACGAATTCAAAAAGCAAATATTCAGCTAAATGCTGAGAGAGAGAATCAACAGAAATGGAATTTCAAATTGAAATAATAATTATCACGTGTTTTCATATTTTCGGAGTTTTCAAAATCTTTGGCGATTTCGTGTTTTTCGTCTGATCGTGGCGAGTTCATTGATGCATTTTCGGCTTTTCAACATGAAACCATTGCAATAGGAATTATCTGACACACATAGCTCATAAACTACCACCACTTACTTTAGAAGAGACCAATGAATAAAGCCACTTTAGAACATCAGTGTCTTTGATGACTCCTGTCATGCCATCCACATACAGCATCATCTGACCCAACGCTAGGGAAAGAAACAGAAATTTATATAATCATCGATATCGGAAACTTACAAGGTAGTCGTTTTAACTGTGGGTATTCATCGTATCCGTAGAAGAAATTGTTGCGAGAGTCACGTGCCAAACAAACCAGAGTTGCCATTAGCAAAATTTGCGGGTGTAATACGGACCTTTCTATCAATAACAAACTCATTTTGTATAAATTGATCATAAGTCCTGCATTACTTTACGCAGCTCCTGCTTGGATGTACGCTAGAAATCCTAACATTATTGCTCTTGAACGTTTCCAAAACGTAACACACACTCCGAAGTTTTACCAGATCCCCCTGTTCAGAAATATGCATAAACGCCGAGACACCAAGATTAAAACAATCATGAATTATGCCAAAAATAAGCTCTCCGGATGCTGCCATGATTCTCTTGTCAACAAGATCTTCGTGAAATCTCCAATTATAATGGCACGGATACTTTTAGACTTAAAAAGCTTAAACATTTTCTCGAGATGTTCAGACCCAATGTCACGGGTTTTTGACACGTACTTATATAACATGGCTAATTCTCCCCATTCTGGTAGTACCAGAATTGATACAGTTCATATGTCATTGTAAATACTTCATGCTACACATATTGTATTCCCTATTTACCTCAAGCAAAGCATTTTTCATCATTAGTTACATATCTTTATTATAATATTCGTACAGCATTAATCGCGTCACTATTAACCCGCTGCATCTTCGGCATCTTAGTCATAATATGGAGACTTGATCATTTATTCATATTTCATCATATTTCATCGCATATGACTAGTTATCATCAATTACCATCAATGTATGTTATCCACTAGTTCCTGTGGAGGTCAAACCTCAGTAGTGCGTCACCCGGTTAACACGTCGCTCCGCTTACCGCGTCACTTTTTGAAAGTCCCAATTGTCCTCAGGCAGGAATTGGCACAGCTATGGCTTACTTCGTTTAACGAGTCACTCCACTTACTAAGTCATATTTTTGCTCTTTCAAGAGTGACTCATTAAAGAAGTTTGACTGTACTTGTGGAGGTAGCTGGTAACTCCCGAATATACTAAAGATGTATGCAGAGGCGTATTTCGTGTTTTACCGCCTGTTGGCTGTACAAATTTTGCCACCCTTCCTCAATTCAAGTCTAAGTTTATGACTTAAATTTACAGGTTTGCACTATAACCCGCTTGGTCCTCACCTTGCTAGATACAGCTCTGTCTCTAGGTAACTCTTATGGTCACTCATAAACAATCTGTTTTGGACAATTTAAATGCTTGCACACGCTCTAGGTCATTCTTTTGTTCACTCACTGAGCTGCTAGATCCCTCTAGATCTAGACTCTCGCTAGATCTCTCCCATGCTCAGGCACTCCCCAGCAGTGACGTATTTACAGGGGGAGGCTAAGCACGCTATAGCCCAGGGCGGCAAGTTTGAAGAATGTGTGGCCAAGAAAATAAATAGAATGAGAAAAGTGTGATAAAATTTGTTTAACCCTGAATAAATCCGCCTCTGCGAGACAGTAAGTTACTAGGTCAGTGAGTGACTTAGAGAGTTTGTAAGCACTTAAGTGAGCAAAAGAGTGACCTAGTGCATGTTAATGACCAAAAGAGTGACCTACAGAGCAAAGGACCAGGCCAGTGAGTCACCTAGAACGTGGGGTACGAGCATGTGAGTGACCAAAAGATTGACCTAGAGTGTGTGCAAGCATGTAAATGACCAAAAAAATTACCTAGAGCATGTGTAAACGTGTAAATGATCAAAAGAGTGGTCTGTAAAGCAAAAAAATATGTCAATGAGTGACCTAGAGCATGTGCAAATATGTAAGTTAACAAAACAGTGTACAAGTAGTCAAAAAAATTAAATTACAGTGAGAGAAGAGCGGCAAAATTCGTGTAGCGCGCAAAACCATAAATGCGCATCTGGGGGATTGGTGCACAACCCCAGTGATTCCCCCGAACCATTAAACGTGGCGCGCGTAACTTCACGAATCGACTGATGTGGCCCTCGGATGAAAAACGTTGAAGACGTTCCCCTATAATGTGCACACTACCTCTGAGAATGTAGTTCTGGTGGTTCTGGTCAGCATCTTTGCCAAGCTTCAGCAGACACGACAAGCCACCGTTGGCAACGAATGGATGAACCAGATCCTTCTCGTCCTAAGACGAAAAAGATTAAAAGATAAAATTAATGTGCAATCATTCGAAACACTGACAAAAACATTTTAAGGCTGGTATTACACTATAAAACTTTGATAAAAATTCTTTTATAAAACTTGAAAAATGTAACCAATAAACACATCTGTTACATTCGAGAGAACTTAACTGATCCGCCTATTCGTTGTATTTTTCAAGTTTTATAAACGACTTTTTATAAAACTTATATAGTGTAATCCTGGCCTAAGTGCTAAAAATGAAATTTTAAATCGATTTTTAACTCGTTTATATAAATCGAATATTCTAAGTAAATATCTCCTATAAGACAATATGTGGTTCGTTTTAAGACTGTCAGATGGCAGCACTATGTTTATACTTCGGTTCCGCTTGTGTTTTTGTTTATGTAATTAATCGTTAGATGACAGCACTGTAAGGCCGAACACATACTGGGGATGTGAGCGGAGAGGTACGAAATAGCGGCGAAAACAAATATACTGTTTTGTTCTGCGCCTCACATACTCGGGCAGCGAGACGAGGAGGAGAAAGAGGCGGCTCAAGAGGTACGCGACTCTCTGAAGCCGGTTTGTTTTCATCGCGAGGTAAAATCAGACGCTATTTGGGGATTGGTCAGTTTTCTCCCCTTTTTTTTCTCCTCACTCTCTTGGAAAAAAAAGAGAACTTCTGAGGGGGATCATCATCATCATCACCCATTTGGTTTGGAGGAGGTTTTCGGATGTTTTTCCACTTTTGGCGCTCTCTCTTCTTTTCGATTCCCATTGTGCTTAACCCAATCTATCCTAATTTAAAAGTTTGACGATTGTTGTGGTAGCATTTTACGGATTAATTACCCCGTCATTTTTTTAGACGTGAATATTTTTCAAAATCTTACTGGGACTACGAGATAGATATTTCGCAAATTTACGCCCATCCCATTGCGCTTTTTGCATGGGAAAACTACACTATGTGCAAGAGAATTTCCTTCTGACGAACGAACAGTTCTGCAACTAGGAAGGGAGCGGGAGGGGGTGTGGTTTCCCGGGCGTAGTATCAGAAGGGGCGCAAATTCCATCCCTTAAATTTCATCTTTTCAATTGTCCCTGAATAGTTTTTAATAACAAACGTACTGCCATGGGACATAGGCACCAGAACATGGCGGGGGGGGGGGGCTATTTCAACCCCCCAATAAATTTTGTGTTAGGGGGCTGAGAACCCCCTTCCCAATTAATGAATAAATAATGCGGGGCACTGCACCCTTCTACATACGGGCTCGAGGCTCACCACGGAACGATTGGCAACTTTCAGCCCTCTCAATGTTTTTCATGCCCACGCCTTTGCCCTGGGCTGCAAAATGTAAAGGGTGGCAAATTTTTGTCGGAAACTGGAAAACCACTAAAAGATCATAAGTTATATACCACTATAAATCATTATGCAGTCGCTGGGGCGGAAAAATCATTTCTTCCCCACAAAGACATCAAAAATCTTTTACAAAGAAAACTATCTATGTACTGTCTATACCAGCGGTTCTCAACCAGTGCTCCACGTGCACTGGTTGAGGGGGCTCCGCGTTCACTCGATGAAAGTAAAATGAACCAGTAAATTTTATGACCAAATGAAAAAAAAAAAAAAACGTAGCGTACGGGGCTCCGTCGTAGAAATTATATACTAAAAAGGGCTCCGTGACTCAGAAAAAAGGTTGAGAATTGCTGGTCGACACTAATTTTCTACTCAATACTGAACATGTTCTTAGAATTTCAACAAAAAAATTTGTAGAGATTTTTCCATGAACGTCATTTCAACGTTTTCCAGGGTAGGGGGGAAGGCAAAGAGAGAAAACACACATGAACTCAATGTATGTATATCTACTCTATAATATAAAACACAAACTCGAAAAGTGCCTGTTTCTAAACAACCGAAATTAGTGACGATTCTATGTTACGGAAGTGGGTGACGTTTTTTGAGTGGCGGAAATCTGTTACGATTTTGGGTCAAGTATTCATTTAACTCTACCATATTCGGGACCCATTTAACCCATCGGGACCAAGTTACGTGCATTTACGGAGAGGCTCCCACATCCTACAGTAGGGCGCCTAGACTGGAATAGATGGCGAGCCCCCAAACCAGCTTTTCAGGGGCCCTCTATGGTTAATTTATAGTGTGAAAAATCAAAAAGTGATAAGAATCGTTCCGGCCCCTGTCAGCCCTGCCCTTGTGTGTGTGTGTGGGGGGGGGCATGTCGAGAGGTATAATATACATATAACACCAGTGCTCCCAACACACAGGGTCGGGATATCCGGGGGATTGCACGTATACCTTAATGGGGAAGTTAAAAGGTTTGATTTCCAGGGCCCTTGATGGATCTCGTTGTTTTCTTGCTGCTTTAACATTGAAAAATTTGCGATAGCGCACGAGTAACTGAGGGGGGCGCTGGAATTTATTCGTTGGTAAAATGAATACAAATGAACATTTGCCATGGCACTCACAGGGGGATGTATGACAAGCTCCGAGTCAGAGGACCGTTTCATTTTGGGAGCCTGGATGAATCTCATTTTTTTCTGTTATTTAACATTTTAGAATTTGCAACAGCGAAAGCCCGAGATAAAGCCAATCTGGGGGCCCCCACTAAAAGTATGCGAACTGGTGTCCCAGGTAATTGGTTGGGGGCCTTGGACTTTATTCGTTGGTAAAATGAATACAAATGAACATTTTTCATGGCACTTGCAGCGGGGAATGACCAACAAGCTTCCAAGTCGGGGCCCCATGTTTACAGGTTTCATTTTGGGGGCCCTGGATGAATCTCATTCTTTTCTGTCGTTTAACATTGTGAAATTTGCAACACATCGATAGCCCGAGATAAATCCAGTCTGGGCCCCGCTAAAATTCAGCGAATTGGAGTCTGGGGACCCCATAGGCAAGTTTTCTGGGGGTACTTGATGAATCACATTTGTTTTATGTTGTTTTATTATTGTAAAATTCGCTTCTTCAGTAAGCTGGTGCTTTCACATGTCCCTTTCCATAACGCTGATGAAGTGAGACGAAATAAACAAGACATGTTGTGATGAGAGGGGGGGGGGGGGTGGCCGCCAAAGGCTGCAGGGCACAGAGCCCCTAGTATATATATATATATATATATATATTTGTATGTGCATATAAAATTTTTATTGTATTTTCAAAAGCTCCCCTCCCTCGAATGGCGCCCCTTGATTTGTCAATACGTTGATGGATTAGCAGGGGTTCTCAAACTGTGCGCGCCAACCTTCGTCAGGGGTGCAGCTTCGCAGTGGTCCTGTCAAAGGTTTTTCAAAGAAATGCTTTGCTTACAACTGTTCTTCACATAGGCGTACGTACGGCAGAATTTTCTCGGGGAGGGGGGTTCAAATTTGTTTTTCCTTCTGGGGGTTTTACGTTTTTTCCGGCAAAATAACACTATAATCTTGGCTTAGGTGGGGGGGGGGGGGGGGATTAGAACCCCAAATCCCCCCTTTGCGTATGCCAATGGCTCTTCATAAGGGAAATGGGTGACGCGGGTGAAAAATGTTTGAGATCCCGTTTTTTAGGAAAACGAATAAACACCGTGATGATTGCTCATCGCTTACTAACATTGTCGAAACATGGTTTCTGTTTTTTCTCTTTTATTTTATTATACTGAATACTGTATCTATTATTTCCGTGGATTTGAATTGGAATGTCGTGTGTTATGAAAGAGACACAAGATTTTTTTCTGATGCAAATAATGAACATCTCACTCACAATACATATTTCTGTATTTCTTAAAAAATCGAAACCAGTTGATTGCAGCATCCGTGCGTTCATTGAAATTGGTTATGCACAGAACATGCCGGTTATAAGCAGTGCCGTCGTAAGGCATGGGCCCACCAGGGCAAGGACCGTGGGACCTCAAGATAAAAAAGGCTTCACAAAAGTGAGATGTGGTTGAGATTTTCGGGAATTTGCCTTGTAGAGCCTCAGAAAAATCCTTTGGCCCTTGGGCCCACGATGCTCTTAAGACGGCCCTGCATATAGGAGGAATCTGTAATTCTGGGATTTCATAAATAATGGATCCACACTGATAATTTGCGCTTAACGACCACGTATACATTTATCGCTAATAACAATCATTTTCATAATGATACGCTGGCCATAAAAAAATTACGGTTTCATCATCGAGGGGTGTATGGATAACTTCTCACTTCATCTCATTAACGGTGATATTTTCTTTTGAAATTATCGAAATTAGCTTCTGTGGATTGTAGGCATGTATTTTTATTCAGTGTCTAACTAATTGTATTGTCTCTCTATCTTGATTGAAGTATAATTATTTCGATCTTTATACATATTGTGCAATAATATTCGAAACAACGGTTTGATACAAGAAGTCATTAAAAACATATATAAACAGGACTTGTAGTCTTTTGAGGATTAACGCGTTTATTGCAGCGCTTCTCAACCTTTTTTGACCCACGGAGCCCTTTTCCGGTATGTAATTTCTATGGCGGAGCCCCAGACGCCTATTTTTTTTATTTATTCATGAAAGTTTCTGACTTATTTTTATTATTCAAAAATATTAATTATTTTTTTCAAATTTACTGTTTTTTTTTTATTTATTTTCCTCGAGTGGCCACGGAACCCCTGGCAGTTTGCACGGAGCCCTAAGGGATCTGCGGGGCACTGGTTGAGAACCGCTGGTTTATCGGAATCCTCCAATATTGCCAAACTGATTGATTTGGCATGAACAGGCTTGTAGGGTTACTAGTTGGCGAGATGTCATGTTTCCCGCTCAAAGGCTTTTCTTCTTTACCCTTCAGAACGCCTGCGGTCATTTTCGCTCTCCTCTGCCTCCTCAGTATGTTACGGGACATCGATGCTGATCTCGATGTATTTTCTCTTTTGAAATCGCTCTCTTTGTCGTCTCCCCAGTATGTGTTCGGCCTAATTTTCTAAAAATTACTGATGGATTAGTTTGCTTTCTTTAGGGTTACCAGGTTCACACAGAAACTCGAAAATGAAGACACACGTTTGTGCTACCTTAGTAACGATTCATTTATCTTCGTTCACAACAGATGGCGCCAATATATATGATATATAAAAAGAAACAGCTAATGGTTTTGCAGTCAAAACATTTCCTGGATCTTTGTTCTAGGACAAGGGATTTTTACCTATGGGTCACCATCCAACAGCAGGGGCTGTCGGGTAGGGTTGCGAGATTCGAAAACCCAGAGCAATTCGTAAGATCATTTTTCCCGATTTATAAAACAGATGGCGTCACTATACTAACAAAAATTCTGCCGCCGCAATAATTTTTCTTCACAGCCTCTGAAAAAGCCAAAAAATTGGAAGGAAAAAAACAAATAAGATTATCCCTCTTCCCTCGGTTTTTAATGAGTTGTTCACACAATGTGTCAATTTTATTACTTTGCCTGAAGCAAGCTGAGGGGTTTTCTCTCTTCACTCTCAGAAGATTTTTTTTTATGCACGGAGTGTTTCTTCTTTTTGCCAGAGACGATTTCGCAGCAGAAATCAGATTATGTAGTTTGTGCATTCTATTTTCTTCTGAATGGCAGAGGCAACACCAACTTCCCCCCCCCTCCCCCACTCCAGTATACGGCATTAGCTGTCGATGAGCATACAATGGTATTCTTGAAATGAATTATTGTGGTTTTGTGCTTCCGGAGGGGTTTTTCGAATTGTGTTTTTCACATTATCCCGGAGCAAGCTGAGCCATGGTTAATTAAAATAGCCTGTACTCTTCTTGGGGGTAACGTGGATTCTTATACTCCGGGAATTTCGACGGCCACTGGTGAAAGCGTGTAAAAATGAGTGGAGGGGGAAACAAGTTTATGTGTATATTATTATTATTTTGAACTACGGATCTGTAGATTTGAGATCTAAGAATTACTGCGGGAAAGAACTAACCTGGAAAATCTGTTTGAGAGCGAATAATGTCCTCCTCAAATCACGGTTCGTTGTCGTTTTCAACTTTTCTGTCAGAAAATAATAACAATATTGAATTATATAAAGCATGTAATCGCCAAAACATATTAATATTGTATATTCAATGATTTTTTGACAATGGTGATTTACCTATTAAAGACACTGCTTTAGCTTCCAGCTGGTTGGCAGATGAGAACGAGTTCCTGTGCCTGAAGTATAATGAAATCTATAAATCATGATAACATGATAGCACACAAAAAACACCCACAGAAATAATACAAATGTGTCACATTTGGCCCACAATAATAGAAAACCGCCCCCCCCCCCCACGGATCCGCGCTTGCTAGCAGAGAAAATTCCGATGCAACTCAACAACTCAATCTCCCGCGGACAAATTGCGCTGTCAACAGACCGCGGGTTGACAGTCTTTTTCTTCTTCTAAACCGTACACGCACCTTGTACACTTTCCTCTGCGGAATTTCTCGCGAATCGGTGCATGCAGGAACGTGATGCGTGTATTCATATACGCGGAGGTCAGAATCAAAGTGGTACAAGTTAGGGGCCATTCAAGTATTACGTAAGCAGATTGTCAGCCATTTTTTAACCCCTCCCCCCCTTGTCAGCAAAACACTGACCCACCTCCCCCCCCCGTCAGCAAAATTTCGTCAGCAGCTTAGAATATTTCATATCTTCAAAAAGGGGTGGTTGATGACGTAAGCAACCTTCGACCCCCCCCCCACTTGTCATCAAAAGTCAGCAAATCCGAAACCCCCTCTCCTCGATGCTGACGTAATACTTGAATGACCCCTTACTGCAATATTTCATATAACAAAGCCTTCTTTCGTGAAAGGTCCCAAAAAAACTTTAGTTTTCCTTGAAATGCTTCTTTCGCTCATAAGACACTTCAGACTCTAAAATGTCTTACAAGCAAAGAAATCATTTCAAGGAAAATTAATTTTTCGGGAGGTTTCAGGGAAGACGCTTTATTATGAAAACTTACATTCCAGTAACTTGCAGCTAATTGTCGGAGTTGTGCTTGTTTCTTGTTCTTGTTGGTGCTGCCATCTGGCGTACATATTTTGGAGTGAAAAAGGCAAATGCCTGAATTTTCTTGTTATGGAAGTATATCGTGTTGCAGCTCTACCTGCTCTCCGTAAAGATACTTTTTTAAATGGAAAACCGGTTCGCATTCACTTCACGCCTCGAAATTGGAAGACTGTGCGCACAGTCTACATACCAGATTCGTCTATTAATAAGTATCTTTGATAAGTAGTTTGTTTGGCATCTCATTTTGAAAGCAATCAATCAAGTAAGCAAAAACATCTAACAATTTTTGCTAAAACTATAGTCGTTTAATTTGGACTCTACGCGTTTGCTCCGCGGAGCCCTTGGGGTTCTGGGTGGGCCACTTTGTCTCAACGAACAGATATAAGCACGGGGTCGAAGAAACCATATGCGTGTGTGTGTTGTAAACCTAACGTGAAGTTTGTTCCTGCGTAATGCTTGTTATGATACTGCCATCTGCTATCAATTTCTTCAAGTTATGAGTGAAGTGCAATGATTGAATAACTGTACCGTTGTAGGCCTACGAGTTGCTCTCTGTGGCGAGACGTTTTAATGGGGAGATCGTTTTAAATGACTCGCATTCGCACCTTGAAGTTGAGGACCACAGAAAACCGACTTCAGCCGACCACCAATGTGGCGACAGGTGGGATTCAAACCTGAGTCCTCGCGATACGAGTCCTCCTTTGACGACCATAGAGACATTAGTGTGATCTTTCCAAAAATTGTTCCAAGATAACAAAATAAATCTGCAAAATTAGCCGCCGTGGAAGCATCGGGATGGACTCGAATCGTGAGGATCCAGGTCCGAACCTCACGTCCGGCTCAGAGGTTAAATAGTAAATTGTCTCAGTAGCGAGAGGACCGGGAGCTGTTGTTGGAGTGAATAAATTTAAAAAGGAAAGCCCGGGGGGTGCGGGCCTCATCTTATAAATTGATTCAATGAATTACTCTGCGAGGTCAAAAGAGTTAAGAACCACCTGGTCTATGGTGATTAGCAATATTTATTTAATACGGCAATAACTGAAGGTCTCTCTTGCAACCAACGTTCATGGTTTATACATTCTTCAGCAGGGACATATCGAACCAGGATTTTTCCTGGGCTTCCAGACCAGGAGTTTTAGTGCCATTTTTATATTGATTTTCCAGCAAATATGTGTTGCCAAAAAATTGTAAATACGTTAGGTCAGGGGTTCCTAACCAATGAGTCACATGGTCACATGTTCCGAACCTATCGGCTTCCGAGGAGGGCATAGGTCGAGATAGATTTGAAAGTCTGTGGGGGGGGGGGGGGGTACGATTATTATTGATGGGAGCGGGCATGATGATGATGATAATGATCATGCCAATTCATACATACACATACATTAAATCAATCGACTCTACCTTTGACGCTGTGGGTGGGGAGGAATCAGGGATCCTTGAGCTATAGGTCGCGACCCAAACTCGATTCGCAGGAACTTCCTAGATCAATCGTGCAAATCCACTAACAGTTATAAATGCACTTATTGCGTCACTGCTTCCGTTAATTTCGAAACACAAACAGTCCCATGGGTCGTGAAGCCGATCTCTGTTGTTAATTTTGGGTCGCAGCTGGAAAAGATGTTAAGAACCACTGAGTATAAGATCGATACCCTGGCTCCTAGTTACAGCCTTGCAACACTTCAAGTTGAATCATGAATGTGGTCATAAGATTTGAAATTGTATCTGAACGAACATGGCTCTTGAGTCGTTTAGGTTCCACAGTAGGGCCCCCCCCCATCCCGATTTTATTGTACGGTCTGACACTTTTGTTCAGATATATGTATACGCTTCTCTAAACCTAACATTTGAATGCATATTATCAAAGGGTCCTTTAGGCACCCTAAAATAGAGCTCTCCAGAATTCCTTGATCATTTCCGTATTTGCCTGCCCTCGCACATGCTTTTTGAAATTGTATTTGAATGTACCGTACATGACTCAAAGGTCCTTCAGGTCCTACGCCAGGTCCCCCGATTCATTATTTTTTTTTACTTATTAGTAAAATGACAACCATATGACAACCATATTTTTATGGGCATCTTTTTATCAGCCACCTCGTTGGGCATTTTGCCTGTTGTGGCGTTGTATTTGTATTTGTATTTGTATTTGTATTAGTTTTGTAAGGTCTCGCACTTTTGTGTATACATTTATACTAGTGCATGTTACTTTGAATCTCGTATTGAAATGCATATTGTTAAAGAGTCCGCTATTGGTTCTTTTGTCCAAGACATGTTTTTTGTAATTGTATATGAATACAGATACATGGCTACCACTACTATTAATACTGAACCACACATGCGCCTCGTCCATATCTTTCTGCGGAACTTCTTACAAACTGGTACATGTTGGAATGTGCGTGTACTTGTTGTGAACGTAATGTGGAGTTTGTTTCTGTGTAGTGCTTGTTGTGTATAGCGCTTCCATCCGCCATGAATTTTTCTAACTTTGATTGAAGGGCGATGATTGAATAATTGTATCGTTGAAGGCCTATTGCTCTCTGTGGCAAAACTTTTAACGGGGAGATCAACCTGCATTTTCGCCTCGAAGTTGAGAACCACAGGCACATACATGACCAAGGATCCTTTTAGATCCCATGAAAGGGACGAAAATTTTTTTTTTCTCTTTGTACCTCAGAATTTTCTCCAGCACAACCACGCCCTCACAGGCTCATATCGCGTAAACGACAGAGCCTAGTCGTGGTCGTTCTGTTCTGTGATGATTCGCGATCGTTTTATAGTATTTCCTCAAACAATTTCATCATATAATCACTTACGGTTCAGCGTCACTTGGCGGATTGCAGTCAGAGGACCTCCTGCTCCCTAATACGTCAGTGGTGCTGATTTCTTCCACCTAATAATGAGAAACAAAAACTAATTCCAACTGTACTACTTACTGTCATGAGATTGAAATAGGTTCAATTAAGAATCTTGCAAAAAAATCGTTATTTCCGCAATTTCATATTTCACAACATAATTCACGAATTTATGTGGTGATGATGAAGGTAACGTGAGTGAGTCCCTGATCCTGTTGTCCTTTATGAGAGAACGCAGAAATGTATGCGCATATATTTTTTTTCAAGTGAATTTCGATAGAAAAGTCTCTGAGCACGTGTGTTTTCTTACACTTTATTGTTTGTGGAGAGCTCACGCTTCCGCTCTTGAAAATATCTTTAAAAAAAAGCTGCAGCTGAGAACGGTCTCAAAAAAAGCCATTTGACACGTTTCCTTTCGTGTGCAGTTATAAAATTAAATCTTTACAGACTCACGATTTGTCTGCGTAATTTGCAAGTGTCTTCGGTTGACATTTACATATGATCACGTGATGTATGTTTTTAAGACATATTGTGAAATGCGCGTGCGATCAATCGCAAGACTCGAAGAAGTCCAGTCCCGTGGGATTCCTTGTTGTCATGTCTAAAGTCAAAAATCTAAGACTGACACTTCTAAACTGAGCACAATTGTGATCTATCGTCATGCACTTGCCAACGCTGAAGGTCATGCTCCATTCATTTTCCCATGCTGCAATCCCATTTAAGGTGGCCTGGAGCAGCTCCTTATCACTTTCATTCCCGACCAAGCCCATTAACTTGACGTCATCCGCGAATTTGCTACCAAATGCCATCAATACCCTGATCGCGAGTTCATCGATACAAATTGAGAAAGGGTATCGGCCCAAGGACACTTACCTGAAGGACTCCGCTTGTGTTTACCTTTAAATTGTAAACACAAGCGGATAAACAAAGTACAAACAAAGATACCTGTACGTATCTTTGCCTGAAGTCGAAATTGTGTGGATTCAAGGGATTGTGGATGACACGAGTCTTAGACATATATTGTTCCTGATAATGTCTCTCACAATACTCGAAATGGCAAAGCGTGAGCCAAATCCGAGGACGACACAGCTTTATTTCACATAAGAGCTATTTACACGTATTTACAAGAAGAGATTTTGACGAAACACGCTGAGACCAGAGAGCGACCTCTCTCCATACAAGAAATCTCAACAAAACTCTCCCATTCAAGTTCTCTTCTGTTGCCGTCACTATATGAGCAACAAAAACCTTCCAAAACAATCTCGACGATTCTCGCGAGATCTTTACGCTTCTGTTGGCGCTATGATATTGCCAAATCATTGGAGCTGTCGCCAGTTTGTTGTCAACTTGGCGATATTTACAAAGAAATGCGATAATGGCTATTCACAGGTGAAAAATGACGTAATAAATAAGGACTGACTATTAACATAATTTTCGTATTAATATATGTATTATGTACATATATATTGCTGCTCACTTTTTTCTTCGGCACTTTGGTGATATGTCCATGCATAAGCGTCGGTTCCCTAACTTTGACGGAAGCGGAGTCAATCTCCTCGGTAAGCTGTCGGAGCTCGGGATTGATCGCTCGACCATCTCGTATTCGGACAGCGCTCGAATCGATTTCTTCGGTGTACAGACCCAGCTCTGGTTTCTGAGGCTTGGATTCGTGAAACTTTACTGCGGATGCTTCGACTTCCTCCATGTCACTGCTGCTGCTGCTGCTGCTGCTTTCTTCTTCATCTTCCTCTGATGACGATGAAGAGGACGTCGATTTCTTCTGTATATTAGAAAAAATTAATTAAGATTTTATTATTATTCCGTACCTGTATGTATCCCGCTTGTCATCGATGTATATTCTACGGCAAATAAATGTGTGAGAAAATAATACGGATGTGATAAATTTGGTTAATTACGCATAATCACCGAACATTTTGGTAAATTTGATAAAATTTCCGTAGATTCATCACTTTTGCCGGTGGTTATACATGTTACTCAAGTGTTGTGATAAATCTTTACTAAATTTATCACAACCGATCGTTGTGCACAATCACCATTTCCTATTAGTAAATGCGATAAATCGGTCCCATTGCAGTGATAAGATTTATTATTTAGGTGACTGTACTTGTGAGCCATAGTCTGAACCGGATATAATTAACTATAATTTAACGAATTTTTCCCCGAACATCTCCGAAATAACTCCCATAATTAACTCCTGTTTGACGGATTCTGAAATAGGACCTCGATACAGCGAACTCGCATGTGACAAATTTTAAGATTTCATCCAGATATAATGAACTCGTATTTACCCAGATTTTACTATCGTGTCCCGATATAACGAACTCTCATTTAACATATTCTTTGGTTTAACAATTTTTTGCTAGCTCTTGAGCGTATACACAATATAACAAACTCCTATTTAGCGAATCCTACAATCGGACCTCGATGTATGTAATCTCTAATTAAGTGACAAAATAATTATCTATGAGACAAATCTTACAATCGGACTTTTACATAATAAACTCTTATTTAAAAAATTTCGTGACAAATGAAATTATTATAATTATATTTAATTATATTCCCAATATAATTAAATCTGATTTAACCAAATTTCACAACCGTACCCCGATATTACGTATCATTTCATCAAACTGTCATTACGTATTTTTTCTAGCATTTAAAAAATTTACCAACGACACTTGGGTATTATGCATAATCGCAGGAAAAAAGTGATAAAATTACCAAACTTACTGAGGTGACTAGCAATTATGTGTGCGTAGCAATCGATTCATCACGTTGACTGTAACATAATTTAACGTATCTATTATAGTTAATTGAATACCGCTTACCGAAACCTGCGTATCGGGCTTCGAATCCACAGAGACGGCTTCGGTTTGTTGGAATCGGAATGGAAGAGTTTTCGAGGACTGAGGACTGAGAACGGGCGCTGATCCGGGACTGACGGGACTCGGTGCTCCCAGCATTTCATCGATGTCTTGACATTTGCCAATGAACAGGCTCATCGATCCTGAACTGGATTTCCTGTCGGCTATTCGCTCTGCTGAACCCGATGTCGACGACGAGGAAGAGGGTTGTTTTACGTTGAGTTTCGTCGTCCCATCTTCCACGCTCTCTCTTTTCTGTACATGGAAGTAAGAGATTTTTCACAAAGTTAAAGGAAAAACTGGAGAATTATAGGAACTTATGTAAATACTTATATTATAATATTATAGTACTTATGTAAAAAAGTTGATTCTTTAATTGTGTAGAGATTCCTACACGGTTGTAAAGATTCCATACTACAAATCCATGCTGTTTCATCTGCATCAGATAGATTGGTCACATCGTGTGTGGAAAATTCATCGGATATAATGAGAAAGTGTGAGCAGGTGAGTGAGTCACTGAGCAAATAAGTATAATTGATCAAATGAGTCAGGGAGTTAGTAAGTGAGCAGATGAGCAAATGATAAGTGAATGATTCACTCATACAGGAAGTCACACATGCGGTCACTCGTTCACTCGGTAATTCATAATGTTACCGAGTTTTTTCCTCATACCATTGGTGAATGGAACAAACTCACAAGCCCTATTGTCGAATCCCCTACTATCACTAGTTTTTTGTCCAATATCAAACAATATCTTTGTCATTTTCAATCGCATCCTCTTGAATAGGCCCCAGGGCCAACATTACTTACCCACTCACGCGACAATTCATACGGTCACTCACTCACTCACTCTGTCACTCATATGTCACAGACTTACTCAATCGTTCATTCACATGGTCACTCATCCGGTCAGTGGCTCACTCAATTGTTGATTCACTCGATCACTCACCCAATCATCGGATACTCATACAGTCATTCAATCACTCATTTGGTACTCAATCGCTCACTCACCCACTCACTTGATCACTCACTTACTGACTTATTTGGTCACTCACTCAGTTGGTAACATATCCACTCGCTCGATCATTAATACGGTTACTCACTGGCTCAGTCACTCAGTCATTCATGTGATCTCTCACGAAGCAAGTCATACAGTTACTCGCTCGTCATCCATGCGGTTACTCACTACCCACTCATTCGGTCACTCATAGGATCGCTCACTCACTAACTTTATCGCAAGCCCATTCACCAACTCATTTGGTCTTGCACTCGCTCACATATTCATTCACTTGCTCAATCACTCAGTCACTCACTCGCTGGCGACGAACTGCTGTGGGGGATTGTTTGTCGGTGAATTTTTATATCGGTAAATTGCGTGGCAGTAAATTTTTGTCGGTGAATTTTCCTTAAATCTAGTCACATACCTACCCTGCCGAAAATGGAACTCTCCCTTCCCACATCATACCCGTGCGCAATGACAATGGCAACAACAAAGACTATTGCAAGCGAATGACCTAACACCCAAGGTCAGTCGTGATAGTTTCAAAACAGAAGCAATAGAACTAGACAAATATTTCTTGCCTTAGAGGTCACTCGGACAAACTCGCGAAATCTATATCTTCTTACAAAATATTAAGTTGCGTCTACTATGCGTTGTATAGTATACTACGCATAGTAAGTAGCATATTACTACTATCTTCGTTGCGTTGACGTTGAATGGTTTGCTAAAGTTTCTCATCGACGTGCACGGATGTCGAAAGGATGTATGAAGTATTACATTGCGAGCTAAGCAGCACGCACTTGACGAACGTCAAACTTGGGGGACCCAAGGACGGTCGGTCGGTATATCGAAAATTTGTACCATTAAAAATCGGTACCAAAGAGTTACGCATCGGGGATTCTGTACAGCGAAGGGTGTGACGTTTGCAACCAGTTTAGAAAAATGAGTAAGCATATGTATATAAGTATTTTCAAAAGATAAGTAAAAGCCTTGGACGGAAGTCGCTCGAGTGCATGCAGCACACTCTATTTTGCATTTTCTTTTTCAATAACTAGAATTATTTATAGCCAATAGGTTGGAATGGGGTTGAAATAGCCTATCATTCCTTACACTCTTGGGAATTAAAGCCTTATGACTTCGACCCTTAGAAAAGTCTATCCAACACCTACAATAAGCTTTGGCCCCGATCAAAGAAAGTACTTGATGCAATTCGCTTCAGAACAACTGCACTTCACTTTAACCTGATGTGCAGGTAGTAGACCGCTATCTTCGCATCATCAACAGATTTCGGAGGTTAGGATTAGACAGCTGCCTGATGGGCAGGTGAATTCAGGAAGAAAAAGAAAATTCAACAGTGCCTGTGGGTAATCGAACCCCCCGTCCTCTCACTCGCCGGGTGAGCCCACTAGACGACTACGCTGCAAATACAAAGAACCTTTTTCCTTGGAGCTCGTGTACGCTGAACGGGACTGTACATGGACGGTCAGACCTAACTCAGGACAAAGCTCATAATTTCGTTCCTGAATTTTCTCTCCCGAATTCATCTTCGCATTAGCCTAATGAATAGCGAAGAATGACATCAGATCTTCGGATCAACAGATTAGGCAGAGCCAGCCGTATCCGAACGGCTTATGCGTCACTCTGGTAACACGTTTTATTAAATGCTGGTGACTACATCCAAAGCCTGTGAAACATTCATAACTATGCATATATCTCGTGTGTGTCTGGTAAACAAATATTCGCGTCTATTAAAAACGTAACCGAAGAACTTATTAGAATCCAAAAAGATCATTTACTTCAGTTGAGTTGATCTGTTCTGGACGAACTTCTTGCCCTTCCTCTTCGCTGCTTTCTTCCTCGGATTCCGAAGATTCGGACTTCTCTGCTTCGACTGAAGTCTTTGTCTCGGTTAAGGGTTGAACCATCTTAACTTCCTGTATAAGAGGTAATAAAAACCAGAACATATACATTATCAGAGACTAATTCATTCAACATTCATTGAATACTAACTTTACGGAGTTACTATGTTGACAAGCGACTCGCTGCAGTGTTGAACATGTCGGAATGCGCATGCGCGTGATCATCAAAAATAGGTTGCTTCTGTCAATTCGTGACTAGCGTATGTTTAACCTTTTTGATTAGAAGCGATTGGCAAGAAATTCGGATACTCTTTATTTGACGAATCGGCAATAAATATGGCATGTTTGTCCTAACCTAACCACTCGTTAGAAAAAAGGAAGGCAAGGGAGAAGGGAGGGGGAAATAGAAGGAAAAGGAAGGGAAAAAACAAGTGAAAGAATAAAACTGCATAACAGATAAGTTGATAAGAATGTGGTACAAAGTTAGATTTCTATTTTCACCCTCACCCAGCCTGTTCTCTTTCACTCTTAAAAGAAACATACATCACATGTGAAAAAAAAAAATCACTAGCAGGGTATACAAAAAACGGAGAGGAAAAACTCATAGGGTTGCAACAAATCTTCACGAAGATGAGGAGAGAGAGGAAAGAAAACAGAGTGAACTTGTTTGAATTTATTCCACTGGCGTTTGGACGCAATATTAGGGTCCTTGATCGTGAAGAGGTTAAATTTCGTATACATCAAAATTTTTTATATACTAGGACTTTGCATACCGTCCACCAATGACGGGTTACCGTTATATTTTGTCATTATCATCTCATTGCCATCAAATGTATGTTCTTGTTGGCATCTCTTCTGCATCGGCGTTGTTACTACCAGCAAAAAACGCATTTAAAAGTATTTATTCGCAACAAAAAATTTCAATTGATTAGTTGATTAATAAAATTGTTAGTTATTTTACACTGTAAAGTTATTTATCGCACAGTACATTTTTGTACTACATCGAAAGTAACTTCACGGCAACTTCATTAATACATTCAGAGGGTAGATTGCGCAAAATACCGATGTTATTCGACACCCTCGAAAGAATAAAAAACTGGTGAGGAATTTAAAAATATATTGAAAGTGATTTTGAGAGAAATGTAAAAAATATCGTTGTAGAGAGCAGTTGCAAAATATCCTCAAAAAATATCGTTATACAAGGATTTATCTTAAAGGATATTGTTGTACCGAGAAGGTTTTAACATTAGACTAAAGGCAACTCTAAACAAGATACGAAAAAATATCTTAGTAGAGGAATTTATCGTTGTATCGTTCTAGCGAGGTTTCACTATATTTAACTTTTGTCTCGTACTTCAGTGCGTGAGATGATGATTTGATCTAAATGATTTTCAATTTTTTTTCTTTTCTTTAGTATGAAAAATTACTATGACTTGAGGAAAATTTCCACTTTTTCTATTTGTACTTTGAGATTGGTGAAAGGCTCAATATATTAAACTCCAACTTGACGAGGCACTAAAGAAACATTTCTATTACATTATGAGCCTCTACCTTTAAACTGAAAGAACGACGATAAGAAAAAGAAATAAATTTTTTTGTTGCAAGAGATGGTCGATCGTTTTTTCTCTCCTTCCATAAGTGTGAAAGATGATTCCACCTTCCTTCCAATTCAAATTAAACGTGAAAATCATGCACAAAATAAGAAAACATACAATCCGGACAAGTAAAATTCCAGACCAGTTGCACTTGCAAACATTCAATTTTTCTGAATAAAATTCCTGTGGTTTTCATTATTTCAAATCATTTCATCGTAACCTTTGCTTAGCTCTTATAAAAGGCTTCATCATAACTCACCAAGCCATGTATCTCAGATCTTGATTGATAATTTTTACAGCATTGTGGTTTGTAATTAATGCCCTACTTGAATGACTATTGGCTGTCACTAAAAGTTCCCTCAAAGACAGATAATATAATTCTCATCTCCCCCCCCCCCTATTTTTGCATTTGTAGATTCAAAATGGAATCACCCTCCCATCACTGTAAAGCTATGTTCCGTCACTTGCCTAGTCGCAGTATTTCATTGTTCATTCTTCTCAGGACCCTGTGTCACCCAATGTCCGATTTCATAGATGATTTTGTCTTAAAATAGGATGTTTCATACCCCGGGCCTTTTTACTAACGAATCATTCACTTTGTTTCAGTTACCTCAAATAAGGTCATAAAATAACTGCAATAAAAATGGTATAAATAAAACTTGTTTTCGTTAAGCTTCATCTTCAACTCTTCGTCGCATTATAAGGGCTCGAAAGTGAAGCCTATTTGAAAAAGCTACAGAAGAAAGGCAGTGGCCCACCAGTGACCATTTTTTCTCTTCACTGGTAGGTCAAATAAAAAGGCTAGTGGGGCGAAATCCTCACCACATGTAAAAAAAAAGGCTTGTAATGGTCTGTAACACTGGTCTCGGGTTCGAACCTCATTCCATGCGTGCTTTTTCCCCTGCCCTTTCATCTTCGATTGTTTTGACGGTCTTTGATTTATTTTTCTTCGGCGTATTTTTTTTAACCATTGCACAACACAAACGCTGTTCATTCTTAAATACCGGAGTAACCAAGTTTAGGTGAACTTGTTCTCAAAGCTGCTATTAAACGTCGCGACATCCCCGAACGGGCTGCGGGGTCTTGATGCTCTTGCTGCGTGGAGGGACTGATTAGCGAGCGAACGAGCCTGCCGACCCCGTGCGATAGCTCGAGCCGTCATGAGAGCGTTCATTCACAAGCATTTTTTTATTTGACCGAAATTGCCAATCAACCCTCGCGTTTGGCGATAAGCTGTCAATCATAGTAACTCAAAACACGCGTCCAACACTGCAGCGAGACTCTCGTCTATGTTCTTCCTCACCTTATCTTTCTCTTCTTCTTCACTGGACTCTTCCTCGCTGGATTCGGTCTCCGACGAAGAAGATGATTTTTTCCAAGGAGCTTCCTGGTGCTTCTCTGATACGTGTATCACAGTTGCAGATTTTTGGACGCTTGATGGTAGATTGCTCAGCGACAGCATCTTGGCATCTCCCGATTCTTCCTCTTCACTTTCGCTGGATGAGGACGATGACGAAGACTTCTTTTTCTCGTCTTCTTTGAAGCCATTCACTGTAGTCGTGGTTGCGGTAGTTGTAGTTTCCGAGACGGGGACAACTGGTGTCAGGATACTCCTGTCGCCATCTCCTGAAAAGAGATTTTGAACATACTCATAAGTTTTTTTTAATAGTAATTGACATGGTGACCTAAAACAAATATTTACATTTTTTTGAAGAAATTGCTGTCACCTTCCTCTGAACTACTTTCTTCGGAACTGCTGCTCTCGGGACTTTGTTTCAAAGCCGATGACGGCTTGATGAAGTCCGCGATATTTACAGAAACTGCGACGTTCCTTCCGGAATCGTCTTTCTGCAGTTTAGGTGGTGGTGGGGATTTGACGCTCGGGAAAGGAAGATGCACCACTTCACCACCGGATGAACCGCTTGAAGCTTTGCTGAGTGGACCACCGACGCCACCTTCGACGTCACTGGCTTTTTCTTGCGGCGTGTCGCGATCCGTCGGTTGCGTCACTATCAGTGCGGGTGCGGTTTCCGTCTGAGCCAAACTTTGTTGGGATTCGCTGGCTGATCCCGACTTCTGAGGTGTCGTTTCTCCTCGTCTTCTCTGGCGAACCGATGGTCGACTTCTAAAATTTAAACATTCATTGTACTTATATTTAATGACTTCCAATGATATAAATGAATAAATAATCAACGTTTGTATCAAAATGTTGGTAACACGATCCTTATCTCTGAGGATTAACGTACCTCCGTTTCCCTTCGTCAGAAGAAGACGAAGAAGATGAGGATGTCGAGGATGTTGATGACGACGTTGTCGACGACGAAGCCTTCGATTCGCCGGTAGCTGTGACGGTTTGCTGGTCATCCCTAGGTTTCCTCGATGTTCGAGAATAGGACGGGCTCTTCGGCAACAGACTCGGGTCAGATTTTAGTTTCGAGTCATTGCTTCTACGGAAACTGTCGGAATGAGATAGTTTGCTTCTGGAATTACACTTCGTCACCCCGGATCTTGATGGGGATTTCTTGATATACCTGTTCAACCAAAATCATACACATATATCAGAGAGAGACGCAGGTGAACCTCACATCGAATGAATCGACATAATAGTATTTGGAAAAAGAATGCTCCTTATGCGGATAAAGTCTTACCAGAGGTGGCTCCTGAAGGAGACGCTTCTCTTCAGAAAATTTTAGTCATTATTAATGCAATTCTTCAAATGGATTTGATCCCAATATAATGCCATTGAATTAATTTTCAGCGAATATAAATTTGATGAAATCAGAAAAGAATTACTTTCGGAAGACCCCTGACCAAAAAAAGTGCATCCCGTAAAATACGGGTCATATGGTCACGGCATACGTTTTAATTGCCAACCTTCATCGGCCAGCTCCTTCTATAGCAGAGATCTAGCTATAGTTGGCGTTGCTTCGGCGCAGTCCAATCCGCGCCTTCACGAGATAGCTTTGGTAGTAAGAACTACGGGAAAGGGAGAAAGAGGATGGTAGTTTATTGGCTGCTTCTGGGACCGAATGGAAAAGAGCGCCGGGGACACTGACGCTAACATCTACCTTCTATATTTTAAATTTACTCCTTTTTTTAATCTATTCCATCTTATAAATTAGAATCTACTATAATTATAATTTAGGATATAATTAAAATTATTATTATTATACTTGTATATATCTTATAATACAAATTATATTATTTTTACATATCTTATATATCTTATGTGTGTGTATACATCTTTTTATTTATATATTATAATACATCTTCTAAATTAGAATGCACAGTTGAATCCCGTTTTAACGAATACCGTTATAGTGAAAATTTCGTTTTAACGAACACTTTTCTAATCTCCCAGGTAAGTTTACATAGGAATAATGCAAAAACCTGGAATTCCTTTATAACGAAATTTTTCATTACAACAAAGTGATTTCTCTGGTCACTTGGAGTTCGTTATAACGGGATTCGACTGTATATTGAAAGAAAAGAGATTAAGAATTTTTTTCTTTCCCAATTTGCAAAAAACTATTGCCAAGGGCAACTGCTGAACCTGAACTGATGGTTGTTGGAACGTTGTTAAGATATTTCGGTTAGGCTCACTGCACAAATTCGTTAAGGTCGCGTTGATGGAGCGTTATTATTTTTGTACTGCATTAAGATAATGTGAAAAATAATTTGGACAAAAATAATTACAGATCACCGGTATCTAGAGCACGATTTTGATTTCAATAGGCCTAAGGCAAAGCGAAAATTAGCGGAATTCCACCCTGCAACTGTGATCAAAAGCATTTGGGTTGGGCTCCATATTTCTGAGGTTCACGGCAAATGCCCAGCTTGTCCACGTGGAAATCGGGGCCCTGTCCGTATCATAATACAATGCAAAAAGATTTGAGCGCCCTCCGTAATTTTTGTGGCGATCCTCCTGTAATTCTTACCTCTTTTTCTTGTTTTCGTCGCCATCTTTGTGATCATCGCCATCGGCTTCGCCTTCTTCGTCATCCGAAGAAGACGACGACGAAGCCGCCTGATCGACGCTGAGTTGATTCGACCTCTCATTTCGCTTGATCCTCCTCCGTTCTTCTTGTCTCCTACTGACCTCATCTTTCAGCTTATCGTCCAAGTTCATGTTCAAGATGGACTTTCTGAAATCTTGAGACAAAGAAGCAACATTTAAACCTTATCATGGGAGAGCATTGGCCGAAAATATTAAGAATGCCACCTTCTGATGCTTATAAACGTGTCCGGAAAATTCACCGACAACAATTCACCGCCGGAAAATTCACCACTAGGAAAATTCACCGACAACAGAGTGAGCGATTTTGAGTTACTGAGTCAGTCAGTGAGAGAGGAGTGAGTGAGTGACCTAATGAGTATGTGAGTGACTGAGTAAGTGACCTAGTAATTGAATGAGTGAGTGAGTGACCTAGTGAGTATGTGAGTGAGTGACCTAGTGAGTGTGTGAGTGAGTGACCTAGTGAGTATGTGAGTAAGTGACCTAGTGAGTATGTGAGTGAGTGAGTAACCTAGTGAGTATGTGAGTAAGTGACCTAATGAGTATGTGAGTGAGTGAGTGACCTAGTGAGTATGTGAGTGAGTGACCTAGTGAGTGTGTGAGTGAGTGACCTAGTGAGTATGTGAGTAAGTGACCTAGTGAGTATGTGAGTGAGTGAGTAACCTAGTGAGTATGTGAGTAAGTGACCTAATGAGTATGTGAGTGAGTGAGTGACCTAGTGAGTATGTGAGTAAGTGACCTAGTGAGTATGTGAGTGAGAGGGAGTGAGTGAATTAGTCGGTTTTAACCTAGTAGTGTCACAAATGATTGATTCACTCCCTCACTCACTCGCTCATGGACTCAATCACTCACTCACTCGCTCATGGACTCAATCACTCACTCACTCACTCACTCAATCACTCACTCACTCACTCAATCACTCACTCACTCACTCAATCACTCACTCACTCACTCAATCACTCACTCACTCACTCAATCACTCACTCACTCACTCAATCACTTACTCAATCACTCACTCACTCACTCAATCACTTACTCAATCACTCACTCACTCAATCACTTACTCAATCACTCACTCACTCAATCACTTACTCAATCACTCACTCACTAGATCACTTACTCAATCACTTACTCAATCACTCACTCACTCAATCACTTACTCAATCACTCACTCACTCACTCAGTAACTCAATCGCTCACTCCCTCGCTTTCTGACTCGCATCGAACTGTTGTCGGTGAATTTTCCTATCGGTGAATTTTCCGGCGGTGAATTTTCCTAGCGGTGAATTGTTGTCGGTGAGTTTTCCAGCGGTGAATTTTCCTAACGGTGAATTTTCCTAGCGGTGAATTTTCCGTAAACCCTTATAAATGGCTTGCAAAAAAACCCCGCTTCTCTCTCACGAAATAAAGTGGAAGGTAGTTGGTTCTGTACTTACCTTTGTTTGGTTCCTCCGAGTCTTGCCGCTTAATAGTTTTGACTTCGTTCGGGGACGCATCCCTAGAGAACCCACCGGCGGACGCTGCGGCCTCCTCCACGGAAAGCTGTTTGTGTGGCTGCAGAGTCGGCGGCTTGGACGTTGTCGACGGGGACGAGGGCACAGAAGGCGTGTTGGGAGCGGAATTCTTCCTGAAACTACTTTCCTTATTCGGAATCGTCGTCGCGCTGTTCGACCTGGTGCCGTAAACCCTGGCACTGGGAGTAGTAGGCGTGCTGGAAAACCGACTGGACGTCGTGCTTGGGTAATACTTGCTGGTGTAGATGCCAGTCGGCCTAGATGACAGGAACCTGTGACGCCTAACGGAAGGAATCTCCTCCGGATCGACCTGACATGAGCTTTCACTTGTTCTCACGAAGCCCAACTGTGAATTAAATATCAAGTATCAAATAAATTGAAACCCAATCAAATAACGTCAAATGAGGAGCCATTAAATATTACGTCAGCAGAATTTTAGCCATTTTTGACCCCCCCCCCCAGCAAAATTAACTAAGCTGGCCTCCCAGACTGGTACTGGCGACTTTGCTGACCTTCCAGAGGAGTAGGCAGGAGTAGGGGCCCTTCCCCCCCCCCAAAACATAAAAAGTTAAAATATATTTGTAAAATATGTATAAATAAATATTGTCAAAGGAAAATTCCTTTCCATTTAATTTATGTTTTTTTTAAATGCTTTTTAAGATTTCTCTAGAAGATTTACCTTGTCATCGTTCCCAAACCGTAGACCCACCAGTGTGCCCCCCCCCTCCCAAAAGAAAACTTGAAAACAACATAGCCTCCCCCTTCCTCAAAATTTGGCGTCTCCACTCACCACATGTAATCTTCATTACTCCGGTCTAGCCCCGATCTTGCCTCCGCGAGCCCGCAGAAGTGCCGCAACACGACGTAGCATGGACTCGACTAATGTCTGAAGTAGTGCTGGAGGTAACTGACACCATGAATCCTGCAGGGCTGTCCATAAATCCGTAGGAGTAAGGGGGGGGGGGGAGATCTCTTCTGAACAGCACGTTGCAAGGCATCCCAGATATGTTCAATAATGTTCATGTCTGGGGATTTTGGTGGCCAGCGGAAGTGTCTAAAGTCAGAAGAGTGTTCATGGAGCCACTTTGTAGCTATTCTGGATATGTGGGGTGTCGCATTGTCCTGCTGAAATTGTCCAAGTCCGTCGGAATGCACAAGGACATGAATGGGTGCAGGTGATCAGACAGGATGCTTACGTACCTGTCACCTGTCAGAGTCGTATCTAGACGTATCAAGGGTCCCATATCACGCCAACTGCACACGCCCCTATACCATCACAGAGCCTCCACCAGCTTGAACAGTCCCCTGTTGACATGTAGGGTCCATGGATTCATGAGGTTGTCTCCATACCCGTACACGTCCATCAGCTCGAAGCAATTGGAACCGAGACTCGTCAGACCAGGCAACGCGTTTCCAGTCCTCAACAGTCCAATGTCGGTGTTGTCGGGCCCAGGCGAGGCGTAAAGCTTTGTGCCGTGCAATCATCAAGGGTCGAGAGTGTTTTTCCAGCATGGCCCAGCCGCAAGGTAATCTGCTTATATCCCGCAAGGGACAGAGCAGGGGCCATGTTTGGTTTGGAGTCATCAAGGGTACACGAGTGGGCTTTCGGCTCCGAAAGCCCATATCGATGATGTTTCGTTGAATGGTTCGCACGCTGACACTTGTTGATGTCCCAGCATTGAAATCTGTAGCAATTTGCGGAACGGTTGCACGTCTGTCACGTTTAATGATTCTCGTTCGTCCCGTTCTTGCATGATCTTTTTCCGGCCGCAGCGATGTCGTAGATTTAATTTTTTACCGGATTCCCGATATTCACGGTACACTCGTGAAATGGTTGTACGCGAAAATCCAAATTTCATCGCTACCTCGGAGATGCTATGTCCCATCTCTCGTGCGCCGACTATAACACCACGTTCAAACTCACTTAAATCTCGATAACCTGCCATTGTAGCAGCAGTAACCGATCTAACAACTATGCCAGACACTTGTTGTGTTATATAGGCGTTCCCGACCGCAGCGCCGTGCTCTGATTGGTTCCATATCTCTTTATTTGCATACGCATGCCTGTACCAGTTTTTTTGGCTCTTCAGTTTGCATACATACCGTACTTTCGGAAGCTCTCCGAGACCGCCCATCTCTTACGGTCAGCGGTCATATCTGTCTGACTGTATTTCCGAAATCACAGATCATTTCTTAATTTCGTATTATTTTCATAACTATTGCTTTCGTGATCATTATCTTACCCCTCTCCCACCCGCCTATAAAAAATCGGCAAACGCGACAACCACCATGGGTGCTGACGTATTACTATGCTGACTTGTGTAACTTGAATGGTCCCTTAACGGTCATTTAATTATTTATTTTTATTGCTCTTCTTACCTTCCTCGGCCTCCTCTCTTTGACGACGCAAGCGAAGGTTGAATTTGCTGTGCTTTTGTTCTTGTCATCCTTCTCTGGTGAGGTGCTGCGTGTGACCATGAGCACTTGAGCGAAATTCACTGTTGGATCCGGATCATCCGATTCGCTCTCTTCCTCTTCTTCCTCCGATGATCCCGATTCGGATTCTTCGGATGTGAAGTCTGCTGGAGCTTTACCGCAAGCTCTACCAACGTGACCATCGAAAAGAAACACAAGATGTATATAAAATGAGTATCATTGAAAAAATTTATTCGGTCGACCCTCTATGGTTCCACGTATATTCGAATATACAGCGATACATCGGCCAACAAAGATAATTCGTTACGGAATCATATTCGTTAGAAGGAACGCGATTTCCTGTGGGTTTCTATGGAAAATCGTTTAATTCGTTCTAGGTAAGGCCTGAAATTTGAAGATAAATTTCATAAAACACTGAAATGTACTGTAAAAAAATTGACTGAAGGCTGAAATGAGCAGCTTCATAATAGAATGTAAGAGGATTTGAAAGGGAAATGAGATGCTTTTGTGGAAGACCTTTTTAGTTTACACACTATGCACATAACCCAGTCGGGTTCGCGGGTGTCTTATGTGACTAGTCAGCTCATTTCTGTGTCTCATGCATATGCGGATGGAAAAAATAAGGTCCTAGGATATCCAAATTGTTTAGTTTGATGCCAAGAGTCTCGTGCCGAATGAACGTGCGCGCTGAAATTCAAATACATTCAAAGGCATTTTTAATACATTTTTCGCTTTGCTTATACAAATTCAAATACAAACACAAAGGCCACAACAAGCAAATTGCCGAACGAGCTGTCTGAAAAAAGATGCCCGAAAAATATATGGATGTCGACTATAACTTAAATACAGGAACACGAAAGAAAAAACTAATGGTTAATGTAATATAATATGTTATAATCCACTGCACTCATTAAAAGAGTTATGGTTGTCTTATCTAAGTATGGATAGCTTTCTCGATTTATCCCACTGCGTTTATCGTACTGCTTTTTAAACGTGTCAATAGTGTTAGAGTTCACGACCCTGGAAGCTAGTCTAATTTATTAACAACCCCATGAGAGAAAAATTTCCTGCGACACGACAACCTGGAATTGTCCCTTACTAAACGATATGTGTATTCCTAACCCATGGTCCATCCGTCCTATACATCCCAGTGAAAATTTTAAACACAAATTTTAATCCCCGACACCTGCGAACCTCCAATGTAAATATTTTCAAGAAATCAAGTCTTTCTTCATAGCTCCAGCCTTGTGTGCCAACAAGATCACCCTTGGGTCTTCTCTGCAACCCCCTCAACCAAGTCGTTCTTCCTCTGTATGTATGGTCTCTAGAACCTTACGGCATACTCCAATCCAAGACGAACTAGGCCACGGAAGAGCGTATGAATGACTTGAGGACGTTGTGATTCTGGTGTGGATATGTAACTTGATCAGGTTCATAGACAGAAATTCTGATGATGACTGTGCGAAAATTCATCTCCCGACATGGCCGTGTTATGCGAGCGTGTGTACATCCATTAGCCGAGTCCGTATCCGTTATCCGAGGTTGGAATATTAGAGAAAGATTCGTCGTTAGCCGAAAAGTCGTAAGTTGGGGCGTTCGTTAGCCAAGGTATCGCTGTATTTTCAACTAACGAACATATTTGTTGATATAAATATGTGCCCTAACATGAAACAGCAGCGTCATGAGCTGAATTTCAGCGCTAATCATCCCCAGAATTATTGTAGCTCGAGCCCAATTTTTTAACTCCTGTTCATCTCAGCATTTTTTCCAGAGGGGTAGGCTCTACCTCCACTTCTCTTTCTGAAAGTTTTTGAACTATTTCATGCAAAATGAAAGATTCAGCAGGAAAATGCATTTTAAAAAGGCCTATGTTTTCAGAGCACGCGTTTTTTCAGAAAAAAATTCCTAGCTTCATTCTTAGCCGCATGTATCTGACACAGAAATGAGCTGACAATTCATAAATAGATGAGGACATCTATGAATTAGACTGGGCGGTAGGTTGGTAGATTGATGTTGATTGTGCACATAGTGTAAAATAAAAACATCAGAATTCCTATCTCATTCATCTAATTTTGAAGCTGTCCATTTTAGCATTCGGTCCGTTTTTGTCTTTTTTACATCGCTTCTTTGGTGTATTGAAAAAAACTTATCTTCAAATTTCGGACAATACTGTAACTATAATTGAACGATTGTTCACAGAAACCGATGGGAAGTCGCGTTTCGGCTAATGAACGTGAATCCGGAACGAATCATCTTCATAGACAATGTAAAGGGTATATCACTGTTATACCGATTTCTTTTCTCAACTTTTCTGGTATTTCAGAAAGTACAGCTTCTAGTACAAAATACGGCTATTTGAGTACAATACTTATCTAGAAAAAGTTGATTCCTTGTCGGTGTCATTTTTCGAGAGTTTGTTGTGTGTGTGTGTGTGTGTGTGTGTGTGTGTGTGTGTGTGACATTAAAATCAAAGTAAACTGTGCGCATTTTAACCTTAATTAACCATTTTGGCTAATTTAAAAAATATACTTTAATTAATTAAACCACTGAGGTAGGTTTGTTTCATTTAAAAATATGCTAACAAGAATTTGTACCTGTTTTTGTACAAAAAATTCATTACGTTTTTATGGGGATGAAGCATAGAGGGTTAAAATTCTAAAAAGCACCATCAGAAAATGACTTCAATAGGGGCAGTTCAAGTATTACGTCATCATCGATGAGGGGGGGGGGGTCCGATTTGCTGACTTTTGATGAAAAGGGGGGCGGGGGGGGATTGATAATGCTTACGTCATCAACCACCCTTTATGAAGATATAAAATATCTTTAATGGCATCTTATACTTCTTACTCGGTGCGCCAAAAACGAGAAAATCCTTTCGATAGTTTGTGGGCACTTGAAGTAACATCCCCCCCCCCCTATTGAAAAGTGCCCTACAGAGCCACTTTAGTGATCTCCAAATGTTTCGTGGATCGAATTGATCTGGTAATGTGTCCGGGCCGCTGAAGTGCTTCGGAACTGTGCCACGCATCACTAAAGTGACCCGTAATTATATGCCGTGGATCACTTAAATAATCTGAGAACGTGCCGCGGGTAACTTGAGTGATGTAGTATCGCACTGGGGGCCACTCAAGTGCTCTAAAACTACGTCACGTGTCACTCGAGGGATCTCTAAATGTATCACGGATAGCTCAAGTGTTATGGAACTGTGTCCCGGATCATTTAAGTCATCTGAAAATGTGCCACGGGCGGGCCACTTAAATGTTCTGGAAGGGACATTTAAACGATCTGTAAAAATGTGCCGCTTAGTTAATTTTTACAAACTTAGGTTTGAGGAGGGCAGGCCGCATCAGATAACCCCCAGGGCCATATTTGGTCCGCGGGCAAAGGGCCTTTATGCGATTTATCATTATATGGCTTAGAGGGTGGGTCGCAATGAATTTAGTAAAGAAATTTTTGAGTCCATAGCCTTCAAATAGCATTGAAATTAACAGAAATTAATTATGACATATGAAGGTGTTTTGTTCCGAAATTTCAATTAAAAAAATTTTTTTTGCAGTAAATAAATAAATTTTTGATCGTGGGAGGGACACGAGCCCCCTATGGCTCCCCCCCCCCCGTGTACGTTAGGATTCAGAGGGACGGAGCTGATGACGAAATTTTGCTGACAAGGGGGGAAAGGGGGTTAAAAATGGCAAAAAATTTGCTTACGTAATACTTGAATGGCCCCATATCAGAAAATAACTTCCATATCAGAAAATAACTTCCGTATCAGAAAATAACTTCAACTCATACGTAAAAATGAGTCTCACCTTGTTTTGGAGTCTGACTTCTTAATTCCATTGACTTTTGGTTCTTCCTCCCTGCTCTGAGAACGGTAAAAACCTCCGTAAGTTCCTCTGTTGACACTGTTCTGCCTGCTGAGACTTTCCACTCCTTTGACACTGTTCTGCCGACTCAGGCTGCCCGTCCCTTTGACGCTGTTCTGTCTACTCAGGCTACCGGTGTTCCTATTGATGCTGTTCTGCCTGCTGAGGCTGCCCGTCGCACCAGTCAGGCTGTTCTGCCTGCTTAAGCTAACACTGTTCTGTCTGCTGAGGCTGCCGTACGTCGACGACGGCCTGCTGTAAGAGGAACTACCTTTGTTCACATAGTCGGAAGTATACCCAGTCCTGCTTCTGTCGGACGCGTATCCCGATTTTCCGTAGTCGGACACGTAACCGGACTTCCCGTAATCGGACGTGTACCCGCTGGTGGCATTTCGATCCACGGACCTATCTCTCGTGGGAGCTATGTAAGACTTGTTGTACGTTGAGGGCGTGTAGGACGATGGCTTGGAATATGATTTGTAGGAACTGTATCCTGGTGTCTGAAATTAAAATAACGAGTTATTTATTACGTAAATCGAAAGGATGCAATCATCGTGAACTTTCCAAAAATTAAATTTGGGTAGGTTGTGTCGTAGACACGGCCTCAGATCTTGACGTCAATGTATTCTCTGTACCTTGAGTCACGTGGTAGGTACTGACTTAATCAAATGGGTCATCGGATTTGTCTTTGGAATATTACAGGCCATAGTCGTCTATTTGTATTACGAACTTCCCAAAATATAGTGTAAAACAATTTCGTTACGAGTGCGGGCCGTGGGCCTGGTGCCCAGATTAGAAAAGGACCTACATTCTCCCTATACGTTAGAGGTTCTTGTCAGAATGTTAACGTGGGAGTGTTGTGTGTGGTTCGCAGACCGCGGAAAAATACAGTCGAATCCCGTTTTAACGAATACCGTTATAGCGAAAATCTCGTTTTATGACGAACACTTTTCTAATCCTCCAGATAAGTTCGCATAGAAACAATGCAAAGACCTGGGATTCATTTATAACGAAATTTCGTTTTAACGAAGTGATTTCTCCGGTCTGTTGGTGTTCGTTATAATGGGATTCGACTGCATTAAAAGCAGAGTAGCATCATTGGATTTGACTTAACAAGATCTACCCGCATATATCAAAAACACTAATATATATTCTGAATACTTCCTGGGGCATGAGCGTTTATAAGATTTCTACGCAACGTTTCGCAAATGCATCCATCATCGTCAGATGATTTAAAAGACGTGTTCACGTCAAAAAGAATCGACTTGCAGTTTGTAGACATGTGCAGAAAGCCGTGAAATGACGCCAAGTGAATAAAAAAATGTCTTGAACTTTTGTCTAGAAATGAATCTTCGATTTGAGGATCCAGTAACGCAACTTATAGGAAAGGTTCCCCAGATGTCGTCCTCAAAAAGTAATGAAAACATGTAAGTTCATTCATCTCACCCAGAAACACATAAAAACACTCATTCAAAGCAATTCTATTGCCATGGTCAATTTGAAAACCGATTGCGCAGTGGCAAGATGCTCGTCTTTCCCTATGAAGGTTGCCGTCAAGGTTCACGGGTTGGAACTCGACCAAAGAATATATCAGAAACAAGTTCTTTACCTACCGAGTCGAGGGCGACCACCGATAGATGGCGCCTTCATTTCCCACCCAACTCCACCGGTTGGAAATTGCAGTATGGCGATATATGACCGGAGTTGGTGTGCGGTAAAGTATTGAGTGACATAAAAACAAAAAAAATTAGTGGCGGAATGCCACTATATTAAAGCCGCAAAAAATTATTAAAATTTGGCAGTTGGCTACTTATCGCCTCTCGCGCTTCTTGGCGAAATCTATAAAAAAATTCCTCTTTTCATTTTTCCTTCCTTCTTTTTCCTCTCTTTGTCTTTCCTATATTATATCTGATTATGTATATTATATTATATATTATATCTGATGTATTGTTTGAATAACGCCCTCTAGTGTTGCGGAATTTTTTTAATTCATTCTTATTATTGGCGTTCAAAATATTAATATTTCCTTTTTTTTTACTCATTCGTAATACTTCTGCCAAATTTTTATGTGTTCCTGTAAATATTTGAATGAGTAGAATAAGAGGCTAATGATGTCAACCGCTAGTATTTAGGGGAAAAGTTGAGAAAAATGAATTCGCACCGACAACGGCCTTCATGTCCTGAGGATCACGTTCTGGGCTGGAAGAGATCTCGGCAATGGGATAAGTCCAGTGGCAATCAGTGGCAAAGTTCTGACTTGTCCTGAGGATCTAGGCCGTCGTCGGTATGGGACAATAGACTCTTCCGCGATGAATAATCCTCATGCGATGTATAAGCATTGATAACAATCATCATTATCAAATCAATAGACTTTTTTGATGTTATGCCGAGGTGGACTAGGGAAGAAATTCCGTTGTCCCTACAGGGAATTGAACCCAGGACCTCTTGAAACTGGGCAAGCACACTGACCATTATACCAAAGAGACGAGAGGGTCTTTTCCCTTAAAAACACGCGCAGCAGCGTGAATTGCTGAGTAGAAACATTGCGGCCTCTTAACTTCAGGGAATGGCCTCCCAGTGTCGTCTTTACGCATGGGCCCCCGGAAGAGCTCAAGAGGAAAAGAGGACTCACAAAAAAACGAGGTATAGTTAAAATTTTCTGAAGAGTGTGTATATAAATTTGCCTCATATAGGGCAGAAAAATCAATTGGCCCGGGGCTTCATGGTGCTACTCAGACGGCCCTGTGGCCTCCAGGTAGCGGCAGTAGGGATGGGTAATGATTTGATACATGCTGAGCCGAGAAAAAAATCACTATCCCTCTCTACTGCCGCCACCTCAGGGCCATTCGCTGAAGTTGACCCTTTATTTGGCAGTGTTGCTCTCAAGCACAATATGAGTTTCATATATATTTCAAGTGCACGCATTTTATATTTTGAGCTCGCTTTGGCATTGACGCTTCTAAGCATTCGATTTCTTACTCGTGAGCCGTTCAAGAATTTTCTACAATTACTAGCGGAATGGCTCAAAGGTAGACGTCTCCTATTTCTTGACAAGCCCAGAAAGAACAATTTTTGAGCCTTCATTTTGGTGAGAAACACCACGTGTGGAGGAAACAAATTGCTATGAAGACATGATATTTTTTCGGCCTGAAATATACTGAGAAATTGAATTTATTTTGGATGTTAATGTAGTTACGAGAGGCTGCTATGACTCCACTCAGCGCTTCACGCTACTAATGCGTGTTAAAAGGTATTGTGGTAAAAGTGTGTCTCTGGTGTATTGGTTAGCGCACTTGCCTGGGATCGATTCCCGGAGGAGGCAAATCACTTTTCTTTCCAAATATCAGTTTCGGCATTAACATCCAGAAAATTCAATTTCTCAGTAGACAAATTGCTGTTTTTCTTCAGCAATGATAAGTTGGCAAACAATGTAAATGACATTTTTATTTTTTATACTATTTAAATCTGCATAAATCATATAAATATGGTGTGTTTCCTGAGCTACATATTGGCAATAATTTTTTTATGCCATGTAATAGCATTCAGGGTATCTCATTTGCTTGATATAACCCCTCAAAAATTTTCCTCCGATGAATATTTCAGTGCTTGCTAATTAAAATGTTAAGAAAGGCTGCCGTCTCTAATCAGTAAGTCACGCTAGTGTGAGTGTTTTAAGGGGGGAAATCCTGTTTACATTAGATTCTAGGTTCGATTCCCGGTAGAGGAGGTGAAACTATTTTTCCAAGTTCATCTCGGCATAATATCAAGGAAGTCTATTGATTTGATGTATCGTGGGGCCGAGAAAAAGATCATTATCTAATCATCACTTTGTTTATCACAACTCCGTCAGTCTCCTGGGTTTCGTCTCCAAACAGTTAGTGTTCGGGGGCACGGGCCACAACATCCCAAGTATATAATATCTTGTCTATATATATGGAGTGTTGGCAATGGCTTAACTTTCTGGGGGCAGTTACGATAGCTTCATGTTCTATGGCTTCGAGTGGACTGCTATGTGTCGAGTGCTGATTTGGCTCCAAAGATGACACCGCCTCGTATTGTGGGATGGATAGAGGTGGCTCTATGACTACTACAACCGTACATGCACCTCGTACACATTCCTTCACGGCAGCGGTTCTCAACCGATGCTCCACTGATTCCTTGGGGCTCCGTGTGAATTCCCAGGGGGGCTCCGTGGCTACTCGAGGAAAATAAAAAAGCCAGTAAATTCGAAAAAAATAATTATAAATATTTTCGAATAATGAAAATAAATCGGTAACTTTGATGAATAAATAAAAAATAGGCCTACGGGGCTCCACCATAAAAGCTATGTACCAGAAAGGGCTCCGTTAGTTAAACGAATTAGAGAACCGCTATTCTACGGAGTCTCTTACGAATTGGTACATGCCGGGGATGTTCGTGTACTTGTTGTGAACCTAACGTGAAGTTTATTTCTGTGTAATGCTTTTTACGTGCGGTGCTGACATCCGTCATTAATTTTTCTAACTATGAGTGAAGTTTAATGATTTAATCATTGTGCCGTTGTGGGCCTGTTGCTGTCTGTGGCGAGAATTTTTAACTGGGAAATCGGCTCTCATTTGCGCCTCGAAGTTGGGAACCACATATTACCAACTTCAGTCGACCACCACTGTAGTGACGATGGCTGCGGTGACCCCGTGCGGCTTCACGGCCTGCCGCGGGCTCAAAAGCATGGTCGGGGATAAGAAAAAAAAACTGCAGGAAAATATACATCTCAATCCATGACCTGATACACGTTTGTAATTTTAAGAACAAAATTAACTTCATGGGGAGGGGGGGGGGATTAATAAACTAAAATCATGCGAAAATGTCTATTGTTCATATTACCGTTCCGTAACTTCTCGACGGTGAGCTGTAATAACTGCTGCTTCCTGGCCTCTATAAAGACAAAACAGAACAATTGTAATAGAGGAAACCACTTATGCAAATATTTGCACATTACTGTCCAGTTTGAGATCAATTAATATCATGTACAGATTGTCTGGCACACGAGAGCCATGAGTCGGAAACTTCTGGTTATAAAATGTAATTTCACGTTTATTTCACAGGTCATATGGTCACGCTTCATGCACACGTTTTTGGCCCATGAGAGGCATAAATACCGTATATTTGGCCCGCGGAGTGTAAAAGTTCTGCACCTCTGGTAGAAATTGATCGTGATAATCACAGATTCAGACAATCGGGCATTATAAACAATGATTATTTTTTCTCTTCATATTCGTACTCATATGTGCATAACCCGATCCGAAAAGTTGCAGTTGCAGCAGAATTCAGAAATTTATGTCGAGTGATTGCGTTCCCTCCCATCTTTATTACGTGCATGTAAATGCATTTTATTTTTACATTGCTATTTTGCATTTGCTATTCTAATATAAACACGATGATAAGAACAACAGCTAATGAACCGTCCGTCGCAGAGAGGTGTTTCCGATGACACAAGACCAGCCTGAAACGTTCCCCTCGTGTCTGTCTGCGTTCGTGAAATGCTTCAAATTAGACAAGTGTCTGCCAGAGACGAATTTCTTGGCAGATGGTGACCCGTTTGAGCCTTTTGCCAGAAAAATAAAATAACAAATTACTTCACGGAGAAACGAAATATCTTTTTCGCTGTTGTCGTTCGTCATCTGTTACCATGAACTTCCCATAGACGATAAGATTCCGCGATCGATATCATTTTGGCAATGAAGACTTTCAGTAATGAATAGGCTTACCATATTTCACGGAGGAACAATGTGGAACATCACCGATTCTCCCTAAAAAGAGTTGTCACGCGCGGAGGCGTATTTATGGTGTTGCCGCGTGTGGGCTACACAAATTTTGTCGGCCTGCTCCTGCTCAAGTCTAATTTTGTTAACTAAAATTCGCAGCCCAGTGCCATAACACTTTTGGCACATGCCCCCTGCAAATACACCTCTGTTCATTCTTACACGCTGTTTAGGTCACTCTTTTTGGTCAATCACATTCTTACACACTGCTTAGATCACTCTTTTGGCCACTCATTGACCTAGTCTCTTGATCTCGATATAGGTCACTCCCACGCTCAAACTCTCTAGGTGACTTATTTGGTCACTTACTGAGAGGTTCTTTGCTCTATTGGTCACTCTTTTAATCCCTCACAGGTTGCAAACCCTGTAGTTTACTTGTTTGATCATTCACTGACCAAGTATGCCGCTCTCTAGGCAGAGACAGACTTATGGTTTTACTTTTACTGCTTGTGGGCTGTAAAAATTTTCATCACGCTTTCTCCTATTCTAATAATTTTCTTTACACTCATTCCTCAAATTTGCCACTAAACCGAAAGTGCCACCTTGGGCTATATATATCTCGCTAAGCCCCCCCCCCCCATCACGTAAACACGGTCGCACGAAAGGAAAATCGCTAACAATGGGTATGTCAAAAATTGCCCAAGGGGATGAAAAAAATACAGTGTTATCGAATACCATATTTTCTATATGGTACATTATAATAATATATATGGTACATAATTTCTACACCGAGTTTTATTTATTTATTCATTTGTCTATTCATTTATTTATTAGCTGTTACCCGCGGCTTCGCTCGCGTGGATTTGGTAATCTTAAAATTACTCGGCGACATTCGCCCCCATAGTATTTGAATCTATCGTGATTCCCCATTGGGGGGTGAATTTTCGGAAATCGCACCTTAGTGGGTGTATACGTTATAAAATATGCCACGGACCAAATTTCATATTTGTAGCTTCTGTGGTTTCAGCTCGGCCATGATTGGTCCATACAACCTTTGAACCGCCCCCATGTCCCCGTTAGAAAGTCCCTCCTGAGTCTTTAGATCATAAAATAAAAAACTACTGACTAAATTTCATATTTATAGCTTCAGCGGTTTCGTCTCGGCGGGATTTCTCCATGTAACCTATGAACTCCCACTTAAAGCCTCCCTTAGGGGTCAAATTTTGAAGAAAAAAAAACCCTTCTTAGTGAGACTTTGGGTGAGGTAGCCCAGGTCGATAAGATACTCACCTTAAGTACCAAAGGATGTTTAGAGGTGTCGCGAGTTCGATACCCGGTTCGTCCTTGTCAGAAACTTTCCCGACAGAGGTGTATGCAACATGACCACAGAGAAAGATTGTTACTGCAGAGAATCCCACATCGAGGAATTAGCGCACCAACCTCTCGGTATGTATAAAAAAAAGGGGTACTGTTCAGAATCGGCAATAAATTGTAGGTCCTGGTCTAATTAGCCCTCGTGTGCAGAAAATGACCTTGGTGAGACAAAAATGATCAAGAGAATTTAAGACGGCATTGAGTCCAGGACGGTTATTTTAGAGGCATGAGAGGTTCAGAAAACTAGTCTAGAATGGATGAAGGGTGACATAATTTGCACAGCCGGCAAGCAACAAAATCATAAATTCGCCTTCGGAGGGGCCTCGGGCAAAGCTCTAATCGTAGGGCCCTAAAATTTTGCTATTAATCCTTATCCCACAATCGTGAAGTGCACTCATGCACCCGAGAAGGCCCCTCCAGTGCCTGCTGGTGGGCTCCATGCATTAAGACGGTGCTGGAGGTAATTAATTAAAGAACAGTGGCGTCGCCGCCGACGTGTGGAAAAGAAAGCCACTTCCTCAGAGCGAGGATTAATGTACGCGCTCAAAGCGCCATCAGGTGATTATTCTAGTTATTGCGCAGTTCGTTTCTCGTCATGTATATAGGATGTTGTGTGAAATAAAGTCCGTCCCTTGTGTAAGATATGTCTCTGTAACTACACGCAACCGATGCATCTCATAATTCCCGATAATGGTGACCTTGGAAAGTCTGATCATCAGTTGAGACATTATATCTAAAAAAAGAAACAGCGGACGCATCTCAACGGAAACAACACGTGCTGTTGAACATTCTCGCCCACGCAAAAGCGAAAGCATGGCGGACGTGGCAGCGGTAAAGATACCACCGTACAATTTCGCCGATCCTACACTGTGGTTCTTGATGTGCGAATCAACTTTCGAACTGGGGATTCCGAAACCGGTAACGGACAGTCGCACAAAATTCAACTACATAGTGGCCCATCTACCACCGGAAGCAGCTTCCGTCATCCGCGATGTCATCACGAATCCAACGGCAACAGATCCCTACGGACACGTTAAATCGGAATTAATCAAGCGCAGTGGTGAATCGTCACAGCAAGAGATACGGAAACTTCTCACTGGGGAGCAACTCGGTGATCGTCGTCCAAGTGAACTTTTGCGCGTCATGCGGCGTCGCGCGGAATCACACAGCGTTCCGGACGAGCTCATGTTGGAACTGTTTCTTCAGCATTTGCCAACATCTGTGCAATCTATCCTGGCTGCAGTCACACCACTAACGTTGGACAAAGCGGCCGAAATCGCCGATCGCGTCATGGACGTAGCACCACAAGCGGTAAGTGCCTGTTCTAACTCTTCCGCGAATTCCATCGAGGAACGTTTGTTGTCGGAAATCGAAAAGCTCCATGTGCGAATCGACGAGATTTCCCGAGGGCGAAGTCGTAGCCCGTACCGAAATCGCTACCCGCGACAGCGTAGCAGATCGAAAAATCGCGACGAGTGTTGGTATCATCGACGATTCGGCACCGATGCCAAGAAATGTGTCTCTCCCTGCAAATATTCGGGAAACGAACTCAGCAAAGAGTAGAGGCGACTTGCTCTTTGCCATCTACGTCACGTCGCCTGTTTGTGAAAGACATGAAAACGAATCTATCTTTCCTCGTTGATACGGGCAGTGATGTTTCGATCTTGCCGGCAAGCCTTTCTCAGCGCAAACAACGGCCTGTTCAAGCGTTCGCAGCCGCGAATTCATCATCCATCGAGGTGTACGGCCAACGTATTCTTTCCGTGGATTTCGGCTTGAGACGAAATTTTTCCTGGCCATTTTACATCGCCAATGTGTCAACTCCTATACTGGGTGCGGACTTCCTTCATTATTTCGACTTAGTCCCGGACCTTCGCAACAAGTTCCTACGTGACTTGAAAACGAAATTGAAACGTCCCGGACGCGTCTCAAACGCAACGTGCATTCATTCGGTGAAAACGATTACCGGTGACTCGGCGTATCACAAGCTGATTTCTGAATTCCCGGAGATCACTAAACTTCCTAATCCAAATGCACCAGTAAAGCACAACACCATCCATCATATATCCACAAAAGGACCGCCTGTGGTGGCGAAACCTCGTAGGTTAGCTCCAGACAGATTAAAAATAGCGAAATCGGAATTTCACAACATGCTGCAACTGGGGCATTTGAGACCTTCGAGGAGTAATTACGCCTCACCACTTCATATGGTACCAAAAAAGGGTACCTTGGAATTTCGACCGGTCGGAGATTTCCGTGCTTTAAATGCACAAACGTTAAAAGACAAATATCCCATTCCTTGCATTGCTGATTTCACTGCTGAACTGCATGGTACTAAAATTTTCAGCCATGTGGATCTCATAAAAGCCTATCATCAGATCCCAATAAATCCTGATGACATCCACAAAACAGCAATATGCACACCTTTCGGATTGTTTGAGAGCACCAGGATGCAATTCGGATTGTGCAACGCTTCTGCAACCTTCCAGCGATTCATCGATGAAGTGACCAGAGGACTTCCTGGAGTTTACGCATTCGTCGACGACATCCTGATTGCATCAAAAGATCCTGATGAACACATCCATCATCTCAAGACTCTCTTCAACAGACTTCAAGAATATGGACTCTGCGTCAACGTCTCCAAGTGCAACTTCGGTAAAGAAACCATCGACTTCCTTGGATTCCGGCTATCTACAAGCGGCATCGAACCTCTGACAGATCGAGTTCAGTGTATCTTGGATTATCCACAGCCAACGACCTTGACACAACTTCGAAGATTTCTCGGTATGTACAATTTTTATCGACGTTTCATTCCGAAAGCTGCCGATTTGTTACATCCGTTAATAAAATTTCTCGAAGGTCATAAAAATAAAAAATCACCTCGTTCTGCTCGTGCCAACGACCAACTCGCGTGGACCGATGAAGCAACAAAGTCGTTCACTTTGGCCAAAGATGCCATGGCAAATGCCACACTCCTGAGACATCCACTACCTGGAGCTAAATTAAGTGTTTGGGTAGATGCTTCAGATGTCGCAGTGGGTGGTGCTCTCATGCAATTAGCCGACAAATGGGAACCCATCGCATTCTTCTCTATGAAATTGTCCAAAAGTCAAAACAAATGGTCCGCATACGACCGAGAACTATTTGCAATTTATTCATCTATAAAAAAATTCAAGCATATGCTCGAAGGCAGGGAGTTCATTATCTACACAGATCAGAGGCCCCTAATTTATGCCTTCAAGCAAAATCCAAACAAATGTTCGCCGCGACAGCTTCGTCATTTGGACTTGATATCCCAGTATTCAACCGATATCCGTCACGTCCAAGGCTCTCAAAATTATGTCGCAGATGCACTGTCAAGAATCGAAATCGACGCAATAACTGGTTCTAAGGACATTAATTTCAAAGAATTCGGGGAATTTCAATCAAGCGACCCGGAACTGAAAGAAATTTTGAAGGGTAACAACACATCTCTACAGCTGGAACTGAAGCCATGTCATCTAACAGATGGTGAATTATGGTGTGACATTTCAACTGGCTCACCCAGACCTTTCGTTCCAGACTCGTATCGAAAGCTGATTTTTGACCACCTTCACAATCTATCGCATCCCGGAATCGCTGTAACAAAAAACCTCATTTGCTCACGATATGTGTGGCCAAACATGAACAAAAACATCACAGCTTGGGTACGCTGCTGCCAATCATGCCAGCGATCGAAAATCCAGAGGCACACAAAAGCACCTCTGAGCACCTTCGCACTTCCCGACGCTCGTTTTTCACATGTGCACATTGACATTATAGGCCCTTATCCACCATCAAACGGGAACATCTACTGTCTTACCATGATAGACAGATTTACAAGATGGCCCGAAGTAACACCGATACCGGACATACGCGCCGAAACCATCTGCAAAGCATTCTTTGATTCATGGATCAGTCGTTTTGGGTGTCCCTCAACAGTGACCACAGATCGTGGAACTCAATTTGAATCTCATCTCTTCCAGCAGCTCGCAGCACTACTAGGAACAGATCGCATACGAACCACTGCATATCATCCAATTGCCAATGGTCTGGTCGAGCGATTTCATCGCACCCTAAAAAGTGCCATCATTGCTCACGACAATACCAAATGGTCAGAATCGCTTCCGATAGTCCTCCTGGGTCTACGATCCGCTTTCAAGGAGGATCTTCAAGCTACCTGTGCCGAACTGGTGTATGGAACCACTATTAGATTGCCATCTGACCTACTTTCAGATGAGGTGTCCAAATCTACACCAGACGCTACCTATGCATCAATGCTGTCTTCGCTCATGAGGAGTTTATCACCCATATCTCCATCTCATAAGAATACTTTCAAGATTTATGTTCATCCTTCCTTAAAATCTTGTTCTCATGTGTTCTTACGCGTAGACAAAGTTCGACCTGCATTAAGCGCACCCTACACTGGACCATATCCTGTAGTGCGAAGGACCGACAAAGTTTTTGTAATCAAAGTAAATGGTAAATCTATCTCAGTGTCTATTGACAGAGTCAAACCTGCATTCGCCATGGATGACAGAGAACCACCTGCAGTCACCGAACTACCAAATGAGATCAGTTCTAAACAGGACTCCAAAAGTCCAGTGTCAACGACAGAAAAAACAGTAACAACTCGTTATGGACGAAGAGTTCATTTTCCAGAACGATTTGTTTCGTATTTTTGATTGCATATGTTTTACACCCATTTATATTCTTGTGTTATGCCTTTACATTTTCGCATATGTGTACATATTATTTTCGCATTTCTCGCATAAGTGTTAATTTACATTATTTATTTTTTCAAATCATTGCAAACATGTTAACATCGTATATATTCGTATTTTTCATTCGTCTTAGCAAAATATTGAATTCTCAGCTGTCGCAAGTATTTATACACACATGCACATTGGTTATTATTTGTTATAATTTTGTATCATCAATATGTGAATGTCAATCTTGTATTTCCTACATTAGCGTTCGCTCGCTCACTGGGGGGATAGTCTGTGGCGTCGCCGCCGACGTGTGGAAAAGAAAGCCACTTCCTCAGAGCGAGGATTAATGTACGCGCTCAAAGCGCCATCAGGTGATTATTCTAGTTATTGCGCAGTTCGTTTCTCGTCATGTATATAGGATGTTGTGTGAAATAAAGTCCGTCCCTTGTGTAAGATATGTCTCTGTAACTACACGCAACCGATGCATCTCATAATTCCCGATAAACAAAACAAAAACGGTGGCATGACCACAGAAAAATATTGCTGCCACAGGGAGTCTCCACATCGAGGGATTATCGCACCAACCTCTAAGTGAGTATAAAAAAGGCTGCCCTTTGTGAAATCGGCAATAAATTTTTATTCCCGGTGTAATTAGTCCTCGTGTGCAGAAAACGACGGTGGTGCGACAAAAATGATCGATGGGTCAAAGCCCGAGACAGAGATGAGTGGCAGCTGCTCAACATGGAGGGGGGCGAACAGTCTTTAGAGTGATATACTATTTATGGAGGCCATTTATTGGAGGACAAGTCTCAATACTTATTTACTCATTGTTTTTATGTTAATCTTCAACTCTAACTTAATTAACTTTTATCACGTGGATTAGAAACAATAAAGGCGTAATGATTACGATTGGGACTCTAATAACACTCATAGAAAAAATAAATACTGAACCAGGACTGCTCTCGCGGCGTCTGATCATCGGAGATAGTCGCATGTCCTATTGGACGGGACGAAGTAATGAAACAGTTATGGGGCCATTCAAGTATTACGTTAGCAGATTTTCAGCCATTTTTAACCCCCCCCCTCCCCAGCAACAGTCAGCAAAACACTGACACCCACCCACCCACCCCCCCCCCCGTCGGCAAAATTTAGAATATTTCATATCTTCAAAGAGGGGTGGTTGATGACGTAAGCAACCTTCAAACCCCCCTCCCCCCTTGTTATCAAAAGTCAGCAAATCCGAAACCCCCCCTCCCCCCCCCCCGATGCTGACGTAATACTTGAATCACCCCTATACCATTTATGATGATGAATATTCTGTAAATCATCACACCGATATACAATACCACTTTTTCGAGCGTTTCGACGGATTTACTCCTTAAACGGACAACACAAAAAAAAAAAAAATAGAACCAACTTTCCACCAAATTCTGGATTCCGAAAATGAGATTTCAAAGTTCTTTGGCCTCCTTAAACACTTGATATGCATATGTTTCTTCTTCTTTTTCAATTCAAGAAGCACCTTGCAAGCGTTTCTATCTCTTCTCTGTAGTTAAGTTTTAAAAGAATCTCTCGCTCTGTCTCAGTAATGTCTTTTTTTTTAAATGCTTTTTTGCCACTTGATCTCAACTAACCCTGGAACTTGGGGGAGAAAACAAAAAAGCACACAGCAACCAAAAATATCGCTATTTATATATTCTCTCACCTCCTGTTACTTCACAACCTTCCACATCTCGCCTTTTCTCGTTTTGTTTTGTTCTTCTCTTTTTAAATTTCGTTCTCTTTCACGGATGTTCTCGCTTTTCCGACTTCGAGAGAGCTTTTTGAAATGTTTCCGGAAAAGATGGAGGGGGTAGAAAATGCATACTCTGTCTGCAGAAAGATAACATTCCAGATGCTTCTTTCAATAACACTTTACGTCAAGAAAATGAAATTGTTCTCGTTTGTTTATAAAAAACGGTTTCGTTATACCACTCGAACCACCGAAAAATCTCTCTCAGGACCGCCGTCAGACGTGAGCCCCTGGGTTGAAAATAATAGCGGGGCCAGAGGAGTCAATAATTTCGGGCCCTCCCTAAACCCTGATTCTATATACAATATTCTTTACGAGAAGGGATCCACAAATCATACGTTATTACAAAAATCATAGGGATACTGAAAAACATTTATAAATAAATATATAAACGTAACAAATGTAAATTTACAACAAAAAAAATTGATAAGAAGTTTGAATTAAAAGAATTTCAGAAAAAATATTAATTTCTATTTCCATGAAAGAAATAATTCCAAAACCAATTAAAACAGGACCTAATGAAAGAAATCGTCTAAAAACTAATGAAAATTCAGAATCGATAAATCGAAAATAAGAAAAATAATTGGCAGAGTTAATTCAAGTGCCCGTGAAAATTGACAATGGATGAAAGAAATAATTCCAGCGCACATGAGTGTTTAAAAAAAAATGCAAAAAAAAATATTATGATATTATCGTTGAAAATTCGGAATTAATAAAGGAAATGATTCCAGAATTGATAGAAATTCGGAATTAATAAAGGAAATGATTCCAGAATTGATAGAAATTCGGAATTAATAAAGGAAACGATTCCAGAATTGATAGAAATTCGGAATTAATAAAGGAAACGATTCCAGAATTGATAGAAATTCAGAGTTAATGGAAGAACTGATTCTATAATAGGTGAAAATTTCAAAATTTATTAAAGAAATAATTCCAGAATTACTTCTTTGTAGATAAAAATTCAGATGAAATCCAGAATCGATGAAAACTCTGGAAAAGTTAAAATTTATAAAGGAAATTATAGTCTTATTGTATATGCGAGACTGCCAAAACGCGGGGGTCGATGCTAACGCACCTGTCGCATAACCCTCCTAAGGACGGCCTTGTACGTAAGTCGTATTTTGACTGGATCTGTTTATTATCTCGTTTCGATGTCATTTTGGGGAAAAAATAAAATTAATTTCTCTCTCGTATATGACGTAGTTTTGACGGCCGATCACGTTCACTCTTGAGGATATGCCAATTTTTCTCTCCTGAGCTACGCGATAGGCACCGCACATACTCCTACTTTCGCATACGTTTGCACAGGAGCAGCAGCAGCAGCAGCTAAACAACACCTATAAAGAAATGAAGGTTTGCCAATGACGTTAGGAAAACATCGTTAACAGTGGCAGGCAAGGAGATAACTCGGTTTGTCTTATCTTTAACACAGGGTTATACAACCTATAAAAAAACTCCGAAGAGAGAGGGCGACGACAAAGCATCTTGTGGATTCACCTTGACCTGGGTTGACCAAATTATTTCAAGTAGAAACAGGAAGTGGGACAGGAGTGACACTATTTTCGGTATTCAAAAATCTGTAATTATCGATAAAATCTGGATTTCTCAAGAAAATATTACATATCCATAAATGCAATGTGGAAAAAGTCCGTAGAAACTTGAAAAATTCATAAAAACCGGAAAAATAACCGAAATGAAAAACGGTTTGCAGGGTTAGCATCGCTAGGTCACGTTTTTTTTAAGATAGGAAAAAAATAATCAAAAACTAGTCGATAGGTGACGCTGACGTATACAAGTCAAAGAAAAGATACGCAAATAACGAACAGAATGCCTCCAAATCGTTAATTATAGCAGTATGTGTTCCACATGACCACCACCACATTGCAGGTGAGTCACAAATCCAACAAAGCTTCATTTTTCGCACTCAGCATCCTTGTTCACATACACGGTTTGCAACGGTGAACTGGTTGTGAACTAGGACCGCAAGTTCTTATAACCGTCTCATTTGCATATTTCCACCTCGTACCAGCGCCACCTATTGGCAGGTTTTGGTTGTTGTTGTTTTTTTTTCCTGTCTTAAAAAATTCTCGTGGCCTAGTGATGCTAACCCTGCAAACCGTTTTTTATTTCGGTTATTTTTCCGGTTTTTATTCATTTTTAAAGTTTCTACGGACTTTTTGCCCACCCTGTACATTTCATTATAAAGTGCAATAGCAATGCGTTGGGAAATGGGACTCTTATTGCCATTTATGGACAGACGGGAAAATTTTAGTGAAGATATAGAATGAGCTGTGCAATTTTTGCTGCCATCTATGTAAGGATCAGAGGAAATTCCCTTGATTCTCTGAAACGATAATAAATAGCAGCGAATAGTTTCACTCCATGTGTCTTAGGCTGATCGCATTTCCTTGAGAAAAATACGGGATATTGAGCTTCTAGATATACTTCACCGCACATCTCCATCCGCACATTATCTCCATACGGCAATTTTCTACCATTACAGTTGGATGAGAAATGAAGGTGCCATCTATAGGCGAAAATTCGAGTAACGGAGTAAGATTGGGAAAAAAGCAACTTTAAATGCGGATAAACCATCTTACCCGCATTTAACGCTGCTTAGAAACGTGTTTTTTTTAACACAGGGCAACAACTTTCTAATTGGACTTTAGGGCACATGGTGCCTGTAAAAAAAGTTAATTTTTTTCAAATAACTATACAAACTTTTGTAATATGAGCGATACATCTGAAAGTACTACAGGTTTTACTTAAATACTTTCTTCTAATTGGAAGTATGCCTCTAGTATCAACAATTAACCAGTATAATGTCATGTGCTCGGTTACCTGTATGTATAGGTATTTTTTCCTTAATTTCTGTTCATTACAAGTATGCAAGTGTATGTATGTATACCTTTTTGAAGTCTACTTAAAAACCAAAATATCCCAGACCCTCGAACTCGTTAAGTAGGGCTTCAAATTCCCTCTAATCTAGATCAAAATTCCCTCTAATTTAGACCAAAATTAGAGCCCCGTTTTGATTGGCATTCATAATCGTAATTATTCTTCATGAATCTATTAACTTGATAATTAGTAATTATTGCTATGCATTTTATCAATCCCTCCAGCTTTCGCACAAAAAACTGTGAATGACTTTGCAAGCCTTGATCGTTAAAATTACCTCTGAAAATTACCCCAAAAGAACTGCAATTTTTTCTTTATTACAGTTATTTAACATGGGATCAGAACTACGTTTCTTGATTGGTTAAGACATACGTGACGTCACGGACAGGATTTCCTTATTTGGAAGAAATACTAGAAGAGTTTTTTTATGAATGAACAGGCGATGAAGTTATGAATGAAATGACGTCACAGGTTGCGTGATCGATGGAGAGTTTTTCATGAATGGAATTGGGAATTTATGAATGAATGCAAACGGAAGTATTTCTATTGCGTACGCTCGTAGCACTATATTTACTATCGTTAGTGCAACAAGGAGTAGGTTATTGAACTCAAACATTCCATATACGGAATAAACATGTAATAGCATTCATTCATAAAATTCTGGATAAATGCGCGTGGATGGCTATTGTTGTATATTTCCCATGCTCTGCGTTGCCAATGGCAATAACGGTTACAAGATGTAAACCGTTCAAACTAGAAACAATGTAATTCAAACAATAATCCAGCAACAATTAATTGATTGGTCATTCATCAATTGTAGTTTCACTCTTCCTCAGGTAACAATGGTTTTTAAACAATGCCACGCACTCAGTAATCAATTTATTTTTCAAAAAATTGTAGAAAATAAACGAATTGGACTATCAGGATGCGGTTTTTACCAAAATGTTTGTCGTGATAAGAAGTTTTGAAAGAGCATGTAAAATTCAATCTAATTTATTTCCTTCAATTATTTAATTGCCTATTTCCAAATATGATCGATTCAGTGTAATCGATCATATTTGGTCACTCAACACTGATTTTGTTCTCAAAGATATTTCAGTGATTTTAGGATGAATTTTGGAGTGTTGATTACGTATCCCATTGGTTTTGTCAGACTGGATCTGGTTTTTGAAGTGAAAATCAAATTTCAATGGTAATACCATAAGTAGCATACAAATCGCATTGAAACTGTGCATTAGGCATTGCACTGTAAAAGTTTCATGAAAATTCATTTATAAAACTTGAAAAATGTAATCAATGAAGTCGACTGCATTTGCTAGAATATAACATTTAATAATGGTTGCATTTTTCAAGTTTTAGAAATGAACTTTTTATGAACCTTTTATAGTGTAATCCTGGCCATATAAATAAATACCGTAAATTATTGGCAAGATATTTCAGTGATTTTAGAGTCATTTTGGAGCCCTGATTAAAAATCTGGCATTGGTATTGTCGAATTGCCGCTAGTTTTTGAGATAACACATACTCTCAGCAATGGGATTTGTATGTTGCTTATGTATCACCATTGTAATTTAATATTCACTTTATCTCAAAAACTAGAGTCTATCTGAAAAAAAAAAATCAATGCCAAATTTGGAACGAGGGGCCTAAAATCATGCTAAAACTTATGAAATATCCTTGTCAATGAGTTGATGTATTTCTTCATAACGCACGCTTCAAATGTGATTTGTATACTTATGTATTACTATTAAAATTTAATTTTCAATTTTTTCTCACTTAATCTCAAAAACTAAATTCAATCTAACAAAACCAATTTTACCCTAAAACACATTACCCTCTCATTATTTCGAGGTACGATCGTAAAATTTTCTATCATTATATCGGGGTCCGACTATATTCATCATTCATACTAGACTCATTTGGACTTTTTTATTTCATATTTATCAAATTGACCAATTACACTAGGGTATTCATGATCACAGATAAATGGCAGTAAATATATCAAATTTACCAATGACACTTGGTTATAATGCATAATCGCCGGTAAAAGTGATAATCATTTTAGTAGTTAACAAACTTACCAAGACGATTGATAAGTATGCATAATAACCGGTACAATCACCCATTTATCACATTTACGTTCGTATTTGTATGTATTCGATATTCTTCAAACGTATTTGAGATACAATAAAACCCCCCTTAACGGACACCCCTCGGATGCGGTCACCCCTCTTTTACAGCCAAATAATAATTTCCCGTTGTATAATAGAAATATGCTTTCAAACCCCTGATTAACGGTCACCCGTCTTTAACGAACGAATTTTTTCGTCCCGTCGCCTTCCGCAAAAAGAGAGGTTTTACTGTGCTTAAATGAACATGGATTCATTTATTAGCTTATTCAACGCTTTATTTCCATGTATCACAAGTTTTAGGAAATTTTATATTAAAAAAAACGACCTATATATAGTAAAAACTCCTCTTAACGGTCACCCCTCTTTTACGGCCACACAATTAATAATCTTCCTTGTATAATAAAAGCATGCGTTTCAAACCCGCTGATAAACGATCACCACCCTCTTTTTACGGATGAATTTTTCTGTCCCGCCGGTGTCCGCAAAAGAGGAATTTCACTGCACTCATTAGGGGTCATTCAAGTATTACGTCATCACCGATGGGGGGAGGTGTTTCCGATTTTCCGACTTTTGATGTCAAGGGGGAAGGGGGTTTGGATGATGCTTACATCATCACCCACCCTTTACGAAAATATGAAATATTCTTAATGACACCTTGTTACTTATTCATTGCGCCAAAAATGGAAAAAAAACCTTTCGGTAGTTATTGGGCATTCTCCCAATTCTCCCTATTGATAAGTCCCCTGCAGAGCCACTTTAGTGATCTCTAAATGTTTCACGGATCCTTCAAGTGCTCTGGAACTGTGCAACGCATCACTCAAGTAATCCGTAATTATGCCGGGGATCACTTAAGTAATCTGGGAATGTTCCGCGGGTAATTTGAGTGATGTAGAACCGCACCGGGTGCCGCTTAAGTGCTCTAAAATTTTGCACGTGTCACTCAAGGGATCTCTAAACATGCCACGGATCGTTTAAGTGTTCTGGAACTGTGTCGCGAGTTACTTAAGTGATCTTTGAATGCACCACGGGCCTACTTCAGTGATCCGGAAATGTGCCACCGGCCACTTAAATGCTCTGGAATTGTGCCACGGGTCATTTAAGCGATCTGCAAAATGTGCCGCTTAGTTCATTTTTACAAAATTGGGTTTGAGGGGGCAAGACACATCACATAACTTTCAGGACCACATTTGTTCCGCGAGTCAAGGGTTTACCATATATGACTTAAAAGGTGGGTCACAATGAATTTCTTAAAGAGAAATTTTGACTTCTTACCTTTCAAATAGCATTGAAATTAACAGAAATTGACTATAATTACATATAAAGGTATTTTCTTTCGAAATTTTAATTTTTTGTAAGAAATATTTTTTTTTAAATTAAAAAACATATTTTTTCTTCTGGGGGGGCACACGAGCACCCCCATGCCCCCCTCCCACGTTCGTTTCTGATCCCCACCAATATGTGTTAGGAGGTAGGGGGCAGTACTGACGAATATTTGCTGACAAGGGGGAGGAGGTCAAAAATGGCTAAAAATTTGCTTACGTAATACTTAAACGGCCCCTTACAGTAACCGCTGGAAATTCATTTCTGTTAATTTTTTGAAACAGCCTTGAATATAACTTGGAATGTCACAAAAAAGTGAGTTGAAAATCTGGCATCATTTTCAGATTTCATGATCCGATTCAAATTTTTCCCATGGCACCATGTATATATACTCTTGAACCCTTCCCGTTCCAAAATAGATGTTTCTCTTAACTAATTATTGTGAGTATTTCAACACTTGCTGTACTCGTTTGCATGAGTAATAGCTGTGTATTACGTAGAAAAGATTTCTCTCTTTTTAATCAATGTCTGTCTCCGCGGCTTGGATTTTCTCCAGATTTAAAAGAAAGTAAAGTATAAAAATTTATACTTTTTTGCGAAGTTTGTTCTCACTGATGGATCTCCCTTATCTTGTTATTCTCTGAAAGTTGCGAGAAAACGAAATTTCGCAGAAAGTTTGTACTGTATATAGAGCAGGCATCTTCAATCCGTTGCTCGCGAGCACCATGGTGCTCCCTGAAGCACCCAGAGTTCTCGATGCTCGTGTTTGATTTCGTGCTCACGAGCACTTGAGATCAACGTTTCAATTAAACAACTGTCGCATTCAAGGATTGAAATAATTCTGATTTAATGTATTCGTATGTCAAACTTGCCGTACGTAAGGGTGCTCTTCTTTTGATGATGAATACAAGCAGTGATCGCGACTAGGAAAAGGTTGAAGACCTCTGGTAGAGAGGGTGAACGTGACATGTTCTTCCAAACGAAAGAGGGTGATAGACGAATCCAAGTGGAACATGGAACACCCCAAAAACCCTGTCCTATCCGGAACCGTTTTCGAGTTGTGGTTGATAATCTATTATGGAAAAAAATGTGTCACGTCTGGAAAAAACCCAAATATTTGTGAAGTTCGTGACTGAGCACGTTTCGAAAAAGCATAAAAAATCTTATAAGATAGCATCAATTACATCGAAATACAGTCGAAGCTCGATATAACGACCCCTTCGTTCCGTCGAAAGCGGACGTTATATTGGGCGGGTCGTTATATTGAAAGTGAAACATGTATGATAGTCATTCTATGAAAACATTTGGGACTTATCCTACCGGTCGTTGAAATGGAATGGTCGCTATAATGTGGGGTGGTTATCACGAGCGTCGACCGTATCTAGATTTATTGGTGAACCACAACTACTGAAAGATTAGCTAAGTTCAAGATCGAATTGTTGCCAAAATTTTTTGTCGCTAATTCCCGCAAACACCTTTGTAGCTACAATTTTACAAAAAACGTGTTTTTGGTAAAAACACCAGCTTTCGATATAGCCTACAATAATCTTCGGGAGAAAAATTTAGCCTTTTGTACGCAATCCATCACTGAATTTTTGTCAAAGTAGATATTCGACAAAAATTCGCAAATGGTGGTTGCAGATTTTAGCGACAATTTGATTTTGCAGAAAAAACCCTATAAGGTGACACTACTACTGTTAGGATATCTGTATTTAATGGCGAGCTATACAAAAGCGCTGAGAGATTGGCGAAATACAAAATCGAACTGTCTGGCAGTTTCTGAAAATCTACTGAAATATATAGGTCGACAAGCACTGATTTCAGAGATGTATTGCAAAGAAAAGGCTAAATTTCTCTTGAACTAGATCACAGATATTGTTTATTTCAGACTCTTTGGAAAGCTGATGCAATGGACAAGTTTTTGGTAAATTTGACCGATTGTAGCTATAAGGGTGTTTGCGGAATTGACTATTAAAAATTTTGACGACAATTAGATATTGAACTTCGCTATTTTTCAGCGCATGTAGGCGAGCAGGCCTCCGCACGGGTTGCCATAAACGTCATCCAGACTACCTAGAAAGTTCACCACATTTTGAAACAATTATTTATTTTTGAAGCATATTTTAATATTTGAATTAAATTATATGTGTGAAAGGATTTTCACCTTGGGATTTTCAAAACAAAATTTGTATACTATTAGACATGCTCTCTCTCAGACTCTGTGCCAGAGTTCAGGACCACAGCCCGTATATTTAAGTTGAGTTCCCCCCCCCCCCACCTCTAAATTATTGTGACCGTGGGCAAATGTAGAAATAACACCAGGGTCGGAAATAATAGCTGGAGACGTCCTAATAATTTCGGGAGGCCCTTAGCCAGATTTTATATATTCTGTGGGAGCAAGAAAGACATCCTCAAAGAGTGGCTAGAATATTGGGATGATAGCAACAAAGGAAGGGTCACCTATGCTATCTTCCCTAAGATTAGCACCACAAGAACTCAAGGAGACTTTTATATAAATCAATTACTCACGCAACATGGTGCCACAGGAATTGCTCAAGCTGGGTTTCATGGAAAGTCCCCGATGTGCATTTTCTGCAACAAAGATAGTGGCACCACCCAACATCTTATATATCAATGCGAATATTGGGAAGGCCAGAGAAAGAAGATAAACTTCACAAGCACTAACATTCCAATTACGGCACTGATTAAAAACCAAAAAACAAGAACCCTTCTTTCTGGTATAATGGACTTGGCAGTGCAAAGGTACTTAGGAACAGAGTGAAATGTTCCCGAGAGAAACAAATTGATTGAAAAGTGGTAATCGGGAGCACCAAATTCCTGCTCGTGGGTTGTTAATGGCGTTGCCCGAGTTTTGTAAGGTTGATTGTTTAACTCGGACCAATGGTGCTCCGAGGATATATAATGTATATATTTTTAACATGTAATTATTTTTTTTTTTTTTTGATTGAGAAAATAAATGCTCCCTCCGGGGAACCCCCGTATCGGGTCGGGGTAAGTAACTCATATTCTGTGGGAGAGAGGAATCATTCACGCAAAAGTCCATACGTTATTACAAAATATACAGGAATTCTAAAAAATATCAATACAAAAAAATAAAGACACCAATTGAACGTAACTTAACAAAAATATTAATGAAAATTTTGAACTAAAGAAAATTTTAAATTGATGAAAGAAATAATTCCAAAACCAATTGAAATTAGGACCGAATGAAAGAAATTGTCTGAGATTTGATGAAAATTCAGAATCGAAAGTAAGAAAAATAATTGACAGAGGTAATTATTCCAGCACCCCTGGAAATTGAGAATGAATGCAATAATAATTCCAGAATTGATGAAAATTCAGAATAAATGAAAAATAATAGTTTCAGAATAAATGGAAGTTCAAAACTTACGAAATAAATTTCTTTTTAGATTAAAATTCAGAATTCGAGAATTATTTCTTTCCACATGAAAATGCAGAATTCCAGAATGAATGGAAATTCAGAATTTATGAAAGTTATTACTACCACAAATGCGGAGGGGGGAACCAAAGACGGGGCCGCTGCAACCGCACCTGTCATACACCCCTATGATGACGGCTCTGAATAACGCCCAATTATACAGTAGAACCTCACGATAACGGACACCCATGGGACCAAAACGTTTGTCTGCTAACGGGGTGTGTCCGCAATTGGGAGGTACGATATACAGTAGAGCCTCGTTTATACGAGTTCCACATTTATACGACGTTTAGGGCGCGGTAGCCCGGTCGATAAGATGCTCGCCTAAAGTACCAAAGGATGTTTAGAGGTGTCACGAGTTCGATACCCAGTTCGTCCTTGTCAGAAAACTTTCCTGACACAGGGGTACAACAAAAAACGGCGACTTGACCGCAGCAAAAATTTCTACCGCAGGGAGTCCCCCATCGAGGGGTTAGCGCACCAACCCCTCGACGAGTATAAAAAACAAGCCTGCCGTTCGGAATCGGCAATAAATTGTAGGTCCCGGTCTAATTAGCCCTCGTGTGCAGAAAATGACCGTGGTGTGACAAAAATGATCAAATGATTATACGACGTTTAGCTTCGGTCGCAATCGGTTCCTATATGTTACTGTGTGTATAACTGATGCACCGGTAATCGTCTCGATAAAGAAAGTTTGATTAAATTTCACTAGATTTATGACTTTTACCGGCGATTATACATAATTCCTAAATAAAGTTGGAAAGTCTGATAAAATATAGAAAAATTAATAACCTTTCTTCTCTTCATTAAAACAATTAATTATTTTCACCCGCACATGATATGTGCACTGTACATATTTTGCATCGAAAATTAAATTAAAATAAGTGTGAAGAAGAAATAAACGTTCATAACAATATCAGTTATGTGTGTTTTCTTCACACGTATCAACGTACTAACGAATCTAACATTACCATTCGGAATCAGCATCTCTTGGACCATAGTTATGTTCAGTTAATCAGGTAATTAATTCACGAATTATCATATTTACCAATACGAGTTTGGCAATATACATGATCACCGTTGAATATGATAAATTCTCGATTTATGAACAAAAATTCACAAATTTTTGTCCGCTAAAGGAGGTGTGAAATACGTTAAAGTCCTATTCCACGGGAACGGGATCAGAAACGTGTCCGTTAACGGGGAGTATCCGTTAAGGGACGCTACACCATTGATGAGAAATGACAGAATTCTCTTTCAGCAATACCGTGGCCATTTCTTTTAGGTTGTTATTGCCATTTCGGTTGTGGAAATTGTTTATAAACGTAAAAGAGCAGAAAACGCAAACGTTTCGACCCAGTTTAAAAAAGAAAGTTTCCTTTTTTTTCCCCAGAAAAAATACACAAGAAGGTCACGTAAACATATGATCCCAAAAACTCTCAATAATAATAATACCAGGAGGAGGAGGGGAAAAAAAGTAGTGAAAAGGAAGTGAAGCGCAGGCATAACTATATACACAACATGGCGAAACGATATTTCACTCAACCCTGTCTAAATACAAAGTTTTTGAAAGAAAGAGGAGGTGGAAAATCTCATGACGTAGGAGGACAACATCACAGCCGACGTTTCTTCCGGCTTCTTTCTTCTTAAATAAGAATAAGACGAATATCTTTCTTGAAAATACTGTGATAACAAACGTCCGAGTTTGCGCGTGGAAAACATCTCACATCACCGATTCATTATGAACAATGGCATCCATTCATCTCTGCAGAACCTTCGGTTACTGGTGAAACAAGTCTATCTGTTGAGTCTATACAGGATGGATACTATCGACCGCCCAATATAATTACACACGTGATTCCTTGTGAAAACGAATACGGAAAGTGTTTTCAATTTTTTAATTTGACCAATGATTATGGAGTTATAAAGCATCACAGAAATTGATGACGTTTCTTTCGAATCCTGCCAAATGCACCGAACGTGCACCAAACGTATAACTTGGCGATGTTCAGATGATAGCAATGCTATAAGGCCATGTGTCCACACTCATATATAAAATCGCCCAATAAATCGCTCGATTTGTCGAACGACAAGTCACAGAACACGTGTTGCGCGACTCGTATATGAGCGTGGACGTGTTCTGCGACTTGAGCTTGCGATTTTTCATAGATAAAAGTCGCAGAACACCCGATTTGTTCTGCGACTGTTGCAGAACATTGTAGCAGAAAACGGGTTCTGTCACTTCGTATATGAGTGTGGACGTACCCTTACCTTGAGAGTAATCAACAAAGCTAAAGCTGTGTGTAGCCAGTTTTCTTTTCCTTGCCCTTTCGCTCAAAAAATTTTACTTAACAGTAAAGAAAATAAAATTACCATATTTTTTGGCAAAACATTTTTTTCAATAGATCATAGATCTTGTATGGCTAACGCTTTATAAATCTGGTGATAAATTTGCCAGTATTGTGGGGCGAAGGTAACACGTAATAACTAGATTAACATCACTCTACACGAAGAGGAAAAAGTGCCAATCGTGAAAGAAAATGACTGAACTTGGCTTCCAACGGTGTTTGAATATTTCAATTTATTTTTAATTAGCGGCAACCCGCTGCATAAGGGAAAAATTGTTTTTCGTTGGTTGTTTGGCGCATAACTGGCCGTTAGAAAAGGGACACGTCACAAAATTTCATAACGTTATAACTCTCTTAATATCCGTCCGGTCCTGAAAAATGTAAAACACTTTTCCATATTAGTTTTTCACAACGGATCAGGTGTGTAATCATTGGGCGGTCGATAGTATCGATATGGACACCCTTCAAAGTGTTTTCACTATAGTGTTTTGACTATTTTCTTTTGACTCTCTCTCTCTTGGAACTACGATACACTTCATTAATAACCGCATTAAACGAATTGTTTTCTCCCCTTTATCACAAAATTATTATTGTTTTTCTTTTCCTCCCTCTCTGAGTTTTGACGAGTAAAAAAAATATAGTATTACATATTTACATCCATATTTTTATGGGCATCATTTTTGAGCCACCTCGTTGAGCTTTCTGTGGCGGGAAATGCAGATGCTGGAATTCCACAAGGGTGGACATTCCCCCATCCTGGGAAATGTACCGTAAAATGCGAGTTATATGGTCAGTCTTCGTATATATAAAAGTTTCTGACCAACGAACTGAAAACGTTGTGCAATCCCACCCCCACACACACACACACACACACACACTATACCATAGATTAGTTTAGATCGATCATGGTACGAAACATATTGTACCAAATTTACAAATGGCTTTTGTCTTCTCGTTCTCGCTGCAATTCTTAATAGTGTCACCTTCTTTAATGATCCGTTAATGTGTGTGCGTGTGGATGAACTCGTATTGGCCTCAGATCAAGAATTCGGCAGTTCCACTAAAACAATATATATTTGTTTTTAATTTTCAGCAATCTAGTGCTTTGTTTATTTGTTTTGCCTTCGCAAATAAACTCACACGTGCTCACGATTCATGAGAGAGCGAGAGAGAGACAGTCTCAGAAAAATTTGAACGTTGCAATAACTGGACTGAGACTCGACCGACTTTTCAGCTGTTGCTGCAAATGAAGGACGTGAAGACGAGAAAAACAAAACGAATTGAGGATGCGGTTAAAGTCTTTTCGACTCCATTGTCGTCCAAGGATAAATCCTCAGTCAGCATCCGTCTGTGATACCAGCAAACTTCCATCACATTATTTCTGGAAATAGCAATGAAGCCCCTCGTTATACGAGGAACACTTTCACTGGATTCCTAAGAATATGCGTACTCGACGACCCCCCCCCCCACCCCATGCCTAACAAGATGCAATCCATCAGCTAATCCGTTCTTGCGAATCGAGCAAAACAAAATAGGTTCAAAGAACACTTTCGAAAGGGTTCGAATCATACAACCAGCACGAAAACCACCAGGCTCTTGGAAATGTTTTATTTGAAACAATGGCAAAGTTTCCATCCGGCAAAATGTGATGTCATTGAACCTAGGTGACCCCCCCTGAAATTCGTTGCATATTATGCTACTTTACCGCACACCAACTTTGATCATATCGCCATACAACAATTTACTACCGATAGGTTTCAGTCAGAAATGAATGCGCTATCTATCGGTGATCACCCCTCTGGTTCTTCGGGAAAGAACTTGTTATCTATGTTCTTTACCCAGGATCGTATCCGCAGACATTTTCATGGTGGTAAACAGGCAGTGACCGCGGTGTCACTCGGGCAATGCATGTTGCAATGTTTGATTATGTTCTAACTTCAATCTCGGGCAAACTCGGTTACAACGGCCTCGGTTGTGACGACAACACGGCTACAACCATCAACAACATGCGGTCCCGACTGATTCCCAATGTGACCATTGTTAGCGAGCCTTGCTTATAACTTCGATGAAAACACCACGTTCTCGTATATAATGACACCTTTTCGACGCTATTGCTTTCGTTTTAATGGCGTTTTACAATGAAAATGTGACCTAAATATAAGCATTCATCTGTGACATATCTCTCATGTTAAATTTTTTTTCCCGCCAAGGGAAATTTGTACGTAATAATGGGTGATTTCACCGACAATAAGTAACATTTTTGGTGACAATTGCCAAATTCCCTTGTTTGCAGTCCCAAAATTTCCTGGTTTTCTTTTGTTTTTTGTTTGTTTGTTTTTTTGTTTTTTTTTTTGATAAAATATGGTCATAATAAAATGAAAACATCGTGTGCAATATTTTATTGAGTCAGATTATACAGGGTGTTCCCGGATCAAATTCCCTTAATTTCAAACAGCGACTAAAAATTAGTTATGTCACGTAGGATGACAATATTAGAAAAATTTGGCTGCCTAACTCCGCGATTTTCATGACAAATGTCTGAAATTCTCATTACGTACGCTACCATTGTTGCGAGTAAACAAAGAGGAAAAGGGCGTCACTATAAGAGGTGAGTGTATCCGGATGAGGGGAGCGGCAGCCCAGATCGATAAGGTACTCGCCTAAAGTACCAAAGAATGTATGTAAGTGTCGTGACTTCGATGTTCGGTTCGTCTTTGTCAGAAACTCCCCTGACAAGGAGGTACGACAGAAATGGCTACAACATGGCCGCAGAAATGCTTGCTACCACCACCAAACCAGAACATGGCTCCCACTCTGTCCCAAAGAGGGATATAAGCGGATAACGAATCCACGCTGGGGAAAAATGCTTGCTACCGAAGGGAGTCCCCTCCCCCACTGAGGAGTTAGCGCAAAACCTCTCGACTAAACATGTGAAATGACCCGTAGTGTGAAAAAAATGATCGATGATCAAATGAATCCGAATATAACATTGTAAAGGATGAAAAAAGGGAATATAAATCAAAAGCAACACAAAAAATTGTGTTTAAAAAAAAAATCAGTGTACTTCCACGTCTACCCATTTTTTGCGTGGCTGAAAAACGGCTCGATGACAGTGTCAAGCCGGTTCCATACAGCAGCGCAAAAACCGGTTTTTTGGTGTGGCTACGCAAAATCAACCATTTAAATCGTCCGCGTTGTGTTGCATCCACAACTCGAAACCGGTTTTGCGGAATTCTGCCGAATTCTGCTGGTGTATATCCGGATTTACGTGGACGGACGCACCGCCCGTTCATTTTGAAGTTGTATGGGGTTTTTATTTTCTGAGCCCCTTATAGTGCTTATTGACCCCGTTGAACACATTGAATGTTTCCGCATCTGAAGAAAAAACTATCCTGGAGGGGAAATCTCAAGTTCACCATGGATAAGACCTAAATATCTCCACAGAACAATTTACGCTTTTTCCTATGGCAACACCAAATTTTCCATTTTTCCATTCCATTTGTTTCCCATAACAATAGCAGCGTTTGTGATGACGCTTGCAGAAAATTTGTCGTCGCAGAGTAAAGGCAATCAAGTTTTCCGAATATTGCCACCCTAGGTCAGTGGTGCGCGAACCGTGGGTCGCGACCTCCTCCCCCCCCCCCCCCTGAAACTTCTAAATAAGAAATTCATTTTTATTTAAAAATACAGTATGTCAAAACTAAAAAATACCTTTATTCAGCTCAGCTAATTACCATGTATCATACAACCTAATTTTATCAAATTCTACTTGTATAATAATCAATATATTGTCTCCGTCGTGCCAGAATAGGAATGTGCAATTTTCTTGCAAAAAAAAGAACATGCGAAATGACGTTTGAATGTTTACTGTACCCATGTTACTCTATAGAAGTTATTTTCCTAAAATGTTTTGCAACGTGTGTTTCAATAGGGTTACACATTCGCAGTTCAAGCACAACTTAGGTAGCAAAACAAGGTATACAAACAGCTGATTAAAAAAAAAGAAGAAAATTTGTACATTCGTGCTTCTGGTATGCGACATACGATAAGTTAGTACGTTTGCAGGGTGACTTAGAGAGAATCACTCAATTTCAAAATTGTACGTTTCTTAAAAATTAAAAACAGAATATATAAAAATAATGGGTAATATATGAATATGCAGGGGAAAATGTGTCTACGTTTCATGAAAATTTTTTGTTAATGGTCATTTTCAAGTGTAGAATCATTTTGAAATCGGATGACTCTTTTTTAATCACCCTGTATACGGAAATCAAGGGCCATACACCTCGCTGCACTTCCATCTTGCATAAGGAACACTAAGTACATCAAAACACAAAGTAAATATTTATATGATATTGAAAAAAAATTGAACATCTTTGGAAGTCAATATCACACCCAGTTTAAAATCGAAACAAGCGTTTCGAAAAATGCTTTCGGGACAGCACATTTGCTGCAAATGTTACGGAATGTCCCGTAAAACTGGGACATATAGTCAGCCCATGTAGGGACCGCCGATAAATTTTTTTCAAATTAATAAAATTTGGTCAAAAAGGGGATCGCAGTTCAAAAAGTTTGGCCATTCCCCTAAGTGACATGACTAATTTTTAATAGCTGTTTAAAATAAACCATTTGCTCCGAACACCCTGTATTTTTCTTAACTAAAACATCTTTGAAATGTCAAACTCGGTTGTAACGACGCAATTTCGGGAAATCTTCGACCATTTTAATCGACTTTAACTGCACTTTGCAAAAAATTACCATTACATCACAACCAGGCATCATTGCTTGCATTTAAATTGGAGCATATCCTGACATGATTGCTTCTTTAGTGATAAGAAAACACACTCTCTACCAATTTAGTACCATGATCAGACTGTCTTTGTCATTTGGCAACTGTTTCATGCATATGAGAATCAGGCGAGATCAAAATAGTTACCTCCAAATTAAATTACGCCTAATCGAACCTAGATTGGTTTGTAGAGCGATTGGTGCAATAACTACGCCTTGGCGCATACCCACAAGTAGAAATTTTCACTGATAAGAAATATTTGTTCAAATTGAAGAATTGCAATGTCATCTCGGTGACTCATTCTTCAGTCAGTCCATACCAGGAAAAACCAATAAAGAAAGGAACAATAGGTGTTTTTTTTTTTTTCATTCCTGATACGAAACCGAGCATTGAGAAATATGTTGGTATGGAAGTTCCCATTGGTTCCTGCTATCATCTATTCTGTCTCACGAGATGAGACAATCTAATTCCTAACCAATCAGCGGTGCGTTAATATTATTGCTGCCAGTATTAGTGTCATACAAGTGGTGACATCATTGTTGTCGTGGTGGCAATCCCGTTTGTGTGTGCGTTTGTGTCTTTCCAGATCTCTTATTTGTCTTTTTTAACGTGCTTTTCCCAGAGACCTTTGCCAAAGGATATTCTTTCTCCAGGTAGGATGACTCATGATCATGGATGACGCAAACAGACTCTGAAAGATCCCAGTAATGTTAGTAGGTGGTGGGAACTGGCACTTGGTTTTTACTGCCAAGAGTAAACATTGTGGCGTTATAATCGCATGGCAGGAATCGCACAACATCATGCAGAGACAGATGCCATCTAGTTTCATCTAACATCTGGTACAAAAATACTAAATTTAAAGAAAAAAATTGATTTCCCACAGTTGCCAGATAAAGAAGATTAATGCCATGTTTTGAGTTCGGAAGAAAAGAATCTCTATCTCTTTGCCAGGTTTAGTGTTTCTTTCCAATGTTGGAGCAGTGTTTCCCAAGGTGTGTGTTGGTCGATACCTTCATGAAAGGAACTTCCCATAGTAGTGAATTCGGAATAGTGAACCACGCGATATTTCGGGGATAAAACTACATGGTGGTCATAAACTAACTTCAACCATATAAAATGAAATTTAAGATATAGTTGTTTCACAGTATACGCTCAACAATGAGAAGAGAAACAAAAACCTAGCTCTCACACCGTTGCGGTAACAGCAATAAAATTTCGAATAATTCAAATAGTGACACTTACGTTTATGCATTGCAAAGTGATCGGCACAGTGAAAAACCATGAATGGCAATTCGAACCGAACTGTACCACCATAAACACCGGTGCATGTTGCAGACAAAGAAAGAAGATCTCGTCAAGGGGTTGGTGCGCCAACCTCTCAGTGGGGGTACTTACTGCGGCAGTAATGCGATCTGCATCATTGGCTGTTTTCCACGGGAGAGTTTGGAGTTCTAATCCCCCTCAAGACGAACGAGATTATAGTGTTTATTTTGCAGAAAAAAAAAACATAACATCCCCCCCCCTTGAGAAAATTCTGCGTACGCCTATGGCCGCGAGTATTGGAGGTTTGGAAACCCCCCCCCCCCCCATAGATCACAGAAAGTAAAAGATGTAATACCTTGCTTATACCATGGGACTTTTTCAAAATATTACCGAGATTTACCGTTGAAAGAATTTTTTTAAACAGAAAAAATCCAAAAACAAATTAAAAAACTAAATTAGTAGATTTGTTCAAAATTTCTGAAAATTTATTTATTGATATCTTTCAATTGGATTGGAGTCAATTTCTCATCGACTTTCACCGATGAAAATATAACTTTTATTTTTTAAGTAAAATTCTTAAAACTTTAATTACAAATTAACTTAGAAAGTACACCGGCGGAAAATAAAATCCCAACACCAAGAAGGAGTAGTGCTAGATAAACGAAATTTTAGAGGTGTGTTTGCACATCTGAAAGATGACACCTATTCGAATTTTGCACTAGACGAATAAGAGTGGCGCTAGTAGATATGCACTATGATCATGCAACTCACGTTTGCTTTAAATACACGATGTAAACTTCGTGAGAGCGTTATTTATCGTCCGGATTGCACGTTGTGAGCTACGTTTGAGTCAAGAATACCTTTAAGGGGACGAAGAAGGCAGTATCGTCAACGTACTGAGTTTGAACGCGGCCGTGTAATACGGCTACGAGAAGATGGATTTTCTTTCCGCGATATTGCGCAAAGACTTGGCAGGGATGTATCCACTGTGCATAATTTTTGGCAGCAGTGGTCACGGGAAGGCACTGTCTCAAGAAGACCGGGCTCCAACCGCACACGGGCCACTACTGAGAGGGAAGACCACCGTATTCGCCGCATGGTTGTGGCACATTGTACTGCATCTGCAGGAGAAATTACAGCTTGTGTTGTCCCCAGAGTGACACAGCGAACTGTAACAAATCGATTACTTCAGGGACAGCTCCAGACGGCCTGTAGCGTTCATTTCACTAACTCCAAATCATTGCCATCTGCGACACCATCAGTGGTGTCAAATTAGAGCTCATTGGAGGGCGGAGTGGAGATCTGTAGCGTTCTCAAATGAGAGCCGTTTCTGTCTTGGTGCCAGTGATGGTCTTACGTTGGTAAGAAGGAGGACAGGCGAGAGCTTGGAAGCAAGCTGTCAGCGACCCAGACACAGTGGACCTACACCAGAAGTTATGATCTGGGGAGCAATTTCCTATGATAGCAGGAGCACTCTCGTCGTTATTCCCAGCAACTTGACAGCAAATTTGTACGTCAGACTGGTGATTGAACCGGTTGGGCTGCCATTCATGAGCAGTATTCAAGGGGTGTTTTCCAACAGGATAACGCTCGTCCTCATACCACTCTGCTGTTACCCAACGTGCTCTACAGAGTGTCGACATATTGCCTTGGCCTGCGAGATCACCAGATCTTTGCCCCATACGTGCTCGATGGGAGATTATTGTAAGACAAATCCAGCGTCATCCACAACCAGCATTAACCGTTGCTGATTTGACTGACCAAGTGCAACAGGCATGGAACTCCATCCCACAAAATGACATACGGCACCTGTACGACACAATGCATGCACGTTTGCATGTTTACATTCACAATCGTGGCGACTACAGTGGTTATTAATGTACCACCATTTCACATTTGAAATGAATTTTCTCACGCTTACTTTAACCTGTAACCTTGAAACTTTAATCAAATAAATACGTTACCTAGATAATTGCTTTGCCTGAATTTCATTCCTCTAAAGTAATTTCTTCTTCTTGGTGTTGGGATTTTATTTTCCACCAGTGTATTAACTAAGTCACAAAGTAAAGTACTTGAAAACTTACACAATAAATTTTTTATTGTGTAAGTTTGGAAGCAATCAATTTCTGAAGAAAAATTTCAAAGAAAATGTTGCAACGAAAATTCCAATAATTTTTTCTACAAAAAAAGATTTAACATTAGAAAAAAAAAAAGTCTTACGCCGGTATTACACTATAAAAGTTTGATAAAAGTTATTTTATAAAACTTGAAAAATGCAACCAATAAGTTCATCGGTTGCATTTACTCGAACGTAACCGATAACCCCTTATTAGTTGAATTTTTCAAGTTTTACAAATGAACTTTTATAAAAATTTTACAATATAATCCCCGCTTTAGAGGAAATCCAAAAATGTCTAAATCAAATTAAAAAATCCAATAAAAATGTTTCGAATGCTGTCATCCATCATCTTAGACGCCTTTTTATTAAAAAAGGAAACACCGTGATCCAGTGTTTCTCAAAGTGTGCGTCGTTGCTCCTAGGGACGTCGTGGCGAGCTAGAGATAATGATTTGTGCGCCGATTTATGGAAGCACGACCCTGCCTTTCTTATTTCTTTCTTTGACTTATCTTTCCGAGTTCACCTCAGCATAATATCCAGAAAATATGTTTCCTTGATACACTGAAGTGAAAGAAAAGCTGGTACACCCACCTAATATATATCGTGTATGCCACCCCCCCCCCCTCGAGTACTCGCAACACGACGAGGGTTTACGGAAAATTCACCGCCATGCAATTCACCGCTAGGAAAATTCACCGCGAGGAAAATTCACCGCCGGAAAATTCATCGCTAGGAAATTTCACCGCTAGGAAAATTAACCGCCGGAAAATTAACCGCCGGAAAATTCACAGCTAGGAAAATTCACCGACAACAGTTCGATGAGAGTCAGAAAGCGAGGGAGTGAGCGATTGTGTTACTGAGTCAGTGAGCGAGGGAGTGAGTGATTCAGTTACTGAGTCAATGAGCGAGGGATTGAGTGAGTGAGCGAGCGAGCTACTGAGTGAGTGATCGAGCTATTGAATCAGTGAGTGAGTGAGCTACTGAGTGGATGAGTGATCTAGTGAGTAAGTGAGTGAGTGAGCTACTGAGTGGATGAGTGATCTAGTGAGTAAGTGAGTGAGTGAGCTACTGAGTGGATGAGTGATCTAGTGAGTAAGTGAGTGAGCTACTGAGTGGATGAGTGATCTAGTGAGTAAGTGAGTGAGCTACTGAGTGGATGAGTGATCTAGTGAGTAAGTGAGTGAGCTACTGAGTGGATGAGTGATCTAGTGAGTAAGTGGATGAGTGATCTAGTGAGTAAGTGAGTGAGTGAGCTACTGAGTGGACGAGTGACCCAGTGAATAAGTTTTAATTTATTTAATAATAGATTTTTTAATCATTTGTGACACTACTAGGTTAAAACTAATTCACTCACTCCCTCACTCACTTACTCACTAGGTCACTCAATCACATACTCACTAGGTCACTCACTCACATACTCATTAGGTCACTCAATCACATACTCACTAGGTCACTCACTCACATACTCATTAGGTCACTCACTCACTCACTCCTCTCTCACTGACTCAGTAACTCAATCGCTCACTCCCACGCTAACTGACTCGCATCGAACTGTTGTCGGTGAATTGTTAGTCGGTGAATTTTCCTAGCGGTGAATTTTCCGGCGATGAATTTTCCTAGTGGTGAATTGCATGGCGGTGAATTTTCCTAGCGGGGAATTGTTGGTCGGTGAATTTTCCGGCGGTGAATTTTCCTAGCGGTGAATTTTCCTAGTGGTGAATTGCATGGCGGTGAATTTTCCTAGCGGGGAATTGTTGGTCGGTGAATTTTCCTAGCGGGGAATTGTTGGTCGGTGAATTTTCCTAGCGGGGAATTGTTGGTCGGTGAATTTTCCTAGTGGGGAATTTTCCGGCGGTGAATTGCTGGCGGTGAATTTTCCGGACACGTACCATAACAGAGATTCTACCAACTTGAGCAGGCTCTTGTTGATATTGCTTCATGAGTTTTTCTCCAACCCGTACACGTCCATCAGCGCGATGAAACTGTCGTCAGACCAGGAACGTGTTTGCAGTCGTCAATAGCCAAATGTCGATGCACATAATTTTGTACCTTGCAGTCATCAAGGGTACTCGAATCAAAGGTACTCGTCAATCGCGAGACACTTATCATCAGCTCAATTGTACACCCTCATTAAAGGATTATCATTATGCTAATTTAAGCATGTGAGCAACCTCTTCAAACATGAGCCAAAACTGACTATTAAAAAAATTTTTTTTTGATTAATTTGTGTTTAATGTACATCAAAATTTCCTTTAAAAAGAAAAAATTAATTAATCAATTTGGGCCGATATCTTTACTAGGATCATTTGAGTTATCTACCTTATGTGTACCTACCTCAGGATTTGAAAAAGGAGTCATTAAAAACCATTTACAACCATTTAAGCCGGTTAAAAATGAGATACAAATATGTGTACTTCAGGTGTACTTCAGGACTTGACTTAAAAAAGAATCATTAAAAACCATTTAAGCCGGTTGAAAATGTGATCCGCAGATGTGTACCTCTGAAATGAACAGGATAAGCTCAATTCTATATAGTCAAACTGTTATTTATCCATTGGCGTATGCAAAGGGGGCCTCAAGCCGAGATTATAGTGTATTTTGCAGGGGAAACCGTGAAACACCCCCCCCCCCACTTTGAGAAAACTCTGCGTACGCCTACGTATTTATCTATGCGCATAATAACAAACGATATATAAATATAGTTTTCTTTTTTTATCAATTCTTTTTTCTTAATAAACTAAAATTGGCAACAAAGGTTTTGGGACTCTGAAAATTAGGTCACGGTTTTGAAGATTTTTTGGGTCCCGCTCTTTCCTTAAGTCTTTGAACAGTCTTGACCTAAATTTGCATACTCGTCGTTCATTACCTTGTACCAAAATATCGCTTTCGGCAATTCTTCGTAAAAACGTATTTAACAGAATTGTATTTCAAACAATCACCTGGCAACAATGATTCTTAAATAGTCTTTTTTAAACTAACAATAAATTTATCTTATTCTTTCTGTGCTCTGTTCCTAAAAAATCGAGGTTTCAGATGATGGTGAACGTTTATAGTGAAGATGAATATATTTCTTAACCGAGCATTTCACGAAAATGTTTTCGGAACTGCATTTTTCAACAATGTTTCGGGATCGATGTAATTTTGTAAATCATTTTTTTAAAACAGTATTTTTTTCCGACAATGAGTTAATGATTTTTCAGTAATGGACAAAAAGGTTTATTTTTCAACAACGGCGTAAAAGGGATAATTTTTCAACAATAGTGTAAAATCAATTACTTTTCAACAATAGCGTAAAATCAATTTCAACAATGTATAAAGAGCAATGATCAGTTGACAATGTCTCAAGAGCAATAATATTTTCATTCAGTGTTTTAAGAGCAATTATATTTTTATTCAACGTTTTAAGAGAAATGATATTTTTATTCAATGTCTTAAGCGCAATGATCTTCTTAAACTCCTAATAAAAGCAATGGTTTTGAGCAATGTTTTCTCAGCGATAGGTAACCACTCGGCAATCATAGCTAGGTAGCAATGATTTTTCAATAATGTTTTTCAGCAGTAGTTGACCAGTTGTCAACGATTTTTCAGCAATGCCATACAAACATTTTTTTAACAATGGTTCAAGATCTGTGATTTTTTTTTCCGATATTTTACGGACAAAGTTTTTAAACAACGGTTGAAGAACGATGATTTTGGAACAATAGAGTCACGTGATTTTTCAACGATCGTTGAAGAGCAATGATTTTTGCCAAAAAAATATTTCAAATGCAGTGCTCTTTCAAGAATACTCTGAGAGCAATGTTCTTTCAACAATGCTTTGAGAGCATTGATTTGTCAAAAATGTTTCAAAGGCAATGATCTTTCAAGAATAATTTGAGAGCAATGATTTTTAAAAAATGTTTCAATAGCAATTATCTTTCCACAATGATTTGGGGTATTGATCTTTCAAACAATGCTTTGAGAGCGATGATTTGTCAAAAATAATTCAAAAGCGATGACCTTTTAAGAATGCTTTGTAATGAGAACTCGGTTATAAGGTTTAGTGTTGATAAGTACATGGTCGCTCATTTTTTTTCGAACAAATCGCGTTTCACTTAAATTTGGGAATTCTCATTGATGAGTGACTTGGGTTTTCTGAACATTGTTCAGCGGTGGTCAAAAAAAAGGGAATAGAATACTCGAATTCATTCTTAAAGGGTCTCTTCGAGTTCTCCTAAAGTCATTCTTCCCCTTTTCCGAGGCTTAGTTCGTCCTGGACTGTAGTATGCTCTCAGGTTTTTCAGACCAACGACCTACAGAGAGACGTAGACTTGGTTGAGAGGGGTGCAGAAATGAGCCACGCGTGCTCTTGTTGGCACACAAGGCTTTAGCTGTGAAGAAATACTTAATTTCTTCAGTATGTTTACATTGGAAGAACGCAGGTGTCGAGAGGATGTAATCGAAGTGTTTACAATTTTCAACGGGATGGATAAGATGGACCGTCAATCAACTGCTTAGACATGTGAACATCAGTATCGTTTAGTAAGCGACAATCCCGGGTTGTTGTATCGCAAGGAATTTTTCTGCAATCGGGTTGTGAATGAATGGAATAGCTTACATCCGGTTGTCGGGAATTTTAACACAGTTGACACGTTTAAAAAGAAGTACGATAAACATAGTGGGATATAAATCGAGAAACTATCCATAGTTAGATAAGACAACCATAATCTTTTCTATGGGCAGTGTATTATATAGTACTAATTACTATTATTTATTCTTTTATTTTTTTGGTGATATATATGCTTTTATATTTGGTTGCTGTACTTTGGTTATATTTGACATCCATATTTTTTGTTTTCAGCTACTTCGTTGGGAAATTTGCCTGTGATGGCTTTTGTATTTGTATGACGACAAAATTTCTTTAAATCTTCGATGTCGATGTACCCGAATTTGACTATAATTCAAATGGCGAAATACCAAAATAATAATTCACACAAAATACAAATTGAAACTGGTTCTAATGTACTTACATAAAATCCATAGGACATGATTCCTCTCCAGATTCAATCCAGGAAATATCGTATCGGATATCTGATATCGGGCAGACCTCTTCCCTAGACACAGTTTCAAATTTCCAAATTTTAAAAAATAAAATTATATAATAACAATAGCGATGAATTTTTCTTGTCGGTGCCTCGGGGGAAAACGAGGCACTTTGGCTCTTTTGGCTCTCGCAAACAGTGTGTATATGTGAGTGAGTACGTGTTGTTTAGTGAAAGAGGACCAGGTGATATTTTGGGGTGACGTCCCCTCTTAACGCACGGCGCACCATACAACACACACACGCCACAGCAAGAGACAGAAAAGAGATGCCTTCTTGCTGGCATGCATTTGTGGAATAAGGGCGTCTTACGTTATAAATAGATCATCATCATTCCGACTCCAAGAAGCACGAAAAGACGAAACCGAATGAACGGTGGTGATGGTGGTTAAGAAAAACCCTCTTCTTCCTTGTTCTTAAGTATATATTTATGTGTTAATCAATTCATTTGACATCGTCCTGGAATGTGTTCCAGCATGGAGTTCAATGAATTGCTGTGGAAATCCAAAAAAGTATAATGCATTTTCCAATGATTTTAAGATCTACAGATGTATTTGTGGTCATGAAATAACGTGATTCCATGTTGTACCATGGAATATATGTCGGGGCCGCCCCCATCAGACGAAGGGCCCGGTGAGAAAATAATACCATTGAGGGGAGTAGACAGTTTCGAGGCCCCGAAAATGATTAGGACCCTTTTGCCCAGATTTTTTACATTTTATGGAGAAAAGGAATGACATTCAAAAATCCTCTTTTATTATTATTATTATTATATTAGAATAGATTACGTATATTGAAAAATATCCATTCAAAAAAAATTTAAACACACTATTAAATGTAAAATGAACATAAAAATTAATGAAAATTTGACACTGAAGACAATTTTACACTAATGAAAATCTTAAATTGTGATCAATTAAGAATAGGGAAAATAATGAAAAGAAATAATGGCATCTCGGCACCTATGAAAATTCAGAACTAATGAAACACAGTTCCAGCACCTATTGAAATTCAGAATTATTGAAAGAGATAAATCCAGTACACCTATGAAAATTCAGAATTAATGAAAAATATAATTTTAAGAATTGAGAAAGCCTTCAATAATATGAGCTCACCCCCCCTGTTTGGTTCGGGTCCCTGGGTCCCTTTGGTCTCTACAACTAGAAACAAAAATTATTTTAGTCACCTGGAGTTAACGTCTATTTTTGTGCTCTCCCTCCTACGATTTTAGATGGAATAAAGGGTGCAGTCGGCACCCGGGGCACCAAATACACCTGACTTTTCTTAGTTTTCCCCAATTTTTTTTTTTTTTTTTTCTTAGTGGTAGCTCAGACACCTTGTTAATGAAAATATAATACATATATTTTTTACTTCTATTACCGGGATTACAGGGCCCCAAAAAGGCCGCACCTTTCACATGCCCCTGGGTTGGGGGGGGGGGGTATATATTTTCGGTTATTAAACAATCATATATATATATATATATATATATATAAACAGGGTTCTTCAAATCATTTTGTGTGAACACTTTTATTTATTCTGAATTTATTTCTTTCATTAAATTTTTATTTTTATTTATTTTCAAATACCTGACATTCATTGATTAATTATTAATTTAGTTAATTAATTCATTAAATTAATTCATTTAATAATTCATTAAATTAATTCATTAAATTAATTCATTAAATTAATTCATTAAATAATTCGTTAATTTAATTCATTAATTAATTATGATTCTATTAAATCTGTAATTCATCCGATGACTCTAAAATTATTTTCTCATGAATTTTAAATTTTCATCAATTACGAAATTATTTCTTTAAAAAATTTTCAAATTTTTCATGAATTATTACTTTTAACAATTCTGAAACTGCTCCCAATAATTCTGCAATTATGTGTTTCAGTAATTCTGTGTGTGTGTGTATATATATACGTATATATATAATATAACTATATTTTCATTAATTATTGATTTTCATTGAATTTTTTTTCAATGATTAGAAAATGATTTGTTACATTTTGGTGTTTTTCAGCATTTCTTTAAATTCTGTAGTTATGTATACCTTTTGGATGCTGCATTTGGCCTCTCGAAATATGTAGCCTATAATAAATCATAGGCCTCAAAAATTGTTTTGACTCCGAGTCACCCAAATTCGTTACGACGGCCTTTCAAATGCAAAGAATCGTTATTGAATCTGGATAGTATCTCACATTTTACATACAGCAGTACAGATTTCAGTGGCCAGAGCCAACACCTTCTGTGTATAACAGAAAGCCTCCGCGCGAAGCTCGTGACGTCACTGGGGTCGTCCATTTCACCTATAGCCAGCCATTGGATATACCTACTGCAAAAAATGGAAAGATGTCGCGTACGTCGGCCTGCTATATTCATTGGCTGCAAGTGAAATGGACGACTCAAGTGGCGTCAAAGCTTCGCGCTGAGGCTTTCTGCTATAGAAGGTGTTGCCAAAGCTCTTTAACTTTTTTTTTTTAATTTAACGTTTTTCTGTGCAAAAAAAATAGCTATTTTTCTAAAAATATTCGGCGGGCCACAGAAAAAAGCTCGGAGAGCCACATTTTGCCCACGGGCTATAGGTTGAACACCCCTGGTTTATGTAGTGATCATACACGGCAGTAACCAGGCAGGTGATGGTCGAGTGGACAAAGTGACGGACTCACGACGCGAAGACCCGAGTTCAAACCCCACCGGCACCACAGCGGTGTTTGGCTTTCTGTGGCTCCCAACTTCGATTCGTCAATCGAGCTGATCTCCACGTTAAAAAGGCTCGCTACAGAGAGCAACAGGTCTACAACGATACAAATATTCAATTACTAATCACTTCATTCACAATTGGGAAATATAGATGGCAGCACGAAAATACACTATATACGCAATTAGACTGCTAGGTACACACACTTACACTTCCTTTACAACTCAAACGGTAGTAAATGGCCTTGGCGATAGACCGGTAATGTGCTCGGTTTCGAAGAAAGGAATTAAGTAACCAGAAATTTCTTTTGCGGCTTATGGCTTGCAAGGGCGTAGCGGGGGGGGGCTTGGGGGGGTCTGCCCCCCTCCCCCCGAAATGTGAGAAAATGATCGAAAAAAGGGGGAAAGATGGCAAAATTTATTGTTCTATCACTTTGGTTCTCCCCCCCCCCCCTCGAACAAAATTTCTGGCTACGTCCCTGATGGCTGGTATTTTGAAGAAGGATCAAAGTGAAAACATGTTATTCTATTTATATAAGTCATTTTCTCACATTCTGGAGGAGAGGACTGGACCCCCCACACCCCTCGCACCGGCCTTGAATCATACCCTAATCTTTACACGAAAAAATGTAACAACAAACAGAAATACTAAACAAAAGCCACAACAGCCATAAAACCCAATGACAAATGAAAGGCTTCTTGGCCATAGGCCAGGCTGAACAGAGTGGAACTCTCACTATTACACACTTTCCAAGCGACTGTTCATTAGCATCACAATCGAGGGGGTCACTGACATCCTTTATTTTTAATTTTCTTCTTATAAAATGGTGATGTTGCCCTTCCTGTGTGCTTTTGATAGAAGAAAGCGGCCACGTTTTACAATCAGCAAAAACTGTGATTTAAAATACTGTATTCGAAGGTCTTCGAAGTGCGACAGATTCTCTACGAATGCCTTCAGGGCCATCCAAACAAGAAACGCCGACACGAAGAAAACATTGAAAATAGGGGGGGGGCTGAAATACAAATACAAAGGCCCCCAACAGACAAAATGCCCAACAGTGTGGCTGAAAAAAAAAGACTAAAAAATATGGATGTCAAGTAATATATCTAAACCATGGTTTTCCAACTGGTGTTACGCGGGAATCCCATTGTTCTGCCGCAGGCGCCTACCCTAACGGGTGGAGCGAATTGTGTATGTTCGTTCGATCATCCCGTATTTTACGGGACAGATAAATTTTCCTATATTATTCGGCTCTTGCGAGGGGCAGTCATTCACATCTTCAGCTACGAATAGAGCAGAGGCAGGCAGGCATCTTGAGCTGCAAATGAAGCCGAGGCAGGTATCTACAGCTTCGAATGGAGTGAAGGCAGGCACACCCTGCAAATTGATCACCTGCAAATTAAGTGGAGACAAGTTTCTTCAGCTGTGAATGAGCCGAGGCAGATATCTTCAATTACAAATAAAGCCGAGGCAAATATCTTCATCTGCAAATGGAGTGGAGGTAGGCATCTTCAGAATGTGAGGAGGATATCTTCAGCTGCGAATAGAGCGGAGACAGGCATATTCAGCTAGGAATGAGCGGAGGAAGGCGGTTTAAGGGTGATGAGTCGGGATTTATTGCGTGTAGGTGCATCATCATCCGGTATTTTACGGGACAAACAAACTTTTCCGATATTATTCGGTCCTTGGGATGGGGTGGCTGCCCCCATAGCCCCAATCCCGGATTCACGCTTGGTTCTGCTGAAGCTTTTTTGGGGGTACCGCATGCTCGAGTGCCACGGAATCCCTAAATATCTCAGGACCCAGAGAGCTTTCAAATAAGAAAAATATCTTGTTACTAATACTCGCAAAGCTGTTCTTTATTTCGAGTTTTTATTTAGATAGTGTCTTGTTATAGAGAAAAATACTCTTTTCACAGGTCATTCCCGGTAGTTCTGAGACTCCAGACGTCCATTCTTTCTTATTCACCATGAAAAAAATGTTCCCTTTCTTTGTTCCTTTTTATCCATAACCAATAAACGGCTAAAAATAAAATTTTATCTGTAAAAATCTGCTTTCTAGAAAATATTTAAAATATGTATACAGTTCCGTATTCTAACATGTAGAGAAACATCAATGAACTGGAATATTCTTTCTGCTATCTATCAAATAAAACTGTTATTGTTCTTTGATTGAAATTGGTAACCAGTTCCTGATTAATGTGCCACATGGAAAAAGTCAAAATAGTATGATATTAATGAATATTTTATAAGCAATAATATTAGCTCAATTGTCATGAGTGCTTCAAAATTTTAACATTTGTTGTTTGTTTACGATAAATTAACATTAGTAAAATGTACTGAATGTAATCTTGTTACGCATTTTTGAAATTATAATGGAAAGTCAGAAGCAGTTCGATTACAAAAACAGCCACGGGTTACTTTCTGATGATGTTCATCGCTATGACCCTCGACCACCACAGCGGCAGAGAACGTACCCACATTTTGAAAATAAAATGTTAGGGGACATATTTCATATGTAGGGATAAAATTTTTCCCACGAGCATCGGTGTTTATCATGGCCCTCAAAACCTGGACCCAGGTTCCGTAGACCCAAATCTTCGGTAGGCCTCTGTAGTGAATTTAAAGTGAAAAAAACAAACAAAAATAATGAGATTTTTCCCGGCCTACATGCTAGAGACCTGCCGAGTTTCCCCAATTGAGGTGTCGTAGTGTTGACTTAGACCATTGAGGATAGATGCTTGATTTCGTACTCACGAGATATTCACCGACCCCTCAGATGAACACCCTGTTATTCAATGGTTCACATCATTATTATTTCAGTTTCAGAGTTCTTGTAAGGATGATTTTCTTCTGGTGATATTTATCAAAGCTCTTGATTTGTGAATATATGCTCTCGCAATATGCCCGATAAGCTCACAGGACCCCAACCTTGTGGCTACGCACCAACATTAGGGCAATTTTAAGAGCATCATGGGCATCTCGGGCACATGTTGTTCAGGTGCCCCTATCTGGTTAAATTCACATCTACTAGTTTACATACTTTCAGTGCCGTCTTAACGCATGGGCCCACCCGGGCACGGCCCGGGAGCCTCAAGAGAAGAGGGGCCTCACAAAAATGAGCACTTACTGAAATTCCTGAGGATTGTCCAGGTAGGGCCTCAGTAAAACCAATTAGCCCATGATGCTCTTCAGACGGCCCTGCATGCTTTCTTTTGAACATCATACTGCCGGATCTCGAATAATCATGAGACTCTCCTATATATCCGAGGCTCCCCGGATAAGGCCCATTCCTTTAAAAAGAAGTGCCGAGAGTCCACCATTTTACAAAATATTGAAAATCCCCATTTGCAAAGTCAAAAGAAAAAAAATCTTAGAATAGTTCATTTGAATTCTTACAGGTGGCAGAACATTACCAAACCTGTAAATTTCTTAAACGCGAAAACATCTAATTTAACTCTAAGTATTTTTTAAATTTCTCTCATCTGCATTATAACTTCCACGTTTGAAATTGCGAAACCTTCCCAAATTGCTACGTATTTTAAGATTTTTTTTTTCAGATTGTGAGCAGATAACTACTTTGGGGTCATTCAAGTATTACGCCAGCATCGAGAGGGGGGGGGGAGGAGAGGGCTTCGGATTTGCTGACTTTTGATGACAAGGGGGAGGGGGGTTTGAAGGTTGCTTACGTCATCAACCACCCCTTTTTGAAGATATGAAATATTCTAAGCTGCTGACGAAATTTTGCTGACAGGGGGGAGGGGGGTCAGTGTTTTTCTGACAAGAGGGGAGGGTCAAAAATGGTTGAAAATCTGCTTCGTAATACTTGAATGGCCCCTTTTCCTCTGAACAAGAAAACTTATTCCGCCCATCGCTTACATTTTCCCCACTATGATACAAAAACATGCGTGTGGTTGGTTCTCTAGGAAGAAGAAATACTTTTTAGGGAAAAAATCTTTTTGTGTTATTCATGCTGAACGTATATTTCTCTCCGCCCACTGGAAGTTGGTTGGTTGGGAGATGGAATACATGTTTTAATGCAAAAGTAGCTTCATTGTGTTTTTAGAAGACGAAATATCTCGGGGTGACAGAAATAATTAAGTTTGACAAGATTTCTCAGGATTGCCACTGAAAGAGTTAAAAAAAACATTCATTGCTTTATAAAATTCAAATTTCGTCAGACTGTGCACTGGCCCCCCTCTATTGTGAATTTATATTACGAAAAGCAAAAAATTATGAGAATCATCTCGTTCCCCGGAACGGAGCTCTGTAAGTCTCACCCCCCCCCCCTGGTGGAGTGATGCAGGGGCCTCAATTGTATAGAGGCTTCCACGATAAGATCTGGCACAACAATTTATGACAATAAATTTGTACATTAAGTGTATATTGAGTGTGGTGGTGTTTAAGTCCTCTTTCATTTCGTCCTGGTGCTTTGATCTGTGCACAGTAGAAACACTTTTTTGGATATATATTCAAAAATTTGTTTGAGTTCCATAGAACAGCCTCAATATCATCAAGATTTCCGCGGAAGAGAATTATAACTAGAGTCCTCATTCATTTTCCTTCTATTTTGGCCCTCTTTTTAGAATTAATATGCATATAAATGTATAAAATCAAAGATGTTTCAAAATAAGTGCATATTTTTGAACGTTTATTTAAAGTCAATCACTTTTTATATAATTTTTTAAATAAATATTGCTCATAATATTTTCGATTCCCCCCGCCGGTGGGATTTAGAGAATTAATAGTTTGTAATACTGTATTTTCCAAACATCAGCCGTTTTATTATAAGGCTATACAGATTTGTCAAAAGTATTTTTTTTTTTAGAAATAGTATCGAAATTCTTTTGTCACTGGTATTACATCACAGAGCACAGCTATAACAAACTGGAAATTCAAAATGTCCAGATAAAAAGTATGAAGAAGTTATTTGCATATATACAGTACATACACCACGGTGATAAATCCGGCTATCGTGCATGATAACCGGCCTGGCCATTTTGGTAAGTTTGGTAAATTTTGCAAATTTATCACATTTACCGGTGATTATGTGCGATTCCCAGCATTGGTAATATGATAAATCGCAATAAATTACTCAAATTTACCACAAATTCTGCTTAAACTCCAATCTGGGATGATGGATTGGATCGGTTATGTTGACTAGGTTTAAAAATTATGATGAATGTGTGTGCGAAGAAAGCGCACGGCGCGAACATTACAAAACATAATAATTTACGCGTTTTTATCCTTATAACTATTATCTTAATTTATTTTTATTTGCAAAATATGTGTGGTGCACCGGTGCACCCATCACGTACGGGAGAAACAGGTAAGTTGTTGAATTTAAGTGATGTTTTCGCATGATTTCTTCCATATTTATCAAAATTACCAACTTGATTCGGGAATTATGTATAATCACCGGTAAAAGTGATAAACGTAGGAAAATTCATCAAACTTACTGAGACGATTAGAGATTATGCATAATAACGTTTGATAAAAGATCATTTATAAAACTTGAAAAAAAAAACAACCAATAAGCCTATTGATTACATTAGCTCGAATGCAACCAATCATTACCTCCTAGAGATACATCTAACTCTAGGAGGTAATGAACCGATGCACTTATTGGGTGCATTTTTCAAGTTTTTTATAAAAGAACTTTCCTGAAATTTTTATTGTGTGATGCCGACCTTAGGCCGGGATTACTCTATAAAAGTTTTGTAAAAGTGCTTGTACAAAACTTGAAAAAATACAACCAATAAACAGATCGATTGCATTTACTCGAATGTGATCGATCAGCTTATTGGTTGTATTTTTCAAGTTTTATATAAAAGCACTTTTACAAAACTTTTACAGTGTAATCCTGGCCTTAGAGTGCATAGGTGTGGTCTTTTACAGAGACGAAAGCTAAGCGGACTATAGCTCAAGCTTGGCACAAGTGTAAATCCGCTCCTGGATGTGTCGAATCAAATCTTTTGTCCATGGCCTCCACATCCATCAATAGGGCCCCTAGGATGGAATCTGTGGCCGGGGTCCCTAAGTTAAACTTTTCACGGGCTCCCTCTGTAGTGAATTCGTGGTTTGGAAAAAACAAAAAAATACTGAAATGCATCCCAGGCGCCCCTGGCCGGAGCCCTGTCAGCCCCACACCTATAGGGGGGGGCATGATTTCATCACATCGGAATGTTTTTGTTTTTTAATTTGATATCAAAACCACCTTATGAATAGTTTTTTTTATTGCCACTAGAGTTTAGTCTAGAGTCTGATGTCGTCTGATTTTTGTCTTCCGAGCTATGTTGACTAAAATGTTAACCGTGAGCTATTATGGCTGTAACCGCAAAATTTACGCAGTGAGACGCGTTATTTTTTATAAAGAGATTATTAAGTAATAAAATATAATAACTAAACAAATAACTCATAATATAGACCATAATCAGTCACTGAGTTATGCTCAAAAGTTATTTTTAGAGTTATTTGTTATTTAAGAGTCGAGAACTTGCTATCATGGATCAGGGCTCCCAGTCAGCGCTAAGCGAGTGTTTGAACGTGAGTATTATCGTAATATAATTGAATTATACGTGTATTGTGAATGTCAAATGAAACTGAATATGATGCGAATACCAATAGTAATCATTCTCATCAATTGAAACATCCGTGCTGTGTGAATTCCAGGGCCCCCAACTAGATACTTGGCCACCCGGGGCAAGTGCGCATTTTGACGCCGCCCCCCCCCCTCTGCAATGTTGAAGGAGAGGTTTGGGAATAAAATTTGCGCCCCCTCTGGTCCAGGGCACGAGACCCACCTGCCCCCCAGTTGCGGCCCTGGTAAATTCAGTCCATACCCGACACACTATCTTAGCTTTGTGTGGCCATTTATGTACTGAGATCAAGATTGTTTTTATCTAAATAAAAGTGCTACAAGTGTTGGAGGTAAAGCGTGAAATTTAAAAGAAGAAAAATCAAGTTCTGGAGTAAAAATTTGTTAAACCGGGTGGAACTTTGAAACTGCACATTCAATACTGATAGAGATAGGAACTGAGAGACACCCAGGCTCTGTCACACTCAGTGATATAAGCACATTGTCCCTGGGGACTCGGGTGCCTCCGGGGAAACCTAACCATTTAATGATCTTGAGAAAGATATATTACATACATGGCCAGGTGCCATTAAGCACCTCGCCAGTAAACAAGTATAAAATTTGTAATCGAAAAATGGTGATTCATGTAAATAAATCACAAAATCATCGTCATAATCGGGAATAGTTCTTGATAAAATTGATCTGCTTCTCTTCAGGGATTTTCATTGGATCAGTAACTATCACATCAATGAAAGCTGTCAATCTGCTGCTGGGTTGATCTAATCGCAGCACCGTGTAGTTTGATTTGGTCCAAAGACATTCGTCAGTAATTGCTGCCTATATCCAGCTTTTCGATAAGCCAGCATGGATCAAACTATTCTCAACTACTCAGGCTCCTCTTCTCTAAACAGATGTACGAGATCGCTGTCTGGGTGTAGTTGACGTCGTATTCTAGTGGATCATTCAATAAACACATACAGTGAAACCTTACTATGGGTTCAACTGTTTAAAAGTTTCACTGTATGTGCAGTTCTAGGGGAAAACAATAATATATCCAGCTTTTTTATGGTCATGTTCAGCACACTGAATAACACAGGGAATGAATATTATTGTCAAAATTGTTGTTCAGTGTGATTTAAAGGACACTTTCATATCAGAGGATGCAATAACTTGAATATTCAAAGACAAATAATACGCACAATAGCCAAAAATATTCCTGGCATGTTAGCTTGAAAACGCCTCCCAAAATTTGCAACCTTGATAGCAGATATGTGTTTGGTATAGTTTTAGAAACCCTTTATCAAGCTGCATTGTTTGACTGCATATTTTGTTCATTCAATTTTTTGTGTATAATTTATTCGTAGTTTTCCACATATTTTGATTGATTATTGCAGGTTAGATTGATTTCATGCAATGAATTAAAGTTTTAGTGCAATTGTACGTGTTCTTTGTCAGCCATCGCCAGACTGGCGATTGCTTGGTGTTAAAAAACTAAATAACTGTGCTACGTTAACAGTGACCACACTTGTGGAAAATTAACCAAAACTATGGTATATACAGCATTTTTATGGTCATGTTCAGCACACCGAATAACATAAGAAATGAATATTTTAGTTGAAAATGAAAAATTTTGTTCAGTGCGATTAAAAGGGCACTTTCATATCAAGGGATGTAATAACTTGGGTTCACGCACACACAAATGCAGAATCCCTTCATTCATCGCCAATTTCTCGTATTTGCGACACAAATTTCATGTATTGTTCTTGAGACAATATTAAAACACAGAGTTGTCCCCTATGAAAATTAATGTTTCAATATTCAACTGCATAAATTCATAGGCTGTTTATAGGTTGTTTTAAAATTAATTATGGGCCCATAAAGTGCATCGAAGAAATTCCACAGCTTTAACTAAGAATTTTTTAGAAGTTTAAACAGGCAGATGAATAACTTGAAGTTCAAAAGGGAGGAGGAATCGAACTAACTACCTAGCGCCCTTCAAAAAAGGAAAAAAATGTTCATTTCTACGTTTCTTTAAATCTAGATTTGTTTATTTCATGAGTCGCGCAGGAAGTCACCATATTGGTTAACTTGGACACAGTTTGTATGTCTCTCAAAGAAAGAGGGAGATATCACGTGATCCAAAAAGCCTCATTGAAGAAAACCCGGGCAACGCCGGGTAATATAGCTAGTAGCCTATATAAAACATGATTCCAAGTTTTTAGGGGAAAAAATTAAATTTACATCAAGCTTCCTTGTTTAACACTTTTTTTTCAAGCTGAGACAGCAAGATTTTGAGGTTTTGCTACAAACGATGATTTTAAATAAATAGGCATAATATAAAACAAATTAATAAATATCATATGACACAAAATTAAATTAAGAACTAGAAAAAAAATTAAAATTACCACCAGAGTGCTCTGAAATTTTGTAAAAAAAACTAGTCTTGGAAATGACAATTTTTTTAATTGCTGTTTAATTTATTTCAGGACAGAAACGCAGCAACTAATTACAGCTTTGAAAACTTGCCCGATGTTATACTATTGAAAGTATTTGAATTCCTTAGCATTGGCGATCTCTGTAAAGCAGGAAGGTAAAGTCTTTTCTTTGTTTTTTTTTTTCCTTCCACACACAAATCAGTGTAACTCTATCGTTATAGCCTTCCACCTCCAGACCAACCATGACCCCCGCTCTGTCTCTCGAGGGCGTAGGGCATATAAGCTGGTTCGTCTTAGGAGACATAAGCCACGGTGGGAAAAAAGCCTTCCACCGTACAAGATCCTGTAGACATGGTACGAGCCTCTTCAGCATATACATCAACTGCGTGTGGATCTTTACGAGTATTTCTTTTGGTTGCTTGCCTGATAAATCATCTTAACTCATCATTCTGCTTGCATTAAATGGGAGCTTAGCTAATTGCTCAAAGACCATTCATGCCCTTGCATTTCCAGTACCATGTTATAGAAAATACCCAAGATTTAAGAAACTGACTTCGCTCTACTTCCATTTATTATTTTTCATTTTTAGTGTGATCATTACCTACTTCATAGCTGCTAATTCTCCAGAATTTCTACTCCATCTCCCGGACACTTACAAACAAATCCTACTTTCCTAGCTACATTATAGAAATTTAGTGCATCGTGATTGGCCTAAATGAGCGAAGAACCATTACGTCACTTATAGTAAAATGTTTGCTAGTGATGTTTAACAATAGATATATTTAATTGTGCTTGAATCCTACATCCTAATTGGAGTAAGGGTTATAGTGTGGGACACACGTTCCAAGGCTTGTATTCGATTCTCTCTCAAACCCATCCAAGATTTTTTTTCCCCCATCCTTCCATCTTTGTTGTCATTTATTGATTTACTAAAAAATGCTTTCATTTTTTCCAATTTAATTAAATCTGGTTCAGGTGCATCAAGATGACAATGATAACAGTTCGCAAAGCAAGTGCCCAGTGAAGGTGGGCCCTACTATCATTTACCTATTCACTATAAAATGCTTTCATTTTTCATTAATGGAATTCAAAATTCAGTTTCGCCAAAAACTCTGACCCTTGTGACATTTTGTTATCTTTCTTTCTTGCTCGTAGTAACCAGTCACTGGTATGCTAATGTTTCTTGTGTTACTAAGAATGTAAGGACTGTAATTATGCCAGTCTCCTTAAAAGTTCTTATATATCTCAAATTCCGACCGTGATTGTAAAGAAATCTCACTTTTGAGAGGAAAATATTCCTAAAGAATTTATCGGAAAAAGAGGCTGGTAATTTTGTTTTTATCCCAGAAATGACTTCACAAATATAATGCAAATTGCCGCCATTGCATCAAATCACAAAAAAAAAATTCAATTTTCGGGGCAAAAGCCAAAATTTGCCTAACAGTCAGCATCAATTCAACATCAGGAATCATGGAGATATTAATAATAATCTTCATAATATCTCCGTAATACCATAATCATCATAATACCACAGGTCCATAACACATACACACATTTTTCCAGCATGGCCCAGGTCTGACAACCAGCTTACATCTCTTCTTTGAGACAGAGTGGCTGACCATGATCTGGTAAGTAGGTTAGCTATGATTGGCAACTTGGCGTGAATCAGTGATGGCTTGCGTGATGTCACTTTTTTTGTAAAGGGGAAATATCCCTACAATTTTACTTTCAAATACAATGCCACAACAGGCAAAATGCCCAACGAGGTGGCTGAGAAAATGGTGACTCGTTAATGAACAATCCCGACATTGTTTTTCAAATATTCATTTATATTTATTTTTATGCAGAATTTTGACCTATGCAAAACCTCCCTAATTCTCACTCTCCAAAGGTGGCAGCTATGCTACTTACTAAAGATTAACATCTTTGGTCTGTATCTATGGTGACATAATTAGGGCCTGAAGTTGGGGGGAGAGGGGGGTATTAGACTGATGAGATTTAGGAAAATTCACAAAAGCAGGACCCTATAAAAAATTCAAACCCTATAAAAAAACAGACTCCTTCTTATGTACGATGCTTAGAGTTGGTGGTACCGGTTCGGGATATACAGATTGCTTCCAGATTTCTCCTCCCAGTGGGATTACCTATTATGTTTATATTCCATCGATCCTATTCAATACCAATGAAATAAAAAGCTGGAATTGATAATTGATTTATCTATCGTTTTTGGCACAATGTGTTTTAGTTTATAACAAAGGTATTGATGAGATTTCATTTCTCTTTTAGGGTTTGTGTGAGATGGTATCACTTGTCGAGGACACCGATCTTGTGGAGAAACGTTGATGCTCATGACATGCCTTTAACACCGTTTCAAGTGGAGAAGCTCATTCCTGTTCTTCCATCATCAGTTCTGTACCTGAGAATATGTAGCATGGCGATTCAGAATAGCATACCGTTTCTTCGACCACATGTGGTCATGGCTATAAGGGAGCACTGCCCATTGCTGCGGACTCTGATCATCGAAAATGCATTTGTTGCGAAATACGTTCATTACACCGATATCACAGTTGAAGATTTGCCACAGAATCTGACTGTCTTGTCACTGCGAAAGTCGTTCTTTCACACTGATCAGTTTTTTTGCAGCGTCAGTCATCCAACTGTGCCAAAAATCAAGGTATTGGATTGTAGTGCGTGCTGGTGCATAAGAGACTATGACCTGACTTTTTTCACCAGACTGAGTGATTTACAAGAAGTATATTTGTCTGGATGTTACATTTCTGATCAAGGAGTTGAAGATCTTTTGAAGCTGTCTGATGGTTTGAAAGTCCTAGACTTGGAAGCAACGTTCATCAAGGACAGAACCGTGCAAATGCTGTCTGAAAAATGTAAAGGCCTCGAGAAACTTTTTTTGGGCAACACAAACATAACTGATCTCGCATTTGCGTCTCTATGCAAATCATCTTTTCCGAAACTCTCTTATCTATGCATTACAAAAACGCTTTTGACTGAAGCTGCCATTGTATCTGTAGTTCAGAATTTGAAAAGCTTGAAACATGTCAGCATCAGTACAAGAGTTTTCAGCGAAGATAACATCGAACCAACTTGTATAAGTGTATTCAGAACTGCCTATAAACTAGTGAGTTATGAAGCTGGGAATTTAGGTCCTAATAAATTTTGTGACCATTTCCTAGATAACATGAAAGATTATAAATACTAAATATGTGGGGATTGAATTAGTTTGTTATCTAGTCATCAGAGGGCTTGAGGGAACCCTGGGGTATTTCTCTAGTTACCTTATAGTTTTGGCTGCTTGTGTCTATGTTTGATTTACCAGCCGCCAGACAAGTGTGTCTACATCCAGTCCGATGTCCGAAAATAGATTGCGGTCGAAAAAATTGCATGTCAAAAGAAGTTCATGGGAAAAAATCTTGTCTGCTGGTACGGTGTAATTTGCCTGAGACATTTCACGCCCCAAAGCAGAATGCTTTGCATTGTTCTGCAACAAGCCCTCAGCTGACTAGAAAGGTTCTGCAGTAAACGATACTCTCTTTACTTCAAAATATTGAAGGCAGATGGCAGCACCAGCAAGAACAATAAACAAGCGCAACTGACAAGAGAAATGCATTAGGGGCATGCATTCACACAATACGTTCCGACATGTACCGATTCGTTAGAAATTCTACAGAGGAATGTGTACGAGGTGCATGTATGGTCAAGTAGTATTAGTAAAAAAAAAAAATTCATAATAGTGTTTCTACACTTTTCTCAAAATTCTTCCAGGTTGTTCTGCAGCGTATGTTACAGTTTTTGCCATATTCCGCTATGGGGATCCTGTAAACAGGGAGTAACAGGTTATTCTTCTGGAGCCCTTGCATGAGGGGACGTATTTGATTCTCTGGAGAGACAGGTGCTATATTAAGACTTACAATGCAATAAAATTTATCCACTAAATATGGCAATAATCGAAACAAACCTCAATTCATGTTCTGGAAAATTGTGAAAAAAAAAGCTGCAGAGATGGTACTTTTGTATATAGCACATACAACGCCTTGTAAAATCGTTGAGTGACTGATTTTTTTGTTCTCGTCGGTTTAAGCATAAATTTATTCAGGCATTTCAGCTCGGTGAATCTATATTAAATATTGTACATACGGCTGTGTATATATTGGGATTCAATGTTGCGATAGACACTACTTGATTTTTGTGGGTAGAATCGAATTGTGTAAATTTAGTTTTTTTTAGTTGCATTTACATCCGAAATAAGCCTACATGTTAGCGGCTTTCTCACAGTATGAAACTGGCTGAAAGATTGTGTTAAGTCATTAGCATCAGCATTTGCAGTAGTTCTATCTCCCGAATCAGCCAAATGCATAATTAACATTATTATCTGTAAGAATCGAAGCATTGAATGGTGGTTTTTTTTTTGTTACTGTTATCTTCAATATTCTTTAAATTGTATCATACTGTACAATATCTTTTTTTGGGTGTTTTGTTGCTTCTTGTTGTAATTATAAAAAAAATTGAATATTTAACTCTTCTGTGTGTGGGGTCCTGATAAGCCTGATTTTTTTATTATACCTTATTGTACAGTATCTATGTTTTTAATCATGTTATACTGTTCTTGTTGGCTTTTTGGGGTGTCAGGTTTAGGGTGTCTACCGTCATGGGGAAAAGTCATGAAATGCCCAAATAAGAAAGGTCACCGATTTTCGGATTTTTCTTATGGCAGAGATCTTCAACCTTTTTCCAGTTACAAGCACTGCCTGCACCCATCATCAGAAGAAGAGCGCACTTTTATGGCAAGTTTGATATACGAATGCATGAAATCATGATGATTTCAGTACTTGAATGCAATTAGTATGAGGTGTTCACTTGGAACGTTGATCAAGTGCTTATGAGCATCGAGCACCATGAGGCTTGCAAGTAACTGGTTGAAGATGCCTGTTTTATTGGTCTTCCCATCAGGAAAAAAAATCTCTACAGTGAGAAGCAGAAACAATCCGGTTTTACATTTTTATTGTGCTCAAATCTTGACAAAATGTTTCATTTTGTGATCAAATAAGCTATCCCACCAAATATGTTAAATCGTCAGTGTCCCTAAATAAGTCATAAAGCCACCAAATTTTCTCTCAATTATGACATAAGACTGTATGTGTAGTGATTTGACTAATCAGACAAAAAAAATCATAGCCAAATTGGCGAAAGCTGCTTATGATTAGCCAACAAAGATTCTCGCTTGCTATTCCCATAAAAGGTTAAATTATCTGTATCTCTGATCGGTCATGTCTGTCTGTCATTACTAAAAAAATCATGTCTGGGAAAAGTTGCGAGGAACATGACCACAATTAGTGGGTGTGTTAAAGTACAGAGGCAGCTCTTGGCTGCGTGGCACACCACTCCTGGATTTCTGCCAAATCTGAGGTGGAAAGAGGCAAAAAAAAAAATTAGGGAAAATAATTTTTGTGCACTCTAGAAAGAGCACCAAACTCAATATGAAGGGACAAAAAATATTTGGGATATTAATTTCTGTCCTCTCTAGAAGGGGGACAAAATCTGAGATGAAAAAGCAGAATAAAAAACTTCCCCTCCTTATATGTAGGAATTGTTGGGGGGTGCCAAAAATAGGTCCCGCACAGGTAGAGATTTTGTCTCGAGCCATGCCTGTTGAAGTAAGTGTAGAGGTCAGTTCTGCCAACTGTTATTTTCCTATTACATTTGGTCATTTTTTCGGCCATTCAGTTGAAGAATACCCATCTAGTTGCTATTCTGGTCTTTTTCAAAAATGTTCTTGTGTGTACTAGTAGTCCTGTGTTCAGCATAGTTCAACCCCCTCGGAGTAACGTGCTTATATCCCACACGGGACAGAGCCTAGAGCATGTCTGGTACTGCAGTAGTCTTGTGTCGATATTAATCACATGAAAGTAAAGAGTTCTCCCTCCAGAAAGTACAGGATGTATGGTCACCAAATAATTGTTAAAATTAATTCTGGTTATTCAAGCTAGGGGTGGGACAAATAGTGATTTGGCCAAATATCAATTTCCTTAAAATTCATCACAATTATGAATAAAACTGATGTTTTTAATTACGCAATTTATTATTTAAATGAATATTTAAAAAAATGGCAGTTGAAAAAGACTTTCATTGTCATGATACTGACAATAAAATTTAACGATTATATATTATATTTTCAACACTAGGCCAATTATGCATCCAATTAAGGGAATGTCAACCATTATTCACTGTCAACTAGCAAGGCATCATAAAATTTACTACTTATTTTCATATTTTGCCCCTTTAGAGATGCTCTGTCTCGTAAAGTAACTCAATACATATCTTGTCTGGGTACATCCTTGAGTTAGTAAACTTGTGTAATTCATGTTCACTTCCACCTTATTGTAGTAGGATTCCATTTTCAGTTTCATGTTTTCCTTATCCTAGAAATTCACTCTCACAACCTCTTTTACAGAAACAGATATACATCACTCAATAAAATATAATCAGTAAATTTTTAATATTTATTGGGAAAAAAATCCCAATTAATATAATTTTTTTAAATTTGTTGCGCTTAGATTTACAGATATTTCGCCATATGTCCAATAGTGGTTGAATATTTGTCCTATCTCTAGTTGATTTTGATAGCCCGAATGGCATGGTGGTAAGATGCTCATCTATCAACGTGAAGGTTGCTGTCATGGTCCCAGGGAAGAAGAATATAGGTAAGATATTTTCCTAACAAGCTTGAGGCGACCACTGATAGATGGTATCTTCATTTCCAACCCAACTCATTAATGGCAGTAAATTGCAATATAATGATATGGCCAGAGTTGACGTTTGGTGAAGTAGCTGTTTTTGACAAAGAATCTCGTTTGTTTTTTTTTTTTTTTTTGCCTGTTGGAAACACAGTTGTGCAGAGTCTTAGAGAGGTTAAATAGATACTCAAATTGTGTTTGCTAATTTAATCTTTTTTTTACCCCGCCAAATGAAACATTTTATCATGGTTTAGTTCAGTAATTCCTGATCAGAAAAACACACCCTTCACAAGATAAAAATTAATGGAACTGTATAAATTTGACATTTCATTTCTTTTGTGATAGATTAACTATATTATTTTGTTTCCTACAAAATTACTTATTTTCATAAATTTAATGACCATTTTCACAAAACTAAGGAAAATTTTCACAAAAACAAGACCCTGCAAGACAATAAAGTCTAGACAGTCCCCTGATATAGATCAACAGTGATCCAAACGCTAACCACTTTTATCAGATCTGATTTTCGAGTGCTTGGCAGTAAACAAAAATCTATCACTTTTGGCTTTGCAGATGTTCTGTGCAGGCATCAAAATGTTTGACTGAATCAGTGGGAAGAACAATACTAGTCTTAAATTCTCAATTCAAGATAATCAAGTTTTACAAGTTTTCTTTTCTGTACTGATTCAAATTTAAAACATGCTTGGAACCAATAAAGGGAGGTTGGTATAGTACTGCTGTTACACTCAATGTTTGAATCTATATTTATCGAACCGATTCATAAAAGAAGTAGATTTTTTTTGGGCTTGTATTGTTCTCTTCACGATTCACTTTAACAATCAGTTTTTTCTTCAGCATAAAAAAAACCCTATGAGATGGTTCTCTTTGATGGTTGTACATCTAGGAAAATGTTCTCTCACTCACTTTTCTGTTCCAAGGTGATGACCTAAATATCGAAAATTTCATTTTTAATGAAGTATCTGCAAGTTAGAAACTTTTATTAGTTCTCCTTCAAATACAACATGCGCATGTAGGCTTGTCAGGGTCACACACATTTAAACAGGTATCTGTTACTGTAGACATTTTGACAGGATAATTTTTTAAAAATGTACAATAGTCTAATAAAATCTAGCGATCAAAGCTCATTCAAGAGGTTTCCTCATGTATGTTGATGTTTGGTCGGAACGAAATCTTGATTCAGCAGCTGGAAAATATGTTACTGCCAAAGTGCAGCCAATTCGCAACAGCCACTTTGTGAATTAGCCAAGAGTTTTGACCAAAGTCCAAATTGCAGAAATGATTCAGACTGGCCGGCCAGTTTGCAAAGCGGCCAGAAACCCCTCGTCAAAGCTTGATGTGCTGATGGAAGACAGCCCGGTAGGAACCAAATCCTTTTTTTTTTTAATTGGCAACATGATACAGATCTATATATAGCAACTGTGTTGTATTAGCTCCATGTGACTAAAAAATTTGAGGGAAAAACTATAAAAATAATTTTATAAACATAGTTTTTCTGCCAAATTTTGGAAGAAAAAAATTTATTGCATCGTGACTGCAGTATGATGGGTTGACATAACTAATGTGTACATAATTATCACGAAAAAATATGGCAACTTGACGGAGATCCTGAATCATGTCTTTTGTTACCAATTTGGCCAGGAATCACTAGCCACTTTGCAAACTGGCCAGCCAATATCCGAAATTTAAACATCGGCTGGCCAGGTCAATATTTAATTAAATTGGTCAATTCGGGAAGTGGCCTGCCCCATCACTAATTGGCCAATTTTGGGCTTTGCCAGTAACATACATATTACGGTAATAAATCTGTTTTTTGTTATGTGCAATGATCACCTATCATCTAGGTAAGTTTTATAAATTTACCACATTTGCTGGCGATTATGCATAATACCCAAGTGTTAGTAAGTTTGATAAATGCTTAAAACATGCATCACAGAAAATTATCAATTTTACCAGTGATTAAACAGTGTGTCCCACAATCGACTGATGGTTTTTAATATCTGACAGATATTAAAGTCATTCTCTTGCTGAATGAATATAAATCTGCAAAGTCAAGGATTTCAGATACGTCATTCATGTTGTAAGGCATTGCATAGTTGATAAAATAAAAAAAGTAAATTTTTATACGAACACCCATGCCCAAAAACTCAATTAGAAAGTTAACGTTGTTGCCCTGTATCTCCTGATGCCAATAAAGAAAAATTGTGTTTCTAAGTGCACTATTCGCAGAGATCTTTGAATTCAAAAACGGGGGAGGTTGGGAAAGCAGCAGCAAAAACTGATGGACGATGCTTTTTTCACAATTTTCCTCCGGTTTTTGAATTCAGACATCTCTGCAAATACTTAGAAATGTGCATCTCCCCCCCCCCTCCCCCCATCAGGAGATACTGGACAATAGCTTTCTAATAGTTTTGGGCACAGGGTCCATATAAAAATTTTAATAACTATACGACCTTTTGCACCATGAATGACGTATCTGAAATTCTTATCTTTGGACATTTATATTCTGCAAGAATGACTTCAATATCTGTTGCAGTGTTCTTGCTATCCAATTTCGAAAACTGTCAGTCGGTTGTGGGGAACCATGATAAACATTTGAAATTTATTTCTTTTATCTTTTATTGGTGATTGTGCACAATTCCCAAATGAGTCTCAGGGCCGTCATTTCAATTTTTTCCGGGGGGGGGGGGAGACAAAGCACATGTACTGAATGTATGTATATATATATATATATATACCATTTTTAGTGTATTTTCGAAAGTCAGATGGGGGGCATTGCCCTCCTATCCATCAGACCCCTAAGTGACGAGCCTGAAATGAGTCTAGAGCAGAAGTTTCCAACATAGAGTTTCTTGTGGAAGCCTTGATGATAATACGGAACTCAAAAACGTTTTTGAATATTTATACCAAAAAAAAAAGAGCCCCTATGCTGCCATCTCAACAGCCTCACAGCCCCCAAGGAAGAATAAAAGAGGGTGTAGTCACCACCTTCTCTTAATCAGGACCATTGTACAGATGGAAGCCTACACAGGATCGACCTTTGGAAAGGGCACTTAAGACTTGGGAGGTACAAAAACTGCCTTCCTGAGAAACTTCTTGACCATGAAAAAATGACTTCTTACTTTTGTTCATAATTGACAAACAGGTGAAAATAAAATTTTGACTGATGTGCCGAATGCAGAAAAACTATAGTATGGTATTAGTAAATATTTTCTAAGCAATAAAATATAAATTGAATTATCAAGTTTGCTGCAAAATTTTAACAGTTGATGTTTATGTGTAGTAAATTAACGTTAGTAACACTCACAAATTGATTTTGGTTCCTATGCTCGAGTATTATTAACGTTAATTTACTACACACAAACATCAAATTAATATTTAATTAATGTTAAAATTTTGCAGCAAACTTGATAATTTATATTTTATTTTTTTCAATTTAAATTTTTCTGCCCATTCCAGCCTAGTTTTCTTGACTACTCATTCCTCTAAATTAGCTGCCCTAGACTACGGCCTGCTTAGTCTCCCCCCTCCCCCTTCAGAAATTTTTCGCCCAACGCAATCTAACCCATAGGATCCTATGTTATACCCATAGCTTCCACTGCCCCCTAGAACTTTCCATCGCCCCCAAGGGGGCATTAATGCCCACATTGGGAATCACTGGTGTATAGAGCATAGTTTTCCGAACTTTTTATTTCTTCGCCGCTTCATCAGAAAATGTTTCCTCTCATCGTTCCCCAACTCAAATGAACCCATAGGATCCATGTTAAATCTGTAGCTTCTATCGCCTCCATGGACCATTCCATTGCCCACCAGGGGGGGTGATATTACTTACTTTGGGAAACAATGGGTCTAGAGAGTTTGATATAATCTCACCCCGATATCACAAACTCCCATTTAATGATTTAGCGATTAAAATTATTATCATGATTAAAAATTTGTTAAATAATAGTCTGTTATATCGAGGTTTGATTTTAGAACTTTTCAAATGAGAGTTAATTATTGGAGCATTTCAATGATCGGCAGAAAAATTTGTTAAATGAGAGTTCATTTTTTTCCAGTTTTGACTCTGGCTTACGAGTATGGTCATCTAAATAATAAATTTTATTACAGCAATGAGCCCAATTTATCACATTTACCAATATTAAATAGCGATTTTGCACATAACACCTAGGAAATATGAATTTAGTACGATTTATCATGTTTATACCAACAACGCTTATGTGTAATGCATAATCGCTGTAGAAGTGATAATTCTTTTAGTATTTATCAAATTAATCAACGATGCTTTTGGGTATTACATAGGTGCTAATGCTTCCAATTTATCCGGAAGCCTTCAGATTTTGCAGCATTCAGGGCTCCCACTAAAAAAAATTAGGAAAAAGTACGGCAGGCAGGGGGTAACTTTCCCCCCCCCCTCCCTATTATTATTTTTTTCATAGCACTATTTCAGTATCCTATAAGATTGACTGGAGTCAAAGCAAAATGACTTGGTAACAAAAACAATTTTTGGCCAAAACAATGTAATTAATCTCTCCTAATAATTCTTTTCTCTCTCTCCTCATAATATCAGGGGTGGGAACTCTGCGCCAAAACTAATATCTTGCGCCATCCTGCTCCAATAGCGTATTTTCGCATTTTTCTGCGCCAAATAGCGAATTTTGCTTCAGTATGCCCGGAATTTCGGAAAGGACGCCAAAAAAAATTTTGTTCCTGCTAGCCACGAAACGTTTCTTTACAAGAGAGAAGAGCGTGTTTTATTCCACTATACTTAAACTATCGGCCCCTGATCGGGCTTTCCATCGCGAAACCCCGATATTGTCCGTGATCGTGGAACTGAAGATGGTTTGCAATGCCTTTCAGCTTTAAAGTGCAAATTCGAGTGTTTCCGTTTTAAAAAAAAAGTCGTCACTGGAAGCAGCAGAAATTACTGTAGTCGATTGTCGTTGTGTTAAATCCCGATGTTTCGTGAAAAAAATTTTCATTCCGGGAGTAAAAAGCGCATGTCCGCCGAATTACGAATGTTAGTTTAGAAACTTTGCCAAATAACGAGCGTTAAATCGTCAATTTCGCCAAATAGCGAGTGTCAGATCGCCAATCTCGCCAGATAATGAGTGCTGAAATTCTCTCCCATTTTGCAACAATTTCTTTCCAAGTATAAAAAAATTAAAAACTTATAAAAATGTTTTAGCTCATTTGAAGTGCTGCTGTTCAAGGCAGCAGCAAATAGTGCCCTCAGTAAGCAAAAATCATCTTAAATAGACGGTGCAAAAAATTTTATGACAGCCGCTCTTTCAAACAAGGTGTCAAAAGCCTAAAACACAAAAAACAAAAATCAAGCTGACGAAAAGATGTTTGATAACAAAAGATAGTGCAGTTTTATTTTGAAAAGGGTTGAGGGTTAACGAAAATATTCTTGTTAATTTCACTGTTCCAATTTATAAATATTGGAACCCATATTTGCTCCGAATCCCATATTTTGCTGCTCCAAAACTGCTCCCAATCCTGAATTTGCTGCTCTAAATCCTGAATTTTGCTGCTCCGAAATGGACTTGGTCACTTCCCACCCCTGTAATATAATTTTTTTTTTTTTTTGTCTTCCAAAGTGCAGAGTCTGTCAAATCTCTCGACAGTGAACAGCAAATTATGACATGTTTTTTAAGAATGACGATCCTTCAAAACCGCTTCCAAAATCACATTGCCCAATGTAAATAAGTCAAGATGAACCATATGGTTTTACTGCACTGTCCATCCTTTTTTTTTTTTAAAGGATTTGTTAACATTTCACTGTTGGATAGCATCATTTTTGACAAATGAAGCACTTTCATTTCTATCTCTTTGCTCAACATTGTATATATTGTTTATGCCTCTGCATCCCTGAAAATACAGAAGACAATTGGATGCTATTGGGTAGCTCCAGAATCACAAAACGCCTATGTATCCAACTGCTTTGTTGTTTCATCTATACATAAAATGCGCACCAATGATTTTGAATGATGAATATTAGTTACTGTCCAAGACCATGAAGTAGTAAATAAAATACTATTTTTTCTGTCCAGATTTTTTTAATGGCTACTCTATTTGTTGAACCCTCACACTAAGCAAACAAAAAATTAATTTACCGCCCTCTTCCCAAATAACTTTATTTATTATACAATTTCTGCCTTAGCAGAATCATTAATTGTAATCTACTACGTTATTATTATTTTGCAATGCATTGATGATTGCCTCCTCAATCAAAATTAATTGCACAAATTTTGTTGAAAGGATTTGGTAAAAAAGACAAAAAGTATGACATTTTACCAAACGTAAGACAAGCAGGAGCCCTGAGCATTATTGAAATCTGATTTTTCCAATTTTTTGTATCTTTGTAAGGAAATACCTCAAATAGTGTTTTGCAAAAATGAAAAATCCCTCAGTTCACTGACCATGTTTCTTTGAGGGAAATTGGGATTTCAAATACAGGAAATTACCAATTGTTGTCAAACATGATGCTGAAAGTAAAAAAAAAAATTGCCAATTATTCCTAAAATCGTAAAAAAAATTCTAATTGCAGTTGAAGCTCTACTGCAAGTCAGTAAACAGTGGATTAAAATGAATTCTACGAAAATAACCATAAAAAAATACAGTAAAACCTCCCAACAATGGTTACTAACGGGAACATGAAAATGAGGCCATTATTGGGAGAGGGTAGTTTTATTTCTGAAAAATAAAACTAAAATTTGTAATCTGTATATATAGCACATGACAATCCATTCTGTAACTGATTATTTTAAAATATATGAATATATTTTGATAATACAAATTTCATAATGTATTATAATAATTGATTAATCAATCTACAGCACTATTATGACATCCTAAAATTCAGACTTACAGTGCTCAGGTAGAGCACAACAAGCGAGAAAAACTGATATGGACCAAGGCGATGTACCAGCAACCCCAAATAGTTCTTTGTTCACACTAGACCTTCAACTAGACCTTTTTTCCAGGGCGCTCCTAAGTCCAATCCGATAGCTGAAGACATAGGCGCTGACATACATTTTTATTTAAAAAAAGAAAAAATATTGGCAAATACCTCTAAAAAAAATTAATACCCTAGTAATGGGATATGTAAATTATCCGATTACTAGGAACCCTTTTGTTTATTCGACACTCTCTTCTCCAATGGATGGCAGTCTAAAAAAATGGTGCTCACAAATAGGAATTACGTACCCATCTAGCATTCCTATTTGTGAGCACCATTTTTTTAGACTGCCATCCATTGGAGAAGAGAGTGTCGAATAAACAAAAGGGTTTCTAGTAATCGGATAATTTACATATCCCTCTAGTGATTAGAGTGCTGATAATAGGTCTTCTGTTCATGTTTTTGGTTGTTTTCATCTCCACTATTTTCAATATACCCATCTAGCATTTGTACCCAGGGGGAAAGAAAGCATACATTTTTTTTCTCCATAAAGTTTGGGGAGCAGGAAAACTCCCTTAAAAAAATTTTCTCATCCAATATGCGTATGTTTTTCCCGACTCCATGTCCAAAGTGGCAGTTGTTCGGAAGTTTCTTGTAATGTTAAGTCTATGGGATGTGTTCTGTTCCAAAAAATGTGGCCGTTGTTCTGAGATACTGTTACAGGAGGTAGCCGGTAGAGGAGGTTTTACTGTATATGAAATAAAAAAATATTCATATTTATAGCCTCAGTTCTCATAACATAATTTATTAGTTGGAAAGATAATTTTAATTTTTGATTTCAGTGAAGAACAAAAATTCAAGTAGGCTTTGTTGGGAAAACGAAGAAAAATCTTAGTCCTATAGGACTAAGTTGTTTCTGTCCACTCTGGAGGGACACCAAATCTGAGATGAAACGGCAAAAAAACATTTTCTGTTGGGGTAAGTTGTGACAGAGGGGCACTGCCCCCCCCCCACCCACAAGGCTGGGGCTGGCAGGGGCCTGGGAGAGACTATACTTATTTGTCTTTTTCACACTATAAATTAACTGTAGAAGTATCTGGCTTGGGCGTATGCGAAAGATTCCAGCCTAGTGGCTCTGAGACAGGATGTGGGGTGAGATAGGCAGGAAATACAAAAAATAAGTGCAGCACAGTTGGAGATTGTCTCACGCCACCTGTTAGATTACATTCTTCTTTCTGATATCATGGTCCCAGGCCCTGTCTATTAAGTCGAGCTTTCCTCAACGTCTGTGTTGTCAAAAGTGTGATGTCATGTGAATTTTTTTTAAATTTTAGTCTAGCTAAAATATTTTATTATAGTGTAATAAAAGCATATTTTAGTCTACGCTGCTGCCCAAGTGCACCGCACCCCTTGCACCCTCGCTTAAGTTGCCCCTGTCAATTGGTTATTGTTATCAGAAACTATATATATGTACAAGTCCTGATGTTATCACATCAAGCAGAGTGCACTGTATTGTTACATAAAAATGGCATAACTACCAGGGAGGCCTAATAGTAGTTTCATGTACTGTAATTGCTGGCTTATTAGACACAATCAAATAATTGGTACAATAATCAAATCTTATTAATACGATAATCAAATACTCAATATCACCTGAGTTAACAAATAAAACATTTTTATTATATACACATTAAATTACAATGAAATATATTTGATGCTTATGCTTTTTATAACTGTTCCTACACATTCGACTTTCACTAGAGATAAAAGATATTCGAAAGGAAAAAAAAATCACTTTTTCTCACCACCTCAGATTTATGTAACGCGAATCGGTCAACTATTTCATTTTGACTCAAAATTACTATTTTACATATGGCCTTTAAGTAATATTAATTTATCATCACTCTCGAAAGTATATATATACAGATTTGGAATATCTAAATTTATATATTTATAAATGATTATTTGTTTCTGTTGTAACTACAAATTTGCAGTTCCACCACAGGCACTGATTATAATTAAATATGGAGGCATAATATAATTGACCGCTTCTTCATCTGTATTACTAATGCTTATTCCTATGCCACCTAAATTGTAAGTCCCGGGGTTACTGAACGATGCACACAGCCTTATCCTAGCTGTCTCACTGGGTTTTAACTGAATTTTCCGTTTACTTCCGTTGACCCAAGTGAATAGTTGCTGTTCTTGAACTTGACTTTCTTCTGAGGTATACGATGCTGGTTGGCTGAAAAAACAAAAAAAGGATTGTATTTGTGTGTCAATCAGGTTATTTTATTACAAAACTACATCTGAGTGAGCGCAATTCAAATAACCACTCCCTTTTAAGGAGAAAGTTTTTGTTTTTTTTTAAGTTAAAATTTTTTATAACTCCAATAGCATGTAGTGGTACAAATCTGCTGCAGTTGAAAAAATGGGCCCCTCCATCCTTAATAAGCGCTATTTAATTTTATATATTTCATATAATTGTAATATTTCACCTATTGTCACAAGTGAATATCTATAGAATTTAGTATTGGCCCCAAACCATCAGATGTGATGCTCCATCATAGCCCACCTCATTGTTTACACAAACCACCATGCCATTGTGGACACTAATGCAAGGGTTCTTAACCAGATATGATCAAAAATCAACACGATCAGCTTCACTACCCATGGGAGTGTATTTCATTTGGGCTATATTTCCAAATTACTGAAACCAGTGATGCAATAAGCCCATTTATGACAGGACCATCAGAGAATTTGTAAGACTCATCTAGGGAATTTGAATATAAGTCATACAGGATTGGGAGTTGAGGTAATTTGTATAATTTATAAATTGTACCATAATGACTATAATTATAAAGATTCATCTCATGTATTTGTCATGTTCAATTTTATCCCATGAAATACATTTCAGCAGATTTGCTGCAGCACTGTATTTTTCCACAGAGGAATATGGACGAGATGCATGTCTGGTTTAGTAGTAGTAGCACTATTTCTCAACAAGGGTTATTTATAAGCTTATTTGCTGGTTTTGCCAATAATTGGTAACATGGTTGTGAGAATCTGCATGTCAGATAATTATGTATGTTCCCACTTTCCTGTATTTTTAATGATCAAATATTGTTCACAATCACAGTACAATTAAACCTTCATACACAGTATTTGAGTGCAGGTGATCACATTTTTCGTCCAAAAAAATCTTAAAAATGTCAACCTTTCTTGTAATGACGACAAAATTTTGTGAAACCTTCTATGCCTTTATAACTGAGTTTGGCTGTACATGTTCCACTTGCTATCATAATGTCTGTCAGATACAATTACGATGTAAAAAATATCATTCTGCCAGAAATATAATAAAAATTGAATGAAATGAATTGCTTGGAATCAGAATATTTTGACTTTTTTCCCCTCCTCAGACCTCTTAAAGTAGTCAGAAATACCAGTTCCAATCTCCTAAAGGATTTTTTTTTTTTATCATTAGAAGAACAAGACGTTTTTTATGCTTACTTGATATGGCAAGTGGAATTATCTACAGTGACTTGTAAAACGGCATCGCAAGTGCTCTGAGCAATGAAATCAACAGGAACAGTCTTCAATCTGCATAGATAACAAGAGGAAAAATTATATTTTCTTAAGTGAATTATCACAGATATATAATTTAATCACAAAAAGAAATTATGTATAAATTTATAAGTAGAGTGATACCTAGGCTAAAAAAAACATAATTCATTCTGGAATCACATTTGTTAACCAAAACATAATTTCCTATGGGTTTCAATGGAGAATTATGCAAGATTTACAGAAAACGATGTGTGAAGATACAAATTTTTATCATATATATGATATGTCAGTTGAATGTCCATTCAATTCTAATTAGTGTAGATCAAGGGTGCACAACCTTTAGGAGTGTGCTGGCCGCTTCATTGGTTTAAAAACGTGAAGTGATCTGCGGCTGATCACTTAAGTGATCTGTAAATGTGTGTCATGACCCATGGGTCATTTAAGTAATTCATAAATGTGTCGTGGGTCATTCAAATAATCTGTAAATGTGACCCAGGCTGTTTGAGTGATCTGGAACTGTGCCACGAGACACTTGAGCAATCTGTAAATGTGCTGCAGGCCTCTTGAGTGATCTTGAACTGTGTAGTGGGCTACTTGAGTGATTTGTAAATAATCCAAATGTCACAAGTGATCTAGAAATGTGCCAGAGGGGTCACTTTGGTGATTGGTAAATATGTTACAGGTTCTCAAGTATCTGGGAAAATGTGCTGCTTAGTTCATTTTTCTAAAATTTAAGTTTGAGGAGGTCGCAGACCACATCAGATCCCTCCAAGGGCTACATTTGGCTTGCAAGCCATGGGTTGAGCATGCATGGTGTAGATAATACTAGACCTTACACATTGATGGATGTTCAATCCTTGAAAATTTCTATGTACCAATGTAGGCTAGTCCCCTCAGTTATCAGACACTTTATCTGATAACTGAGGTTCTACTGTGCATTATTTACAACTAGCTATAATACCCGGTACTGCCAGGGTTTTCTTCAATTACTGGGAGGATTGAAAAGTGACATGGCAAACTATTATACATATATTACTTTACCAGAACACACCAACTCTGGTTATATATCGCCATAAAGCAATTTCCAACCAGTGGAGTTGGATGGGAAATGAAGGAGTCATCTATCAGTGATCGCTCCGGGCTCAGTAGGCAAAGAACTTGTTTCTGAGATGTTCTTACCCGTGGACCTTGACAGTAACCTTCATAGTTAAAGACAAGCGTCTTACCACTGTGCCACTAGGGTGCATTTTACATATACTAGCAGCATTAAAGAAGCGACAAACCATTGTACAGGCATATACATGTCTGAAACGCATTGTTTGGGAACCACAGTAACCAAAGAAACATTCCAAAAGCCATTGTTGTCTGATGGTTTTCCGCCCATTTTGGACATTTGCTATCATTCACATCAGATTTTGTTTAGTGTATATACTAAATTTTCTGACAATTGGTCTAAAATTGTAGATTTGTATACAGAACACACACACACATACAGAAAATCAATTTTATATATATAGATCTATGTACATTTTCAAGAACAAAATAGTATGTCTAACCTGATTTTCTTAAAATCATGTTGCACATGGAACGGATACCTCAAACAACACCTCACTAATTGGGCAGTTATCGGCGCACTCAATGGACCTGCTACAGAATCTTGGGGTGCTCCAGTTTCTGTCCACTGAAGAAACAAAAATTAGAGTTAAATTTATGTACTTGTAGTGAAATTTACAAGCCAAGTTCCAATTTTGCAAATAAAATTCTTATCGTCATAAGGGAAAAACTTATAGCTAAAAAAAAGGAATTTGAAAAAGTGTTCGCTTATGTGCGCCTAATTAAATAAGAAAAACGTGCATTTCACATTTAATCATATAGTGGAAAGGATGACGATAATTCATATGCAAATTTTAAAAAATGTGATTTAATATTGTCATAAGTGGCAACATTTGTTGATCTTTAACACTTTACAAAAATACAACTAGAATTTCTTAATTATTTACGACAGTTGGGTTTTAAACATAAAAAATATGCAGTGTGTAGAAGAAATTTCAAGGCTGGGTCTGTAAAATGAAATAAAAACAAATTATTTGTTTTGGATTTTTGTGCAAAATAAGTCTCCTCTAGCTTCAATTCACTTGTTATAGTGATTTAATGATGATTTGAAGGCCCATTCCAGTTCAATTTATGGAATCGTTTCCAAAGCATGCATCTTTTGGCTTGTGGTGAGTTTCACTTCTATTCCACACCCTCGACACTTTGTTTAAGGATCATACTGAGAAAACCATGTTTCATCACCTGTAACAATCGATTTCAAGAAATTTGGATCATTTTCAGCGGCTGAAATGAGACTTTTGCAGGGTCCTGTTATTGTGAAAAAAATTTCCTTATTTTTGTGAAAATGGGTCATTAATTTTATGAAGAACAAATAACTTTGTGGGAAGCAAAATAATATAGCTGATTAATCACAAAAGAAATGAAATGTAAAATTTATGATTTCACTGATTTGTATTTTGTGAAAGGCCAGTTTTTTACATCCATATATTGTGAAGGGTCCAGAAAACAAACCCAAATTTCGGCTGGACAAACTCCTGAGAATAAAAATGCAATGCAACAACAGGGAAAATGCCGATAATAAATATGGATGTCATATATTTCAAAAATACAGCAACCCCATCAAAAATGCTGTTACAAACAATATATATACATGATGAAATATTATACAATGCCCATAAAGAATACTTATGGTTGTCTTATTCTAAGTATGGATAGAGCTTCTCTATTTACCCCAACATGTTTATCGTATTTCTTTTTAAAAGTGTCAATTGTGTTAGAATTTATTACCCCCGGGGAGAAGCTATTCAACAACCCATTATTAACAACATTTATCCATTTATTAACAACCCTATAAGAGAATAATTCCCTGCAACACCACAACCTTGGATTATGGTCTTCACTTACTAAACGATGCTGGTGTTTCCTTGTAGAAGCAGTTTATTGATGGTGCATTAATAACTCATGGTCCATCCAATCCATTCCGTTGAAAATTTTAAACACTTCAATCATATCCTCCCGACGCCTGCGTACTCACCCTATTAGAGATGCCTTTCCATCGCCACAGTGATGGTCAGCTGAAGTTAGTTTATGTGGTTCCTAACTTTAAGGCACAAATGCAAGCCAATCTCTCTGTTAAAAAATCTCATTGCAGAGAGCAAGAGGCCTACAAACAGTACCAATATTCAGTCATTACACTTCACATCTGAAATATAGATGGCAGCACTAAAAAACCAGACGCAACACTAAATATGCACTCAGACTGTTAGGTACACACACTTACACGTTCGGCTCAACACACTAGGTAGTACATTGTCCATGGTGATAGACCTGGGCGGTGCTCTGTTCGAAGGGAAAAATTCCCTGCAACACCATAACCTAGAATCGTCCCAGCAGTCAATTGACAGTGTATCAATAATTCATGGTCCATCCTATCCACCTCGTTGAAAATTTTAACACTTTGACCATATCTCCCTGACACCTGCATTCATCACATGTAAACATATTCAAAAATGAAGTCTTTCTTCATAACTCAAGCCCTGTGTGCCGATAACGACATGCGTAGCTCTTCTCAGCACCCCTTCAACCAAGTCTATGTCCCTCTGGAGGTATGGTCTCCAAAACCTTACAGCAGGCATCTTCAACCCGTTGCTCGTGAGCACTCTGAATCACCTGGAGTGCTTGATGCTCATATTCAGTTTCGTGCTCGCGAGCACTTGATTAAAGTTCCCATTAAACACCTTGTATAAATTGCATTTGTATTTTTACTTTCTGAATCAAGGACTGAAATCATCCTGATTTCATACATTTCTACGTAAAACTTGCTGTTAAGAGTACTCTTTTTATGAGGGGTACAGGCAGTGCTCGTGACTAGAAAAAGGTTGAAGACCTCTGCCTTACAGCATGCTCCAGTCCAGAATGAACTAAGCTTTGGAAAAGCGGAAGAATGACTTTAGGAGAAATCGAAGAGACCTTTTTGAAAATGAAACTGATAATTTTCTTTGTTTTTTTTTACCACCGCAGAAGAATGTTCCAAAAACCTAAGCCACTCATCAATGAGAACATAATACAATGTCCTACAGTGTGAAATATTAATTTGTTACAATTACAGTCAAATCTTGATAAGTCCAATATATTAAGTTTATTAATGATTTACATTTCGCACAGTTTCAATGTGATTCATACGCTGCTTATGTATTACTACTAAAATTTAATTTTCATTTTATCTAAAAAAACTAGAGCCAATCTGACAAAACCAATACCAGATTCAAAATCTGCTCCCCAAAATATCACCAAAACCATTGAAAAATCTTCGGGAAAAAAATTAAGTGTTGAGCAGTGTTATTATATCGCTTAAATTAATTTTAGCACAGAAAATCATTTAAATATCATATTAAGTATTTATTACTGGTGCAATCTCATTTCAGACATTGCACTGAAATTAACATTTATTTCAATAGGAATTTTGATATTGAAAATGAAATTTTTGAGGTTTTTGACACGACAGTTTAAACCGTCCAAACTGCCAGGCGTCAAAAGCCTACCAACCCTGATTTAAGACCCATACTTCTTACCTGTGAAGCACTTGCACTTATTGCTGAAGTCAGATTTGATATCTTTATGTGATGCTGTCCCACAGCTAGATGAGTGGAACCCGCTTTCTGATATTGGGCCTACATTTAAAAAAAAAAAGTCTCGAATCAATGTGGACCAAAAAACAAGAAATATTACAAGCAATACAAAATGTTCTCAACTAATGAAATCAGCTGGAAGTAACAACGTAAGGCCTACCATATTACATACGAGCATTCCAAAAAATAATAGTACTAAATCCTACACCATGTGTACCCTCCTTCCCCGGTCACGAGGCTATGGGCACATAGGTTAGTATGGCCCTGGTTTTATGGGAAGCTCTGTTGAATTCTGAAAATACAATTTTTTCCCACCATATCTCACTTGAAAACTTTATTTCTTGACAGCTCTTTGTGATCCCCTTCAACATTTGGTCTGGGCTCCCCTTTTCATCCGATTTCCACCCATGCCACTCCCCAAGAATATCCTAGAACCACAGGGGGGGGGGGGGGGAGGAGGCCTTATGGCTCTATGTTGAGAGCCACACTAGTGTAGATGAATGAACAGTAAATCAGTCGATAATTTATAGTGGACATTTTGGCAAATTAAAATACAAATACAACGCCGCAACAGGCAAAATGCCCAACGAGGTGGCTGAGAAAAAGATGCCCATAACAAATATGGATGTCATACATTTCAAAAATACAGCAACCCAAGTAAAAACTAAAATTATAAACAATATATACACATGATAAAATATTATACAATGCCCATAAAGAATACTTATGGTTGTCTTATTCTAAGTACGCAATAGAGCTCCTCGATTCCAAAATGTATTGAATAAATGGCAGAGTCATTGTATTTTTACTTTCTGAACATGCCTCTTGTGTAATGTAGCTTTTCTCACATATTATTAACCCTTCGATGAACAAAGACGCACATATCCAGTTAAGAAAAAAACTGTTTTATATTATCAATGACAAACCCAGATATTTTGTAAATCTTATTTCTCATTCGAGCACATTTTTTCATCCCCCCCCCCCAAACTTCTTTTACTTTGCACCTGCTAGAAATCGAAAGAAAGCCTACTTCATTAAAAATACAGTTATGACATTTTGAAGGTGGGGGGGGGGGGTTTAACGATTTCTACTGTGCCACGCAAAGGGTTATTGACAATGATGCAAATAGCAATCATGGCCGAAGTGATACAACTTGACAATTATGCACAAAATTGTCTCGTTCTCTTTGCTTTTATTCATCAAATAACATTGCATATAAGGAATTGAAACCAAGGATTTTCATGAAATAGATGGCTTTAAGAAAAAACATTTATATTGTAAGAGATAATATAGTTTCTGAAAGATAAGCCACAATACATATACATTACAAGCTGCACCCAAAAAAATTACAGAAGAAAGTTCCACAAAGCTACACTTTCAGGTATGCATTGAACAAAAATTTTCAATCTGAGAAACAAACATGTTTCTCTGACACACATACCTTGCAGTCACATAATTTTCTTGATTGTGTGATTCTTTCTTTTGTTTTTTAATCAATGGATACTCATTGAATGTCAGTATGCAAGACATACTGAAAACTGGCTATTTATGTAGAGATGCAGATTTTTGGAAAAATTCATCGCTGCCACTACCGGGACTCAAAGCCGAATCCCTCAACTGTCTGTCGAGTGCTCCACAAGCAAAGCTATATATAGTGACAGAATATTTCTCCTTTGGAGAGCATATATATATATATATATATGCTGAATGGTACCATATGATGGAAGTGACAGCAATCAACTAATGGCTCATGACATCAGGCCACCAGATGGTGACATATTTATAGAGAAAGATGTACTCTCAGCTTTTTAATACTAGACACTGAAAACTGGCTATTTGTATAAACTTTTCCCAACTTTTTCTTCTTGTCGATCGTAGGTCCTTGGCTGTATTTCTATGATTTCAGGGCAAAATAACTGGGTTCTAAGCTCACAAAAGGAAATAAACACTTCATTTCATTTATTTTATCCAACTTCCCATACGAAACCGTAATGTCTCTTCCGTACAAACTTTCACACTACTCTCACTTTTTCGAATGTCCCAATCCCTTTTCTTTCTCACGCCTTCTTCCATCTCTTTTCTCCTCAGCCTTATTCGAACTCTTTTCTCTTGAACCTTACGTGTACGGATGCTGATTTTTAGGAAAATGGTACCGTACACTGAATGTTGACAGGAATCAACTAATGGCTCATAAATGACATCAGGCCACCAGATGGTGACACATACGTAGAGAAAGATGTACTTTCCAGTTGTTAATAGCAACATTCAACATATATATGCATTCCAAAGGAGAAATATTCTATATGTCATACAGTTAGTAAAGCACTCAACGGGCAATCATGGGATCCAACATTTGAGCCCCAGTAACGGCACAGATGAAATTTTTTCAAAAATCTGCATCTCTACATAAATAGCCAGTTTTCAGTATATCTTGTATTAACAAGTGGATCATACATCTTTCTTTGTATAAATGCCACATAAGTTTGCACTTGGATTTTTTCGTGACAAAAAGCAATAGAAAAAAAAATGTTTTTCTTTTTCAAAGAGCTCTGTAAGCCTTTATAAAACTCTGTAGTCCCAATAATTGTTCCAGATTCTGCCACAAAGCTGGGCTGGAAGTGATCTCTGCAAAGGTATAAGTCCAGTGGCAAAGTTCTGGCATTCATTCATTGTAGTCCCAATAATTCACTAATAGTAAAAAAAAGAAAAATATTAGCTTATCTTCCGGAAGTCATTGTAATATACTTTAAAGACAATTTTATTACCTTCCATATAACAGTCAACAGAAGTAGTGTACTCTGTAACTTTGGCGGACATGCCTCCAATGGTTCTGTCTTGAGATTAGGAATGTGAATTCTAGATTTGTTAGTAAAGTCCCAACATGGTACGGAATTGCTATCAATCTGCAAAATATTATTGTAAAAATAATTAATTAATCCAAATATATAGTGATACATCATACCTGAAAAAAACGACTACTATGTTGGAAAATAATCTCACTTGCAGTAATCTGGTAGCAGTTGTTTCTCAATTTAATATCTGATACATAATAAGCCAATATATTTTTTAGAAAGAAATGTGGGTGGCATGAATGAATATTTACCTCAAAGCATCCTAGCGGCACGCGAGAAAACAAGACTGTTTCTTGACTAGAGCCTAAGGTTGGAAAACAAGAAAAAAAGTTATAACATAATGTACAAAATTGTACTGAAAACAAGAATTAACTAAAATTATGAATATATACAGAACTACTCACTCTGCACCTTTACCAACTGTCAAAATAGCTTCTCTCAAAAATCTTTGCTCATTGTGAGCATAACAAGTAAATTATTAAAGTGACACACTATTAAAAGAGCCCAGACATATGTGCTATATATCTATATTATTAGGAATGCGCCAAATAATAATAATATTCTCTCAATGGGGTAATCCTATTCATAATCTTGAAGCTAATATCATCTAACCTAGTGGTGTATTCCTTTCCTGCACGTATTAGGTTGCTCTTCCACTGGAAGCTACCACAAGCCAAAAAAATTCATGTGCTTTGCACAAGACTACTAAAGTGGTCTTGTGTAATATATCTGTTACCCACAATATGGATGCACGCGCTAACAAAAAGCAGCTGCATCGTGAGCTGAATTTTGGTGTCAATCAACAGAATTCTGACTCAACAACACTTGAGTTTAACTTTTGTCCACTGCGTAACCTTATCCCAAATGTCCCTACACTTCTTCTGAACGTTTTTGAACCATTTCATGTAAAATAAAAGATTCAGCTAGAAAATGCAAAAAAAGAGCATATGATTTCAGAGCGTGCTTTCTTTCAGTGCAAGACTCTGAGCAGCAAACTAAAGTCCGCACATTCTAAAAGAACATCTTTTCTATCTGCATGTATCAGACACAGAAATGAACTAACCAACTCACAAATGAATGGAGGAATCCCTACAAACTCGACTGGGTTGTGTCGACACCAGCTTTAGTCTACTAAATCTGTAGTAAACTAAGATCTGAGTTAGTGACTACACACAAATGTGTGTACATTTGTTTAAAATAAAAATACCTTCAGTATCTATTATCTTCCGGTAAATTCTAAGATTTTACTCTCTTCCTATCAGAGCACCTAGGACGAAACACTCTCTGTGTAACAGATTCTGCAGGCTTGATTGGGCACTATCGATGCAAATGAACCAGGGTCCAGACGCACCACGCTGAACTGCTCCAAAAGCTGTTTTTAGCCCATAGTACAGGACAATTTTGACAGTGAAAATATTTTTTTTTGCATTTGAACATTGAGTAGCATGGCAGGTGGATCCAATACCGCCTTTACCAGACGTGGGGACCAACCACAGACCTTTCCAGAGGACAGATTTCACATATTATTTAGAGTTATAAGACTTTTCAGTCTGGTATTAGATAATTGTTATTCGCCCTATTGCCATGCTCTGATGCCAGCCTAGATCCCAAGTTTGTCATTCCTCTAACCTTCTAGCGAGTGAGCGTGTGTATATGTAGGAGATGCATAGAGACAATAAGAGCACATATCTCTTACATAAATGCGTCTTGGGAGGATAAATTTGATCACAGACTCTTTTCAAGTCAGCGTTCATCTTCTCTCGAACATGCATATACAAATTTATCAGTTTGGTAAAGGTCTGGATTTAAAAAATATATATGTAATGAAAATAAGTAAAATACCGCAAGAAACCCAAAGACCTGAAATTTAAAAAAATAATACTATTCGTAGCAGTAAGCAACTCTGCATACACTAGCAAAAATATCCAGAGCTGCCCAGTTTTTCTCAATACACTGGGAGCATAAGAGAAGTGACAAACCACCATAAAAAATCTCTGAAAAGCATTGTTAGGGAACCACAGTAACAAAAGTAAGTATTCCATAAGTCATTGTTGAGGCTGACAAACCATATTGTTGCCGAACAGATTTTTGCCCATTTCGAGAATTTGCTCTCAAAAACTTTTAAAGCAGCATATCGTTCAAGATGGGTCCTGTTTGGGTATACAGTCGAATCTTGTTTTCACGAATACCATTATAGCGAAAATTTCATTGTAACGAATACTGTTTTAATCTTCCCAGATAAGTTTGCATAGGAACAATCAGATTCCTTTATAGCAAAATTTCATTATAACGAAGTGATTTCTTCAGTCTCTTGGCGTTCGTTATAATGGGATTCGACTGTATATACAAAATTTGGCGAAGATTGGTCTAAAATTATAGATATGTATGAAAAACATATGTACACACAGACAGATAGAAAAATCTATGTTATATATATATAGAGATTACTTCTGTTGTCAACTTTCAAACTAGAAGCCTTTAGAGACATTAGGTAGCATTCCTTCTTCAATATCACAGGCAAGCCTAAGGAGAAGAGAATGAAAGTTAAACAACAATTACTGAAGACCGTCATTGACATGGCCAAAACTTCCAGCTTGAATACGTCTTTTAAACTTTATTACAGTGCAACAAAAACCTGTTTGGTCTGTTAATTAAAACTGAAGACGACTTTATATAAATAGAGCATTGTGGGATTTGTGACAATGAGATTTATTTTTCATCTTGTGTACATTTTTCCAGGTTTCGTTATGGAACTGTATTGCATGTGTAGTACTCAATCCAGAAGTTGTATCAACATCAGTAAGGTACTATTGAATTTGTCTTAATAAGATCTACTTCTTCATACCATTGCTGTGTTTCACACATACCCAAATTTGGGAAGGGCAATACATTTTTAGCATACCATTGACTTCTGCCTGCATTGTGTACCGTGCACCTTGTATCCAAACCCCACCTGTCGGTGGCCACAGAAGTCTGAACCCACTGAGGGGTGTGTAACAATTCATCTGCTGAAAGTTTGAGACAACCAGTGAGGTTACTGCTGAATTTTCCTCAATGAGATCTATCCACAAAAACCAAAAAATACTTATGTGTTTCATATACAGTCAAACTTGACTAATTCGAAGCTCATGGGGATATCAAAATAAATTTGAATTATCCAGAATTAAAATTATTTTTTCCTTTGAGACAGAAGTTTTTAATGACTACTCAAAACATTGACAAAAAGAATTTTTGAACCCTCAAACTAAGTAAAATAAAAATTAATAAACCAAATGGTCCACATACACCCCCAAGTAACTTGAAAAAAACTTTACACTTTCTTCTTTGGCAGAATCATTAATTGCTATCTACTACATTTGTATTACTTGGCAATCTATCGATGATTCCGTTTTCATTTAAAAACAGTTAGATAAATTTTGTTGACAGGATTTGGTAAGAAAAAGTATGAAAAGTAATACAAAACCTAGAAAGTAGAAAATTTTTCCAAAAAGTAGGACAAAATGGGAGCCGTGTAAATTTATATTCTGAAATAAACTAGAAATACTAGAAATAGAGAGGCATGAATCTCCAACACACTTTACCAGACAAGTGACACAAATTTCAGCACTCAAGCTTCTAAACATTCCATCTGTATAGAGATTACCACTCTCAAACTTCCGTATTGCCTGAGTAATGGTATTCGTATCTGCTCTTGGCAAGGATGACTAATGAAGTCATCCAAGAAACAATAAAACTCCAGATGCCCACAGAAAAATAAAAGCTGGTGAATGTGCTGGTAATGAAAACATTGTTTTTTATTTAGATTTATAACAAAAAGTTTAGATTTTGTTTATTGTAATTTTTTCAGTGTTGACTACGTGTTATATTCTGTAAAAGATGAGTTCTGCTGTGTTACTCATAAGCATTTTGTTATGCTAACTTTTCAGAGATGCACCCAATTTAGTCATAGTGCTAATTTAAAAGACTTATTCCAGTCAAAAAGTTGAAAAGAGCACAAAACATACGACACACACTTTGAGAACCACTGAGCTAGCCCATTGCTTAACAATGAGTCATTGCCAGTTGAAACGTTGGAGACAATTTCTGCATTCGTGAAAATTTTATGGCTGTTACAGTCTAATGATAACATCCCCTCCACCCCCATTTTTTTCTTTTGCTTAATCACAACCAAGGACTTCTTTTAAAAACTGGAGGAATTTGTTGGATTCTTTTGTTTCTTGATTACTGACAAAAGCAAGTCTTAGCAATAATTTTACCAAGGTTTTCTTTAGCATGGTTTTCATCATATTTCCCAAGCTTTTGCGAGTAAGTAAATATTCTTCATCGAATTTTTTATCATTTTTTTGAGAATGGAAAGGGACTCATTCTGATCTCCAATGAGATATCAAAGCAACATTTTCTTTATACCTGCTTTGATATTTTGTAACGTCCCTTGGTTCGTCAGCTGAAGCAAAGATGTAACATTGGAAGGTAAAAAAAATCATGTTAATTTCCCCATAATTGTTTCAGTCATTGTTAGAGGAGAATCATCTGATAGGGATGCTCATTATTTTTACAGTTTCAAAAAAGCCATGTTTAAAACCAGTAATCCTAACTGAGCAGGTACCTGTCCCAATTAGTTCAGATTTGCAGGGGTTCTAGTGTAATATACAGATATGGTAAAACCTGAATTATACCACAGCTATCAAGGAACATGGTTTACACTCTCATGACTTAACAGTGGTCAAAACAGTCAAAACAATGTCAAAACAGTTTTCTTAATTATAATAAAAGTAACACAAGGTTTGATGATATACTCTATTATTATTATACATCCAATCCCACCTAATGTATCTAATTCTGTTATATCAAGGCACAGTTTAACCGGATTCTACTACACACACACATACAAATATAGCACACCTTTTGGAAGATTTTCACAGCTGGAAGACAGATGCCATTCTGGACTAGCACAAGACACCTGCATCACGCTCAACTCTTCAAGCTCCTGAAAAATACAAATTTCGAAAGATATGTTACTATTGAGCTGTCAACTACACATATCACCCATTGATGAAGATGGAAGCTGTTTCAGGGTGTACACATCAGCAAATTATAAATTATGGAACTGACAAAATATTAAATGGCTACAATTCAATAATGGATAATGTTGAACAATACAGCGAATCTCACTTACACAGCAAAACTTCTCTTTTCTGGACACAGACGGGACAAAAAATTTGTAAAAGAGTGCTCACCATTAATCAGGGGCTTGAACATAGGCGGAGATAGACTCGGAAGTGTGGGGGGGGGCCAAGGTCATTATTACTGGGAGGGCATGATGATGATGATGCCAATTCCTACACAACATATACATTAGATCTGCCCCCCCCCCCGTATCTCCGCCCATGGGTTTGAAATGCATACTTTTATTATACAGAATTATTATTTGGCCATAAGAGAGGAGTGATTGCATCTGAGGGGTGTCCGTCAGGAGGAGTTTTACTGTAATGTTCTCTTAGAATATTTTCAGGCTTAGTGCAACACTTCTTTTCATATAGTCTTATCTTTTACTAATACTCATAGAAATTTCCTGTTTACAAAGTTTTCCAAGGCGATTTTTTGAAAAACGTTATAAGCGGGATCCACTGTATAATGCTAAAATAAATCAAAAATGTGTTTCACTAATTGTGATAAGTGAAAATACCTCGCTGATGTTTTCAGCCTCCATGGATAGAATCAAAGATCCTGAGCTAGGAAAGGTCTGGTTTGAAAGGACAGTTTGGTCTTCGAAATGCTGACTCATCATAGCGCTGGCTTGCAAACTGAGAGAGGGTTTAGCATGAATGACAAAAGAGTGTTGTAGAAGTCGATAGCTAAAGAGGAAAAATTCATAATGATTATTATTAGGTTATGATCCACTAGGCCAAATACTAAATTTTCATATCTGCTTTGTGAACAGATCATTCATGAAATATAGAATCAAATCAACTTATAACGAGCCTGGATTGAATGAAAATCTAAATTGAGTGACAAAATTAACGTACTTTGGGCTGTATAGCGTTAATTGAATTGTATAATAATTTTATTGCTTTTAGTGAGCATGCTTTCTTTCATGTCTGATTCAATGAGTGAACTTTGAAAAATATATGCAGTGATACCTTGGCTAACGAATATGGATGGATCCGGCTAATGAACATTCTCATTGATATGGATGCACATGCTAATCTAACACAGCCACGTTGTGAGCTGAATTTTCCCGCCAATCATCATCAGAATGTTACTCGAGCCTAATTAACTCATGTCCACATCAGACTCTCTTTCCAAATGTACCACCACTTTCTTTTTTTTTAGTTTTTGAACCATTTCATATAAATTGAAACATTCTAATAACAAATGCATTGAAAATGGAGCATATGTTTTCAGAGCAAATGTTCTTTCAGTGAAAGACTCTTAGCATCAAACTGAAGTCTCCTAGGAGCTTATGTTTCCTATCTGCATATACAAGATACACAAATGAGCTGACCAAAACACAAATGGATGGGAACACGTACAAACTCACACTGGGTTGTGTTAGTACATAGTAAAAATAGAAAGACCTTCAAAATCTCATCTTCCTATAAATTTTCAATTATCCAATTTTGAAGTTGTCAGTTTTTGTATTTTTACAGCGCTTTTTTGGTGTGTTAAAAAACTTATCTTTAAATTTTGGGCAGCTCCTGGAACAAATTCAATGATTTTTCATTGAAACTTATGAGAAATCATGTTTCAGCTAATAAACGTCTGTTTGATAACAAGTGCTTTCATATGCTCCTTCCCCAAAGCAGAATGTTTTGTATTGTTCTGCAATGAACCCTCGACTGACTGGAATTTTCTGTGGTAAAAATACCCATTCAATAGTAGTAGTAGGTTTTGGCACATTCTGCTTTGAAGCACACCTTTATAAAACAGAAATCTATCTAAAACAGGGGTGGCCAACAGCTGACCCACAGGCTGCACGTGGTTCGTGATGTGATTTTGTGTGGCCCCAACAACGCAAAAATATTATGTATCATTGATCATTTGTCGCACCACTGCCATTTTCTGCACACAAGGGCTAATTAGACCAGGACCTACAATTTATTGCCGATTCCGAATGGTAGGCTTGTTTTTTATACTCATTGAGAGGTTGGTGCACTAACCCCTCGATGGGAGACTCTGTGGTCATGTCGCTGTTTCTGTTGTGCCCCTGTATCAAGTAAATTCACTGTAATCATTTGAGCTATCGGTTACAATTACAGACTTCCTGATTAACAAACATTTATTATTTCTAGTGATGGAAATAGTTTACTGTTTCTCACCGTATTACCTTTTCACATACATTGATCATGAAGGTTATAATAGGCTTCTTTTTTTCCATTATTTTTTCTCCCTCTCGTTGGGGAAGTTGCCTTTTGTATCTGAATGCATATTTGGTGCTCTACTGGCAACAAAACTTTTACAGAGTGGACGCAAACTCATGATGGATGAAATTTCAACCAACTACGATATACAGACTATGGGCAAAAAATGTCCTGTATTTGATAGTGGGTTGATATTGTGCTATTGATTATGGAACTTCCTAACAGAGGCACCATGATTTCCGAAAACAGAGAAGCATTCATCGCTGAATTTTTAACTGGCAGGTTGGTGACATTCCTCATTGCACCAAACTGGTACTTGTTCAAACTGATTCACAGATATTTTGGTTAAATAAGGCAGCTCACGTACAGTAACATCAGAACTAGGGGGTTCTGTGGGTGTTTTCAACAGGCATGGAAATTTCTGGCACAGGTCTGAGCAACGCCCAAAATTTATTCAGAAATCCAAATTTCCTACATGAACACTCACAGGTTCAAAACACTTCCGACGTCCCTGCTCTCATAAAAAGAATGCGTGTACCACACATCTGATTTTATCAGGAACATTCAAACCATTAATGTATCAAATGGAATAATTTGTGGACGAAACTTACTTATGGGGTATACAAATCTGCACATTTTCCAAGTGCAGCTTATACACCAGTGTGGTGCCCCTGGTGCAGTCTGAGACCTGCAGCAGACCATAATGTTGGCCCTCGAACCAAGAGAAGTTACCCACCCCTGATCTGAAACAAAATATTGTCCCCCCTTATGCCAGAAGAGTGAATGTGAAAATTTTTTCCTTTATTATCAGCTGTTTGGATACCTTATTTTGCTATCTAAATTTTTGCCTGAAATGCAAATGTTTATCCTTATTGGAACACATTACAAAATATTTGAGGAAAATAACTTCCATAGAGTAACATGTGGGTAAAGTAAATATTCGAACGTCATTTCTTACTTTTTTTTTTAAAGGACATTGCACATTCGTGATGCTGGCATAAGGGGGGGACAATATCATCTCAGTCTCTTGACCCACATTTCATACAGGCTCCGCAATATTACGAGTGTCTGGTTTCTTATTTCTTTGCATGAATTTTAATTGGTAGATTCATGCATTTCCCCCTTCTTTACTCCAAAAAGTGTAGCATAATTCACACAGTCAAAAATCAAAGTAAACGAAAAGAAAACTACCTCAGTTTTGGATGAGGTTGTTCCATTTCATAATACATCAGTAGCTCTACGTTGTGTTCTCCCGGGGTGTCAGGTCCTCTAAGAAACATCACACATTTATAGGATTCACCAGGCTTCAGAGAAATATGTTGCCCGTCCGATCCCTTGACCTCGCATTTCCAATCACAGTTTGTCCACTTGGATATAATAGGCACAAAATGTCTGACACCAGGCACTTCTGAATAGATTTGGGCAGGACTGTCTGTAGCACCATAACCGAGGGTAAAGACAGTAGGAGTTGGACAGGTCATGATTATTCTGCGAAGAACTTGATGACCGACATTAGCAAACTCTATTATTGTTCTATGAATCTCTCCACAAAATATGCTCTCTGGAAAAGCTGTATATTTCACCTTAAAATAAATGAAGGTGTCACATAAATAAAAATTACCAATATGTAAAAAATCATTTTTATCTGTTAAAAAACAGATAGATTAAGAATGCAAAGCCTGGGAAAATCAAACACAAGTACACTTTTTACCTCTAACTTTGGCAAAGGCGTGACCACTTCAATGTTAAGACGATTGTCTGTGGCATAAATCTTAGAAGTTCTCTCTTCTAAGTGCCTATTCAGCCTGGGTCCTTTCACTTCTATCAGCTGTTTGCCTTGAAGAGATAACCTATTTGTTTTCACTGAGTTTTCGGATGTGCCTTTTTGGTCTGTTTGGCCACCTGGAGATAACAAACTATAGGAAAGCCCTCTCACAAGAAGTGTACCGATACGAATTGGTTTCAAAGCTAGTTGAAGCTATATATAAAAAAAAACAATTTAATATGAAGCAGTCGTGACAGCAAGGGTAAAAAACTACTAACTGAAACTCACTCTCAAAATAAGTTCCCAGTTTTATATGAAACAGACTATGGCATTAAATTTGAATCACAAAGAATAAAAAACAATTGCGTTATGAGTTTCATACATTTTGTGAATTATTGTAAAGAAAAAAATTTGTTGATAAACGTGAAACTAAGTGAAGTATTTTCCAAGCTGAAGAATTTGTACATTATTTACTGTAATTTTCTACATATAAACCAAGGTTGGCAGGTTTTTGACGGTTTAAACCAGTGATTCCCAATGTGCGCCGCATGCCCCCTGGAGGGGGCGGTAGAAGCTATGGGTATAACACAGGATCATATGGGTTAGATTGCATTGGGGGGGGGGAACGATAGGAGAAAAAATTTCTGAAGGGGGCGATGGGACAAAAAGGTTGGGAAACTGGTTTAAACTGACGTGTCAAGAACACTGCGTTAAAAATCTTAAATATTTCTTTTCAATATAAAATTCCTACAGGAAATACACACGTCAATTGCATGTTATATTTAAAGTGACTATGTTATACAAAGAATAAATACTTAATATGATCATGAAATAATTTATACTCTCTACACACACACAGAATTGTTTTGGACAATATATTTTTCTTATAAAATATACAATTTGAATAAAGCATAACATAAACACTGAAGGGAAAAGTATGGGATGATTTGAAATTCTTTGATTCAAGATGATTCTTGACCTTCCAACGTTTCTTCAACTGCTTATAATGTACAGATATAAACATCTGCTGTGTACTCTTTTCATAACAGATAGGTGTTTAAAAAGTTCTTTTGCACCATGCATATAATGCTGATTTCTGTTATCTAGATAATCACTGATACTTAAAACAATACCTTTATTGTGCGTGACATTACAAAACCCTTGACAATCAAAATACTAAATTATAGAATTAAAATGTCCTTTAATTTAGCAGTGCTGATTGTATGTGATTCTAAGTTTGACTATGATATGGTATGTTTACTAGCATTTTTATAATGCACGTGTAAAACAATGCTTTAGGTATCAAGTCCTGTTAGATCTGCTTTGATTGAAATATGCTTCAAAACTCTGGATTTATACAATGTGAGCTAAAAAGTTTTTAGGTGAAAATAAATTAGGTTAATGAGCAATTAGCTCAATTAAATTAGCAGATGCTGCATGAGAATTTGTATATGGAATGAAATATTGGGCAGACCAGAAAATTCAAAATAGATATTTTTTCCCAGTAATTATAATTCAAAACATAAAACACATTTCAATCCACATGAAAGTAAGTGTTTTGTAATTTAACACATCTACCAGGTTATAAAACTAATGACATTGATAATACATTTTTCATTGTTTTAATACTGAGTTTGATTTCTGAATGTCAAAAACCTAACCTTGATACCCTATCACACATATTTTTGAAGAAACAGTTCTATTTCACTTGTATATTGAACACAGGTAATGAGTAGTTTAGATAAATAAACTATAAAGTATTATATATGATCAAACTTTTTTATGTCAAAAAATTTAAAATTGCAAATTATAATTAATTTATTACAAAAGTGAAATCAAAATACTAATGTTTAAAAATAAAACATTGTAATATGCAAAAAAGTTAAGTTTTTCATCGTGTTATATGTCTATTGTATTCAAAACAATATCCAAAAGCATAACCCTGACATGAACTGCACAAATGAATTTGGCTTTGCAAAAAAAATGTCCATGTACAATCAACGTCGGTGAATAATCCACTAGTTAAAATTTAATTCATCAATGACGACATCTTAAAGAATAGAATGGGTTGTTTGTCACATTTTTGTAGAAAATTTGATTTTTTTTTTTTACTGATTTGTAAGCTTCTGTAAAAATCTTTGAAAAATTATTTAAAAGATATTCATTTTTATTTCAAATCTCTCAGAGGGAAAAAAAGCTGCAGAAACAAGACAACAGCACATAAGTCTGCACTAAGAAATTCCTATGTATAACCTGCAGATAATATGCAGTATTTTTCACTAACACATTAAAAAAATTCAACTCAAAAAATTTACATCAATATAGGTTATTTGTAAATCTGTTAATAAATTACACTATGTAATTCCAGAAAATAAAACTATAATGTGACTTTAAAAATCAATAATATAAAATAACTGTTTTACAACTAAAACTTTAATCACCTCAAGCAGTGTTTCCCAACCTGTGGACCCCTGTGGCTTCATCAGTACTGTGTAAGGAGTCTGCTGGATCATTTCAACTTACTACCATTGCATGAATGACGCATTTTATGCTATGAAATTGTAATTAATTCCATTTTTGTGATACGCAAATTATAAAAACAACACATTTTGGATTTTATGGGGAGAGAGGCATAGAAATTGTCCTTCCGATGCTACAGGGGATCTACGGTGCATTGACTTACACTACAAGGGTCTGCAACATCAAAAAAGTTGGGAAACACTGACCTAGAAGATACCTACCTTTTGCTCTTGGAGAGGCTCAAAAATGACCTTCTGCAAAACAGTAGTTTGTACAACGGAATCTAATACAACTGTCTGAAAATAAAGAAACAATTATATCAATAATATTAAATCAATAGAAATGCTACCATTAAATCTTTCCAAATCGTAACTGTGATAAGCTGGTAAATATTTAATGTAATATTTTTTTTATTCTAAAGCTGGAATGAATTCATTTCATACAACATTTATTGCGACTTCAGCATTTTTTGTTGAGTAGGTTGTGATAGAGAGAAAAGGAATTGATATATTACTTCTGGTATCAGTCAAATAGTTGTAATGCATCAAAAAGTACAATTTTAATACGTTTTGGGATCTCAAACAAACCAGAAATTGAAAATAAACTCATTTAAGCTGCACCCAGTAACATATAATTTTGCATATTTTGGCCTGTTTTAACATTAATGCATATAAATACATAAATTCAAAGACTTTTCAGAGTAAGTACATATTTTCGAAGATTTATTTAAGCTTAATAACATTTTTTTATAATTTTTCAAATAAATATTACTCATAATATTCTCATAACATTGGTTTTTTTCAAAGGTGGGATTAAAGAAATTAATAGAGATTGCCGCCTGGCAGTCAAGTGGTTAGAGAGCTAGCGTCTGGCTGTGCAGGTCTGGGTTCAAACCCTGGTTCAGGCATAGATGTTTACTAACACTAACAAATTCCCTGGACAGATCGTACCGATCTCTCTTTAGAATACGTGGGGATCATATTTATTTTTTTTTTAAATAGATGTTTGTAATAGTGTATGTTCCAAATATCAACCGTTTTATTGTAATGCTATTTCTAGAGATGTGTAAAAAGGGTTCTTTTGTTTTCCATTTTTATTTTTGTATTTTTGTAGATTTCCATTTTGTATTTCTATTTTTTTTTTATTCTCAAGTTCAGAGAAATTGACCAAGAAAATTACGAAAAAATTTAGTGCTTTCGTGTAAATTTTCTGGACTTACCTATGTTCATGGAAATGTGCAAAATAAAAATAGACTTATATCAGCTACACACTTAACTGCAAGCTTGACAAGCATGCATGTTCAATCTTTTGTACAAGTATGCTTGAGCATCAGTAGGAGAATTTTGCGAAAGCATTTTGATTGTACAAGCGGCTTGAATGTTGAATGAATTTTGCGTGAGTAACAAGCGACTGTTTGAGAACACAAATTCCAACCGTAATGGAGCATTATGATGAGGATTAGGTATTGAGAAGTTCAATAAGAAAGAGAGTGTGAGTTGCAGTAGCAGTACTAAAGTGATTTTAAAAAGTTGAAAGTACTGCGTTTGCAATAAATTTCATTTTTATCGTAAAAAGATCGGGAATTCATTGCTTTAGCTGCGGCCACTCCTGCGAGATAGAGATGACAGATGTTAACCAAATGAGAGTTAAATCACTGTAAACTGTTTCAGAAAAGATACTAATAAGCTGCAAAATAACTAACTTCATTTTTCATTCAAATCCTTTGATATACATTGTTTTTTTCATGGAGCCTTGAAATGTATTTTTAAGAAAACTCATTCAGTTTTCTCTTCTACAAGTCATGACAGCTTCACATGATCTGCATTTGCAAATGAGTCAGACATTTTTTATTAAAAATTAAATATCGGGAAATGTTTATGGATATAGCTATACTAGGGAGGCAACGTCATCCTGCACCTTTCGGCATCCAACCCCCTCTTCTCTTCCCATCATATCTTGCTTATTTTGTCCCACTTTGTCAGAGTGCTATAAAAAGTGAAACGTGAAAGCACCAGCTTAACGACAAATTTTATAATCTTAAAGGAACAAAAACAATGAGATTCATCATGCACCCCCCCCCCCCTTAAAATGAGTCAACTTCCCCATGGGGGTCGCCAGACTGGAGCCCTGTTACTCCGACCCCCCTCCCCGATGATCACGAAAAATGTTAATTCATATTCATTTTACCAACAAATAAAATCCAAGGACCCCCCCCCCCCCCAACCAAGGAGCGAGAAGCCAATACGCAGATTTTTTTTCAAACCAATAAAACCATTGTTCAATGGGAAACATCTGCTGTTAAAGGATTAAGTAATACCAATATATCGGTGACGACGATGTAAATCGCATAGAAAATTATATAAGTGTTATAACTTTTTTAAATTATTTCTTTGAAACTATTTATAAAGCAGGAGCAACTTGTAATATTAAATTGTAATTATAATCATTGGTTCCGAGATTTTTTTTTTTGAAAACTGTAATAGCCAACCTATTGATAACTAGAAAACTTATTGAATTCGATAAAAGGATGTAAACTGAATTTCTATAATACTCCACCTTCTTCTACAATCAATGATCATACACACGATATGAATCCGAACCTAATGTATTATTTACTTTAACCCTCAGTGAGCTCCCATCATCCAGGGATGATGAGCATAGCAGCGTGCTCCATCATCCTGAAAATTGATCTGGATTTTTTTCCCAAAGAAAATTTGACAAGTTTTGAAAATAACATACAGATGGTGTACATATATTGTATTCTAGGTTTTTTTTTTATTATTTCTCTACTTTTTTAACAGATTTGCTTGCAGTATGTGGGATTGTACATTGCTGAGCAGTAGTGAAATGCCTGCCTGTCCTCAATCACTATTTTGTTGGTGATTGTGGGTTCAAACCCAGATTCTCTGTATCATGTTTTTTTTCAATTGTATTATACCATTGTTTCTGAAAGTCTGCACACAGTGAGATGAGGATATTCATCTGTGTATCTATTTACGCTTTTTAGACTTTCTTTTTAAAGTGAAAATATCTAGTAAACTATTTGAGGAGCTTCAGATCAATCATGAACTAGGCAAGGGAGTCATGGATGACAAAAGTTCGAGAACCACTGTATTATACAATCAAACATGTATGAAAGGGAATGTCAAGAGACTGAAATATTCCATTTTATACACATTTCCATTTTACAAAGATGCACACACATAAAAGCATTAATCAATGAAGGGACTATTTTTTTATTTTGTTGAAGACAGGTTTCCGTTTCATACATTGTCCGTCCTAAATAGTTCACTATTATCTCTATTAACAAATTATCTCTATTAGTTGAGGTGTCACTGTATTTGCAACTTATGAGTTTGAGTGTGATCTATCTTTTACCAAAGCCAACTGAAAAAAATGAATTTTATTTTACTCAGCCATTTTCAGAGCAAGACATTTTCTCAGACTATTCCCACAGCCGAGGGGTTAAAAAACAATCAAGCTGCTTACTTTATTGAATTCCAACTCATTTGAAAATGACACTGGTTCTTTATTGCTGGTAACATCTGGATCAGCAGTGAAAGTCCACAACAGGAAGATATTTTCTAATGTCAGCTGTACATTCAATGGATTTCTCACGGTCACTTCGATAGTTATAATCTCTGAAAATTTCAAAAAATAAGAAAGCTTGAGAATCATTGTAGGCAATGTATTCATAATTAGCTACGGTGGTTATACATAGTATGCATTCCAATCAGTCACAATAAGACTGAAATTTTATAAAAAAACAAGAAAAAAAAGATTTAAAAAAAAGGAGGAAGCATACAGTCAAACCCTGATTTAATGCCACCATTTATATTTCACAGAATTCTGGCGCTATAACAAGTTTTGCATTATATTGAATCAATGTGGTTTAACATGCGTTAAGCCTAGAAATGGAAGATTTGTTCACTGAAAAAATTCTGGCGCTAACTAAGAGGGTTTGGGGTTACATTGGGGGGGGGGGCTATAACAGGGTTCAACTGTATAATAGTTATCTCTCACTTATATATTTTTCTCAGTTATAAGGCAATTTTCTGAACTCCCTGTCAAAGATATAGCATAATAATGTTATTTATTTATTTATAATATGTCTCCCACTTATGTCTTTTTTTCCTTGTTCCCTTGAATTGACACACAAGTGAGAGATCACTGTACCTAGAAAAAAAGTAATATCTTCATATCATAGAACAGATTCACAACCTCCAGGCCTACAGGTTCAGTGCAGACTTTCAAGTGGTTCAATTCAGCCTGCAAACAGTTTTCTGGTAGAAAGTATCAGTAGAGAGAGAGAGAGACAAAAGGCCGTCCATATTTCTTGCATAAAAATATGTGGAAATCAAAATTCACACAAGACATTCAAAAAACTGTCAACTGTAATTAAAGTTGATAGCTATCGCTTTTTTCATGTTGATGATTTTAAAAAAAACTAAGAACATTATGTGTGAACTCAGTTTCCATGTATTCATAAATAAATTTCAATCAAAAACTATATTTTATTACCATCAAACTTCCAAAAAAAAAGGGAAAAGGAGAAACTAATTGGCCAGATGACTGGTAAATGGGTAGAAAATGAAAAATACACACAGAGACGTGCCAACTTTCAAAATCCAGAAATCTGGAGATACTCCCGAGGGGGGGGGGGGGGTACCCTCCATCCTAGCACTCATGGACTCGATCAAAAAAAAATTTCAGAATTTTTTTTTTTTTAATCAATTAAGAAAAAGTTCTATTCCCCCCCATGGCAGGTTCTGCATTGCCCCCGAGCAGAATTTAATTCCATGTCAGTCTTTCCATGCGGAATAGAGAAATCTCATCTGCATACAGTTCATAAAACATAAGTGTTTCTTTTCGTACATGCTATCACTGATTGATAATCTTGGATATATGGACTCTTAAAAGCTTTATATTTAGCTTTATATAGATTAAAGTTTTATATTTTCTTTCTGAAGACATATTTAAACAATTTAAAACAATTTAAAAACTTCAAAATATAAAGCTGCTGGCGAGAAAACTTGTGTTTACAGAATGGCTGTTAATGGAATACAATAACGATTATACAGTAATTTCAGCAACCAAGGTCATGCCCCTGATAAATTATTGTCAATAAACGCTATGTAAACAAAGTCACGTCTTTGCCAGTTGCTTAAATGCGGTCACCAAGACTTTTTTTTAAGGCTGCTAAATGGAAATGAACACCGCTGTCCTCTATGGGTGTTTTCCCTAATGACGACAGCAGTCATTGACGTCACGACAACGTGAAAGCTCGCATAAAATCTAATTTTCTGCCAAAATGCAGAGAGAGGGAAGAAGGATGAAAAATCCGGAGTCTCCCGCCTAAATCCGGAGAGTTGGCAGATCTGCACACATGTTCAAACTTATCTCGAATGGATGGCAGGTGCATGAATAAGTGCAAAAGAACAGAAAAGACAGATAAACAGCAGACAGGCACGCCCACATTCTGTTGAGTTAGAAACAATATGGTACTGAGACATGCGCTAGAAATGTGATGAAAAATAAACATGTGGACATGTTGGAAGTGTGTGACAGACATTCATGACAGCTTACAGAGTGTTCATAGTGATAACATCATGTCCTACCAAATTATTGAGAAATCAATGGCCAGCACTGTCTAGGCCAGTGGTTCCCAACTTTTTTTCTCAAAGCCCACAAGAACATCTTGTTTGCCCTTTTAAGGAGACTCGCGTGGGGGGGGGGGGGTCAAAAATAGTAAAATAGGTGAAATATTTAAAAAATTCTTTAAATGCTGTTTCAATCAAATTCTGTGAATTTGAAACACTTTTTTCAAGGTTAAAAACTCAAAATTTCCTAGGAGAGATTCTCTGTGCTCCCTCCTTATGGGAAACCTCCCGTTAAGGGAGGTTTTACTGCAGTTATTTCAAAAGATATCGTCTATCCACATGGAGGAAACTTGAAAGACTATTAAACTGGTCAAAAGCAGGAGTTATTCAACCTTTGAGACAAAAAAAAATTTCCATGAAGCCCAGCCCAATGGTCCAACAAGTCACGTCATACTGTGGGTACCTCTATACAGTGGCGTATTAACAGATAGGACTTTGAGTCAAATAAGAATCCTTACATTATTGGATCATTTTATTTATTCTGAGATAATTTTTTTCATTATGTGATTACATGTTTATTTCATAAAATTTTAATTTTCATGAAATTTTAAATTATTTTCATATCAAATATGAATTTTCATTAATTGTTATTTGCATTGTTTAAATTAAAATTGTTTTTCCACTAAATATGAATTTCTTTTGATTCTGAGAAATTATTTTTTCATTAAATATGAATTTTCATAAATTATAATTGCACCCACTAAAAAATCATATTGCCTCCCCTCACTTTGGGAACCAGGGATCTAAACATTGATTTGAAAGCAATGCAAAGGTCTAACAAGCTGACAAGAATTACGTCAAATCATACAGCACAGATTTAGCAGGAAATTTTTTTCATGTTGATTGCATATGATACATATACCAATGTAGGTGGAGACTACAATTAAAAAGTGGCCAAAACATTTTCTATATTTGCTTGTAAAAAGCTGGCCTCTGAAGAATAAAGACGAAACTTAATTTCTCTGAACATCTCTTGCGATTGCCCCTACCTACAAATTTCAACTCTATCTCATCAATTCATCTTCTAAATATAAATTTCAAACCAAAACCAATGAAATCAAAATTAAAAAAAACAGGAAAAATACCATTAGCTACTGCAATAGGTTGAATGAAATTGGTAGTGTCTTGAGTGTAACAGTACATTTGAGGAGTAAGAAAAGGTGTAGAGGTTTTTTCTGAAGTTATAAGCATCTCTTCGAGTTTGGCCCATACTTCATTATTCAGATCAGCTCGCTCGAGCCCACGACTTCTGATTAGTAAAGAGCCACCTGAAAGTAAATTACATTCTTTTCTTATCAATCATACCAAACAAGAAACGAGTCAAATGAAATGCAAAACCAATCAAAATAAATCTTGAGACCAACCTGCTTCAATGACATTATCCTCTCCTAGAAGAACCTTAGTTGACTGGCTGTTTATAAAAGGAACTGGCAAAGAAGGCAGCTGTGAATTATCTTGGGATTGTGGTTGAGCTAAAGATTGCTGAAAATAAAATTGAAGAAAAAAAAATCAACAATTTCAATGAAGAAAAAATTGCTTTTCATCTCACCACGTTTCGAATAGAAAAAATTGCTTTTCATCTCACCAAGTTTCGAATAGAAAAAATTGCATAACTGACCACATATCCAGTAAAAAATGTAAGCAGCTGATCAAATGTTCGTGCAAAAGTCATGATAAATATTAACTTAAAAGACTATTTAGATAGTAATCAGTCAGAAAAATGAGAAAAAAATAAGGTTAAAGAAATTTAAAAAAATTTCATTATTTCGAATATGATATCTGAAATCATATAATGCAGGGTGCACTTTTAAAATCTGCGGGGCGGGACAGATCTGCGGTATTTCCACCACTTGCAGGCCAGAAACTTGTACATGTAAGACTACCATATCACCCCAAATTTTATGGGCAATTCCATTAATTTTGGCTATCCAACTTCTTTTATATATATATATATATATATATATATATATAATGACCGGTTTTCCCCCTTATTTTCAACAAGGCTTGCTTGAGTTTTCAAAATCAAGAATTAAAATTATTTTCATGACTTCAGATTGTGACAATTATGACTATAATTTATTTAACTAAATTATGACTATAATTTATTTAACTAAATTATGACTATAATTTATTTAACTAAATTATGACTATAATTTATTTAACTAAATTATGACTATAATTTATTTAACTAAATTATGGCTATAATTTATTATGACAGTCATTTTAATTATCATTATATTATAATTATGACTACCATAATAAATTATAGTCGCATAAATATATTCATCTCACATACTTTTGTATCATGTACTTTTTTTGTGAATTTTTTACCTGTTGTGACATGCAGTAGCCTTCTATTTCCTGCCAACAATAGATAACAGCAATAGATAGCAGCTTTACTTGCTTTTGACAATTGTTTTTGGCTTAAATAGGGAACTTTATTCGTCTTTGACAATTATGATGGCTGTAATTGGCAACTTTGCTCGCCTCTTTTTTTAGATAATTGGTGATACACCTGCATTTTCATGAAGGAAATATGGTCAGCCGGCACATGTATGTGCATTGATACTTATCTGCCAGAACACCTTTTGGGGACAGCATCTGGGCCCAGGGGTCGGAGGCTGTGCACCCGACATAACATAAGCTTTATTGAATTAAGCAAAATGCCTCTGCAATGGGTAGCAAGCAAGAATAAATGCAGTGAGTCAAGATTAGTACAAAAGCAATTTAAAAATAACCCTGTTACAAAAAATGTACAAGAATTAGCTATTATATATGATCTCTTCCATTTATATACCAGATAGTTTTAACAATCATGATTTATAAAATACGTTTCACGAGTTATGTTACACACGGAAGAGCAAAAAATACTGTGAATGTAAATAATTGAATAGGTAATAACTTACAAAAGGGGACAGGTTCTATCCTCAAAAAGATCTCTAAAGGATATTAAATAAGACAATAAATGAAAAAAACAATTTTGACTTTGTCTCCATTTTTTTAAAAAAGCAATGAAAGAGGTTGTATAACTATCACACCAGACAAAGCCCAGACTCTGTTCCATAAGAGATATATGCCTGTTACCTGGTTAGGTTGAGCCATGCTGGGGAATGGGTTGTATAATGGGGTGGGGGTTACCAAAGTATATTTCCATTTAAATAAATTATAAGCTGAGCAGGCCATTAGTACATGCCTCAGGATCATTGGAGTTGCCATATGTACACATAACCCGCGGATTGTGATTTCAAGGATTTCACTGTCTATGTACAACGTATTTACATCAAAACAAATTTGCATGAGTGATTTAATATTCAACTTTTCTTTGGAATTTAAGGATAATATTGTAGTCAGGTAGCCCATTGCTTGGCAATTTTTCGATAACGAGCAGTATAACGTAATATAAATTTTGAAAGAAGTGCAGAAATATGTGTTTGTTCGCGTTCCGATCTGATCATATGTCCCAGTATTTTTCTGACAAAATGAAAATTCTTTCAGCAAAAGATTGATTTCAGTTTTTTAAGATAAGGAGACCAGATTCCTAATACGTACAAGAGTGGTGAAAAAACAAAAGAGGAAAAGAGTTTAAATGCTACAGAGGACAAGGGAATATTTTAGCCCCAACTAAGATGGGTAAGTAACATAGCTACTTAAGCTTTTGTTCTCTTCGAAATGCTTAGAATACACTCATTAGTAACCAATTATCTTAATCGGGGGTGCATAACCTTTTTAGTCTGCAGGCCAGATATGTGGTATTTTTTGCCACTTACAAGCTAGAAACTAGTATATATATCTGAGGATGATGTCACTCTCTGCTATCCATACAAAGGTTTTTAACAGCTGGCTGATACAGAGATATATTTTGGAAAGGGAGAAAATCAAATCAACCGCAGGGGCAGTTGAATTCTCTTTCCAAAATATATCTCCGTATCAGCCAGCTGTTAAAAACCTTTGTATAGTATATATATAATAACTATATTACCTTATTTTACTGGATGTTCACCTTAAATTGGCCATTCCAATCTTTTTACAAAATGTCCATACTTTGAATGAAGCTTATAAGTTTTATTATGAAAATTATGACTAATTATCTCAATCATTGTCATTTAAATATTTTATTCATCTGAAACACGTTTTTTTTTTCTGGTGAAAAAAAATTACATGGTGACTGGCATGAACCATTTCCCGACATCAGTGATTTTTCAAAAATTTTACAACAGTTGGGGACATGCTTTGGACAATTTTTTTGGCTACAATTGGCAACTTCATTTTTTGTTGACAATGTTTTGGCAATTATTGGAAACTACTTATCCTTGACACATTTTTAGCGATCATTGGAGATGTGACGTATGGATTTTGATTTATGGTATTTTTATGAAGGAAATGTGGTAGATTTTTATAATTGATGTTATTCATACCGGAACACACCTCGCAACAAGATGGAATCCTCTGTGAACTGCATTTGGCCCGAGTGCCGAAGGTTGTGCACCCCTGATCTAAATAAAAGCTGATTGCATAATTATGATGCATTGAGGAAACAATGAAAATATATATTATTACCTTTCATTTTTTTGCACGTGATAAGGGAAGAAAATGGATTTATTGCATAATAAAAATTCTATCATGGTTCATTTCTTCATTTTAAAATTCAAAATACAATTTTACCTTTAAGGCAAGCAAATAATCCCTCAGTTGATTGGAATGATCACCAGTAGGTTTGTGACACTGTGATATAATAACTTGCTTGAATGCTTCGCAAGCACTCTCTAAATGATTCAGGTGCATCGAAAATCGGCCAATCATAGAATGTATGTGATTATTAGCAAAATTCCAATCGATGCGGCTGTAAGCCTGGATTAAAAATCAAATAATTAATTTCAGGAAAACACAATATAAAAAAAACTTAATTCTTTACTTTGACATTTTTGCATAAGATTTGTTCTCAAATTGTATTAATACAAATACCTGCTGAGCCTGTCTATAGCACCTCAAACCATGCTTCTTTTGGCCAGCTTTGCTGAAACGATGACCAGAAAGTACCATGTGGAAAGCATATTTCCTCAATTTCGGTGGCTTACAACAAATGAAGCAATGTGCTGCTTGTTCAAGAAAGAGTGCACATGGGAGGTCAGTTTCACTCGGCATCCTCATAAACTGCAAGGCAGCATCCCTGTACAAGCCTTTGGCCTTCAAACATTCTGTACTCAAGAAAGTAGCTCTCATGGCCAACTCTGAGACTCTAAAAATAAAATTTAACTTCAAACTTCTTGCATGCTTACATATTACTATTATATGGTAAAAGAGAAGAAAGAAATGCATACATTTCATACGTAATACATTGATGACAATTAAAGTAAGTATCAGCAAATAAAAATGAATAGAGCAACGTATCAATGCTTTAACGATCAAGGCCTGGTTTTATGGTTATACTGCTAAAAATATTTGCATTGAGAATCACGTTCTTTTAATTACGAGAGGAGAAACTCTAATGCTCACTTGCAAGTATGAAGGTATGTTGTGATAGCTGTTTCCATGTATCGAGCTGGATATTCATGAAGATTACTATTACCCTGCATGAATACAGACAATGCCGCCATTTCCTAAAACAAGAATATTATTAAGCTTGATCGCTTTCATCGCAAATTTTACATCATTTAAATATTACATATTAATGACTAAAGTCTAAAATGATAACTATGATGTCATAATGAATCTAGCATTCAACACCCACCAGAATAACATCCTGATGTTATGTTTTACAGAGAGTCAGTAAACTTGATTCAAAATTCATAAAACTTATTCTTTTGTAAATGCAATTTAATTTCATATATTTTACAATATATATTGCATACTCACTGATGCCCCAGCAAAAAAAAGCCATGCTTGATCCCCACTGAAGTCCCTTTTAGCTGTATGATAAGCCTGATATGCAGCTTCATAAAGTTGAAACATAAAAGCAAGATCTCCCAGTTTTCGAACCTGCAATTCTGGTGCATCTTGCCCGTAACTGAGAAATATAAACAAGATTGTTTGCATATGAAGCAAAAGATTAAATAGAATGACTAAATCAGGGCTTGACAAATCGTAAAAAAAAATAGGTGTCAGCCAAATTTCATAGGAGCCAAAAATTTCTTTTTAAAAAAATTGTCTAAATTAATAACATTTTTCAACTTTTCTAAGACTTTATGGCTCCTTTTCAAGTTGAGACACACACTGATATAAATTTCAAAAGTCTTGTGTTGTCCCTAGACTTCTATTCAATAATCACACATAGGAAATTTAAGTGCCAGTCCTTATTTTTTAGCTGCCATGGTGACCTGACACCTAAATTAGTCAAGCCCTGTACTAAATATCAAGCAAGTTCATTCTCCATAAATATACAAGCACTATATAATTTTGTAATTATCAAATGTTTCTTACTTCCTGGATAATAAAAATAAATAAATAAAAATTCCATGAAACAGAACTTTCAAAAGAAATGAATCTGGTTTCATTTTTCAAACTTTAACAGTCCTATGTTCACTAAATATCTAATGATAATCTTGGCAAGAGATTTAAATACAAAAAGCTGTGTACATATGTATTTATTCATTAAAAACTATCTGATAATCTTAATATGTAATACACATTCCCCCTCACATCGACTGTAATGGGCTGCAAATGCAGATCCCAAGAGCAGTGTTAGATCATTATTTAATCTATGTAACATACAAGAACAGTATTGATAGCATTCACAAAATTTAAGCAAAATGAAATGGCTCATTCTGATGGGAATTAAATGTATAGCAATGAGATTAGTCAACCCTCAGCATAACACCTATTACATTTAATGTCAGTTTTCAGATGTCCACGCCAGCATAATTAACAAACTGGGCTTACTCATCGCAAGTTACCTTGCTTATGAGAAGTCATTTTTATTTGGTCCCAAAGAGTGATGTTATAGAGCGCTTTGATAATAGTAAAATTCAAAAGGCTTCAGAAAATAAATATACAAAATAATAACTCGTACACAGGGTTGGCAAATTTTTGTCATAGCGGTACAAACTGCCCTGGCAAAAATATGGCAAAGAATTAAAATTTGAATGGCATAGAATTTTAAAAAATTTAACTTGTACTTTAATGGAATAAGTTCAGAGAATCTTAACTTTCTCTACAAAAGTTCAATATTTTAAATTAGAATATTTTTTCTCCCTTAAATCTGTTATTTTTATTTTCGGACGGACAAAGGGGCTGGAGATAAGTATAAATAAAATCCATTTCAGTCAAGTGGGTTGCCTGTACAAAATTTCTCAAACAATCACACATCTTTTCTTAATAAAACCCACCAACATGAATAATGCAGGAGTGCAATGAATATAGAGCATCATTTCCTACCCAGCTTTTAACTGAATAGCCCCTGGAGGGGTCAGTCCAGCCAAAATGTGGATCTGTTTTCCAGACCCTTCACAAAATGAAAATTAATGAAACCATAAACCTGGTATTTCATTTCTTTTGTGATAAATTACCTAAATTATTTCACTTTCAACAAAATTACTTATTTTTCACAAAAGTAATGCCCCTTTTTACAAAAATAAAGAAAATTTTCACAAAAACATGACCCTACAAAAAAGTATGGACAGACCCCTGCCCTGGGGTAATTAAGAATTCAGACTGTGGCACAGTTGCTTATAGTTTTATTACAATTCCTGCTTTAGTCTAAAACACATCCTGTGGACAACCTTTTATAAACCACTGAAAGAAAAAATTATGTGGACAGAAATGAGTGTGTGTAGAAAACTTCCTGCAAAGGGTTAGTGAAGTTAGTGCTTATTGCATTTTGAAGTACTGACTACTATTATTAACTGAGCTTACAGTAAATTTCTGCTTTGAAGGTAATTTTTTGTTTGAATTCTCCTAAGCCCACTACACATTACTCTGACGTGACATGGTCCCACATCATATCAAAGTACTGCGTAACTGCCTTTGAACTTAAAGCAAATATAATGATATCTTGCTGTTTTAAACCAAGTCAAAAAAATTATATATGGAGTACAGTAGACTCTCAATAATCCAGTGTTTTTAGGTGGGTTGACAGAAAAACATGTCATTGAACAGAAGTTCATATTATTTGAATGGGCTTTTTTTAATTGACTTCCAGTAATCTGGCAATTTTGGTAATCCAGCACACCTTGGTTTGATACGTGCCAGATTAGTGAGAGCGACGCCCAAGTGGCGTGGTGGTAAGATGCTCATCCACCACTGTGAAGGTTGTTGTCTTCGTCCCGGGTTCGAACCCAAGGGAGGATATAGATAAGATATTTTCCCTAACGAACTTGAGGCGACCACCGATACACAGAGCTTTCATTTCCAACCCATCTCATTAATGGCAGTAAATTGCAAAATAGCAATAGGGCCAGAGTTGGTGTTTGGTGAAGTAGATTAGTGAGAATCTACTGCAGTGGTTCTCAAACTTCTATCATCCGCAGCTGCCTTGTCCAATTCATAATGTATCTGCGACTCCCCAGAATTTTTGGGTGAATGTTTTCCCTTCATAGATAGACATACAAATCAATATCTTCAACTCACTGTGACGCCCCTAACCCAGAAAGCAGAATATGCCGAAATGTGCGATGTACGTCACAGAACAACCAGTGCTGTTGCAGAACAATCTGGAAGAATTTTAAGAAAAGTGTACAAAAACGCTATTATGTATATGCAAATTTTTACCGTAGAACATTTTAAGTCGGCCGAGGGCTCGTTGCAGAACAACACAAAACATTCTGCTTTGGGGCCCCTAACAAAAGTTGGTAATGCCCTTAGAAGCTGTAATGCATACTTTGAGAAACACTGGTCTACTTTATTTCTAAGGAATAAAAAGTTATGGAAAAATGCAAGCAAATTACCAGAAGTTTAGCCGTATGCAAAGTAACAACAAAGCTTTCACAACCAAGATGAAAGCACATTCAGAGAAACATAATAAGCTTTGTATTCCTCTTATTATTTTTAGTATTACAATCCATTCCGAACTGCTCAAGTTGATAATCGTGAGACAATTCAAATTTAAATCTCCCACCTAATATGAAATGTTATGGGGTGTTTTTTGGGGGGAGGGAAGAGGTAAAATTCTTTTTTTTGTTGCTAAAGAAAATAAGCTCATTAAAAATATGGTCTCCCAAACAATAGCCTATATCTCTTCAATACTATTGATAGGAAGATGAAAAATAAACACTGTGGAAACTGTATTCATCCAAAAATTATGGTTCTAACACATGCTAGTTGCATTTTTTTCCTTTCACCACAACCCTGGCAAAAACTCATAACTGACGACAAAACCCAACCTTCACACACACATAGGCTACATGTGTGTGATAATCACAATTTTACAATTGGTTCTGACAGACTGATTTTAAATAAAATTGGTTATAAATTGCTGCCATTTAATTTTGTTCCAAAAAGAAATGAAAAACATTTAAAAGAACATAATTCAGATGCCACACACAACCACTGGCTTATAAAGCCTTCAATATGAGTATTTAGATATAATAAACAAAAGCCCACATGAGATATAAAATATTTTCCTGCTGAAATGAAATGAAATTTCAAATGCACAAGTAAATGATAAAGATGGTGACAATAAAATGGAAATCTGCTGAACAAATGAAAATACTGTCTATCAGTTTTATGAATGAACTAAAATACTTACATCACAGAGTTTGTAGACGTAATAAGACCTTGAGCACCAGGTTTATTTCCTGCAAACAGTTTCTTGGTTACCCCAAATATTGTACGATGGATTCCTTTACGATTTGTGACCTATAAACAGTCATTTTCCTTTAACTTTTATCAGTGCAATGTTTATGTTAAAAAAAAATATACATAAAAATTGTACATAAAAAATTTACATTTGTTCAATCCTTAAAAACATCCATAAATAATTGATAAAAGCCACATGTAATTTTTATTCAGGAACTAAAGAAGGCACTAACATCCAAATAAAATCAAATACTTTGCTTACTTACCTTCGTAGTTTTGTTTGGGAATTTTATAAAATGCTGATCATTAGACATTACCTTGAAGTGAAAGTTAAATTTTACAACAGGATCAAAAGAAAAATGCAAAGTTAAAAAAAATTCTCGTAAAAAATCCTTAGTCTTTCGAAGTCAGAATGTTTGAAAAAAAAAAATATTGAATAGACCATGAATTTTGAATTAACCACAAAAACTAAAAATTAGATTTCAAAGCTATGGCTTTATAATGGAAAATCACAGCAATTGCAAGTTAAAAAACATCCACAGAAAACGAGTTTTTAGAGAAAGTTAAATTTCTCTAAAATTACAATTATCACAGCATGGCCAAAACTAGAGGTGGGGGAACTGCCCCAGGTTGCAAAATTTAGGGGCTAACATTTTTAGGTGAGAACAAAGAACACCATTATAAAATTATCAAATTTTAAAGTTGTAGGGGGTAGCAAAAATCCTAGTTACGGCCCTGACTTATCACATTTGCTTGAATCCGCTCCCCAAAATCAAATGGTTTTAATGTGCAAACCAATAAACAGTTTTCATTTTAGAAAAAACTTAAGATAGGCTGTGTCTATGACACAGTGAATACATTCTTTGTGCCTTGAATCACATGGTAGATACTGATATAATGAAATTTTTATCATCAGATTTTCTAATGTCGTTAATTTGCAAACCTCCCTAGGTTTAGAGTAAATTGTTATAAATGCATGCCGCAAGTCTGGTGCCCATGCTGGAGGAGGAACATAATCTACTCACAGACATAAAAAAAATTGTTGGGAATGCACACAGTATCATCAGATGATTTACAAGATGTAAATCATCTGATGAAAAAAAATTATGTGTCAAAAAAAAAAAAGTATGTGTTTAATTTGAGTAAATAAGGTACTTTGACTGTTGAACTAGACATTGCAGGAAATTTCTGGAAGTGATCAAAATTATGCTCATTTGCATACAAATGATTTGAAATAATAAAGAGAAACAACATTATTACCAGATCATTGAGGACTCTCATCTGTTTCTCAACATAGGGTATCAATCCTTGGATACAGAAATCTTGCACAAAAACTTTGACACGATCCATGTCACTGAGAGTCAAACACAAACCATGTTTTTTATTCCTATTGCTGTTTTTACCCCAGGATCCATAGTTAAGGCTTGATGGTCTTGGTTTTGCTTTCTCTAATAGGTCCACCTGGAATCACAAGATCACTGTTTTCAATACTTTTATTCATTAGAAAACAGCATTGGTAATATCAATACATTTTCCATTAGCATTCAAGACTTTTATATAAAATTTCTATATAAACCCATTTCAGAATTCTCTCATCATGGGAACTTACAATATCCTAGTCATGGTGATCAAGAACTGACAAAACTACCATGACAAAACATTTTTTTAAACATTGTTTAAAAAAATCATTTTTTAGTACTTTGTCATTTTCCACACACTTTTGTATGCATCAATTCAACAAATATGCAATACAGCTTAGCGAATCGAAAAAAATCTAGATGCCAGCAAAATTTCATAGGAACCAGGAATTTTTTCCCTAACAAAACTTGTCCAAAATAGTGTATTCCTTGACTTGTCCGGGACTTAGGGACCCTTTATCATGCTAGCAGACATGCTGACATAATTTTAATAATTTCATGCTGCTCTCAGACTTCAATCCAGCTATCATACATTTAAAAAAATTAGGTGCCAATGTAAATTTATTAGACACCATGGCAACCTGGTGAGGCTAGTGTTGCCTGATCACTCCTTTTCAAAGTTTAGTGGTGTTTTTTTGTTTCGTTTGGTTTTTTTTTTTTTTTTTTTTGGTAATTTTCTTGCTTGAAAAGTTTGATATTGTGGATAAAAAGCATTAATTTCTCAATTGAAAAGCTATAGATTCTGAAACTTCTTTGTCATAATAGTTATAGAACACATACCGTATATACTCGTGTGTAAGCCGAGTTTTTTTGTAGAAAAATTCGTTCCTCAAATGGGGGGGGGGTCGGCTTATACTCGGGTCAGTTTTTGATGATAAAATATCGACCCCTGCAATCAGTAGTCATTTTTGTAGCAGTGTTCGAGAAACCGGCATTATTGGTATGGGATATGTCAAATCCCATATATGATATATATGGGTCATATATCCCATATATGACCCCACAGAACCGATAATGTCAAAGCCGAGGCAAAGAAATCTAAAACATCATTGCCTTTGATACCATGTGGGTTGGTATGGGATATGTCAAATCCCATATATGATATATATGGGTCATATATCCCATATATGACCCCACAGAACCGATAATGTCAAAGCCGAGGCAAAGAAATCTAAAACATCATTGCCTTTGATACCATGTGGGCTAACGTCGATTGCACAGCCTTTAGATGTGAGCATCAATAAGCCTCTCAAAGATTATTTGAAGGATTTGTGGATCGAATGGATGAGTTCCGATGATAAAGTGGTGCCTTGAAGAAAACTGACATGGCCTGGTGTGACAATGGGTACATGAGGCGTGGACCGCCGAAATTGATCCTTCAAAAAATGCTGCATCAGCAATGTGATGGATGGAACAGAAGATATCTATCCTGTTTGAAAGTGACAATAGCGATGAGACAGCCCAGATGAAGATAAAAACTAAGATGCCGCACCTTATGATGATCTGATGGATTACGATGAGCTTGGAGACTCAGAAGAAATGGTTTAAAAAAATTGAATCATTTTCTATTGTAAATTTCCACAAGCTATTCATTTTGCATGAAGATATAAGAATTTTTTTCTCTGAAATGAATGGATTTTTTGGGAGATCGGCTTATACACGGGTTTTCAATTTATTGCGGTTTTGGTGGTCCTGAAGTGGGAGGGTCGGCTTATATGCGAGTCGGCTTATAAACGAGTATATACAGTAGTTATTATTCATAATGCAACTTTTGGGTAAAATTCATTTCAATACATTTTCTTTCCTACCATGTCACAGCATTAATGTTTTCCCTAAATTTTAAAATTTGGTTTTCCAAAAAAATTCACTCTCCTGTGCCCAATATGAAAGAATTCCACCAAGAATGGTGTACCATTCAAAATGTTTGCTGCATGGTTAATGGGTTTTGGTGTCATAATCTTTTCATTTTAATTTTAAAAAAGGTGATTTTCTACTTTATTTTTCAGGAGTGAAGTTGAAGGTGGAAATTTTTGCAAGCAGCGAATTCAATCGTTAATTTAAGAAAATTATTCAGCAATTATACTGATATTATGATTCCTTCGATACAGGACAGTAAATTAAGAATTTTTAAAACATACATTCAAAATATATCTGCATGCTAAAACTAACTGCTATTCAAACTTTTGTGAATAATTAAAGTCTAAGAGCCCATTGAAAACGGTTCTGTATCCTTTGAGACTTGATATTTCATTTGAATGTTTTCAACACTTACTTGCAGAAAAATCGTAAAGAAAATGCAGTAAAATCTTGATATAATGATACTCTGTGAACCAAAAATATATATAACTGTAGAGGGATTATCATTATATGAAGAAGCAGCAATTTAACGTTAGACTATGGGCATTTCCAAACTCATAGAAAAGCATTATTACAGAGGGATTTATCGGTATATCGAGTACCATTGTAATGTGATTTTATTGTAGAGTTTCATTTACTAATGTAATCAATCTGCTATCAATTATTGTTCTTTACTTATTTTAAAACATGTAAAATGCTTCCGAAATTTTGAGACATTCATTTCAAGTCTTTAATGTGAATATGCTCTCAAACATCTTCCTCTGAGAATATTCTTAAAAGCATTCTTTCTCTCTCAATCAAAGATTATTGCTCAGAATTTTATGCCTCTATGGCTAGCCAAGATTAAATTTTCATTGAGATGGAATCATTGTTTCAAAAAGTATTCAGCTGTTATGATTTAAAAATGAATATAAGAAATATATCAAGGCTTGATTTATTTGTCAATATTATTCTAAATAAGAATGCAAAGTGTAGGAATGAGAAAGCTCAGCAGGAATGAAGAAGTAACGACCCATTTTATGTATTCCAATTTTTAATTTTAATTTATTTCTGTACATGAGAAAAAATTATGCAGAACATTTTAACCCCTTAACTGCCACTGACATATATACACACACCTTATGGAGTCTATGTGTTAACTGTCACGGTGTATTTATACGTATTTACAGCACGTGAGCAAAAAAAAGATGGCACTGGGGAGCTGATCATGTAAGATTTCATCAGCAGTTAAGCGGTTAAAGCTGAATTATTGTAGATAAACATTATTAATTAATTAACACGCTGAATTATTGTAGATAAACATTATTAATTAATTAACACGCTGAATTATTGTAGATGGTATACATAGTTATAGAAGTACAGTCAAACCATGGAAAAAAAGGAGCAAATGATGACCTGACGAGTTCCATGGTCGATGAGGGTTAACAAAAATTTCTCTTAGAGGGGCAAGCAGATGGGCCTGTAGAACAACTTATAATATTGATACGCAAGAATGCTAGTTCGAGCAGCAGTAGGATAAAGTGCATTACGCGTGCGGGTATTATATTTTAGAAAAAAAATTATTAAAGTTAATTTTACTGTTCATTGATAAATGATTACACAAGTTGATAACACTTGTAATGGCTTGACAAAGTAAATTATTCCTCATTTTATCATGGAGAATTATCATTTAAGTAAACTAGATAGTGTGGAGTCTGGATAGCCGTGAGACAGACAGTCGAGAATCTACTGTATATGAGCAGGAGGAATCTTGATAGTGTGGGAGGATGAGTGATGGGGGAGAATAATAAGTGATAGTTCTCATGAAGCATCTCTGGATAATGGCTACATTATTTAGGTTTTCAGACTTTCTGCAACCTCAGATCAAGTGACAATGAGATTTTCTTCCTGACGTTTCACCCACATCTGTGGCAGGCTTCATCTGAGGTTATTTGGATGTAAGTCTCTGCAGCAAGCGAGACGAAGCAAGTACGAAGCCTTTCTCACTTGCCGCGGAGACTTACATCCAAATAACCTCAGATGATGCCTGCCACAGATGTAGGCGAAATGTCAGGAAGAAAATCTCCTAGACCATGGCCTAATAACCAGAAAACCGTTTGCAAGTCATTTAACGCCAGCCATGAAAGCCTTAGACAATATTTACTGACAAACTATACTGAATTTTATATAATTACCTACATATAAATATACTTACATACGAGTCATTCAATAAGTGATCATCGGAAGAGGCTTGCAAAGGGTGATCAATTATGTCTTTATCTTTGCCATCTGTCCACCAACAAAAAAAAAAAAAAGAGTTTGAATTATAAAATTTAAAATAATATATTTTTCTGAAAATTCTTAAAGAAGAAAGTTATTACCTATTTCAATTCCAAACATTGAATCGTCCGTGGATTTTGTACTTTCACTATTTTCTTTTGCATCATTGAAAATGATAGGATCCTAACCATGCAAAAAAAAACAAATGTTGATCACTACTTGACTCTCTAGAATCAAATTGTAATCTAGATTTATTTCACCACCTTAATTTAACATAGATTATGCATTGCTTGATATGTTAGAAAATTAAAGAGTTTATGTACCTGTTGCGGGTAGTATTTTGGGAAAAACTGAATCCACGGATCTGGCAAATTTAATGCACCGTTCATTTCTTCGTGAGAATTATGAGTAGAATTATTTTCTGACTTCGACGAATTTATCTGAAGGAGGTGGCAGCAAGAAGATCCATAAGAACTTTTCATACTTTGATAGATAGCCTCTGCTCTATTACCATAAAATTAATACCATGAAAAAGAAATAAAAGAAATATCCATTGTTTATTCAAAAGGCAAAATTATATTAAATATATATATATATATATATATATATATGTATGTATAAGCAGTATTACCATATACATTCGTGTATAAGCCGCCGCCCCCCCCCCTCACTTCAGGCCCACCAAAAATGCAATAAATTGAAAACCTGTGTATAAGCAGATCCTCAAAAATCAGAGCATTTTAGAAGGATATATAGATAGAACCACTCACAACCCCAGACTTATGCCAAGCAACTTATTTTAATTAACTATTTCCCCCCCCCCCAACTCTGAAAAGTGTTTTGCACACACACATTCACACTCTCATGCATTTGAAACTTCAAATGAATTTAAATTTCTCACTAAAACTTCACTGGATAATAAAATATTTCAGGCTTCGAAGAATTCCTGAAATGCCCACTTTATCTTAGGGAAGGCTATTATTATTAGCTGAGGATTATGCTCATCAGCAAGTTGATTGTTTTTTTTTTTACTTCCTATTATTACAAAATGTTTTCTGACAACCCTTATATTACATATCAAATTTAATCTGGTTGGAATATTCATATTAGCTTTTTTTAATGATAAAACACTTAATGTTATATTTTTCTCATTAATCAGAGGTTAAACTATATAAAAAATTTTGCAATACAGTCAAATCTCGTTTTAACACTTTTCTAATCGCACCCACATAAGTTTACATAGGATCAATGCGAAAACGAGGAATTCACTATAACGAAGTGATTTCTTTTGTCTCTTGAAGTTTGTTACAACGGGATTCAACTGTATTATATTTCAGGTCATTAACTGTTTTGCAAAATAGTGTCACTCAGTGGTAAACTAATACCCAAAAGTAACCAGGAAGTCAAATAATATCAAACGATGATTACACAGCATTTCCATCCAACCCAATGGATTACAATACTCACTTTGCCAAACTCTCTGCAGACGTGTCATGCAGAAGCAAATAATACTTGAACGTGTGCGTGAAGAACCAACGAGAGTTATTTAGATGAGAGTTCTGAAGTTGAAGTTGAGCTTGCTGCTGGCAAAGATCATGAATTTGACTGAGGGGATCATGATGAGAGGATGAAACTACAAAAATACCTTTGAACTGTTAAGGAACTGAACTTCTAAAAAATTGACACATTTTCTTCAATTATTCATTCTGGGAGGAGGGGGGAAGTCTAAGAGGTAAGGAGATTCCATGAGAATAATGTTTAATGAAGCAAATACACATGTGTGTAACAATGATTTTTCTCTTCAAATAAAAAGCATTTCATCTCCTAATGCAGATGAAACCAACAAAAAAAACTTAAAGTTTTCTCTTAAATGAATGGTAATTACTTTTTACTTTCTGTATGATGATCTTTCTCTATGATGACACATAATCATTATATCATAACATACTTATTCACACTTTATTAACTGCATACAACCCCCCAGTCATCATAAGTGTAAAACCAAAAAGAAGAGACCAACGTAGCTTACTCCGCAGCTTGACAAATCCCAGGGGCCTGGTCGCCATGGCGACTACAAAAGTGGTGTTGGTGCCTAAAATTTTCTATACAATAGACTCTTGCAAACCCGGCACATATTACACCAGGGTGCTGTGAGTTACTGGAAGTCAATTTAGAGCGGTATTCACAGACATGGTTTAAGCTATAGTCACAATTTTTTGATAAGAGATCAACACGGATTGGTTAAATTCAGGGTTTTAACCAATCTATGTTGATCTCTTATCCAAAAATTGTAACTACAGGTTTAAACCATGTTGGTGAATACGGCCCTTAGTGTCCATTTAGATATTAACTTCTCTATATAGACATGCAGCAACATATTTTGCTCTTCTATATGCTACAAAATAAACCTACCAAAACATGCCAGATGTTTGGATGGGCCAGATTACTGAGCATTTGATTTAACAATCAGAGTTTAGGGGCACAAAATTTTCTGATTTCATTGTTATGATGCGTCTTCCATTATCAAAAGGAATCATCAAGTGTCGGAAAAGTTAGAAAAATATTATTTAGTACCATTTTTCTTAAGCAATAATTTATGGTTGGCTCTTACAAAATTTGGCTGGCTCCTAAATATTTTTTCGAATTGTGAAGTTCTGGCCTATACTCTAAAATGAAGGTTTCTTATGTCATAAAATGTCATGTATGCAATATCATTTTCAAATATACTAAAGGATACAGGATAAATAATGATGAAGAAACTCATGTTCCATAGGTGAAAGGACTTGGAAGAAAACCTCACGGTAGGCTTCAAACCAAGGTGTAGACGCTGTAAAACAAATTTGTGAATGTGAAAGTCAAAAACATTAATATATATGTGAAAAAAGTTGGCAGTTATGAAGAATTTAACATTACAGTAATACCTCAACTGTACCCAGAGTGGCACGATTCTGGAGTTAAGTGCTTTTCTGTGAAAAATGCACATTTCTGAAATTCTAGCATAACCATGTGATAAAGTAAAGATTATTAAATGATAATCAAATAAGTTGTTTTATATGAACAGTACATATGTAATGAAACTACGCCAACTTTTGAGTGGCTAAAGTACATAGAAATAAAATCTTTGCTGTGATTTTTGATAGAATCTCAAGGATTGTATGGTATCTTCTCATGGTTTCTCACTTACACCCAGCAATACTCTGCCTGTCTTTAAAAAAAATTGTTCAATGTGATATTCTTTAATGGCAATGCACTTGCTCCAGAACTCTCAATTACAAGGGTCCCACTGAAAAAATTAGAAAAAGGATGTGTGGGATGGGAGGATGCTTCTCCCGCTGCCCCCCCCCCCCCCCCCCAGACAACATAAATCATAGCACAATATAAAAACACTCAAAAATTTTATTTTCAAAAAATTAGAAAAAAAACTCTCAGCACTATTCCAGTCACTTTCCTGTAAGATTGATTCAAACCAAAGAAAAATGACAGAAAACAAAATCAATTTTGTACAGGGGTGGGAAGTGACAAAGTCCTTTTCTGAGCAGCTTTGGAGCAGCAAAATTCAGGATTCGGAGCAGTTTTGGAGCAGCAAATTCAGGATTCGCAGCAGCAAAATATAAGATTCGGAGCAGATATTTATAAATTGGAGCAACAAAATTAACAAGAATATTTTTATTCACCCTCACCCCTTTTCAAAATAAAACAACTTCACTGTCTTTTGTTATCAAACATCTTTTCATCAGCTTGTCTTTTGTTTTTGGTATTTGCAGTCTGGAACCGCAGCACTTCAAATGGGTTAAAAATTTTCTATAAGTTTTCAATTTTTTATACTCAGAAAAAAATTGTTGCAAAATAAGAATTTCGGTAGAATCAAGACGATGTTTGGCGATTCAGCACTCATTATTTGGCGACATTAGCGATCTGACACTCGTTATTTGGCGATCTGACACCCGTTATTTTGCGATATTGACCATTTAACACTCGTTATTCGGCAACATTGCCGATTTAATGCTCGTTATTCGGCAAAGTTTCTAAATGAGCATTCATAATTTGGCAGACATGCGCTTTTTACTCCCAGAAGGAAATATTTCTTCACAAAACATCACGATTTGACGCAATGACGCTCGACTACAGTCATTTCTGCTGCTTCCAGTGGCGAATTTTTTTTGTGAAAACGGAAACCGACTCACATTTACGCTTTAAAGCTGAAAGACCATTGCAAACCATCTTCAGTTGCATTGCACGATCACGGATATTACCAGGGTTTTGCGATGGAAAAGCCCGATGAGGGGGCGATAGTTTAAGTACAGCGGAATAAAACATGCCCTTCTCGGAAGGAATAGTTTCGCGGCAAAGCAGGAATAAAAATTTTTGGCGTCCTTTCCGAAATTCCGGGCATACCGAAGCAAAATTCGCTGTTTGGCGCAGAAAAATACGAAAATACACCATTGGAGCAGGATGGCACAAGATGTTAATTTTGGCGCAGTGTGGCGCAGAATTCCTACCCCTGATTTTGTACCAAAACAGTTTGTTCTCAGCAAAACCACAGATATCTGTCTCTCCTCACAATATATCACATTCTTTTCCTCAAGGAGTCTTCCCAGTTTGTCAACTGTTTTTTTTGATGCACAGTAAATTATATGACGACATGTAGGTCAATTTTTTTTACAAATGACGCTCCTATAAGACCACTTCCTAAAACACAGTGCAAAATGTGTAAATAATTATAAGGTCTATTGTAAGTAAGTCAAAGTGAACCACATGATTTTACTGCGCTATTCTTTTTTTAAAGAGATTTGTTTATGTTTTACTATTCAATGCCAGCGTCATTGTTTCTGACAAATGAAGCATTTTCATTTTTAGCTCTTTGCTGAGCGTTGTAAACATTGTTTATGCCCCTGTATATCCTAAAAATAAAGAAGAGAACTGAATGGTATTGGGTAGCATCAGAATCACAAAACTTAAAATAGGCCTATGTATCCAACTCTGCTCTATTGTGTATACTGTTGTTTAACCTATACACAAAATATGTACCATACATTTTTTAAAATTAAATAGTTTATTGAGAAGAGAAAAGAAAAATACAATATATATATATATATATATCATCATCAACAACAATCATTTTCAATCCACTGCTGGATGAAGGTCTCCTCTAAATTTTTCCATTCAGCTCTGTCTGATGCTTTAGCCATCCAGTTGACTGCTGCCACTTTCCTGATCTCGTCAATCCATCTTGCGTGGGGACGCCTTCTTGGACATTTAACACCACCTTAGAATACTTGTGTCCATCTGTTGTCCTGTCTTCTTGCAATATGTCCAGCTCATTTCCATTTCAATCGTTTGATTCTTTCCATGAAATCATACATCTTTGTGTGGTTCCTTATCTAAGTGATTCATTTTCTGTCTCTCCTTGTGATGCCTAGCATACATCTTTCCATGCTCCTTTGTGTTGTCTGTAGCCTTTGTATTGTCTTGCTTGTGAGTGCCCATGTTTCAGCTCCAGTCAGTGCTGGCAGCACACACTGGTTAAAAACTTTTCTTTTCAGGCAAAATGGCATATGACTCTTCAGAATTCCACAGTTTTTGCCAATAGTGCTCCATCCAATCCTGATCCTTCTGGTTATTTCCTTAATGATTCCGTTGTCCATGGTAATTTCTTGTCCCAGGTATACATAGCTTTATACTTTTTCTATCTCTGTGTTGTTGAGCGAGATTGTCCTCTTCAACCCAAAGGGGTTGAACATAACTTTAGTCTTTTGAATATATATATATAAAATTCTACTTTCAAAGGATAGCTTGTTTTGTCCAGAGTATACAAACATAAATTTTTCTGTGGTGGCAAATACTTTCATAATAAGGTCATTACTAAACAAAATATACAAATAGACACAAATATATTACAGAAGTCTTGGTGTGACAACACTGCATACCGAGGGCAGAGAAGTACCTTCTTATTGTAGTAAAAGATAATCAATTTTCATATTTTATTTCATTTGGCAGGTTATTAAAATATAATGGAGCCAAATATACGAGTTGCTTTTGGGTTCATGTTTTTTTTAAGTTATGTAATATTATATTGAAAACCTCTTCAGAGACGTGTGTTTGTTGGGCACTGCCTGATTTCAAGCCAAGTTCAATTTTCATAAATAAACATTAGACTTTGTTATATATATATTTTTTTTTTTTTTTCAATATTAAATCTATAGTCTGATTTATAATTATAGGCAGATGGTGTAAAGTTACGAGAGGAAATAATATTTAGGGTTTTTTCAGGGCACTTACTAAAACATTCAAGTTGGACTCATAAATCTCCTTCCCAAACACATATAGCATACTGAATACATGAGTAGAACCAAGCGAAATAAAGTGTATCAATAAATTGAGGGGAGATATTTTTCAAGCAATATAAACAAACATTCATGTGTTTTATTTTGTTACTAACTGCATGCGTTTGGAATTATGAATGTTATTGTCCAAGACCATGAAGTAGTAAATATAAAATTATATAAAATTATTTTTTCCCATCCAGACAAGTTTTTAATGACTACTCAAAACAATGAAGCAAAATGAATGAGTTTGAACTCTCAAACTAAGCAAAAGAAAAATTAACGAACCAAATGGTCCATATCAGGATTTAAGCTGTATAAAAAATTCCTTTCGCAAAAAAGCGAAAATGGGGGGAAAAGCTTTAGCAAAATGCTACGATGCTAAGGGGCCATTCAAGTATTACGTCAGCAGATTTTTAGCCATTTTTGACCCCTCCCCCCTTGTCAGCAAAACACTGATCCCCTCCACCCCTTGTCAGTGTAACAATAGTTAGGAACCATCCTGGGTAGTTATGCTGGGTTGTCGCATCAGCAATATTTAGTCAGCAGCTTAGAATATTTCATATCTTCAAAAAGGGTGGTTAATGACGTAAGCAACCTTCAAACCCCCCCCCCCCCCACCCCACGTCATCAAAAGTCAGCAAATCCGAAACCCCCCCCCAATGCTGACGCAATACTTGAATGATCCCTAATGTAATATAATTGATGGTTGGATGTCTACTCGTTGCTTACCTTTGTACGCATTTTTGCGAAAGTGGCTACTACTTTTTTCGCATTCTACGATTTTCTTTCGCATTTTGCGAAAAATGCGACCGTAGCTTAAACCCTGGTCCATATACACCCACAAATAACTTGATAAAAAAAAATGATACATCTGCTTTGGCAGAATCATTGATTGTAATCTAGTACAATTGCGTTATTTGGCAATATTTTGATGATTCCCTCTTCATTTAAAAAATACAATTTTTGTTGACAGGATTTGGTAAAAAAAAATAGGAAAAACAGAACATTTTACCAAAAAGTAGGACGAGTGGGAGCCCTATTGTTAATTTTGACTAATGGGTGAAGGTTGCCTTTTGCTTCCAAACACAAGCAATCTATTTCTTTTGATGGACTAAAAAGGTTATTAAAACATAAAGCATTCATACCATGTCTTTCATTTGCACACACAGATTTCAGTGAACAGATTTTTTCAAGGACCTAACTGCAGGCACAAGGCAATTAAATTTCATGAAGTTTTAGCAAAGTACAATAGCACATCGATTATCCAAACATCAATTTTCTGAACAACTCGGTCAACCGAACACCTTTTCAACTTAATTCATTTTCAGTTTTCTATAGTCACTGATGCTGAACACAATTGGTATTTTCTTGGAACTTGAATCCTCTTATCTCTCAACTCGATAGTCTCGTTCTATTATACAATAATCCACTTCCAAACAATTGTACATACCGTACCTGTGAGCTATAGATGTAAACAATGGCGGACCTGGGTACAGTGTATGCAGTTACAAACAATTGACAAGCAAACAAACGCGTGAATAGGAGCAGATTTAGCTGTCATCTTTTTTTCTTGTACACGAATTCATCTTAATTCTGTGGGCGTGCCTTAATGAAAGGGAGGCAAGGGTCTTCGTGACAACAAAACAGTTCTTATCACGGTTTTGTCTGGGGGGGGGGGGGTATCTTTCCTAGCTTGCTTAAAACAAATATTTTTCAATCTTTCTTTAGCTTTGCCAGTGTCAATACTTTTCATCGCTCTCAAGTGCAGAATGGCAACAAAACGAAAAGTGTTGTTTTAGACATCGAAAAAAAAATTGAAATAGTGAAAAAAGATTGAAAGCAGGTGATGGTGGAAATTTGCAGCTGAATATGGACTAGGTGTGGCAACCCCCAATGATTTAAAGAAAATTGAGATAACATAGAAAATTTTACAGCCAGTTTGTAAACAGCAGATGGACAGTCTTGCAAAGATTTAGAAAGTTATGCCTGTATTTTCATGGTTTTAATGTAACCGCTGACGAAGATTAAAATTTTCCAGATTCGAAAGAATGCTTAGATATGCTTCAGGAACTCCCTGTATTCCAGTCCTGTCATGAAAGGATATGTTGCAGTGGTTGAAAATTAATAGTAACGATCCGGGATATCATTTTTTTGGATGACGGAGAAATAATTACAAAAGTGAATGATCAAGTTGATCAGGACTGTGAAAGTGATGAAGATGAACCAACGGCAGATGTAATAACTCACAGTGCGGCAGAATAGTGTTACACAAAATGTCTCGCGTGGTTAGAATCGCTGTCTAACACTAATCCGCTTCAATTTTTACTGTTGAAACTATTACGGGATGGGACGGCAAAATGTCAAAGCAGGTTTTGAAGCAATTAAATATGGATTCATTTTTTTCTTTTGTGATGCTTTTTTCATTTACGGTTTTTTCCCCATAAGTCAGTTAATTTTAATTATTTTAAGGGTTTTGTCACTGAATTTCAATCTATTCTTTTGTGTTATCAAATTAGTTTCGAAATCGATTTTCCGAAATTCACTTTTCTGAACACCCTTTGGTCCCAATGTGTTCGGATAATCGATGTTCTACTGTACTATAGTGGTACTGTTCCCTCACAGTAAGAATAGGAAAAAAGACAGTTTTTATAAATTTTGATCCCAATAAACTATTTTACTGTCATGTAAAATCGTACTCCAACTTACATGAATTTTACTAGTGTGTTTATCGTCGCTACCAAATATCATGTAAGTTTGAGGTATTGTTGTAGACTAAATTTCTTATGGCAGAATTAATTACTGATCATTGTTGATAAAGTTTCAAATCTTGAAAGCAATAATTCTAATAAGTAAATTGGTGCAAACTTTGTAATTTTGCTCTATAAATTCAAATATGCTCATAATAAGTATACTCACCATTATATCTTACTTGGTAATTTTCACCAATGACCGTATTGCACATCACCCCATCTGTTGAAATGGTAGCATTCGCTGCCACGGCATCGTGCATGACCTTCTTACCAATATTAATATGCGGGGGCTGAGAATGCATGTCTTTCATCACGATCCTGAGGTTCCTCATACTGCACGGAACATTTGATGGATCCCGAATAGTTACTGCATTAAAAATAGAGTGGCATGTTTGCTTGAGTTTTCAAATCATGAAATCAATTTCAATTACAACGCTTTAAAAATATTGGTTTTTTAATGTTTATGGGACCATTCAAATATTACATCAGCAGATTTTTAGCCATTTTTGACCTCCCCCCGTCCAGCAGCTTAGAATATTTCATATCTACCCCCCCCCCCCACCAACTCTGGCCGTATCACTATATTGCAATTTCAATTTACTGCCATTAATGAGATGAGTTGGAAAAATGAAGGCTCTGTCTATCGGTGGTTGCCTCAAGTTCGTTAGGGAAAATATCTTGACTATATCCTCTCTTGGGTTTGAACCCGGGACCTTGACAGCAACCTTCACGATGATAGACAAACATCTTACCACCACGCCACTCGGGATTCCCCCGAGCCTGACATAATATTTGAATGACCCCTATGTAATTTAGCAACAGAAGGAAATTCATACATTATAGAGCTTTACAAACTCCAGGCGCCTGGTCGTCATGGCGACTATAATCCCTTTTTCCCTTGGCAACATTTTGGCTATTTTCCCTACTAGTCTCAGGTTTGCTATTTTTTTCAAACAGTACCATCTCTAGCATACAGATGGTGCTGGTTACAATAGCCTTTTATTTCAGCTGGGTTTTTGAATAGTTTGGTTTTGTCCATCTAAGACGGTTGTTCTCAACCAGACATCCTGGTACAGGTTTCAAAGGATGGGGGACATCCGTGACCTTGGATGAGCAAAAAAAATTTTTTTTGTTCTAACATCACGTGCTGAATATTATTCTGTAAAAGGGTATATATGGCCTTCATCTAAGTGACTAGTACCTTTCTAACCTTCACGTTATCAGCCTAAAAGAACCGCATAACAAATATCACGAACTTTCAATCTAATTAACATAATTTTTCCTTGTCTCAATTATAAATAGGGTGTATAGATATTCTAAATTCATAGGTTGTACCGTTTCTTCACTTGCTTTTTTTTCAATTCAGCTATAGTCAAATCCCGTTTTAACGAAGAATACTGTTATAGCGAAAATCCTGTTTTAATGAGCACATTTCTTCTAATTCTCTCTTTTTAAGTTTATATAGGAGCAATGAAAAAACCTGGAATTCCTTTATAATGAAATTTCGTTATAACGAAGTGATTTCACCAGTCTTTTGGAGTTTTTTATAATGGGATTTGACTGCATTTTTATCCTAGCATCCATACAAGAGAGAGAAAAAACCTGATAGCTCTAATACATATTAGGAGTTTATGGAGGACATTAAATGGGAATTACTCAGTCATTTGTTACTCATCTGGTCACGAAATCACTATCGTTTTACCATTTTCAACCCAGATGATTCGCATTTTAGTCTTTTTTTCTCTTGTTTTCATTTTTTCCTTCACGTGACATGTTTTGCCTTTAGTGACCATTATTTCCTCGCAAATACAAAATGTCACCAAAAAAAAAAAGATTTGACTATCGCTGTTTCTCAGGAATCTTTTACCTTTGGGGACTTTTTTTTTGACAATTCCCTTTCTAGCTTGCTGGCACTTTTGTCCCTGGTCAACCTTTTTTTTTCACTTGCGCTTCTTTCCCTGTCCACTAGAATTATTTCCTTGGACTTCTGGGTTGCATTCCCTTTTTTTAATATTCGTTATTGTCTGAAAGGGTGATGCTACCCCCATCCTCCCCAGAGGTCGCTAGTAATAATAGGCTTTTTAGGGCGAGGATTTGAACAGTCTGCTAACATTTCAGAGCCTTTTTCTTTTTTGTTGTATCACATATATCGTTTTCCCCAGCATGTTACATTGTTTTTTTCCTGCTTAAATTCTTATGTTGGATTTTATTAGGTTGCACATTTAATATTTCCATTTTAATTTTTTGCATACTAGCCCTTGTAGTTTTAATCCTACAAATTTTTTTCATTTAACCCAGAGACTGTCGTTATTCGACCCTGTTTATCTGAATTTTTTTTTCTTTGACAAAAAAAAGACATCGAAAGTATGACTTTTACTTGGCAACTTCTGGTCATGATTTAGGCAGTTTTTCTCTCCAAATTGAAAAAACGCCAACACATCGCCAAAAGGGATAAACTGTGTCAACTACGGGCGTTTCTTTCCACAATAAATTGAATATACAGTGAAGAGATACAAGTTTGCTATGGTGTTTTATGCTCCATATGGGTTGGTTTATCACCCCCCTTTTCATTTGGCAGATTATGTAAAGTTCACCCTGTATATCACTAAATTATAGCTGTTGAATGGAGAAGAATAACACGAATTCAGCTACTATTCTGAACATGCTTGCGATTTTTTTTTTTTTTTTATCTATGCGATATGCATAAAGAAAGCAATTAAAAATCAATGTATCAACTGCAGCAAGACAGGTACTGTCACACTTGACCGTTCAGGAACAGCCAACTTACTTTCCGAAGTGATGCGACAAAAGGGTTGCACCATCTCGACGAATGTCAAGTTGTTCTTGGCGCATATGGTCTCAACATCTTCGCTGCATAAAACTGCAACACGTGGGGAAAACAAATCTTGAAGAAGCTCCGAAGCTGTCTGTTTACACGTAGCCATAATTTTTATGCTCTGTAATAATTCATTTAATTACTGACAACCAATCAACTTTTATTACTCTATAAATAAGTAAAACCGAGTTTGCGAACACTTATCAATGAAAACATCATGGACCACAAAAAAAAAGTTTTTCTTTCTATGGTTTGCAAATGAAATCTTTTCAAATGCACTTCATTTTGTGAGATGATAATAATAAACGAGGGAGGACTTGACCCCAAAAACACTGCTGTGGTCAACGAATCAGCGGCGAATTTTAACGTTTTCACTCGGTTTAAAATGAAATAATGGTCACTCAAGTTTTTCCCCGAATCGTATAATTTCACGTCTCACAGCATTTCAACCACGTGCTCCGCAACAATCGGAAACAACGGCATCGATTTTGAACATACTTCAAGTTAAAAAATGGGTGGAAAGCACGAATTTTTTCGCTTCCAGCTCGGTTTGGAGCACGAGGAACACGTGCGATGAAGGTGGCCGCGGGACACAGCTGTTCAATCAAGGAACTCAAAATAATAAGGAGGCACCTCCGATTTCGTTGCCATAATCATAGATCATGTGACCATACGTCCCGTATTTTTGGAATATCTCTACTTTTTTTTTTGTAGTATTCGTTCAATTATCGGTTCATTGAGGGAGCTCGTATCAATACATACTTTAAGAGAAGTCACGTCAAAATGTTTCAATAGTTAATTCCTTTTTTTACGTGAGTTGTGTATCAACGAAATGACCCGTTTTCTTTCAAATATGGTCACATTTTTCAAAATTGTGCCAGGTCACGTGGTTTTGATCAGGGACTAACCAATACCTTCTAGAGCAGGTATTGGGCTAACGAGAAAGAGGGGCTCTCTTTCTCGTTAGCCCCGGTTTTGTTCCCACTTGATTCTGAATTTTCATAAACTGACCATATTTTATCGAGAGAAATACAGAAAATTTGGATTCCAAATACGGGACACCGCCAAAAATTATGCCAAAACCGATAAAAATTTGCCAAATGCTGCTGAAATTACGCAAAAATTACAATGGTGGGAAATGAAGCATTACTGCAAATTGCAGTGGATTAAAATTAATTCCACGATAAAAAAACACGTTCACCAAGACAAATGTGGGAGATTAATATTCTTATTTAGTTGTAATTATCATATAATTTATGAGTTGAAAAATAATTTTAATCTTTGACTTCAATGAAGAATAAAAATTCAAGTAGGCTTCGTGTAAAATACGGGAAAAACCGGGGCTCTTTTGCCAAAAAGTCGGGAAGGCCAGAAAAATAGAAAATACCGGGACTGTCCTGGGAAATACGGGACGTATGGTCACCGTAAATTTTCATCAATTTTGCATTTTCATATATAAATTCTTGAATTATATATATATATATACTTCTTTCATCAATTCCGGTGAATTATTATTATTTTTTTTTTTTTGTTAATTTCGATTACGGTGTTTTAAATTCAAATAATTCGAAATTTTCATTTATTTCAGGATTTTTTTTCTTACATTACCCCTGAATTTTCATGAGTTCTGGAATTTTTTCCATACCGTTAATTCTGCATTTCCATAAAATTTACTTCTTTCTCGTTTAATCTGATTTTGTTTATACCGTTAATTTTGAATTTACATCAAGTCAGGGAAAAAAAATTACTTACTTTTAATTTTCACCAAAAAATTCTGGAATTATTTCTTTAATTGATTACAAATTTTCAGTGAGTCTGGAATTTTTTTTCCCGTTGATTCTAAATTTTCATGATAAATTGCGGAATTGTTAATTTCATTGATTCTAAATTTTCATCGATTCTGGAATTTCTTTGTACCGTTAATGCTGAATTTTCATAAACTCTAATTTTGTCCCGTTATTTCTGAATTTTCATTTACGGTATTTTGGAATTACTTTTTTCGGCGAAAAAAATAAGTTTGTCGGCGCTCGTTACAACGACCGTCCGTTGTAACGATCCTTCCATTATAACGACCGTTCGTTACGACAGGTCCCAACCATCCATAACAGAAGGACCCCACCGCGCGAAGCTCGTGACGTCACTGAAGGTGGGATATTGCATATACTACGAAAAAGGGTAAAGATGGCGCATGCGTCGGCCCGCTATATCTAATGGCTATAGGCAACACCATCTATAGCAGAAGACCTCCGCGCGAAGCTCGTGACGTCACTACTTCGCGAAACACCAACCCTGGCTATATTGCAATTTACTGCCATTAATGAGTTGAGTTTGAAATGACGGTGGGGGTTCTATCGGGGTTCTGTAGTCTTCGAATCACAGAGATTCTGGGAAAATTCTTAAATATCTTTATGCATTCTGCGGTTTTAACGGATTAAAGTTTTTCTTTTCAATCGAACCCAAAATTTCAGGAGCTGAAGTCACGCGCTTCTCTTTTTCTTGAATTCTTCACTTTCGAAGAATATCCCTGTGCTTTATTAAATTAAATTCGGAAATATTTTTAAAAGAGCAGTAATAATTGAAAAATTATCTGGTTAAGAGGAGGAGATAGTCCTTGATAGTCCCTTCAGTCCTTGCAATTCTAGGCTGACCACGTTTTATCATAAAAAATATGGAAAATCGCAGGATTTCAAGTACGAAAAATTGGCAATTGTTGCCAAATGTGATGCCAGAAGCAAGCTAAGTAGCCTAAAAAATTAACCTAATTGCTAAAAAGTAGGAACTGCGAAAGAGCAATCCCGCGAAAATTGGATTTATATATAGCCAACACATTGCAAACCCCTTCCTAATAAAAAATGTCTGGGTATTTTCTTGTATTTGTGTGACATGTTTCCCTTGATGCGAAGCATGTCATTACGTGATAAACTACAGATTTTTGAAGTATGTGAATTGGCACCCACATGTTTTCATCTCATTATGATTCAAAATCAATCCAATATATATATATCTTTCTCAATTTTCAATGCTTCTGTAAAGAAGCCAATAAATCAAGTGCTCACCCTTTGGTGAGAGCGGGCCACTCAAGTGACCTGTAAATATGCCGCGGGTCATTCAAGTGAACTGCTGCGGGTCACTTAGTTGATCTGGAAATGTGGCACTTTAGTGATCTGAGAATATCACGGCCGCTTCTGGGATCTGGAACATCGCCGCGGTGATCTGAAAATATGCCGCATGTAAATTAATTTATCTGGGAATGTGTCACAGGCCGTTTATATAAGTGATGTGGAATTGCAACCCCGAGTCACTTGAGTAATCTGGAAATGTGCCGCTTAGTTCATTTTTGCCAAATTAGGTTTAAGGTCGCGTGTCACATCAGGTTTGGCCTGCTATGGGGGCCCATGGATTGAACTAAACATGTATGAACTAAATAATACGAGAGATTGCACAATTGTAATTCTTCTTCAATAGAAATTTTTAATACTGGGAATTAGAGGTGATGAGGGTGAGATCGAAAATTATTGCCTTTATAACAATAATGTTTCGCACGGGAACCGAAAATCTGACGAGTTGTCCGATTCAATAAAAACGGAGATCTGGGATCCCGGACAAAAGAAAACAAATGGCCTGTGGGTATCTTGTAATTTCATGATAAATAAACAGTGGAAGAAACTCATTTGAAGAACTTTTCTCTCGCAACTGACGGCTTTTGAACGAGGTCACATCGTTGGAATGAGACAAGCGGGGGTGGACATATTGACGAATTGTCCACGAACTTGACAGGTTGTCGCCCGGCCTCTCTTGAAGCTAATTAAAAAACTTTGTTTCCAAGTGCAACATTCGCTGAAATATTTGGCTTCAAAAATCGGAGAAATGTTAAAGGGGAAAACTGCACAAAAATGATGGAAAGCAGCATAAACTAACGAACAAAAATGCTTTTCTTTCCCCAACTTTTCTCCGATTTTAAATTCAAATACCTCTATGAATGTTGCACTTAAAAACGTGGAACTTTTTTTGGCCTCGGGAGAAACAGGGCGACAACTTCCTAATTGGGTTTTTGAGCTTAGGGTATCCGTATAAAAAGTTTATTGTTCTATTCAAATAGCTATACAACCCCTTGCAATATGAATGATACATCTGAGGGACACGCAAATTTTGAATATTGCCCAACTTAAACAATAGGCTACCTAAAAAGTTTGACAAAGCTAGACAAATGCCCGAAAGGGGGTAAAAAAATTGTCAGGCACCTAAAAAATTACTTATGTGGAAGTTTACTTTAGTTATTGTCTATATATTGGGGGCAGACCCCCAAGCCACCCCTCGCTACGCCCTTGGTCTTAACGCATGAGTCTAGACGGACACTGCGCGGGGGAAGTCTCAACATATGAGGGGGGGGGGGCCTTCACAAAAATTAGATCTGATTGAAATTTTCGAAAATAAGCATGTAAATTTATAGCCAGGGAGAGTGAGAGAGAAGGACCTCAGAAAACTTACTTGGATACTGCAACCGTGTCAGTCAGTCCCCCCCCCCCTCCCTTCTACTTGCAGATGGGCCCATGGCTATGTTACTTGAATACTAATCATATGGTCAGCAATAGTACTGATGGTCTATACCAGTGGTTCTCAACCTGGGGCCATATGGTCTCCTTGCGGTCCTGGGATATTCTAGGGGGGCCACGGGTGAAAATCAGAAGAAGGGTGATCCACGACAGGTGGTGAAGGGAGTCATAGAAAACTGTGAAGAGAAAAGCCCTATAAGTGAAACATGGTTGAAAGATATTACTACTTTCAGAATCCATCAGATCCGTCCATAGAACCAGGAGCATCTTAACCTTGGATCTATATGAGCATGACCCGGGTCTACATGTCTATAACGGACGGAGGGGACTGCACTATATGGGATCTGGTACTATGATTTTCATATGTAAGCTATTATTTCCAGCTAAGTATGGAGGGCCGCCAGAGCGACGGTTGATATCTTGGGAGGGTCGATTTATCGTGCGAGATCGTTGGGTCATCCCGTGTTTTACACAGACCGTTTTTTACCATATAGTTTGACTCATGGGAGATATGATAATCCACCATTTGAATCCGTGACTAGCTAGGATTCCAGAGATTGATCTGTTTTATTAAAATTTCATTCATAATGAAAGAATAGAAAATATCCCACTCTTGGACGAGGGTAGAGAGGGGGGGGCCTGGATAGGACAGGGGACCACGAGAAAAAAATGTGATCCATAGGAATTCCCATTGGAATGACTAGTCTGTTCCAATATAGTCTGTACTCTCATGCATGAAATAAAAGGTCAGCTTTCACAACGCAGTTCATTAAATTTCTCTTGAGGATAAATGAACATTTCTCAGTGTAAATTCCTCGGCTTTGTTTGTTTACATATTTTTACTCGATGTAAATTAATGTTAAGAAAATTACGTGGTATTTACTTTGGTAGGGCGAAAATACCTAAAAACAAGGTATGCTTTCACGAAATACAGTGATAACTCAATTTTCTCTAGAAATTTCTTTCTTTTCTTTTAAATTGTAAGTTAATTCCTGAAGGGGAACAGCTATACAGTCGAATCCCGTTATAACGAACACCAACAGACTGTAGAAATCACTTCGTTATAACGAAATTTCGTTTTAAAAGAATTCCAGGTTTCTGCATTATTCTTATGCAAACTTATCTGGGGGGGGGGGGGGGAATTAGAGAAGTTTTCGTTAAAACGAGATTCTCGCTGTAACGGGATTTGTTGAAACATAATTCGACTGTATTATACATTTTTTTAGAGATTTTTTTTTTTTGTTTGGTGAGAAAAACGCCGGTAAACATGGCGACAAGTTGCCAAGAGGGGAAACAAAACATCCTTTCAGATGTCTTTCTTGCCAAAGAAAGAAATCATCAGCAAGGAATAATACTATGAGGGTGGAAATGAGGAACCCCGGAAATGAATTTTGGAAGAATTTTAATTACATTGTATGCGCCAAGACCTAGGTTGCAACCCTAGTGCATCCTGAGGCATAACGTAGGGAAATAAAAAGCGTTTTTTTTTTTACCACTCGCTTACACACACTTACACTTCCGGCACAACTCACTAGGTAGTGAATTGCCCATGGCGATAGACCCGAGTTGTGCCCAGTATGAAAGAAAAGAAACAAAGCACAAACTATTGCCATTAGGATTCATATTGGATTAATTTTCCTGTCAAATGCAGGAACGGAAGTCAATACAAGAAGGGAATGCAAAAGCAGCTTCAATTGCAAGCGATATATATACAACAACAGTCAAAGACTTCATCAGTCATTTACATTTTTTCACTGTATTAAAACATCTGACCAACATTATTTCAGAATGGCAACAATATAATTGCTACCGCTGATTACCAACAAGAGACAGAACCAAAGGTAAACATTCATGTATTTGAGGATGATGTCACTCTTCGCTGTCCATACAAAGGTTTTCAACAGCTGGCTGATGCAAAGATTAATTTAGGAAAGAAAAAATTTGCCTGCCTTTGTAGGGAATCGAACCTAGCCATGGTCCCCACAATGGTAGGGCTGATCCATCGCTTGACCCAGGTTAATTACCATCATTTTTTGGTTATAGAAGAGCCAGTGAAAAGTCTGGTTTGGGCCCCCCCTCCCCGCTGAAGGATGTGGAGGCTATGAATCCTCGTTCTCTTACTTGCCTAAGGCGCTCACCCAGCAAAGGAGAGGATATGTGTTTGATTCCCCACAAAGATAGTTGAAAAATTAGTTGTTTTTGTAAATTTTCTCTCTTTCCTACATTCATTTTCGCAGCAGCCAGCTGTTGAAAACCTTCATAATCATGTATTTAACTATTAATGACTGTTTCGAACCTATATTCTGGGGATCTATGTATACCTTACAACAACACGTTCCAACATGTATCGATTCATTAGAAATTCCACATAGGAATGTGTACGAGTTACATGTATGGTAAAGTGGTAGTTGGACGTTTCCAAATTGATAAGTTTGTAGGACTATGGCTAGTATCTGCTGTTAATACAGTTGGAAGAGTGTACAACAGGCAGTACGAAAATCTGGGGGGCAGGGCCGTCGTAAGAGCATCATGGGCCCCCGGGCCAATTGGTTTTTCTGAAGCCATACCTGGAAAGTTCGCGAAAATTTCAATTAGTTTACATTTTTGTGAGGTTCCTCTTCTCTTGAAGCCCCGGGCCGTGCCCTAAGACGGCACTGCTTTGGGGGGGGGGGGAATGCTGTAAGAGAGCTGCAATTTCCAAAATAGTCTTCCCTTCTGATTTCATCTTCCATTTTTACTCTTACTTCTTCAGAATAGTTCTATCTGATATATCTTTCTAACTGATGTTATTGTATGGAGAACACAAATACTGAACATCTGTGGTGTCATTTCTGGCAAATTTGCATGTTTTGACTATCGAATCAAAAATTCTTTGTGTTTAAACTATGAAACCTGATATGACTTTCCCTCTTTTTGTAAAAGCTCACTCTCATCACGAATTACATCGTCGTTTTTATTATTCAAATGAAAATTATTTTCAGGGGAAAGAAAGAACTATCTATCTAATAATCGTTATTATTCCATAATTTTGGTTTTTTAATTTAAGAGCAAATTTCATAAATGTGTAAACTTTTGCAGTGCGCTGTATGTTTACCACAATCATACAGATAAAATTAGTTGTTTTTGTCTTTGCTTTGTTCGTGAATAAAAATAATAATGATACTGTCTAAAAGAAACATGTAGAAGCTGATCAAGAGAGGCCATGTATCCCGGACGAAAAGCATTCTTGGATTGGGCCGCCACATGAAATTTCAAACTTGAGAACAACCATTTTCCCAGAGTCGGAATCTTTAACAAAAGCTGAGAAGAAATATTTCAAAGAAAGCCGAGAAGTACAGGAATGGAACCAGAAGTATTGGCTGGAACACAACACTTCGTACAAAAAGGTGAGTTGTCCAACTTTGATACAACACATACAGCATTAGAATTGAAAAATAAAAGTCACTTGTCCCACAGCCCAGTGAATATGTTAACCTACTAGTCCATAGACATCATGAGTGGTCCGCTGAACAAAAAATCTTGTCTGAATAATCATTTTCCTAAATATATTGTCATTTGGAAAAGTGATATACCACCAAGGGATGTAAAAATCAATTAAAAAAACAATTAGAACTACTGGTCAAACCTTATAAAGCTACCACTGACTGAATGAACGCTGGAATTTTGCCACTACACTTATCCCGTTGCTGAGATCTCTTTGTGGCAGAGTCTGCAACACTTTGTTATGAGTAAAAATAACAAACATACACAAAATTTTTACAACATATTTTCCCCAGGATAATTGGGTGCTGTTGCAATTAAGAGATTTTGTATTGATCACAGACAAGATGGAGTTGGGAGTCGGAGGAAAGTTCTGAGGTTTCATTAAGAAGGATGAATGTACCTACACATATTAGGATGGAGGTATATTTTAAAAACAATTAGAGGGGGGGGCGATGCCATCTCATCTGTTATCTTCCACTTGTCATGTTATATACACAAGATGCAAACAAAATGAGCATCTTATTTGTAATATAAAATATCCATCGGAGCGAGTCACCTCGCTTAACATAACTTATTTGTGAGCAAATGGGTTTGATAACTTGTGGGCTAGAAGCCAGCATCAGTTTTATTGTGTTGAGTTCACTCGCTCTGGTGGATTTGATTAAAATATACAAAACAAAAATATTGTGTGGGGGAATGTATACAAATAGGGGATCACCCGTGCCATCTCGCTTAGCTACCTTAAAGTCTACCTTAGCTGCATAAAGTCTCCGCCTTAATAACTTGCTTGTAAAGCCACCACTGTTAATTCTGTGGTTTTCAATAAACAAGATAACTTTTTTGATAGGGAAGTATAATATACTGAACAGGGTTTTTTTTTGCTAAGATTAAAACAGCAACATTGATTACAAAATAGTTAGAACAAAATATCTTCAGATAAATGCATGTCTGTTTTTTAGCATATTCAGCAAAAAATAAGACATTTTCAAGTGTCAAACTGACTGGCGGCATTTTTTGCTACTAGTCCTGTGGAGCATCACATTATTTTTCCCCTGTACTCCAGTTTTTTAATCGCTGGTGTTCCACTCAGACCAGTGGACCACCAATGATTTCGAATGCTAACATATATGCATGTTCATGAAGATATATTCCTAGTTTTATTCATAGTAATTCCGTGCAGATCAGCAGAAGACTCAAAGGGCATGTTCAAAGTGGCATCCAAAGGTGTCGTTGCATAGTTCACATTGGCAAATGAAAGATTTGTGCACCGTATCGTAGAGTCTTGGTGTTGTATTGATCTTTTTCACTGTGACAAGGATTCTTGCAATGAAATCTTTCACAGAATGATTTGCGATTCTGTTCTAGAGAAGTGCTACCTCTCTTCAGTAGAGTATAAATGACGTCAAAGGGAGGACTTATGCTAGTTTGACATGTTTCTAAGTTCCTCTTTTCTACCACTTTGAGTAAATTGCGACCATAGATTCCATTGTAAATATTATTCATCTTGATGGGTACTATAACCCCCTCCAATTCTTTCTAAACAGTTTACGTATACACTGTGTATTGAGATATAGTTTGGGTATGCTACCAGCAACAGGGGGAGGGGAATCTTACTCATTTCTGGTCGGCATTGTCTGGGTTTGAATCATTGTAGGGGGGGGGGCATATCCATTAATAATCTACTTTTACTTTCAAGTCTTGGTTTGATTAGCCACTGTGCCAATAAATTGACTGTGGTAAATCAAAATATTCAAATGATTAGTTGGAGCATCGCCAAGATTCATTTGCTCACGATTTTTTTCGGATTCATTTGAAGGCCAGAGCAGCATTTGTGGAGGAATGCAAGAAACCCCACAAAGGACAAAAAGAAGATGTGATGCCTAGTGCTGAAGAAATGTCTTGTTTTTACAAGAGGTTTCTTGATGAAAATCACAGAAAACATGTACAATATAACTGGTGAGTGATAAAATAACCTTTTATTGTCATTTTTCAAATTGTAGTATTTTATTCAAAAATCAAAATTCTCATTCTATTCAGTGATTTCTATATGATTACATTCTCTGAAATTAGTTGGTGTAGTTTTTCCTGTCAATTGAGGTTGACAAATTCTATCAAGGGGCTTAGGATACAGGACTGGACGAATCTCAAACATTTACGTGCCCAACTAGGCATATAACTTGAAATAATAGATGTCTAAATCAATTGGCTGAAAAATATTGTCACTGGATTAACTTATTTCAAAAATTTTAAATAAAAATTGAGTATGAAAATTCAAAATGAATGTGGGTCACCAGTTAAAAGTTAGCCAAACCATATTCCACGCTGTTGGCATTGGAAAAGAACTAGTATGTTCTTCTTCCACTCAAACATCTAGCAGTAGTTTTGAACCCTAAAATCATTACAGCGGAGTTTGTCACGTCACATTTTACCTTCTCAAAAAAAAAAAGTTATTTGGGGCGAGAAATGTAACATATTCCCTTCTTTCAGATACCACACACACCCATTCAGTTTTAATGATTCCTTCTTGCAATGCTTTTTTGTGATTATATGATTAGTTTTTTCGTGATTAGCAAAAACTATAAGTGAAATTATTTCATATTTAATCTGTTACTTTTTTTAGGGAATGGTACAAGAAGAATGTATTCCTCGTTTACCTAGCTGCAAGAGCAAACATCTCGAGACTTCCCAAACTTTTTAATTATAGAACTAATCACGATAGGTAGAGGTAACGCTGTATTTAATTTATTGAACACTAAATCAAGTTGTTCAGATACATTGTTTTCCATCTCATTTGTAAACTAAATAAAAATGTATCTATAGTAGTTGATCCGAGTATTCGATCTGACTCTTCAATTTGTGGTCTGTTTGGGAAGAGGCAAAGCTAAATATAATGTTAAAAGCAGAGGTTGGCATGGTTTTGGACAGTATGCTAAAAACTATGGTAAATACTGGAGATTTTACCACATTGTCTAAAACTGCTCTAAACTGTCCAAACGCCAACCCCTTCCCTGCTTCAAAAACCATACATGAAAAATTAAAATCAATGTAGGTAATATCTATAGCCAAATAAAAAATGATGAAAGTGAAAACAGAGTTAATTTAAACGGTTATAAGACTGAACATTGAAGGACTAGAAACACCCAGCTTCCCATCTGAAGGAAATATTAAAGTGTTTCCAAATGATGGATGTATCTGGAATCGTATTAAATGAGTATATATATCTATATACATTTGTGTATAACAGAACAACAAGTCAGACTACAAGCATCGTGAAATAATTATGATGAATTGTGTGGTCTAAGAATCAGTCTAAATTAATATTGTAGCGTCCTTAGCACGTCTGGACTCAATAACTAAAGTTCCGTTAAATCATAAATGCACTTCTGGGGCCCCCCCTGTTAATGTCATTATCAGTGAATCCGCAAGTGAATGCGGTGGCGGTCCATCCCACTATGTTGGATGTCACAGTTGTAAGACTGACATTCATTTATGGAAACTGATTTTATCTCCTTCAAACCAACAACTTGACAGAGGGGCTAACAACACACCTACAACAAAAACTAAATCACTCTTCCAGACAGATTTATGATTTCCTGATCAATTTTAGAGGTAGAAAATTGTTTTATCATCTTGTGGTTTCTTTGAAGTAGAGTGAAACCTCTCTTTTTTTTAAAGCTACTGTGTTTTCATATTTTGCGGCTTTATGGTGTTATCATCGATGACTTCAGATAATTTTTTTAGTATGATTACTATTCTGTATAATTAAATGATAAACTACCGTTTTTCATGTCATAGTTTGGTACTTTGAGTAGGATCCCAAACCTGAAAAGGCCAAGGCATTTAATCCAATAAATTTTCTCCTAATAAGTATTCTAAAAAGAATTATTTTTTTTACCTTTTATTCTGTATTTTTCAAATATATATTTTCTTTGCCCAGTGTAGCAAATTTGAAGAATGAATAGTCAAGAAAATTAGATTTCAGAATGGCGGGAACGCGGCAAAACCGTAAATCCGCCTCTGATTTTAAGAAAAAAAAAATATTATTTGACAAAAGTGTAAATTCTAGGAAAATTTGTTTTAACATCTACAAAATGCAACCTGGTCATACTCTTTGTGAGCCAAATTTTCTGAAACTTTTATGGCATATATGCTCAACCCATGGCCCGCGACCTCAAACCTAATTTTATGAAAATGAATTAAGCGGCACATTTACAGATCACTCAAGTGACCTGCAGTGAAGTTCCATATCACTCAACTGGCCCGCAGTGAAGTTCCATATCACTCAACTGGCCCGCAGTGCAGTTCCAGATCACTTGAGAGTCATATTTACGAACTAGAATGACCCGTGGCACAATTCCAGAGCACTTAAGCGTTCCGCGGCTCACTTCAAGATAATTCAAGCAGCCCCCGATACATTTACAGATCACTTAATTGATCTGCGGCACAGTTTCGGAGCATTTGAGTGGTTCTCGGGGCAGTTCCACATCATTTATGTTGCCTGCGGCACAGTTCCGGATCACTTAAGTGGCCCGCGTACACGTTTTCAAACCAATTAATTTTCAAAATTAAGTGGCCGCATTCTCTTAACGATTGAGCACCCTTATTTTACGGTATCGTGTGAATAGCAGTGGCGTGACTAGTCATTGGCCTTCACGAAACGAGCGGCAACAACACCAAAAAATTTAAATGGCATAAATTGCCAGTCTGACCCGAATTCAGAGGTTACCATGGCCCACTAATTCAAAATACCTTTACAATCATGTCAACATGCCGCTAAATAACACGCTCTTAGAATAACCCTTACAATCATGTGTCTCATGAACTCACACACATTCAGAAGCGTATTTAAGGGGTTGGGGGCTCAGCCCGGAGTGGCACATTTCAGGAATGAGTGATCAGGGAAATTTGTAGAATGACAGAAAAGGGCAGAAAAATTTGACAAGGTTACAGGCGGTAAAAAATCATAAATCCGCGTCTTCCCAGAGTGTGAGTAACCAAAAGCGTGACGAAGAAAGTGTGTAAGCATCTAAGTGACGAGTCGAGTGGCCTAGAGTGTGTGCAGCATGTGAATGACCAAAACCGTGTGAAAGTATGTAAGTGACCTGAAGATTCACCTAGAGAGCGAGGGATCTAGAGCGTGCGCGTGCATGTGAGCGATGAAAAAGTGTGCAAAAATGTGAGTTATAGAGACAGTGAGGAATTAAATTTGTGACCAGGAAAGTGTGAGTTAAAGAGTGTGTAAGCATAAGAGTGACCCAGAGAGAAGAACCAAATCAGTGAATGACCAAATGGCAAGTAAAGTTGTCAGTGTGCAAGCATGTGAATGATCATAAGAGTGACCTAGAGAGAGTGTAAGCATGCTAGAAACAGAGAGCGAACAACCAAATGAGTAATAAAAATTACCAAGAAAGTAAGGAGTCGCCGAAAGAGTGACTCGGAGACAGAGGCGTATTTCCGGGGCGGGGAGCGAAGTTGCTGTAGGCCAGGGTGGCAAGTTTGAGGAGTGAGTGGAAAATTAGATTAACCATAGATTAGCAAAACCATAAATCCACCTCCGCAAACATTCTATAACGGAGTATTCAAATGTGGTATTCAAAATTGTGAGATTCTTTACACCAAGGGTGCACAACCTCCCGCCCGCGGGCCAAATGCGGCCCGCAAATATAGTAAAACATGTCCAAGTTGCACCCTACGGTTCCATTAATATCTGTCCCCCAAAGTTAGAGAGGTGTTTTACTGTAGTTTCCAATAGTATCCAGCCCGCGAAATGTGTTCCAGTAGAAAAGTATTAATATACACACAACGCGACAAATAAGTGGGATTAGCACATTTCCTTCATACAAATACGGGAAATGGGAATCCATATTTGATATCCCTATCTCGAAAAAATTGTCAATTACAGCCAAAAAAATTGCCACAATCTCTAGGTGGCACCCTCTCTCTCTTTAGACGTGTATGGTCCACGTCCCTTGGAGTCATCTGATGTGGCCTCCGACCCCAAACCTAATTTTGTGAAATTAAGCTGAGCGGCACATAAACAGATCACTTTAGTGACCCGCGATGCAGTTCCAGATCACCTAAGTGACCAACGGTGTTGTTTTGGATCAGTGATTCTCCCAACGTGGGCGTTAACGCCCTCTGGGAGGGGCGGTAGAAGCTACAGGTATAACATAGGATTCTATGGGGTAGATTGCGTTGGTGGGGGGAGATGGGAGAAAAATATTTCTGAAGAAGGGGCGATGGGGTCAAAAAACTGTTCTAGATCTAGATCAGTTTCCTCCCATTCCCCCCCCCCCAACACAATCTAACCCATAGGATCCTATGTTATACCCGGAACATTCTATCGCCCCGCCAGGGGGCGTTAACACCCACGTTGGGAATTACAGTTCTTGATCGTTGTTTTCAAACTAATGAAGTGGCCCGTACTCTCTAAAGAATGAGCATCCTTTGAAGACAGAGGCGAATTCGTGGTTTTGCCGCCATTCTCCCATTCTATTCCAATATACTTGACCACTCATTCCTAAAATTTTCCGCCTCTTCGAACTCGCCACAGGTGAGGGAGGATAAATCCCCCCCCCCTCCCTGTGAATACGCCTCCGTTCCAGATCATACGTGTTTTTCATTCCATTATTATTATTGTTTTTAGTCACACCATCTGTCAGTGACACGCTGCATGTGTGGCGCTGTGCAAATACGCGAGAAAAAGAAGCCTCTTAAGTCACATGTCACATAATGTGTGCGTATTGCAACAAACTCTCACGAAACAGGTGCGTATTCGGTCCAGCCTAAAAATACATATACATACATGAAAAACAAAGTGCCATATATAACACTCGCAATCCATTTCGGTTGATCGTGGCGTAACTATTATTGCGAAAAGAGGGGGAAAATAACAATATTTGTTGATCGTTCTACGCTACGCCACTGGATTTTTTTTTTTGTCGAGCGACTTATGGCCGTGAATAATAAGCTGCGGTACTTGCAGGATTACGTGAATATGTTGATGTCTCTTTCCTCTTTTACAGTTTTGTTTGCGGAAACTTGTCTCCTTTCCCTCCGGACGGGAGTGGGTGAGTTACTGATTGAGTGAGTGGTTTAGTGAGTCTATGTATGAAAGACTCACTCGCTCACATGGGTGAATCCACAAATGGTTAAAAATTAGTCAATTTGGTGAGGGTGACCATACTTCCCGTATTTTCCGGGGCAGTCCTTGTTTTTTTTCCCCCGTCCCAACTTTTTTTGGGAAAGTGTCTTCAATTTTCCCGTGTTTCAATCGAAATTCTCTTGAATTTACTTAAAAACGTGGATACAATAATTTTAGACAGATTGATTGAATGTAACATTATCATGTAAAAGTTGCGAAAAAATTTCATGAATTATATCGCATTTCGCTTGCCCCCCCCCCCTCATAAATCCGCCCTTGAACGCTCACCAGTTCACTCATTCCTTGGCCACTCATATTCATTCATACGGTTACTTCTTGAATACATTGGTTTTATATGCGATTTTTAAGGCTACGTACGTCCTCTTTAACCCCTCAAGCCCTGAGGAGATTTAAACGGAATCGCTGGTTTTCGTAGATGTTTAGTAAAACAAATTTGTGTATATAAAATAAGGTCCTGTCTATAATATTATATAGTAACATTTGTACAACTTAGAAATTTATGCGATATTTTCTTTGGAGAAAATTATTTTTTTCACTCCTATATATACGGTGCCAAAAATCGGATTTATAACACAGCCTCCTGGCTGTGAACTACAAACTCAATTATACAGGGCTTTTTAGCTCAAAGGGGTTTGAACACGCTCTTTACAATAGTATTTCGGATCCCCACGTGTTAAGCCGCTAACGCTCATCACTCACGCTCATCACGATAAATGAAAATAATACAATAATTAAGGTTTTGTGTATAAAAAGCCACATTATTCCTCTTCTGAATGTTACCAAACATGCAGAGATCGTGAAATAATATCATGGAATAGCCACTTCACGATCAAGGACGTAATATTGCGTCCAAACGATTATGGAATAAAGTCACAAACAAGCTCTCTGTTTTCTGTCCTCTCTTCTCAGCACCGTAAGGATTTGTAGATCCCTACGAAGTTGTTCTTTCCACCTTCCTTTTATTTCTATACAATTATTAGTGACCCCCCACCCCGACATATGATGAACCTTTCTACTATATACGTATAAGAGCAAAAGAAAAGTGGTTGGTTGAAGGTGAGAAGAGAAATTTACTTCGTATAATTACACTCTTCTTATCTCTGCACTTAGTGGCCGTTCAAGTATTACGTCATCATCGATGGGGGGGGGGGGGAAAGAGGAGGTTTCTGATTTTCTGACTTTTGATGACAAGGGAGGAGGGGGGTTTGGATAATGCTTACGTCATCAACCACCCTTTGTGAAAAAAAGAAATATTCTTAATGGCATCTTACTCGGTGCCCCAAAAACAAGAAAAAACCTTTCCATAGTTTGTGGGCACTTGAAGTAACATTTCCCCATCGACAAGTGCCCTACAGAGCTACTTAAGTGATCTCTCAATGTTTCGCGGATCCAAGTGGTCTGGAAATGTGTCCGGGCCACTTAAGTGCTCTGGAACTGTGCCACGCATCTCTCAAGTGATCCGTAATTGTATGCCGCGGATCACTTAAATAATCTGAGAATGTGCCGCGGTGATGTAGAACCGCACTGGGAGCCAGTTAAGTGCTCTAAAACTACGTCACATGTCACTCAAGGGATCTCTAAGTGTTCTGTCACGGATCGCTGAAGTGTTCCGAAACTGGCCCGGGTCATTTAAGTGATCTGAAAATTTGCCACGGGCCACTTAAATGCTCTGGAATTGTACCACGGGACACTTAAGCTATCTGTAAATGTGCCGCTTAATTCATTTTTACAAAATTAGGTTTGAGGAGGGCAGGCCGCATCAGATAACCCCCAGGGCCATATTTGGTCCGCGGGAAAAGGGCCTTTATGTGATTTATCATCATATGGCTTATATATATAGAGGGTGGGTCGCAATGAATTTTATTAAAGATAAATTTTGAGTTCACAGCCTTCAAATAACATTGAAATTAACAGAAATTGATTATAACAACATATAAAGGTATTTTCTTCCGAAATTTCAATTAAAAAATAATTTTTGCTTTAAAAAAATAATTTTTTTATCATTGGGAGGGGGGCCATGGGCACCCTTCCCTATGCCCCCCCCCCCACCTGCGTACGTCTCTGATCCCACGAATATGCGTTAGGATTCAGAGGGGCGGAGCTGATGACGAAATTTTGCTGACAAGGGGGAGGGGGTCAAAAATGGCTAAAAATTTGCTTACGTAATACTTGAACGGCCCCTTATGTATTAAACTGTTTTCTTTCATTTGGTTTTTTTCCCCCTTCAACTTCTTAACCTTTCTCTAACGTGAGGTTAGGTTAGAACGCGGTTACCATATTTTTCGCCAAATAGAGATCATCCGAATTTCTCGCCAGTACCTTGTAAGGGAAGCGGTTAAAAAAAATTAAGATATGCAGTTGGCCGACGTGTACGTCGCCAAAGATTCGGTCTTTGGCCGGTCCCATATATATACATAGATCCTTATACATCTCTATATATGTATCGCTGATATCGATATTCAGATAATTTTTTGATCGTTAGGGTTGCCATAGGTAACCATTGATTAGCTAACCTATATATAAATTAACCATTGGTTAGCTATAGCTAATTACAAAGCCGTAGCGAGAAGGGGGGACTCGGGCATGTGCCCCCCATGAAATGTGAGAAAATGACGGAAAAGAAGGGGGGGGGGGAAGATGGCCAAATCTATTGCTCGACCACTTTGCCCCCCCCCCCGAAATGCAAGTGGAACCCCCCCCCGACAGAAATTTCCGGTTACGGGCCTGGCTAATTATTAATGGCCATAATTAACACAAAAACATATTCGTCACGTCATTCATTCATTCAATTAACGCAAAAAAAATAAATCATCGCCAAGTCGGCGATGACACCGAATCACACGGATCGATATATAGGGGCCAATGAAAGCCATACAAAAGCCCGAATTTCGGATATTTGCCGGTGTCAACTTCGGGCTTTGGCAGTAACATATGCAAATGGTTCAAATTTGAAGGCACCTAAATTATGAGGGCCATAGGTCGGTCAAACATGCTCAACTTATGACCTTAAACGTAATTTTGTAAAAGCGAAATGAACGGCACGTTCCCAGTTCTCTTAAGTGTCCCACGGCACATTTCAGATTACTTAAAGGACCCTGGGGGAGGGGGGCTCTGTTGCAGATTATTAGTTTATCTGTTCCAATTAAGCGGTCCACGGCACGCTCCCAGATCATTAAAGTGGCTCGCGGCACATTTATCGATCACTTAACTGACCAACAGAACATTTACTAGATCACTTAATGACCCGCGGTACAATTCGTACATTACTCAAGTTGGTGGTTCTCAGCCTTTTTTGACATGTGGAACCCTTTCTAGCATATAATTTCTTTGGCGGAGCCTCGCAAAGTTATTGATTTATTTTTATTATTTTAAAATTTTTACTGATTTTTTTTTTCTCGAGCGGCCGCGGATCCCCTGGGGAGTGCACAACGAGCACCGGTAGCGAACCTCTGACTTGAGTGATCCGTAAAGCATTTACAGATCACTTGATTGACCAGCGGTACATTCCCATATTACTTAAGTTATCCGCAGAGCTTAGAGATCGCTCAGGTGATCGGGACACATCTACAGACGTGCGGTGCGGTTCACTTAAGTAGCCCGCGGCATATTCTCACTTAAATTAAATGGTCCGTGGCACATTTTCACATCAATCAAGTGACCCGCAGATCATTTACAAATCACTCAAGTGGCCCACGACACGTTTTCAAACCAGTATAGTGGCCCGCACCCCTCCGAAAGGTTGAGCACCTTTTCCTTAGGTAAATGGTAAGTTTGCTCATTTTGCCCATCCGGAAATAAGCCAGATAATCTAGTCTCGCTTTTTCTTCACGGAATAGGAAGTGCTTACAACAATTTCCCCAGTTTTGTATGCACATCCTATTTGATCAAGATTATTGTTTTAACCCAATATAATAAGAGACGCTCTTCTTTTCCCTCTCTTGCCCATCAGCCAATTTACTTTCAATGGACAAATATTTGCAGCTCGTTTCCGAGAAACACGGGGAAAAAAAAATATCGGAAAAGTAAATAACCTTTTTAATGGACAAGTTTGTTGTTCAAGTCGCATGTAATATATCAAAAAGTTCTTTTCTTCTTTCCTAGGAATTCTGTGTCAATGGTAGAATTCTAAGATGGCGGGCCGCCAAATAGAAAAGAAAACAAGCAAAAAATAATATCGATTCAATAAAAAGAACGTGATGGAAACATCCAAAGATAATGACCATTTGATGACGAAAGAATCTTTCCGCAATTCAGACGATTTTTATTGACTGTTATCTGTAATATTTCAAGATATCTCCTCTCAACGTTATTTATTTATTCATGTCCTTAATAAGAATTCGGTTTGGTATAACATAGCAAAAAAAGAGGTCTTCTCTTCAATTCTTTAGAAATTATCACTCGATAAATAACCCAAATGATATTCTCCCTGAAAGCCATTTCTATTTACTTGTTTGTAATAGCGGAACAAGGGCATCTCTCTCTCTCACTCCTTCTAGAATGAATTTCAGCAAAATAATTCTGGAATGTGTTCGTGGTGTTTGTTTGAATACCGAGTGTTTCACAATGCCCCTTCGAATTTACGATTATCTTTGGTCAGTTAAACTCACTTTGCGATCGCAGACGAAATATTTCTTCCAAACACCAGTATAATTCAATCTAGTTCTCTATGGTTTCTTTCCTCTCTCCTCACCCGGAGCTTTACTGTAACCCTATAAACCGAAGTTGTTTTTTTTCCTTCCGTTCTTTATATAATCCTGTTAGTGACTTCCCCTCTCCCCCCCCCCCCATTATACCCATATAACGTATCTTTCTACAGGGTGTCCCACAAAAATCTGATTTTAAAATGAACGGTGATCGATAGAAGAATAAAACAAGTTGTATGTTCATTCTGAAATCCGTAAAAATCTGATACGGAAGTTTTAAAATTAGTTTAAAGTATTGCCGATCGGGGGGGGGGCTGTATGCTGTAATCGCAGTTTGGAGCCCGAGAAATAGGCTATAAACTGTCCTTCGCAAGCAGTTGTTGCAATCACATCAGAATAGGTTCGAAAATGTGCACCTTTCGCAGCACGGATCCGCATCTCATAGTGGGGCCCCTCATATGCTAACATCAGTGCAGAACAAATCTTTAAAAATACTTACATGCTCGAATCATTGCCAGCCACCAGATCGAGCATTTAGTTGAAGGGGGGAAAAAATAGATTCCCGTGCAAATTTTTTATATTTCCCGGGCATGTCCAGCGATGCACTTGTCCAGCCCTGGCTGGCAAGCAGTTCTAGGAAGAGATTTGACAATAATAGACTAGGACAATGATTCTAGAGCAGCGGGTATGAATAAGTGAGCGAGCAAATAAAGGATTTAGTGACTGAGCAAGTTGAGTGACGAGTAAGTGAAGGGGAGTTAGAGACTGAACAAATGAGGTAGTAACAGAGCAGATGAGTTAGTGACTGAGCAGATAAGTGAAGGAGTTAGTGACTGAGCAGATAAGTGAAGGAGTTAGTGACTGAGCAGATAAGTGAAGGAGTTAGTGACTGAGCAGATAAGTGAAGGAGTTAGTGACTGAGCAGATAAGTGAAGGAGTTAGTGACTGAGCAAGTGAGTGACGAGTAACGGCCGTATTCACCAACAGAGTTTAACTGCAATCGACAAAGATTAGTTAAAATCTCGAATTTAACACCAATCCGTTTCGATCTCATCAATCGAATTAACACCAATCCGTTCCTTTAACCTGCGATCGCGGTTAAACTCGTTGGTGAATACAACCGTAAGTGAAGAAGTTAGTGACTGAGTAGATGTGAAGGAGTTAGTAATTGAGCAAGTGAGTGACGAGTAAGTGAAGGAGTTGGGGACTGAACAAGCGGGAGGATGAATAATCAAGTGAATGAGCAAATTAGCGAGTAGGTGAGCAAACAAGTGAGTCACTTTCTCGCCAGCTTATTCGCTATAGCTCACTCATTCATTCACTGGTGGGGTGAACTGTTTGTCGATTTTTTTCCGTCGGTAAATTGCGTGGCGGTGAATTTTCCGTAAAATCGAATCCCTCTTCAAAGTTAAGTGATGAAAATTGTAATACGGCGATACACACACGCACAAAAAGAAAGCAAAATGCACTTTTTTTTTTCATAATATAATCAATTTATATAATAGCATCGTCATTTTTTTATATAGAAAATATAATATGTATTTATATGTAAGAAAATAAAATAAAAACACTTTTTTTTGGAAACAAAATCACACGTACAATGACGACATACAAACAACGATGACGGGGGAATGTACGCATCATACATACATCATATAGTAGATCGATTTGAGGTGTCATGTCATTAGGAACTTTTGGAAAAAAAATTGCATAATTATCAATATTATTTCACGAAAAATAATCCGGATACAATAATTCTTGTCTGAAAGAGGAAAAAGAATAATGGCGTTCGTGAGACATATACACATACTTGAATAGTTTTTAAGGAAGTGGTTTTTGTGGTTCATCCACGTGCCATTCAATTGAGATTCACGATATCCGTCTCCTCTTATAGTGGTTAATAAATAGATAAAAAGAAATTAAAAACTATGATTCAGGTTTCCTTCTAGGTAACCTTAAACCGGATTCACACTAGGGCTCTATAGTAAGGGATGTCTCATCCATTTGAAGATGTCCTCGCCGCCTTGGCTCAGTGGACGTTGCCTGGAATCGGATGCGTGACGTCTCACTGCTATAATAATTTTTAACTGAAGTGACCTTGAAATACCAGAGTAGCCAGTGGCTATAAACCGGTTCTGTCAGGGTGATGACATCAGCTCCGGCGCGTCATGAAACAACCCTTATTATATAGTGCTAAAACCGGTTTTGAGGTGTGGCTAGCAGCACAGTATGAACTATTAATGGTCTATTTTAGGTAGACACGCCCCTATAAAAACCGGTTTTTTTGCACAGCTCAGGATCTCGTAGCGCGGTGGGTGTGGACCCGGATTTGATAAATTACGGTTAAAAGATTTTTGGTGTGTGTCAGTTAAATGCATGTTTTCTTTTTATGATGATTTTCAATGATGAGAAAAACAATTTTTTTTTTCATCAATCCAGTTATATTTGGATATGAGTTTTCGGGAGATATATTCAAGCTATAAATCTAAGAATTGTCTCTTTTTAAAGCTGAGGAAATAAGCTTTCATTCGATATGCAACACGGCTATAGTTGAAAAACAGAAATTCGACGAAGAAAGGCAAATTGCAATATGGCGGCTTCAAAGAGTCGTTAGAAACTGGGGCAAAAAAAAAAACCAGAACAACTACGTGAAGGTGTTTTAATACTATCCATGTTGTATATCAAATGAAAGCTCTTTTCATAATCTTATACACGAGACTACACACTGCTTCGTACCTCTGATGGACCTCGCGTTGTCGTGCTTTGAAGTTCATGACGCAGATAACGTGTAAACAATGCCCTAGCCTATGAGATTCTAAGCCGACATGAAGCCGCACTGCGGTCAGGAATGGTTGATTTGGCGTAAGGATTGGCCAGATTCATGCCTGAATTTAAGAGTACACTGCTGTTCGGACAAAGTACCAACACCAGAAAGAGTAAAAATAACTCCCTTACCTGCTTCAATTTACCTTATGCTCCATACTTAAATTAATGGCGCCAATTCTGTTCCACCTATCCTATCACCCATTAACTAACGACGCCTTTGTTGACGACCATGTACTACCCACGGGTCGCTTGGTCTAGCCCCTATTTATTTGCGAAACCCTTGCCGTATAATCAATGGCGTCAAAGGCGGTCTCGACGCCCACAGTGTTTTGTAGCTAGCTGCGAGCAAACACCCAGAACTAATACAGAAATTAATATTTCCTACATGAAGCTCAATACGAACACACATAGGTCTAAAACAATTCCGAAGCCACTGTCCCCCCCCCCCCTGCCGAAATGGACACACCCGTTACTCCTCTGTTACCTTAGCCGTCATCAATCTAGGGTTAATTGCTGTAATAATGCTCATAATAACCATGGGTCCCTTGCCAAAATGATAAATATCCACGGCTACCTTACCCTAGTCTTTGTTAACCAGCGGGTTAACGAAGACGAGGTTATTTCTTTCCGTTATGGTCATATATCCATGGGTTTATTGCCGTGATGGGCATATATCTCTTGGATCCTTAGCCCTAACGGATGGGGGCTATCCATGACTCTTTCACCTTAGTCCTTAATTCATCTGCGCCCTTTCCCCCGGTCAGGTTTTCATTCACACACTCCTCCTTCATCAAAGTCCTAATCCGTTGAATTTCTTGCTCTAATGTCACCCAAGGGCTCCTTACTCTAGACCTAGCATAAACCCGCCAGTATGAGTCATATCATAGTTGCGCAAATTGTGGGTAAATTTTAATTACTAATTATCATATACAAGGTGCCCCATAAGTTCGTTAATGGTTTACGAATTCATACAAATTGAAGGAATTTGTATATTTGAATGCGGTTTGCGAAAGATTCTCCCGAAGGAAAAAAATCAGCTAAATTTTTTGTCAATAGGGAAGTGCTTGTTTCTCTTTTCTCAATCCGAGCACAACCCAGGTCTATTGCCATGGGCAATTTTCTACCTAGTGAGTTGTTCCGGAAGTGTAAGTGTGTGTACCTAACAGTCTGAGTGCGTATCTAATGTTGTGTATGATTTTTCAGTGCTGCCATCTGTATCTCAGAAGTGACGCGAGTGATGTGTAGTGACTGAATACTTGTACTGTTGCTGCACGAAATCAAATCGGGACAGATGGGCCTTAGAGAACCTTGCTTCGATCTGTTCTGCGTCCGAAACATTCGTAGATATTCGTGGTTGAGGTGAACCAACTTCACCAACACAGTAGTGCTTTATCATGGCTTTATCCACCAATGTTAACATTCCACTAAATTTATTCCTGTTATGTAAGCACCAGTATCAGGAAAATTAAGGAAAGGGCTGTTAATCGTACACTCTGCATTTTATAGGACTCTGATTCGTGCATATTTCCAGTGATTTCGTGCAGCGCTCCCAACGACAAAAACTTCTCTTGTACTAAAAAACACCACCTTCGTGAGAATAAATTGTTCGCAAACCACAGTCAAATGCACCAATTCCTTCAATTTCTATGAATTTATAAACTATTTACGAATTTATGGGACATCCTGTATACTGGAGCCCATCAGCCGCGACATATATTTTGAGAACCACTAGCTTAGTTTTAATGAATTCATACCTTACATCATATACACGAGCAGTGGCGTCGGAACCGGTGCGTTGTTCGAGTACCCACGATAATTTATGGCATGGGTTCTGAGCACCCCGAACTGATTCAGAAATTTCATACGTAAAGATCAAGACGAGCACCCACAAGTTCGCAACACTTCCGACCGCCCCCTCCTGTATGCAGGTATATTCTCTCCAACAATTATTAGAGTATTCCATCGAGTCATTTAGGAACTCGTCTTTGTCGGTGTTGCATTTTATCTGAACAGCAGTGTGTAATTTCGTAAACGGGGCGTTTTGGGGCATTAAAGGCTTGTTATGATCACAGATCTTTCTTAAGGAGTTGTTCTTCTTTAAGCAGGAGAGGTTTGGTGTTATAAGTCAAGGCATTTGAGTTTCCTCATAGGAACATGCGAAGCGAAACCTGGAGCTCTCTCCGGAGATTTCTGCCTCTCCGCGCGTCTTTCCGAAGCGTACTTCTTAGGCCTTTCCGGCACCGTGGACACGTACGGGTCGCTGTCCAGCAGTTCGTCGACCGACACCTTCAACTCGTCCAGCCTCGCCCTCACGAGGTGCTCGAGGTGGTACAGGTGCTCGTCCCAGGCGTACGGAACCTCCTCCCTCATGAACCTCGCCAGCCTCAGCAGGTACTCGGCGTTGGTGCCGCAGATGCCGCGCGCCTCCGCGATGTCGCTGGCCACCTGGGACATGGGCGCCGTGCCTGCGTACAGCCGGCTGTCCGGCTGGGCGACGTACAGCAGGACCGGGAACGGATCCTCTTTGGACGAGTCCCTCGGGTAGAAAGTGACGACGGTGGTCGTGTAACCGCCGTGCTTCTTCTCGCGGCTGTCCAGGAACTCGAGGGACGACTCGGCCGCTTTCTCGTCCAGCCGGAAGGCCTTGCCCCAAGTCGTGCCCTAAAGACGAGATCGGGGGGGAGAAAAAAAGAAGCAATTAATGTTAATTGCAATAGCCATACGATATTTATCAATAGAAATTGATTAAGATTAACAACAATTAACAATCTTTTCAGTCCGCGATGCCAGATGTGCGGTAATCCTGCCGCTCGCGGGCCCGAAACTTGTGTATATATAGGATGATGACCATATGACCGGTATTTCACGGGACATTCCCGTAATTTTGGTTCTTTCAACGTTTTTATAAAATGTCCCGTTTTTTAACTCATTTTCAACGAAGCTTACTTGAATTTTTGAAATTATTCTCGTGACATAAATTAATGCCTTTGACAGTATTTTTGGTTGTATTCGGTGACTTTACTAGACTCCGACTATGTTTTTTTTTTGCTATAATTTGCAATCTTACTTGCCGTATACGAATTTTTTGGCTTCTAGGCCAAAAGCTTTCGAACAGAGAACAGGTCATGAACCATAATAGTGTGCAAAGAGTGAATGGCCATAAGAGTGTGCAAACAGTGAGTGACCTAGAGCTTGCAAACATGACCGAAATAGTGACCTAGGGTGTATGCAAGCATGAGTAAACTAAAACAAGATACAAGGATGAGAATGACAAGAGCTACCTAGAGGACATGGACATGACCTCCACATTCTGGAGCAGGATCCCTAGGCTGGGATCTTTTGTAGGCCCACCAGACCAGACCAGACTTTCACAGGCCTCCTTTATGATGAATTTATAGAGTGAAAAAACAAAAAATGATGGAAATCGTCTCGAGCCCTGTCAGCCCCCACCCTTCTGGGTGCCATGAGCAGGGACCAGGTCAGGTCATAGAGATACCAAAGGAGTGATGTACACTATGTACAAACATGAAAGTGACCAAATCTTTCGTAATCACAAAAGTACGAAAAAATGTGCATGACCAAAATAGTGACCTAGAGCGTATTTACACGCAATATCAGTGACCAACAGAGTGACTTGGAAACAGATGCGTATTTTAAGTAGTATTGTATTGGGCTACACGTTGCCGAGGTTTAATAGGTGTAGCAAATTTAGGGAATGAATGTTCAAGAAAAGTAGCCCAAAAGAGCGATAAAATTATAAATCCAGGGCCTGATTTTCGCATGGGGAAATGAGGCATTTGCCCGGAAACTCCCATACCTTTAGTGCCCCGAAATTCAAACAACGTTCACGCATCAAGACGGCACTGATGTTTGGTTGGTTTAATGAATGTTTAAATTTTGGGTCTTTTTTAAAGTTAAAAGGGGGGTTTCTGGGCAAATTCCTCACTTCCCCATTCGAAAATCGGGCCCTGGATTTATGGTGTTGTCGCTTTTTTGAGTTAATCCAGTTCTCATTTTTGTGAGCCCCCCCCCCCCCCCCTTGAGGCCCGGGTGACCTCACAAAATTTTTTTGAAAATTTTGTGGGTAAGGCCTCACAAAAATTGAAATTTTCGAAAATTTTGTGGGTAAGGCCTCAGAAAAATCACTTGGCTCGGGAGTTCATGATGCTCTTAAGACAGCCCTGCCAAGCCTCTTTGACCTTACAAGGGCCTCCCAATTCTTGCTTTGCCCAGCACCCTCTTCACGCATGGGTGGAAATACGCACCCCCCCCCCCCCTCCTCCAGCATAAAAAGTGGAGTGGGCAGATCTAATGTATATGTGTATATATGAATTGACATCATCATCGTGCCCCACGACTTCCAAGTCTATCTCCGCCTATGTCTTCACGTCGGAAACGGGCCCTGCATAAATCCGCTTCTGACAAGCGGCATCACCCGCCCTAGCAACTGCTTCTGTCCTGCAAGCGGAAATATTCTGTCCTTCCTGAGCTCAAGGCCAAGGTTATGACAGAAACGAATGGGAAGGAACCTTGAACATTACAAATTGGTCTAAACTGGCGGGCACAGTCGGGCCACACCCGGTACAAGCCAATGAACGCGATGGTTCTATTCATAGACACACAACTGTGTTTTATCTTGTTATTGTTTTTTAATGACGTCCGCCGTGACATTTATACAATGGCGTCAGTTGAGACCAGTCTGTGAATTGGCAGGGAAGTATAGAAAAACAGCTGGCAAGAAAAGCTGTTTTCCTCCGTAATCCTTGGCACATGCTTCCTCCTATAGGACGAAGGGACTACGTACGTCGCTGTAATCACACAATCAATCCAATCTCAGAAAAGGCAGTTTTGGTATCCAAGTGATTTAGGCAAGCAAGAGGGAGCCAATATTGCTTAACCCTTCGACTGTAACCGTCTTTGTTTTTTTTGTAGGTAACATACATTTCGGTGGTCTTTTTTTTGGCAAAGAGTTACGTATTATGTTAGAATTACTTCGTGTCAGAGCCATCTTAACGCATTGGCCTACTTGGGAGAAGGGGGGGGGGAAACAGGGGGCTCCACGATGATGACATTTGTTACTATGACTTTCGACAGCAACTAAGGGTGAAAATCTTGAACAGTTTAAAAATTCATAAAAAAATGAGGGAATCGGAAAATTTAAATGTAGTTTGCGGAAAAGTTATTCCCACAAAAGGGGTTATTTATTCAGAAGAAAATAGTTCGAAATTTTGTCGACAGATGGCGCTGCAATGCAACACCTCACAACCTGGCTCTGGACGTGAACCTTTCTTAAACCTCGTATTTGTCCGAAACGTCCGTGAAGCTTCGACATCACAATGAAAGCATTAAGTAAGCACCCTCCTTCCCCCGCCAGAACAGGAAAATTCAGAAATGAGCTTCTAATCGTCTACCCTGCATTTTATAGGACTCCGATTTACATATTTCCAGACACTTGCTTTTGTGCAACACCCTCTATCGACAAAAATCATAACTTTTTTTTCTGTTACAAAAAAATATCCCCCCCCCCAGAACATGCCACATTGGCTTTAAGCTTGTCAGTAGTAACGAATGCTAAAAAAAAAATTTATTTTAATTAATTTTTTAAAAATTAATTTTTTTTTCAATTTTTATCATTGGCGGAGACTAAATTGGAAATCTGGGGGGGCACGATGATGATGATGTCAGCTCATATATACATATATACATCAGATCAGTCGACTCCACCTTTGACGCTGGGGGGGGGGGATAACGCCCCCCCCCCGTATCTCCACCCATGATTTTTGTACTTATAATTGAAAGCTCATTTAAATGCAGCACCTCATAGGCACTACTATAGCACCGGAACTTCTAACGAATTGGTACTTGTTGTACCAACAACAAGTACCAACTGTACCAACTTCAGCCAACCACCACTGTACAGAAGATGTGGTTCCTCAAAGGCACTGGAATCTAGAGAGCTCAGGCCACAAGAGCCCTTCGCCCACCTTAACGGAAGCAACTTTTCCAGGTCGCTGAGTCAATTAGTTAATTCATGAATATATTCAATGCGATTCCAACGTGCATACGCCCTTGTGGGCCGTACATTCGGATTTCTAACAACCATAGACCTTGCCCTCCCATCCCTGTTTCCTTCGTATATCTCAAAGCTCGTACAATGAAATATTTTTTCCGACACAAGTTCCGCGAGCTCGACCATGCGCATGAAGCCGGGTCCAGATCCACCAGGCTGAATCATTCAAAAGCCTGTTTTTAGCCCACAGAGAGGGCAGATTCTTACAAAACACTGGTTTTTTTGCTCGTTCACGAATCTAATATAGCGACGGGTTCGGACCTTAGAGTAAGGGCGATGTATCTCCTGAGGGACGCGCGCGCTGCGTGAAACAAATGAATAGGTTTGCCTTCCCTCTATAGTGGATCTCCTCCTAAGCCGGGTTTTCCTAGGAGCAGGTTTTTCCGTGCGGCGTGCAACGTGAATCGCCCAGCGCGACACGCCGTCCACTCACCAATGAGAAAAAGCAACAGACCTACAAGCAGTACAAATGTAATTCAATCATAACACATCACTCACTTCACTTCTGAAATATAGATGGCATCACTGAAAGAAATCAAACAACACTACATACGTACTCAGACTGTTAGGGGGCCGTTCAAGTATTACATAAGCGAATTTTTAGCCAGTTTTGAACTCCACTCCTCCCCACTTGCCAGCAAAATTTCGTCATCAGCTCTGCCCCTCTGAATCCTAACGCATATTGGTGGGAGCAGAGACGTACACAGGGGGAAGGACCCCCCCCCCCCCCCCAGACGATCAAAAATTTATTTTTTTATTGCAAAAAATAATTTTTTTCTAATTGAAATTTTTGAATAAAATACCTTTATATGTTGTTATAATCAATTTCTGTTAATTTCTATGTTATTTGAATGCTATGAACTCAAAACTTATGTTTAATAAATTCATTGCGACCTCTAAGCCATACATTGATAAATCGCATAAAGGCCCTTGGCCCGCGGACCAAATATGGCCCTGGGGGTTATCTGATGCGGCCTGCCCTCCTCAAACCTAATTTTGTAAAAATAAACTAAGCGGCACATTTACAGATCGCTTGTGTCCCGTGGAACAATTCCAGAGCATTTAAGCGGCCCGTGGCACATTTTCAGATCTCTTAAACGACAGTTTAAGACAGGACACAGTTCCAGAACACTTAAGCGATCCGTGACACATTTAGAGATCCCTTGAGTGACATGTGACGTAGTTTTAGAGCACTTAAGTGGCCTCCAGTGCGGTTCTACATCACTCCCGCGGCACATTCTCAGAGTATTTAAGTGTGTGATCCGTGGCATATAATTACGGATTACTTGAGTGATGCGGGGCACAGTTCCAGAGCACTTAAGCGGCCCGAACGCATTTCCAGATCACTTGGATCCGCGAAACATTTAGAGATCACTAAAGGGGCTCTCTACGGCACTTATCAATGGGGGAATGTTACTTCAAGTGCCCACAAACTATCGAAAGGTTTTTCTCGTTTCTGGCGCACCGAGTGTAAGATGCCATTAAAAATATTTCATATTTTCATAAAGGGTGGTTGATGACGTAAGCATTACCCAAACCACCCTGTCATCAAAAGTCAGCAAATCGGAAACCCCCCACCCCCGATGCTGACGTAATACTTTAATGGCCTCTAGGTACACACACACACAGTTACACTTCCGGCACATCTCACTAGGTAGTAAATCGCCCATAGATGGCGATGGACCTCAGTTGTGCTCGATTTGAAAGAAAATCCCCCCCCCCCCCCCCGCAGAGCGCAATGCTCCTCACGACAGCGTTTTAAGTCAGGCGTAATTGGCCGAGAATTTCATCGATCCTTCTCTTCATTTTTGTTGTATTCTTTCCCTTCCCCTTCAAATCGGAGCGTGCGGACGACAGAGTAGCTAATGCCAGGGCCACTATATACTATCTATTATATAACCCCCCCCCCTGAGCCTGATGCGTCACGTTAGGAATACACAAACGCGTGGAGTGGTTATGTAACACGTTTCTACAGACGCGGAACGATCCAGTACGGTTCACGCGGCGCAAAAAAAAAAAACCGCACTCCTAGGAAAATCCGGTTTAAAGTTTGGATCCGGCTTTGCGGATTGCCTTCCGCTCACAGTCAAAATAGATCGGCTCCGAGTTTGTCTCTTCTCTCGAACTTTCTCACACGCGTGTACGAATTCATCGTTATGGTAAAGATCGATGCGATTTCAAAAATAACACTAATAAAAGTAAGTAAAATACCGCAAGAAACTCAAATACCGGATATTTTAAACAGATTCCCATAGTATTGTATTTCCCGTAAGCTCCGTTGTTTATTGCGGCCGCCCGTAGAAACTAAGGACAATCCGTTGGCAACTCTGCACACCTACCCCCCTCCCCAACACACACACACACACACACACTTCATGAGAATAACTTTTTCCCGCAAACCGCATTCAAAAAAACCAATTCCTTCAATTTTTGTGAATTTTAAAACTATTTACGAATTCATGGGATACCCTGTACTTGCTGTCGAAAATCACGCCCACTACAATTTGGTAGCCAAGTTTTAGGCAAGGAAGAGGGAACCCCCGTATTGCTTAAACACTAGGACTGTAAAGTTTTCGTGTTGTTGTGGGGGGTTTTTTTTTGGCAACATTTTCGGCGATTTTTGGCAAACGTCTTGGTTACAGTTACGTATTGCAGTCGATCTCGGTTATAAAGACATCGAAGCTTCGACGAAATTTTGTCGTTACAACCGAGTTCGATGGCAAAAAATGCAATCGGCGGAAATCAAATACTGTGCATGAAGTTTTATTTCTTTATGATTAGGGGTCACCATGTTTGAACAAGAACAATACGGAAAAGTGGGTAAGTAATACATCGATTCTTAACAAACATTTTGCCACATGTCGACGAAAAAGTACGAAATATAATTGTTATTTGTATACAAGTGATCTAAAATAGCACTGCAAGTTACTTGAGTGATCTGTACATGTGTCACGGGCCACTTGAGTGATCTATAACTGCACCGTGGGTCATTTAAAGCGATCTGGAAGTGTGCCGTGAGTCACTAAAGTGCTTTGGAACTGTACCGGGATACACTCGAATGATCTGTAAATATGCCGCGGATCACTTAAGTGGTCTGGGAATAGGCCGTGGGTCACCTAAGAGATCTGTGAATGTGCCACGGGTGTCACTTAAAAAATCAGGTAATGTACGTCATAAATACTCCGGAACCGTGCCGCGTGTCACTCAAGTGCTCTGGAACTGGGTGATTTGGAAATGCGCCACTATATAGTTTATTCAAACAAATTCAAGGTTTGAGGTTGCGGGCCACATTTGGCCCGGTTGAGCATGCATTCATGCAGTAAAGGGATGCAACGACCACTCACCTCAGAGTCTTCCACGAGTGTCGCCACTCGTCCGACCTACAGAAAAGATAAAAATAGAAAAACAAATTAGTGAGAGAAAATGATAAGCAAATCTCGAAATCGCAGCACAAAATGAAATCGAATATGAATCGATTTACTCATCGCAGAACCGAAAAACAATAAAAAGATGTCTTCACTTGAGGTTCTGCCATTGAGCAACATTCTTCGAAAATCGGCTTAAAAAATGAAACCGGATTAATCCGAATCGGATTCTATTTTTATAATCGAACTCCCCATCTCTCAAGAACCGATTCCAACCAGTTAAATTAATATAAATAAACGCATTTCACATTTAATTGGGGGGCCGACGACGATTTCGAGTGTCGGTCGACCCTTTGTCTCATTCTGATTGATCGATATCTTCGATGAGTGATCGTTTGATTGATGAAATACGATACTTGCTGATTGGAACTTATCAATGATAGTGTGATGACTCAATAAATTCCAATATAATTAGCATCACCTCGTGATCCTTCACTAATTTGCCACTCAAGGGATGCCCTTCGATTTGGATTTTACGCGGACAAAACCAGTCTCTTTCAGCGAATTTTTTATGGGGAAAAACTTAATCTCGAGGCACTTGATCGGCACCCTTACGGCGGCAATCCCGAGATATCTCGTTAAACTTGATCTGCTTTATTTCGGTCAACCCGAAATGTCTCTGGTTCCTAACGCGCTTTTATTTCCAATGTGGCAGTTATAATGCGGATCAAGAAAGTTTTAAGAACCGGTTAAGGGGTTAATAGCCATTAAACACTGGGTATCACCCCCCCCCCCTCCGCCCGACATGTTCAGAGGGGCGGCAAACTTGAGGAATGGGTGTTGAAGAAAATTAGTAGAATGAAAGAAATAAGACAAAATTTGTTTTGCCGACAGGCCGCGAAAAAATACATCCGCCTCTGTGTAGAGAGCGAAGGAATAGGTCCGTGAGCAACCAATATATAGAGTGATCTAGAGCGAGTGCAAGCATGTGAGTAGGGTGCAAGGGAACGGGTCAATGGGTGACCAAGAGAACGAGAGACCAGGTTAATGAGTGGCCAAACGAGACGTAGAGCGTGTGGAAACATGTGAGTAACCAAGAGTTCCCAGAGTCCAAACGGACCAGATCAGTGAGTGAGCTAGAGAACGAAGGACCAGGTTTAATAAGTGACCAAAAGAAAGACCTAGAGCGTGCGCACCCATGTGAGTGACCTAGAAAGAGAGGAACTACGTTGGTGAGCGACCAAAAGATGAGACCTAGAGCGTCATCCAAAACAGTGTGCATGTGACCAAAAGAATGCACATAGAGTACAAGGGACCAGGTCAGTGAGCGAGCTAGAGAACGAGATATCTAGTCAGTGAGAGGCCAAAAGAGTGACGTAAAATGTGTGAAAGCATGGAAGTAACAACAAAAGTGTGCAAGCATTGTTAGTAACAAAAACAATATGCTGTACCTTGGGTAGCTTGAGTGCTCTGAAGCAGGCGCAGATCCAGGACGATGAGTCGGGAGAAGCGAATTATGTAAGTTTTTTTAGATCATCCCCTTTTTTTACGGGACAGCAAATTTTCCAATATTGATCGGCTCTTGGGAGGGGGCGATCGTTTCTATCACCCCTCCTCACGTGGATACGTGCCTACGTTCAGGCAGACATCTTCAGCTACGAATAAAGCTGAGGAAGACATCTTCAGCTACGAATAAAGCTGAGGAAGACATCTTCAGCTACGAATAAAGCTGAGGAAGACATCTTCAGCTGCGACTGCAGAGGCGGGAGATATTTTCTCAGCTGCCAATGGATCGAGGCAAGCGGATTCAGGGCGATGGGTCAGCGAAGCAACTTATTGTGTAGATGCATTGGATCATCCCGTATTTTACGGGGCAGACGAATTTCTCCCATATTGTTCTGCTCTTGAGAAGAGAAATGATCGCCTCCGTATCCCCCTTCAGCATCCGCACTAGCTCTAGAGATGTGCCTTGGGCAGCTTGAATGCTCTGAAGATGTGCCTCGGGTCACTTATCTGATCTGTGAATGTGCATCGGGTCACTTGTATAATCTGTATATATGCCATGAGCACTTGAGTGATCTGGGAATATGCCACTTCCACTCAAACGATGGGGGAACTGCACCACAGGTCACTCAAATGACCTGAAATATGCCAATAAGTTCATCTTCACAAAATTAGGTTTGAGGTCGCGGGCCACATCAGATGACTTCAAGGGCCGATAAGACCAGATACATCCCGCCTTACATCTTTTGCAGATTTCAAGGCGTTCCCAAGGGATGGGATTTCGAGGGCCACATTTGGTCCGCGGGTCGTGGATTGAGCATATATGCCCTAATCGGAGAGTTTTCCCAGGTCGTTTTTCTAATACGGCTTATACACCAGGTGGGGGAGTGCCAAAAAGTGTCTAGCACGGGTTAAAATTTTTGCCTCCGTTACCTCTGATCACACTTCAACCTAATAAATCCCAGGATCCAAGAAGCCACAAGGTCACTCACTAGAAACCGATAAATTTCAGCACTTTTTCATGTGTGAAGCCTTACAGGGAAAAACCATCCCAACGTGACTCCGAATGTATAGGCGAGAAAGAAATAGCTAAATATACACATTTATTGTATTTTCTCGGAAAAGTTGAAAAATCAGCGATTTCTCTAGATAAGATTAAGTTAGCGAGAAAAGAATGATTTTTTTTTTATTATTATCATTATTTATTTCTTCTCATCGAACCTTGCACGCGCCATCTGTCATTGAGCGAATCGATCAATAAAGTACACACACACAATCCGAGTAAACACGAGTTCTTCGCCCCACGCTTAAGCCAACAATAAACGAAATTTGTCGTCATAACCTTCGAGAGGAAATTGACCTTTTTCCTCAGCTCTGAGAATCATTGACAATCCGGCAAAAAGAAAAGCATCATTGGGTTACGATCAGTTCGAAGTCAACAAACTAATCTGACCTGATCATGTCCACGCACTAATCTTTCATCCATTCATCATCACCAGTTTGGTATCCATTCGAGCTTTGATTTTTCTCGAACAGCTATGCCAATAAGACAGCGAGACGGCTTTTCCTCAGCCCGATGTATCAAAGGGAATAGACCTTCAGGATATTATGCTTGCCGCTGTGGTGGCGGAGTGGTCATAGTGACAGCCTTGCATCATAAGGCCCAGGGTTCAAACCCCCACCGGCGCCACGGTGGTGTTAAGCTGAATTTGATTTCCAACTTCGAGGAGCAAATGCCTGCCGATCTCCCCCTCGTTACAGAGAGCAACAGGCCCACAACGGCTCAACCAGATCTCATTTTTATGAAGCCCCTCTGCTCTTAAGGCCCACGGGCCGTGCCCTCGTGGGTTCATACGTTAAGACGGTACTGTCAGCCGTCACAGCACGGAGTGTTCTGAAAGCAATCATTCGCCAAGGAACATTTGTTCAAGCAGCACCAGTGCGTAGCCCCAGCCTATACCACTCTTTCCTTCTTTCACACCGAGCGCAACTGAGGTCTATTGCCATGCGCAATTTACAGTACTACCCAGTGAGCTGTGTCGGAAGTGTGTGTGTGTACCTGAGTGAGTATGTGTTATGTTTATGCGATTGATTTTTAAGTGATTGAAGTGTATACCAGTGAACAAAAGGGCGTACAAGCACGTGAGTGAGCATAGAAACCATGACTCCCGCATTCTGGAGCACGGCCTGGCATGCCCTCAAACCAGACTTTTCACGCTAACTCTCTGTAGTTAATTTACAGCGTGAGAAACAAAAATGAAGGGAATGACAGATTTGGAGAACTGTCAGCCCCCCCCTTGTGGAGGTCATTCATGGGTCTGACCAAAATGGTGATACGGAGACATGCCCCCCCCCCCAAGGGATTCAGCCCTGGGGCCCGGAAGGATAACCATCATTTTTTTGTTTTTTCATGCTTTAAATTCACTGTAGAAGGGCCGTGGAAAATGTCTGGTTGGGGCCCCTGTTTCAGAATGTGGGGGAAGGGGCATGCCCCGAGAGGAGTGTGAGCATGAGACTGACCAATAGAGTAACCTAATGTGTAAAAGCATATGAGTGACAGAGTACGTAAGCGTGGGACTGACCAAAAGAGTAGGCCTGCGTGTGTGCATGGGACTGACCAAAAGAGTATAAGCATGGTTATAGAGCCCAGAGAGGTGAATTTGAGGAATGAATGTGTGTTCAAGGAAACTTGAGTAGAATGGGAGAAGGGTGACAAAATTCGTATAGCCCACAGCAGAACCATAAATCCACCTTTGCGGATATTTGTGGTCATTCCGTAGTAATGCGAGTGGTGGCCCTCGAGAAAAAAATCTCTACACGTGCGGGATCTATTTCTGCCGCCTCCTCCCCCGACCACGTTCTTTCGGTCGACAAAGCTGCTTTTTTTTCGCCATTTCAATTCAGATTTGGCTGCCCTCACCCCCTGGGCGCCGCAGATTATTAAACACCGCAACTATGTGATTCAACGAGAGGATTATCACGCGGAAACTCGAACATCGATCCGGATGAACGGATCTGACACTTCTTTGAGGCTCTTGGTTTTCTATTTTGTTTCATTTTCCCACAACTTCACGGTTGAAAAAGACCAGTTTCGAGTCAATGATCCAAAAAAAAAGGTCGAAGAGTCACGAACCGTGTGTCATCATTTTCTAAAGATACGTTTATTGGCAGCAGAAGAAAAAAGGTCTTCCGGCATCGAGAGTCAAGCTTTTTCCATCAAAAGCAAGCGTGGGTCCAGAGGGAGGTGATCGCTCCTCCCAAGAGCAGAATAACATGGGCATGTTAGAATGGGGGCATGAGAATAGAATTAGGGCATGAGTCACGAACCGTGTGTCATCATTTTCTAAAGATACGTTTATTGGCAGCAGAAGAAAAAAGGTCTTCCGGCATCGAGAGTCAAGCTTTTTCCATCAAAAGCAAGCGTGGGTCCAGAGGGAGGTGATCGCTCCTCCCAAGAGCAGAATAACATGGGCAAAAAAATTTTCTGCCCGTAAAATATATATCGGATGATTCGATGCACCTACAATAAAAACAGCTTCTCCGACACATTGCCCAGAATCCTCCGGTTTCCGCTCCACTCACAGGTGAAGATGTCCGCCTTCGTTCAATTCTCAGCCGAAGAGCCTGCCTCCACTCAATTCGCAGATGAGGATGTCTCTCTGCCTTCCCTCTATTCACCGCTAAAGATGTTTGCCTTCGCTCCATTCGCAGCTGAAGACGTCTGCCTCTACTCCATTCGCATCTGAAGACGTCTGCCTCTACTCCATTCGCAGATGAAGATATCTGCCTCAGCTTCATTCGCAGATGAAGATGTGTCTGTCTTCGCTCAATTCTCAGCCGAAGAGCCTGCCTTCACTCAATTCGCAGATGAAGATGCCTGCCTCTTCCCCCCCCCCCATTCACAGCTAAAGATGCCTACCTCCATTCCATTCACAGCTAAAGATGCCTACCTCCATTCCATTCGCAGCTGAACATGTGCCGTAGCTTCATTCGTAGCTGAAGATGTCTGTCTTCTCTCCATTCACAGGTGAAGATGTCTGCTTCCTTTCCATCCACAGCTAAAGATGCCTGCTTTCTTTCCATTCACAGCTGAAGATGCCTTCCTTCCCTCCATTTGAAGTTGAAGATGCCTGTCTTCGCTCAATTCTCAGCTGAAGGTGCCTGACTCCCCTCCATTCACAGCTAAAGATGTTTGCCTTCACTCAGGCTTGGATTGGGGTGGGGGGGGGGGGTGATCGGAACTACTGCCCCCCCCCCCCCACCTCTCAAGAGCCGAATAATATGGGGGAAGATCTGTCTGTCCCGTAAAAAACTGGGAAGATCAAACGACTTTCAATTCGCAACACCTGGCACATCGTCCTGGATCTGCGCCAGACCAAAGGCGTGTTTACATGGGAGCTAATCGAGCCACATCTCAGCACGGAAAGCTTGGAGGGGGGCGGCAAATTAGAGGAATGATTGCTCAAGAAAATTAGATGGAGTAGGAGAAAGGCGGAAAAATTATAAAAATCACCTGGACTTGGAAAATCTGTGGGATGGAGGGGGAGGAGGGTGATTCCACCAAAGACAGAGATCCCAGGAGCCCCATGCTGCCCCTGCAGCATGTGGCGGGGGGGGGGATTGTTCGAAGTCGACCTTCACTACAACAGGGGTGGTCCGCGGTGCATTGACCTTCACGATGGGGGGGGGGGGCCCACGACACCAAAAAAAAAGGTTGAGAAACACTGATCTAGAGTAGTGTGGACCTCAACTTATGTCTTGGCACATAAAAGTCTAAGTAAATTTTTCCCACTGCTGATACATTGCCAACATAATGAGACAACATAATCTATTGCAGCGGTTCTCGACCTTTTTGGACTCCCGGAGCCTTTTTTTAGTCTAATTTTTACGGCGGAGCCCCCGTAAGCCTCTTTTTTTTCTATCAAATTTACTGATTTATTTTATTGTCCTAGAGCAGCCACAGAGACGGTAAGTGCACAGCCAGAAGTGCACAAGCAGCCCCAAAGACTTCGCGGAGCTCACACAGGTTGAGAACCCGATCTACTTACTGTATTCACTTTTAGTGGCCCTAGATCACTGGCATAAAAAAATTACGGGAAAATACGAGAGTAAATTATGGTCACCCCCCATTCTTCTCTTGTCTACTCATCACTTCAATGCGAATTTCAAAGAACGTGACGTCAAGAAGTGTTTCAAGCTTTGCTCAAAGTGCGTCTAATTTTAGAAGAAAAGGAATCATTTCTAGAGTGAGACGACGTAAATGCGGGGAGTGACGTAAGTCGAGGCATCACAGAAAATTTATTGCACGACATATTTATTTTTTCATAATTTATTTTAATAGGGTTTAGAACATTAGTGGCCACCCAAGGCCAGGCCATGCTTTTTAGGGCCCCCATTCATAGTCTTTCAGAATTTTTCTTATAGTACCGACAAAAAAATGGATCCTTGAAAATCCAACTGTCATTCTCGTGCTTGAATAAGCGGATATAGGACCCTCGAGCGTGTGTATTTGTGTGTGTGTGTGGGGGGGGGGGGATGCTACTAGGGAAGTGTACCGGGCCGTGGGCTTTCAAAGGTTGAGAATCACTGCTTTAGGTCACTCTCGTGCTCACCCACTCTTTTGGCCACTCACTGGTCTCTTGCTCTCTGGGGCACCCTTTAGGACATTCACATGCTTTGGTCACTCGTATGCTTCCACACGCTCTAGGTCACTCTTTCGGTCACTCATTATCCTGCTTCCCTTGCTCTCTAGGTCACTGTTTTCGTCATTCAAACGCTTGCACAATGTTTTGATCACTCGATGTTTTGAGCCGGTCTTTCACTCTCTAGGTCACCCGTCCCTTTTGATCATTCACATGATTGCGCAATGTTTTTAGTCACTCAGATGCTTGCAACCGCTCTTGGTCACTCTTTTTAGTCACTTCCATGCTCATACACTCTTCAAGTCACTCTTTTGGTACTCACTGACAAGTTACCCATCTCTGCGAAACTAGCCCCCGAGTGGCGTGGTGGTAGGATGCTCGTCTACTACCGTGAAAGTTGCCTGGTGTTTCAAAAAGAATCATTCGATTTAGAAAAAAATCATAACTATTGTTTCGCGCAGTTGCCGACAGGCAGCGCTAACGCTCTTCCTTCGGCTGCCACTTCAGTGTTTGTCAAGATGGCGACTGCACAACAGAAATCGTTTTGTGTTCTAAGCTTCGCGAAGTGTGAGTCCGCAACAACTGTTCATAGTGCTTTTCATCGAAAATAACCCAGGTGTTGAACTTCCTACCGCTCAGAGCATCAGGCGGTGGTATAAACAATTCCGATACACGGGTTGCCTGCGTAAAGGGAAATTCCCTGGCCGTCCCCGCGTGTCAGACGAAAATGGGGAGCGCATCCGACAGATTTTCACACGTAGTCCACAGAAATCCACTCTTGGTCACTCTTTTTAGTCACTCCCATGTTCACACACTCTTCAAGTCACTCTTTTGGTACTCGCTGACAAGTTACCTCTTAGTGGATATAGTTAATACAAGTTCTACTTGTACAAGTACTTCCTACAAGTTCTCGCAGTGGATGCAAACATGCTCGCAAAAGTTTGGGACGAATTTGGCTACCGTATAGAGTCTATACTATAGACCTATGCCGTGCATTCCAAGCCTGGACATATTGAGCACTTTTAATTTGGTTTGTTGAAAACGATGATTAGCCATGTAATATAAACTTTATCTCAAGTGTCTATGTTCTACAGCGATGTGGCCGCAGTTGGTGTGTGGTGAAGAGTTCTGTAGGTAATTCACTTTTTTGATCATCCATATGCTTGCCCAATGTTTTCATCACTCACACGATTGCAGACGCTCTAAGTTCCACCCTTGGTCACTCATCGACCTGGTCCCTCGCTCTCCAGGCAGAGGATATTTCTGGTTTTATCGCCTGTGGGCGATATACTATACAACTACTATACTATACTTTGCCACCATTCTACCAATTTTCTCCAACACCCATTCCTCAAACTTGCCGCCCTGGGCTTGTCCGCTATGCCTCACCCCCCCCCCCTTCCCGTAAACACGACTCTGGGTCCATGGTCTTCATCTCATTGGCAAAGTGGGGGTCCTTGGCCATCGTCTCATTGGCACAAAGTGACCGTGGTTAACATAAGGTTAAGAACCAGTGGTATAGAGATTACACGAGATCAAATACCTCTAATAAAATGAAATTAACAAATATCCCCAAAGCATCGAGGGCCACCATGGTGGGATGACAGCCATTTGCAATAATCAGTATACGGGGTGATCATAATTGAAGTTCCCTTACTCCCAGTAGTTTTTCTCAAGAACTGCTTATCCGAATACAGCCAAGTTTTTAGGATAACTTAATGAGACCATGGGAGAGATTTATGAAATAAAAAAAAATAGTTCAACTTTCGATCCCTAGGTGGAAAAGAGGTTCCTTTTTATTGCATTTTACATTTTCCCATGGTCCATATAGCGTATGTACCAAGTTTCAATGAAATACGTCCTCCAGAACGGGAGCTACATGGGTTGGAATGGTGTCGGTATTCTTGACCGCTCACTTCTGAAATTGACCGCCCTACGCAGTAGCCTACTTACCTCCCCCCCCCCCCGTAAATATGCCCGTCTCTAAGACACTCTTTCGGTCGCTCACATGCTTCGGCTTTCTCGCAACTCGCTGACCTGGTCCTTGCTCTCTAGGTTACTCTTTTGGTCATTGACATGCTATCGCAATGTTTTGGTCATTCACATTGGCTTACGCAAAGGGGGGGTTGGGTTCTAACCCCCCTCGAGAAAATTGTGCGTACGCCTATGGTCACTCACATGGTTATTCAATGTTTTGGTCATCCACATGCTTGCACAATGTTTTGGTCATCCACATGCTTGCACAATGTTTTGGTCACTCGTATGCTTGCAGGTCCTTTTTTCAGTCACTCACTGACCGGATGGAGGTCCCTTGCTCTCCCCGTCACTCTTTTGATAGACTCTTGGTCATTGCCATACTTGCAATACTCTTTAGGTCACTCTTTCTTTTGATTGCTCACTGACATGGTCTCTTGATTCTAAGTCGTCTTCCTCGTTTGCCTAGCGAACGAAGAACAGTGAGTGACCAGATGGAAATATTTCTGGTTTTATCGCCTGTGGGCAATACAAATTTACTCGCCCTTCTGCCACTCTACTTTCTTGAGCACCCATTCCTCAAACTTACCGCGGCTGCACCTCCCCAAAGCACCACGGGCAATGCAGTCAATATAATTTTAATAGCCGCAATATCTCGCCCCCCCCCCTTCCGGATCACACAACAGCTGAGGTACCGAGGCCATGTTATTCCACATCCTGGAACAAGATCCCTGCGGAACTATAAGCCAGACTTTCCACGGACCCTTCTTTTTGTTGATTTATAGCATGAAAAACAAAAAAATTATGGCAATTATCCCGGGCTCCAGGACTGCAGCCAGAGGCACATCTATGGTTTTTACACCCGTGGGCGCTACACAAATTTTGCCGCCCTTTTTGCCATTTTAGTGTAATTTTCTTGAATACTCTTTCCTCGAATTCGCCATCCTGTGGTATAACCTGCTTGGCTTCCCCCCCCCCCCGTGCAAGTACCTGTGTGTCTCACTAAAAGTCACTCTTTTGATCACTGACCATGCTCGCACGCTCTAAACGTCATTCACATGCTTGCATATTGTTTTGGTCACCCACATGATTGCACACTGTTTTGCTCACTCACATGCTTGCACACGCTCTAGATCACTATTTGGCTGCTCACTGACACGGTTCCTCGCTTTTGTGGGTCACTCTTTTTTTATAATTTACGTTTTCACACATACTCTAGGTTTTTTTTTTTTGGTCATTCATATTCTCGCACGCACTCTAGGTCACTGTTCTTGGTCATTCACATGCGTGATCTCACTCGTTTGGTCACTCATGTGCTTGCAAACTCACTAGGTAACTTTTTTGGGCACTGACTGACCCAGTGCCTAGATGTCTGGGCGGAGGCGGTTTTATTGAGGGTTTATACAAATTTTGCCGCCCTCCTTCCATTCTACTAATTTTCTTAGCCTCTCATTATCAAATCTGCCGCCCGCACGCCACTGACTGGAGGCCCCCCCCCCCCCCCCCACACACCGTTCGAGAAAAATCACTATATCTAGCAGCTGCTAAACATTATATTAAAGTACTCGCAAAGTTGTCAACTAAACACACAAAAATTACCCCTCACTGTGACAAAAAAGACTAGTGAAACGGCACTTACCTTGGACGGGGTGCCCCGGTGGAAGTCATTGCCCTGCCAGAATCGCCGCACGTAACCTTTGATGTATCCGACACGAGTCTCTTCGTACGAGAATCCGGGATTCCACACTAAGGAGCCGTATCCAAACACCCACATGTTCTCGCTCGAAAACGAACGCAAATTTAATAATGTATACAACAAATGAGCACGTGGGGGGAGAAAACTTGGGCTCCGGCCACGAGACCATACGTGGGAAACCCCCCTTCCTTCCTTCCTCTCTCTCGATCTCTCTGGAGCTGCCACACGCGTAACCCGCACGGATGCTTTGGAGAACCAGAATGAAACGTGACTGGAGGGAAGATGCTTTTGTGCTATTCTTTCAAGAGGGTTGCTGGACGGAAGCTCCTCTGACACGAATCTCGCCAAAATGTCGCCAAAATACCTGACGCGAGTTTTTGTTTACTGTTTTTATAACCTACTGGATACTAATAACCGATTCATCTGAGAATGTTGTTGTTGCCAACGGTGAAATATATCATCAATTAAGTAATTAAAATTAATTAACAGTTATCGTGGAAAAAAATTTAACAAATACATTATCAAGAAAAATGAAATGGTCATATTTTTCCAACTAGACAGCCTTTTGAAAGGAAAAGATGTAGTCAGTGTATCCCAAAGTGGGCAATATCGCCCCCGGGGGGGGGGGCGATGGGATGTCCAGAGGGAACGATAGAAGCTACGGGTATAATATAAGATCCTATGGGTTCACTTGAGTTGAGGGGGGATGGGAGAAAAAAAAAATTTGAAGAAGGGGGCGATGTGGGAACAAAAAGTTTGGGAAAATATGATTTAGTTGGAAAACAAATGGGTTTTAGCAGTCGGTACTGCTAGGGTCGTCTTAACCCTCTCAGTACCACATGATGAAAAAAAATGAAACAGTTATCACGTAAATTTTTTGGCAGGTCACTTTAAATCTAACCAGGCCCTAGAAGTAAAAGAAAAAAAATTCTAAAAATTGATCAGTAGCCTATCATCAAACATTTTCTATCCACTGCTGGATAAAGGTCTCCTGTATATTTTTCCATTTTACTGCGTCTGATGTTTTTGCCATCCAGTTGACTCTTCGGCTGCTTTTCGGATCTCGTCTTACGTGCGGACTCCTTCTAGGACGTTTAACACGAATCCAGAATACTTGTGGTCCATCTGTTTTGTCTTGTCTTCTTGCAACATGTCCATATTTCTAATATGTCTTTTTTGCAATATAGTAGCCTATGCAGCGAATTAATTGAAGTCAGGGAGCACGGTGCTTCTTAACCTTTTTTTTTTCACCCATGGGCCTCCACTTCAGACCATTCTTTTCACGTTGCCACCTTGTCTTATAAAAAGCCTCTTCTCCCCCGCCGCCATTAACAAATCAGACCCTTTTCGCTTATTGAATTGGGTTTTTTTTGAGCGAATTGATATTGATGAAAATTTTCATGAGCATGGGTGGAGATACACCACTCACCCCCCCCCCCCTTCCCCAGCGTCAAAGGTAGAGCCTATTGATCTAATGTATATGCGTATATATGTATGAACTGACATCATCATCATGCCCCTTCCAGATTTAAACGTCTATCTCCGCCTATGCTCATGAGTAAGATCGACCCCTGATTCAGTGAGGGTTTTCCTGGAGGACGGGACGGGTCTATCCAGTGCCGTCTTAACACCATGGACCATCGGGCAAAAGATATTCTGGCCCTTACGTAAGCAGCAGATCTCGTCTTGTAAGACCCGCAATGGCATCAGGCTGAGATGCTATGACAGCATACTTACAGGTCACTTGAGTGACCAGCGCCACATTTCCAGATCACCTAAGTGGCCCGTAACACGTTTTCAAATCAATGAACTGTCCCGCACTCTCTTAAATGTTGGGCTTCATTGGTGTAGGAGTTGCTCAGAAGCATCAACGCCAAAATTAGCTCAAAATGTAAAATGCTTTTATTTGAAAAACGTAAGAAACTCATGTTACTTGAGAGCAACGCTGCCAAATAAAGGGTTAAGAGCATCATAGCCGACATTCCACCAACCACCACCCCTCAGGCAAAGCGATTTTTCTGAGGGCCCCGTACCTAGCTGAAAATTATCTGCATACCAATTTACGCATAGCACTTGTATTTATTCTTAAAAATTGAAATAAGTTCGAATTCCCACGAGCACTCCCCCCCCCCTCCTCTGCACTTGAGAACCCCGGGCACGACCTCCTACATCATAAAAGTTATCAAGGAGGTCGTGGTCCCGCCCAGTGCCCAAAGATCTATAATCTGTATCCGATTTGCGACAGTTTCAGAGCATTTAAGCGGCCCGTGGCACATTTCAAGATCATTTATGTGTCCCGCCGCACATTCACAAATTATGTAAGTGGCCTGCAGTGGTGTTTCAGATGACTCAAGTGGCCCGCGACACGTTTTAAAAATAATTAAGTGGCCTGCACTGTCCTAAAGGTTCACCACCTTTGCTTTGAAACAGAGTTTCCCAAACTTTTTGTTCTATCGCAACCCCCCACCCCCTTCTTCAGAATTTTTTTTCCTCTTATCGCCCCCAACTCAAGTCAACCCATTGGATACTACATTACTTCCGTTTCTTCTACCACCTCTTGGACAATTCCATCCCCCCCCCCCAGGGGTGATATTGCCCACTTTGGGAAACACTGCTATAGAACTAAGGTGCTGGTTTACCTATTTGAAATATGTCGCGGGCACTTATGTAATCTGCCATTGTGCCGCGGGTCATTTAAATGCTCTGTAAATGTGCCACGAGTCACTTAAGTTATGTGGAAATGTATCGTAGGCAACTTGTGTGATCTAGAACTGTGCCACGGGTAACTTGAACGATGTGGAACTGCACCTCGGTCCCGCTTAAATGCTCTGGAATTATGCCACACGTCACTCAAGTAATCTGTAAATATGCCGTGGGTCGCTTGAGTGATCTGTAAACGTGCCGCTTTGTTCATTTTTACAAATGTAGGTGTGAGGTAGCGGGCCACATAGATAACTCCTAAGGTCACATTTAGCCCGCGGGCCATGAGTTAGGCATATATACTTTCGAGATAAAAATAAATAAATAAATACCTCACACAGAGAATTATAATTATTACGGAAAAAAACTTTTTCTCATGATCCCTAACCTAAGACTGGCGACAAGCGCCGTTATTTTTATGTCATACGAGAGAAAGATCTCGCCATCAGGAGCGAAAAAGCGCCAAAATATGGGAATTGTATCTGGAAGTTCCTCTCACACACCTGCCGCTACTGGCAGGCATTTTCAGTCAGTTAGCTAACGGGTCGTGCGGGATGACGCAATCCACGGCTCCGTTTACGTTCGCGCAACTCCATGTCCGTTTCCTGATAATTGTTATTAATTATTTTCGTGTTAATTTTTGGCGATAATTTATTTGTTTGTTTCATTGACAGTCGTCGTCATTCATTTCCTCGCGATCGTTTCCAGTTAATTAACTAATCTTATCGCGTATTATTTATGGTGTCAAGAAAACGTCAATTTTATGGAACATTATAGCAATGAATCAGAACTGACAGCTACTGCGGTAATTATTATCAGGAATCAAGCGTGGATTCCGGGGAGGGGGGGATGTGATGGTGGTGATCACCCCATAGAATAATATGGAGAAAATTTGTCTGTCCCGTAAAATACGGGATGATCCGATGCACCTACGCAATGAATCGCTTCTCTGGCACATCGCCCTTGATCGGCCTGCCTCTGCTCCATTTGCAGCTGAAGACAGATGCCTTTGTTCCGTCTGAAGCTGAAAATGTCTGCCTTCGCTCCTTTTGAAACTGAAGATGCCTGTATTTCCGCTATTTGAAGCTGAAAATGCCTGTCTATTGTACTCGCAGCTGAAGATTCCTCTGTTCCCACTTCATTCACAGCTGAAGATGTCTGCCTCGGCTTCATTCACAGCTACAGATGTCTGCCTCGTACGCAACTGGGGGGGGGGGGGGAGAGAGCAGACGGGCCTCGGGCGCTGGACCAGAGGGACGCACAAATTTCATTCTCAACCCTCTCCTTCAACATTACAAGGGGGCGCCAGAATGCGCACTTACCCCGGGTGACCGAACATCTAGTTGCGGCCCTGCTGCCTCGGCTTCATTCACAGCTAAAGATGCCAGCCTTCGCTTCATTTGAAGCTGAAGATGCCAGCCTTCCTTCATTAATTTAATGAAGGAAATTATTTCAAGTAAATGAAAGTATTCAATAATTACAGAAACCCCTGTTTGATAACTTGGAATACCGCGAGTTGACTTGGTGGCCCGCAATGACTGAAAGTTTGAACCCCTGCCCTGGTCAAAAATAGCGGAAAATTATCATTTCAAAGTAACGGGAAAGAAACTGAGAAAAGTTAATCCAGGGGTCTTAAACGTCGAACCAACTTTTGGCCCTTGGATGTTTTTGTCGTGTCCCGCCTATCATTTTCAGAAAATGGGTGAAAATATTGAAAAACCCCTTAATTCTCTAGAATTGATGAAAGAAATCATTTCAGAATTGATGAAAGAAATAATTTCAGAGAGAGAAATAATTTCAGAATAAGTGAAAGAAATAATTTCAGAATAAGTGAAAGAAATAATTTCAGAATAAGTGAAAGAAATAATTTCAGAATAAGTGAAAGAAATAATTTCAGAATAAGTGAAAGAAATAATTTCAGAATAAGTGAAAGAAATAATTTCAGAATAAGTGAAAGAAATAATTTCAGAATAAGTGAAAGAAATAATTTCAGAATAAGTGAAAGAAATAATTATGAATAAGTGAAAGAAATAATTTCAGAATAAGTGAAAGAAATAATTCAAGAATAAGTGAAAGAAATAATTTCAGAATAAGTGAAAGAAATAATTTCAGAATAAGTGAAAGAAATAATTTCAGAATAAGTGAAAGAAATAATTATGAATAAGTGAAAGAAATAATTTCAGAATAAGTGAAAGAAATAATTCAAGAATAAGTGAAAGAAATAATTTCAGAAAGAGAAATAATTCAAGAAAGAGTGAAAGAAATAATTCCGGAACAAATGGATGTAGAGCATAGGCGGGGATAGACTTGGAAGTCTGGGGGGGGGCGGTCATTATTGCTGGGGGGGGGCAAGATGATGATGATGATGATGATTCATCTATACATATATGCATTAGATCAGTCGACTCCATCTTTGACGCTCCAAGCTCCCCACGCCCCTCCCCCCCCGTATCTCCGCCTATGATGTAGAGGATGTTCTCCGGAATCGATGACAATTCATAATTAAGGAAAGAAATAATTTTGGGTTAAAAGGTTTTTGAAAGGGTTTTTTAAAAGGGTTTTTGAAACAAATAATTTCATAATTAGCGAAAAAAAGCACAGCAAACAGTTAGAGAAATAATTTCGTAATTTCTGATAGAAATTATTTTACTACCAGTAGAAAAGTAATCACATAATTATTGAAACAAAAGATTTTTTCAACATGAGAAGGAAAATGATTTCATAATTACTGGGATAAATAATTAAAGAATCATTCAAAGTGATTTCAGATTAAAATTAATATAAGAATCAATTAATTAAGTTATTAAATAATCAATTAATGCTTATTTTAATTTTAATCTGAAATTACTTTGAATGATTCTTTAATTATTTATCCCAGTAATTATGAAATTATTTTCCTTCTCATGTTATGATATTTGATCAAGTTTTTGATTAATTAAGTTATTAATTAATCAAAAACTTTTTCAGAATTGGTGAAAAAATAATTCAAGAACTAATTTTTTTTTCATTTCCCCAGAGGGGCAGCGGAGCCCCTGGGGAGTGCGCACGGAGCCCCAGGGACTCCACGGGGGCACCGTTCAAGAACCGCTGTATTAAGAAGTCGTTAAATTATAGGAGTTAGATTTCAGCCGGCTATTGTTATCAAATATCATGACCATATTTCCAGTTTAACTGAACGGGAAGTACAGATCACGCAACGGAGCACAGTTCGAGGGAATTTAAGCGGCCCGCACAGCACATTTACAGATCCCCTAAATGACCCGCGGTGCATTTCCACATCAGTTAAAAAGGACCAGCAGCATATTTACAGATCAATGAGTGGCCCGCGACATGGTTCCCAAACACTTAATTGATCCGTGCTACATTTAAACATCACTCAAGTGGTACGTGGCCCATTCTCAGATAAATTACTTGATCTACGCAACATTTACAGTTCTTTTGCGAGACCCGTGGGACAGTTCCAGAGCACTTGAGTGACCTGTGGAACAGTTCCAGAGCTGTCAAGTAACCCGTGACACAGTTACGGATCACTCAAGTGGCTCGCGGCGCATTTCCAGATCACTTAAGTGGTCCGCGACTCGTTTTCAAACCAATGAGCGCACTCTTATAAAGGTTGAGCATTCATGGAGTAGGGAAACGATTGTCTATATCAGGGGTTCTTAACCTTTTTCAGCCGCGACCCAAAATCAACAAGAACATCAGCTTCGCTACCCACGGGACTGTTTGTTTTTTCGAAATTAGTGAAAATTTGTAACAGGACTGTAAGTGAATTTGTACGACCCATCTCAAAAGCCCCTGTGAATCAAGTTTGGGTCGTGACCCATAGCTCAAGAATCCCTGCCTATAAATAGACTCATACGACCTCCTCGGAAGTTCCCAGGAATCAAGTGTGGGTCGTAGCACAAGAGACCCCGGTTGTAAGTGTATTTGTCAGACCTATTTAGGAAGAAATTGATAACCAAACTTGTGTTGTGACCCATGGCTCGAAAACCCCTGGCTGTAGATGTATTCGTACGACCCATCTCGAAAGACCCTTAGAATCACGTTTGGGTCGTAGCACAAGAGAACCCGCCTGTTAATGTATTTTGACGACCTACCTAGGAAGCCTTTAAGAATCAAACTTGTGTAGTGACCCATAGATCAAGAATCCCTGACTGGAAGAGGATTGGGACGGCCAATGTGTCGGGGACCCAAGTTTGGGGTTGGTTACCCATAGCTCAAGAATCCTTGGCTATAAATGAATCTGTAAGACCCTTCTCGGAAGACGAATCAAGTTGGGGAAGTGGCCCATCGCGCAAGAGATCCTGGGTGTTAGTGAATTTGAACGAACCATATCGGACGACCTTGCGACCCAAGTTTGGGTCACGATCGATAGGTTAAGAACCCCTGATAAAAATTGTTTTTTCGGGTTCGAAGACCGTCGTCCGTTTGAGTTTGTTCTCAACGTTTCCCCAACACTAGTGGTTGGCATCATCAGGAGAATTGATAAACTGGATCAAAGTCAAGTTTTCCGGAGTCTCAGGTTGTATTTATGCACATAAGTGGCTTGAACTACACTATTGTTTTGCGATTGGTCAGTTGATTCTATGGCTGACAGCGTATTGTAAACAGTTGTTATGCTGGTAGAACCTGATTGGCCGAGAGATGTGGAGTTATCTGATTGGCTGTTGTCATCATTCTGTTGCTGGACCTTGAAGGGGAAGGTTCTTGTTCTTCTGAGAGCTGGTGTCCAGGATCTGCTCAATTTCAAAGTTTCTTCTCTTCTATTATAGCTGTTTTTGTGCTTGTATATTTCAATAGCCTCTCTGTAGATTCGTGGGAAGAAGTGGTCAACATTAGCTATTACCTGTGTTTTGCTGAACTGTACACTGTGGTTTTCGTAAAGCGCATGCTCTGCCACCGCCGACTTTTCTGTTTGGCCCATTCTGCAGCATCGTTCGTGCTCTTTTATTCTCGTGGCCACAGATCTTTTTGTGGTTCCAATATATACCTGACCACAGGTGCACGGTATTCGGTAGATCCCCGGTGTTGATAGAGGGTCACGGTGGTCTTTTGCTGATCGCAGCATTTCACATATTTTTCTGGTTGGTTTGAAAATGGTCTTTATACGATGTTTTTTCATGACCTTGCTGATTCTTGCCGTCACTCCGGGGATAAAAGGCAGCACAGCTTTTCCAATTGATTGTGACTGCTCATTTTCCGTTGGTGATTCCTTGATGGAGCGTAAGGCTTTCTTGATGTCGTCTTTCGTGTACCCATTAGAGCGGAAAACTGATTTTAAGTGCTCAATCTCTTTACCTAGATCTTTTCCTTCACATAGTCTTCTTGCCCTCTCGATCAAGGTTTTCAGTACGCCTCGTTTTTGGTGAGGATGATGATTGGAGAGCTTATGCACATATCTGTTGGTGTGAGTAGGCTTACGATAAATGCTGTGGCCTAAACGTTGACCTTGACGGCTGACCAGAACGTCCAAGAACGGGATCTGTCCTTCTTTCTCTATTTCCATAGTGAACTTGATGTTCGGATGGATTCTGTTGAGATGGTCCAAGAATCGGTGTAAATTTTCTTCACCATGCCCCCAAACAACGAATGTATCGTCAACGTAGCGGAGCCAAATTGTTGGTTTGAGAGGTGCTGTTGTTACTGCCTGCTCCTCGAATTTTTCCATAAAGAAGTTGGCAACTACCGGGCTCAAGGGGCTTCCCATAGCTACTCCATCCGTCTGTTCATAGATGACGTTGTTCCAGGTGAAATAGGTTGTAGTAAGGCAAAGCTGGAAAAGGCCTACTATATCTTTTTGGAATATTTCATCGAGTAGTGCTAAGACGTCTTTCAGTGGCACCTTGGTGAACAATGATACGATGTCGAAGCTCACCAGTATATCATCAGGTTGCAAGTTGATATTTCTTATTTTTTCGACGAAGTGACCAGAATCTTTCACAAATGTGCTTGTTTTTCCTATGTGTGGCTGCAAGATGGTGGTTAACACCTTGGCTAGATTGTAGGTGGGAGATCCAATGGAACTCACAATCGGCCGCAACGGAACCAGTTCTTTATGTATTTTCGGCAAACCATAAATGCGAGGAGAAAGTGCTTCTGTTCTCGCATTTATGGTTTGCCGAAAATACATAAAGAACTGGTTCCGTTGCGGCCGATTGTGAGTTCCATTGGATCTCCCACCTACAATCTAGCCAAGGTGTTAACCACCATCTTGCAGCCACACATAGGAAAAACAAGCACATTTGTGAAAGATTCTGGTCACTTCGTCGAAAAAATAAGAAATATCAACTTGCAACCTGATGATATACTGGTGAGCTTCGACATCGTATCATTGTTCACCAAGGTGCCACTGAAAGACGTCTTAGCACTACTCGATGAAATATTCCAAAAAGATATAGTAGGCCTTTTCCAGCTTTGCCTTACTACAACCTATTTCACCTGGAACAACGTCATCTATGAACAGACGGATGGAGTAGCTATGGGAAGCCCCTTGAGCCCGGTAGTTGCCAACTTCTTTATGGAAAAATTCGAGGAGCAGGCAGTAACAACAGCACCTCTCAAACCAACAATTTGGCTCCGCTACGTTGACGATACATTCGTTGTTTGGGGGCATGGTGAAGAAAATTTACACCGATTCTTGGACCATCTCAACAGAATCCATCCGAACATCAAGTTCACTATGGAAATAGAGAAAGAAGGACAGATCCCGTTCTTGGACGTTCTGGTCAGCCGTCAAGGTCAACGTTTAGGCCACAGCATTTATCGTAAGCCTACTCACACCAACAGATATGTGCATAAGCTCTCCAATCATCATCCTCACCAAAAACGAGGCGTACTGAAAACCTTGATCGAGAGGGCAAGAAGACTATGTGAAGGAAAAGATCTAGGTAAAGAGATTGAGCACTTAAAATCAGTTTTCCGCTCTAATGGGTACACGAAAGACGACATCAAGAAAGCCTTACGCTCCATCAAGGAATCACCAACGGAAAATGAGCAGTCACAATCAATTGGAAAAGCTGTGCTGCCTTTTATCCCCGGAGTGACGGCAAGAATCAGCAAGGTCATGAAAAAACATCGTATAAAGACCATTTTCAAACCAACCAGAAAAATATGTGAAATGCTGCGATCAGCAAAAGACCACCGTGACCCTCTATCAACACCGGGGATCTACCGAATACCGTGCACCTGTGGTCAGGTATATATTGGAACCACAAAAAGATCTGTGGCCACGAGAATAAAAGAGCACGAACGATGCTGCAGAATGGGCCAAACAGAAAAGTCGGCGGTGGCAGAGCATGCGCTTTACGAAAACCACAGTGTACAGTTCAGCAAAACACAGGTAATAGCTAATGTTGACCACTTCTTCCCACGAATCTACAGAGAGGCTATTGAAATATACAAGCACAAAAACAGCTATAATAGAAGAGAAGAAACTTTGAAATTGAGCAGATCCTGGACACCAGCTCTCAGAAGAACAAGAACCTTCCCCTTCAAGGTCCAGCAACAGAATGATGACAACAGCCAATCAGATAACTCCACATCTCTCGGCCAATCAGGTTCTACCAGCATAACAACTGTTTACAATACGCTGTCAGCCATAGAATCAACTGACCAATCGCAAAACAATAGTGTAGTTCAAGCCACTTATGTGCATAAATACAACCTGAGACCTCTCAACCCTTGGAGCAACGAGACAACCCCGTCCCGTATGCTTCACCCGAAGGACGTATGGCATCTCTACCAGATCCATCGCTCCCGATACAAGACACGCCAGATAAACCTGAGTTCCCTGACTCGTCTCCCATTGGTCCAACTGGTCCCGACAGCCAATCAGAGCAAGGCTCCTTGGACTTCTCGATCATGGTTGACAGCAAGGGAAATTGGTTCGGAATAGACTCTCATCTATCCAAAATTTGCGCCGACCATTTCTCAGCGACCATAATAGATGGTCAGATCAAAGTTTCTTTTCAGGCAAAAAAAGACTTTCTGGCAGCAAAAGACTGGCTGCTCAATGAAGGGCTCATGCCTAAGCCAAAAGAAAAACGCTCCGGATTCTTTTCAGTGCTTCTCAGAGGACTTGAGAAAACCGCCAAACCTAACGACATAAAGACGGCCCTCGAAGCCATAGGTTTCGTGATCAGAAAATCTGAACTCTTTCGCAAGGCAAACCCAGCCAAGCCAGGTGTTTGGAGAGTCACGCTCCCCAAAACAGAAGAAAACAGAAAAATTCTACAACTAAAAAAAATTCATCACCTGGACATCACTGTGGAGAGGTACATCCGGAACTTCCACACATTCCAGTGCCACCGGTGCCTCGGATTCTCGCATTTTGCGGCAACATGCACACTGCCATATAGATGTGTCAAGTGCACGACCTCCCACGAGCCGGGAAAATGCTGCAGGGTGCCGGGATCCGATCCACCGGAGTGCGCCCTGTGCTCTGGACAGCACCCAGCCAACTTCAAAAAGTGTCCCGTATTTCTCGAAATTGCGAGCAAAAAAAAAAAGAACATCAAGGCCCCAAGTGGAAAAACCGTCATTCCCACCCTTTCTTTTTCCAGGAGCAACCGGCACCCATCCAAGTCTGAGCTCCCGGCGAAAGTCCTGGCCAAATTTGAACTTTTCCTGAAGGACAAATCGACATCAACGCCAGCGGCCATTACCAGGGGACCCCCTGGCCTTAGGTCAACGGGGCCTCCACCGTCCAGACCTCCGACAGCAAGTTCCAGCCGAACCGTCTCCCCAGTCCGCCCGAGAAGTGAGTCGAGATCGCTTGGTAAAGTGATAGATGACTTCACCTCCATTGTCAGCGACATGGCTGCCGACAATATCATGGATGGACTTGCGCTCGACGAACTTCGCACATTTTTCCATCAAGCGGAGCGACTGAAAAAGAGATGGACGCTGGAGATAACCTAGGCCTATTCTAAGTTATCATTCTTCCCTTTATTTCCTGGTATCCTCTTTCCAAAAATTCAAAAATCTCTTCAAAAAAACTTAATAATTGAAAAAAAAAAAAAAAAAAAATTCTTTTTTTTTTAACTAACATTTATTTTATTTCTTAACACTTTTCCCTATCGTCTAGGAACTTTGTTTTTTCCTATCTTTTATTTACAGATCCTGGATAGCAGAGAGGACCAGCCAATCCCAGGGCTTCTCCATAGCGGTCCAATCACAGAAGACCAGTCTCTCCGGCTTTCTCCACCAGCTATACTTCTTCACTAAAACGACTAACCTTTTGGGGTTGTGACGGCATTTTCAGCTCCGGAATTAATTTTATTAATTCCGAGATCCAGAACCACTCTTCAAAATTTACCACGACGCATATTCCAGTCGCATTGTTTACTAAATTCTCTCCCCCGGCACTTTTGTGCAACACTGCAAAAAATTACGAAATTTAAACTTCATTAGCGGATTCTACCCAACTTTGACTATGGCCCTTGGGTCAGGAAATTTATTTCTTGGCCCATTGACTTTTAGCTGCCAGGCCTTTTGTAAGCCGCTGCAATAGCCCTGAGGGCAGGACTCGGCACAAAATTCTTGCATTCCGCATTCCGCATTCCGCATTTAACACTCAACACATCAACACATTTCATCACAACATCCCCAGATTCTGAAGGGGACGGTCGTGTTCTTGCTCGCTCCAACTAGGGAGCCATTTCTTTTTCGTTACAGGTCCCGACATGGCTAGGACTAAAAAGAAGCCGAGGCAAGCCGCAACCAAGCCAGCGCCTGCTACCGAGAAGAAGCATCACTGCCTACTGCATCACGAATCTCTTGTCAAGAACTCAGTTGCATGGCGAAATTTCTTCTCGGAAGTGGACTGCACTCGGCGAGATTTCAAACTTCGCTCCAGAGAGGAGACAGCGAACGACCCCCATCTCCAGAGCCAAGCCGTGGGTCTTCTCGTGGACGTCTCGATGGACATACATCCGAGGATCACCACTGAGATCCGATGTGAACTTGAGAGACAATTCTTGGAAATTGTCCATACTCATCGATCCAACATCTACGAGAAAGACATCGTGGTTAGGCTGAAGGACCTTGAAGGGACATCATGTCTCCTCTCTGTTACCAAACCAACAAGCGAAATCCTCACGGACCAGGCCCTGCCGACTCCGTCAGAGGTCACCACTTCTATTTTCAGCTCTCCATGTCCGGGTGCTTACGCAGTAACACCCGAGGAAATCGCTGATAAAGACACGTCGCCTCTTCTGGACGCAGCAGCTGCCACACAACCCTTGGAGCTACGTGACGGGCCCGTCCCGTATGCTCCAACCGAAGGACGCATGGCATCCACCTCACCAGCCCAAGATCCATCAATCCCGTCAAAGGACACGCCCAGTCAATCAGAGAGCACCGACTCGTCTCCTATTGGCCCAATGGTCTCCGACAGCCAACCAGAGCAAGGCTCCGATGTCCATACCATTATGATTGACAGCAAGGGGAATTGGTTCGGCATCGACGTTCAGCTATCTAGAATCTGCCGCGACCAGTTCTCCGCGACCATAATTGATGGTCGGATTAAAATCTCTTTCCAGGAAAAAAAAGACTTTCTTACAGCAAAAAACTGGCTACACAACGAAGGGCTTACGCCTAAGCCAAAGGAAAAACGCTCTGATTTTTTTTCAGTGCTTCTCAGAGGTCTTGAGAAAACCGCAAAACCTACCGACATAAAGACGGCCCTTGAAACCCTAGGTTTCTCAATAAGGAAAGCTGAACTCTTTCGCAAGGCAAACCCAACAAAACCGGGCGTATGGCGAGTTACGCTCGCCAAAACTGAAGCGAACAGGAAAATTCTTCAACTGAAGAAAATACACCATCTTGACATCTCGGTGGAAAGATACATCAGAAACTTCCATTCCTTCCAATGCCACCGGTGCCTCGGATTCTCGCACTTTGCGGCAGCCTGCACACTTCCATATCGATGCGTTAAGTGCACGGACTCCCATGAACCGGGAAAATGCCGTAAAGTGCCGGGATCCGACCCGCCGGAGTGCGTGCTTTGTTCTGGATCGCACCCAGCCAATTTCAAGAAATGTCCCGTCTTTCTCGAAACTTCGGGACGAAAAAAGAAGTCTGACAAACCCATGGCTCCAGGAGGAAAAAACATCCTTCCCTCTCTTTCCTTTTACAGGAGTAGCCGACAATCGTCCAAGTCTGTGCTCCCGGCGAAGGTACTGGCCAAATTCGACATCTATCTGAAGGACAGAACTACATCACTGCCCACGGCCACTACCAGGGGACCCCCCGGACTTAAGTCAACGGGGCCACCCCCGTCCAGACCACCGACAGCCAACTCCAGCCGTACCGTCTCACCAGCCCGCCCGAGAAGTGAATCCAAGTCGCTTGGAGAAGTAATTGATGACTTCACCTCCATTGTTGGCAACATGGCCGCCAACAACATTATGGATGGACTTGCGCTGGATGAACTACGCTCGTTTTTCCAGCAAGCGGAACAGCTGAAAAAAAGATGGACGCTGGAGATAACTTAGGCCTATTCTGAGTTATCTATCTTCCTTTATTTTCCTGGTATCCTCTTTCCAAAATCAAAAAAAAAATCTCTTCAAAAAAACTTTATAATCAAAAAAAAAAAAAAAAAAACTTTCATTTTAACTAACATTTAATTTATTTTCTAACCAACTTTTCCCTATCGTCTAGGAACTTTGTCTTCTATTTTTCTTTATTTCAGATCCTAGATTGCAGAGAGGTCCAGCCAATCCAAGGGCTCTATCCAGAGGTCCAATCACAGAAGACCAGTCTCTCCGGCTTTCTTCACCAGCTATTATCTCTTCACTAAAACGACTAACAACATGGGGTTGTGACGGCATTACTCAGCTCCGGAATTAATTTCCTTTAATTCCGAGATACAGTTCCACTCTTCAAAATTTACCACGACTCATTCCTGTCGCATTGTTTCCTAAATTCTCGCCCCCGGCACTTTTGTGCAACACTGCAAAAAATTACGAAATTTAAACTTCATTAGCGGATTCTACCCAATTTCGACCATGGCCCTTGGGTCAGGAAATTTATTTCTTGGCCCATTGACTTTTAGCTGCCAGGCCTTTTGTAAGCCGCTGTAATAGCCCTGAGGGCAGGACTCGGCACAAAATTCTCGCATTCCGCATTCCGCAGACTCCGGAAAACTTGACAATCGCGGAAATGAATATTAATACAGAACGAATATGCAACATGAAAAACAGCACAACAGGAAGAGAACTGCCATTATTTTTGGTAGAAATTAACCAAACGCAAAGCCATCTAGTTGATATCACAGAAATAGCAGGGATGCCTATCGTAATTGAAAGGTACCGGGGACATGCTTCCCCAATAATGTGCCGCAGATGCCTAAGGTTCGGGCACACAAGCACCCACTGCAATAATAATGCAAACTGCGGATACTGTAGTGGGAAACATGAATACCGACACTGTCCAGTCCGGAACGATGCTAGTAAAATGAAGTGCCATTACTGCAAAGGCCCTCACATGGCGACATTTCCCAGATGTAAGCAACGACCGGACAGCAAAACTGATAAAGCAAGGGTGATAATCCCCCGGCTACCCCCGAGGCTACAAACACCCAATATGGGAACAGCGACACACAAAACAAGCGGGGTTAGATCGTATGCACAAGCCTTAACTCCCCTGTCCGAGGTAGAACAAGACGATGAGAACTTTAACATCGGACCAGGAACAATATCATTTCGGCCCTCGGGCCATTACACCCAGGTGCAAGCCGAGCTCGAGGATGCAAATCCACCAAGGGATACACGGCAAAGCGATTTACGTAAACAAACAGACGAACACGAACGGGTACGACCAGGGGTACATCACCTGTATGACAAGAAAAATGACAAGGAAAAAACAGGAATCAAGACAATTAACGAGCTCAAAATTGAACTGGAACAGAAGTTCCAAGAAATGGAAGAGGAAAAACGAGAAATCGAGCGGAGACTCCAAAACGGGTGCACAGATATCTCAGACGAGGAATCAAATTATGACACTTCCACAGAAGATAATACACTAGACACCCAATGTAAACAAACCACGCCCACGACAATTAAAGGGCCACCAACACAAAAACCAGACGAAGAGGAATCACAGCAAAAGGCCGTAATAAATAAAATTTTAAATCAAATTCCACCGGATCTAATCCCGGAACTAATTCAAGCACTAATAGCCCACACCACACGAACCAAAAATTAATACACAAAACAACCAAAGTCAAAAGCCCTTATGCATAATGGCGTGGAATGCATGCGGGCTAGGGCACAAAAACTTCCACGAAATTCAAGAAGAATTACACGCAAACGAGGTAGACATATTCGCAGTATCAGAAACTTGGCTAAACTATACGAATAATACAGTGTAAAATTTTCTACCCTCAACTTTAGCAGTTCTTAACTTTTTCGCGTTATGGCCCACTCAAACGATATGGATATTATCCCAGTTTGTTTCTTTCACGATATAGTGGCAAAACCAGACAACTTTGGTTGGCACAAACTGGTGGAGGAATTCAAATCGCAGAAGACCATAGCAGAACATGTCCAGTCAATGAAAAATTTCTTCGAAAGCATCGGAGACGACTATAGCTCTCTACTAAAAGCTAACAACACGTCATCCAAAGCGTGTAACAAGGGTCTAACCTTTCAGAACGCCTTCATTGACTTCGGGAAAATCAAGGAAACAGCGGAGCCAAAAGAGATCAAACGACTGCAGTATCTCACGGAAGGAGGTATAAAATATCTCATCAACTTCCCAAGCCCATGTTTCTACGATGAGTACCCTGGACTGGCTAAGATGAAAAGTAACGAAATCAGGAAAAACCTGGAAAACCTTGGGACAAAAAAGCTGTCATTCACCTCGTACAGCGAAAGCCAAAACACCACTGGCCCAAATAACCCAGCTGGATTCGTAACACTTGACGAAACTTATTCATCCAGAACTGAATCGGGAATCTCAACCCCCAAGATTTCTCCAGGAAAAGTGGATTCCGGAATTGCTCAAGAATTAATCCCAACGGTCGTATTCACAAATTCAACTTCAGGAAAAGACCCAGAATCCACCGCGACAGGCAGCGTTCCCTCAAACGAAACGGCGAAAAAGGACCAATCAAAAAGCGTCCCAGAGCAAGCCACCACGCCTCCCATGGTGAGTGACAGCCAGCCGGTGCCGACGGAGGAAACGCTCTGCCTAGCCGTATGCGCTTCGGGCAACGACCGATGGTTTCAGATCGCGGATCCCCTTCGCGAAATTTGTGCGGAAAATTTTTCAGTGAAACTTGAAGGCGAATCCTACAAGATTAAGTTTCACAGCAAAACGGATTACGACCTAGCCGTAAATTTTCTTCGCAAACAACAAGTCGAAATTGTGCATTTCTCCAACCGCAATAACGAGAACTTTAGTGTCGTGCTAAAAGGCCTTAGCACCCATACGCCGACAAAAGACATACAAACCGAACTCGAAAAACTCGGATACAACGTCGTTGGCATCTCCCAACTCAAATCAAGGCGAAAATCGGCGCGAGGAAAGAAAATTCCGCTCTGGAAAATTACTCTCCCCCGTGACCATTCGTCCCGCCAAATCACCGATCTCAAAGTGCTGAAATACATCTCAGTAAGTTTCGCACCCTTTAGACGAAACCCAAATCGGCCGAACCCCAAAAGGTGTACCCGATGCCAGCGCTGGACTCACCGAGCGGACACCTGCACGTTCGAAGAAAGGTGCATCAAATGTACGGGACAACATAATGGTCAGCCGTGCCCGAAAGTTCGCGGAAAAGATCAGCCATTCTGCGTAAATTGCAATTCAGAAGGACACCCAGCGAATTTTAAAAAATGCAGTGCATTTTTAGCCGAACTCCGGAAATTAAAATCGGGAAACACAAGCCCGGAAAAATTGCACACCACCCGTTCAATAAACCGTTCGTCACCACAGAACGCAAAGCCGACGGCAAAAAGCACCGACTTCATCCCCAGGAGTGTCCTGAATAAAGACAGCAGTACTGGTGTAAAATCAACCCCGCGGAAAAGAATATCAGCTCCATCGATAAATCAACTGAACTTTGAAAAATCGAGCCAAACAACACCGGCGAAAATCGACAAGTCCAACGTGAAAAGTGGGCCCAGCAGAAACACAAGTCCAATCTCTACGGACTTCCGCTCACCTACTCGATCTACGGACTTACGAAAAAACTTAGAAAATTTCCCGAAGCCTATAGCCGAAAGCAGCCCAGTCACCGAGCAGCAGTCAAGAGATGCCGCACCCTCGCCGGCACCATCAGCGATCAGCCGCGCTGAACTTTCTGGACCTTCGACGGATGACTCGGCAGAATGCTCAAATTCGACATATTACGTCTTCGAATTCGCGAAAATATGCTTCGAGGACATTTTAAAACTGAAAACAAAAAAAGAGAGGCAAGCCGTCTTTGAGAGATTTCTCGCGGAAGCAGGAAATATTCTAGAAAAAAAAGATTAGGCCTCCCTCTGAATTTCTCGTAAATTCACTATTTAATCGGATTTTTCTTGATCTTTTTTCTTTTTCCTTTCCCCATCTTTTTTGTTCTGTCCAAAAAACCAAAAAATCGTTCTTCAAAAAAAACTTTAAAAAATTTTTTCGTGACTTCAAAAAAAAAAAAAATCGTGTTCGTAAATTTTTCTTCTCTTAATCGTTGTTTCTATATTTTTTCCCAGCTTTCATGCATAACCGTACTAATACTTTCTCTTTTTTTTTCATCATTGCCTTCTAACACTTATTTTTGTGTATGAAATATGTATTTTTACAGGTTCCAGCCAATAGGGAACTGAGTTAGCGTCTCAACCAATGAGAAACGCCAAGGACGACATCAAAGCGTCGCCCGACCGGGCTTCTTCACAAGCGAAGCTAATAATAATAATACTAATAACGTAAGGCAGTGGCGGCATTTCACCGATTTTAACTTTAAAATTTAAAACCGACAGACCATTTTGTGACCATAGATCTTTTTAAAAGAGGATTTATTCCCAAACCTTCCCTTCTCATACATGCACTTTCACAACTACACATACATAACTCTCTTGTCTGTCCCTTCATCGGGGGTCCCCAAGGGGCCCCAGCCCTTATGTTGGCTAATGGCCCGTTTTAAGGGCCAGTCACCATCGCAAAATTTTAAGTCTGGTCTGGTCTGGTCTGGAAAACTTGACTTTGATCCAGTTTATCAATTCTCCTGATGATGCCAACCACTAGTGTTGGGGAAACGTTGAGAACAAACTCAAACGGACGACGGTCTTCGAACCCGAAAAAACAATTTTTATCAAATGATGGCCGCGAAAACCTTATAGACTATTAAGAACCCCTGGTTTATATAAAGACTGACCATTTTCTGACCTCCTACATAGGTTGACAAAAATGTTTAACAGCAACAAAAAAAAGACACACAAACCAAAATCTTGATAACTATAAACGAATTTTTTCCATGTTATGTGATTGGTAAGTTGGCAAAAGTCATAACAATATCCAAATGATGGCATTATTCATGATTCTAATAAGCGGCGTGTCTACTGTATTATTCAATTGAGCTTTCTCGACTAATTTCCAGTAATCCGGCACAACCTGGTCTGATATGTACCGGATTAGCGAGAGTCTACTGCAGGGGGGGGTTCTTAACCTACGGGTCGCGACCCAAACTTGGGTGGCAGAGGCTTCCGTGATGGGTTGTTCAAATCCACTAGCCGCGACAGATTCTTGAGCTATGGGTCATGACCCGCACTTGATTCGGCGGGGGGGGGGGGGGCTTCCTAGAAGGGTCGTACACATCCGCTAACATCCAGGAATTCTTCAGCTATGGGTCACGACCATGGCCCCCACAAGGGGTGGGCTGGCAAGGCTCCAGCCCTGGGGCCAGGGACGATTTTCATTATTTTTTGTTTTTTTTTATGCTATAACTCCATCATAAAGGGGCCCGCAAAAGATTTCCGCCTAGGGCCCTACTCCAGGATGTGGGAGCCATGGTCACGACCCAAGCCTCATTTGCAGCCGATCCAATGGGGTCACATTTGGGTCACGATCCAAACTCGATCCGATTGGGCATCCGAGAGAGGTCGTAAAATCTAACGTTGATTCACAGGGCCTTCCGACATGGGTCGTAAAGCACTTACAGCCAGGGATTCTTGAGCTATGGGTCGCGACTTAAATCTGATCCGCGAGTTCTTCCTCGATGGATCGTACAACCCTACTTACAGTTCTGTTATGGATGAATGCGCTTATTGAGTCACTGATTTCGCTAATTTAAAAAAAAAAACCAGTAAAGTCCAACATGGGTCGCGAAGCTGATCTTGTCGTTGATTTTGGGTCGCGGCTGAAGAAAGGTTGAGAACCCCCTGGTCTACTGTATCGAAAAATTGCTATTTAAACGTAAAAGGAAAAAAAAAAAAGTATTGCGCCCAACGTGGGGCTCGAACCCACGACCCTGAGATTAAGAGTCTCATGCTCTACCGACTGAGCTAGCCGGGCACATCAACCATTCTTTATATTAACAATAAGTAAATTTCATTCTATATTTCACTTGCAATTTTCCAAGGATTTTTCACAATTGAACTGTTTTTCTTAATGCATTTTGTGTTTTTCTTTCTCCTTTTTGTGACTGAGTCAAGCATTAGGAAATACAGTTATCGTGTTGTCCCTCTTAGTACCCGCTTAAAACGTTTTCTCGCTTAGCACGACCTATTTTCCCGGTCTCAACCTACTCTAATACGCATCAAGATCTCCCGTTGAAGTCTTTTCTCACTTACAGCGTTTTTTTTTTATAAACGTTATAAATGGAATCCCCGCGTACTGGTCTGAAATGTGACGGATTAGCGAGAGTCTACTGTAGGGGGGTTCTTAACCTGATTAATGAACTGGTCCCACGACCATGAGCCCCTTTAAGACCGTCCCTCATGTGGGACTATGGGACCCCCATGCTCTAAAGGAGTCCTTGATCATTCTATGAGCAAAATGTTTCGTCACTTCATAAATTCAATCAGGATAAATCAAATATCCTGAATTTTATCAAGAAATTCTATCCTGCCATCTATCGTAACCAGGCGGAACTATGAAATCTTTGTTATATTATTTCTTTGATAGATAGCAGCACTACTTGGATGTCAGATTTGTTAATCAGAATAATTAACTAAACAAGGACCTGTGCTCCCTTAAGAGGAGAAATAAAGATTCTTCTTTCATTCTTATTTCTCTTATATTTCTTCTCGATGTGTGCTCCCAGTGATGGTAACTCGAGGGAAATTTCTCATATTCGTGGGAAAAATTTGCTCAGGTGGGAAATTTCTTAGCATTTGTGGGAAATTTTAGGAGTTCATCAAACAACAAAGTTTTTTCGCAAAAAAATAAAGAAATTAATGCAGTACAATACTTTTCTATTGTAAAATACTTGATTACGTATTTTCCCCGCTAGATGGCAGCACATTTTTCCGAATGTGTAGGAAAAATTTAGTCAAAAGGGAAATTATTGAGGTCAATTTCGCTGGAAGAGGTTACCATCACTGTGTGCTCCTTTTTGATGTCATTTTAAGCGACCTCCTCCTACATTTCGGAAAAATACAGCCTTTTGTCCTCCTTTTCAGGTTTCCGGAATTATTTTTTCTCCGCTTTGAAACACATTTCTTCATCGATATATATGAGTGTTTTTGTTTTTTTTTTCCCCCTACACACACGCATTCACCACTATCCATCGAAATTCCCCAGAACTTTATGTTTCTGCGTTTTTCAAAGCGTATCAATAATACGCTTTGGCTTTTTTTAACAAGTCGTTGGGGATCAAGGAATGGAATATTGTTAACGCGCATGCGCGTAACTTGAATCTACCCTGTGACGACAAGACGTTGGGGATCAAGAGAAGGAATGGAATCAGTGATGGTAACTAGAACTCCTTAATACACCTCGCCTTACGCCATTATACGCCTCGTATATGAAGACGTCTTAATGGTAACCTCCTTCCAGCAAAATTTCCCTTTTGACTAAATTTTTCCCATGTATTCTAAAAAAATTTGCTGCCATCTAGCGGGCAAAATACATAACCAAGTATTTTACAATAGAAAAAGTATAGCACTGAATTAATTTTTTTTTCTTCAAAAAATTCTTTTGTTTGATGCTCTCTCAAAATTTCCCACAAATGCTAAGAAATTTCCCACTTTGGCAAATTTTGGCCAATTTTTCCCACGAGTTACCATCACTGAATGGAATATTGTTTAAAGCTGCACACATGAAATTTCGGGAAGGAGCTACAGCCACGACTAGAACTCCTTAATACACTCCTTATATGAAGGCGTCTTAGCCACGACCACCTAAATTACACGTTATCTAGGTGGTCGTGCTACAGCAGATGTTCTACGTCACTAACACGTCACGCCCATTCGCGCAGGTGCTTTAAGGCGTTCTTCGGGGTCCCTACCTTAGAGAGAGGAGAGAGAGAAGTAATTTTTCTTTTCAAATTGTGAGAAGAGAAATGTATTGAGAATCACAATACGTTTCTTCTCAATGGTCCCTACCGGCCACGCTTTTTTATCCGTTGTGTGAAATCACTGAAGGTGTTTGCACCGGCATCCTCCTTTCTGTTTGCGAACCTAGTAACTCTACATGGAAGTGAAAACCATGGCCCCCACATAGGGGGGGGGCTGACAGGGCTCTAGCCCTGGGGCCCATAGGCGGCGATAGACTTGGAGGTCTGGGGGGGGGCACGATGATGATGTCAATTCATATATACACATATCCATTTTTTGACCCTGGGGGGGGGGGGGGGGAAATGCCCCCCACCTCGTATTCCGCCCATGCCTGGGGCCCGGCATAATTATCATTTTTTTTGCTTTTTCACGCTATAAATTAGCTACAGAAGGGGCCCGTTGAAAGTCTGACCGAGGGGCCCGCAAAAGATCTCAGCCTAGGGGCCCCGCTACAGGATGTGGGGGCCATAGTGAAAACCATCAAGCAAATACAGTAGAATCCCGTTTTAACGAATACCGTTATAGTGAAAATCTCGTTTTAACGAACACTTTTCTAATCCCCCCCAAGTCAGTTTACATAGGAACAATGCTAGGTAACCTGGAATTCCTATATAACGAAACCTCGTTTTAACGAAGTGATTTCTCCGATCTCTTGGCGTTCGTTATAACGGGATTCGACTGTATTACGTAAAAGGGTAGAACCCCTTTATATACTTTATATAAGTATGTGAAGGCGTCTTACGTAAGGGTACATCAGTGATGGTAACAACCTCGTCAAGCAAAATTTCCCTCGAAGAAATTTCCTTTTTGACTAAATTTTTCCTACACATTCCAAAATTTGTGCTGCCATCTATCGGTGAAAGTATGTAATCAAGTATTTTATACTAGAAAAAGCATTGTTTTGCATTTATATATTTTTTTCCAATAAAAATTCTTTTGTTTGCTGAACACTCTAAATTTCTTACAAACGCCAAGAAATTTCCCATGTGGACCAATTTTGGCCAATTTTTCCCACGAATATGGGAAAATTTCCCTCGAGTTACCATCACCGGGGTATATAAGGTAGTATAAGCTCGATGGTGGAAACACATACTGCTGTCATCTATACAATATTATACATACTACAAGTATTCTTTAGTTTCTTCTAAAACAAATAGATGACACCACTAAAGTTTGATTTTTCTATTGTGTTCATGATTATTGAATATCCGGCTCTTACGTTTTAGAAAATTCCCCTTTTGTATCCACCTTTATATGTCCCGTAAAAAAAAAATCAATCTTGAAACTTCTGAGGAAGCAATCTGAGCATTCGGGGGTTCTTAACCTTTTCCAGACGTGACCCGTGATCAAGAACAAGATCAGTTTTGCTACCCGTGGGACTGTTTGTTTTTCGAAATTAGTGAAATCAGAGTCAAATCACCCAAGTTTGTGTCCTGACCCATAGCTCAAGAATCCCTGACTATAAGTGGATCCGTACGACCCACTTTAGAAGTACCTGCACTTGAGGCGTCCGGGTAAGCCCATGCGTTAAGACAGTATTGCCTATGGCAAACCCCTAAGCCATATTTATCACGGACCCCTGTATGGTGAATTTAGTTTATGGAAATTTCACCTTCGACCTTTTTCCCCCGAAGTTTGTCCCAGGTACATTTCGCCTGTCCTGACCGTAAGAGTTGACAAGTAAAAGACTGACTGTGTGAGTAACCAATTGAAGAGCTGAGTGAGCAAGTGAGTGGGTAAGTGACTTCCTTGGTCACTCATACGGTCACTAACTTGATCACGGAAATGGTTAATCACATTCATATAGCCACACACTTTGTCACTCATACGGTCACGCACTTGGTCACTCACTCACACAATCAATCACACCCTCACTTGGTCACTCACCTTACCACAACTAGTGGGGAGCAGGCAGGTCTAGTGCACAGGGAGCCGGATCAGAGGGGGACGCAAATTTCATCCTTTAAGGCAGTGGTTCTCAAACTTTTTTAGGTCGCGGAGCGCTTTTTGGCTAAAAGTTGAACGCGGAGCACTAACGTTCAATTAGCACTTATACGACCAAGTACAAGGGATAAGCAATTTTATAAACAATACCTTAGACAAATGATCTTCTAACGTAGGGCTGTCCACATAGGCACCGGAACCTAGGGCTGAGGATATTTCTGCCCCCCCCCCAAATAAATTTTGCTAAAGGGCTGAGCCTCTTCTTCCCCCCCCCCCAAAAAAAAATAATTAATGAACATACAATGTAAAGCATTCCCTCGCCTTCCGTGTACAGGCCTGAGTACCCCATATACGGGACGACTGATGAATTTCTCTCAACACCCCCCCCCCCAACCTTCCTCCAATTTTTAAATCGCAAATCTTGTACGTGCATCGATAGAACACGATTTTATGTACAATATCTTGCGCGCAAGCATCGGAATCTGAAGGCTCGGGGTACTGTCAGTCTCCCCCATCCCAATAATTTATGAATATATAATCGATGCATGGGGGACGCCCTTGAATTTCGTACTTATGAGACGTGCAGCAACCTAGCCTCCAATTCCGATCCCTAAGGAGCACAGTTAGAAACAAGGGCTTTAACCTCTTACAAGGGTGCGAAAAAACACGTGCTTTCGCAGGCTGACCAAGCGTCTAGTTGAGGCCAGTGCCGTCTTAACGCATGGGCCCACCCGGGTCGGGAACCTCACAAAAATGAGATCCGGTTGAAAATTTCTAGGATTTACCAAGTAGGGCCTCCGAAAAACCACTTGGCCCGGGGGCCCATGATACTCTTAAGACGGCCCTGGTTGAGGCCCTGATCACTCACTCAGTCACATGATTACTCACCCACTTATGTGGTCACCCATACAGTCACGCACCCAATCACTTGGTCACCCATTAGTTGCGCACCCAAAGTTGCGGATCCCGATGAATTTATAGCGTGTTAAAAAAAATGCAAAATGATAAGAGAATAGTCCCAAATGACTAGAGCCCCGTCCTCAGGACAGCAACTATAGGAAAGAGCAAGCGGTTCTGGTCACGACCTCCTATATAACCAGTTATATAGATCGTGGTCTGGTTCCCCGGACCAGGAGGGGAGCAAATTTTTTCCTTTAACCCAGTGGTTCTCAACCGGGGACCATACGCCCCCCCCCCACCCCAGTGGTACTGGGATACTTCAAGGGGGGGCCACGGAAGAAAATGGAGAAAGGGGCCATGACAGGCGGTTTGGCGCACTGCAGAGAGCTGAGAAGAAAAATTAAGGTGTGAAGAAACAAAGCTTTTATATTAGTGACTACACTTACAGAATCCAACAAAACCACCCATAAAAACCAGGGCCGTCTTAGGGCACGGACTCACCCGGGCCTCACAGCCTACATTTTGCAGCAGGTTCCCTAGGATGGGTTTTTCTCAGGCCCCCGGCTAGATTTTTCACAGACCCCTCCTCTATATTAAATTCATAGTGTGAAAAACAAAAAATGATGAAAACCATATCTGGCTGCAGCTCTGTCAGTCCAACTCATGCCCGGGGGTCTCGTGTCCATAAGTGACCCCACTTTACTATATTTTGTATAGTACAATAAATTTTGAAAATAAGTAGGAAATATTATAGGCTGTTTATTTCCAGCTAAGTATGGGACTACCATAGCATCACTTTGCCTAGGGGGCCCCATGATGTTGAGACGGCCCTGAATATAACTCGGATTTGAGGGGAGCTCAATAAATTCTAGGCCAGTGGTCTGGAGGCCAATCTTATTTGCAAAATTTTCTTTCATTATAAATTCACTGAAAAAATCAATTTAACATGTATAAAGGATCTTGCTTCTAGATAAGGGTCGAAGACTCTGGGTAAGGCAGGGGAGCCACGGGCAAAAAAGGTCAAGAAACACTGCTCTAACCTATCTCCAAGGGGGCACCAAAATACGTACTTGACCAACCATCTAGTTGCGGCTGTTCATGTCCTTGTGTGTGGGGGAAGGGTGCGTGTGCACGGGAACCACGGAAGACGAAAGTTTCAACGTACTTTTGTTGAAAAAATTGAGTTTTAAAAATACATTCCTTTGGACTCCCCCCCCCCCCCGAGAATATACTGGCGTTCTTACAGCGAACAATGGTCCCATGTGTGTGTAAAAATATTCAAAAAATAATATAACGCAATTGAAACACGAGTTTTTTTTTAACCAAACTATGAGGTTCGATACTACTTCATAATCGGAAGAATGTATGGTGTAACGAACGTTGAGGGGAGAAAAAAAGAAAAAAAAAACACTGCATCGGCCGGGAATCGAACCCGGGCCGCCCGCGTGGCAGGCGAGCATTCTACCACTGAACCACCGATGCGACAAGGATGTCACCTTAATATATTGTTTCATTCCTTGCTTTATGAAATGTTAACGGAATATTACATGAAAAATTATCGAGCAAGAAATATACAGGGTGTCCCATAAATTTTCAAAAAGTTCAATAAAAAAAAATTGAAGGAATTCTTTTGAATTCGGTTTGCGGAAAATGGTCCATTACCAAGGAATTCAAATTATTGTTGATAGGGGACTCGCGGAAGACCGGTAGTACTGATCGGATCTGAACCTTTCTACAATCTGTGCCAGGAACGTTGGTAAAAATTCATGGCTGAGGTAAATCAACTTCACCAATATGGTGCTTTATCCACCAATGTCAACATCGCAATAAAAACAAGAAAATTCGGAAATCAGCTGTTTTAATCCTACATGCATTTCGTAAGTCATTTACATATTTTTCAGTGATAGGTGGCTTTTGTGCGCACCCTGTATTGACGAAAATTTCAACTAATTCAAGCAAAAATCCCCTTTTGTTAGAATTATTTTGTAAATTGCATTCAAATATACCAGTATTTATTTCTCAACCTTTCTGAAAAGGACCAGTAAAATATCTAAAACAATTTGATGGACCACTCGTGACCCGCATTACAGATGGCATACCTGTAGTTTTTCAGATTTTTTTTCATTTGCCTTATTTTTTGGGGAACAGTACTTATTTCAATTTGTAGTAATTACGTCGCAATATACACACACATCCAGTGGCATCACAAGCGTTTCAAACCTACCAGTCTTGTCTTGCACACTATGTAGAAAATTGATTTGAAAAAGAGCCAGATGACTAAAATCATGGGGAAAATGATTTCCCATCAATGGGCCATATTGTGTGACACCCTATATTAAAGAACCCAAAACAGTTAAAATATCCTTTAACTAGCAACAGCATATAGATGCAACTTCGTCAACTCTCTAATACAATCGCCTTATTTAAGAACAGTAACCGAACACGTATAATAAACAGAAGTCCATTATAACCACAGCCCACAATTACGAGAAAAATTGTCATAACAGACTTCTTGTAAAGAGAGTGTTTTTTTTTTTTATAACATTTAACTGACAATAACTCAGAAGGCATGAAATGCACTTATACTGGAAGGAAAAAAATAAATAATAATAGTCAGAATGGGAAGAAGCGCTTCGCATACGGAGTCAAGTTGAAATCCTCAATAGCAGAAGCAAATCTTATATATGTGGTTCAAAGATTTATTGAATTCAAATTTGCAACTGGCTTTAGATTTTTATGCATCAAATATAAATCTCCTCTCTTTAAAGAAAAGCTTACATTCACCCAAAAACAATGCACATTGAAGCTATTTTGGTTTATCTTATTCGCGGTCCTTGCCCTTGTCAATTGTCATTATTTCTCTAGCTTTGCACACTATACATTAACTATAGAGAACTTATGAAAAGTCTGGACTTTTCTGAAGTGGGACCCATGACCTTATTCACTTTACCATGTTACATCTGTATTACACGATCTCTAGTTTTGATTTCTGCAAAAATAAATGTTAAGAAACTGAACGAACAATGTGGAAGCTCTCTTTATGAACAACAAAAACCTTTATTGAACAGCGTCATCAAAATATACAAGATGTCTTTCTTATCTCATACAGATGAATGAAAACTAATGACAAAAATATGGCTAATAGGCCCCTTCATGGCATCCACCAGTATCAACAATACCTTCACTTAACAAGTTATGACCTCTGTACTTTTTTTCTTTTAATATCTTTGATGATATTTTTCTTTAAATATATCTACTTAAATTAATAAAAAACACTCCTTACTTCGGTATATTCAAATCACACAATATAACAAACTTCTGCAAGTGGCAAAACTAAATGGAAATTATACATTTTAAACATTTTCTGTATTACATAACACTATTTCAGACATTTAAATTTATTTGATACCTTCAACAGCTTAGGATAAGAAAAATATGATGTCCATACATTCAGTAATGAAAATGCACAAATCACATATGAACACTTCACATTATATTCAGTGAATACAAAATGATGATGGAAAAGGACACAGCATGGCAATCAGTCACGATGATATGACGAGGATCGTGCTGGAAAAGACAGGAAGTTTAAAATCACCAAGAATCAACAATCAATTTCATTTTCACCAGGCACACTTGTGCATTTTCTTTTGGTAATAGGACTAGACAAATCCCAGGTGCCAGCTCACCATGGCAATTAAAAAAATTGGTATTGGTGCCTAAAATTCTCTTTGTGTAGTTAGTAAATTGCAGGCTGAGAACAGCACAAACTGTTTGGAATTTATAGCAGCATATCTGCCAATGCGAAAGAGGGTCAGTATGTCTTCAAAAAAGTCAAAAGAAGCATTATTTTGAACACTTTTTTTTCTTCGAATAAAAAATTTTTCTAGCACCCATTTTTTCTTCCCCCCCCCCAATTTGTTCAGCCCTGACATACATACTTTTCAGCATGATAGTATTCTTAAATTCCAGAGTGGCAAACCCATTGAATTTTAAACATTTAATTTCAAAAATCATACTTCCTTCTTTTTCCTAAATGAATGAAGTCTCAAAATTTGTTGTTGTTTGCGATGTCAGAAAAGTTTTACGATCAATTTTCTAATTCTTTATCCACCATATTCAAATGCAAGAGAAACAGATGTCATAAAGACATCGTTGCATAGGTGCCAATTTACTTGAAAATTCTGGCGCTTTTTGGCAGCGGAACATTTCATCACAAATAAAATTAAAATTTGAAGGACTGCATAGGGGGTGCCCATGCAACCCATTTTCCCAGGAAATCACACCCCCCCCCCCTTTTATTAAAGATGTCCGATCGATTTTTTCAGTACTTTCAACGAAACCTACTACAACTGTTTATGCTTCACAAAAATGAAGATTGAAATAATTTTTAACACTTCTAATAAGTTGACTTTAAATATGAATATTTATCTCACACATTTGTATAAAAGATACATAATTTTTTCTTTTTCGTAAAATCCATTTTAATCCACAGTAATATGCAATAGCACTTTATTGATCATTTTTGTCACACCACTGTCATTTTCTGCATGAGAGCTAAATAGACACCTAGGGGACCTACAATTTTATTACCAATTCCGAATGGCAGGCTTGTTTTTTTATACTCAAGAGGTTGGTGCTCTAACCCCTCAATGGGGGTGGGGACTCCCTGCATTAACAATTTTTTCTGTGGTCATGCCGTTGTTTCTGTTGTACCCCTGTGTCAGGAAAGTTTTCTGACAAGGACAAACTGGGTACAGAACTCGCGATACCTTTAAACATCCTTTGGTACTTTAGGCAAGTATCTTATCAACCTGGGCTACCATGCCCAGTAGCACTTTATTTCCGGCATTGTTAATTAATTTTAGCAATAACTAGGCCAGTGCTTCTCAACCACAGGGCCCCGACATAAGTCGTCATGTGCGCATGTGTAAAAATATTCTAATCCTGAGGTAGAAAGAATCTTTGGCATAATAAGAGATCCACATACATGAACAAAATTTTGGAGCGAATGACCATGCATTCTATATTTTCGGGGACAAATATTTTTTCCCACAGTACAGGCAACCCTCAATAATTAAAATATCTCTCAGTCCTTAGCGATACATAAATGAAACTAATTTAATAACGAATTTAATTCATAAAAACAAGAGCAAGTATTTTATTTCGGCATTGTTGTATAGGATGGAAAATGTACATGATTATATCAATGTCCAATAGCACATAAAATTATCGCTAATCAAACCTTACAAAACTACATAAGCATATATGGTTTTTTTTTAAATATCATTATAGAAGATTTACAGGGAGAAGTTTAGCCATCATATATGAGTTAAACATTCATACGTTTCACTCAACATAAAAGTACGGTATTCATTCACTGACTGGACAAACAAAATCTTTCCACAATAGTATTAAAGATCACTGTTACCAATTCATAAAGAAAAGTAAATATAAAAATAAACTTACAGGATGAAGGCGATCCAGAGCCAGAATCATACTAAGAAAGACAAATATATTACAATTAAAATTCTTATCCTGTTAATTTATAACAGAATAGAAGTTCCAAAATACATTCAATATAAGATTACATATTTCAATAATTTTATAACAAAAATCAACACAAAATCTTTTTTTTTGGCAAAACATGGTAATAGGTGCCAAGCACAATTATACCCAGACACAAATGGTTTAAGGTGAAATTTTTTCAGACTTTTTGGGCACTCTGACTAATGCAATAACATGAATTTTGAAATTTTTATGCTTTAGACTTTTATTTAGTAAACACAAATAGAAAATTTTAGGTGCCTTGGGTTGGTTAAACTCTGCTCCGAGTCAACAGGATCTTTTCAATGAAATGTTTCAAAGAAATAACTGACTTCTAATTACTATTTTAATGCTTGAATCAACAGAAAAAGATCCAGTAAAAAAAGTATGGGTATGTTTAAAGGCTCTCGTGTGAAAGGTAGAAACATGAGAACATTCTCCTGGATGTAATAATTTTAGAATATAGATTTTCTTCATATAATGAAAAAAAATTTTTTTGTTGATATTGTGAAAGTTTTTTATTGCTCAAAACATTTAAAATGAAACAGTTTGACATAATCACTTCATAATGACAACTTTTAGTCAAAGAATATTCTCTTGATCACGCTTTCAAAAGTTTTTGCTATGAAGATTTTTTAAATCTTTTAAAGATTGAGAAAATGCTTTTAAAACTGAATAAACCTTTGGAAATAAATTCAAAGCAAAAAATAGAACCAAAGTTGATTGACAAAAGAAGCTATTTTTGCAATCGAGAATGTATGTCCGTATATATTCATTCTAGAATGAAGGCGATACAGCACTGTAACAGAAGAACAGATATAGCACTATTATTTTCTACAATGAACTCAATCTACATACACTCAAACTTTGCATCATTCATTTCTTTGTAAAATGTTCAACTGAACCACGTTTGTTTTATTTTCTTATTTTAAAATACTGACATCATGAGTTACAAAAACTTTCTCAATTTAATAATTAACTCAATTCAATAATTTTCCACTTCTCTCTATTAACAATGAATCCATTCCGAACACTCCTAGAATTTAGGGGGAAAATTTCTTGCTGTTGTAACAATTTTAAAAGGTAACTTGTCAAACTCATTTATATATATGTTTCTTCTCACTATGTGACAGCGCACTGTTTCCTGCAAAATTTTTTTTTGGAAAGCTACATGGTATAAAGTCTAATTTTAACAGATACTGTCAGTTCTGCAGGAATTCTTTCTGATGGTGTACATTGCAAGTAATGAATGAATTTGGATCCAGACTTATCTTTGCTTAAATTCACACCATAGGAAATTAGGATCCAAAATATCTGAAGTACGGCAGATAGGTTTCAGTGTCATGGGTTTTCTTTTGCGTACAGCGTCAAGAATGATTTTCTCATTTTTAAGGAGTGAAGTTAATGGAAACATATTTTTTCCTCTGCTATCCCAAATGGAATAACCAAAAAATTCTTATGGCAATCTAAAACTACATCAAAAGAAATATTAAAAACCTGGATGTAAAAATTTAACACCAAATGACACAAATGGGAAAAAAAAAGAAGCTAGATCAGCCATAACTTATTTATTGGGAAATTTTTTTTACATTACAGTTCATATGCAGCCATGAAAACTTTTGGAATCTAGAAATCTGGAGATTCTTCCGAGGGGGAGGGAGGTACCCCCGGGCACTCATAGACTTGATCAAAAAAAGAAAAATTCACAAAAGTTTTTTTTGAAAAGCATTTTTTAATCAATTGAAAGGTCCATTCCTTCCCCCCCAAGGCAGCCACCTCATTCTGATATCTTGATATATTACCCCGTGAGTGTTGTTGTAGTTGTGGTAATCTGCATTGACCCTGAGCAGAATATAATGCCATGTCAGTCTTTCCATGCAGAATAGAGAAACTACATATCTACATACTGTTCATAAAGTATAAGTGTTTCCTTTTGTGGATGCTATTAGTGACTGATAATCTTGGGTATATGAACTCTTAGAAGCGTTATATTTAGCTTTAAAGTTTCATATTTTCTTTCTGAAGACATTTAATCAGAGGAAACAATTTAAAAAAAACTTCAAAATACGAAGCCGCTGACGAAAAAACTTGTGCTTAACGCACGGCTGTTAATGGAATACAATGGATTATACAGAAATTTTGGCAACCAAGGTCATGCCCCTGATAAATGATTGCAGATAAACACTACGTAAACAAAGTTACATCTTTGCCAGTTGCTTAAATGTGGTCACCAAGACTTTTTTATGGCTGCTCGATGGAAATGACCATGGCTGTCCTCTATGAGTGTTTTCCCTAACGACGATGGCAGTCATTGATTTCATGACAACGTGAAAGCTCACGTAGAATCTAATTTTCTACCAAAATCCGGAGAGTCTCCCGCCTAAATACGGAGAGTTGGCAGATATGCATGTTGGCCAACTCTAAAAAATTGGACATCGTGCCAGAGAGCCATAGTCAATTATTTCCCAACAGTAGATTAAATTACCTATCATTACTACAAGCAAATCAAAATCATTCCAACCAAAAACCTATTGGGTTCAAAAGTGGGACCTATGGTCATTCAACAAACATCTTGCTGATTGAATTGCAGAGACCCCTGACTTTCAGGTGGTTTAATCTTTTCCTTGCCAAAATTAAAGTCTGACGTGATTTGATGCAATGGCAAAAACTAACATTATGTATGTGATGTTGTTTGAGAGGGAGTGGGGAGTCTTAAATGAGTAGGCAATGTTGGAATTACAGTAGAAATTTGGACTAGGCAAGCTGTATATCATTAGACATGGGAACAAGAACGAAGGAAGAAAAGTCTACATGCTCTAAAGTAGTCAATCTGGACAAGTCCACTTCACCAATCTCATCACTGAACATCAAAAAGTTACTATGGCTCATTAATAACGGTAAACAATTTATAAAATGTGACTGAAAATATGATTTAAAATCAGACATGCTAACTTCTACAAAAACTCCATGAAGATAATTTCTTAACATGTTGAGGAAAACAAAGGTAGATGTATTGCGAGTATTTAACCATACAAACTTACATCTATGGCAGGACGGTCACCCTCAACCATCAGAGAAGCTATGTTCTCACCACGCAGAATGATGAGGCCCAGAGTACGCTTCTCTTCAACAATCTCCTTGCACTTCTTGGGCTTGTATTTACGAAACTCAATGCAGTCTCGCAGAATGAGATTCATGTGCTTGTCATAAGCAACCATGGTGCCAATGAAGGTGCGCGAATCGCAGAGGATAGCACGCATCTTGTAATTAACATGATCAATGATTTTACTACTCCTACCAATCGCCTAGAATATAGAAATAAAAAGACATCAGTAACTAGATATGGTCCTTTTAAACAATCATAAGACTATTTGACAACAAAACATGATTGTAGAGTCTCTCTTGCAGACACCAGCAGGACAAAAAAAAAAACATTCGTCCGTAAAAGAGGCATGATCCCATCTTGAGGGGTTACTGTATATCCAAAATGGTTGGAAATTTTTCACCATTAAAACAGTGCCACTCAAATTATGTTTTCACAAGGTAAACAAATCAGTTTTCAAACATTTAAAACATTTAGCAATAGCTACTGTTGTTTTTAGTTATACTAGTCCTTTAACTACTAGTTCGTGGAGATTTCCTTCTCGTTCACAAAACATTTCATCAGGGTTGGCAGGTTTTTGACGGTTTAAATGGTCACGTCAAAAAACTCAATTATTGCAAATTCCCATTGGAAATACACACGTTAATTACATGTAATGTTTAAAGTGACTATGTTATACAAAGAATATTTAATATGATTGTAAAATAATTTTCTCTCTACAGAATTATTCCGGACAATATATAGGTTTTTTTTCCTTATAAAATGTACAATTTGAATAAAGCATAACGTAAACACTGAATGGAAAACTATAGAATGATTTGACATTCCCCGATTCAAGATGGGGTTCTTGATCCAAAATTTCAACTGTTTATTTATATATATATATATATGCATTGATATAAATCATCTGCTGTACTCTTTTTACAACAGATAACTGTTTAAGAAAAGTTTATTACATCATATATGTAATGTTGATTTCTGTTATTAAATTATCTAGATAACAACTGATACTTAAAACGATACCCTTATTGTGCATAACATTGAAATATATCTAGCGATCAAAATACTAAATTGTAGGACTAAAATACTATTTAATTACATGATGCTTAAGAAACTCCTGTAACTTATCCTTAGTCAAACTTAGTTAAGTTAATCAAAACTTAGTTATTCTTACTTTTGCACTATGATGTGGTAGGCCCTATATTTACTAGCATTTATAATGCAATGGTTTCCCAATTGAAGCTGTATTCAAACATGCAAAAAAAAAAATTCTTTGGGTATCAAGTCCCATCAGCTCTGCTTTGGTTGAAAATACTCTTCAAAACTGTGAATTTATACACCATACCCCGAGCTCAGAAATTTTTAGATGAAAATGAATGAGTTTAATTAGTGTATTAACAGATGCTACGTTAGAATCTTTATATGGAATAAAATTTTGGGCGGATCAAAACATTTAAAATATCAAAATGGATTTTTTTTCCTCCTCAGTAATTATAATTCAGAATATAAAACCATTTAATCTACATAAAAGTCTTGTTATTCAACATATCCAGCAGGTTAAAAAACTATTTTACATCGTTGACAGTAAGTTTTTGAGTTTTAATACCGAATTAGTTTCTGGGGTCAAAAACCTAACACTGATGCCCCATCATACATATTTTGAATAAGCAGCTCTATTTGAAAGCTGCCTGGCAGGTCTGGGTTCGAATCCTGGTTCGGGCATGGATGTTTACTAACACTAACAAATTCCCTGGACGGATCACGCTGATCCCTTGGGAATAAGTGAGGATCACGTTATTTATTTATTACGCTTAGCAAATTGAACACAGGTAATAAGTAGCTTAGATAAATAAACAATAAAATTATATTTTATATGTTCTAGACTCTCATAATGTAAAATTGCAAATTACAATTAATATTTTGTTTTAATTATAATAAATTAATGTTTAAAAATAAAACCTAATATGCAAAAAAGTAACTACTTATATTATATACGTATTGTGTTCAAAACATTATCAAAAAGCATTCATTTAGGTTTTTGGCAGTTTAAATCAGTTTTTGATGCTTGCCATGTAAAACCCAGTTTTTGATGTCAAAAACCCAACCCTGTATTTCATCCAACTCATTTAGATGCTACATAATTTCAAACTAAAATAAAGTAGTTCGCATTAGACATGCCAACTTATGGATTTCAGAAATCCTGGGAGAATTCCAGAAGGGAAAGACCTTTCCCCCCCCCCCCCACCATATAGCCCTAATCAAAAAATGCTTTCTTTATTTCAAATCAATTTTTATTAAAGCCCCCCCCCCCAGGTAGGTAATACATACTTTTCCCAAGTACAATATAATGTCACCAGTTTTATATTTACCCTCAAGCTGAAGAAGCCAGGAATCCTGTTGCAGAGGGAGAGGTTTATATTCCAAAGAATTATTTATATCGGGGTTTTTATTATTTTCAATTCTGTCTAGTCTAGAAAGCTATATTTTTAATCTTGATCCCTCACTAAATCTAGAATGTTTCATTTTTAATTTTGATCCCCTATATACTGTTGCATTTATCACGCCACAGAGTTTAAACTACAATCACAAGTGAAAGGATTGGTGATGAAAATGGATTTTGGTTGAATTCAGAATTCTAACCAATCCATGCCAATTTCTAATCCTTTTACTTGCGATTGTAGTTTTGAACTCTGTCTGTGAATGAGTTGGAGAACATTACTGTTTTAGTCATTCATTTTTTTCACTTTTAATAGCCATTCTTTTTTTGTGATTTCTTTGGGAAGAGAGACGTCTGAGAGTACGACTTCATTACACTCATGGTGACCTCTAGTAATGCTTTCTGGCATTTCCCTCGTCAAAGAAAATAAATTGCCAGTGTTTCATCAATTACTTATGGCAAATGCGCAAGTTTCCTCACGTCATTTTACTGATACAGCTTATACACCAAAGTGTCACCTCTGGTGCGGCTTTCAACGCTGATGCTGACCCTCCTAATTTAAGATGGTATATTTTCAATCTTAATCCCTTATTAAGTGCAAGAATGTTTTTTTTGTTATTGCTTTCATTATTTTTTTTTCTCTTTTTAACTGCAGCAGTGTAAACTACTTTTGGCAAGAAAATCATCAGAAAGCATGACTTGGCAACTTCTCGTCATGCTTTAACTTTTTCTCGACAAAGGAAGAAACTACCCACACATTGCCAAAAGGGATTATACAATAGAACCTCAATAACTAAATCACCCAGATAACTCTACATGTATTATTCTCACGCTCAACATAATACCAAAATCAATGGGGAGATAACTCTTTAACTGATAACAAATTTCAGGTACCTTTCGATACCCCGATTTTGTAGCAATAGCAAATTGCTTACACTGGTGTACAAACCGACCCACTCACTTCAGGGGCCCCAAAACCACAGTAAATTAAAAACCTGTGAATAAGCTGACCCAAAAAAATCAGTATATTTCCATGTAGTCATCAGTGCTGTCCATCACGTTACTGATACAACACTTTTGTACGAGATTTGATGTGGATTTCGATGGAAATAGTATTTCAAACCCAGTGAACCCATTGCCACTCTAGACCAGTGATACCCAATATGTGGGCATTAAAACTCCCTGTGGAGAGATGGAATGTTCCAGGGGGTCGGTAGAAGCTTCGGATATGACATAGGATTCTATAGGTTAGATTGCATTGGGGGGGCGATGGGACAAAAAAGGTTGAGAAACTATGCTCTAGACCAGCAGTTCTCAACTGGTGCTCCGCGGCCGCTTGAAGAAAATATATAACAATAAATTTTTAAAAAAATATATTTTTGAATAATAAAAATAAGTCAGAAACTGATGAATAAATAATAAATGAGGCTCCACCATAGAAATTACATAGCGGAAAGGTCTCCGTGGATCAAAAAGGTTGAGAACCGCTGCTCTAGACCATCGTTTCACAACCTTTTTTGTCCCATCGCCCACACCTCTTCAGAATTTTTTTTCTCCCAGCGCCCCCAACACAATCTAACCCATAGGATCCTATGCTGTTCCCGTAGCTTCTACCGCCCCCCTGGAACATTCCATCACCCCCTGGGGGCGATGGAATGTGTGAAGTGATGTGAGCACTAAATCACTACTCTAGACCAATGTCTGGTTTCGTTTAAGGCATTGCTTTTTGTTATTTATATATCTTCAAAACTCATCAATTCGGGCCATATAAATTTTTTTAGAAGATTCCTTTAATATAAATCTTCGTTGGTGTTCACATCTAAATGCAGTGAAATCAACATTAGTCCACTAGGTAACAAAGCCAACTTGCTTTCGCTGAAACATAAGTTCTGTGGGATTTACGAAGCTACAAAAAATTACTCTACTGATTTAGTGATGCCATCTAAAAACACTCCAATGAAGTTACATTTTGGCTATATAGATTTGGTACGGTGAAGGTCTGTAATTTTCTCTTCAATAACCTGACCCGAGTATAAAACAGAACAGCTGCAGTATAATCCAGATCTCCAAGGCAAACATAATGGCAAGTTCGCTATAAGTCACCAAGGCAGGCATAATGGTGCTAAGTTGCAGTCAGTTTTCTAGATCTCTACATTCCAGGTGCAGCTGGTAACGCAGGCTATTAAATGGCATCTTCATTAGTGCAATACTTGAAACAGTGTCATCTTGTTTTCTGTTGTCTTGCTGCTAGGGTTACTTTTTCACAAGGCGGTACTTTTCACAATATATATATATATTTTTTTTTTATCGTAACTTCTTGTAGAAAGACTGATGCCCCCGATTGGTTAACTATTTCAGAGTCCGGGGTTTATACAATGAGAATACCTATACTACTATTTATAGTAATTAATACTGTTGGTTTCTGCTTTTCTTTTCTACGCAATTTTTTTTCCCCGGCATCCGTAGTCATAGTGTCAGTTACAGGTATTAGCGACATTTCGTTGAGCTGTCAGATGTGTTTGCAGCCAAAAAAAAAAAATGTTAAAAGAAACCTTTCAGTTTGTTCAACAGAAAGTACACGCGTTTAGAGCCAAAAAAAGTCGCTGCCAAGGGGAATCTCGATTATACTGCAGCTGTTCCAAAATTGAGAGGGAGAAATAATATTTAAAAAAAAAACTAACTTATCAGTTTAAATCGATATCATCGATCGAGTTATCAAGGTTCTACTGTACCATAGCTGTTAGAATATAAGACACTGGGAAATCAAAGCCATCATCAAGAGAACAAATATATTCTAGACGTCAAGAAAGTGGCTAAAATATTGGTAAATAAATTAGGTAGAAGTCACATCAATTAGTCAATTACAAAATAGAATTATTATCCACTTTCTATTCGACCCATTGGGTATAATCGATTCTACACATTAAGAAATGAAAACCATTACCCAGAAAACAAATATATTCTAGCTTGCTGGGATATTAGCACATAAATAAAATAGAAGTCGCATCAATTTAGCAATTAATCAATCAAAAATAATTAGACTTATTTCCCCACTTTCTATTCGACCCCCCACGGGTAGATTCGATTCTAGGCAATACGGAATGACTATCATTTACGAAAAAAAAACATATTCTAGACACTAAAGAGGTTGCTAGAATATTAGTACTTGCATAAAATACAAGTCCCACCGATTCAAAAATTAATTAACTACACATGATTCCATACCATCACTTTCAGCAGTAAACAAGAACCGGCAAAACACGACAAACTTCCCTGGAACAGCGGCAAATGACTGAACTCTCTGGTGCGTTGCCAGTTACTAATCCATACAAAATGTTCGCACGTGTAAGAATATTCTAATTCCGAGGTAGAAGGCGTTATAGATGGCGCAACAAGATCCACGTACATGAACAGAATTTTAGAGCTGATGACCATATATTCTATATTTTCCGGGACAAACTTATTTTTTCCAAAGGGCCGTTCAAGTATTACGTTAGCAAATTTTTAGCCATTTTTTGACCCCCTTCCCCCTTATCAGCAAAACTCGGACACTCCCCGTCAGCACTGACCCCTACCTCCTAATAACGCATATTTGTGGGATCAGAAACGTACGCAGGAGAGAGGGGGGGGGGCATAGAGACAGGGCCGTCTCAAGATAATCATGGGCAAACAGGGGCGTCGGAAGTGTTTCGAACCTGTGGGTGCCCGTCTTGAGATTCATGCAGGAAATTTCGATTTTTGAATCAATTCTGTGGGTGCTCGAACCCGTTCTACAAACTTCCGTGGGTGCTCGAGCACCCACAGCACCCCCGACTCCGACGCCACTGTGGGCAAAGCCGCTTGAAAGGTTGGCAAAGTACTCTTAATGCAGCTTTGATCATGGGCCCCGGGCCAAGTGATTCTTCTGAGGCCCCTGGGCCTATGCGTTAAGACGGCACTGCATTGGGGGTCGTGTCCATCCCCCCCCCCCCCCAGACGCAGTGCCGTCTTAACGCATGGGTCCACCCGGGCACGGCCCGGGAGCCTCAGGAGAAGAGGGGCCTCACAAAAATGAGAATTAGTTCAAATTTTGGAGAATTTGCCTGATAGGGCCTCAGAAAAATCACTTGGCCCGGGGACCCATGATGCTCTTGAGACGGCCCTGCTCAGACTGCAAAAAAAAATAATTTTTTAAATTAAAATTTCGAAACAAAATGCCTTTATGTATAATCAATTTCTGTAAATTTCAATGCTATTTGAAGGGTAAAAACTCAACATTTATCTTTAAGAAATTCATTGCAACCCACTCTTTTAAGCCATATATGGTAAACCCTTGAACCGCAGACCAAATGTGGCCCTGAAGGTTATTTGATGTGGCTTGCCCCCTCAAACCTAATTTTGTAAAAATGAACTAAACGGCACATTTACAAATCGCTTAAATGACCCGTAAGCTTGGATAAGAACATTACCTTACTAATTAACATTATATTATGCACTGTGGCCTTCATCTTAAAGGCAAAGGGTATTCTTGACCCTCATATTTTTGGTATAAAGGGTCTGTGAGACACAAAAGGTTAACAACCTTATAGCCAGAAATGTTTTCAGGGGAAGGAAAACTAGCACGATCGTAACTGAAATAAGTAAATTCACTGTCAAAAGTCACTGTATATATATATATGTGAATAAGCCGATCACCAACTTGAGTGCCACCATAACCACAACATGGACCAAACCTTTCCTCCACGAAAAATGACCCCTATATAAGCTGACTTCCCCCAATTTTTGAACAAAAAAAACTTGGCTTATATCCAAGCTATACAGTAGTTCTTAAAAATCTCTTGAATTAAGATTCCTAATATTCTTTTCCCCTGGATGAATTAATGAACACCAGAACTCTGAAGCTGGACTTCTCCCATTCCTGAGATCTCTTAAGGTGCGTATACACTAGCGCGCAGATCATGAAAGCAGTAATGAAAGCCTTCGCAATTGGTTGCTCAGTAATTTGTACGGTGTTGTGAACGATTCTTGAGCTGTTTTCACTGGACTCACCTGCAATCGGTTTTTTCAATGAACACAAAGAAAAGAAAGGAGCACAAAGGAAGTTTGTGTACCCACGAGCGGATTAGAACTGCTGCATGGGGTCATGCATTGCAAAATCGGCACGCTACTGTATACGCGCCTTTACAGTCTAGCTTTTGTGGCAGAGTCTGGAACATTTCCCCTATGGCTAAGAGGTTTTAATGAAAATCATTTATTAAATGCTTCCACAAATGATTTTGAATTGACAAACAAATAATTAGTTTTTTCCCTCCGTACTTGCAGACTTTTAAACCTCATGGAAAGCATTTCTCATTTACTGAATCAAGAACACTGCTTTACTAACTATACACAGCCCTAGTCTATTACTATAGAGGAAAGGGGCCGTTCAAGTATTACATCAGCAAATTTTTAGCCATTTTTGACCCCCTCCTTGTCAGCAAAATTGACCCCTCCCCCGTCAGCACAATTTTGTCAGCACTGCCCCTACCTCCTAAAGCATTTCGGTGGGATTAGAGACGTACGCGGGAGGGGGCATGGGGGGGGGGCCCTTATGCACCCCCAGACAAAAATTTATTCTTTTAAATTAAAATTTCAAAATAAAATACCTTTATATGTATAATCATAATCTTATAATAATTTCTGTTAAGTTCAATGCTATTTGAAGGCTAAGAACTCAACATTTTGTTTTAAGAAATTCATTATGATCCGCCCTTTAAGACATATATGGTAAACCCTTGGCCCATGGACCAAATGTGGCCCTGAAGGTTATCTGATGTGGCTTGCCCCCTCAAACCTAATTTTGTGAAAATGAACTAAGCAGCACATTTTTAGATCGCTTAAATGAGCTGTGGCACAATCCCTGAACATTTAACTGGCCCGTGGCATATTCACAGATCACTTAAGTAATCCACAATACAGTTCCAGAACACTTAAGCGATCCGTGGCACATTTAGAGATCCCTTGAGTGACATGTGACATACTTTTAGAGCACTTAAGTGGCCCCAGTGTAGTTCTGTCTACATCACTGAAGTTACCCTCACAGCACATTCCCTAATTACTTAAGTGATCAGCGGCATAATTTTGAAATATATGACATCCATATTTTTATGGGAATCCTTTTCTCAGCCACCTCATTGGGCATTTTGCCTGTTGTGGCGTTGTATTTGTATTTATTTGTATTTGTATAATTATGAATCATTTGAGTTATGTGTGGCACAGTTCCTGAGCACTTAAGCGGCCGGGACACATTTCCAGATCACTTGGATCCGCGAAACACTTAGGTGGATCTGTAGGGGACTTATTATTAGGGAGAATATTAGTTAAGGTGCCCACAAACTAGCGAAAGGTTTTTCTCATTTTTGGCACACCAAATAAGATGCTATTAAGAATATTTCATATTTTTATAAAGGTTGGTTGATGACAAGGATGTGGAGATACCGACGTACCTGCCGCTGGCATTTCAGTACCGTGAACCAGTACAGGGGGCCCGTCTCAGTACAGCGTGGCATGGCCACCACCGTCTATGCCTCTCACATTATGCACAATACAGGATGATGAGGACTCGCAGATCACCACTAAGCATCATTTAAACCCCTTCCACCTTGTCATAAAAAGTCAGCAAATCAGAAACTCCCCATCAATGCTGACGTAATACTTGAATGACCCCTAATTACAGTAATGTGAGAATTATGTCACTCTTTGCTATCCATAATAAGGTTAGCGCCCGGTAAGTGAGAGGACATGGGTTTGATTCCTGGAAAGGGCAGTTGGATTTTCTTTCTTTCTTAATTCATCTTCGCATTGGTCAGCTGTTAAAAACCTTTGTATGGATAGCAAAGAGTGACATCATCCTCGAATAAGTCATCATCTGGTGGTAGCAATTGTGAGCTTTGGCGTGAGTTTGGTCCGATCATTCATGCACGATCCCATTCAGTGCACAAGAGCTTTAAGGAAAGATTGAGATTTATTACCTTTGTAGTCTGCAGACTAACCCAGCAAGTGAAAGGACATGGATTCAATTCCTGTGCAAGGGCAGTTGAATTTTCTTTCTTTCATAAATTCATCTTTGCATCAGCCAGGTGTTAAAACCTTCATGGTTACAGTAAGGTCCTGACTTAGATTCCAATGATTTCTTGCATCTACATAGTTTTGCCCACTAAATGTTCCTTCAGTTTTTTTTTCAATTAGCCACACTTTGAGTCAATTTTGATGTTATTTGACGATGGATTCTTAGAGTGAAAATCTTCCTATGTGAGAGTTTTATCGAGAAGATGAATATATAGATAAGAAAGAGAGAGAATAAATAACTTGGGTTCATTTACCTCCCCAAATTTACCTCCGTTCGAACTCTCTCCTGAGGAGGAAGGGCTATTGGTGAAAACATTTACCTCAACTTATGCGGCTAGACTTAAAATAAATTGCTAAACCAAGAGCTACACAATAATATAACATATAACAATTAGAGTTTTGTCACTATTCAATATAGGCACAAGATGGTAGCAGGAAGATTATTTACTCACTAACAAAGAAAAAGTAAGAAAATAAAAAAAACTTAGGATACAATCGCTGCTCAAAAACGTGAAATATCACGGCCAAAAAAGAATGTCTTCATCCAGTCCACGGGAACCTGCATACGTAGTCTCCAAGACCCAAGACGAGTTAAATAAGCAGATCTCCATAAAAACCATGAGCTGTAGCCTGAAAAGTTCATCACAAGTTATCAAAATTATTAAATTTACAAATATAAAAAAATCATTTACGACAAACAAGCAATTTTTTAGATGCCAGAAGGACTACAGCCATCAAGTTTACATGTGACTTGAAATAAAGGAAAAATTAAATTTAAATTTTGATTTAAATCAATGATTTTTTTTTTAAATCAAGTGATTTAAATAGCGATTTTATCAGAATTTAAATTGGTGTACTTTGGTGTATTTCTGTCTTCTTAGTTAGGAAGAACAAGAGAGACACAGGGATCCGACAACAAATTTATCATTTTCTATTGATCTATAGTCCTGAAATTTGACGTTTCTTCCACAAAGAATAAGTATCAAGTTCTAAAGCACCACTGAAATATTTAGAATTTTTTTTTTTTAAATAGTGATTAAGTAGAAAAAAAATCTAAATCATTTTCATCATAAATGTTTACCTTTTGCTTTGAAATCTGGCAAATCAGCAAGACCCTGGTAGCCTCCAATATAAGCCAACATTCCTGACGATTTAAAAACAAATTTTTCAGGATCACTACCAGCAGCTATTTTTTCCAAACTTTTAGCAAGATATCTTCCTTGTTTTTCAGCAACCTGCAAAATATATCTTCTGAATACTAAAGGAAAAAAAACCTGTTTAATTACACAAGATGTAATTTACATACTTATTTTTGTGTACATATCTCTCAAATGTCAAATTATACCAATAAGCAAACTTGACTTTGCAACCAAAATGAAAAGGTTTTGGGTTATGAGGTTGCGTGATTTGGATAAAATGATGGATTCAGGATAATTGATTAATTTCTTAAAATAATTATTTATTTACAACACGAAACATAAGACGAAATAAAAAAATCTACGGAGCGACATGTTAAGCTCTTGATGGTTTGATCGCTTCTCCTGCGATTTCCCGCGCGACAATCCAATGGCGTCGGCTTTACAAGTGCCGCCATCTGTGAGATAAAATACAAATCGAATCTCACCACATGAGTTTCCCCCCAGTGAAGGAACATGGTGAGAGAACGATAAATGAGATACAAAAAATTATTCATAAGATGCAGAATAATAGATGTGCAAGACATAATACAATGATGCAGGAAATCATGTGCAATAAGTATACACTTAAAAAAAAATATGATGCAAAATGTACAATTAAATGCAGAAAATTCAATAAGCTGTACAAAATATATATCAGATGCATAATATAAATGAGATGCATGAAATACAAGATGCAAAAAAAATCAATGAAATGTAGAATTATATGATGCAAAAAAAATATTATGATGCACAATTCGAAACAAAATTAATTTCGGTTATCAACCTAGGACTGAATTTGACTTTTCTGCCAGACCTAGTGACATATGGTTGTACTGGCACAGTGTCATTTTTCTTTTCTTCGAGCTTGTTTTTGTCAAGTTCCACACAGACATCGTTAAAGATAAATGCGGGTTTCACTCTGTCAAGTGAAACACAGGTCTTTCTCCCATTTACATTTAAAGTGATATTTTTTTCATTACGAGAAATCACTTCATGGGGTCCAGTATATGGTTGTGTCAAAGGTGGTGTGATCTTGTCAATTCGAAGAAACACATGTGAGCAAGTTTGCAGTTGAGGATGCACATAAATTTTGGATTGACCATGAGGTGATGTTTTGCATGGTTTGATACTATTCATACGCTCTCTGAGCTGTTGTACGTATGTGTATGTTGATGAGAGCTGACAGGGTGTATCCGTGCAGAGATCTGCAGGTAATCTCAAAGATGTACCAAAAACTAACTCTGCACTAGAGGCTTTGATATCCGGCTTGACGGCTGCCCTGAGACCAAGTAAGATGGCTGGCAATGTGACGGTCCACTTTGGATTCTCATGTGCCTTCAATGAGCTTTTTAAGACACGGTGGAACCGTTCGACCATGCCATTGGCCTGTGGATGGTAAGCAGTGGTACGAATCCTGCTAGTGCCAAGCAGGTTGATCAGTTCTCTGAAGAGCGATGATTCGAACTGCCGTCCTTGATCGGTTGTTATGGTTGATGGACATCCATAACGGCAAATCCAACCATCGAACAAGGCACGACAAACTGTGTCTGCTGTGATGTCTGCTACAGGTATGACTTCCGGCCATCTGGTGTAGCGATCAATTACTGTTAAGCAGTACGTCTTTCCTTCTGAAGGAGGCAGAGGTCCAACCAGATCGATATGAATATGAGAAAATCTTGCATCGGGTGTTGCAAAGGTGCCTAAAGGTGTTTTGGTATGCTTATGAACCTTTGAGCGTTGGCACTCATTGCAACACTTTACCCAATCTTTGATGTTCCTTCTCATGTTAGGCCAAACGTATCTTGCAGATATTAGCTGAGTAGATGATGTTACACCTGCATGAGCAAGATTGTGGAAATGATGAAAAATAGTCTTGCGGAAGCTCGCTGGAACAAATGGTCTTGGTGAGCCTGTAGACACATCACACACGAGTTCTGTTGCGGTAAATGGACTTGGCATTGACTTGAAAGTCAGTGAACTAGAGTTGTCTTGCTGTAACTGTTTTAATTCTGGATCCTCTCGTTGAGCAGTTGCAAAAAGGTCAAAATCCAGGAATGGTGATTTGGAAATCGAGTTGATTTCTATTCTTGAAAGAGCGTCAGCTACCACATTATCTGCACCTTTAGTATGACGAACATCAGTGCTGAATTGCGAGATGAAGTCGAGGTGTCGCCATTGACGTGGGCTGCATTTATCAGGATTTTGCTTGAAGGCGAAGACGAGAGGTTTCTGATCGGTGAAAATTATGAACTCACGGCCGTCTAGCATGTGCCGGAATCTTTTGACAGCAGTGTACATTGCTAACAGTTCTCGGTCGTAAGTGGAGAACTTCTGTTGACTCTTTGTCAGTTTCATGGACAGGAATGCAATGGGTTCCCATCCTTTTCCATTTGATTGCATTAGCGAACCACCGACTGCTAAATCACTGGCGTCAACCCATAGACTTAGCTTGGCACCAGGAATTGGATGGTGAAGTAATGTTGCACCCGCTAAAGCTTGCTTCGCATCGATGAATGCTTGCTCGGCTGGATCAGTCCACTGAAGGATATCAGCTGGCTTGGTTTGAGTGGCTCTTTTGGATTTCTTTTTGTTTTTTATTCCCTCCAAAAACTTGTGTAGAGGTGTTAAGATGTGTGCAGCTCTGGGCACAAAACGACGATAAAAGTTGAAGAGACCAAGAAAACGTCGTAATTGAGTGATGGTGTTTGGCTTAGGAAAGTTCAGGATGCAATCAACACGATCTGTTAAAGGCTCGATGCCAGATCCAGAAACTTGGTAACCCAAAAATTCAATTGATGAAACACCAAATACACATTTAGAGGGCTTGATGCTGAGGCCATATATTTGCAGACGTTCGAATAACAACCTTAGATGTTCGATGTGCTCTTCTGGTGATTTCGAGGCTACCAGTATGTCATCAACAAAGGCATATACAAATGGAAGTCCACGAGTGACCTCGTCAATAAACCTTTGGAATGTGGCTGCAGCGTTGCAAAGGCCAAATTGCATTCGAGTGCTCTCGAACAACCCAAACGGTGTGATAATAGCACTTTTATGGACATCTTCCGGATGTATAGGAATCTGATGATAGGCCCTAATGAGATCTATATGGGAAAAGATTTTACTACCATGCAATTCAGATGTAAAGTCCAGAACATTTGGAACACTGTACCGGTCTTTCACAGTCTGTGCATTTAAAGCTCGGTAATCACCAACTGGACGCCATTCATCACTGTCCTTTTTCGGGACCAAGTGCAGAGGTGATGCATAGCAGCTGTTAGATGGTCGTAAATGGCCGAGGTCAAGCATCTGCTGAAATTCTTGCTTCACGATTTTCAATCGATCAGGAGCTAGACGTCTTGGTTTGGCATGCACAGGTGGACCAACAGTCTCAATATGATGCACGACAGAGTGTTTCACAGGTTGTCCTGGTTGTGGTGGTTTGATGATGTCGGGAAACTTGCTGAGAAGGCTGTGGTAGATGGTGTCACCTTCAATGAGTTTGATTGAGTGAACTTCTGCAATGTGAAGATCACAGTCAGTATTGAGTTTTGTTGTCCTATCCAGCAAACATCGTCGTCGGAGATCCGGAACAAGATCAAAGTTGAACAGAAAGTCTGCCCCAATGATGGGTGTGGAAACATTAGCCAGTAGGAAAGTCCAAGTGAAATTACGACGGAGATTGAAATCTAATGTCACCCTCTTTTGACCATAAACACTAATGGATGAAGCATTAGCAGCAGAGAGCTTCATAGTGGCGTCGCGGCGTCGTTGTGATGGTGATGCTGGAAGGATAGAAACATCGGATCCAGTGTCAATCAGGAATCGAATTTTGGAATTTCTGTCCATGGTAAAAAGGCGACGAGATGCCTGTGGCAAGGAGCATGTCGCGTTTACTCCTCGCCCGCCTCGTTTTTTTGAAACTTGCACGGCGACACGCACTTTCTGGCGTTGTTGCCGAATTTGTTGTGATACCAGCAGAAGTTTTCCGATCGTGGATGCGGACTGCGCGCACGTGAGGTACGTTGACGAGAGTTGCTACGCGAACGCAGGACGTTTTTCAACTCGCGGCGTAACTGAGCCACTTCGTCCCGAAGTTGCGCGACGGAATCCGGCTGTTGCGGTTTCTCAACTGCGTCAACATGCTGAGGGTTCACTTCATGAATTTTGTCGGCGAGTTGAGCAGCTTTCTCGAGAACGAGTGGAGTGACAGCAGCGAGAATGGACTGAGTTGATGCCGGTAGGTGTTGGAGAAAAAGCTCCATCAGCAATTCGTCGGAGACAGAATGCGATTCCGCTCGTCGTCGCAATTCGCGGAGAATGTCGGATGGTTTCCGATCTCCCAATGACCCGCATGTTAAGAGCTTTCGAAGTTGAGTGGACGACGACTCGCTCGACCGTTTAATCAGTTCCGATTTCAGCCTTTCATACGGATCCGTGGCCGGCGGATTAACGAGAATGTCCCGGACAAGAGCCGCACTTTCCGGAGGCAGATTCGCGACAACATAGTTGTACTTTGTGACAGATTCGGTTATCGGTTTCGGAACAGCGAGAGCGAAAGTGCTTTCACACATGATAAACCACAGCGCTGGATCATGGTGGTTAAAAAGTGGTACCTGAACGGCACTTACTTCCATGATGAAAATCCAGGAAAAGTGATGTCAAGTTCCGGAAAGCGAAAGTTCACTCACGGGAAACGCCAGTAGATTGCCTCGTGCTGCAGTGAAGAAACTGGAACTTGTTTGAAGTCCGCGGTCACCATACTTTGGGTTATGAGGTTGCGTGATTTGGATAAAATGATGGATTCAGGATAATTGATTAATTTCTTAAAATAATTATTTATTTACAACACGAAACATAAGACGAAATAAAAAAATCTACGGAGCGACATGTTAAGCTCTTGATGGTTTGATCGCTTCTCCTGCGATTTCCCGCGCGACAATCCAATGGCGTCGGCTTTACAAGTGCCGCCATCTGTGAGATAAAATACAAATCGAATCTCACCACAAGGTTATTCTTAATGGATAGAAAAATGCATCCAAGACTGTAATAGGACTAGGATTTCCATCTATGCATAACTTAAGATCAGAGATAGGTGTACTAGATTTAACTTTTGTGCCAATATAGAATTTCACAAAAAAGAAAAAGATTCTGGATGCAACTCATAGCACATATTGAAACAAACTGATTACATTTCATTCATATTTACTGAAACAAACTCCTGTACATATTTCTATCAATTGAGTCTTAAACTCAATTTTTGATAATTGATCTTCACTGCAAAAATGATTGTGATTAAAAATATGTTCTTAGTCCAAGAAAATATACTAACCTTACTATATATTCAATTAATTATTAAGAATTAAAAAATATTAACCACACATATTCCTCGTAAACATTCCTCTGGATTATGAATAGGTAACTAGCATTTTTTCTGTTTCGGCTTTTTTCAAGAGTTCTGCTTTAGAGTTGGGGAAAATTATTGTTGTTGCCAGTTTTATTGGTCAGAATAGTGGCGGCATCTATTGGGGAAATTGGGATAAGTAACGTCACTAAGGGTGTGTGCACAGACATCCTCTTTTTTCAGTTTTCGAATCTGGTAACCCTACCCAAGCATACTGTTGTCAGAGCTGTATCGGTTTCGTATTATACTGGTGCTGCCATTTGTCTTCTATATGTTGAAGTGAAAATGACAAATTCTTGAATTTTAATGATATGTGAGTATAACTAGATAGCTAGCCATAACTAGAAGAGGGGGCCCGGGAAGAAAAATTTAGGGGGAATGGCAATTTAAGGTGGGAACAAAGAACACAGTTATAAAATTATTTAATTTTAAAGTTGTGGGAGGGTGGCAAAGTAATGTTTGCCTCATTCGGCTGAATCATGCTTGCCCCGGGCAGCAAAAAAAAAAATCCTAGTTACGGCCCAGCACAAACAATAATTTTCATCATAGATATCCTGTTTTGAAAGGGGATGCTGATAGCTGGTCTAAATTGAATGAGGATTGTTCCATGATATTGTACTTAATTGATTCTTCATCCTCAATAAATTATGCACTGATGAAGTATAGGGAGCCCCGCCCCCAACCAATGTTTTAGATCTTTCACAAGGTATGTAAACATTATACACAAAGTTAATTGATCCACTTACAAACTTTTTGGCAGTTGCATGGTTAACTGTGAGGCATTTCTGTGCAACATCATTTGCAGATCATCATTTGAAAATCCCTTTGGTCTATTAGCAGGTCTTTCAAGCTCAAATCACCTTCCCTTATCTGACAAACCATTCTTAGACATACCCATTCACCAATAATCATATTACGTTGTGTATTAAAAATTATGCTTCACTAGCATTACACCAAAAAATGAAAGGTGAATACCAAACAGGTGCCCAAATGAAATATATAGACGTCCCACACTTGTCTTCATACTACAATAACAGTTTGCGTTTGGTTTGCATCATTATAGTAATGCGAAAAGCTGTGAACCCATTTATCCAATTACATACTTTAGAAACAAAACCTGATGCTAAACTTTATGGTGACATTTACAATATTTTGAAATCTGAACCAAAATCACACTCAGAGTTAAAAAAAAAACCATGAAGCTACATTTAATAAGTTTAACAAATAATCACCAAGATATAATAACTAATAATAACCAGTTAAAAAGCATCTGTAGATTTTTAATTTGGTCTGTAGCATGATGTATTAAAATAAATAAGTATATATATATGGGATGTGGAAGAAAACCGACGATAGAGCATACATAATTAAAGTATACCTGAGCAGTACATGGTAATGGTAGAGACTTAATCTCTGAACAATCCCCAAGAGCATAAATTTTACCACTTGGATCTCCCAAAATCCTCAAATATTCATCAGTCAAGATCTAGAAAAGAATATAATATTTACATATACACTACCATATTAAAAACCTGATAGAGTACCAAATATTCATAGGATGTGAAAAAAAGAAAAAAAATTAAGAAAATGATTACTTGGGACCTTTCATTCTTCGGGAAAGGTAAGGACTTTGTGAATGACTGTGGGCCAAGTCCTGCACTCCATACAACTAACCCACAAGGTATGACTGTACCATCTTTCAATACAACAGAGTCTTCCTTCACTTCTAAAAAATGCAAAATATGAAAAATAATTGGTAAATACAGTGCTCTTGCTTAATCTCTAAAAAAAAAACGTAAACCACAGAAAAGATGCTTCATGAAGAAAAGTATAGAATCATTATCTCAAAGAGATGGATAATCAGGGGCATAATCATCTTGATTATTACAGGATATGGAGAAATTTTATGGTCGAGATGAAGAGCTTCCACCCATTACTGCAATTGAAGCAAAAATGCATTGGACCATTTTGTTGCCTAAATGTTAGCTAATTAAGCCGAGATACATGGTTCAAAAGCCCCAAACAACTATGTTACCTTACTGGGTTTAGAACCCAGGCATGAACTGACAAAAAAAAAAACAACTCACAGGTTGTGACAAGAAACTTTCTATAAATAGGCTTAATTTTAATTAAGTACACACTAAAGTCATTGAGAAATTTGAGTTTTAATGAATTCAGGGAGCAGAACAATAATAAAATGAATGGTAAAGAACTAGTTGCTTAAAAAAAATAATTCTCAGCCTTCCCAATAAAATTTTTGTGAATACTGTTTTCACACCAGTTCACTACACATGAACAATACTTGTTCGAAGAAAGTTTAGGTTTTTAGTTTTTTGGTTTCCAACCATCATTTTTATCTTTAGATATGTTTTTTAATCAGCTTTTCCAAATATCTTTGAGAGAGAGATTTTATCAATTATTTGTCTTCAAGTTACAAGGGCAATATCTCAATTTCCATGAAAACCCAAACGTAATTCAGAATTTAAAAAAAAAATAAAAACTTATGAATTAAAATAAAAAATTAAAACTATTAATTTCTCACCAATGACTGAGGTTTTAATTAAATTGAAATTCGGCCTCTCTTTGAAATTTTTCTCCGCATAGACTTGTAGTTTCTTGTCAAAACCTTGAAGAATATGTTCTGCTTCAATCATAGTTACTCGAAAAAGCTCTTCATCTTGCACATAAAGTTTCTTCATATCCTGTAGTAATCAAAACTGTTATTACATTATTGTGATAATTATTATTGTGACTATGTAATATATTTGCTTATTTATGCATTAATGCATATAATATGCTCATGCTCATAAGTTAAGGAATTTTCTATAACTCTGATTGGTCATTTTATTAGCTCTGATTTCTATGCTCATACCTCCCCTTGTAGATGAAGTGTAGCATGTTCTCAAATACTGACAACTAAAGAAATGATAGGCTTTTTGTAGAAACATCTGACAGTTAGCCCTTGTCAAAAGTGCACATCATTTCCATATTATGATAGCGATGAAAGAAACTTAAATAGTTTTATTCTCCTTAGATTTACTTTTCATATTATCTTATTTTGGTATTTATTTTTTCAGTTTCTGTTTTAAATCCCTCGTTCAATCTGACCTATTGTGAAAAACTTGCTCACTAAAAATGAGCGAAAAACAATTACTTATGTATCAAACAAGATGCATTAATTTACATGTTAAATTCAGACTTTTAATGGAGGCAGGGTTGTTATAAGCTTGTTATAAACCAGACTAATTAAATGCTAGTTAAAAGAGCATCTTACTGTTATTCTTTGAAACAAAACAGTAAAATTTTAGTGAAAATGTTTTTCCATACTATACATATGAAAAATTAAAAACAGTATGAATATTAAAAAACCTGCACTTTGAAGTCATAGAGTTCAGCACCAAATTCAACACCAGTAGGTCCACCACCTATGATGACAGTATGAAGTAGTCGTTTTTTCTCTTCTAAAGGCATTTCGGGTGTTAGCGCCAATTCACAATTCTTGAGGAGTTTATTACGAATTTCCATTGCATCCGGCACATCCTAAAAAAGATTTGTGAATGATTAAAATTTAAAAAGACAATACCCACAATTTCCTTTGACTTAAACGAAAAATAAATAAAGAATGAGTATTAAGAAGTCATTAATAGTTAATTTAACTGACAACCAACTGACAGGACTGCAAACTAAAGCCTCAGAAAATGATGAGACCTTAATATTCTTGGGCAAAGTTGATTTACTCTTCCATAAAGAATGAGTGATTACTTTAAGAATTTTGTGCAATAGAAAATCTGTATTTGGTCTCTTCAAAACTTAAGCAATTCGAAATTTTGATCAAAATTTATTACACATTACCCTCTCAAAGTAATTTCATATCCTTTCAAGCGCTTTTCTATGACTATCAGATGCAAAAATAAATTCCTTGGATGGAAAACTCTACAGGCTTCTGTAGAGAAATGAACCACAGAGAGAGTCCTTTCACTTCTAGCAGAATCCTGTAAAATTTTTCTTCCCAAAAAAATTATATGTGCACTCTGCCCAGTTTTCAATACTGTATGTGTAAAATGTAGCACATCGCCATATCTGTATGACAAAATTGATTTTCAATGAAATTAAGAATGAAAAAGTTGAAAATTAGTTACAGTTGGACTCGCTTATAATGAAGTTGGAAAGAAACAGTGGGAACTATTTGCTATATGCAAACTTTTTTTATATCTGTTAAGTTGTCTAAGGATGACATAAAATTTTCATATAACAAACCATCTCTTAATATAGGCATAGGATTTTAAGTGCTGGAAAAAAAATATTATTCCAGACCATTTTTCTTTAGCAAAAACCCTGTTTGACTCCTAAGAAATGTAGCTGGTGCCTACATTTTTCTTCAATTTGTCAACTCTGCCTTAGGTTATTAAGTGAAGTCAATGTATATTTCAAGTTCAGTATTTTGTGTCTATGGAAGCTTTTTGCTTTTATAAATGGGAGACAGATGACAGCACCAGTATAACTGAAAATATAAGTATGCTATGGCAGAAGTGGCCAACATCTGGTATGCGGGCTGTCCCACTAAGACGTTTCATATTTCTAGCAAAAGGTGCCCTGGTAGAAAAGTATTAATGCACACATCACGATATAACTATCCCTAGGCTGACCATATTTTCTTCATAAAAATACAGGAAATCGGTATCCATACAAAGCATTGCCGAATAAATTGTCAAAGGTGAAAGTACAGAAGCCAATTATGGCCATAAAAATTGTTAAAGATAAGTAAAGTTGCCAACTATCGTTAAAATCACTCCCCAAAGCAGAATATGAAAATAGTGCTACTGAAGAATAATTTGGAAGACTTTTAAGAAAAAATGCAAAAACACTATTGCATGTATAGAGATTTTTACTATAAAACATTTCCAGTCAGCCGAGGACTCATTGCAGAAAAATGCTAAACATTCTGCTTTGGGGAAATTACTGAAAAACCACAAATGGTGGAAAATAGCAGGCAACTGCAAGTCATGGTGGATTAAAATGTAATCCAACGAAAAAAAGGTACATACCTGTACAGTAAAACCCCTCTTTTACGGACAAATAATGTCCCCCTTATATAAAAAAAGTATGCATTTTGAACCTCCTGATCACCCATCTTTTATGGACAGATATTTTTGTCCCACCGGTGGCCGCAAAAGAGAGGTTTTACTGTGTAGTGTGATCACACACAGAAAGGTGGCCTCTGGCCTTGTAAAGCCTTCACGATGAAAATAGAGGGTTCATTTTTCATTGGGGGGAAATGAGGGAAAAAAAAGAAATAAACATCTTCCAGGTTTCAGGGGGGGGGGGGGTTGCTGCAGTTCTTCTCCCTACTATGTTATGAACTTTTCGTGATGAAGGTCAGAGGCCATCTTTCTGTGGTCAAACTATATTTGGCAAATACTGCTATCAATAATGTATAAATGATTAATACATTATTGACTACAATTTATTATGATAATTAGAGTCATAATTACATAATTTATTAGCTATGATAATAATCTTGATCCTTGCTTTCAGTAAAGAATAAAAATTTGAGAAAAAATTTAATAAAATGAAATTAAAAAAAAGCTCCATCGGACAAAGGGAATAAGAGACATTTTATAAAAAAAACTCAGTCATTTTATACAAGGTCGGTCAAATTCAAGGGAGTGTCCTGAATCAATGAACTGCATGACTCTACCACCAGACTTACCCATTGCAGAAAACTCTTCCAGCCCTGTTTCGTGGTAGTGTCTGGAACAAAGTGTGTGTACATAATGGTCTGAGTGTGCATATAGTGTTGAGTGTGATTTTTCAGTGCTGCCATCTATATTTTAAATTGTGAGTGAAGTATAGTGATTGAATACTTGTACCGCTGTTGCACTCTGTGGCAAGACTTTTTAATGCAGGTATTGGCTCACACATGCGCCAAGGAGTTTGAAGCCACAGAAAACCAACTTCAGCCGACTACAGCTGTAGCAGAAGCGAGGTTTGAACCTGGGTCCTCCAGATGCAAGTTTGTCACTATGACCACAGTGGCTATGGTAACATCCAGTAGTGCGGGTCATTATGGTCACCCTATATACCAATTTCTGTCCAGGAAAAGGCAGAAATACAGCATATCTGGTCAGCGGACTGAAAAGGTTGTGCACTCCTGCGTTAGAGTCACATTACACTGCATGTAGCAATTTCCTAGAAGAATGTTTATGAGGTGGATGTACAGTTAAGTAGTAGTATTTTGTATTTATTAAAGGTTTGTTTACGACTCAAAATGACCAAGAAAATTAATACAGTGCATCTTATTACTTCTGCACCAAGATGACGCCCACAACCTAGTTCTTCTCATTATTGTTATACAATTAATTAAGTTCCTCGCAAGAAATACATTAAAAGCCTAAATGAATGCTTCAGTCACCTTCAGGAAATTAACAAACTCTGTAACACCCGGAACTCCAAAAGTGTTGTTCAGACAACCAACTCCAATCACAAGTTTGTCATATGCAACTGAAAACACCATCGAATCTTTGAGTACGCTTTTACACATCACAACTTGTTTTTCCAGATCAATATGTTCAGCATGAGCAATAACTAAACAATCAGCAGAGTGAAAGCCAACATTCCGAACAGGTTCTATTACTGATCTATGAAAGGAGAAAAAAGAAAATACAGAATTACAAACAAAAATAAAGATAGTTTGAATGATATTTGCTCACTGAAAATAAAAGTTACTGAACGTTTAGATTGCAATATCGCCAGATAACATTAGTATACAGTGAAACTAATTAAGTGCTTTGATAGCATTATATTACAGCAAATCTGCAGTTTAATGATTTCCTCAATTTAAGAACTTTAAAGAATTTGATAAAATTCCGTGTGGGTATATTTATGATCATTCCCATTCTGATTTAATGATTTTTTTTCTCGATTTTATGAAAGAGAAAAGAAACTGTGGTTTGTTTAATCAGGGTTTAAGTTTATATATAGTCAGACCTCAGTTTTACCCACCCCTGAATAAAATTGACTTCGTAAGCAGGGTGACTTTTTACTAAGTGAACCCAATCTGTTTTTTATGCTGAAGAAGACATTCAAAAATGTTAAAACTGGTTGACGTTATACCAAAATCTTAAGAAGTTTGAGAACCCCGGCTATAACCTTTCATCGCCATTTGTGCTACAAATTATCAATGACAAATGCTTACACAAATCAGACAACGGATGTGCATAAAATGTATGGGCTGCGGACAAAAATGTGAGAGAAAACCAATGATTATAACAAGTGCTTTTTAACAAGAGGCACACCAGATGTCATGTCTCACATTTTCTCTTCCATGTCTCGACTTTTTCCCTTTGGGGTCAAACCTCATCTACAATGACAATGCTGTCAATTTCATTGCAGACCGTGCTATCAGGATTTATGTAGCTGCGGGCACCATACAAGACATGCCAGGTGATTGCTTCATGGACGGAGATATAGGGGGAAGAAGGGTGGATTACCCTCCAAACATCAGAGATATGTGCAAGTGACTAAATATATATGTTACTACCAAAGCCCAAAATGCTGCCAATTGGTGAGGCCAAGAGTTTTGGCCAAAGTCCAACTTGCAGACATGATTTGGACTGTGGCTGAAAGTCCCTGTCTAAGTTCAATGTTCTGATGTAAAACGATCCGTTTGGCCTCAAATTCATTTTTTTTTCTCATCCCCAACATGTGATATATGGCTACATATAGTAGGTGTATTGAATTAACTCAATTTCACAAGAGAAAAAACTATTTATATAATATTATAGACATAGTTTTTTGTAAAATTTTGAAAAAAAAAGATTAAAGCATCACGACTGCCATATTTTAATGGATTGCTACAGTTAATGTGGACATAATTATCAAAAAAAAAACACCAACTTGGGGATGGTCCCAAATCATGTGAACTAGTCAAAAGTATCAAATCGCAAATTAGAAGCAGAAACATCTATAGTATATAGATGTTTTAGTATATAGATCTCCTTTTCCCTTTGATTTCCTTTACAGCCTGTTGGAGCTTTTCTTCCTGGTCGGTGATGGTCTGCCATTTTCTTCTGCTGGCAGATTTTTTTGCCCCCGGTGCCTATTATTATTTCCATGGCTTTTGGAGTGTCATTTCCTTTTTTGCTGTTCGTTATTGTGTGAAGAATACATCACCTTTAGAGGTCACTAGTAATAATAGACTTTTATATAGAGCACCACATTTGAATGGAGTCTGTTAGATTTTAGATTTTTTTTTTCGTTCATATGCTTTATTGCATATATACCATTTTCCCAGAATGTTACATTATTTTTCTTGTTGGAATATCTCATTTTCTTGGGTTGTACATTTCATATTCATATTTTATTTATTTTCTGCATACAAGCCATTATAATTTTAATCCCACAAGTCTGTTCTTATTGAACCCAGAGACTGTTTTTGACCAAGCCCACAGAGCTTTTTTTTTGCCTTGATCATTGCATTATTCAAAAGAGCCTGGGTTTTCATCATTTTCAATCTTGTATCTGGTGTAGGATGTTATATTTTTAATCTCGATCCTTTATATAGTTTAAGAATGTACAGTTTATATAGTTTAAAGCTTCGTTATTGCTTTTGTCATTCGTTTTTTATCATCTTTTTTTCATTTCAATCGCCACTATTTTTACCCTTATAAGATGTGTTGATGATTTTTTTCTTCGGCAAGAAAGATGTCCAAAAGCATGACTCTGTTTCAATCTTGGTGACTTCTCGTCTTGCGACATTTTTTTCGTCAAAGAAAAAAACCACCAAAAAGTAATTAGGCTGTACTATAGCTATTCAAAGTCAAAACAATGACAGCAACAAAAAAAAACAACAACAACCTGAATTCAAGGGTTCCAACAGTGGTGCTGCAAAGTAAAGGAGTAAAGAGAAAATAGTTTCTTGGAGTGACTACTTTGATATCAAAAAGCTTTTTATTAATGTTTTTCAAAACACTGTAGCTGCCCCAGCCACTGCCAAGTATAACGAGTTTGAGTTTATTTGATGAAGCTCGATTGGACACGCGACGAAGAACCTTAGGAAACATCTCACTTCGCCAAAGAAGAAGAGAAAACTCTGTGGCGAAATCTTAATTTTAACCGGTTTTTCTTCAAGGGGTAAGCGGCTACTTGAAAACGTGAAATGAAAATTTCATCACTTTCAAGGAAACGTCGAGACGGTCTTGACCAGAACTGAGCAGATTCATGAACATCGAGTCGGCGGTGACTGAACTGCGATCTTCCAAAAAGCTGAAAAAAACTAAAAGAGGGAATGGAGTGAAAATGCAAATCAAAATATTTGAAAAAAGTAATTATTTACAAGTTTGTAACGATACAAAATTTAGCACACACTTTATTTCCAAACTTGAAAAAAAAACCATATAAAGACATATCGTGTCATCATCATTATCATCACCATCACGAAACTTGAGTGGAATTGGCGGGCTCCAGGTACTTGTACACAAACAGTTAATTGGCCGGCCAAGTTTTTATACTGTTAGCATGAGAGGCGGTGAAGAGCCAATGGATTGCGCGGAGAATTCCGTAACTGAATCTCGACCGCAATCGAGTGGAGAAAGCTCGAAGAAGCAAAGCAACAACATGCCATGGTAGGTCCCTTTGTTTACATGTGTTGTTTATATTATAAATAGGGCTCGGATTTTTATGCCCTAAAGATGAAACGTCGTTGCTGATAGGTTAAAAAAAATCCTGAATTTACCGATCAGCAATGATGTTTCATCTTAAGGGGCATAAACAAATCCGAGCCCCTAATCATAAATAATCATGTCCACCCCTCACATACAGCAGGGCCGTAACTAGGCTGGAGGACCGGGGCACTGCCCCACAAAAGTTTACATTAGTTTTACATAATAACCCTTTCAAGAGGAGGCCCTTGAACGAAAAGTCTTCCCCGAGAAGGCACACTACGGCCCTAAGCAGGGTCCCCAGGCTAGGATTTTTGGTAGGACCCAGTTAGGGCAAGCTCGAATTCTGGCGCTTCTGGTATAAATATTAAAGAAAGAATTCGGTACCCTCTCTTGTCTGGGGTACTCGACCCGTTTCCCCTCCCTTCAGGGCCAAAACTAGATGCTTTGTCAGCCGCGGCAAGCAGGACCGCTACTAGGGGAGCAGGAGGGTCTGATACCTAGGCGCTGGACTGGGTGCCAAATTCACCCTTTAACTGTGCCTTCATTACACACGGGCACCAAAATGTGTGCTTGCCCTGAATGACAAAGTATCTAGTTGCGGCCCTGATTAGAAGAATGCATTTTGGTGCCCTTTGTAATGTAAACAGAGCAGTTATAGGGGAGAATCCAGTGTGCCACCCCCGCCGATGCCAGAGTGGCGTGGTGGTAAGATGCTCGTCTTTCACCGTGTGAAGGTTGCCGTCATGTCCCAGGTTCGAACCGAGAGAAAATATAGATAACAATGAAATTTTCCCCAACGAGGTGAAGGAAACCACAGATAAATGGTGCCTTCATTTCCAACCCAACTTGTCAATAGCAGTAAATTGCATTATAGAGATATAACCGGAGTTGGTGTGTGGGTGAAATAGTCCAGTCCCCTTGTAGTTGCAACCCTGGCCCCAAGTCACTTGTCACAAGTGCCCTCTATAATAAATTGATAGTGTGAAAAAATAAAAATGATGGAAATTGTCCTGGGCTGGTGCTCCGCCAGCCCCATGTGAGAGGTCATGATAGTTTTTATTGCATTTCAGCAAAGGAAAATATTTTGTTGCTTGTCCAAATTATTAAGATCACACAAAATATTTGGAATGGCTTTAGTGTCCTTTTTGGCGATGTGTTGGAGATTTTTTTCTTCCAAGTTGCCCAGAAGTCATGCTCAGGATGTTTTTCCTGCGGAAAAAACAACACATTTCCAAAAAGGATTAAACTACAGCTGTTAAAAAAAAATTATAACAACACACACACACGCAATAACAAACAACATTCTCGGACCAAATAGGGGGGGGGGGTTGAAATTGAAAATAAAACATCCACATACAGCATTGAATACTATCGAAAATGAGCAATATGTTGAAACAACAGGTTATAAGTAAGAATGTGATTCCAGAATTAAAACTTTGGGATAAAAATAAAGACTGGGACTATTAAACAATACAATGGTCAGGGCAAAAAGTGTCTATTGGGATCCGTCAAAAACGGTCGCTGATTTCAATAAATAGGCCTACGCAATTTGCAGCATTAAAACTCCAGATATAACAGCTAGTATGCAAAAAAATTATGAAAATGGCAATATTAAATATACAACCTGAGAGAAAAACAAGATATTCCAACAAGAAAAACTGAAGTAACATACTCACTGATATAATACTGTAGGTATAACAAGGCAAGCAAAAAAAGAATCTTTATTTGATTCAAATGCAGTGCTCTTCAACACAAAAGCCTATTGTTAGCAACCTCTGTGGGTGACTTCACCTTCAGACGTTGACGATATAACAACAGTAAAAAAGGAAATGGCAAACCAAGAAGCAGAAAAAAATGATAATAATAGCCAACACACAAAAAAAGAAAAACCACCATGAAAGAAAATGACCGACTAGGAAGAAAAGCAATAACAGGCTAAAAATGAAATCATAAAAAAAACTTGACGAAGAAAGAAGGGCTTTTATAGCTGCTGTAACAATAGAAGAAATTAGTTTGTCATACAGAGTATAAAAGAACTGAGTATAATGTAGAGTTGAATTTTGGATCAACCCTCTTCTCGCAATCAGGGTGGATGTGCTAGACACCAGGGGTTCTCAGTCTGGGCTCCTTACGACCATGGGATATTCTGGGGGGGGGGGGCATGGATGCAAATCAAGCAGAAGAGAGGCATGATGGATGGTTAACGAGCCATAGAGACCTGTGTAAAGTAATAAATAAAAGGTGTGAAGTAATAAATCTTTCAAGGAAAACATGATAGTAGAAAATGTTTCATAATGACAGTATTTTTCCCTGTGGCGACATATGGCATGGAAGATGGAAGTAGTGGATTTTTGTTATTTCAGATTGTGTCATAGTTCTGGCTCCTTTGTGACACAAACTTTTTGTTCACCAAGCATCTTTAACATTGTAGAAATTGAAAAGAGCCTCTGGTACGCTGGTATAAACACAACATGAGAAATGCCTAGGCTGACTACATTTCCTTTATAAAAATACGTGAAATTGGGATCCATTCAGAGCATTACTAATTATTGCCAAAAAAATTGCAGAATGGCAAGTTAAGTTACCAATTACAGCCATAAATTGTCAAAAGCAAGTAAGGTTTTGAATTACAGCCAAATAAATCTTTAAAGGAAAATAAAGTTGCCATTTATTTGTTAAAATAGCTGATTATTTGCTAAAAAATCACTAATGATCAGAAATAGGGGGGCCATTAATGGGTTAACATATAATTCACCAAAAAAAAAAAGAAATGTATGTGTTTGACAAATATGTGAGATGAAGTATTTTTATTGTCATAATTAATTATGATAGTCATAATTACCATAACATGATTTATAAGTCATGATCATATTTTTTTATGAGACTTCTAGTGCATTTCTGGCACGCAGGTGGAAAAAATGTCATATATCTGGCTCCCGGATTGTGCACCCTTCATCTACTTCTTAGGACTTTTTTTTATCAAAAGGAATATCTATATAATTATGAATTTTATATATATTTCTTTTCTTTGCAGGGTTGAGAAATATCGTCCATCAGATTTTCGAGACATTGTTGGTAATGAAGAGGCAATAGGTCGATTTGAGGTTAGAATGACTTTTTTTTTTTATTATGGGGGTTGATTAATGCACCTCAATTTACATAGGTGGAGTTCAAATCTCACAAAAAATATTCAGTCAAAGCTTGTTATAACGATGGTTCTGTTATAACAACTGTTATGACAGGTCCCAATTTTTTTCTTATTTCTGCCATGTTATTTTTTATCCAATGTAATGACAGGTTTATATCATTCAGTCCATTACAATGACCGAATTCAGTTCAGCTCCTCATTTTTTTTTTGCAAAGAAATGGACAATGCTGTTTGCATTGATGGATAAAAGAAGACAAGATGAAGTGTTGTGTTGCAACATTTTATCGTGCATTTCCTGATGGATTATTAATTTAAATCCAGTATGATCATTGAATAGATGGCACCAATGAAAGACATTAGACATTCGTTAAACAATATACATTTATTCAGTTAACTATTGGAATTTTATCAAAAGGATTATCACAGTTAGCTTTCTTTCTCTAAACATTTGACACAATAAAAGAACGCTCTCACTGCTTTGTCCTGAAATGCACGTGCTAGTCCAGATCGCCAGAATATAACTTTTAAGCGTCTGCCTTCTATGCACCACAATCAGATAAAACCCCGGAGCCAAGTTCTCATGGTATTGCGTCCTGAAGTGTTCGTTGAAACCACAGGCCAACCTGCATAGGAGACAGCAGGTGGTGAACATCAAGAGAGGCCCAGAGGCAGCCAGTCTGGCTACCGATCATTCCACATGCCTGACGAAACCGTGACGATCTTTGAACATCCCAGGAACATTGTTGAAGCACGCTCTTCTGCGACTATTGCATTATTTTGACTGAGAGATCACCTGGCGTACTCCTCTACAGGGCAAGACGCCTTAGAATTAGTAACTGTTTTGAAGACACAGGAATCGGTTGGAAGTAACGAGCATCTGGTATTTATATGAAAGCATTCCCATAATGCCTCTTGACAGAACCAATCACAAAGCCGATGGTACGGCACTGAACTTGTATCTAATTTACATATCCTCACAAGAGAGGGAGAAAAGTAATGCACAAAAATATATCAAAATCTGGCAACGTAAAATAAAGATGGTCGCTGATCGACCCTGGAAACAAAAATAAGGTAAAACAAATCAAAATATACATAAATGACTAGAATAAGGACCATTTATGCGAGAGCCTAAATGGTAATGTTACAGTGTCACTTCTACAGATAGAAAACTAGTTAAGTAGCTCATTGGCATATGCAAAGGGGGGGGGGGATTTAAGGTTTTAACACCCCCCCCCCCCCCCGAGCCAAGATTATAGTGTTATTTTGCAGGAAAAAAGTAACCCCTCTCAGAAGGGAAAAAAATCTTAAACCCCGCTCGAGAAAATTCTGTGTACGGCTATAAAGTAGCACCCTCACTTTGAACGGGGTACACTGAGCTCACGCGAGTCAATGATGGTGATGTTTCTTTCCTCTCCCGCTCCCCCCTACCACCAGCTCTACTCTTTTACCATTCTGTTTTATTTTCTCACATGGTAGCTCATTCCCGTGGTTAATTTTTTGCAATTTTACTTAATTTCTCATCAGGAGAATATACAGGCAAGTGAACTTGTGTTTTCATTCTGAAAATTATTCATTTGCCATGCTAGTGTTAAACAGGACTTGACGAATACCATGGCTACTAAAACATTTTTATTGACGCCTGAAATTTTTTATGTTGATAACTGAATTTGGGGATGGGGTTTAAGAACTGCACAAAATTTTCAGAAATCATGTTAACATCTCTCTCTCTCTCTTGGTATAGAAAAAGAGTCCTCTAGTCTCAGAAAATTAAAAAAATATGCTATTTTTTTCAATCAATCAATCAAATCAAATTTTATTGTTATCATATAACAGTACACACACAAAAAAAAAAGAGAAAAATTTAAGAAGGAGTCAATCAAAAATGACCCATTCTGGTAAATGCTAGTAAGAATTAGTATGGAAAACAGAATAGTCAACTAAAAAAAAAAAAAAAAATCAAAATTATTCAAATTAAAATAAAAATTCATGGCAACAGAGGAGTGCAATTTAAAAACAGTTCTACATGCTGCAACTAAAAATATAAATTTTTTAAATGTTGGAATAAAAGCAAAAACAACTAGATGCAGCATGTAATTAAATTAAACTGTTATGTTATTTAAGGATTATATGAGCAAGAGAAAAAACATTAAAACAAATTCTCTATGCTATCAAGTGAGAACATGTATTGCATGAGCATTTTTTAAAGGATGATAAATTAGTATTGTGAGTGATTTCTGGTGGTAATGTATTGTAGAATTTTGGGATAAGGTAAGTAAAATGTTTCTTCAACGGTGTTTTATGAGGCAAAGGAAGTGAATATATATTATTTAGTCTATGTGAAGATCGAGATGTATTTAAAGGCAAGGAGAATTGACCTTTGAATAGGAGGAGAATCGATTTATAGAAATATAATTGACGTAATGTAAGTATTCCAAGATGTTGATGAAGTTGCATTAATGGTTTAGTAAAATTATTTGTGATGATTCTAATTATTCTCTTATGGAGGAGTCTTGACAAACAGTTTTGAACTGTGTGTCGGAAAAAAGTTCTTGGCTGGTGACAAAATTTTGATTTATCAAGCCCTGATCTTAAATAAATGGAGTGCTAATTCTTCAAATCTCAAATTGAAAGTTTTGGCAGAATTTGACAAGAAAGTGATGTCGAAAACCAAAATAGATGAATAATTGAACATTCCAAAGAGTAGGTACTAGGTGCTAGTAAAACTAGTTAAGTATCGCATTGGCGTATAATTAAAAACTGATAGTTGGGGTTAAAAGTGTTTGGTTTCCTTCTCATAGTCGATCAAGGGAAGGGGAATTCCAACAGTTGGAAAAAGCGGAGAAGCTAAATTTATTTAACGATTAATTAATGATTTTTTTAAACATTCAATATAACGACCTCCTACCAATTTTCAGTGGAACAGGGGGGGAGGGTCGTTATAAGAAGCATCAACTGTAGTCAGCAAGAGCTGTCTTCTTTTGGGGGGGGGGTATATAAAGTTAGCATTTTACCAATTTTCAGTGGAACAGGGGGGGAGGGTCGTTATAAGAAGCATCAACTGTAGTCAGCAAGAGCTGTCTTCTTTTGGGGGGGGGGTATATAAAGTTAGCATTGTTTTTTATCATTTCATTATGGTATTTAAGGGATTAGATTATTGATTCTACTACTACTACTTTGCCACATACCAACTCTGGTTATATCGCCATACAGCAATTTACCACTGATAGATTTTGGTTGAAAATCTTTCTCTCTGAAGGTCATGATATGCTTCTGTACTCATCTCAATCATGGAGAGGGCTTTGCGAGGGCCATAGTGAGAAGATACCATCTATTGATGGTTGCCTCAGGTCCAGTAGGGAGAGAATGTACTGATATCCTTCCCCCAGTATCAAACCTGTGAATCTGACAGTATCATTCATGATGGGAGAACGAGCCTATTACTGCCACGCCACTTGCTATCCAAATTATTGATTCTAGTGAAACAGATGGCACTCTGACATGAAGGGACCCATGATCAAAGCAGGATTGACTGAGGCAATGACAAGGCAGATGCTCCACTTGCTCATGCAAAATTCTGACACTGTTGATATGGCACTTACTGAATCAAAGGATGTTCAGAGGTGTTGCGAGTTTACCTGCTCAAACTTGATAAAAGTCTTTTGTGCGACAGAGCAGTTGTTGAGCCAATCGCTACAGCTAAAAGTCCCCCCACACCAAGCAATTAACATGTTGGCGAGAGAAATAGAAAGATCATTTGGAATTTGTATAAAGTGTAGATCTCAGTCTAATTAGTCCTAATGTGCAGATAATAAAAAGGGGTGTGATGTAATAATTGAATAATAGTTAATGATTACATACACAGCTGACTGAAAACAAAAATGATACAAGGGCAATCTGTTCGAAATTTGTAATGACGAATAAAAACATGTATTTTGTTCAACTGTAATTTCACTTGAAACACAATTTTTTACCTGTTTTTACAAGAGGTAAATGGGAGTTACTTGAAAGGTAAATTCCATTTAGTAAAAATTAACACAGCAGAATTTTGTTCTATTAAATTTATTCAATAAAGTTCTTACTTTGAAACATGCAAGAAACTTATTTTAGTTTGGCCTTCCCTTTGAAGGGCGTTGGAAAAGTAATTGCTATTGAATGTGCTGACAAATTTGGAGCCAGAGTTCATGTACCTATATACGTTCAATTAAGTATTCAATTAAGTACAAGGGTCTGTCCAGCCACAATTTGAGTCTGTCTTCCAGACCCCCTTCACGAAATTGTGGACCTGAACAAACCTCACAAAATAAAAATTAGTGAAACCAAAAGTTTGGAACTTTATTTCTTTTGCGATAAATTAATTAAATTCCCACAAAATTAATCATCCTTTTCACAAAAATAAGGGAAGGTTTCACAAAAACAGGACCTTACAAAAAGAGGCCTAGACACACCCTGAAGCATGAGCTGGTATGAAATATATATATATATATTACAAATAAAGAAAGCGAAAAAAATTCAGTGCACACAATATAAAAAATTTGAGTGATCCAAATGTAAGTCACTTGTTTAATAATGGCATTAACATTGTATAAAACATAGAATGCGTCAAATTGGATTTTGTGTGTTCTTACTCCTGCAATTTTATTCACAATATGTGATTTAATTTAGACTAAAAAGTGCTAACCATATGCATATTTTCTTTCTTTTTTTTCTAGGCTTTTGCTCGAGATGGAAACTTACCAAATGTGATACTGGCAGTAAGCTATCAAAAGTTTTGTTACTAGAAATTTATTTGTTTTTATGTTTAAATTTTTCTAGTTATCTCATTTTTAACTGAAACATCATCTAAATCATAATAGTGATATCTCGCTATTGAATTCTTTGGCTAACTATTTTTTTTTCATGATTTTTGCTCCTCGGCTAATGAATATGGATTTGGCTATGATGATCTATTTTTGGATATACTTGATATGAATGCATGTACTAATCTAACACAGCCATGCACTGTGCATTGTACCAGGCAGCAAATTATAGGGGGAACGTAAATACAGTTATAAAAATCATTGAATTTTACGATGGTGGAAACAAATATAAAGCTTGATATTTGAGGTACAAATTTATTTGGATAATCTTGCTTTTCAGTGAGTGTTTCTCAAGAAATACAAACAGTGCAAGAAATGCAAACAACAGAACAACATGGAGGTTCTCAACAACCTTTGGAATTACATACGGTTGTTGATACATAGGCCTAACATCTGACAGGCTTGTAGTGAAAAAATGGGAAAGGTAGTGAAGAGTTAGTCATATGTGGAATGTACTGGATTACCCAAAAAGGACAGATAAGATCTCCTATTCACCAAATTTGTAACCAACGGCAACTGCTTTAGTTAGGGTAAAAAGTTTCCCATACAAATACATATAAATAAATTGCGACCAAGTTTTAAGAACAGCTGTCTTTTACCTTCTTATTACGATTGTACTAGGAAGGTGAAAAGATGTGAAACCTATGAGACCTGCAGATAATGGACACTTAAGGGATTTGAACTGTCTACTAACAAGGACAGTTAATGGATAATAATGTCTGTTAATGGATAGCAAAGTACTTTGAAGCCCATTGACATAATTACAAAAAAGTGGTCGTTAATGAGACGTTCCGTTATGGGAGGTTTCACTATTATATTATATTACTTTTCTATGGCCTTCATAAAATTTAAACTTACCTTCTGACAATTTGAATATAACCAAAATACAGCAACCTGATATAAAATCATGTATCAGGAATATATAATGGCTTTGGTTTTAACAAAAATAAATAATTATGAAAATAAATAATGGCCTCTTTTGTTCTTTAAAATTTGTGATGAATGAGATCATTTTGTAAGATTTTTCTTTCCTCATATTCAGGGACCTCCTGGTGTTGGTAAAACCACAACAATATTATGCCTTGCGAAGATCATGCTGGGAGCATCTTTCAAAGAAGCAGTTTTGGAATTGAATGCGTCTAATGACAGGTAATAGTTGTACCATTCGTGTTTCAGTAGTTTGAATTTAGTGAGAAATTCATCTAGAATAGCAAAATTCATATAGATATAAGATTTTTGACAATTACGACTGTGAATGCCATTAGAAAAAAGTGGATGTTAATTTTATCGCATTAAAAAAATATTTTTATTTATCAGTGTTCTGGTCAATTTTTCATCTCTAAATTCAAATCACCTTTAATCTTTTTTTCAGAGGCATAGATGTTGTAAGAAATAAAATTAAGATGTTTGCACAACAGAAAGTTACTCTTCCAAAGGGTAAACACAAGATAATTATTCTAGATGAAGCAGACAGGTAAAACCTTGTATGATTTCTGTGGGAAATGTTTTTTTTAAAGTTCTTTCATTCTATATTTGTAAAATTTCATATTCGTTAAAAATATATTTTATGGTGAATGTGAGATAAAAATTGGTTATTATGCATAATAGCCCATCATCTTGGTAAATTTAATAAATGCTAAAAAGTTACCACTTGTGCCGGTGATTGCACATAACACCCAAGTGTATAGTCCTCCGACCACGAGATGAATTTTCGCTGCGTCATGTCACGTCACGTTGGATGATTTTATTCAATTTTTTTTTTGGTAAAACGATTGCACATTGAGAAAAGTTCATCGGTGACTGAGCTTTCACGATTGGCATGTCCTTCTAGGATAAAATAGAATAGTTTGACATGACGTGCCGTAGCCAAATCTCATCTCGTGGTAGGAGGACTATACCTGGTTAATTTGATATATACTTGAAATTTAATGCTTTCACTGGTTACAATGCCCACATTTAATTGGTGAATTTGGTAAATATAGAAACAATCCTCCCAAATGAGTCTAGTATGTTTGATAAATATAGTCGTACCCCAATATGATGAATTACCATTTAATGAATTTTGTGATTGAGTGATTTTTTTTTTAATCCTGTCCCTGTGCAAATATTTGGTGGTTACATCAGTGTTCATTATTTGTTATATCAGAGTATGATCACAGAATTTGTTAAATGAGAGATCATTATATGAGAATGTAATCGTAAAATCTGTTGAATAAGAGTATGTTATATCAGGGTACAATTATAAAAATTTTTAGAGTTCATTATAACAAAATCTGATTTCAGAATTTGTCAAATTCTGAGTTAGTTATGGGAGTTATTTCAGGGATGTTTGTAAATCAGTTTTTATTATATCTGGTTCAGACTTTTGCTCTGAACTACTGTCACTAAATAATAAATGTTATCACAGTAATGAAACTGATTTATCATATTTACAGATTCAAAATGCTGATTATGCATAATAACCAGCAAATGACATGAATTTAGTACGACTTATCATGTCTGCAAACTATGCTTGGATGTTATACATAACCGCTGGTAAAAGTGATAAATTTTGGGAAATTTATGAAACTTACGGAGATGGTCAGCAATTATGCATAATAACACATTTACCACACATAACTTATATAGAACTTAATTTTCAATCAAAACTTACTGACTTATTTGCACAGTAATACTGATAAATTGACTTACCACTAATTTCAAGAAATCTAATTTTTTATGTTCTTTAGAGGGAAAAATCCAAAGATTCTTTAGATGACTTTATATTTATTTTTAACACGTTTATATACATTATATTTCATTGCATACACTTTTATGACATTACATACCAAACCAATGTATGTAATGTTAATGTAAAGTAAAATACTAACCTTGAAATCCTTTAATAAACCATGACTTGAAGCTAAATTTAGCTTAATATTCAAGAATTGATAGTACACTAGTCTGGAATATATGCCATCTTCTCAATGTTTACTATTCTGAGGTGTAAAGTGAAAAGTGTTTAAATAACCTACGTATTGTTTTTTTAAATTTCTAAGTACAGTACTTTGAATTACTTTAAGCAGATTTTAAGTGCTACTATATACTTTGTTATGCCGAATTTACAGGATTATTCTGAAATGAATCATTAATTCATTTTTTCTTAAATTTACAAATGCTACTCTTTATCAATTTGTTTAATTGACAATTTTTAAATGTTTAGTATGACCGAAGGTGCTCAGCAAGCCTTGAGAAGAACTATGGAAATTTATTCTCGAACAACCAGATTTGCTTTGGCATGCAATACATCTGATAAAATCATTGGTAAGTTTTCTCAGTACTTTTTACATAATTTTTATATGTATTTTACCAGAAAATGCCATTTTTTTTTCATTTTTCAAAAATTTAATTTTAAGTTTTTTAGCCTTTTAACATTAAGGGAGACCTCTAGTGCAAGAAAGATATAATTAAAAAGCATATACAGAGTGTCCCAAGTAGTTTGCTCTGTTGATATCTCTGCAACTATTGACTTTAGAAGTATACTAACTGTTACAAAAGTTTTCAAATGGCATGCAGTTTCTTAAAATGTGATAATTTTTAAGGGGCATTTTTAATTCTCAAAAAATAAACATTTTATATAGTTGTGTGCTAAAACATCCAATTAGTGAAATCTAAAACCTGGTTTGAAAAGTCATTTACAAAAATTCTCTCCATATTTTTACAAAAGAATGAATTTTCTGAAACACAGGCAAACGCTTGAAATGATGTCAAAAAGGAGGATGTCTGGTAACCCTGTCTAGTGTTGTGCCTAAATTTTTAGTGCTGCTACCTATTTATCGAACTATGAATGAAGCTTAATGATAATTACTGTCAAGGATGTGAAGGCTGGGCATTTTCACACAGAGAAATATTAATCACCTGGTTATGGTGATCCCACTACTAGAGATAGGTTGTTGCTAATTAATGCTATTATTCAAGTGATTTCAATGTTCATTAAGATTGGAGTACTATTTAACATTAAAATTTACAAATAAATATTTTATAAAAAAAATTCTAATTGTATTATTTTCTTAAATTTTATGAAAATTCTTGATGCTTCTGAACTATTATTATTACTTTTTTTTTTTTTTTTGCTTTCAAATTATTCATCTACTGCATTTTAAGAGAGAGGGAAGAGAAAATCACTATTTAATGTTTAACCCCTTCAAACAATGCAGCAGAAATCACTAAACTCCCTTCAAAGTGACATATCTTTTTTTAATGAAGTAGTTTTTCTTCTGTTTATCTGCAGGTGCAAACTAAAGGGTATAGCAGTGTTTCTCAAAGTGTGAGTTGTGGCTCCTAGGAGCCTTGCCAACCTTTTCTCAGGGGCATTAGGGCAAGCTGAAGATATGTTGATTATAGTGTGTCTATTTAGGCTTTGAAGTCATTATTTTAAAAATGAAAATACGGTAAAACTCCTTTTAACCGACACTCCCAGATGCGGTCAGCCCTCTCTTATGGCTGAATAATAATTTTCCCTCATGTTATAAGAGTATGTACTTCAAACCCCTGAGATTAACGGTCACCTCTCTTTTACGTACAAATTTTTTTGTCCTTCTGGTGTCCGCAAAAGAGAGGTTTCACGGTATCTACTGAACTATTTTAGAAAGCTGCAGACAAACCATGAATTGGGCACGGGAGCTGTAGTCACGGACATTTTGGCACGGGACAAAGGTTTAGGAACCACTGGGGTATAGGGGAAAGTGTTTCATTGAGAAACCAACTTTGCAAAATGTCTGAGCTTGTCAATTCTAAAATAAGAGACAAAAAATGAGGCTAGATATCTCGTCAGTTCTGCTTAAAGGGTTATAGAAATGACATCAAAGCAGAATGTTTGCATTAATCTGCAAAGAGCCCTCTGCTGACTTTTTCTTAAATTTTTCCTGTTCTGTTACCCTTATCAGTTTTCTGGGTTCAACTATATGTAGTGAAACTCTTGAGTAATGATTTGAAATCTAAGAAGCTCCTCATGCCTAGAGGTTTATAATATTCAGTTTTACATTGGAATCTGAGGAAATATTCCTTAAGGTGCTTTTATATCCTGCATGTGTTACACATTATTCTTTAGCGATTGGATAAAAATCCATTTGTTGTTCAAACCTCATCAAATAAACTCTCACCATTGCCTCCCGATGCATGTGGGTGAAATGGAAAAAAAGAGCAGATGTAGACTTGTGTCCATTTATTCCCAACTCATCACTTTTAATTTTTGACATGAAATGAAAATGATTTCTATAGTCTAATCATGATCCATAATTCAAGGAAGCAACAAACCTACAACGATAAATTATTCAATCATTACACGTCACTCGTAGTTAGAAAAACTGGTGGCAGATGACAGCACTACACATAACAAGCATTACACAGAAACAAACATCATGTCAGGTTTCACTACACGTACATGCACATTCTTGCATGTACCAATTCGTTAGAGGTTCTGCAGAGGAATATGGACGGGGTACATGTGTGGTTTAATAGTAGTGAAGTAGAACTGGTCTTTGTCAATGGCAATAAAACTAATGATGGATAGGATATAGGATAATTTTGGAAAATTCTTTCCATATTGAACATTCTGAACCCTTCAAGTGGCACAGCGGAAATCAACAGACCCCCCTTTTAAAATGCCCCCTTATTTAGCCCCTTTACGATCAAGGCCGTAATATTGTGTCCAAACGCTAGTGTAGTAAATTCAAACAAGTTCTGTTTTCTTTCCTCTCTCATCATCGCAAAGCTTTGTTGTAACTCTATCCTGTTTTTTTTTCTTTTCTCTGTACCCTGATAGTGATTTTTTCCCCACATATGATACATCTTTCTACTGCAGTAAAGCATTAATTATCTAAATACCAATCAACCAAAACATTTTCAGTCAGTAAATTCACTGCCTTGAGATGGCTATGAAGTGGCTAGAACAACAACAATGTGATGCTGTCCAATTGCTGTCTTTAAAATGTTTGCGATATTTAATGCCAAAAAAGTCAGCTCTGAAGCAAAAGAATATTTTGGACTTCTTTTCCTAAACTGTAGGCCTACTTTTATGTCAAACTAGGCTAGTAAGTTCTCTGGGCTATTTGTAAGACGTGTGACACAAAATGTATATAGTTTTGTGTTTGATATCACTGTTTCTGTGTTTCATATGGCTCCTATAACGCTGGGTGAAATTTTTTTCTGTGACTGATCGGTTATCCGAAAAATCATTTTCCGACCTTTCCTCAGTCTCCAGTTGTTTCAGATAATCGATGCTCTACTATATATACATGTAAAAGTGAAAGAACAGGTAGGGTGAGAGTGAAAAGCAAAATCTACTTTATACCTACTCTTTTATCTACTTATCTATTATACTGTTTTACTCTTTCTTGGTTTTTTTCCTTTTCCCCTTTTTCTAATGTGCAGTTCGGTTAGGACAAGATTACCATATTTATCACTGATTTGTCAAATAGAGATCATCCAAATTTGTTGCCAATCGCTTGTAAGAGAAGAGGTTAATTAAGTAGGATATATTCTAATTTTCAGCCAGTGCAAAAGCTATAGGAAAAAGTGTTCCATTGAGAAATCAACTTTACAAAATATTTGGGCTTGCCACACAATGCTAAAATAAGAGACTTTCAAGGTGGTGAGATATATCATCAATATTGCTTAACTCTTTCATCGGCACTCCCAAGATATCTCATCAAACTTTATCTGCTTTATTTCAGCCACCACCAAATATCTTGGCTTCTAAAAACGTGCTGAAGTTGTTTTTACAGCAAAACACACACACGTTTTCCACTCTCCCAATCAATCTCTGGTCAGTGGGTATTGTTGGCTCTTGTTCGAGGTTAGATGAAAGAAGGAGCAAGAAAAATAGACTGTTTTTCCTGAGTGTAAATACACTCAGTATTGAGTAACACAAAAATATTTTTTTTTCTAAAAAAAATTTTATTCTCTTCTTGGAAAGCCACACACGTCATGGCAAGTGTTTTTGTATCATAGTGAGGGAAACAAAAGTGATCGGAGTAAATTTTCTTGTTGGGGGTATTCTTCTGGAAAATAAGGTGGCGATTTGTGAAGGTTTCACAATTTCAAATGTGGCAGTTATAATGCAGATCAAAAAAATTTTAAAAACCTGTTGAAGGTTAAAACAAAACAAAAATATTATGCTAGAAAACAGTTTTATGATCACTGTGTATATACCAACTGAATATGATTGGTAGAAATTTTTTTAAAGCATTTTTGTAGAGCCTCAATATTTAAATACTTCTTACACTGGCTCACTGCCAAACTCACTCTAGTCACATAATTATATCATGCTTCAGTACAGAATGTGCCGAGTTTTTTTCACGTGAGAGGAGCGTGCGTGGTAGTGAGCCAGTGTGAGAAATATTTGACTGTTGAGGCTGCACACAACAGTAAATTTTACATTAATTCAATGAGATTAGTTAAAATCCAAAAAAATATATTCAAAATACTGTGTGTGCAGAATCATTTTTAGAAATTTGTTCCTCTTTTTGGGGTGGGTTATTATACAGGTCAGTTTTTCAGAAAGCAACTCAAACTGAGCATTATCAACACCTCCACAACAGGCATGCACAACCTCTGGCATACACATGTACTATTGTATTTGTAGCATTTTGAGGTTGGTTTCTCAAATTAATGGACTTTTACAGCATTGCACGTATACCAAATGAATATTATACACATATTCAGTTTTTTCGCTCTTAAACAATATTGCAGAACCTATTCAGTCACGATGTGCCATGGTTCGTTTCACTAAGCTGTCAGATGTTCAAATTCTTGCCAAGATTATGGATGTTTGCGAGAAGGAAAATATCAGTCATGATGACAAAGGACTTGAATCACTTGTTTTCACTGCTCAAGGAGATATGCGTCAGGTTTTTATCAAAATTTATCACATAACATACCTGAATTGCTATACATCTTTAAGAATTTCTCTTTTATTTAAAACAAATGATTGTTTGGCTTTTTTTTTCTCTCTCAAATTTAGGCTTTGAATAATCTTCAGTCAACTTATGCTGGATTTGGTCATGTTAACAGTGAAAATGTTTTCAAGGTGTGTATCAATATTTATACATTCTAGTAGAGTTTCTACTAGGATTTAATTGATATTCAGACACTTTTTTTTGAGCAAAAAAGGTGAACATTGCTATATATTATTGTCGCATCTTTAAATCACACAGTGACTAATCCCTAATTAGAATTGCTGTTACAAATTAAACTAACATCAAAACCTAAGTAGTCATTGACTATATTCTGCCTTCTGATGATTTGATGTAATATGAAGTTACTGTATGTTATACATCCTTAGACTCATCTAAATTCCTCTCTATGGGTATGATTTTATTGATTTTCAATCATTCACAAATTGTGTCCACCACTTTCCCACCCTCCTGATTTCTGGGCAATTGCAATTACCCCTTTCATTCAAGATCCTTGAACGCATAATAGCCAAGGAAATTCACACTCATCTAAACTAAATTTTTTCTTTAGTAGGGCTTGGATTTTTATGACCTAAAAACCAACAGAATATGCTCCCTAAAAAATGCACTTATACCCTTAAATCTTAATATGTAGATTAGGCAATTACTAACTTATATAAATAAAAAATATGCCTGTATAAATAGGCTGACCATATTTCCTCGAGAAAATTGCAAGTCATTGTCCAAAATGATATTAAAGGCACACAAGTAAAATTGGCAATTGTTATTATCGCAGAAAAATCACCAATCGTATCACATAGCTGCCAAGTCTCCCGATTTTTCCGGGAATCTCCCGAATTTTAGCTTCATCCCTCGACCTCCCGAAAAGTTCTTAAATCTCCCTAATTTGTACAAAAATCACAAAAATCCCTAATTGTCCCTAAAAATTCCCCACTTCATTAAAAAAAAAATCCCCGCTTCTGAAAACAATTTCTAAGGAATTTCTTGTGGGGCATGAAGTCTTTTGCCCGTTTTTTTCTCCTTTCGAAATGACACACGTCGTAAATGGGGAAATTCCCTTTTTAAGGAAGTTTTACAACCCCTCTGATGGTAACAAGAAAGTTGTTTGTCTTGTCGTGCAGCGAAATAGCTTAGCAGCCAATAGTCCTGAATAATAATTGAAGATTATAGTTATATAGATTATAACTTCCTCTTTGTTGAAGTTACGTACGTGCGATAACAAAACATGAATATTGATAAGCAAAAAAAATGTTTAATCAATTTTAAAGATACTTATTCCCGATGAATTTCCTTTCATCAAACGTTCCAGAAAAGGGCAGACTTTCTTTTTGTACAAGTTGTGTTACGGACATAAGCATCAGTCATGGTGGAAAGACTGCCATCATCACTCATGTGAAATGAAAAAAAACATCAAGTGTCACAAAAAATCAGTGTTCTTCAAAAATCGATGCTTTTTCCCTTCATCTTCCGATGATTTTGGGGTAATTCGCGCAGAATGTTTGTTCACATCGTTTCTGATTGAACATATGTTTTTTAGATAATTTTAAAGTTTGGGCCTTCAGTTTCACTTGTTTTTGAGTAGGGATTTTTTTCCCTACGCTTTAACTTTTATGTGTGGGAAATCCCTTTTTTATTTATTAGGGAGTGGTTTTAGCATAAAATACGGGTCTGCATGAAAATCTCCCTAATTTTCATTTCCAAAAGTTGGCAGCTATGGTATCATTGCAAAAATTATGCCAGCATCAGTAAAATTGTCGATTATTACTAATATTGCCGAAAAATTGATTGTGGGGGGGGGGGGATAAAGCTAGTAAAGAGTGAGCTTGGAGAAAAAAATCCCCTCTTCATTGTTCTGCTGAAATATGGGAAATAATGCTAAAAAATATGCCTTAATTTCTGGAAAAATACCTTAAAAGAACTGAAAATCATGAAAAAATGTTCTATCACATAGAGATTGGGAAATATGTAAAATCATGAAAGAATATGCTAAGTGGTAAAAATCTTAGCCCTACTAATTACTATGGTTTCAGGCCATCATTATATGCATCATCTTGATTTGCTCTCATGAAAACATTCAGGACTTGTTTAGTGCCATGTATAAAAAAAAAGCTGATGTTTTATATTCATTCTTAAATTTTGCTAAAGAATGAATGAATTCGATAGATAGCAAACTAATCCTTAAACTCTTGAACTTTGGCCCTAGATATGCAGTTATTCAAATTCCAGAAGCTTTTCTCATAAATTGCAAGTGAAAATTCGTCTATTTCATGAAGTACGATTTCCCTCCCCCCCATCTTCATTTAACCCTTTCGTTGCAGAAATAGTTGGAGAAACTATGAAGCCCTGTTTACATGTGCAAGATTGGGGGTTGCTTTGATGATTATTGCCTGCATGACAACTCTTTGTCCTCTTGGGAAAAAAAAGGGGAAATAGAGATCTGTGTCAAAAGAGTCCCATCTTTGTTGCTGAATAATGGTGTTTGGCTTCAACCTCCTCACCCATAATCCTTTGTCCCGCGAAAACTACTGCTAGCTCCTCCCTCAGCCACCTTGAGCCAGCCGTTTCTGTTCAACCCATGTGACCAGTGAAAACTTCCAAAAAGAACAGGGGAGCCAGCATAAACTAAACGCCATGTAGACGACTGTACTGAAAATCCCTGCTACCTGTAACTTCCTAGAATATTTTATTTCTCATGTAAACAGGGCTTAACATGTATGTGTGCGCCATCTCATTTCAAGAATTTCATCTTAAAAAAAATTTTCAAATCATCAGAGGATGATTAAGCAGAGTACTATGCTTATCATCTATGGATGATGGAAGCTCTGTAATAGTTAAACTCCAGTACAACTCAGGGCCCAATCCCCTTTCATTATTTTTCATTGATGCTAATTTGACTTCTAAACTTACCTTAATTGCACCATCAGACTATTAAAAGATGGGTTTGTTATTTACTGGACTAAATATCATGGGACTGATCAGGAATCCCATAATTTGAATCTTATTTTAGACAAATTACCCCCTTGGTACCTTCAAACTGTTTTTATGACAGTTACCCGCAAAAGATTTCCCATTGAACTATATTCGACAGAAACTCAATAATTTATTAGTCTCAGTGGTTTCCCATTACAAAATATATTAGCACAAAATCTCTGGAGATTTTTATTTGGAATTTTGTTGGTTAATAACGGTAATTTATGTGGGGAGAAATAAGTCTAATTCAACCTTAGCTTAAAATGCATAAAGAAAAACTTACAACAAAAAAATTAATATAAACAAAATCCTGATAACTAAAATTTTTTCCCCATGTTACGTTATACTGGTCCCTTCCATACTTTGCAGAAGTGAAAACACATTTCCTGAATGATAATATTGTTTGTGATTCCAATAAGCAGCACCTACTGTATTATTTAATGTTTGACGATTACCAATTTTGATCATTATATAAAATAAAGCTTGTGTAGTTATTAACCTTTATAATCTCTTGCTTAGACCTCAGACAAACGATATCACATTGATAAATCAATGATATTCCTGCGATGACAGCTTTGGGGCTGTTCAAGTATTATGTCAGAAGATTTTAAGCCATTTTTGATTCTTCTCCCCCCCCCCCCCCCCCCCACATCAGCAAAGCAAAACTTTGTCAGCTCAGCTCCTACCTCATATTCTCATATTCAGATCAGAGACATTTGGTGGTGGGAGGGGGGGGGGGGGGTAGAAGGTTTAGAACTCAAAATTTCTCTAAGAAATTTATTGCGACCCACCTTTTAAGCCATATATGTTAAATCCATGGTCCTCTGGGTTGCCCCATGTGGCCCACCACCTCAAACCTAATTTTGTGAAAATGACTTAAGCGGCACGTTTACAGATTGCTAAAGTGGTCTGTGCCACAATTCCATGCATTTAAGCAGCCTGTGACACATTCACAGATCACTTAAATCCTGCGACACAATTCCAACACACTTCAGCGGTTCATGGCACATATAGAGATCCTGTATGTAATATGTAGAACAGTTTTAGAACACTTACGTAACTTGCAGTCCATTCTACATCACTTATGTTACCTGTGGCACATTTTCAAATTATTTAAGTGATCCACAGCATATTTATGGATCACTTGAGTGATACGCAGCACAGTTCTTGACAGTCCTATTTCTAGAACACTTGAGATGCCTGGACACATCACTTGAAGGATCAGCATAATACTTGAATAGTCCCTTTTAGCCACCAATGTGCACTATGCAATATACTCATAGTTAAACCAAACCACCAAAATTTCAGACTTCAGTCTGATCTAGTGATTGAAATTAAGTTGAGTTGCTCAAGTTTCAAGCTTGCCTTGTATCATTAAATTTTTTACATGTTTATTATAAGTGAACAGTAGCTTTTTTATTTGTAATATGTAACGACCTATGAAAGAGGGTATTTTTCTGCATATAAAAATTTGATGCCGATTTCTTAAAATCACAAAAACTTTGCAGGTATGTGATGAGCCTCACCCAATTCTAATAAAAGATATGTTGAAACATTGTGCCAATGGTGATATCGATGAAGCGTATAAAGTTATGTCCCACCTGTGGCGGTTGGGTTATGCTAGTGAAGACATAATCTCCAATGTATTCAAAGTTGCAAAGACACACGATATGCCAGAATACTTGAAACTTGAATTCATCAAGGTAGCTTTTTTTCTCCCTTATTTGCTTCGATTTGTGTCAAAGATTTTTCTGATTTTGTTTTGATTGAATGTCATTTACATTTTTTGAGAAAAATACACATCTCTTCATATTATCAAATGAGTAGCCGTATAAATAAACTGTATCACATCAATGAGATATGGTTTATTTACATGGCTGCTGTGCTGTCTTGTGTTCATGGTGACAGTCATTCATAGTTAAAAGAATTGATGGCAGGTGGCAGCACTACACAGAAACAAACTTCACGCTAGGTTCATCACACACATTCCAACATGTACAAAAGTGTTAGAAATTCTGCAGAGGAATATGGACGAGGTGCATGTGTGGTTTAGTAGTGGTCATAGTGACGAACCCCATCAGCAGCACTGTAGTAGTTGGCTAAAGTTTTTCCAACTTTCAGACGTGAATGCAGGTTAATTCCTCACTCCTCGCTCAGAATCTCTAGCCACAGAGCAGCAGACCCTGCAGTGGTGTAAATATTCAATCATTGCAGTTGCACTCATGCACTCCAATGCACTCATGCTTCATCTTTGGCAAGTTGAATGGAACAAGAACTCAACAAAAGACGCCTACAAGATACAACGTCGAGTGGCTTTGCGCAAGTGTGTATGGCCGCGAACAAAAGCAATCCTTTTAACTGAGCATGGTCCATTTCTGACATACTTGCAGCGCTTTGGACGATCATCTCACAATGCTTGTAAGTGTGGTGCTACGGACTCACTATGGCATTACGTCTGCCAATGTCCACACACATCAGCGTTTCATTTTGGTCAGATGTCACAAAGTCAGATGACGGCATTCAAAAGAAGAATACTAAAAAGTCTGATGAACTTCTCACGCATTCAAAATTTGATTCAATTTTCAGACCGTAACCTATATTTGCTGCACGACAAGAAGGGTGCACTATGGAAGAAGCGGGATGAATTTCAGCCTTCCAGACCAGTAAAGCTGATACTAGGGAGAGTATACAACTTGCAGGAACGTAGGGGTACTGGAAATTCACGAAACTGATACGTCGTTGAATGGCGAACTTTATTGGAGAAACTATAAACACTTAACATGTTAATGTGATGAATCAATGCCACCCATAATCCAGCTAGCCAGCCGATGTAGCTTCGGGAATGATGAAAATCTCCTAATTGCCCAGGAGAATTAAGACGTAGGATTCTTATGGAACAGAAATGTGTGCCTAGAATGAGCTAAAACATCTGGGTGTCCGAACATTGGCTGACTTGGACACTTGGACAAGGACATGTGACGGAAACATGACATCGATTCGTCATTGTACGGCCTACACGACTAGTGACATCCAACGAATGCGGACGGACCGCCACCAACGGAATTTGATTATCGAGTCCGGACATGCCCCAAGGACGCTATAATATCAATTTAGATTTTTGCCTTCTAAGATTTTCTTTCACATTTTGCGAAAAATGCAACCATACCTTAAACCCTGGTGTGTGTTTATTTACAGAGAAACTAAAAAGTCTTATTATATTGGTTATCCATTGCTTTATTATTGCATAAATAGCTGTAGCAGCATATTTTATTTTAATTCTAATCATTTACTGGTATTTCACTATTTAAAACAGGAGATTGGAATGACGCACTTGAGGATCACACAAGGTGTGCAGTCTCTTCTCCAACTTTCTGGACTGATAGCAAGATTATGCAAAATTGTTGTGAAGATGTGAAATTTCAATGTCAAGAGAGTTTAACATGATGGGTGAATATACATGCTGTCCCAAATTGTTTGCAAAGTGAATATTTCTGACCATTGACTTTTGATACATACTTTCAGTTACAAAAAGTTTGCACATATCATTTGAAGTTACTTAAAATCTCAAAATCTGCTTGAGAGGTATACAATAGAGGAAAAAATAAATGAACTTTTGTCCCTGTGTCATAGCTGCCAAGTCTTCCAAATTTTCGGGGAGTCTCCCGAATTTTTGCTTTATCTCTCGACCTCCTAAAAAGTTCTTAAATCTCCCAAATTTTTACAAAAATCACAAAAAATCCCTATTTGTCCCTGAAAATTCCTACTTCATTTATAAAGAATTCCTGCTTCTGAAAACAATCCCTAATGAATATTTTGTGGGGCAAAAAAAAGGCTTTTGCCTTTCTTTCACACCCCCCCCCCCCCCTTTGAAAATGACATCACACGTCATAAGTGGGGGAATAGTGGGAAATTCTTTTTTAAAGAAGTTTTACAAATGCTGTGATGGTAACAAGAAAAGTTGTTTGTCTTATTGTGCAGAGAAATAGCTTAGCAGCCAATAGTCCTGGATAATAATTGAAGATTATAGTGATGCGCATGTGGTCAACACTTCCTCTTTTGTTGAAGTTATGTACATGTGATGACAAAACATGAATATTGATAAGCAAAAAAATATTTAATCAATTTAAAGATACTTATTCCGATAAATTTCTTTTCATCAAACATTCCAGAAAACACTGACTTTTTCTTTTTGTACAAGTTGTGTTAAGGACATAAACATCGGTCATGGTAGAAAGACTGACATCATCACCCATGTGAAATCAAAAAAACATTAAGCCAAGTATCACAAAAAGTGAGTGTTCTTCAAAAATTGACGCTTTTTCCTTCATCTTCTGATGATTTTCGGTAATTCATGCAGAATGTTTGTTCACATCATTTATGATTGAACACAATATATGTAATTTTTAGATCACCATTGAAGTTTTGCCCACCAATTTCACCTGTTTTTTGCTTAGGGATTTTATTCCCTACACTTTAACTTTTATGTGTGGAAAATCCATATTTTATTTGGAAAACTCCCTTTTGTATTTATTAGGGAGTTGTTTTAGTATAAAATATGTGGTGGTCCCCACAAAAATCTTCCTAATTTTCATTTTCAAAAGTTGGCGGCTATGCTGTGTGTTCAAAAACCCGATTAGAAAAGTTGAAGCCAAAAAAATCCATGTTTCCATATATAGCAATATTCACTGAGATTTTCGAAAAACTGGAGAAATTTGGGGGAAAACAACATTAAATGTGGGTAAAACGGTTTTTCTGCATTTAGAGCCATTTTTTTCTCAACTTTCCATTTTTTAATTCAAATATTTCTCTGAATATAACACTTGGAAACGTGAATTATTATTTTTTTTTGGCATCAGAGGAGAGAGGGCAACAACTTTCAATTGGGTTTTTGAGCACACTATAAAAAGTTTTTTCATGTATACAACCCCTCAAACAAATTTTGAGATTGTAAGTAACTGCACACATCATTTAAAAATGTTTTATAATTGAAAGTATGTTTTGAAAGTCAATGGTTACAGAGATATCTGCTGTAATTTGGGACAGCCTGTATAATTTACATGTGCATGCTCAGTACCTATTTCAAAGCACAAGTTCTGTCCACAGTTCAGTGCATTTCAAAATTCTTGTTGCATGATTTAAAAAAAAATATCAGATTGAAACATGAAATATAAATTTATTTTGTACCAAAAATAGTTTAGCAAAAAGTTTTTAAACTATTATAAATTTCAATTAAGCAGTCTGAACTGGCTGTAACAAAATCAAATTTTAAAGTTGTAGAGGTAAACTTATCTCATTAAAGATCCTGCCTATTTAACACATATTCTTTTATCTTTTATCTCATTTTCAATGCTTGTTGACTTAGGCTGGGATTACACCATAAAAGTTTGATCAAAGATCTTTCTAAAAATGCAACCAATAAGTCTATTGGTTACAATTGCTCAAATGTGTGTGACTGATTGGTTGCATTTTTCAAGTTTTATAAAAGAACGTTTATAAAATTTTTATAGTGTAACACCAGCTTTACACTGATTGGCTTTTAAGCCCTCCATTATAAGGTTTTTATTCTTCAATTTGTTATGATAGTTCTAAAGCTACTGCTCAATACTGATTTTATTGCAGAAGATATTTCAGTGATTTTAGGATGCTAATTCCAAATCTGGCATTGGTTTTTATCAGTTTATCTAAAAAACTAGATCCAAAGTGAAAATTGAATGTCAATCGTAATATATAAGCAACATACAAATCACACTGAAACTGCATGAAATGTAAATCAATAATAAACAAAAGATCAAAATTGCAGAGCATTGATGTCTGCTGATATAAGTATAATAATATAGTGAATAAAATAGGAAAATAAATAAAGTAAAAATTCAATGCTAAAGTTAGTGGATGTAGACTTCTTTGAAATGTTAAGAGTATGTATTATCTAAAAAACTAGAGCCGATTTGGCAAAACCAACGCCAGTTTCAAAATCGGCAACTCCAATATACCCATAAATCATTAAGATTTCCTTGGCAACTTGAATTTTTTTATTATTTTTTTAAAATCAGTGCTACATTCCAACACCTAAATGGTCTGTTTCGGTATAATTAATTTTTGTTGTGCTTGCCTCTCATAAAATGTTTATTCTTTATTGTATATATATTTTCCTTTCACTTATGTATCTCACCATGTAACAATTTGCTCCATGTGATTTTGTACATATACAGGGTCTTTATAATTAAAGTTCCACTTTGAAATGGCCATAAAAGGAAAAGTACTGAAAGAATGTTATCAAACTTGGTAATAGTTTACACGAGATCATAGGATTAAATTTTCGACAAAAAAAACCCTCACCACCAGCAGGAAATGGCTCTGTGTGCAATATTGTTAAACTAATTAAGACATGAAGGCATAAGTTTAAAATGCTTTTAATCGTTCCCAAAACGTATTACAAAGCATGTTCAATGTGGCTTCCACCATTTTCTGAAAGCAAGTTGAATCACATTACTGCATTCTCAACAGTAGCTCTTAGCATATCCAGGCCTAGAAGTGAAAATTTGAAGAAAAAAGTAAGAAAAATAGGAACACCATTGACAGAAAATAGGAGGGGAAAAAATTGAATTCCCAAATTATCATAGCACATAAAAATGTTGTGCCATTGAGATTCACACCTTATGTATATTTTAATTATAGTATTATCTATAGATAATTTTAAGAAACTCAAGTTCTAACGAATTTAAAAATCTTTCATTTCCACAGAATGTAGTATCGGAAACAATGTAAATAGCAAAACTAAAAAGAAATTAATCAAATTTCTACTGTTACTTAAAAAGTCCAATTAATGATTGTGTTTCATTCTCCCCCCCCCCCCCCATGCTTTTCGAAGAAAGAAAAAAAAAACTTTCTAGGTGCTATAGAAATATAACACATGCATGGTTAGCGCTGTGTGCAATATTGTTAAATGAAATAAGACATGAAGGCATCGGTTTAAAATGTTTTTAATCATTTCTAAAACAAAACTTTGTGGGGTTATGCAAAATCGCAATGGCTACATGGCTTACGGTAGGAGGTATGCACATTAGAATTATGCAAATGCGCTTTACATGTCATTTGGTTTTTCAGCTATAAAATTTATCCTCATCAGAGCTCTCATTTTTACGAGTCGATGATGTCTGTATCAATGCAAGACCATGATTTTCTCGTTAAGAGATATTATGAATGCTATAGCAATGAGTGGCGTGCTTTGCAAAAGTATCATACCATAAAACGAATACACCAAGGGCCAATGTGACACCACAGGGTTTGAGGAAACTGATGCCAAAGTTTGTTATCTGTTGCACCTAGGCGGGGAAGAAAGCCTGTTTCTGTGGAAACCGAGGAGGCTGTTGCATTAACAGTGGAGGAAGCAACAATGGAAGGCGCACACAGGATGTGCAGCATAAGTGCTGTTGCAAGGTGAATGGATTTACCATTGAGTACAGTGTACAAAGTCATTTGTAAAGTGCTGCTGTGCTACCCATACAAAATCAAACTTGTTCAACAACTTGAACCTAACGATCCTGCTGTGAGAGTATCTTATGCTTTGGAATTCCTTGCATGGATGGAGTTGGACGAACATTAGCCATGGAACATTTTGTGAATGGATGAGGTCCATTTTTACCTAAATGGGGATGTCGAACACCCATAACTGCAGGATTTGGGCCAAAAAATCCCTCATGTTATCCACCCAGTTCCATGGCATTCGCCTAAAGTCACCATTTGGTGTGGTTATGACAGCTAGTGTCATAATTGGACCATTTTTCTTTGAAGAACAATCAACAGTTGGGCCGATGACAAGCACTCTGACTGCTGTTCGCTTAGAGTCGATTTTAAGATGGTTCATGATACCTGAACTTCAGCAACGGGGCAGTTTTACACACCATGATTTTTATGCAGGACAGTGCTCTCCAACTCACATTGGTACATATATCAAACAGTTACTTCAGCACCATTTCATGGATGACCGGATTATAAGCAGACACTTCCCATTTCTTGCCACCCCGGCCACCAGACCTCAGTCCCTGTGACTTCTGGCTATGAGGTTGTCACTGCTTTTGGTGATAACCCAAACAATTTGGCGGAATTAAAAAATGTTATACACCAACATGTTCGTAACATTCCTCCTGATATGCAGACCCGCAGCTTTCCTATTTTTTCCTACTTTACAGAAATGTCCTCCTATTTTCCTACTTTACAGAAATGTCCTCCTATTTTCCTATATTCCAGGAATTTCCTCCTATTTTCCTGCTTTCCAGGAATTTCCTCCTATTTTCCTACTTTCGCAGCAGTCTTCCTTTTTTACTCCAATTCTCCCCTACTATTCCTATTTTATCCCTCCCTTCCTTTTGTTTACAGCCAATATCTCACTAGGAAAATTCCGAGAAACCGCAAAATGTCGCTGCTTTCCCTCCCTTTTTTGACGTGTTTTATTCACATCACAATTCACTACTGAAAAAGAAGAAGGAAAAAATTTTGAGTTCCACTGGAGTAGGAGACGACGACAAGCCTATCTTTTCGCCGCCCTCGCTTTAGGCCCCTTTCACACGAACAATTTCAAACTAAAGATCTTTAGTTTGAAATTTGTGCATAAAAACTTTTTTTTTCACAATTTTTGTAATTATTTTTCTCCACCCCTGATTGAGTGCTCATAGGCAGCCTAGAGCCATTCTTTGGTGGTTTAATCTAGAGCCCCATAGAATATATAGGTATAAAGATGCCTTCAGTTTGATCCTCACAAGTAGTCGATAGGAGAAAGTATCTTAAAATATTTTCAAAAGATTTTGAAAAAATATTTATATATAAGATCTGTCTGTTTGGAAAATATGAAAGAAATATTCCAAAAAAAAAAAACCACATCCAGTGATGTTCCAAAAAAAAAAAAAAAAATTCAGGAGATATCAAAGACTTTTGCAAGTAGAAAAAGGGGAGGGATGGAGACTTTCAAAATGTGTGTGCTTAGAAATATTCACATCACATTTCTGTCTTAGGCCAGGATTACACTATAAAAATTTTATAATTCTTTTACAAATGCAACCAATAAGCTGAGCGGTTGCATTTGCTCGAACGTGACCGATAAATTTATTTGTTGCTTTTTTCAAGTTTTATAAAACTTTCATAAACCTTTTAAAGTAAAATCCCATCCTTAGATTAGTTAGTTCAGAAATATAAAGTTTCACTTTTTTTTAAGTTTATAGACTCAATATCATGTAAAATATACAAATATACTTGTAGGTATCGGGAATAGGGGGGGGGGGAGACACCCCCCCCCCCCCCACACACACACACACAAAACTATTCAAGTGCTTAGGGCCTTCAAACGTCTTAATCTGGCCCTGATTGAACGCTATATGTGGATAACGTTGTTTAATAAAAGTATTTAGTTGTAAAAGTTTAAAAAAATTAAAAGATTAAAAAATTAATATTTGAAATAGTTTTAAATATTTAAAAAGAAAAAATTAAAACATTTTAGTTAAATTTAAAAGTTATTAAAGTATGTAGTCAATTAAAATATTTGTAATGAATTACAGAACGGCTTATAATTTTGGTCCCGACTGTGGCAAATGTATAAAATTGTAAAGTATGAACAAAATGCAGTTAAAGCTGCTATATCTCCATCTCAGAAGGAAACGGATAGATAGACGTATGTGGATACATCCTATTAATGAACAGGAACCTTTATATGGTGTTTTTAAGGGTATTTATGGCAAATGATTAAAAAAATTCCTAGCAAAATTTCATCTGTAAAAAAGTAGCCAAAGATGCGGACGAATTCGATCCGCGTTGTGTGAATAGCTTCGAATAACCTAATGTACAAAACTTGTATGTGCAGATGCGGAGCCCGCACTTAGGTTTTGACACATGCGGACGACATCCGGACCCGCATGAACACTTCGAAGTTGCGGGCGAATTTCGCATCGTCTGAAAAGGCTCCGTATATACCAATTGTTAAAACTTCTGCCGTATGAATCCCTATTTACCGTATTTTTATGAAGAAAATATGGTATGTATTTATCGTGTTGTGTATGGTACTGCCTATGGTACGGCCAATGTCCGAAATTCGGGCTTTCGCCATGCTTCAACCGTTTCGAAACAACCGCTCCGCAAACGTTAAAACGGCATTCCTGTTGAAATTTTATCGGTAGAAAAGAGCATCATGCATATATGCAATTAACCTGGGCAAGAAGAAGAAACCGTATGCAAATCTGCGTCACAGTGAATAAAAGGCGCGGACGCCAGCCCTGTGGAGTTATTCTAGCGTGCAACCGCGTGCGCGCGTTCTAATAGTTGTGCACCACCCTTTAATTGAAGTTTCAAACGATTCGTTTGAAACGAATGCATGAAATAACGATGATTTCAATCCTTGAATGAAATTCCTCCAAGGTGTTTGATTGGGACGTTGATCAAGTGTGCGCGAGCACGAAATCGGACAAGAGCATCGAGCACTCTGGGTACATTAGGGAGATGCCTGCCTTAGATTTTTTGATTTTTTTTCTTCTTTTTCTGCGTCCTGCGATCGCATTTATAGTGCTACAGGTACCGTTCCAACGCCATTTATGTGTGTGTGTTTTTTTAAAACGCTTTTTTATTTATATGCTTTATATCACTTTGCGATGTATAAAAATAAGTGTTGTCATTCAAATTTTTTTAGTTGTGGCCGTAACCGCAAGAGCTAGGGTTTCGTTTTTCCCATATCCTGAAGCGCGCACACTGAGAAACACCTGCATCTCGAATTTCATCCAAATTGCGGCCGCTAGGGCTTGTATATCGGGACCTTTTTCATTATTATGTATGAATATACAGCTAATTTAATATATGCAACGGCTCTCACTGCCGCTTTTTTTGAAGATAAATTCTCCCCACTTTTTAATAACAGATCATGAAGTTTTTTTTTAATTTAAAAAAAAAAAACCAATATATTTTTTTGAATCTTATTGGGACGTCGCGGGCCGCCACTAATTCCTTCGGGGCTGTGAGTTTGAAACCTCTGCTCTACAACGATATTTCTTTTGAGCTGATTTCGAAACTGTTGTAACGACATTTTTTATATTTCCCTCAAAATCACTTCAATAGGGTGTTTCAAAAAGAATAATCGAGTTTCACGCAGTTGCCGACAGGTAGCGCTAACGCTCTTCCTTCGGCCGCAACTTCAGTGGTTGTCAAGAGGGCGACTGCACAACAGAAATCATTTTGTGTTCTAAGCTTCGCGAAGTGTGAGTCCGCAACAACTGTCCATCGTGCTTTCCGTCGACAATACCCTGGTGTTGAACTTCCTACCGCTCAGAGCATTAAGCGATGGTATAAAATAAACAATTCCGAAACACGAGTTGTCTGTGTAAAGGGAAATCCCCTGGCTGTCCCCGCATGTCAGACGAAAATGTGGAGCGCATCCGACAGAGTTTCGCACGTAGTCCACAGACATCCACTCGCAGTGGATGCAAACATGCTCGCAAAAGTTTTGGACGAATTTAGCTACCATATACGTATATACATATGCCGTGTATCCCAAGCATGGCCTACACAAGGGGTGGGCTGTCAAGGGGCCCGGGACGATTTTCACCAATTTTTTCGCTTTTTCACGTTATAAATTCATCATAAAGGGGTCCGCGAAAGCTCCCAGCCTGGGGGCCATGATCCCAAGGTGGACATATTGAGCGCCTTTAATTTGGTTTGCAAAAAAACTTTGATTAGCCATGTAAAATATAAAATTAATCATAAGTGACTATATGTTAAATATTTTTCGTACGCATTTCAAATCGGGTGATTCTCTTTGAAACACCCTGTATTTTTAAATTCTTCACCAGTTTTTGTTCTTTCGAGGGGGTCCAATAACACTGGCATTTTGCTCTATCTACCCTTTGAAAGTATTGATGAAGTTGCTGTAATGATACTTTCTATGTAGTACACAAAAGTGTTGAGCGATAAACTACTTTACAGGGGCAAAACAAATTGCTGAATTTTATTATTAGCCCTTCAGAGAGGGCGGCAAATTTGAGGAAATGGTCAAGAAAATTTTTTTAAATGTGGAAAAAATTTCATATGACTTGCAAGCGGTGAAACCATTAATCTGCGTCTGCCTATAGAGCACAGTTTCCCAACTTTTTTTGTTTCATCCTCCCCTTCTTCAGAAATTTTTTTCTCCCATCGCACCAAACGCAATCCAACCCATAGAATCCTGTTATACCCATAGCTTCTATTGTTCTCCAGAGGACGTTAACGCCCACCTTGAGAATCACTGGCCTAGAGAGTGAGGGATTACGTAAGTGACCAAACGAGCAACCTTACAGTGGCAATCTCGAGATATCTCGGGTCCTTGAAACTCAAAACGGAAACGCATATGCTGTTGTAAGGTTTTCTTCTCCTGATGACATGTATCCTCCCCCCACATCCTGTCAATCAACTGCCAGTAGGCGGAGTCAGTTTTCCTTCAAAGTCTGATAACAAAAGGGGAGAGAGACGATGCTTTTCTTTTCCCTTCGAGGTAGTATACGATTAAGCATACAGCAGAAATAAAAGAAAACGATCGGTTTTTCCCCTCTTCTTGCTATTATTATTTTGTACTAGCTGATACCCGGCGACGTTGCCCGCCCCGTAAGAAAATGAATATATGTATAGCTTATTAATTATTTGTTAATCAAAATATTTCTGTATTAAGTAAGAAAAAAATTACTTTTATTTTTAAATATTTTAATTAAAAACTTCAGGCAATCGCTTGTGGATACACAATATTTTTTGTTTTCCCATCTGGTGTGTAGATGCACAAACTTTTAGGATTACCAACACGCGAACAGGCGACGTAAAGCTGTCCGTGTGAAAAACAGGGCTCAAGTAGGTTGATACCTGCCACTGCTAACAACTGGCCTTGCGCTTTGTTGATTGTCATGGTAAAAGCTAAATGAATCGGGAACTAATCGCTTGAAAGTGAATGGCATTTCTTCAGTGATAATTGGGATACGTGGAATGAAGACGTCTTCTCCTCCAGCACATTCAGTTAGAATCGTTGCTTCAGTGATGTAATTGTGCAACTTCTTCACGCAGAGTCTGTTGCTATTGCAGAGTATCGGTGTCGACAAATTTCTTAAAAGCATTACAGGTGCTCCGACTTTGAGGGTCAAGTTGTGTGGTGACACACCCGCAATATCCACAGATACAGCACTGTCTGCGATGTGTCTGTGACAGTGTCAACCGATTTGTAAGATGTGGAGTCTCCCGGAATAATTTTTAGGATTTTTTCGTTGATTTTGTTCACACAGTCATTTTTTTGGTGCCAGAATCGCTCTCTCACAAAGCCACTCATGGTTTCGGTGATTTTGTTGAATGTTTGGGAAGACTTTGTCTGCAAGTTCTTGAACTGAATTTAACAACTGGCAGAATCCATTTGGGAACGGAATGAGTCCAGTGCTTGAGTCTACGGGAATTCTTCCATTGCCAAGTTTGATCAACTGATGTGAAAATGATAGCAGTGCTGAGTCATTTTGCAGTTGAACTCGCATGTGGGTGGATAATGATAACTTTTTAACTTCGTACCAGAGTGTCAACTTTGTGCCTGATTTTTTTAAATTGAAACTATACCTATACGATGGGCGGTTGATAAGATAAAGGCCGCATTATCACTTACAGAACACCCTGTATGAAACCGGCTAGCTGAAATACCCGGCGCTTCCCGGGTTTTCTTCAATTACTGGGAGGATTGGAAAAGTGACTAACCGTTATAAAGGAATAAACTGTTATAATAACAGAATTAAAGGTGTGAGAAACCATTGTAAAGGCATATATTCCCGTCTGAAACGCATTGTTGGAAACCACGGTAACCAAAGTTAAGACGCCTTCATATACCTTGTATTAAGGAGTTCTAACCAAAGTAAACGTTCCGAAAGTGATTGTTGAAGCCCCAAAACCATTGTTGCCCGGCAGTTTTTCGCCCATTTCGGGCATTTGCCCAGCTCTGACGAACTTTTAAAGTAGCCTACGGTTCAATCCCGGACCTGTTTGGTATATATGCAAAATCTGGCGACGATCGGTCTAAAACTGTAGATTTGTATAAAGAGCATACATACATACTTTCACATTTATATATAAGATTGGGGGGGAGGGGGAAAGGGAAGAAAACATTTATCGGCTCGAATAGAGTGAGAAAATTCTTGAAAAAAGATGGCGATTCACAGAAGGTTTAGTGATTTCCAATATGGCAGTTATAAAATGCGGATCAGAATTTAAAAAACCGCTTAAAAGGAGTTAATCAACTAATCAGTTGTAATTTTCCGCTACGAATAAATACTTATACCGTATTTTTTTCCGCATAATCCGCGGATTATCTGTTAAAAAAGTGGTTAAACATAAAAAAAAATGATTATTACCTACCGCTGCGGACAATCTGCAGAAAATGATGCTATTAGCTTGATGAGTATTCTGATGAATCTGAAGGTTTTGATTGAACTGTAAATTTTGTTATTGTTTTTGTGTGTGTAAATAATGTTATTGTTTCATAAATAAATTTCATCAGTTTGCATACCGTTGTGTGTGTGGATCAATTATTGAAACACAAGGTAAGTTTTTTTCTTCTTTTAAACCCTGCGAATAATACCAACACCACTTACAGAGCATCATGTTCTATAGTGGTGTGTCTTGATAATACGCCACCGCGGATTATACCTTTTTTCCCCCTTTAAATTTCGCATGCGGATAATACACAGGAAAATACGGTAAATGCATCTTATGTGGGCACTGTACTAACACTGTACTTCAATGCTCTAGATCAATTTCAAAGATTTCATACAATGTTTAGGAGAATCCAAAAGAAAACAAATGAAAATTACAATTTTACAAATCTGGTCTCTTGGAGTTCGTTATAACGGGATTTGACTGTACAAACCATGAGTTGTAACAAAGAGAAAACTGACATAGTAAGTGATAGCAGTCAATATATTTTCATAATTATCAAGAGTTTTTGACATTTTGTGGGAAATTGTTTATCCTATATAGATAAATTGAATAATTTAAAATATTTGCTGTCCCCTTGAGCTTCAAATTATCTAAGTTCAAATGTAATAGAAATTTTCATCAAGTTAAAAATAAGTGATCAAAAATAAAGTAAAAGACATTTTCAGACTTAATTTGTTCCCTTTAATTTCTCATTTCATCACATTTTCCATGCAATATATAGATATATATGTATATATAATAAATATTGCACTTATAACAGCAAAACGAAGCATACTATCATCATCACATTCAGCGTTCAACAGACAAGTACACCAACAAGCAAAAAACTTGCTTTCCGAAGCTTTTAAACCACAATTTTCTTATTTTACCTTTTTTTTCATTTAAGGAAAAAACAAACGGTAGCTCTCGTAGATAATATTTTCAGAGCTAAACAGTAAGTAAATAAATAAATCTTTATATATATGTGTATATAGATATATATGTATTTCATTTTTCTTAATAAAGATGACAATGTTCTACAAAAAAGGAAAAAAAAAACCAACTAAGTATATATATTTTTATATGTTTTAGAATGTGATTGAATTTTCTTTTACAGGAATGCAAAATTCTGGAAACATATCTACTAACATTCAAATAATTAACAGCTTTGCCAAAAAAAAAACTAAAGAAAAAAAAAATCACAGATAAAAGCAGATCGTTACTCATATATAACTTTGTAAAATATCTAAAAAAAGTAAACATATAATATAAACACTGTAACACTGACTAAAACGTAACAAATTTGTAACGAAACTTCAGATATGCAACACTAGGAATATAAATAAATCACAGCGAAATAAAAAGAAAAGCGAGCTCGCAACTCACTGAACACACAAAAAGATAAAAATGCTGAACTATAAAGGATTGCGCCAGCAAGTGAAGGAGGAAGGGGAAAAAATAGAGCGATGTAACTAAATAGCTTGAACTTGATTATGATGAATATTCTTTGATATCGGTCACTGATTGTAGATTTGATCAGCTACCTGAGCTTGCTGCGGTGCTCTGGTCTTTCTCTGTCGAGCCATATGTTCGCCGTGGGACTGTTTGAGGGATGGCAATGCGCCGGATGCCTTGTGTTGATAATGCAAGTCATATCTTTTAAGAGAAAAGGAGAAAGTTTAATTGTTGACACGTTTCAAAAAACTCAGCTATGTTTTTCCTCTAAGCATAAAAATATGGTTTTTAAACTTTACTAACAATGCTTAAAATGCACTTGAGCTGACTTAAAATTATACGTGAGGTTTATTCAAAAAGTATTCAATTATAATTTTTCACACGTGAACTAATGAAGCTAGGTAGGCATGGTTTGGTGAGCAAATGTAGACAATCCTAGTGCACGTGATTGAATGTTTTCTTGCTGACAGACTGCCAATGAGTGAGGCAGTGTAAGTGAATGAAGTTGCATTTTAGTTTTTGGCAAAATGACAGGAAAAACTTGATCAATGCCTACTGCATTAACCATGATGGTGTCAGAGAAGACCATCAGCTTGACTTTGACATTGCATCTCCTAAAGCCCTCATCATCAGCAAAATGGAATGAACGATCCATTCTAATGCTAATGCTCCACTCGTCTGCAAGTTCTCTGATCATGATTCAATGATACTTTTACTTTTATTACCAGATGTGCCTCACTCCCCCGTCCGATACAGACATCAGAGCGTTCCCGATTCAATGATACTGCATCACCAGAGTATATTCACTTGGTCAATGACAATCTCATTTCTGAATGTTGAGGGCGTACCAGAACATGCATCACTCTCCATTGATGTGTGGCCCTCTTTGAAGCAGTTGTACCACTCCTTTATCTGTGTGTTACCATTTCTTTATCTCTGAAGGCCTGCAGAATCTCGTGGATTGTTTCCACCATGAAAGCACTAACTTCACACAAAATCACAAAATTTAATGCAGTAGCATTGTTCAAGATTTTCTGCCATTTTGTCAAAAACTGAAAATGCGATGGTACCCACTTTTACTTACACTCATCAGTGGTCTGCTGGCGACTGGCAGACAGGAAAAAAAATTCAAGCATGCATACTAGGATTGCTTACATACATGCACCAAACCACAGCTCCCTAGCTTCATAAGGGGAGTACCCCATATGAAAAATTAAGAGGGGGGGGGGGGGTACCCCACATGAAAAATTATGAGCAGATATTTTTAAAAAACAATGAAGTATTGCTTGAAACACTTTTTTTTTTCCATTCCTGAGAAAATATACTAGGTAAGGGGCGTGAAAGCATCGACAGAGTTTAATCCTGAATTAAGTTCCCTCCAAGAAAAAACTGGAGGCAAAAGGGAATTTCAGCTAAGGATCCTTATATGCATATAATTTTTAAATTTATACAATAACATAGAAATCAGAAGATAAATTGAGCAAGTGGCTTCAATTTTTTTTCTTTTTGTGAAGAGGACACACACACAAAACAAACATTCTAATCTTGCAAATAAAGCATTTGTGTGTCCCCTTACTTTTCTTTGTTTCTTGCTAATTTTCTTTGGTACAGCCAACAACATTTCACGAAAGAAAGAATTTTACTTGGACACAAAGGCTACTAACAGGACCGAGCAAATGTGGCTGTTGTTGGGAAGTTACCGTTGTAAGAGGTTCAGTACTCTTGAAACATACTATATTTTTTGATTGCTTGCAGAATTATAACAACCCATGCTGTAATTAATTTTAAGAAGTTGTTTTGCAGCCCACAACATTTATTTTGCATTGAAGATGCATGAATTTTCCAGGACTTTCTGACTGTCCATTGTTAGTTTCATTAAAAAATTTCACGAAGAAAAATACATACAGAGCACGCCATAATCCTTGTATCCTGGGACATGTATTCTTCAGATCAGACTCATCTTCCGAGGCAATCAGCTATGTTTTGTTTTTATCTAGGACAGTATTTTTCAATTAGTGCTTACCCAGGCATCAGGGCTGTCTTAAGAGCATCGTGGTCTCCCGGTCCAAGTGATTTTTCTGAAGCCCTACCAAGTAAGTTTGGATGCTTACTCTTGAAAATTTCAACAAGATCTCATTTGTGTGAGGATTACTTCTCTTGAGGTACCTGGGTGGGCCTCATGTATTAAGGTGGTACTGTAACGAGGAACGTTACTCCCCGGATTCTATTTTTATCTTTCCAAAATAATTTCATCAGACAGATGACAATAATGATATGACAACCTTTTCGTTTTCTTAAGTGTTTTAATTCGGAATTAATCTTTATATTTTACAACATTTTAAGTCTGCCAAACATGCATCAGTAAATTTGCTTTAGAGTTTTAGCTTTAATATATCACAGATTTCAAACGTTCTCACCCGATCGGTCCATCGATTACAGCCTTCTGGATGTCACTGTCACAAGAACAGTTCACTTCTTCATTTATCCATGCGATCTCCTGGAGAGGGGGAGGCTCTATTGCAACAGCATCACACGTCCGAAGAGATGAACCTGACGAATAACCCTTCACGGATGAGAGCCGACATCTCGTAGACACTTCAACACAGGCTGAGGGATTTTTGACTAGATAAAGAGGACGATCAACTGATCAAACAGTGCCGAAGCAACCTGCTGGATCATCAACTCATGGCTGGAACAAGGCGGGATGAAAAGGAATATAACAATCAACGTCCGAGGACAAACGACCAACGTGTCTGTTCGTTGCACACTACCGGCATATAAGGGAAAATTTCCCCATCTTGCATTACCGGAACCAATTTCTCTCTTTTTTTTCTTTTTCAAACCGAGCACAACCCAGGTCTATTGCCATAGGCAATTTACTACCTAGTGAGACCAGAACCAATCTGTATCGAGACTCTGCGGTGCTAGGATCGCCGTAACATTTGAGAAATTCACATGAACTAAAAATATTGCATGACATTCGGCATCTGGCAACGCAAAAGATCGTGACATGGCGGCCGATCGGCGCCACATGATCTCGCCGATCGATCCCAGAATTAATGTTAAAGGTAATAAAAATATAAAAATGACTAGAAAAGGACCATTTCCGGCGGGCCTAAATGGTAACGTTATAGTACTGCCAGGCATCTTTGATCAAACAGCATGGAAAACAAAGAGTCTGTGGTCTACGACATAGCCACTTGCCAAATTCTGACCCTAAATTCTGCTTTGTTCTTTCTGAAACCCATCTAGTGCACCCATTAGCACATACTCAAGGAACCTCTGGGCTACGCGGTTTCCAAAATGTGGTTAACCACATTTTGGAAACCACTGGCGTAGGAAAGAACCCGTAGTTATTTTTATGTTCAAAGGGTTCAAGGAAGGAAAAACTCATTCAAAGCAAATCTTTAAGGTTATTTTCCTTATGTTATAATATGTCATTTATCTTTCATTTTAATTTTCAAAAGTGGCCGTTATTTGGAAATCATTGTTCAGAGGTTAACCTTAAAGTTAATCTAATGGGATACGTTCTGTTCTATGAAAATTTGGCAGCTGTTCAGAAGTTACCGTTCTTCTGAGACGACAGTTACGAGAGGTTTTACTGTAGTTAAATAACAGATTTTAAATAAACTCACTGATTATGATGCATGTAATTTTGTAGTTGGTTGCGTAAAGGCAATCGTGGCAACCTGGCATGTTGCTGCTGTTGTGGATATTCACCTTGCGGCTGCTGAACCATGCGATGGTGATAATTGTAACTTCTACGATTCTCCATATATCCACCATTTCCTCCTCCTTTGCCCCAATATTTTCCAGAATGGTCACTATGGTGCCCCTCACTACTCTGTACACGAGATGGGATAAATGAATCAAAATAAATTTTAAATGTATAAGTTATTAAAAAAAATATCACCCACAACATTAACAAATCATATAACAAAGATATGTCAGATTATGAATGCAATATGAATGCTTTAACCCAGAAGTCTTCAACCGTTCAGACAATGAGGGCCAAATTAAAACTTTCCATGAAGCCAGAGGGCCATCAAGTTATATTTCTGTATTTAGAATTTGTAAGATAGCTCTAAGACTCACAAGGATTTAATGTAATGTACAGTGATGTCTTAACAGATAGGCTAACAGAGGCACACAGAGAGACACACCCCCGCTGTGGTGGTCGAGTGGTTATAGTGCCGGACTCGTGATGCGAGGATCCGGGTTCGAACCCCACAGTGGTGGTCGGCTGAAGTTGGTTTTCTGTGGTTCCCAACTTCAAGGCGCAAATGCGAGCCGATCTCCCCGTTAAAAAGTCTCGCCACAGAGAGCAACAGTCCTACAACGGTAACTCATTCAACCATAACACTTCACTCATAGTTAGTAAAACTGGGGGCAGATGACAGCACTACACATAACAAGCATTATACAGAAACAAACTTTACGTTAGGTTGCACTACACGTACACGCACATTCCCGCATTTACCGATTCGTTGGGGGGTTCCGCGGGGGGGGGGGGGGTTGCATGTGTGGTGTAGCAGTAGTAGGTAGGGGCTCGGGGATCCATGATGTTCTTAAGTCAGCCACCTCGTTGGGCAATTTGCCTGTTGTGGCGTTGTATTTGTATTTGTATTTGTTGTATTTGTATTTTATTAATTCTGAAACACTTTCATAAATATGAATTTTCAGAAATTTTCTTTAATAAAATATGAGTTTTTATCAAATCAAAAATTATTGCTTTCATTAAATATGGATTTTCATTAATTCAAAAATTATTTTCTTTTACTACATATGCATTCTAATTAATTCAGAAATACTTTTCTTTCATTAATTAAAAAATTATTTTTTAACAAAATATGAATTTTTTCTGAATCCCTGAAATTATTTTTCATGAATTTAAAAAAAATCATTTTTTTTTATATTTTACTCTGAAACTAATACTAATTTTTAAAATAATTTGAACATTTCTAATAAGCCCTAAAATATTCTGATATTTTTTGTATTTTTTTCCAATCGTCTTTCAATTTTCAGTAGAGTTATTAAATATTTTCTCAAAATGGTCGATGGGCAATGACAAAACACTCCAAGGGCCACATGTGGCCTGCAGGCCATGCATTGAAGACCCCTGCTGTAACCCTTTATCTACTGACAGTACTTTAAAGTACAACTTTCTTTTAAACTCTGCAACATCCCTTACATACACTGTTGGGCATTGGTACTTAAGCATAATTTGTTTCATACATTTGTAGGGTGTAGTATGCAAATTATGTTTTTTTTTGTAGTAAAATACCAAAAAAGCAGAATGTTTTCAATTTTTCAGCAACGAGCCCTCAGCTGACTGGAAATGGGCCGTGGCAAAAATGTCCATAATAGTGCTTTCTACACCTCTCTTAAAATCTTTCGTTTTACGACCTACGTCACAGATTTCTGCATATTCTGCTTTGGGGATAAAATGAATAAATATTCATGCATATGTATAATCCAATATATTTTTGAATTGGTATTTTTTATTTTATTGTAAGCATATAGCATGGTACTTTAAAGTACCACGTTATGCACTAACTTTTTAAAGAAAATTATTATTTTTTTCCTTTTTAGGCTTTAATCAGACTTACAATGACCTACCAAAAAAGTTACATGGCAATTATTTTATTTTCCATAATGTGGTAGATAAAGGGTTAAAGAAAGGGAAACAACAAATACCCGTGAATTTCTTTTATCATTTGCTCTTTGAATCTGCCTCAATGTGTCATTGTACTCTTCCATTTCTGGCGATCGGTTGTTAGAAGTTCTTCCTCTGCGAGAATTACCTCCACCTCCATGATTTCCAGTTTTTGAGGGACCCACTGCACCAGATGACAGCAGAGCATGACGCTCCCTAAAACATAAAAGAACTTGACCTTTAATTTACTTTTGAATATCTAACATGTTTGGAAGAATTAGAAACTTGTAATAAACCTTTATTTTTAATTATGTATATACGGTAGAGCAGGGCTGGTAAAATTTGAACAGCAGGGCTATAAATTTAAAGGTCTAAGCATTTCAGGGAGATGAAGTTTTCTGATTTCATTATGCAACATCTTTTAACATGGGAAAAGTAAAAGAAAACTTCTTTTAGGTCAGTTTTTCTTACGCAATATATCATGCTTGGCTCCTAAGAAATTGGGTTGCCACCTAAACATTCTTCGATTTGTCAAGCCTTGTAATACAGTATATATAAATGCACAAATCAAATCGTAACAGAAAGAAAAAAACACAGTAAAAATATTACCTTTTAAGTGCTTGTAATTCATTACTCAGGGCTGAATTATTTTTTAAAGCATCCTTCAGTGCCCCACGCAATTTTTTTATTTCAACCTCCAGTTTTTCTATTTTTTCTTCTGCTTTGGGGCTGATTTCTGGAAAATTAATGCATTTACAAACACGTACATCCTTTTGGCAAAAACAAATAAAGGAAAAATAATTAGGTTTTTGAATTAAAATTTTGGGGAAGAAAAAAACTGTCACCATTTGTAGAAATTTGCAAAGATATTTCTAATACAGTGCTAAAATATAAAGATATTTCTAATACAGTGCTAAAATATAAAGATATTTCTAATGCAGTGCAATATCAATTATCCAGGTAATGCTAAAGGGACCAGATTATAGTCACGGATAATTAAAAAGCATGGTTAAGCCACTGGGAGTAAACAATATATTTCACATTTTATCAGTTCAAAACGCATATCCAGACCATGTCCTCATGTTATTCGAGTCAAATTATTATTAATATAGAAAAACATGTCTACAGGATGATTCATGTAAGAACCTGCCCAGCAAAATGAGGTGCATCACAAAAGATACCATATACTAAGTACGATACCATATAATTATGTACTTGATATACAACTGATCTTGTATTGTGCGAAGATGATGTCACTCTCCACTATTACTACAAAGTTTTCAACAGCTGGTTAATGCGAAAAATCCAGGAAAGAAAATTCCCAGTAAGGCCAGTTGAATTCTTTCCTGGATTTATTTTTGCATTAATCAGCTGTCAAAACCTTCTTGTATAATGTACTATACATTCATTGTGATTAGAGCAGGTGTTGAAAGTGGGTGTCGTTTTCTTGAAGACATGCAGCCACTCGATATTTCATATTCTAAATGATGTGTTGATGTTAATTTGGCAATTGCCTTGATCGCAAGCAGGAATGTTATTCTTCAAATTTTGTAATGATTAGCTCGTGTACACCCATCCTTTGGGAATGCTTCAATACCTCTCAGAGATGTGAAGCAGGATATCTTCGATTGTGTTCAATGTTCACTATATTTCTCAGAAAACACTTTATAAAAAGAAATCAAGGCTTCTGAGGTCTGGGAATCTTGGGGGTGTATGTGTCCTTGCTTGAACTTAGCACTCTATGGGTTGCCACCTGTTTGTGCCATTGGCAAACTATTCAACTGTTCCACTTTAAAAAGCCAAGAGATTAATATGTCCCAATATTTAGAGGTTAAATGCATCAATTATGAAATTATTAATGAATCCGTTGGGCCGCTTCTATATGAATTACCCTGCATAATACACACACACAAAACTTAAATAAAAAATATTGTCAATTTTATTTTTTTCAAATTTATTTGAATTTACTGTTCATTATGGATTGGATTTGTTTTCTCATGTACAAATAAGTTATGCATGATAGATATAACAAGATGTATTATGATGTTATCTGTTTATACTCATGCATTGTTGCACTTATAAATTCATACAGTCGAAAGGCAGTATTTATTTTTTTTACGAATCTGACCATCAAATATTTCATGTTTTCATGCCAACTAATAAAGAGCCGTACATGCACTTCCTAAACATTCCTTTCCAGAATTTCTAATGAATTGGTGCATGCCAGAACATGTTGTCTGTGTGTGTATGCATAGCACTAACATATTTATGTTGTCAGAGCTGTGCAGAGCCATCCTACTACTGCATATAAAGTCTGTATACACTTGAGATATCACAATTCTTCATGAATCTCTGGTCACCTCAAAATGGCGGTATATTAGATTCTAGGTAATTCGGTTGCGCACTAGTCCGGCCTGTCTAGCAATAAAGCATTTTTAAGAAGGTTTCCTTTGAGCATAGAAGAGGAAAATATATCCCTGCATATTTGTGCGTAGAAGTTTGTATTATTTAAATGGGCGGGTTCAATTAACTTCCAGCAATCCTGTGATTTTGGCAATCCGGAACACCCTGGTCTGATATGTTCTGGATTAGTGTGTGAGAGTAATTATTCACCCTTCTTTGTTATACTAACGATCTGTAAATACCTCTCACAAATTTTAAAATTTCATTCTAATTGGAATGGTTTCCTTCTATTATGATTTGGATGGCATACTCAATTGTGTTAAAACAAAATCAGCCACGTGTTCTCGAAAACTTTGTGGGCTCAATAAAAATTGGTAATGGGTTCAACAACAGAGGGCTTTTGACTTTCATCATTCCATTTTACATTTCCACATTTATTAGTGATCAATAGATGAGTCAATATGTTATTAGCTTGCTCTGATGAGCCGGATTTGAGTGTTTTATGCACACGTATCTCATCTATGTCCTCAAATCCAATAGATTTTGTAATTACACCTATGTGTGTGATCTCTTTAATTTGCAAGATCATTTTCAGATTTTACATTATTAGAATCTAACTTTGGAAAAAATTTTGCAGGTTTTTCAATGTTTTAAACCAACTTTTCAAAATGTGTAATAACAAAAATGTGCAAAGTAAGGGATATCTGCATTTAATATGCTATGATATCTTGGTGATTTATCAACGCAGGTGGAAAAAAAAAAACTTTTATTCCTATGAATTTTACCTTCTATCTTATTTTCCGACGATTCTGGTGGCAACGCTGGGTACCCAGTAACCAATTGAAATTGCAGTTCTGAAAAAAATATATAAATAAATTGTAAGAAATGAATAAACTAATCGATAAGTGTACTTATATAGAAAACAACTCTTTTTTTGCAAAACAAACCATACAAGTATTTTCAGCTAAACATGTAATAACTTCTAGGATGGGTAGGATGATCAAACACAAATTAGAATCATATTGCAATGCTGGCTTGGCAATGAAATCTTCATACACATACAGGTTGAGAAATGAAAGAGCAGTATGTAAAAGATAATGTTTTAAATTAACTAACAAGATATTTGAAAAATGTATTGAGGTTACAGGTGTTCCAAATTGTGATCGTGATCTGTAACACATGCCTGTTATCATCAGTACATGGATTACTGTATATTTTGAAAAATATGACTATGCCATTAGCCTGTAGTATCCTTGCTTGCCCCAGAGATAATTTACAACTGTTTTGCCTCTGAGAAAGTGACTGTGTAAGAGTCCATTAATGTGGGAGAATCTAACTGCACATTTTCCTGAGTGTGTGTGTGTTACGGGAAATGTGATAAATCAGTGATTCTGCATAATTGTCAATCGTCTGCATAAGTTTGATAAATATATTTATCACTTTTACCGCACTTATGTATAATACCAATGTCATTGGTAAATTTGATGAATGCTAAAGTAACTATCATTTTTATCGGTGATTATACACAATACCCAAGCATAGCTGGTGAATTTAATAAATACAGCGAAACCTTGATATGACGATACTCTGTGGCCAAAGAAAAATTTTATTGTATAGGGATTATCGTTATATCAAGAGGCAGTAGTTTAACATTAGGACATATTGCAGACATTTTCACAAAAGACGAAAAAATATTGTTGTAGAGGAATTTATCATTATATCGAGTATCATTGTAGCGAGGTTTCACTGTACTTGAAATTTAGTTTTGCTGGTGATTATGCATAATACCCTGGTATAATATCAGAATACTATTGTAAAATTTGTTAAATGAGAGTTTGTTATACAAACCAATGAGATTATACAAATACAATCCACAACAGGCAAATTGCCCAACGAGGTGGCTGACTTAAGAACATCATGGATCCCCGAGCCATTTTTTGGAGGCCCTACCTACTACTGCTACACCTCACATGCACCCCCCCCCCCCCCCCGCGGAACCCCCAACGAATCGGTACATGCGGGAATGTGCGTGTACGTGTAGTGAAACCTGACATGAAGTTTTTTGTTTGTCTGTAATGCTTGTTATGTGTAGTGCTGCCATCTGCCACCAGTTTTTCTAACTATGAGTGAAGTGTTATGATTGAATGATTTATAGTTGTAGGACTGTTGCTCTCTGTGGCGAGACTTTTTAATGGGGAGATCGGCTCGCATTTGTGCCTTGAAGTTGGGAACCACAGAAAACCAACTTCAGCCGACCAACACTGTGGGGTTCGAACCCGGATCCTCGCATCGCGAGTCCGTCACTATAATCAGGGTACCATTGTAAAATTTGTCAAATAGAGCTCCTTATATTAAGGTACAATTACAGAATTTGTTAAATATGAGTCAACTGTAGGAGTTATTTTTAAGATGTTGAGAAAAATTCATTAAATTAGACTTCCGGATTTGGCTCAGGCTCACAAGTACAGTCATCTAAATAACAAATGTAATCATGGTAGTGGAACAGATTTATCATATTTACCACTATGAAATGGCAATTATGCATTACAAACTTCAGATGGGATGAATTTTGTTTGATTTATGTTTATCAATGACGACAGAATATTATGCTTGATCATTTGGCAAAAGTGATATTTCTTTTTGGATTTATCAAATTTACTAACAGTGTTTGGGTATTATGCATAATTACCAAGGAAAGTGATAAATATTATGAAATTTATCAAACAACATTGGCATTTTGATGATTGTTTTGCTGAACAAAAATGCAGATTCTGAATTTTTTCCAAAGCAAGTCTCTGTATTATTCACGTTAGTGCGAAGAAAGAAAATGATCACACTGTGACAAATATTATAAATAATTTGAATTTTCCATTGGGCATTATGATCAACAAATGAAGTTCGCACATTACAGAAAACACAAAAGAAAACGAGCATTCACACACTAATAAAACAAACAAGGCTTAAATGGTGATCACATAATGCAAAATTCATAGTTTTTGGGTTTTTAGGCAGATTTTATAAAAAGATTTTACCTTTCGACGTTTTGTTTGCACAGATTGTAGCATTTGGTTTTAGCTAGATCCTGTAATTCTTTCATTCATTATATGTCTAAGGCAACTCAAAGAAAACCATTGGCAATTTCTAGATTAAGTTATTTATTAACACATAATTCCATACTCTGTCACTTTACAGCCATGATCTCGATGTATAAAACATGAAAAGATCTCACCAAATTATGTTGACAGCAACCCACTCAGACTAAGGGAAGATGATGATTCCCAAATCAGCACATTGAAGACGTAGCTCACCAAGATATCAGAAGTTAGTAGTCGGGAAGACAAGACCCAAAAGCTGATTTCATCACATGAGGATGATGATGGCCATCATTGTTCAGTGTAAGCTCCATCGAGAATTGTGGAATGCCGTACTACTGACGTAAATCACATTACGATAAGTATCGCTTGTGGCATACCAGGCCACATCTCTGCTTCGTCGGTCAAATAAAACTTTAAAGTTCAGAAATAGGCTTCACTCCCCTTAAAAAACAGCTCAGCTTGTAATGTGGTGGTAACCAGCAATAGCACATAAACAGAAATAATCATGGATGCAATGGCACACCTTTCTTATATAGAGGGAAAACCTGCAGCAGTCACAGGGCAACTAGTCCGACAACCAAAAGAGTCAACCAATTCCAAGTTTTAGTTTTAGGTGATGTCATATGAAAATGGAGGGAATGACTTCTGGCGCCATAGTCAAGGTCGTCAGGACCAACTCATGACGTCAACACAGGAACAGTAATGATCCTGTTGTTAGGATCGATAATGGAGTTGTTAACTGAAAACAGGAATAAAAAACAAAACACTGCAAAAGTATGGGCGTCTGCAGCCACCCACACCTTAACACAATTACAACTAGATAGCACATTTACTTACACGCTCCCATTGAACACTTTGTCTGATTAGAAGTACACAAACTCCTTGAAGAACTAAACGAGAAAAATCATCATTAGTAATCAACGACTACCCGGAGCAGCCAGAATAGTTTGAAGCAAAGAGAAAAATTAGTCACACATGTTAACCACTAACACAACATTGTAAGACATTAGTAGATTATCGTGAAGAGCCTCCCTGCTCAACACTCAAAGCAGCTCACTGGCAAAGCTGGACGAATGAAGAAGGAATGTGATGACATGGTGTCTTGCTGGATTATTTACAGTGGAAGTGAACAGGTTTATTCCTGAACCTATCGGCGTACAGTACGCATTCAGCACACATAGAAATTGATGATGCCATTTAGTAGATTTGAATGCGGACAAGTGGCGTTTATTTATTTTGAACCTTATTACATTTTGATGGCAACAGTCCAAACAAGAAGGAGGAAGTTGATCAGGCTTTCTCCCGTTGTATGCATGGCTATTATAGATTGAGATCATGAAACTATTATATTACAGGACAGAAGCCTGCGGATACCTCCGTCCGTGAGACAAGGTATTTAAATAATAATTCTTTCATGACATAATTATAAATATAATGAAATATTATACACAAATAAAAATATATACTCTCAAATCCTATGACTCTGCCGGGTCTTCTCCCGAGGAATCATTTAATTTTAAATGTTAGGGGTTTGGTAGTGACTAATATAATGATGAACGGAACATAAGGGCCCACAGGGGTGATATGCTACAGGGTCACAAACATTTTCAACAAGTCTAATGTAATGGTGGGAAAGAGGCTACTATTCAATTCACGTCTTCTCCCTGCTTGAGTTGCACTGTTTTGTCAAGATTGGTCAGTTGTAAGAAGATAGATTGAAGATTAACAGTGCTTGGTTCAGGGGTGCAAGCTCCCCTCATCCATTTTGGAGCAGCAAACTTTCATTTTTGGAGCAGAAATTTTGAAAATGGAGCAGAACTAAAAACTAACTACATCTGCAATATAGGAGTAATTTTTCTGTGAATTGCCAAAAGTTTTGCCAAAAGCATTGGATGGACAGATTTTTCACTGTTCAAACATACTTTTGTTAACACTGAACTCTTTCACTGTCTGCATTACCATGTGCTAAAAATAAAAAAGCCTTCACCAAAACTGGCAAAATTTTGAACTTTGGGCTGCTTTCAAGGTTACAAAGTTTGAATATGTCTGCCCAATATCTATTCTCTGAACCGATTTCACTTCTTGTAATTCTTTGCATTGTAGTGCAACCCATTCATCACCCATAACTGAGATAATGAGCATGCTCCTAGTACAAACTCCTTCCTTCGACTATTGTTAAGAGCATGCCTCTCCCCCCACAAATGCAGGGGCGAACCGTGCGGCCATATTGGGCGCCACTCTAGGAGGGGTGCCGAATGGAATTTGAAATGGTGAAAAAGCTTTGTCGATCGAAAAAAAAACAAAAAAAAACTAGAGAAATTTTTTCCTCGAGCTGCTCCTGTTCACCAAATCCAGATTTTCGCGATGTGAAATTGCCACGATCAGCAACCGCCTTATTTATTTTCAGTATATAACCCGCAAGAGAAAAAACTCTCTCCGAAATCATAAAATTCAACATATTCATTCGGGGACTTTGATAGACTGAGGGTTATACCAATACTGGTACAGAACCATTGTGCTACTTTGAAGTAGTTAAATAACGATTCTGTACCGTTATTGGACTACTTCATAGTACAACTACTTTCCAAGGTCACGAGATAGCGCGATTGAGGTAGATGGTGGGAAGTGAAAAAAATTGAAGCTTTCCCCCTCCAATCTTTTTTCTTGTCTCGGAAAGAACACGTCCAATGAACGAAATTTTCATGCTTCTTTTTCCTAAATTCCGGGTATTTGACAAACTACAGTGCATTAGCGGTACCTCCGCAAACCACAAACAAGAATTGGTGCCAATGCACAGGGATTCTGTGCTTTGGCGCACCATGTAGCAAGAGAACCGTTTCGGCACAGTTTGGTGCAGCTTTTGCACCCCTGTTGGTTTCCCATCTTAAAGATGATGAAAGTGACATCCACACATTATCCAGAGCCCTCTGTAATAACTTCAGCCAATGGAAAAAACCTTGCTCAACTGACCAATCATGATGAAGCAGGTGCAACTCACGCAAGGGAGAATGCAAAAATTTTTGCCTCCTTCTCACTGTTACATATGATTTCTTGAAAATGTTCACCACCCATGCGAACGAAATATCAAAAAGGAAAAACTTTTTATTACATCTGCCTAAAAACTTTAAAACTTTTGCATTTACACACAGTCTAAATTTTATATTCGCATAATGTATTTTTCATGCGCATACCTCTATTCTTCTGAGTCAAGTCATTGATCTCTTTGTGCAAGCTACACAACATTAAAGCATGACCATCTTGGATGAACTTGATGTTCTCTTCAAGTTGCTCGATTTTCTTCAATGGATCGAATGGCGCATCATTGCGTTTCTCTTTGGAGACTCCTGCACCTGTGTTGGACACTGTCTTTGCGGTCGAAGCCATCAGAGAAGAGGGTAAGGGCAGCCGTTGCAAGCGATCTTGTCTGAATGGCCGGAGAGGTAAACGCTCTGGGATACTGAACCGACAACACTGGGTCAACTGAGGGAGAGGGGAATTTCCACCTACAGCACCAAACGGGAATATGTGACCAGGCCTAGTAACCTGAACATCAGCTTTCCCTTCAGCCCTGCTCATGATCACTCATGGCCTGCCATGCTTTAATTACACTCTAAACTGGAATAGAAGATTTTCATTAATGATTTTTTTTTCTTAAATACACAGAACCTTCAGAATTTTTGCACATTTCACAACAAAAAAACTGGAAATTCAAAACACATCAAAATATAGTAACCAATTCATCCTCCAAACCCAATATAATGATAGACAGGCCTCTTTACAGCGCACTCTGGGCAATATTTGGTGCGTAATCTACAGTATAAGTATTGCAAAAAACATTTTCCTTATAGGAAATCATTAACCCTCAAATGGCATGGTGGGGACCATTTTGACCCCACGCACAGGATGTCATGTCTTAAGAGCATCATGCCCCCCCCCTCGGGTCAAGTGATTTTTCTGACGCCCTACCAGGCAAATTCTCGAAAATTTCAACTGGATCTCATTTTTGTGATCCCTTTTCTTTTGAGGCCCAGGTGCAGAGAAAGAAATGCATCCGGTGCATCCTATTATCAATACCTTTCAAGCAGGTTATTTATACATTCTTGACAAATTTATGAGGTTCTATTTTTTTCTTTCCGTTATTTCATTCGTCAAAGTTTCCCTGAGGTCATACCCTGAGATATTTTTTGTCTGATGGCGTAGTGTTGAGATCTAAATGTCGTCTCGAAAGAGCACTAGTTTTCTGGATAATGGTTTCAAATTAATGGTCAAACATTGAATATACGAGGTGAATATCAGGATAGTGTTGATAGTGTTGTTAGTGAATTGTACATAAGATCTGTGTTATGAATATTTCATGGTGTTGTTTGCAAGTACTGTGTTTTAGACTTAGAATAATGCTAATTTTGGTGCTTGTGAAATTATAGTAAGCATTATTTTAATTTGTAAATTTTATTTTCTGAGTATATTTTAATCTCGTATCTGTTCAGTTTTTAATCATGAAAATTACGTTCAAACAATTTAACATATCATTTACAAATTTTTAAAAAGTCCTGTAACCCTCAATTTTTTTTTGAATGTGTCTTAATAAAAGAAAATTTTTGAGAAAATAATTACAGAAATTTGAAAAATTATTTAGTGAATTAATTGACTGATGAATGAAGGCATGTAAAAAACCCATTGCTTTTATGAAGACTCTTTTTGTTGATTTTTAAAATGCATTAATACTTGTTGGGGTCAAAAGGACGGCAGTTACGCACAGAATTTACGCAATGCCAGTTAAGAGTTAATAATAACCAAGTCATTCTCACAAAATTAGACAAATAAAAAAAATCCAAAAAAGTTCTTGGGGAACACTTTATTGTATTTGGATAAATAAATTTTATAGTCAGAGCAGCAAAGTTTTTTTAAAATTAATGATGAAAAAAATTCATTTAAGTTTAATCATGTTATAAGGGATAGATTAAAATGCCACATCAGATTTGCCTAATTCAGCACCTGATATTTATACTCCACACTAGCAACATCTATATACTTTGGTAGTTTATTTTCAACTTGGACAAACGCTGATACTCTGAATAACTTTTTTATCAATGGAATTTTTATTTTTTAAAAATTTTGGGTGTTTAATGCTCTTTTTTCATCAATTGTTATGAGGACAAAAGATTTCTAATTCGTCTTTGTTTTGCTAGAGCACGAGTTGCATTCTCAAAGCAAAATCTTTAGATGAAACTTTACTGTACTTTGATGTTGCAATCAAGGAATTTGGTGTGCCCCCCCCCCCCCCACTTTAACTTATGCTCAAACTGTTCTTCTGGTTATCTAAGGAAAGCAGAACGATAATTTTAGATGTCTTGCAACACTGATAAAAATAAATAAAAAACTATGCACGTTGAAAACATATTTTATTAAGTCATGTAAAAAACCCATAGCTTTTGTGAAAACTTTTGTTGATTTTCAAAATGCATTAATACTTTCTGGAGTTAAAATGGCAACAAGATGACAGTTACACACAGAATTTTCACAATGCTAGTTAAGGGGTTAAAGTCGAAAGCTATCATTTTAAAATTCAAAAATTGGGCTGGGGGCAGCCAATAGGAGATTTCCTTTAAGAAATGAAAATTTGTTCGAACAAATTAAGAAAATCTATTGATGGAAAAATTAAAACCGGAGTGGCAACTTGTTAGAAACTGGAATATAAATAGAAAAGTACAGGAAAAAAAGTTGTCAAATATATTTAATGTAAACTGCTAGGGACACAGTTTAGGCCAATTTCGTGAGAATCACTGAAATAGAACTGGGATATGTTTGAGACAGGGCTATAAAAAGAAAATGACAAAAGAATAAGTTCTATATATTTCACATAAACTGCTGGGACCTGCATAGCTTCTAAAGTTAATTTTTGCTCTTGCAGTCAATTTAAAGCCTATTTCCAATAATTTTTTTTGGTATTTTGTGTGACTATAACCTCTTTGCTCCAGATGTACACATATGTATACCACATTTAAATGGTTTTAATGATTCCTTTTTTCAAGTTAAGACCTGAAGTAAACATATGAATAGTGTACTTGAATGGTCCAAGAAAAAAAATATTGACCCAAACTAATTTGAAAAAAAAAACATTTTTTAAAGGAATTTTGACACACAAATCAATGAAAAAAATTTTGAACAGCTTCGGCTCAGATGTGAAGAGATTATAGCATATTCTAATTAATTTTCATACAAGAGTATTTTTTTTTCTTCAATTCACTTGAAAAATTAAATTTTAATTTTTTAAGTATATGTGTGTTTTTTGTCATAATTTTTTCGTTTTAACACCCAGAGTATTATCTTTTTTGGTGATGTGTTTGAGATTTTTTTCTTTGGCAAAAGAAAGGCATCTGAAAGCACGTCTTTGTTCCACTCTCGGTGACTTCTCATGTTTTCAGAAGTTTTTCTCACCAAAGAGAAAAATCACCAAAAAGGGACATAATCACTTTTTGTTTGGCAACTTTTGTTGATTTCCTTTCTAGCCTCTCTGCGCTTTTCTTCCTGGTTGACCATTTTCTTCTGTTGGCCATTATTATTATTTCCTTCAGCTTCTGGGTTGCTATTTCCTTTTTTTTACTGTTGGTTATTGTCTGAAAATGAAATCACTAATAATAATAGGCTTTGGAATGATCCGCTACTTCCTTTGGCGACTTTTTTCCAATGATGAGTTGCCAAGGCCAATATAATGGCACTGAGTTGCTGTATCTCTCGTGTTCTTTCTATGTATTCAACCATCTGTTCTGCAGGGGTTTCAAACGGGTTTCTCTTTTGTTTGTTTGACAGCGTCTTTCGAAATTCGAAACCGCCGTTCCATTTCACTGTTTTTTTCCAGTGCGCCAGTTGCCATGGATTATTTCCTTCTCCCGTTGACAGGTCAGGTTAGGTTGTATGGTTCAATTATTTTTTGTTATTGTTCAGTTATTTTTTTGTTCCGACAGGCATGCCTAGAAAAAAAAATTGATAGATTCAATGGCTTTTTAGAGGTAGTTAGGGATGTCAAATGGGAAGATTTCAAAATATCCCTGTAGACGATTATAGGCTTCCCTGTAGACGATTCTTATTTCCTTTGTATATACATGTAAAATATTTGTTTTTAACCCAGAGCTTATTTATGTTTATGCAGTTATATTTTTGTGTTTTATCTAGAAGGTGATATTTTTATTATTATTCATTATTATGCTTGTTGGTTTTCATCATTGTTGTTATTTTTTGTATGCTGGTGAATATTTTTCGGCGTCTGTGGCATCAGTAGATGGCCTTGACGACTTTTCATCTGGCTGTCCGACATGTTTGGTGATAAAAAAAAGTCACCAAAAATCACCAAGATGGGGTGATTATACAAGTGGGGGATTGTACGAAAGCTGTTCCCAGGTATTTGTATAGAAAGCGACATTTGAATCAATTGAGTTTGATGGCATTTTGGAGATTTTTTTTTGTTCTTTTATGTTATATCATATACAGCATGGTTTTCCAAACTTTTTGTCCCCATCGCCCCCCTTCATAAAACTTTTATTCTCATCGCCCCCCCCACCCCAAGCCCACACATAAGATCCTATACCAAACTCAAAGCTTCTACCGCCCCTTGGACCTTTCTACTATCCCCCCCCCCCGCGATATTTCTCGTTGGGAAACACTGATACACAGTATCCAGTTTTCACAGTATGTACCATTCAGTTTTTATTTTGTTGGAATATGTCATTTGTTTTCTCTCAGGTTGTACATTCGTACTTTAATTTTTTGCATACTAGTCTATAATTTTAATCCTACAATCCCGCTTTTGTTGAACCCAGAGATTTCTTTGCCCTGACCCCCAAAGCAGAATATGCTGAAATATGCAACATATGTCGCAGATTTCAACATATGTCGCAGATTTCAACATATTGTTCTAGATTGATTGTTCACTAAGTCGCAGAACAATCAATGCTTCTGCAGAACAATTTGAAAGAATTTCAAGGAAAAAATGTAGAAAACACTATTATGGGGATTTTTACAACAAAACATTTCCACTTAGAGAGGGCTCATTTCAGACCAATGCAAAACATTCTGCTTTGGTTGCCCTGACCATTGTATTTATAAAGGAGTCCCAGGTTTTTATTTATAACAAGGAGTTTCTATTCCTGAATAATATTTTTATTTATATCCCGTTGTTCATTTTGTAACATGTTGTTTCAATGTAAATCTGGATTCCCTATTTGGTGTGTGATGTTATATTTTTGTCTAAGAATGTTTTGTTTACTAGTTTTTATTGTTTTTTTATACTTTATTATCATAACTTTTTCATTTTAACAGGCATATTATTATGCTTTTTTGGCAATGTGTTGACAATATTTTTTTATTTGGCAAGAAAGACATCAGAAGGCATGACTCAGTTTCACTCTAGATGACTTCTTGCCACACTTTCAGAAGTTTTTCTCGCCAAACAGAAAAAATCAACAAAAAATGGGATTACACTCTATGCTTGTTCCTAGATAGGTGAACTTTAATAATAATCACTGTGTATATCAGGCATCTTCAACCCATTACTCATGAGCACCTAGAGTGCTCAATGCTTATTTTCGATTTCTCAAGCACATTTGATCAACATTCCAATTAAACCCCCTTATACAAATTGCATTCAAAGATTAAAATCCTTTGAGAAATTAAATTTTCTGAATGATATACCGAAACCTATATTTGGAAAGAAAAGTGATTTGCCTCCACCGGGAATCGAACTTGGGTCCCCTTGCATACCGGGAAGTGTGCTAAACAATTCACCAGAGACACACTTTTCAATTCCTCATAACATCAGTAGCGTGGCTTTTCTTTCCAATTATAAGTTTCGGCATAACATCCTGAAAATTCAATTTCTCAGTATATTTCAGGCCAAAAAAATACCATCTCTTTATAAAAAACGCCAAATGGGGCAAAAATTGCTGTAGTTAAGGGAGACTGCTATGACTCCATTCAGCGTGTCATGCTACTAACGTGTGTTATGAGGAATTGAAAAGTATCTCAGGTGTATTGGTTAGTGCACTTGCCCGGTATGTAAGGGGTTCTAGGTTCGATTCCCGGTGGAGGCAAATCACTTTTCTTTCCAAATATAAGTTTCGGCACATCATCCAGAAAATTCAATTTCTCAGTATATTTCAGGCCGAAAAAATACCATCTCTTCATTAAAATCATCCTCTGATTTCACGCATTTTTATGCCAAACTTGATGTAAGGGTGCTCTTCTGTTGAAGAGGGGGTACAGGCAGTGCTCGCGACTATCAAAAGGTTGAACACCTCTGGTGTATATTATGACTGTAAATTATTTGATTTTGATGGTTGTGAGGGATCAATTATCACTTTATGCTCAATTCTTGATTGTGTACCATTAACAATTTCCAGTTACACTACGAAAGCAACACTTTACATCCAAAAGCACTGAACTCGCTCCTATAACACATAAAATCAATAAACGATTTCCGGGTTCAATTAGGTGCTTCTAAACAAGCTTAGAGACTTGAAAAATTTATTACTCGGGCTTCATAACTCAGCAAACTCTTTTTCTTTTACAAGGGTAAATATGGACTTGATAATTTAAATTTTATCGGAATAAACTCATTACAAAATGATACCACAAGAGTACAATATGGTCAAAAACGCCCATTTTTCCTCCCAATCAATGATTAAAGAAATATTGTCCGATTGGATTAATGTAGTGAGTATTATTATGGAGGAAAACTCAGTTCTATTTTGATTGGAAAACGTATAAAAAAAACACAAAATTTGTATTGAAGAAATTGTATTTACTTACAGCCTAGGAGATATTTTAGCCGGATTGAATCCAACAACAACAACAAAAAACTCAAAACAAGGAGGAGGAGGAGGGTGAGGAGGACAACTTATCTTACGTTGCCACAATTATTTTTTACAACAAAAACTTTGATTTAAATAAATTTCAATTTTTTTTCTCCCCATGAGTGTTTTTTTTATCAAATCAATTTCAATAACCATTATCTATTTTTTCTGTTTTTGATAAGAACAAACTTTATTACTTTTTTTGGCACTGAATCAGTCTTATTAATAATATGCGTGACCATATTCCATGAAGTTGGTCGAGAACATTGCCAAATGTTGCCAACTGTGTGCTAAACTGTGCAAATATGGCAACCCTGATGAGGAAAAACCTTCGAACAGAGAAATTCAAACGAGGACTGAACTAATTTGAATGTAACTTTTCATGGAGATTGCTAAGCTCTATTCAAATTGAAACTTCTAGCAAAATTAAAGTGAAATTTATCGGTGCAGTGTGCCCAGACTCCACTAGTTATTGAACACCATGACCATACGTCCCGTAATCACCAACACAGAATCATTTATTTTGTACTTTTCGGCCAAGTTATCGTTTCAGTTAAAATCCCCATTTTATCAAGTACGCTGAAAAAGTTCACTTGAAAATTTTCCAATCTTAAATTCGCTATTTTAAGCGAGTTGTGCATCAATGAAAAATTCCGTTTCCTTTTTTTTAGCCCTTAAAGATGGTCATTATATTAGAAACTCTAGCGATGAAATAGCAAACTTTTCAAAAGGGTTATTTGTAGACGCTTTCCCAGAATCCAAAGCACCAAGTGACGTCATACTCGAACAAGCCACACAGCTGAGAGAGAGAGCGATCCAACAGAGAGAAAGAGCGAAGAATCCTCCGATGTTTACAATAGTGGTCTTAATAGTAAGTTTGATGGCGGACGTTTACCCGATGCTAGGAATGTAACACAAAAAAAGAAATATAGATTAGAGAGGGAACGAAAAAATCGTTTTGTTTTTTTGTATTTATAAAATATATATTTTTATGAATATATATTGGATGAAGTGAGTGGAATTAAATGTACGAGTATTATCATCCTTTGAATAATAAAGTGAGGGCTCTTTTGAAGTGGTATCCTAAAAAACTCGATTCGAAGAAGCAAGCCTGGCATCCAGTGCAGATTCCGACGACGGTGGTGTATCTCCCCCACCCTTGAAAAAGCAGCGCCTATCTGCAGCAGCAGCTACGACTAGCAGTAGTACTAGTAATAATAACATGCAGGCAGCAAGCAATGGTTGTCCTCAGAATGGTGATGCTGCTGCTGCTTCGACTAGCAACGAGTTGCAAAACGGTACCTGTTCCTACACAGATGCTGCTGCTGCTGACGTTATCAACGGGGAGATTCACAAGGCACCCACCGCCAACAAGATACGGTCCCAGACTGACCAAGACATTATCCGACTCATCGGACAGCATCTGAGAGGCCTTGGACTCAAGTGAGTAAATTCGTCCGACTCGCATCTAAATTAAGTATGTCTTTGCTGGATCCTTTATTTGGAACCTTTTAAAGGGACCATGGTTGAGGGTCGTTGTGAAAAGGATCAAATTACTTTCAATTTGTTTTTGAATTATTATTTTTTTGTTTGCCCTTGAAACATTGTGTTTGAATGGATTGTGTAATTGAATCTGATGATTCCAGAGCTCAGGTTCGAGGGGGGTCTGTGAGTAGCACGGTGAATTTGATGGTAATTTTTAAGGACGCGTGCAAAAAATATTCATTTTTACATTGGTATATACCAGGGCTAGATAAATCCTAGGTCACCATGATGGTTAAAACATCGGTATTGGGACCTAAAATGTTCTATGTGTGATTACTAGCTCAGGCAAAAGAAATACAGGTGGCTCCTAAAGTTTTTTTTTTCGATTTGTCAAGCCCTGCTATGTACTGAATATGTTGTAAAGGAGTCCATAGTCTTTGTTTTATTAGCATGTGGATTTTGTGAAATACAAAAGGCTGAGAACCCTCTATTCTAGAGCCTTGATATTTGGATTGAATTTTTTCCACTCGGCAGGTGTACCATTTCTTTGTCCTTGAGGCGAATCCACTTGAAATATAAAAGGTTGAGAACCCTCTATTCTAGAGCCTTGATATTCAGATTGAATTTTTTCCACTCGGCAGGTGTACTAGTGTATGTCTTTGAGGCGAATCCACTTCTTAAGCTTTTTTGTTAATCTTCGGGTATGGACGAAACTTTTGAGAGATTTTGATCGATAGTTCCGCAGTCTCATCTGCAGCAGTCCTGTAATAACATGCTGGCAGCAAGCAATGACTGTCCTCAGAATGGTGATGCTGTTGCAAAATGATACCTGTTCCTACACAGATGCACAACTCATCTAATTAGAATGTTATTTCATGTCTTGCTCAGTCACCAGTATCCTTATTTGGCATATTTGAAAGGACAAATGGTTGAGGGGGGAAGATCAAATTACTTCATTCGTTTTTAAATCGAATTTTTATCTTTTTTTTTTGCCCTTGAAGTATTGGTTGAATTTTAAGTGTGTTTGAATTGATTGTATAATTGAATGTTTGATTTCATGATTCTAGATCAGGTTCGGAGGAGAGATTTCAAGGATCTCTGAGCTGGTGTGAAAAAATTCATTTTCACATTGCTAGATTTATTTTGTAAAGGGTACTACGGCAGTTAATTCCCAATATACCACTACTACTTAACTGCACATCCTCTTACACGTTCCTCTACGGAATTTCTAATGGATTGGTACATTTCGAAATGTGCATGTACGTGTTGTACATCTAATGTGAAGTTTGTTTCTGTGCTTTTTATGTGTAAAGTGGCATCAATTTCCATTTATCAATCCATCCTTTCATCAATTTTTTTAACTATGAGTGAAGAGTGAAGTTTAATGATCAAGTAATTATTACATTTCACTCATAATTCGAAAAGTGTTAATTCCCAATATACTGTATACCATTTTGTTGCTATGTGTTTGATTAAGTTTTCACCACCACGTCATTCAAGTGTGGATCTAGGGGGAATGGGGATGGTTGCCCCTCCCAAGAGCTGAATAGCATAGGGAAAATTTTGCCTGGACTGTAGAATTTAGAGTGATCCAATGTGCACCTACACAATAAATAGTCTCTACCACATTGCCCTGGATCCGCCTGCCTTTGCTCTATTTGAAACCGAATGTGACTGCCTCTGGTTCATTCACAGCTGAAGATATTAACCTTGTCTTCATTTGCTGAAGATGCCTGCCTCCACTTCATTTGAAGTTGGAGATGCCTGCATTCGCTTCATTTGCAGCAGGAGATGTCTGGCTTCGTTCATCCATGGGGGGGGGGGGGATAAGAATGACTTCTTCTAAGAACCAAATAATGCGGGTAAGTTTGTCTGTCCTGTAAAATATTGGATGTTCCAATGAACTTACATAAGTCTTTTTTTTTATTTAGCTATAGCCTGTATCAGTTGCATTTATGTTATATCCCACTTTCAGGGGTTCAAAAAATGAATAACAGAAAAAGTGGGTTTAAAACCCTCTTCAAGAACTTTCGCCAGTGACTGTTTTTTATTTCTTTCCATGGAACGAAAAAAGTTATCAAGCAGGTGCTAGAACTCCCAATGCTACAGTAATATTGCACATGTAAACAGGACTAAAAGGTTAAGAACACTCATCCAACCCCTGTAGTTTGGTCTGGGATTGAATTTTTCTTCACTATCCATACGAGCGGAGAGTGATATGATCCTCAGATAAGTTGCCATCTTGTGGCAGTGTCAGCAATTGTGAGCTTTGGCCTGAGTTAGGTCTGACTGTCCACGTACGGTCCCGTTCTGTGCACACAAACTCCAAGGAAAGATTGAGATATTCATTGCCTTTTTAGCCTAGTGGTCTAGGGCGTTCACCCAGAAAGTGAAAGGAAGTGAGTTCGATTCTCCCCGCAAGGGCAGTTCAATTTTCTCTCTTTTCTAAATATCTTCGCATCAGCCAGCTGTTAAAAAAATCTTTGTATGGATAGCAGAGAGTGACATCATTTTCCGATGCATCTCTAGCAGAAATGGAGATGCATTTGAGGATTCACGTCTCTGCGAATCCATTGCTATATGTCGGGGGACAGCAAATTATTAGGAGTATGGTCAATATGCATTCTGCAGGTCTATTTTACAGCATAGAATCATTATTTTCCATTATATTTCTCTTAGGAAGTTTGATTGCCCCCTTAGGGATAAAATCTTCCTGGATGAAACACTTCATAGTAAATTTATTGTGTAAAAAATTAGAGGGAAAAATCTTGACCTCGAGACCCTCTAAAAATCCCAGCCTACGGGCTCAGCTTCAGCATGTGGGATCCATGGTCTCTTTTTACTACACCAGGGCTTGACAAATTGCAGGCTGCAGGTCACCATTGCAACAAGAAAATCAGTATTTGAGCCTAAAATTTTCTATATTTGATTGGTAAGTTTTTGTCCAAGGGTAACACAAAATTTTCTGCTTTCATGGTGGAGGGGGGGGGGGGGGGAGAGAACTCTCATAAATTCTGCATTGTAACATGTTATATTTTGCGTACAGACAATGAATATGCAGCCATATCTCATAATGATGAATTACTTATTTACCTTGAAAAAAAATTACATTTTGCCTTGATCTTAATTTGAGAAAGTGACAAATACCTAGCAAACAATGCAGTTCGTGGCCATCAGTCCGCAGACATGATGTCTGCAGGGGTTGCATTATCATGCTGCTCCATGAATTGAAGGGTAGTTTTAAAAGCAATTATAGTTTCTGAATGAGTTTTTGGAGCGTCAAACTATCCCGTCAAATACATTTTTTTATTACAATTTGTAGCAGCCCTTCAGTTTGTCACCCTTCACTAATTTTAGCAGTAATTAACAAATTGGCAGTAAATTACATTTTTTAGCTACAATTAGTGATATCGTGTAGAATTGTAATTTCTCACATTTTCCTAAATGAGGTATGGTGAACTTAAGTATGAATATGCAATTTTTATTTGAACCCATATGGATATTAAATTATCAATTATAGCGATAGAATAATTTTTTATTCAGTTAGAATTGAATTATCAAGTCTGTCTGCAAGCCACTTGTGACATCACAGACCATAGGTGGGGAAATACTAGTCTGGCCTATTCTTTTGGAAAAGATTGGGCGTGTGGGACCATCCTTGTATAATGAAAGTGTGAAATTATATATGCTAGAACTCGTGGCACATCAGTGATATTTTCATGAGTGGAAAAACGAGTGGAAAATGAAAAACAAGTTTCTGTTCTTGGTTTTGGTCTCAGTTTTATAATACATAGTAAAACCTGTACTGACTATCCATCAATTATGTCGATAATTATAATCTTGGATTTAATTGGAATATACACTATTTTAAAAGTGGTAACACTGTATGCTTAAGTTCTTTTTGGCCTATATGCCTGGCTTTTTTAATTTTTCACCCATGCACGAACTGATTGAAACTGCATCACCGCAGCTTTCTGCTATCCAGGATTTAGGAGCCCTGTCTCTTTGAATATGCTGACGTAAGATGAATCTTCACGAGGAGGTGGTTTGTATCTTGTCATCCCATCAACATTGCATGGAGTTTAGCAAATCACTATAGGACAATGCATAGCATGTAGGCTATAGGCTAGACCAGTGTTTTTGTTAACCTTTTTAGCTTGTGGCCTCCTTTGGACCATATTTTTTTCTTGTGCCCCCTGTATCCAAGAGAAAAACCCTTCTTACTTACTAAATTGAATTTAGTGAAAGGGAGTATAAAACTAAATTTATAATGAACACACACAAAGTTTTTTATAAATAAGGTCAATCTGTGGACCCCTGTGCCAGGCAAATATCAAGAGGGAGGGGCAATCGCCTCTACCAAGAGCCGAATTATGTGGGAGGAAAATTGGTCTGTTCTGTAAAATACAGGGAACATAAGAAGCCCCTACCTTACACTCATCACCCTGGCCCACGCCTACTAAGAGGGAGCTAGATTTCAGTGAGGTTCTTTCTTGGGGGGGGGGGATGTCTATGCAGGGCCATCTTAACTTCATGGGTCCCTGAGAAAAGTGATATTATTGGGCACCCATACATAGCTTGAAGTAACAATTCAGGCTATATATTTGTATGCTTACTCTTGAAGATGTCATATCTCATCATGTAGGTCTCATAGACATGAGGGTCCTCAGATGGACCCATGAGTCAAGATGGTCTATGGGCTCTAAAAGGGGACCACAAAATTTTGATACATTAATTACAAGATTTGATTAATCAGATATTTTGTCCCATAAAACTTTGCTTAAAAGCTTTATTTCTTCACATCTAAATTTTTCTCTCAGCTCTTTGTGGGCTCCCCTTAAAATATCCAGTACCAGAAGGGGGGTCCCCCTCCCGATTGAGAATCACTGGGCTAGACTGCTGGTTGTGAACCTGGGATATCGTGGCAGGGGAGGGGGAGCATGGCAGAGAATGAAGCAAAAGGGAATCAGATCATCAGGGGAGATTCAGTTGCCTACAGTGAGTCTGTTGTGTGTTGCTTTGTGAAATCCAGTTTTGCATAACTTTCAGAGACAAGGATGTGGATTACAAAAGCTGGTTGTCCATGAATCGATTGAGCAAAATCTGATCCAGGAAATTGATTCGTTAAATAAACTACAAGTGAAAGGACTGCTACTTAACCTTACATACATCTCGTACACAATCCTCTGTGGAATTCATAATGAATCAATACACGTTGGAATATGTTGTGTGAGTGTATGTATATGAATGGCCCTAATGTATTTCTCTTGTCAGAGTTGAGCCTTTTTCTTGTTCTTTGCTGGTGCTGCCATCTCTCTTCCATATTATGAGGTAAAGATAGTAAATGCTCCAGTTTTTGTGTTATGTAGGTATTGTGATGAAATAGTCTGCCTGCTGTCTGCAAAGAGACTTTTTGAAATGGAAGACCGGCTTGAATTCTCACCTCGAAGTTGGAAAAACTTCAGATGACCACCACTGTGCTACCACAGGGGTTATAACCTGGATCCTCATGATCAGAGAAATGAAGTGACTAAAATCGTCTTAATCTTTAGTTGAAATTTCTTTATTTCTAGTCGATATTTTCCTGTTGGCATTCTCTTCAAGAACACTGAAGAAATTCATGGTCATAAATTCAAGGAAATTAGTATGATACATGAAGAAGCCTAATGTTTGAATTTCTTTTTTTTGACCAAACAAGCCATTATGAAAATTTGGAGATGCTCACTTTGAAGAAACTTTTTTTCTCACATTAGCAGCCTTACAGCTTACAAAATGGGACCAATAAGACTAGATAGGCCTATATCTTGCCATACATCTTTTGCAGATTTCAAGGCATTCCCAAGGGATGTATGTATCTAATGTTTATTTATAAATCAAAATATATATTGCATACAATGACGATCATATTCTCATCAAAATTTGGTAAATTAAAGATGACAAGTAATGATCTTGTAAATAAATTTTGTAGGTTCACATTTGATGATATAATCTTGAATCTGTTTTTCTGTGTGATGTGATTTTTGTATCTGGGTTGTTAAATACCTCTGTAGGTATTAATCAAAACACACGCCCAATCAGAGGTTGTAATGGAACTTGTTGAACGATCTCAAATATCTCTCTTGTCCGTAAATAGTTAAGCGTCTCTTGTAATGTGGATCACGGTAGGCTTGCCGGTACTCTCCTCTTATTGTGTAAGTTTCTTTCCACGAATTGAATAATACGACCAAGTTGCATATTAGTCTAGTATATAGTTCATTAGTCTTTGTAAAATCAGTCTCTTCCATAACACAGGTCTGCTTTAGGCACATTTCCAAAGTGAAGTATTGCTGTCTATGGGCATTGGGATATGTAGTGTCACAAAGAGCCAACAGCTCAATACATGGAAATATCATTGTCCGATTTTTCAAAGCAGAGAAGATAACTCAGAAATGGCTTGTGTTCAGTTATTACTATTGTTTTCAGACAAGGCCATACATGTGCATACCATTGTTACACAACATAACCAATAATATTGCTTCTAGTTGGATTCCATTGTCTAGATAGGGGAAAAGGGATAGGACCACTGAGATAAAGTCTGTGAGGGTAATTGCTGAACAGGAGAAAAAAAAATTTTTGGGTTTTTTTTTACATGAATCGTCTAAAAAGTTTGCTCAATTCAATTAAAATGCAATATGACTGCAAAATATATTATTTTATCACTCTTTCCAGGTTATTAAGAATGTCTATTTTTATTTTCAGTCGGACAGCCGAACAGCTTATGAAAGAGTCTGGTTGCCGATTAGATCATCCATCTGCTGCCAGATTTCAAGCTCATGTTATGGATGGTGACTGGCACAAGGTTTGGAAGACTATAAATTTTATTCAAAAGAAATTCTGGGGTTATTTTTCTAAATTTATTTTGAAGTTTTGGAAATCATCAATAGTTAGCGACTATCTTTGATTTGGGTTATTTTTTGCTCTTGTGTATTTCAGGGTGAACTGGATCTGCTGGATTTACAGCCGCTGCTAGATGATCCTGAATCCCTAAAGGTGAATGTAAGATAATTTAAAATTCATATTTTGCTATTTTAAAAGTTCTGTTGCCATTTTTGCCATGATCTTTCAAATTCAGAGGATTTGGTTTTATTGATATTATATGAAGTTTTGATAATAAATTTTTTTCCCATTCAACAATAAAAAACATGACAACTGGTACAAACTTGTACAAAAAGACAAACACGAAAAATACAGGAATTAGGAACATTCACTGTGATCCCAAGGGACTAAGGCAAAGGTGTCAAACTCAATGGGACCATTGGCCATTTGCTTGAAAATTCTCTCTCAAGTGGGCTGCTAATTATTAATATTTAGCAGGGTTGGTAAAAAAAACCGGTTTTTTTGAAAAAAACCAAAAAACCGGGTTTTTTTTGGTTTAAACCAGGTTTTTTTGGTTTAAACCGGTTTTTTTGTTTTAAATAGTATTAACATTAAAAACAATAAAATACCTGAAAAATCATTCAAACTTCCAATAATTAACTAAAATAAAATGTTTATTAATGTAATTAACACTATTCCCATGCTAATTAATCAATAAATATTTCTTACATTTTAACAAAAACCAACTTTTGCAATTTAATTATTTTTTGCTTAACTCAATGGATTACTGAGTGTTTGAAAATTCTTTTAATGTTATTATTAATCATATAATATATAAAGGTTTTTCTCCAGTTACTTTCAGTATACTTAATTAGGAAGCTATTTTGCAAAAAGTAATAAAAATTAGGTGAATATAATGTATTTAATGAAGCATAAATAATGCAGATTAATTAGCAATGGTTTACGATATACGGGGTGATTATAACTAAGGTTCTGATTTCAAAACACTGTAAAGAAAGAACGATTGTCAGAATGACTTGAAAATTGACATGAATATTCCTGAAAAAATTCAATTTTATTTGATAAAGGGGAAAAAATACTTAAAAATGTAAAATTAATGATATCATGCAACATGTGGGAAATTTGCCCGCAGAATGGAAATGATAGACAGTCATGGCAGAATGATACCTTAATTATAACATTTCACAATTTCATAATTCATGGAAACATCACAAAAAACGAAGTAATTGAACAAATAACTACAACTTACTTAAGAAATGTTAAATATGTTGTCCACCGCGTGTTCTGGCTATGAGGTTGAAAGCACAAAAATTCTTGTTCAACAACAGAATCAGAGTATGCCCCATGGTCATAATGTGGATGTGCTTGCAATTCAGCTTTATTAAACCACTTAATCTGACCATTGTTTATAACATTTTGAGGTATCCCCACAGCCAGAAGTTGCAAGGGTTAAGGTGCATCCTGTCAAAATGGGTCTTTAGCAGCTGGTATTGCAATGTGCATCTTGATAGAAGTTCTATCCACACACTGATGCTGTGGAAGTGCCAAAATGATGTGGTTGCACAAAATAGATTATACTGCTGGCCAAGTACAGCATCGTCTACTTGCACATTTTACACTTTTTTCTTTTGCGAAAGAAACTTCCATTGCTTCAGGAGTATCCATGCAAATTTTCAAGTCATTCTGATCAGTACTTATTGTATAGTTTTGGAATCAAAACTTTAATTATAATCACCCTGTATATAGCTGATCATTTTTCGGAAATCTGTTACTACTATACAGTAGAACCTTGATTAATTGGGCTTAACAGTGTGTGTGTGAAAGTATAAAAAAAAACAACTATTGAGAGAGAATATTAAGACTGGGAGATATACAGTAGGAGATGTGCTACTTCTTATGGGAAAGAAAATGAAAATGTATGTGAGGTAATGTTAGAACTAGTACACTAGTCTGTCCTTTAAGGACAGCTGGTGTCTTTATTGGATTATAGGACCACCTGCCCCTAGCATGATGGTGTCACTACTGTAGCTGCTTCTTTGTGAAGGGAAAAAAAAACCCTGTGAGATAATACACCATTACATTTAGATGTGTGATGCAATCCTTATTCATGAATTTGCTAAAGATAGAGCATCAGAATGTAGCCAAAGGTTAGAAAATGTTGTAAGAATGAGAAATTTAGGCTTTTATATATAACTTTAAATGACTAAGATACTTCATATGAAAAATATATATATATTCTGGCCACTTTTATGAGACTTTTTGAAAAAAACCACTTACAAAATCTTATGTGATTTAAAGATATACCATCAGAATGTACCCCAAGGATATAAAATGTGGTAAAAATGAAACATTTTGGCTAATAATGAACCAATATGATATTTTCAAGGAAAAAAAATTTATATTTAGGCAACTTTTATTTGATTTTTTGAAAAAAACCGAAGTGGTTTTTTTAAAAAAACCACTTGGTTAAAACCAAGGTTTAAACCAAACAACCCTGATATTTAGTAATTAAAAAGTAATTAATCAATAATAAAAGTTTAATTAAAATTAATTATATACATTTTAAAAATTGTTCAATTGAAATCAAACAAAAGTGAAAGAAGAATTATAAACAAACCAATATATAAAATTAACTCTACCTACCAAAAGATTTTTATTGATCAACCTGCTAATGCATAGAAAAATAATTGAAAATATTCTCTTCTAAATAGCTTTTGAGCAAATCCAGTTAGTCAATGCATCATGCATATGTGTTATTAGCTTATCTTTCCCTTGAAGTGTTATTTAATTCATTCAAATGTCCTGTAATGTCAATTAAGAATGCTAGGTATTGCACCCATGTTTCACTATTAAGAAATGAAACATCTTGACCATTTCTAGGAACAGTTTTACCTTGTTTAAATGTATTTTTTAGAATTTTATGACAAGACGACAAACATATTTCTATGTGATGAGGTGGAAAATCAAATTTGTTCAATTTTTCAAGAAATTGTGGGAATATACTAATTGAGGCCTCTGGACTGCGTAAAGTTCAAAGTGATTGTCACAGGCTTTAGAATGCAACTTATTTACAAGTCTTTGCAGCAAAGGACCTGCTGATGAATGACTAAATAGAAAGATTGCAGTTGAAGAATAAAATGCATTTCCTTCAATTTATTTGGCTTGGAGTCTTGACTCAAAATGTATATTTTTACCAGATATTGCTAACGTACTGCCCTTTTTCACTGCTACAAGTTTGTTCAAAGGAAATTAATATTTTTCTTAGGTCGGGATTATACTATAAAACAGGAGTTCTCAAACTTTTTCCCACCCTTGGCACACTTTTTCCTAAAGTCCCATCAAAAACATTTGTCAAGGCCATTGCTCAGTGATGCACTAGGATGCCTTGGTTCACAGTTTGGGAACCCCTGTTGTAAAAGTATGATAAATGATACAAAACTTGAAAAATGCAACCAATAAGTGAATTTGTGGTTTTTCCAAACTTTGTAAAAGAGATTTTATCAAACTTTTGTAGTGTAATCCCAGCCGTAAATGCATAACGTGATACATTTTGCCACAACATCAAAAATATCTTCCTTTGTTATAGATAGAGCACACAGGTACAGTATGTACAATTGTTTGGAAGGGGATTATTGTACATTTGAAGAAAGCTATGGAGTTGGGAGATAAGAGGATCCAAGTTCCAAGAAAATACCAACTTTTGAGTATCATTGACTATAGAAAACTGAAAAAGAGGTTGAAAAGGGGTTAAGTTGACTGAGTAGTTCTTAAAATTGATGTTCGGATAAACAAGGTTCTACTGTACTTTAACAATTATTTTAGAAAATATACTTTTAGAGACCTTCCCCCCAAACATTTGTGTTGGTGACATGGATCATGTTACACCCTATGCATGAGAACCTTTTTTCTGGCATTGCCTGCAAATTTTCAAATGTCCATCTTCCCGGGTCAATGTTTGGTTCTTATGTGTATCTATGGGGGGGGGGGGACTGCATTGACATGGGGCTTCACCTCTGTGGGGTTCTGTAAAAGAACGAAGAAATCCTGCAGTCCTACGAAATAGAAATGTTTGTCTTTATTACCAAACCTTCACAATCTTATGTTACCAATGAAAAAAATGAAGAAAACGACACAGATTGGGAAGAGCCAAATATAAAACTTTAATTTTCTTAGCGCTGTTAATCTGCTTCCTGGTTAACCCATGCTTAGATAATTGAGGTTCTATTTTATTTGTTTTCATCTAGCAAATACGTGCATGAAATGAAAAAAAAATATTTTTTCAGCATCAATCAATATTATATAGTTGTAAATACTACGTTTGTCACAAATGACTAGCATTTAAAAAATTTATATTAAAATTCAATTAATCGCTTAGATTAACCAGTTAAAAGTTTTAATCGATTCCCAGCCCTAGTTATAAAGAATTTGTCATAAAAGATAGAATTTAATGTACATTATTTGCTATGGCAAAATTTAATGAACCAAATCATCATAATTTGGGAGTTTCACTATATTGTTTACATAATGTTATATATTTCTAAAATGCTTCTCACAGGCATTTCCACCTTAGCCATTTTTCTTGTTCAGCCTTAGTGTTTGCCTTTGCGAGAGGAATCACAGAGGGTTTGTGAAGGATGAAGGAAGGGTGTTAGTTTATCTTCCCCCTGCCTTGAATCTGCCTATGCAGCCAATACACATTTTTCTAGTGAAGGGAAAAGGACCATCATCCCTCCCTCTGTTTTTTTATACACCGAAGGATGATGCCTTTGTGCTTGAACTTTTTTTAATCTGAAGTTTTTTCTACATCACACACACTTGTAGATAGTATCTGTGCATATTCTATTGTGTTTTTCCCTTCAAGGAGATGAAATTTCTGTTGCTGGAGCAAAAGTACCTGGAGTTTTTGGAAGATGGTAAAGTTTTGGAGGCTCTTCAGTGCCTAAGACATGAGCTGACGCCACTTCGTTATAATACAGACAGAGTACATGAGCTTAGCAGGTTAGCTTATTGTTATTTTTCAAAAACTATTGAAAGTGAGAAGTCATTAACAATGGCTCAAAGGATCTGACTGATTTCAGAGAAGAAGAAAAAAATCAATTCGCATTATTTGTGTTTGTGATGATAGGCTTCATATAAATATTAGAAATTATTTTTCTCAATTTTTTGTGTATGAAATGTATAAATGGTTACTGTAATTATCTATTTTCATGCTGAGCTGTTGTTGGTGTTTGTCAATGTTTTTTTCCCCTTAACTAAAATTCAATCATGATTTTTATTGCATAGTTAATACCTACGTTTCTTGGTGATAAATTTAAAACTAAGTTAACCTAAAAACAGACCTGTCAACTTTCCAGATTTTGCAATGCTTACAGGGCTTTCAGATTGTGAATTCATATTGCGTTTTTCAATTATTGCCATCAACATGAAGAAATAAAAAACTTGAAAAAATGATAAAAAGAAACATTGAGCTAGTTAAAATGCAAAGTTTTTCTGTTTTTTGGCCGACGAGACAGTTTTTGTCTTTCAATGTTTTGTTTGCACTGGTGGCTTACATTTTCAAGAAATAAAATCTTACGAATAGCGGGAAAAGGGCTACTACTTATGCCTATGTTTATGTGGGAAAAAACTTTCTCAATGGACCAATCCCAATAATGCAGGGGAAGGCGTAAGTAGTAGCTTTTTTCTTGCCATTACATAAGATTTTATTTCTTGAAAATGTTTTTAAACTTCTATTGTTTATTGCTCAAAGAAAGAACTTTTTTTGCATATAAATTCTGTTGCTTGATTGTTATGCATTTATTGTCGAAATATATATTAACAATTTTCTTTTATATAACTTTCTTATAATTATGATGTTTCAGTTACATGATGTGCAGCACCCCTGATGAATTGATGCGGATGTCCAATTGGGAAGGTAAAGGTCCTGTTTCAAGACAGAAGCTTATGGAGAAGCTTCAAGGTAAACTTTTACATTTTTGGTGTTGCGACTTTGATAGTGCAGTAGAACCTCTCTATCTCTAATCCAGACACCTATAGGTGCGATGATGGAAGGATTGACATCTTGTATGAAAATGTATTTAATATATCTAGGTATATGGCAGGAATAAAAAGGCTAAAATAAACTAATATAAAATATTCTTTCTGACAACAATCACAGCCATTCACCAGCAAACTTCAAAATCCAACTGATTGCCCATTATTGATGACCTCGATTCTGTGGTTGACTTACTGACTTACAGTCCTTACACCCATAATCCAGGCACTTCTGCCAAGAATTTTTTTTCTCAACCAGTACTTTATTTTGTCATTACCTAAATTGTGTTTCAACTTTTTATATTTCAGCTGTTATTTTCTATTTATACTACTTTCTTCCCCCCACCAAAAAGTATTGTTGGTGTGCACTGTAGTTTTGGGGTTTTGGAATGTGAAAAAAATCATGGCACCTGCATGTCTCGATTAATGTGATTGTAATCAGAAAATTAACTTTGATAAAAAGAAAAATTTTTCTCTCTTTGTTTCATTTCTTCATTCTGTATAGTTAACTTTCGAGTTTTAGATCTCATCCATTGCTGTATCATTTTGTCTGATTGTCCAAGTGAATTTCCAAACATGCTGAAAAAGTTGAGTGATGTGGTTGGTATGAACTGCAAATGGAAACACTTCCAACACAGTTGACATTTGCAGGCTACTTCCCAGTTTTCTAGAAGACACTATTGCAAAGATAATTCTCGTATTGGAACACAATATAAATTATATATGTTAAATAAATGTTTTAAAAACCCCTCCTAAAAATATTTTTCTAGCGCTTCTGTAAAGGACTGCAGTTTAAATGTTCCTGAAAGAAAAAAATTCAAAATATTGACAATGATTAGCTTGCTTCATTGCTGCTGTTTCCCATTATGATACCATCAATGAATCTACAATATCTACTATCTGATATATAAAAAAAAAAGGACTTGAAATTTGATCGGCCATTGCTGTAACTACAACTGTTACTATATTGTCCTGGATCCACACATCTCTCTCATAGAAAGTGAATTTTTTCTTTGAGTAGAATAAAAACAGTTACAGAAGCTATATATTATACTTGCATGCTATAACTGTCATTATTAAACCATCTGCAAATCCACGAACATTGAAGAGAAAGAATAAGTCACATCTTCCAATATTTTGTATAAACAATGGAAAAGCTTGGACACAAAATAGTTTTTTGGATTGATTTAAACTATCATTCTGAAAGTCAAAAGGTTCTTAAAATTACAAGAATGAATCGTATTGGATTGTCTCTATGCCATAGACCTATCTTTAGTATATTTTGACGTGTATAAAAATTGATACATATAGCCTTGCTACCATACTCCAACAGATTAACTGAAATAAAGAAACAGCTAAGAGATGTTATAATCTATTAGAAAACATCACTTAGAATCACAGGACGTCCCCTTCTACTTGTGCTGCACAAAGAGAAAAAATGTGATGTCTAAAAAACAAAAGTTGATGGTTTGTGTTATTCTCTGATTTTCCGTATTCATGATCACCTCCAGAACGTAAACCCAGTAAATACCAAAGGATGACTGTATGATGTGAGAAAGTTGAGTATTTGAAAAGCTAGAATGTGCTTGAATGTGTGAGTGAGATAGATGGCTTTTTTTTCAGCCCAAGATATCAAGGAAACATTTTATTTTCTGGACATTATGCTGAGGTGAACTCGGAAAGAAAAGTCATCCTGTCTCCGCCGGGACTCAACCCCAGGCCCTCTTGCATACCGGGCAAGCATGCTACCATCTACACCACAGTAGTGTAGATGGTAGCTTTTTCTTTCCGAGTTCACCTCAGCATAATGTCCAGAAAATAAAATGTTTCCTTGATACCAGTGTGAGTGTTCGGTAAAAAATATGAAATGCTGTTTATATGATCTTTAGACAGAAAAAGAATATTTTTAATTTTTTTTTTTTTTGGATTTGAGCAATCCTACAAAAAATGTTTGAATAGATGAAAGGGGTAACAGTATTTAAATTAGAAATTAGGTTTTATATTTCTTTAAAATTAAATTACCTGTTATTATATGCATTCATATTACTTTATTAATTTTCTTTCAAAGGAAAACATGAATCAAAGTACTCAGGGGCACATTACAGTTTTAAATATAAAAACTTGGGGAACAAAACTTGAGATAGAGATAAATGGCTTTTTTCCTCAGTCCAATATATCAAGGAAACAGGTATTTTCTGGATTTTATGTTGAGATGAACTTGGAAAAAAAAAAGTAATTTACAGCGGAGACCAGGTGACTCTTCTTTCTGAGTCCACCTCAGCATAAAATCCAGAAAATATGTTTTTATGAAACAAAGCTTGATTCTTAATTTGGAAAATTATCTAATACGAATTCACTTCGACCCTGAGGAGTCTGTGTTAGAGAAGTTCTACTGCATAGTTAATTGAATAATAATTTATTTGAAGAAAAAGGAACAACAAAGAGATGCGATGTAAGAAAAATTATATAAAACCTCTGTCTCTCTTCCATAAACTAGAGGAAACTCAAGTTGCTTGAGTATTGCTTGCTTTTGGCTGTAACTTGCCTTCACATTCGAGATCGTGTGATAAATTCATTTCGCGACCTTTTGGTTGACATAATGATTTAATTTCCAGTGAAGGATAGGTAATTCCTCATTTGAGTTTAATCTCTCAGTAATACAGTCCAATTCTTGAAAACCATTTGAAACAATAATTACAATAATTCAAAAATTAATTTCGTCTGAAGGCAAATTTGTTTCAGAATTGAGTATGTGGCACAATGCATATTAAATTGTTTCCTAATTTTCAAATATTTTTTACATGGTTTCCTTGATGTGTGTCTTATTTCCCAGAAATTTTACAAATACAAACACTGAGGTTATAATTGGCAAATTGCTCAATGAGGTAGTGGCAATAAAAAATAAATATGTAAAGAAATTTTATTGAAAAAATGCTGGTAACGAATAGGCCTATTGATGTCTATAAAAACCTAAGTATACAGTTTCTCAATGGAAGAGGGAAGGACACGTATCTCTCAATGAAGGAGAATACAGTTGCTCCCTAAATCTGCTCCTTGTGGACTGTGTTAGGCAGAAATAAGTGTGTTCATCTCATGGATCAAAGACATTCACGGAAGAAATTGAGACAGCGGGGTAAAAAATGACAAGTTTAATTAACAATTGAGGGTTAAGCATGATTATTGCATTAGAATTAGGTTATGCTACGCAGTACTGAAGGGATGTGAGCAGACAGGTAGTAGATTTATCTTGGATGTGAGAATTAACAGCAGTAGCGACGTAACAAAGCCTCGTCCTTTTGCACACAGCTCAATTGAAGAATATGCAAATGCAGTCCCTGACATGGATCAGCAGTGCAGTTGGTCAACAGTTATGATGCAAGTTAGCCTAGCGTTGCAACAGCAACCCTGAATGAATGAATAAATAATGAAAAAAAACTAAGAAACTTTAAGAAAATACACTTCTGAAAAAGTCCAAAATCATATGCCATACTCTACACCATGATGAATTAAGTTCCAGAAAAAGAATGACTTTATGAAAAGACCTTTTCAAGTATGAAATCCATCATTCAATTTTTTTCTACCTCCAAAAATAATGTGTTCAGGAAACCTAAGCCTCTCTTCAACTAAAATTCTGAAATCAGTAAGAGCACCTATACACTTGTCTGTGTAACAAGCAGATTATGATGTGCGGGAAATGATATATAATAAATGATGTTATAATGAAATTCTGTTTCAATTATAATTTTGGGCATCTATTTCCACAGCTCACTTGCCTCCTTCTGTCATGCTTCCCCCAAGGCGGTTGCAAACTCTTCTTCATCAGGCAGTGGAGTTGCAGAAAGATCGCTGCCCATATCATAACACAAAAAACACTAATGGACTGGAGGATGTGTCTTTACTCATTGATCATTCTTGTACAAAGTTAGTCAAATCATTTCTATATTGGCTATTCTATCTAATCATAACTCTCTTGCAATATATTTGTAAGGAAAGTGTAATAAATTGGTTATTATGCATAATTGCCAATCATCGCAGTAAGTTTGATAAATTTATCACTTTTACCAGCAATTCTACATAATATCCAAGTATTATTGGTATATTTAATAAATGCTAAAAAATTTTCACCTTTTTTTACCAGTGATTATACATAATACCCAAGCATACCTAGTAAATGAGATAAATAATTGAAATTTATGCCATTTACTGGTACCCAATGTAATTAGGGATTCAAAAAACATGAAAAAAATTCCCAAATGAGTCTCTGTAATATCTTTGAATATAGTCAGACCCTGATATAATGAACTCCTATTTAATGAATTTCATGATTTAAATTTTTTTTTAATCCTGTCTCCTTGTGAATCTGTTAAATGAGCACTTGTAGAAATTTGTTAAATGAGAATTCATTATTTTGAGGTCCTTTTGTAAAATTTATCAAATGGGAGTTAATTATATTGGGATCGAATTGTAGAAATCAGTAAAAGGATTTTGAGGTCTTTTTGTAAAATTTATCAAATGGGAGTTAATTATATTGGGATCGAATTATAGAAATCAGTAAAAGGAGTTTGTTGTATTGAGGTGTGATTGTATACATACAAAAACTTGTGAAAATTCGTCAAATGAGAGTTTGTTATAATAGAGTACAATTATAAAATCTTTTAAATGAGAAATTATATTGCGGGGAGTGCGATCATAAAATTTGTTAAATGAGAGTTTGTTATATCAGGATTCTTTCTTGAAATTTGTTAAATAGAAGTCTGACAAATTCTGCAATCAGACCTTGATATAAGAAACAGAAGTTGATTATAGGAGTTTTTTTTTGGATGTTTGAAAAAAATTAATTAAATCAGAGTTCATTATATCCGGCACAGCTCCTTGCTCCCAAGTAATGGATCTTATGGCAATGGACCAATTTATCATACGGCTACAAAATGACAATCATGCGCATAGACAAACATGATGAATTTAGGGTTCATCATGTTTACAAACGACACTCGAGTATTGTGCATAATCACCAGTAAAAGTGATAATTTTTTAGTATTTATTAAATTTACAGACGATGCTTGGGCATAAATATTCATTGAGATTAATCTAGCATGAATAATACTTTTATTTTATTTAGAGAGCAGTTTCCCTGTGAAACAGTGCAAGTTCTCAAGGACCATTGTGATGAAGTTTGGTTTTGTCGATTCTCAAATGATGGTTTAAAACTTGCCACTGGCTCGAAAGATACCACAGTGATCATATGGGATGTTAATCCTGTAAGTATCCAGAAATTTTTATTCAACTACTGTGCAGTTAGTTGGGTGACTGCAAGCAATGCCATTAAAAACATGAAACAATCATGACATAAATAATTTAAGGCTATGCATGCTACTTGCACTTTGATGACAATATTCAACTGACCTGCCCCTAAGGGCGTACAGTGAGAATATGCACTCTTCCATATACTGATTTGTTCGGAATTCCCCCAGCTGATTTTTAATGAATATTTACAAGGTACATGTACATTTAAGTAATAGTTGCCATTTAGGCATTGTGATGGACTTGCATCATAAGGGCACTGAGTGCAATTTCTGCAGACAGCACAGCAGTTTTTGGTTGGTGGAAGTTGGTTTTCAAACTTTGAGGCATAAAGGTGTGCAACCAGATCTTCTATTCAGAAAAGGTCTCTCTACAGAGAACAATCAGGTCAATAACATTTGAATTCATGAGTAAAGCATTAAAGTCTGGATTTGTTGCTTTTGACTTGGTTGACACTTTTTTAACAAGTAACGTGCACTTATGCATGGAGTATCGTAAAATGAAATGTGAGGTCTGCTTCATCAAGAAGCATGAAAAAGAATTTTTTTCCTAAGAAGTTGTTTTGGCCATATCAAAAACAATGATGGCAGTAGGTTTAATTGAGTTATGGGTGTTTCCTCGTCTTTCAATTTTTAACAAATCGGCTGGAATTTTTTTCTTTTTCAGAATCATCTGCAAAAATGAAAATCATCAGTTCAAAAAAATTTTCCTTTTGATAAAAAAAAAAAAAAATAAACTTTTTTATATATACAGATTAGATATATAGGGGAAATGTCTAAGACACTACGAGACAGAAACCTATCTCGAACCTAATCAGAAAATTATCCCATCAATGATAAATTTTTTTAATGTGCACCTTTATAAAACCTGTCTGAAATGAATTATTTTAGTGTCTTGACCAAAGCGCCTGTAGGCTGGCATCTTTGACGGGCTCCCAATCGAGACTTTAAAGAGACCCTTTCATAGTAGAATTTATAGCATGAAAAAACAAAAGATAGTAACTTTCCCGGGCCCCACAGCTGGAGCCTTGTCAGCCCCACCCTTGTGGGGGGTGGGCATGGTCTTTACATGCCATTTCATACATGCCCCGCTGTATATATCTTAGGCAAATTGGAAAATCTTGCTCATATTGCAAGAGCCTGGTCATTCTGTAATGCTTACAGCTGATTGGAAAATTATCTAGCACTTTCTTATCAGCCTAATATTTTTCTAGGCTTATTGTAATGAGCCCCATATACCTTTAAGCTAATTAGAAAATTTGCTATCGTTTGTTCAAACAACCTGCTTTCATCAATGTTCTTTGCAATAAGCTGTTTTTGCAATCAGCTTACAGCATCCACAGAGTAGCATCAGTGTTTGCATTGAAGGCGAAAGGATATATGTTCCCTTTTAACTGCTTCAAATTTTTTGCATGTGTATGCACACCGTCTCTTGCTTTTTTTTTCTTCTTAAATGTTTAGAAAATAATTAGATGAAGTTTGTGTATATAGGCTTTGTTTTTTATATAAATTTTCCAATTTTTTTTCTCTGACAACAAAGTAAAATATAAACTTAAAAATATTTCCGAATTCCTTTTACACAGGACACTCTTGAGTTAAGCCATCGAAGGACATTTGAAGGGCATCCTACTGGCGTGTCTTTCTTGTCTTGGAGTCCCGATGACACATATCTCATTGCTTGTGGTCCAGATGATTCTTCAGACTTATGGGTGTGGAATGTAGAGGTAAGGATATCTCTGACTATGAATGTTCTGATTATATATGAAGAAATCTGTTTTTCCTCCTTTTGTTGAAAAAAAAGACCCCAATAAATGCTCCAACTGGTATATAATAAAATCTTGATAGAACAACACTCTGTGTACCAAGAAAAAATATCTTTGTAGAGGGATTATTGTTATATTGAGAGGTAGCAGTTTAACATTAGACTATAGGAATTTCCAAAGAAATCTTACAACAATATCATCGTAGAGGAATTTATTATTATATTGAATATTGTAGTGAGGTTTCACTCTATTTTACATTGTGTCTGATTTTTAGTGGTATTGTATGCTTTGGGTATTGAGATTTTTTGGTATTGAGATCTTTAATGCATGAATTTCTATTTCACAATTTGAAATTTATCATATCTGATCATGTTTTTTAACTATCATAATATTTTTGATATGAAATTTTTTTTTTTTAATGTCAACTTAATGAAATAATTGATTATCAATTGATTTTAGCCAATCTTTGGAGGATTGGCACAATGCATTGAAAGATCTAGATTTGTGACTGTGATAATCAATTTATTGTATTGTTTTTGCGGGGAAGAAAGTCTTGAAGTGATACAAACAGTCAGACCCCAATATAAGAAACTCTGATTCTATGAATTCCTTGATTTAAACAATTTTTTTCTGAGAAATTTTAACAAAAATAAATGTCAATCACCCATTTAATGAATAAAAATCCTCCGTATAATAAATATTTTTGAACTTTCCTTAGTTTTTACTTATTTCTCATGACCCTAAACTACAATTCTAAGATTATACTTTCCAGGCTTTAACTTCTTTAGAGAGGAACAAAAATGGGGAAACAGGAACCTGTTTTTTTGTGAGCAATTAAGCCATTTTGTGCCTGGGAAGGTTTCTGAGGCTAATCGATACACCAATACCATTGTGTTCTCCTTGTGTTTAGATTTCAGTAGATAAATAAAGTTACAAGATTCCCTGAAAGACTGGTTATATTTGGAGATTTTTTTTTTTAGGAAGAAAATCTATCTCTGCCTCCACAGGGACTTGAACCCCAGTCTCTCATTAGCCGGACGAGTGCTCTACTCCTAATCTTCCTAAAAAATCATCTCTTGTATTAACATGTGGAGAGGATATCTTTCTCACATACACAGTAAAGTTACTCGAATGTTTATGTTCTTAACAAACTAAGAATAGCGAGTCATCTGAAAAGAAAGTGTTTTTTGGTTTGTAAAAAAAGTGACCATTTCAACAAATTTTGATGGAAAAGTTCAGATATTGAATCAACAGAAATTTCAATGAAACAATTTTTCATGCATCTTGATTTTATTCATAAATTTATTTACTTAATCATCATCAGAAATAAATTGTAACAAACATAACGAATGAGTGATAAATATTTTAATTTTTTATTGCCATTTTAAGATTTGCCATATTGGGTTTGTGTGCTTCTGATCAGTTTGACCCAGATTCAATGATTTCTTTAATTTAACAACGAAAAAATTGTCAGTTTCCACCTGATTCCTTAAATCCTGCTTCAATTGTATTTATCTCAACTTTTCATGCATGTCAATGTGCTGACCAGATACTATACATCGTGCATGCATACTGAACATAATTATAACCAGTTGGTTCTTGAATTTTTAAAATGAGTTTTTTAAACACATTTGTGTTATAAAAATATATATTAAAATATACCCTTGAATTTGATTGTTTTTTCTTTAACAGTCCATCATATTAACATTTCAATGTATCTTTAACTAATTTACATATATATTATTTCCCCCTTTACAGACAGGAGGTTTGAGGGTAAAAATGAATCATTCTCCTGAGGACAGCTTAACTACATGCGCTTGGCACAGAGATGGCAAAAAATTCACTGCTGGTGGTACTCGTGGGCAGTTTTACCAGTGTGTAAGTGAATCATAGATACATATTTTTTGTAATAATTATGCCTACGTTAATTATGGCAACCCGTCAAACCGCAGTCGTAAATGCAGTAATCATTTTTTTTCCTCCAAAATTTGGCAGAAAAAATTGTTCATATAATTTATAGTTTTTTCTCAAATTTCACTTTTTTTCCTTCGTCACATGGAGCTAATCCAATACAGCTGCTATGTGTAGACATGCACATACGTTGGCAATTAAAGAAAAGGAATTTGGCTCCTACCAGGTTTCCTTACATCAGTACATTAAGCTTTTGCCAGGGATCTCATGACCAAATTGAGAAGTGCCGGCCCCGTCGCGAATCAACCGCACTTCAGGATTTTAGATATTAGCAAATTATTTTGAAATACCTAGGGAGAGAAAGATGTATTCATAGGGGAAAAATACTTTGAATTCTAAAAAAAATAGTTTTTTAGAATCTTGGTTAGAATCAAGTTTTTTTTCCATAGTTGAAAAAAAACTGCTGTAAAAACCATGGAAAAAGTTGACTCGGGAAAAATAGTTTTTTCCATATTTTTCACCATTGGTAAAAATTTGAATGTTTACTTTCATGTGAAGCAAGTTCTGAGAATCTTAACTTTACAATGGTGAAATGTTTAAAACTATTTATTTTTTTTACCTCCGAAATCAGCAGTTTTCCTTTAAATTAGACAAAAGGGTCGGAGATAAATATGAATAAAAACTATTTTTACCAAGCAAATTGCTTATAAAGTTCTGGGCTTAGTGTAAGTTCTTAATAAAGCACATGTCTTTTTTAAATGAAACCCAACAACATGAATTAATATTAGTTGCGTCACAGAAGCGAGAGTGTAGAAAATTCCTTCTCATATTTCATTAGTTTTGATAAGGGTCAGAAGTTAGTGCCTCAAAGTTGTATTCCAAAGTATTAGGTTAATATGTGAATAAATCACCATCATTGACTAAGCCCACAATATTTTTATTTTCAATCTTTATGTTAAAATTTTTGTAATTTTGTTTTTGTTTGGCATCTTTTAAAAGCAAACATTACAATGGCTTGCTATTTTAACATTAGATTATAAAAAGATGTGGGAAATTCAGCCATATGTAAGGTAACAAAGCTATCACAGCTAGAACAAAATCATATAAAAGAGTGACAATTATAAGTTACAACCATAATTTAAATTCACCACTTCATAACTGTTTAACAAGCTTTGAATATGTTTAAAGGTATTCTAAAACAGTGGTTCCCATTCGGAGCTGTACGCACACCGAGGAAAAAAAATTAGAAAATATTGACTGATTATCCAGGAAATAATGTCTTTCAGTAAGAAACGTAGCCCTATCCTGTACAATTACAATATTGATGGTCAAACAGTCGAGAGAGCAGAGTACATGAAGGACCTAGGTGTCACTTTTTATAGGAATTTTAATTTCAACCAGCACATTAAGGACATAATTTCAAAAGCATAAAAAATATTGGTTTCATAATTAGCAACATCAAATTTTTTTGAAAATGCAGAAACCTTTCTGCTCATTTACAATTCATATGTCAGATCAGTTCCAAAATATTGTTCCATAATTTGGAATCCATATTACTCGTTCAATAACATGAGGATTGAACACACACAAAATAGGGTTTTGTGCTTTGTTTATTTCAAGAAATTTCAAATTTTTGATATTTGAATTCCTACAAAAATACTCATATGCTTTTAACTATGAATCACTCGAAGTCTGCTGTCAGAATGCAGAAATTTTTGCGAAAATTCTGCACTTTGACTTATGAGACATTTTGTATGAGACATTTTAGTGCAAATCTGTTTTCACTGCAATAACATCAATCTTCATAACTGTAATCTCTTCTATGTTGCACCATTCTGAACTAACCTGTTGGAAAATTCTCTTTTCACTTCTTCATGTGGAAGTTCCCATGTGCATTTTTGACATCCTTTTTTTTCCTCCTTGCATGTATATACAAATTTTTTTTTATTATATTTATTTGTGGAACTTTAATTATCATCATTATTATTTGTATTCACGGTTTTTTTCTCTCACTCCACTGTAATTGGGCATATGCTTGTTGTGTGAGTTTATCAGTAAATAAATAATAGAATTATTATTTTGTATTGGAGGAAAAACACATTTATCAGCTCCCAATCTAGGGAAAAAATATTCTTGAAAATAGGTGGCAATTTCTAGAAGGTTTTGTGCTTTCCACTGTGGCAGTTATGATATTTATCAAGAAAATTTTAAAAACCGCTTAAAGGGTTACGGTTTTTAAAATAGAAGGAAGTCGTAAGCATTGTGATTTTTTTACTTTGATGTTGTTAGTGCTGGACATAATTGGGAAAAATATGAAAAATAATTGAGCTGGTTTTAATTTGTTTTTTCTCTTTACTTTTCAAGGACTTGGATGGAAATGTGCTAGATTCTTGGGAAGGAGTGCGCGTTCAGTGCCTGTGGTACAGAAAAGATGGGAAAACTGTTCTCGCAGCAGACACTCATCATCGTATAAGAGGTTATAATTTTGAGGAGCTCACTGACTTCAACATGTAAGTTCTCTGCATTCTCTTACAAAATGTATATTTGCAATGCAAAAAACCGAAGTTGTCTTTTTTTCAAAGTCAGTTTTGTGAAATATAAGATATTGGAAACACTTATGTTTAAAGCAAAGCAAATCTTTTACCATGAAATAGTCAAACTAATAATAAATTACACCCCCTTAAGCCCAATCAGCCATTTGCACGTGAGCTGCAGGACTAACTGTTAGACTTGCCCTGTTGCACATAGGACACGGTAGCCTCACGCAATCATATCTTTTATTACGAGAGTCGACCAGTGTCTCCACATTGCCAAAGCTCATTGACCATTACTCATGCTTTTTGTTGTATACATCATTTTACGACCGCTTTTGGTCATAGTCATCTTTCACTTCATGACATTTTAAATTGCCATGGCGATGCATCTCACATTTTTAATTTCATCAAAGCTATTGAGTTTCACGACAAATTATAGTTTTTTACAATCTGCGTCATTATTTTACATTTCACACATCATTGTTTTGTTTTTTTATCATGTATACTTTTACTTTCTTGACATGACAAAAACAAATTTTATCTTATTTGTAATTGGTCATTTGTTTTGGTGCAGTTTGACTTGCACAAAAAAACCCCCAAAACCTAATCCAATGAGCATGGCTCATAACAAGCGATTGTCAGATAGATTGTTATAGCTTACGTTAAATATACAATAAATACATAAATAAATAATATTCAGTTATAGTGAGTTGAAAATTAGGAAGCATTTGCTGTAATGTCAAGAATTCTAAAAAATGTCAGTTTTTCCTTCTCTCTATTCAAGAATTGAACACAGTGACTTTTATCATGGCACATGTTCTTTGTAAAAATTACTCGTAGGTACTTCAAACAAAGAATAGACATGGAAAAGTTAAATTGTTTTAACCTGCTCTTCCTATTTTTTTGGGCGGCTTCACTATACACATGGGTATGTGATAATCTTATTTGCCTTAGTCTCTCCCAGTGACAAAGAGACCACGGAACCATAGGTTGCAAACTTGATAGAGAAAAATATGAAAATTCGCTTATAATGAGATGTTCATTATAAAAAATTTTCTTGTTATTGTGAACTGTCGTTATAACAGACTTTTACTGTAATGTGTGTCTGTCTTGAAAAATTTTCTGCAGGGTTAGAATCATTCCAACCATCCCTCTCTTGAAAAAGGGGGAAAGAATACTATGCTTTTTAGGAAAGAAAAACATTTCAACAAAATGCTGTATTTAACATCCTATTTATCACATCAATACCACAAAAAAAAACTTTGAATCCAAATCTCAATCTTTTTTTTGGATAAAATAAAATTTTCAAGGGCGCAGTAGCCTAAGTCGGTAAGATACTCGCCTAAAGTACCGAAGGATGTTTAGAGGTGTTGTGAATTTGATTCCCAGTTCATCCTTGTCAGAAACTTTCCTGAAATAGGGGTACAACAGAAACAGCAACATGACCTCAGAAAAAGATTGCCACCACAGGGAGTCTCCACATCGAGGGGTTAGTGCACCAACCTCTTGGTGAGTATAAAAAAGGGCTGCTGTTCAAAATCAGCATTAAATTGTAGGTCCTGGTCTAATTAGCCCTCGTGTGCAGAAAATGGCTATGTAGCGACAAAAAGATTAAGATAAAATTTTCATTTAATAGAACAAAAATCAGAGGTTCGGCAGTAGGTGTGCTACTAATTATTTATTAATATTTATTTTTGACTTTAATATTGATTAAAATCCATCTTTTTGTTTATTAGTCTTCAGGAGAACCACTCCATCATGTCTTTCACCTGTGATGAGTCTGGGAGGTTAGCTTTGCTCAATGTTGCCACTCAGGTAAGTTGTTCAAAATCTGTGTGTTAATGCAGGGATTTACAAATCCTGGGTGCCGAATTGCCACAGCAACTAGAAACTCTGTATTGGCGCCCAAAATTTTCTATGTTTGATTGATAAATTGGAATCCAAGTATGACACACAATTTTCTGATTTCATGGCAGTGTGCCTTCCGACACGCAGAAGTTTCAATAGGTCCAAGTAGAATGAAAAAAATATCATTCAAGACAGTTTTTCTTGGGGAAAAAGGGCAGGCTTGGCTTCTAAGAAGTTCAACTGTGCTAATGAAATATTTCCCCTCCGCCATCAATTAATAAAAAAAAAGTAATTTTGTGAGACTGCCTTATTAATTAAATTTAATGACTGAAGAAATAAAGTATGACTGGTTAGATGTAATAGATTTACTGTTATCTACAATGAAATTTAATTCAAGACAGTAAAAATATGTCAAAAATCAAAGAATAATCAATACAAATCAGTGTTGGCAAGGTTTTAGACATTATTGTAGAAACCAGAGTATTTAGCATATTGAAAACATGGCATGAAATTAAGATATCTGTAAGCAGATAAAAAATATTGTGAAATTTAAAAAAAAGGGATGTAACAATAGAATTGGTTGCTGTTTGATTCAACCATTTTAAGATGCCTATGGTGAACCACTCAAAATGCCCAAAACTGCCATCAACCAGGGCGGTTGAAAAAGATGTTACGCATGGCTAAAACCAGTCCTGGTCAAAATAGATGCAACCCTGTTTTGTAACAAAAATATTCTGGTGGTTAAAAATAAAAATTGATTTTACTTCAAAATTTAAAAATATGAAAAAAAAAGTCAAAACTATTGGCTGCACCAGTTTTAAAACCATTTCAATGTATTTACGTTTCGGCCACTTTTGACAGGCTAAAACAGTGTCCAGATTGAAATGGGTTTTGACTGGCGAAAATTACAACCTGTATTGAAGATATTGGAAAAATTCATAGCTAACCCTCCGTCAGGTGCAATATGTTGTCCACCAAGTTCAGGTGCAATGTGCTTGATAGGCACACACTCAGAAAACATAATGAACACCCAATTAAGTTGATTTATACAACTGCCACCAAGTAATGAATATCATTAGGAATGACAGAAGAAGAAAAAAATTTGTTTAAAAAAACGTATTTGACATAAAACTAGTCAAACAAATTTTAATGAAATTTATGACCTACTATCAAACACCATAAATACATTAAAGTAACAATCGTTTAAAAACATTCACAGTATTAATATCTATTCAGTCATCTTTGGAGAAGGGTAGTACCTTCTCCAGTAAAGCACCGATCGCAACATATTTGCATATGAATTTCACCATATTTTGAAAAATGTGGCTAGTTCTGGCACAATGAGCTTCACTGAGCAAAACTTTAACAACTTCCCTCATTAAAGGTCAAGGACCAACGAAGTGCGAAGGTTGGATAGAGCACATTAAATTAGGAAGCTACTGCGAGCACTGGGTGTCAACGCTGCCTGGTGCTGGGATGAGATGAAAAATTGCCACGCTGTACCTGACGGAGGGTTAATAATTTGACAGCGCTATGAAATCAGATTTCATTTCGTAGTCGTATAAAGTCATGAAATTTGTGATAAGGAATCTATTTAAAATCATCTTGTAAATTTCTGTTGTGGTGCATGGCATAGATTTATGTTTGTCATTGGAAAGTTGATTCAGTTGATCCCAGGTTTGGAAAGTTTTCAGTTTTTAATCAGTCAAATACAAAAATCTCATTTATTCACCATATTTGCTGGCATGTAAGACTTCTTAAGGTATAATGTGGACCTTTTTCCTCAAATTTGATTAAATATTTGGTACTGTCCCATATTGCGTGTGCTTTTTCTCTCTGGGACACCAAGGAATGATGACCAAGGGTGAATCCAAGGGTGACCAAGGATGAATATTACTGTTGTACAGGTCTACTTGGCTAATTCAAACTTGGTTGATTTCAGATTTTTGGAATTAGAATTTTATTTATTCCCCTTGATATTTTCTCATTCAGTTTAATGCCAAAATTACCTGTTTAGTTTGATTTCTCTTGCCATTCCTAATTTTTTGAATAATTGAAAGTTTAATTCAGATAAGTTATTTGCAAAATGTATTTTTCTAGAATTCCTGGCAAATCTTTAGTCATGTTTTTCTTTATTCTGCGGTTCGCTAATCTTCTCAACAAAAACTGAACTTTTTGTTTTGCCTTTTAGTAAAAATTTTGTTACCCATTTCACATACTAGCTTTTGTCGTATGACTACAGCTACTTCACCAAACACCAACTCTGGCCATATCGCTATGTTGCAATTTACTGCCGTTAATGAGATGGTTTGGAAATGAAAGTGTCATCTATCGGTGGTAGCCTCACGTTCATTAGGGAAAATATCTATATCTTCCCTCGGGTTTGAACCTGGGACCATGACAGCAACCTTCATGGTGGTAGACAAGCATCTTACCACCACACCATTCAGAACTACCGCTACAGCTGGTATTTTACTGGATTTTGAATGACTTCATTAGCACTTGCCAATGACAGATGCGAACAGTGCCAATCATGGAATACAAAAGTTTAATATTTGTATGTGATAATCGCTTCTTTACAGACAATGTTTAAAAACTGAAGTGCTGAAATCTCAGTGTATTGGCTGGTAAAATGTGTTAGAAATTCATCTTTCCAGCATTACTGTTTGTTTATATATATATTTTTTTAAATGTGACTTAGAAAAATTTACTATGGCCAAACAAGGTTCATGCACTTTTTCACCTCTAGAAATAAAAATTGTGGTTGACTTACAGATGCGGACATTGATGAATAGGTATAGAATAATCGCATTGAATCTTTTCGTCAAGAGGTCAAAAACGAATCCAAGAAAGCAACAGAGGTCCCTATTCTAACACTTGCAAAAGCTATGAACATATTAGAAAAAATAGGGCTGTTAAATCGGAATTTTCATTTTCTAAATCAACCTGAAGATTTTGTACAATGTTTAAGAGCATTGAGAAGAAAATAAATAGAAGTATTAGAAATTTACAAATAAAATAATTTTTGTCATCGTTTATGTTTCAAAGAAATACTAGTTGCAACTACTGGGAAATTAGCATAGCTCATTTATTGCATTTTCATAATTATTAAGAGTTTTTGATTTTTTGCAAAAGTATATTATCTTATATTAATTAAGAGACAATTCAAACTTCTTCAGCTTGGACTTATCCAAGCTCAACTGTATAAGAATCATATTGTTTTCTCATGCCCATTTTCAAAGGACATCTTATATGCTGGAAAATATGGCAATTTGTTAAATATTTCCACAATAAATTTTATTTATAAACATCTTTTACTTATATATTAATTTGATCGTGAATTTAATTTTCTAGGGAGTGCATTTATGGGACATAGAAGACCGTGTGTTAGTGAGAAAATTTCAAGGTGTCACCCAGGGATACTACACCATTCATTCTTGCTTTGGGGGTGTCAATCAGGTGTTCATTGCCAGCGGAAGTGAAGGTAAGGGAATTTTACACTTGTAAAAGAAACAAACATTATTATTTGAGGTGATGCCTTTTCTTTAAACCATGGGCTTTCAATGCATGACCAGCAGAGCTCTTTGGTAACACTCTACGCTTGTGTTAGTAATAACTTAATGGCCACTGTGCTGTCATGTGGACATGGCGCTGGACTGTCATTGTGAGGGCTCAGGTTTAAACCCTGTCTATGGCACAGTGGTGGTCAGCTGAAGTTGGTTTTCTGTGGTTCCCAACTTCAAGGTGGGAATGCGAGACATCATCTTAAAAAGTCTCACCACAAAGAGCAAAAGACTACAATGGTATGAATATTTTAATCATTACACTTCACTCATAGTTTTAAAAATAGATAGCAGCATTAAAATGTTCATGCAAAACACTGGATACACACTCAGACTGTTAGGTACACTTGTGGCACAACTTTCATTAGCGAATTGGCCATTGCAATAGACCAGAGTTGTGCTCAGTTTGAAAGAAAGAAAGAACAAAAAACAATCATAACTTTGGCAACATAATTATGTTAAAGCTACATATTTTTTCCTGCATGTGTTAATTTGTTAGAAATTTCCTGTGGAATGTTACCAGGTGCATGTACGGTTTAGCAGTAGTACAGCTTAATGGCCCGCAGACCTCATTAAAATGTAAAATGTTGTCCACACTGTGTCAACAGTTGAATGTGTCTACCTTAAACTGATGGGGCATCTGACTTTCTGTTCGTTACTTTCACTCTTTTTGCATGCACAACTTCACATAATAACCACAGTTTACTGATACCATGATTACACTCATCTGTTACAGATAACAAAGTCTATATTTGGCACATCAAAAGAGAGATGCCCATAGCAGTACTTGTTGGCCACACACGTACAGTGAATTGTGTTGCATGGAACCCAATGTTTCCGAGCATGTTGGCTAGTGCCTCTGATGATGGAACAGTTCGGATATGGGGCCCAGCAGAAGTGTATCGAACAAGCAGCAATAGTAATAAAGGTAAGTAAAAATACATTAAAAAAATCTGTTAGTAAAAAAGGTTGGTGGAAATACCTTTCGTGTGAATGACTTAAATCTTGTCTAGTGGTAATTTATTTTCTGTAACAAATTGTATAAAACAGCTTCACTCAGCACAAGATATTTACATGAAATATCTTTCATTTCCTTCCTCCCCTTATTTTTTACAGGACAATCAAATGCTTCAAACAACACGAATGTATAGCCTCTTGGATGTGTAGGTACAATTGTGTAAAAATTGTTGTTTTCTCCCCCTTTCAAAAAAATTAATAAACTCCGCTTATGTGGCCTTCGGATCAAGAAGTGATTTCTCACAGTAATAGGCATGCAAAATCTGGTTGGCAACAAGGACAAGAATGGACGATTTCTCTTCCTCCCTCCACATCGAAATAAAAGAAGAAAAAAAGCTTATTTCTTGTTTCTCTCGTTTCTCACCCATCTTTGAATAAGAATTTGGTTGTCAGATCTCTCGAGTTCATTTCATTTTCGTAAGAGTGATGTGCCTGTTTTCACATGACATTTCTCGTTGGTAGTCAAGTCTGTTGTCATTCATGGGAAAAAATGCCAAAAGTGGGGTTGAAACATGCGTAGTTGTGCCTCAGAGATCATTGATTTGAAATCCAAAATTTGTATTCTCATAAGAATAAATGTTCAATTTTAGAGTTAATTATCATTTTGATTTAGATTTTTTTTTCCTCTTCCCGGTATGTACATGAAATCAATTGCTGGAAATCTCTGTAAATTTGTTTAGATACACATATGTGTGTGTTATCATGATCTTTTTTTTTTGTGTTGATGGATTTCTCCCCTCTCCCTAAAATATACTTCTAAACTTGTTTTCAGAAAACAAGTGCATGTAAATAGTTGAATTATTTTTCTCCAAAACACAGTATAGTCTTCTGAACAAGAGATGAGACTTGGCTACGATGCATTATGTTCAGTTGCTCAGTTTTATTCTTTCCTAGGAGGAGAAGTCAAATGTGAAAGAGGCATTGCTGACAAATGATTCTTGATGCACAGTTGCTTTACCTAAAAGAAAAGAATAGAATCCTCTGGCATGAGACATGACGTATCCAAGTCTCATCTTGTGCTTGGATGACTATTAAGTTTCAATTTGTATGATTTTATAGATTTGTGTAATTTAGATACATATTTTATAGTTTAAACATTCAAGATTTTTTAGGTGATGCAGTTTTTTTAACTTATGTTTGTAGAATTATTTGATGAGTTGGTTTTGTTCTGTTTTAAAAGAGACAGATTTGTGGTTTTTGAGAATCAAATGGTGTTTGGGTGAGCGTAAATATGAAAAGTTCTAACCACAGCCTCAGCATCTCATCAACAGATGTAATCTATTAGCATCTATTCTTCATTCTACCTTTTATATGGGACTGGGCTGTGGTGGTAGATTAATATGGAAGAATAAACAAACCTTTGCCCAATAATAAAGCCACCAATGAAAAAAGGCAAATTTATGGGAAAATACAAAATTCCTAATTCATTTTCAATGTGCTATGAGTGCCGTCTTCAGAGGAAAAAATATAATCACTGTCATGCTGACTGGGGATTCTGCTTGGGTTAGTTACCAAATTTTAACTCCTGGCCATCTTCAGATTTATATTCAAAATTTAGATTTGTTAATTCTTAATCTTATGTCAAACTTTTACAGTTGTTGCAGATAATAATGATATGTGAATCTCGAAAAGAGAAGCTTTTTTGAATGAAAGTGAATTAAATTTAGGTAATTTATTTCCCCATGATAAAATGTTATAACTTTCTACAGAAAAATTCTAATTGTGGAATTATCTGACTGAAACTAGAGTTTGAAACTCAATTATAATTTTTTTTTGCTTTGACTCTGAGCACGAGTTTGAGAAGTTTTGTATATAAGTGCCTAGGAAAAAAAAAATGTGCTTGTGTGCAGCAAACATTTGTTCTGTATAGACATTCACGCCTTTGCAGAAATGTGTGTAGTGGAAAATATTAAAATAATAAAATGTTTTCATCTCACTTTTGGCAGAACCTTGTAGAAAGGTAAAAAAAAAGTGCTAAGAAATATGTCGAAATCGTCATAATGGATGCAAACATTTAGATAATTATAAATATATTAGATATTTAAAAAAAAAAAGAAGCAGCATAACCTGTAACAACACTGTAAAAAAGTTTATAAGATATTTTCTCATTGTGTTTATGTCGGACTCCAGTGGTAATGGTTCACTTTTGTGTATTAAAAAAAAACGTGAAAAAAATTACAAAAAAAAAAAAGTGTTTTTATACGGCCAGCGACCACTGTTGAGCATGTCAACATTTTTTAACTTTATTAATATATATTATATGTTAGATGTTTGTTTTTGGATTCATGGGTTGGTTTTTTTTTTCTCTTCTCGTGTGTGCATTAAGAATCATACATTTAAAATGATAAATAAATATATATATATAAATAAAATATTCACACGTAGCTTTAATTAAAATGAAGCAGGTATAGAGTGGACTGAGTACATCAATGTTGTGTGTATATATGTTTATTTTCATAACATGAAATGATCATTTTTGCTAGTTCTTGGAGCCTGTTTAATTTTCATTATATAAAAACGATTACTTGTATTAGAAATTTGCTTCAAAAAAGGGGAATGGGTGTTTATCATTTGTTTGATCATTTTGAAAGCATTACATGCATTAAATGATGTTCCTCTCTGCCAACTGCCTATTTAGCATATACAGGGTGTCCTTTAAGTGGTAATGCTGTCTTTATTTACTCAATCGTCCATCATAGAGGTATAGTTTCAATTTAAAAAATGCTCAGAAGGCATTAAAAAATTACCCTGTTGCAGTTTTGAAAGTGAAAATGCAGTGTGTAGCAAAATAAAAAAAAAAATCAAAATTTTTATACATACCGGTTGTCCTCTAATTTCTAATTAGAAAGTCGTTGCCCTGTATCTCCTGAAGGCCAACCGAAAAAATTTATGCTTCTAAACACAATATTCGCTAAGATATTTGAATTAAAAATTCTGAGAAAAGTTATGAAAAGAACGGACAACACTCCTTTCCCAACTTTTCAATTCAAATGTTGTTCAGCTAATATTGCACTTAGACACTTGCAAACTTTTTGTTGGCATCAGGATCGTGACAGAGCAACAATTTTCTGAGTGGAAGAAGGGCCATAGGACCGTATAAAAATTTTGATTTTTTTTTTGTTTTTGTTTTGCTACACACTGTATTTTCACTCTCACAATTGTTACAGGGTAATTTTTTAATGCCATTTGAGCATTGTTCAAACTGAAACTATGTCTACGATGGATGGTTGATGAGATAAAGGCAGCATTATCACTTAAAGGACACCCTGTGTAGTTGTAACTTCAGTTAAAACACTTCACATACTTATAAAGTTGCTCAATAATGCAAGTCCTTTGACGGATAAGGTTTTCGAATTTATTTAGTTTTGTTTTTTTATATTTTTTATCATGATTTGTGAACCTTGTGAGCAAAGAGCACTGCTCATCCTAGTCAAGACTTGGTCTTATAATCTTCCGCTGATTTTTCAGGATCTTTGAAGTTTATTCACACACAGACAGTAGTCATGGCCCGTTTCTGTTCAGAGAGACTTACTTTGTTTGTGAAAAATTTTTGGATAACTGAATCTAATGAGTATGAATTGAAAAGGCTAATAAAAGGAAGAATATATATATATATTTGAACTGGAAGTGTTGTGACTGCTGTACGTGAATAGACTTTGAACCACCATGCCAAATATTCAAATATAGGTATTTTTCTTACGTTTTTGCTTTTTCTGTGTGAGGAGAAGCAGACAAATTTATGGCTTTACTGCCTGTGGGATATTAAACTTGTGCGGCCCCCCCCCCCCTCTCCTTTTCAAATTTAGTATTCTAGACTAATTTCAACCTCAACCTTTTTTTTAGCTCGTGACTCCCTTTGGACCATATTTTCTTCTCATGTACCCTGTGTTATCTAGTGTCCCTTCTACCCTCATCCAGGAAAGAGACCCTTTTACTGATTGAATTTAGTCAAAACTAAATTTATTATGAATAAACATTTTGTAAATAAAATTGTTCTCTGGACCCCTGGGCCTGGCACAGATCTAGAAGGGCAGAAGATGAACCTACACGATGAATGGCCCCACCCGACACATCACACTGGGTCTATGTCTACCCTGGGCTAGAGTTCAGTGCTCCCTTCTTGTGGGGGTTCTATGCATTGCTGTCTCAACGTCACAAGTTCCTGGGCAAAGTGAGGTTCTGTAGCTGCATACTTAGCTGGGAAATAACAGCTTACATATGTACACTCGAAATCATAGTACTAGACATCTCTCATAATGTAGACCTTCTATGGACACGAGGTTTCAGGCCATTCCCACGTGGAATGATGGCCCTGGTTCTACGGACAGCTCTGTTGGTTTCTGAAAGTAATCATACTTTTTCCCATAATATTTCACTTGAAAGCTTTATTTTTTCACAGTGCTTGGACACAGCTCTGTGGCCTCGCTTTCACCTGATTTTCATCTGTGGCCTCCCTTAGAATATCCCAAGACAGGAAGTGGGGCCGTGGGGCCCGAAGTTGAGAACCACTGTTCTAGAACACCCATTACTTGATTTTTCCTGATTTTTTAAATTTGTCATCCTGGGTTAGCCCCTCCTGTAAATATGCCTTGAATGAGTAAGTATTCTAACGGGTATTGGCCTATAAGGCTCAAAGAATTATGATAATTTGCTTTAACACAGTTAAATTTATCATTGTATGAAAATGCAGTTTTCTTGAAACAATTTTTTTTTTTTTTTGGGAAATAGTGCATATTGGATGCGGCAGTTGGTATGGGAAAAACTTGTTACTTGAAAAGTTCAGGGTTGTGTATAAAAGTTTGACATATTTGGCACCACTGAGCATCATAATTCTTAATTGATTATTTGTTTATTGACACAAATATTACAGTAAAAAAATTGTTTAATTTACTCGAATTATATTTTTCAAAATGATCTCGATTCAATATATTAAACCTTGAAGAAAAATTGTCATTGAATTGTGCGTTCAAATGTATTGATAGATTTCCTTGCTGCCAAAATATGTCCCCCTTCCCCATTTTTTAATGGTTTGAATATTCCTTGCTTGATATGAAAGAGAAGAAAAAAAATTCATTAGAAAGAATTCATGCCATGATCAAAACGCACATCAACTGAAAAATAACTCTTTTTGTATCGATTATTATTATCAACAAAAAGTGCTTTTTCTTCCTAATCAAAATCTGCAATGAATTTTACTTTGAGGGTGTTAAAAAAAATGTTTTAATACATGATAGTTGTGTGTGTGTTGATTTATATAACTATGCAAACACATGAAACGTTTGTCAAAGCTATGAATTTCAAATCATTATTTTTGACGAATTATTATCTCTGTGCATTTCATTTATTCAAATATTTGTATTCGATATTTCGAAAACATTTTTTAAAAGTAGTTGCCAGTAGTAAAAAGCAAAGTTTTGTTTGTTTTTACACAAATTTTTATCTTAACCAAAATTATATGTAAAACGGTGCAAGCTATGCAAAAAAAATTAATCCACTTTTGAAAAATTTTAGAAATTTATATGAATTTAACCAATGTTTTGATTATTAGAATTTCTGAATAAATGATTCGTTGCGATTGTTGCAATGTTATGTTAATCAAGTTTTTTTTTAAATTCTTTTAATTTTATGGCTTTGAAGAAAATTCTGTTTGCACGGTTCAAGATTTTTTTTTTTTTTTTTTTTAAATGACAAAATTATGTTGAGGTTTTTAGTATAATTTTTTTTTCTATGCCACATTGTTTTTGGCTCTTGTTTGATGAGCTGCGCAACAGAAAAGATTTGTGTAGGTGGAGATAATTTTAAATATGATAAAAGTTACGGATTTCACGTGTGTACTGCTATTTTTGTGTTTATATGTAAGAGAATTTCAGTTTTACTTATACGAAATTATTTGTTAGACTCGGTATGTTTAACCTGTTGTTCATAGAGACTTTGGTTACCGGACATCTATATTTTAGAGATCCTGACCATTTTCATGCGCTACTTTTGAAAAATAAGCAAAATTTTGGTATTTTTTTGAAACATATAAATCAATTTCCAATGATAAAATTATGAGAGACAAAGCAATTCAAGAAACTCATTATAGTTATATTAAATTAGCCATATGTCCAGTTTTTGATGATCTTCAGCTTGGCGTGTTTTGGTTTTGATTATAAAAATAGATGATTTAACCTAAATACTGGTCACCAATAATTAACTGGTCATGACAATAATTGGAAGGATGTCTTCCCTTGTCCTCAATGAAATATGGTCAGCAACAGGTGTGTCCATACTTTTGGTGGTGTAATCCTAACTGAAACACTCGAGAGGAGAGTTTGATGCTTGTTTAATTTTGTGCTTGAGAAAAAAGGATGACAGCACACCAGGTTTCCAGTCACGAACTAGGGGAGGCTGAAGGTATTTGACGCCCCCCACCCCCAATAGTTCATGAATATGCAATGTAACACTAATCCACCTCCTGTGTTCAGGCTTGAGTCCAGTATATATGGGACAAATGGATATTTTCTGCCCCATTCAATGTTTTTCCATGTCGGCACCCCTTGATGACAGTATTGATTAACATACCAGTTAAACAATGTAATTCAAGTTAAAATGTTAATTCAAGTTACATTTGAGACTTCACTTTATCATTCTTTAATCTATATATAGTGATACCTTGGCTAACCAAGATAATTTGTTCCAAAATTACATAAGTTGAAATGCAATTCCACGTAGGAGTGATTTCATTGGAATTCCTCCACGGAAAATCATTTAATTTGTTCCAGGTACTGACCAAAATTTGAAGATAAATTTTATAAAACACTGAAGAAGTATACATGAGAATTTACAAGAAGATGAGAAACTGAAGATGTCTTTCATATTGCACTATGTACACAACCCAGTCTGGCTCTTAAGCGTCCCCATCCATTTGTGATTTGATTAGCTCATTTCTGTCTCGTGTACATGCAGATGGAAATAGATCCTAGGAAGGGGACCATACAATTTGATGTCACAAATCTTACCATGTGCACTGAAAATATTTGAGTCAATAAGCGTTCCTTTTTTAAATGCATTTTCTCTTAGGTTGGTATTACACTATAAAAGTTTGATAAAATCCCTTGTATAAAACTCAAAAAATTCAACCAATAAAGCTCATAGGTTACATTCAATCAAATGAAACTGATAATCTTATTGGTGGCATTTTTCAAGTTTTATAAAATTACTTTTATCAAACTTTAAAAGTGCAACTAATAAGTGCATCAGTTACATTCGAGCAAATGTAACCAATAAGCTTATTGGTTGTTTTTCTTTTCAGGTTTTGCAAAAGATCTTTTATCAAACCTTTATGTAATCCCAGCCTTAGCTTAATTTTTATTTTACAAGAAATGGTCGAAGAACATTATCAAAAAGAAGTGGGGGTACATCTAGAGCAAATGATAATGAGGTGGACATAAATTAATTGGGTTCGGATAACAGCAATTCAGATGATTTGCGTGAAACTTCAGCACAAAACATGGCTGTGTTTAGGTAAACATGTAAATCCGTATTAAAATAAATGTTTGCTAGCCATATTCTAATTCGTTAGCCAAGGTAGAAAAATCACTGAAAAAAATTATTTATTAGCAGAAACATTTGTAAGCCAAGCGGTTTGGTTAGCAGAAGTACCCCTGTATTTAATAATCTATCAGTAGAAAATCCTCAAGTCTTCTGCTTATTAGCCAATTGGAGGTCATTGTGGTTGATACTTTCAATGCATATTCAGTTGCATTTGGACCAGATGTGAAATATCATTCAATTAATTGTGACCCTATCACATAAGTAATTTACTAGTGATAGTAATTTTAATAAATCTGCAGTGACACAGATTGATAGCACTTTTTCTTAATGCCATCAGCGAGTCCTTCCTGGAACCTAAATTTTCCGTTTCAAAAGAGAGACCATAACTTTCTCCTGTAGAAGGTAATGTGTGCGCAACAAATAAAAATCCCTATAGTCATCACACTGTCTCAAAGCTCGCTTAATGACCTGGACAGAAAATAGATCAAACTTCCAGAATAAGGGAATGAGTTTCTCTCACAAGAGCAGGTACAAACATTATTTTAAATAAAAAAAAATTTTGGTTTTAGTTATACCACTGATAATTTAAAACGTGGCGATTAGAAAGTAAAGTATTTTTTTAATATTGGATGATATATATTTGCTCCCGTGTGAAAATGCTTGATTGAAACATATTTAATTATTATATCAAACTGTAAAAATTCAAGATTCTGAAGTATTACGCATTTATTAAGTTAACTCATTGGAAATATTTGTTTAATTGTAATAAACACGTTAGAGAAATTTAATTTGTGAAGGAAATTGTGGTGTTTTTTTTTTCAAGTGAGTCGAGAGGCATATTATAATCTGATAAATTTATCTTAAAATGTTATACGGTGTAGATATGATTAGAAAAATTTCTTTGAGTCATGTTTGAAATTGTACTGTGAATCTGATACGCATGTGAAAAGTGTATGATATGGTGTTCTTGTGCGACTGTTTTTATTTTATCGTTGCCTAAAAAAAGGTTTACGATTTGTATGAAATTTGTTTGAATATTGAAAATTTGGAATTCTTTCCCCACTTCTTAAAGCATGTATGAAATTTGAACGCTCATTTTGTGCAAAGTTATTATCTCAGTTAATTTCTCATTTTAATTGATTCTGTTCAGTTGTCCAATTCTATTTCTGGAGAGTTTTATTCTTGAGCGAAAGTAAATGGGGTCATTTTGAATGCTTGCATAAGTTTTTCACTAGAAAAACTGAAGTTTCGTGTAAAAACCCAGTCAGTTTCGAAAATGTGTCAGAGCGGCTCATCTACCATCGTGAAGGTAGCCGTCACAGTCAGAGGTTCAAAAACAGGAAAGCATCATAGATATTTCCTTTCACGAGCTCAGGATGACCACCAGTACATGATGCCTCCATTTCCAACCCAACTCATAATGACATTAAACTGCAATGTAGCGATATCATGGCAAGAGTTGGTGTTTGGTGAAATAGTCAGTGTCAAATACTCTGGATAATGTCAGTTTTTTGACCAGGAGAAATTTCTTTTATTTTTTAAACTGATTTATTTTAAAGCATTGTGGGCTCAAAAAGTTCAAATATTAATCTCAAAGACTCAACTTTTCATTAATTCTATGTAAAAATATAGCGGAGAAGAAGAGAAAGATCTTGAGCAACTGCATTCAAGTACAGGTGAACCTTCCTCTTAACAGTGGAAGTGTGGTCACTACTCTTTCACAGCCAAATTCAAGTATGGGTTTTTTTAAAAGCTCTTTAATAGCAACCCCTTTCTTATGGTCATCCCTCTCTCACAAATGGATTTTTTGTCCCGTTGGTGTCTGCAAAAGAGGGTTTATTATAGTTTATTTACATTGTCATTTTCATGGGGGAAAAATGGTTATAATGAAAATTCTTTACATGGATTTTGTAGCCGAATGCTCTTGAATGCTCATGTGGCGATGGTTGGGTGATTGTATTGGGACAGTGATTTATTTCTAAAAATGTTTTGTGAGAAGACGCTCTTGAAATAGAATGGAATTTATTTCTTATAAATATTATATTGTGCAATATTTTGACCTCCAGCTGCGTTCGTGTTTCACGTATTCTATAAAATTTCAGGGGGTTGCGCTATTATTGCATTCTATATATAGTGAATAAAAATACCCCGCGATATTTTGTACAGAAAAATTCAAAAACCACCCGTGGCTGGATGGTTAATGCATGTTGAAGGCATGGAGAGTTTCTGTAGTGGTTGTTAGCCGTTTTATCTATGCATCTCAAGTTTAATGTAAGGTACTTATCAATCGTTATAGTGTTCATGGATGGTTTTTGGATTATTGCTGTGAATACCTTGGGGAGAAAAATGTTATTTGATCATGCCGTTAAAATAAAATCATACGAGGGTGTATCAAAAATATTTTGAGGATAGTTGTAGAGTTAACAGATGGCAGCATGTGCTGGTGTACACTCTTCTCGGGTGTAGGGATCGTTGTGTGTTCATCAGCACTCCAACAGTTTGTGCGATCATGTGTTTCTGCGCATCATATATTTCAATATGAACATGAAACTTCAGCAGAGAGCAATCACAATTCTATTTGGCTGGTTGTCATTTAGTCTCAATCGTACCGATGGCTTCTTTCATGCATGAGCAAATGGGGCACATGCTCTGAGCCCATACGAATGGCAAAATTGGTATCTTTTAATATTTTACAGTTTTTGGGGTGGGCTCTCCATGCTCCATTTACCCTTGTGTACTCTGTCACAAAGAATGTCATATAATCGTGTTTGCCCAGGGCCCAAATTTATGGGAACAGGCCCTGGTCATACCCACAGATCTGATCGTTGTCCCCATTGACTATGTCAACCAACTCACAATTGGCCGACTTCACTGCACTATATCTGTTCAGAATTTATCATACTGTATTGAAATCGCTAATGCAAAGGTTCAATACCGTATGAGGCATGATGCTCAAGAATTTATGTTGTGGAATTACTGACATTGACTAATTTCGCAGCAATATTACCTAACATATCAAGAATCCTCGTTTCCCCCATGCAGGTCTGTAACTAAGAGGGGGCAAAATTTAGGGAAGGGGGAGAAAATTTTCTGTTTGAACACAGAACAGTTTTAAAATTATCAAATTTTAAAGTTTGGGGGCAGCAAAATAATGTTTGCCCTAGGCAGAAAAAATCCTAGTTACAGCCCCGTCCCCATGCACAATAAGACTACTTATGCTGTGCTGCCATTTGTTGAGCTCTCTATAAAACTAATCTCAGATTTTTTTTATATGTACGTAATTCCTGTTCTAATAATGACTTTAGGTTGCTGTACCATCAAACGCGAAGTTGGCACGATGATCTTTGTTAAAGGTGAACGAGACAGAACCTGTGGAGTGATGGTAATCGAGCCAAGTGTACCTTATTTCCATGACTGCAGCTTTGTTCATTCTGCGATTGGCTTCCCATCAATGCCATTTGATGGTTTATTCAGAAAAGAAAAATTCATCTTTATTGTTTTATTTTGTACGGATAGCAAATAGAAATGCCTTAAGTGATGTCTTGCGTGTCGATGTGGGGTAGCAACCAGCCCTAGGTGTTGAATTCACCATTCAATCACTCCTTCAGCATTACAGGGAGTTGCCAACATTTTTGCTTGCCCTAGCTGACAAAATATCTAGTTGCGGGCCTGCGTTAATGTAGCTTATCTATGCAATTGCTCCTTTTGGTGCTTATCCAAAGTATGTATCATGTTTACGGAAGGAGCGCCGGAACAAAAGCAATACACTTTTTTTTTTATTTTCCTAGTTACCATTATGTTTTCAGATGTTAACTAATCCAGGTTCGTCCTAGAATTTGTTGATAACTCACAGTAGATTACATCAGGAATTTATCTGTGAATTCGATAGTGAGCTGTGAATACCACGATGGTTTCTGAGAGTATTTTCTTGAAAACGGACTGTCTGGTGCTTGTAATTAAATTGACACTACATGGAGTCATCTGTAGCAACACCAAACTTTGTACAAGGACTAACAACAACATGGAAGGAATTCAGCGGAAAAAATTCTAGTTCCAAATGTCATTGATAGAGGAAAATGTGGCACTGTGCAGTGTGAAAAAGAGTTAAAAAGAATAGACATGTGTGCAGATTTATGGCTTTACAGCTCGTCGGCTACACAAATTTTTCCGCTCTTCTCTTATTTAAGTGTAATTTTATTGACTACTCATTCCTCAAATTTACTGTACTAGGCTGACTCAGCTCCCTGTTCCTGTAAATACGCCTCTGTTGCTATGTCACTCAAATGCTAGCACACTTTTTTGCTTGATCTTTTGGTCATTTACTGACTTGGTCCCTCTTACTAGGTCACTCTTATGCTTACACACACTCTAAATCCCTGTTTTGGTCATTGCTCCCTAGCCCACGGACCGTGGTTGCTCATTTGGTCATTCACTGACTTGGTTCATTGCTCTTTAGGTCACTCTTTTGATCAGTTGCATGCTTGCACTCGGTTTTGGTGGCTCACATGCTTAAACATGCTGTAGGTTGCTCACAAACCTGGTCCCACTCTCGCGAGGTTGCTATTTTGATTGCAAACTGTTTTGGTCACTCACATGCTTGCACATTATTTTGGTCATTAACACTCTAGGTCACTCTTTCCGCCGTTAACAAACCAGGTCGCTTGGTCACTTACATACTTTCTCATACTTCAGGTATCTTGTTGAATCGCTCACTGACCTAGACCCTCGCTCTTTAGTATAGTTATATCACCAGTGAGCAAACCGGTTTTACCCCCTTCTCCCATTCTACTAATTTGAGGCCCCCCGCTCTTGAGGCCTTCAGCCATGCTAGGGTGGGCTTATATGTTAAGACGACACCGCTCTGAGACCTTAGGTATTGGTCTTACATTTTTTCTAATATTTAAAACTCTAAATTTTCTTGGAAATCAATAATTATAAGGAGTCAGTTAAAAGTCCTGGTTTGGGGTCCCGTCAAAAACCAAGGCCCCCACTTCAAGTATGATGGGGGACCACGGTTTCACTGTGATAGACCTATGTTTGTCAGTTAGTAAATCTACATATTTTTATCATTAATAGATCGACAGAACTTAAAGTTCTTTCTCTTAAAGCAGTTATAGTTGAAGAAATTTTTTTTTGCAGCCCGGTACAATAGCACTCTTTGCACCTGCCAGGCGGCAAGTCCAGCCCGGTGTGTATGACTGAGCTTCCTACTCACAAAAAAGAAAAACAGGCGACATTCCTCTAAAGGTTAAGAACCTTCTAAGTAGACAAACACCATGTCTCTCTCCCCCCCATCTACAACATTTGAAACTACTATTTTTCCCCGAGAATCCTTCCCATGTCGTCATTAGTCCCCTCTTCTAAGTTTTGTGTTATTCCGGTTTCTAGATAGTTACAGATGGCTCTTTAATGGTGCGAGTTTAATAACAAACACTCTGTATTATGCTGATATGTAACATGTTAACACCTGTACACTACAGGTTAATCATTTGGAATGACACCTAATTGTATACAGTCTGTTCTCAGTTATATTGAAGAACTTTCACAGGCTGTGTTGAAATGGGGGAAATTAAGACTGAAGTTGCAGCGGTTCGGAGTAAATCAGATTTCAGAAAGTTTTGGTTGCCATTGAGGTTGGTGAAACATGCATTACTTTTAGTCTGCTGGAGGGGGGGGGGGTGAAAGTTTGTTGTCTGGAGACAACTGGGATTGTAGCTGTGCTCGTTTAGACTGCACCTTGCTGATATCCTTTTGTGCTTGGGAGGGTCACAACTGGGGGAAGCAGATGGGTCTGGTGCCCAGACTAGGGGGGGGGGGTGTTTGTAAATTTCACCCTTTCATCTCTCCTTCGATATTATAAGGTGAGCGGCAACATGCACGCTTTCCCCGGCTGACCAATCATCAGCCTTGGTGTACAACCCAATTCAGTCTAAATTACTGAAAGATGTCTACCTCAGTTATGGACATGGAAATTCTTCTGTAGAGCTTGGTCACAGTGGTTCTGGTGCCCCGGTTGCTGAGTTCTCTCTCTTTCCTTGAAAATTACAAGGAGGGTGGGCCCCGGGTAACAGTGAACTTTTGTTTTTCTAGTTGCAGCTCTGGTACCACGTCTCAGCTGCCTAGTCTGCTGCATTCCCAAAGAATTCTTAAATCTCCCACATTTTGACCACGTTTATAAAACAAAACTACTTTTGGGGGAAAATAAAAGTCTGTTGTCTGTGTTTCCCGCCCCTCACAATGTTGCAAGTGTAAATAAAGTAAATTGTCACCTATGACACCCTACAATGCTGGCCCTATAAGGCTGTAGCCTTTGAGCCCAGGGACTATAAATTCACTATAGTGGGGCTCTCCAAAGATCTCTGTCTAGGGGCCTTGCTGCAGGATGTAGGGTCTGTGCAGGGTCTTTTTCAAGGCCATGGACAAACGGCACGTGCTCAGGGCTCCAAAATCTACTGCCTCTTATATTTGGGCCCTTGCCTATAATATAAGAGGCAGCCGATTTTGGATATGGAAAGGAAAAAGAGGGCCCTTGCCTATCTTTCCTTTCCACACCTCTGCCTTAAAGAACACAATACATAAGAGGCTCCAAAACTCCATATTAGCCCAGGACTTGAGCTTATGAGGAAACATGCTCTGGGTCTGTGTTGTCAACATTGCACCAAATCACCAAAAGAAATGTTTTATTTTGAAGAACAGATTTGTTTCGTTGAGAGAGAATTCACCAAACATCCAGCATCTGTTCACCCTCTCGACAGTAGAATCAGCAAGATGACTCACCAGTATATTGTTGGGGTGAATTTTGATTCAAGTGTAGTTAATATGTAATTTAATCCACTTTTTGATGATAATTGACGATTTCGCTATAATTGACGATAGCTAGAACATTGTTTTTCTGAACAGGAAAACAATCCCTATTCTGAGAGGGTGAGGGTTTTTCTTCAGCCCAATACATCAAGCAATTAGACTTTTTCTGGGTATTATGCCGGGGTGAACTCTAAAAGAAAAGTCATGTGGTCTCCACTGGGAATCAAACCTGGTTGCTGTTGCAGCCCAGGCAAGTGCGCTACCTTATTTCATGCTCCTTATGGCATGAAGCTCCATGAAATGGAGGCATTAGTAACCTCCTTTAACTTCAGTAAATAGTCACCAGGTGGGACGGTAGAAAGTGACTTTTTATCCTGTTTCACCTGGTGGGGAGAAGGAGCGTTTGTTGAAGTTAAGGTAGGTTACTGATGTCTTACTTCAGCGCCTCGTGCCGCAATGTGTCATAAGGAAGGTAGAGGTCTCTAGTGGTGTACATGGCACCCCAATTGCCCGGTTTGCAAGAGGACCCGAGTTCAATTCTTAGCTGAGACCGGTTTCTAATTTCCGAGTTTGCTTGGGCATAATCTCCAAAAAAGGTCTATTTCTTAATCCCTACTTTGTTTATTGCTTAAAAAAAACTTTTATATACAGTCCATGGACCCTCTTCCCATAAGGCTGGGAGCTTGTGAGGCTCCAGTTCGGGACAATTTTTATTTTTTTGGTTTTGCAGACTATAAGTTCATTATAGTTGGGGGCGCCTATAAGTAATCTTTCAGAGCTGGCTAGAGATCTTAGCCCGTGGGCACTGCTTTGGTTGGCTCATAGAATTCGGAACATCAAGGAATCTTATTTCTCAATTGGGGTGAAATCTTGAAAGCATTATTAGCATACACATGACAAGGAATAAGTTCTGAGTTTCAGTATTTTTTTCTGTTTGTATTCGGAACTATTTGGTTGTAACAGATGGCGCTAGTAAGTAAGAGTTGGAAATATATTGTGTTAGGACGTGAACTTTCCCTCCTTTTTCTGATATTGTTTTTGCCCCCGAATATAAGCAGATATAAAACTGTATGCATTTCTATATATTTTCGCAGGGAACACACGAAAAGTTTCAGTATTGAATGTTTAAAAAAAGAAAAACCGCATAAAAGATATTTTTGTATTTTCTTAATCTAAGTAAACAGCGCTAAGTGGCGATTTTGAATTTGGAAATATAATTCCCCTTCGTCCTTCTATTTGCTACATAATATATATATGTATTATGCAAAAAAATATTGCAATAACAGTGAAATTCGCTACAGTTAAATGTTTTTTTATGTTGCCGAGAAAGATTTGTTTCAAGTTGATTTTCCTCGTTTATTATTATTTTCTTTGTAATCTTTTGATAAAAGTGTGTTTATGATTGCCAAAATGTCGTATGTTTGTGAATCTTAATAAGTGACAATTTTGTTTTCGCGATGGAATTGATCCATTGCATACTATTATTGTATAACTATCGAGTTTGATCCAGTGGAATGAAAGACTTGCAATGTTTCCATTAGTTGTTAGTTTTCCCCCTTCCAAAGTTTCAACATGGTAGAAAAATACATTCTTTAAATTTACTAATTTCCAAGATAGAGGACAGCACTTCCCAAACCCAAGAGATTCAAAACCTTGATACTGTTGGCAACACTAGTCTCAGCATTACCCTGCTTTAAGTAATGAGATGAATAAGAAAATCTCTGCAAGACCAGAGTTTTCAACTCTCATGTACTTTGTTTGGACTGCCAACGCCTACCACAGCTCTTGGAAGCAATCCAGGTACATGTCCATCCATCGGCCCCTGGTTTTGCTGCTGAGGAAACACTGGTCATGATCACGTGCAAGGAAGACAAACTTCCATCGGATGCAGGCTTTCCTCTCCAGACATTCAAGGGAGAGTTGCCCATAATGCAGAGCTTATGAAACCCATCGGGTGGGGTCTCAGAGAACCTGAATTACCTAACCTAGGACCCTTTGTTGAGCAGCTGGGATATTTAGGTAGCCGTTTATGGAAGTATATATAATATATTAATAATTATAGATTGACAGGCTCGTTGCAGAAATATCGTCTGGGGCCAATAAATAGCTCTGTTAGGGCAATGTTTTTCAATTAACATTGACTTGAACCCCCCTCGTCCACCCATCTGGTCAAACATGGGAACTAATGACCTTATGCATTGTCTAATTTATTGTTCTGAAAGCACACCCCAGGTCTCGCATGGGTACCTACCTTTTGCGGAACCTTGAATGGGGAAGGAACTACTACACCACACACAACTCTGGTCATATATTGCCATATGGCAATTTCCAACCAGTGGAGTTGGGTGGGAAATGAAGACTCCATCCATCGGTGGTCACCCCGGTCCCAGTAGGTAACTGTTGATGTTCTATGCCTGGATTCGAACTCATGGACCTTGATGGTAACCTTCATAATGGAAGACAGAGCATCTTATTACTGCACCACTCAGGCTGGGGGGGGGGGGGAACTGTTGTCACAGACCTCCTTTTAAATAAGAACCTGGTATGTTTTGCTACCTTTCTATGCTCCCTCTTATTTGGATCGAGAGGCCTCAAAGACATGCGCGCAGACAGATGCGAATTCTGGCTTTGCCGTTCTGTTCTCATTCTAATTAAATGTTCACGACTCGCTATTTTTGTAAATTTCTGCCCCCACCACTTTAAACTTGCTGCCTTGAGCTATATGAGAACACTAGACGAAAAAAACCATTGTAGAGAGCCACAAAGCTGTTTTTTCCACCGAGCCACAAAATACTTCAGCCTGTACTTGTTCCTAGGCCATTCTCAAACTTTTGTCACCCCCCCCCCCCTTCCTCCCAGAATAGTCCAACAAAGAATGACTTCAAATCATTGAACACATATACTTCAACACAATGCCAGTTCATTGCAACTTCTGTGATGCACACTTTGAGAAACCACTACCGTAAGCGAATGTTTTCAACCACTGGGCCGTTGATTCACAGTTTCATTTTTCTCAATGATTTCACTTTAGTTGTCTATAACCAAGCCTTTCACTCACAAAAAAGAGATTATCGGGTCGAGAGCTTCTAAAGAATAATAACCAATGCCCCAATTTACTACATGTCCCTCTATCTGTATGGGGGGAGATTTAAAAATTAATGAGATTCATTTTTGGGAACCCTGTCTCCCTCGTTCTTATTGAGATGAAGATTTCCAACTTGCTATGTGTTACAGATGAAATGATGCTGATACCTGTGCTATTGGTGCAGTGTCTCTTCGTAAAAACCTGTTTCCACCAGCGCCATTGCCAATTGGTGAATTTCGAAAATTTCTGCTGAATTGAAATATTATTCCTATAACCGCAGAGAATAGACCTTAGAATAGTCTAACAAGCAATGGCTTTAAAGCACTGAACAAGTACACAACAATGCCTGCCAGTTCACAGCAAAGCTCCTAGGAGCTGTGATCAGGCGCATCTCATCTGTGAGATTAAAAATTAAATATTTACTTAGGCTTATATATATAAGAAAGCTTATCACAAACTAAACTCTTTACTCAAAGAAGATTATCTTGCAGCGCCATCTATCGAGCAGAACGTACCTCACTCGGTATTATTTTTCTCAGTGCGATCTATGTTATATTTGCGTTTTTAAGTGACTTTTTTTTATATTTCCTTGCAATTTCCAATAACATAACTTCAAGTTTCCTGAATTTTTTTTTCAGGGACATGATCAGGCGCAATAATCTCACAGATTATATAGAAAATAACTATCAATATTATGGAATTAGGGACCGTAGCATGCCTTCTGTGGGGCTAGAGCTTCTTGGAGGTCTCCTTGAAAGGGTTATTATTATTCAAAAAAGTATAAATTTTTTTGTGGGGACTGTGGGGTAGTGCCCCAGTTGCCCAACCTAGTTACAGTCCTGGAATGTTAAGATCTGTGAATTCATCGCAGGCTACTTAAGTGATTTGGAACTGTGCTGCGAGTTCACTCAACTGATCTGTGAATATATTGTGTCACTTGAGTGATCTGGGAATGTGCCGTAGACCACTTGAGTGATGTAGAACTGCATCATGGGTAACTTAGGTGAATAATAAATTAGAATTGAAGTCACAGGCAGCAGGCAGCATCGGATGACTCAGGGGGACACTGGTTGAGCATATACGACATAAATCTACCACATTTCAATATGAGGATCCTTTCACCCGTTAAGATGTAGGTGGTACTTGAAAATATGCTCATATGGAAATGTGGTAGTCTTGTGGCATACTAATCGTAATAGGGATCAATATTGTACACTGTTTGTGTCACATTTCATGTGCCATGTCAAGCTCTTTTTTTGTGATAGAGCACCATCTGAGAGGGAAATTTTGAACTTTTTTTATCATTCTTAAAAAAAATCTCTATCGTGAAAAGTATTTTAGTACAAACTGCACCTTTTTATGTCTATTGATTGATTTTTAAATCAATTTTTAAGATGTGTCCAGGACTTTTTGCTCACCCTGTATATTATGCGTCTTCCATTCCATCTTACAAACTCGAGAGTTATTTGAAACCATAATAACCATATTCCACATGCTGTTACACAAACATTGGAATTCAACGTATCATGCCATATGCATATACTTTCAAGCGTCAAATTGAAAAAGGCAAAAAAAAAAATAATAATAGGTTTCAGCTTAATAATCATACAATCGCTGCTAAAAATATAGAATTCTGAATGTTGTAAGTGACATAAATATAGGATTTCCCCTTGCCATGCAACTTATACCATTTTCTTGAGTTTCCCAATAAAGCAGACATTTTGTATAAACGTGTGTATGTGTATCACTAACATTATTTTGTATAATATGTAGAACCGATTTCAATTAATTGTCAAGATTTCAAATGATTTTTTTTCTTTTTCGCTTATCGATTTTATGTTGTATAATTTATTTTATTTTCTTGTGCTCTTTTGAAATTTGAAGATAAATTGATTATAATTACTTTAATTATTATTATTATGACTATTATATATTTTTCTTGATAATGTTTGTTATTCTGAGTTTTATCACCATACCTATGAAAATAAATATATATATATACAGTCTATATATCTGGATATTTTGAGTCATGAAATCAGGGATTTCGGTCCAGTTTTGCTCTTGTTTTGAACCAATATTCTTCACGACAGTGTTTACCAGGAAAATCTGCTTGATCGTTTCCTTCACAAAAACTCAAGAAATTTCTCTGATCTAAAATTAAAAAAAACTGCCCTTGCCTAAGATCGAAAAAAATTTCCCTCACCAAAACCAAAAGAAATTTCCGACCTAAAATTGGAAAAAAAATTCCCTTGCCTAAGATAAAAAAAAAAATTGCCCTGAAATACAGTTGGAAAAAAAAATTTCTCTGAAATAGAATTGAAAAAAAAATTTCCGACCTAAAATTGAAAAACAAATCTCCCTAATCAAAAACTCAAAACAATTCCCTTGACCTAAAATAAAAAAAAATAACTTCCCTGGCCTTAAGAATTCCCATTTCCTAAAATCGAAATTCGAAGTAGAAAATGTCCATTTTATAGTAGATATCGTCCAAACTGAAGAGCAGTATTCATTCCATCCCTTCAAAATTCATACGTTCAACTACAACCTAATTAAGAGTTACTAGTTATAATCATTTAATATAATTAACTGATGAATTAATTTACTCCAAACAGTAAAAGCCTGTTTTTAATGAATCAATTAAACAGGTGAAGTTATTAGTACAAAGGTTTTTTTTCCCAACATCTGGTTAATGCAAAGATATTTTTTTTGGAAAGGAAGAATTCAACTGTCCCTGCAGGGAATCGAACCCACATCCTTTCACTTTCCGGGTGAACGCACGAGGCTACAGAGGCAACGGATATCTCAATCTGCCCTTGGAGCTCGTGAACTGAACGAGCCACCAGATGGCAACTTATCCGAGGATAACGCTATCCATGCAAAGGTTTTTAACAGCTGGTTGATAGGGGGCAGTTGAATTTTCTTTCTTTCCAAAAAAATATATCTTCGCATCAACCAGCTGTTAAAAACCTTTGTATGGATAGCGGAGAGTGACGTCATCCTCAGAGAACTTATTAGTTCCTTACATTTAATTATAATTCATTAATAATCAAACTGATAATATATTGTTTTAAATAACGATTCTTCTGTGTCGTTCTTTAAAACTAGAAAGATGGGTGGAAGGGGGGGGGGTCTTGTTGCTTTTTCTGGCAATTTTTGAGCATTTTGATACCTTACAGCATAGTATATTTTTATCGCAGAATAGAGTTATAACAAATAATTGGTGGGTAAAACCATTGATCTGTTACTATATTTTATTGTTCAATTTTAAAGGATTCTGTTGTGTGTTCAAACAACCTCTTTTGATGAGCGTTGTTGTAGAGGAAACTCAAGAGACACACCGAGGGATCTGTATTTTCTGTATTCCCGATAGGATTTCAGTGTTACGTTGCTTCTAGGTTGTGAATATGATCAACGAATGTGTATGTGCTATATTTTTCGCATCTGGAAAAACCTGACGATCTTTCCAAAGGGTTTCAACCAAGCTTTTTAATTTAGATTTGAAAAAAATGCACATAATTCCAGTGATGTGGAATCAGTATCTGTAAGCAATCAGTTTCCTCGTAAAATATTTTTGAATACTTGACTTCGTATTGATGAGGAAGGTCCCACAATATTTCTTACGCTTCCATCCGCAGCAGTTTGTTCCTTACCTGATAAATGGAATATTATTCAGATCTCTGATATTTTTTTATGGAAATCAGTTGACATTTTGGTGTAGGTTTCATTAGGTATCGGAGCAGAGGCATTTTTGGAAGTATAATTTCATTCGGATTCGCACATCCATCATCAATACTGTTGCTTACTCCACAAAAGTTTTGCATCGGGTAGTTTTCATTCTTTTTCTCCTCTGAATTCTTCTCAGCGCTACTGCTTCTGGATTTTTCTCATATGAAATCTTTTCCAACTTCTGAAAAGTTTTATTTTCGGTGAATCTGTCTTTTTTGCCATTTTTACAGCAATCATAAGCACATGGATATTTCTACATTGCAGAACAAAAACGTTATCTGACAAAATATGATAAAAATACTTGACAACAAATGCTGAAACACCTCCTGACTGACATCTGCAGATAAGAATGAAGGTAAAAAAAAGTCTTGCAAATGGGGTTTATACCATATTAGATGCACAAAGAGAAGAATTTTGAATTTACAAAATCAATTATGACAATGTTGGTAGTAGTATATGGCGAATGTGTTCTAAAATATATGGGAAGATCAGTGTGACCCCCCCCCCATCTTTCTAGGTATATCCATTCTTATCCCCGTTGCTAACAAAGATACTGGGGAAAAAAAAACTGTGGTGTACGCTAAGAACTTGATAATTCAGGAAGACTCAAGTAATTTTGAATCTTTTGGTTCATTCTTGAGATATGGAAGCAGGAAGAGCGGATGTCAGAATCGATATTTTACATGACCAAAAAAATATCACTGGATTTACTTGAGTATACATATTTCATATTTATACAGTATTATTATAAATACGAGAAACAACTTTAAGCTAGAACCCCTGCTGCCACCTACTGAATAAAAATAAGACTGTTATAATTCTTAAAAATGTTTGTTGGTTTTAAACCAATGTGCAAGAATTAAAATGAACGTGTGGTGTGAAATACAGCTTCCTATAACAAAAAGTAATTTAATGTCAAGCAAAAAACATTTACCAGTATTTTGGCACATAAAATTTACTACGGTATGCAGCATAAAAACAAATAATATATGGGTATCGTAACATATTCCATTTGTTTTCATGCTGCATACAGGTTTGCAAAGAACAGCTTTATTTAAAAAATTATAATAGATAGTTTACTTTCTATCTGATAGGTGGCAGCAGAGATTGCACATTTTTGTGATAGATATGGGCTACTAAATATTAATACCGGGAAAATGAAATAGTTGACCATTTGCGTCATGGCTGCCAGAGAAAGTATTTCAGGGGAATTTCACGAATGTGTGCAGGAAATTACTTGCATCATCGTTGATGAAGAAACTTACAAAAACGCGTGTTTATAAATTTATTTTATGTTTGTATTCGGCATGTGGTAGAAAAATGCATGTCTAGTCAAAATTTTTGTGTGCCCTTGGCATGTTGGGCAATAGATTTGTCCAGCTAAAGTATATCATATTCAGTATGATCCATACTAAAGTGTAGTTAATTCCATCCCCCCCCCCTATTGAAAAGCAAGGAATGGTCATACAAATACAGAATATAATTTGCCTCAAATGGGAATGGAAAAAAGTCATAAAAGGTTATCAAATTTAAGGCTACGAGATTGAAAACTGAGAAAGGAGGACGACATACACTGAGTATACGTTCTTTGCCCCACCCCTCAAGAAATAGTTGAAGGGCCTAACAAAAGGGTAAATTTTCAATAATGTTTGAAATGACGTAAAAAAAGGACATCTAGTAACCCTAATCGAATGTAATCGATATTATTTATGTTAGAGAATAAAAATATATGTTGGACACACAAAAAAAAGTCCTAAAAATAGAAATTTATTACACAAAATCGACGTGGAAAAATATATTTATACAAAAAGTAGTATAAAAAAAATTTTTACACGCACGCGCAAAAAACAATCACCGACTTGATCTGAATCGTGAGAAATCCATCTGCAACAGAATCGAACCATTATCAAACATAGACTAGAATATTTGTGTTTTTTCCTTTCGAAGATATTAGTCTTGTTTGTGGATTGATTTCATTGCAGAATGGTCAGTCTTATAACAACTCATTAATATATACACACAAAACACTGAAATTTCTCACGGTTATGTATATGAATATAAAAGAAATAACTGATATGTGCACAATGCATATATATATACAAACCAGCTAACATTGTTTTCATGCTGTAAAGGCAATTAATTTAAATATGTGCTTTGTTGGCACGAGTGAAAACAAAAACGTTATACCGGGAAGAAATATATGCCAATATTGATCAGTCTTAAAAAAATATTTCATGAAAAAATAAGTGAATCTTTGATCCATTCCTCATGGGATAGACCCGTTTTCAGTTTATTCGATAATCGCGCAGGGATAACGATTTCTGGATTAATTACCAGATGCCTGGTCAGCAAGAGGAAAAACATATTTTCCTTGTAGTAGTGGTCAACCCTTTAACACAGAAAGGCAGCCCAGATAGAGAGTATGGGTGTGTTTTGGAGGCTTTTGTGAGCAGCGGGGGAAGATGACAAGCTATGGTGGTCATAGGTGGAATCGGATAAACACGTCCAAGTTATACAGAATGATGGGGAGGAAGAAAGTCAAAACTGTCTCTCTTGGACAAGTTTACTTTGAGAAGAAATATCTCTGTGCATATGTGTTAAAGGGTTAATTCTGGCTCTGTCAGCAACAGCAGGAAAAAAATCTGAAAAATGAACTACTACTACTTAACCATACATGCACCTCGTAAAAAAAAACCGTACATGCACACAAAAAAAATTAACTATGAAAATGAACTATGCGAAGAACTGAAATCAGAGAATTCCATCATAATTTTTCTACCCGTGACTAGATCAGGGGCTCTCTATTTCACAGTGTAATTTCAAGCAGCAATCAATTTTAGTTGTTTTTTCTCCCCCTAGGGAATTCACAAGAGAGAAATCACTCCATTTATATAATTTTGAACGTACACTACAAACTTGAAAAATCACTTAATCCGAAGAGCTGAAAAAAAGTTGTGCAAATTGGAGAGAAAAGACGTATCCCAAGGACATCACTGGGTATACTACAAGCATTGTTAATGCTATTGGGGGGGGGGGGGGGAAGGAGATTGTCATTATGTGCCAAAGACTCATAAACTGTACCTGGCTGTGCTCTTGTATATTTTTGATTGCCTAGTCAGTTCCGATCCCCAGTCAGTACATGTATCAAGCATTTTTTTAACGTGTCAACAACTGGTGGGGTTTTGGCCCATCAGCGGAGAGAAAACATTGGATGGCCTTTCTTTGAAGTGGCCCATCAGTTTGAATTTTTTATAAAATTACCTAGCATGTATTGAATCTCTGGGAATGAGAGACACTAGGCTGTGACGGCTATTGGTCATTAATTAACAAAATTATTAGGGGTCTTGTGTCTAACAATATAGGGATACCTAATGTCATTAAAGGTTTAAAAAGAGGGTTGAACCCTGGCAGTTTAACTTTTTAACTAATTCCATCTTAGATTAGTGAGGTTCTATTGCAATAAAATTTTTACGTAGCGATATTTATGTACTCTCCTAAAAAACTTCTATTGTGATACAGCATAGGAGAAATTTAACTGTATTAAATCACAAATAAGGTCTGATTGGAAGCTAACCGATTATACAAGCCAGGGGGTAGTTAATCCGTGGCATGCTTTAGTATCAGGCGCGGCACAGGAAAGCTTTTAAAAAATGTAAGAAATTCTACTTCATTTTTCAATCAAAAAAATTATCTCTAACTTTTAAACAATCCTTTTCTTATTAATGATGGTCTTTTGTAGGCTGCCAAACCTATATTTAGTATGGTAGGCAATATTAAAAGGATAATTATGTGATGAATTTTTATTCAATGTGTTTCTGTTCGGTTTCTCACCTTTGGGGCATAGTTGCTCGATGTCCCATGTGTATGGGAGGACATGCACTGTATAATACAATTACATTGTACATCCATGAATTCTTGGCCCTCTTACAAAGTTTGTTGAGGTGGGAATGGCGCAAGCACCCTTTAGTCTCCGAATTCTGGTGTCTATGCCCAACATGGTGTGGGTAAGATGAACTTTTCTACCGATATACATACATATACACAATCTGCATTGTGATAATGGAATTTGTGTGACTCAGAAATAAAAACAATTTAGAACTCAAAAAGTGACAAACTGATCAGAGGTGTCAACAGTTGCAAAGATATTCATTAAGCAAACAATTTTGTATGCAAATGTATTTGTATAGCCTGTATAACTGGCTATCCAAATTTTGGTAGCCAGAAACAGGACTTACTTTTTCCAGCTACAACAGTATATATAAACTGGAACAAGAAAAATGACCAACACTAAGAACCAGAATAGATTTATGATAAAGAATTGCAACTGCCAACTTGCGAATCTGTAAAGCAAAAATGCTCAACAGTGAATGATATCAAGGAAACAGATATTTTCCTTGTCTGGTTTGCACAAGGGCCTGGGTTCGAGTCTCTGCAGAGACCAGATGACTTTTCTTTCTGAGTTCACCTCAGCATAACACCCAGAAAATATGTTTCCCTGATATCTTGGACTGAGACAAAAAAAGGTGAATGAATGATATGTTTTTTTTTTGAGGGATGGAGGTTACTAAGTGAGCAGCCATCGATTGCATACCCAGATGCAAAATGCTTATGGATTACGGACACTTATACCAATGAGTTGATATCAAGTTAAATTGAATCATCATGATAAATCAGTCAATTTTTATACCCGCATAAGTTTAGGAAATGCTATTTCTTTTCCTATCCTGAGTTGGCAGTTCTCATTTCATTACAATTGTCTTGGATAACGTGAGATCAAATAAAACAAGTCTTCCCTAACTGAATATTTTGCAATATAGACTAAGAATCCACAATTCTTCATCACCAACATGGGTACTATCCCTCCATACTCTAAATGGAATTTCAACTGACATTTTTGTAAATAAATGTATGATAATAATTGAATACATAATTTGTACAATATAAATATATAATTTTTCAAGTTCACCGTAAAATTAAAAATGTTACTTTTCGATATAGCATATTCATGTCACTGGGAGGTAAAATTGCACATAATTTTGTGTTTCGAAAAACAAAAATTCACCAGACAAAGAATAAGTAGGAAAAACCTGATGAGAATGATATCCGTTAAAATCTAGCATGTAATCATTCTATAACACGACAACTTTAGATGGAATGTTATGGCGGAAGTTTGAAAGTACCGTACAACATAAGCTTATGATTTGGCAGCTAATCACGAAAGTACGCACACACACACATAAAAGTAGAAAATATGTGATGAATGTAGTATAACACAAGGGATTTATATAAACACTGCTTTTTTCAACACATAATTTCTTTGATGTGGGATGATTACCCGAGCTTTACACACACACACAAATAACTAAAGGTTGAAAAAAAATCAAATGGAATGTGAAGCATGATGTATACATACATAAAAACATTCTCCAACAATAATTTACACATTTATGGGCAGTGATTGCACTGTTTACGAATTTTCACAAAAATATACGGAACATTAAACATTTCCACAATCTATTTTGTTGTTGGTCAAGTCCTTTGTGTAATATAATGACCGTAAAGCTCTTCAATTAAGCTCAGCTTAATTCTCGGCTTTACAACTAAGCTCAAGTTTTTTTCTTTCTCCCCTCTCTTGAAAAGATCAACGGGAGATATCCGTCAATATAACACTTCGTTAGAAGTTTTGAGCAATGTTCTTCAACTCGACTGTACAATACACGAGACAAAGAAATATGAAACACATGTGAAGTAAAACCGCCTTCTGTTTCATTCCCGACTACATGGCTGTTTCTAAGGGTGGCGCCCTACTGCTGCTGCAACTACTCGTGCAGTCTCTCGAATTGTGCGACTGTGGCGAAGGAATGTTCCTATATGGGCCACCGTTATTATAAGGCATATCTTTCACCACATGCTCTAAAGAGCGTTTTATGTCAAGGGTTGAGCCTGCAGAAGAGCTCCAGTCTCTAGAGATCTCATGCGAGTTTCGGGATGCTGAACGATCGACATATCCATGGTTCTCGTAAGTTAGGTCGAACGTGGGATGAACCATCATATTCACCGTTGTATTTTCCAGCTGCGGATCTTGTCTGTAACTACATGAAAAATAGAGATAAAATGAGATAAGCTACATAAAAATGTAATTTTTTAAGAGACAAGCATATTTTTTTTAATAAGAAAAACGGCATAAACTAATATTTCCCCCCAACTTTTAAGGGTCTTAGTGACTCCTTAGTAGAGAGTAATACATACATACTGAGATAAATTTTGTGTTGCTCTCATACTCAAACTTATTAATCAGACATAGGAAATTTCAAGTTCCAATACCAATATTTTTGTATTAGGAGCTATCGATATATGAAATTTCATTATCATTTACCTATTCACAAATTCTGAATAGTGTCCATTCGGAACTGCAGAAGCCGTCTCATTGAGTGTATTGTCATAGCTATCATCCATAGAGCAGCTAAACCGTGACGTTTTCTCGATAGAATCCACACTTGCGTTCAGCTTGATGTCTTGGACTTTACTCGAAGCTTCAGGATCAAAAGCTTTTTCGATACGCCTCTTGTAGCCCAGTTCGCTGAATCCAGTGAGAGAACGATTTGATCGGATGGATGCGCGGATCGAATTCCTCCTTTCTAGCTTCTCTCTGTACCTTTGACGAGATTTGCAGAGCCAAAAGAACAAACACAGAGCCACGAACACTAAGACCAGCAGCGACACACAAACGAAAGCTATAGTGAGTGGCTCCATCAACCATAAGCGAGGAACAACTGTGATTTCTGGATCTAATCATGAAAGAAGCGGAAACAAGGAAAAAAAAGTTGTTTATATCAGATTTTTATTAACTGAAATAACAGGTAAAGCATGAAACATAACCCCCACCAAGCCACGTGATTTACTTACAGAAACTAATAGTACAAAATAACAAATCATCACAGCAATTAAAAATCTGATAATGTTTCAAATACAGTAAAATTTTGAAATGATGTTCTGCGGACTACAAAAAAATGTTAAATCAAGAGGCCTAAATTGCCCAATGGCAATAGAGAGGCCAATGGCCAGGTTTGATTTTGAAAATGAAATGCCTAAAGAGGCAGTATCATCATCTTGTACAACCAAAGTATTCCATTATTGACTGACATCTCTTCTGAATAAGTGTTGTCACTTATATGAATATCTGATATGAATATCTTATATGAATTCTGAATAAGTGTCATCAGAAAATTCACTTATGAGCATTTATTCACCACAAAAAATTATAACCAGTTAAAATTCAGATAGGAGTGTTTCACCCTGCAAAAGGTGTTTATATTGCATTTTAAATTTTTGTATTATGCATAACGTAGCAACAGGGGAAACTTCATCAATACTTTTAGGAAGCAAGTGGTAAAAAATACAGATGAGGAGATTATTTTCAAAAAGAAAACATTTCCACAATTACTAAATTTACAGCAGAAGTAAAAAGCGTTTTTTCTTTGGGATAGGCTGCTTTAGAAAAGTGGAAAATAGCCCAACAAGTAGCATATGGGGGAGTGGTACAAAAACATTAAAATATTATGTTTTTTTATTTATACATTCAAGGGTGTTATCTACATTTAAATTTTGAAAATGTTCAGTCTTGAAAGAAAGTTAGGAAATGTTACACTTTGATTAAAACTAGAGCAGGTTTAAGTCTGGAAAATTGGAAATTTCTACACCACCTGCTGATTCCAGAAGGGTTCACCTAGCCAAGGAAGGTATCCTTACTACTCTTGTGAGTAGCATAAGAAACACAATCATTCTACAGTGGAACCTCCTATTAACAGCCACCTCCACAAATGGACACTTTTTGAATTATAATCAACAGGACTCAATGTATTTTACTATCCATTAATGGACAAATTTTTGGTCCTATGGGTGTCCATTAACGAGATGTTCTACTGTAAAATCTGTGGTGTTTGGTCAGAACATATTTCCAAAAAATGGCTTTTTGATCTGAAAGTAAGTCTTGCTAATTATAACTAATTAGAAGTGAGGTAAATGCACAAATATGTGCTTACGGCTAAACAGCATGTTGATGTATGATATTTTCATTTGTATATATGCTTTATTTTTTATTTTTAAATGACAATGCAAATTCTTATATTTCAAAACTGTGATTTTGGAGTTATCATATTCTGACCAAACATCACAAAAATGTGACTTTGAAAATGTTACTGAAAAATGTATCATTTTGAAAAAATAATCCTTTTAAAATTAAATCGATAAATTCATGAGCCAGTAGGCAACCGCTTTGTTGTGTTCTCTTTTGAATGAAAAATACTGATGTGAATGAACAAGTTGGATATGTGTTCCCTTTTGGTAGAAACAACCCACTTTACAATATAATTTCGACCAAAAATATCCCAGTTTTTAATAAACGTTGTTGCATAATTCGACAGAGCTTGTCCCAAAAATTCAGGAATCGTTAAAAAGTGTATTTCAAAAAAAGTGGAAATGTTCTCTTTTGACAATAAACTCCTGAGATGTCACCAGATTCTCTTGGAAGAACAAAAACTAGTGAGTTTCTTAAAATGTATTGAAGGTGATTTCAGAGAGAGAAATTTGAAATTACAGTAAAACTTCTCTTTTGTGGTTACTAGCAGGAACTCGTAATCGGGGGTTTGAAATTCATGCTTTTATTATATAAAAGGGGAAAATATTATTTCGCTGTAAAAGAGGGGTGTCTGTTAAGAGGGGTTTTACTGTATATCCTTGTGGCAATTTCAAAATGTCTTAATATATAAAATATTGTTATAGAGGAATTTATCGTAGAAAAGGATATTGTTGTATCAAGAACATTTTAGCATTAAACAGGATTCCATACAGCATTTTGAAAAAAAGTTGTAGATTTTATATTAAGTATTGTTATAGCGAGGTTTCACTGTATACTCATTACTCATTAGAATAGCCTAAAGTAAATACATATACATACAAACCTCTTTCACATAAAAAGGGGAAGAAATCATCACAGGAATGTGTAATGACTTTCTTATTGACAAGCACAGCGCATTCTCTGAGGTCCACATTGATAGACTGGATCCAAACTCTATCTGAATAACGATGGTAGGAATACTGTTGAGATCCAATAAATGCCATCAGCTCTTCGTGCATTGTCTTTACATATGGAAGTGAAGCGTTATCCAGCTGAAGCAAAAAGAAAAACAATTCATTAAACTCTAGTGCAGTAAAACCTACCCGAAAGATGTGCTTGTTATAAAATGGAACAGAATTAAGGGGTATATTTGTTGTGATTAGTACTTTTTTTGACAGTAGGGCAATCCCCCCCCCTTTAACATGAGCACTGTCTAATAAGCAAATGGAGGTCATATTTAGTCAGTTTTTTTTTCCAGTAAAAAAAAAAAAATTTGTGGCATGTGATTTCATGCTTAATCAAAAGGAATTTTGATTAAGCATGAAATTTTCATTTTCAGGTGGGAGTAAGTTGATCATGTTAAAAACCTGTTTGCTATACATATCTCTCCTATAAGTCATAGGAGAATCTGGCAATAGATTTAACTCTTTGCAGTAATATGCCAAGATGGAATTAATATTTGAAAAAAGTGTTACTTCATAGGCTCTCATGATTATGGGAAAGTCCCTAGAAATTCAGCTTCTCAGCAAAATTCATGAGCTATTCAAAATGCAAAAGCCAGTATCCAGGAGCGTTCCTGTAATCACGTAATTGCAGGGGGTGAAGTGTCAACTATAAAGTACCGAAAAAACCTCTGGACCAAAGAGAGTTAAAATAAAAAATTATCTTAGAGGCAAATGAAAAATTCAGGTGCTATGCAGATGACATAAGATTCGCGTGAGGCGGGGGAAACCCAATTTCATGATATTATAAAGTAAAAAAGTAAAATCGAGGGAAAAAGTGATTAAATAAACTGAAACTTAGTGGAAATAAAAAGAATTTTCAAAATTCTGTAGCACATTTATTTTTATGGCAATAGGGCCTATCAGACTACTTCACCATACACCAACTCTGGCCATATCGCTGTATTGCAATTTACTGCCATTAATGAGATGGGTTGGAAATGAAGGCACTGTCTATCTGTGGTCACCTCAAGCTCGTTAGAGAAAATATCTTTTCTATATCCAGGTTTGAACCTGGGTCCCCAACAACAACCTTCACGGTGGAAGACGAACATCTTACCACCACACCACTTGGGTGAGCCAATCAAAGTAGGACCTACAGTTTAAAAGTTGCTTCTAAACAGCTACCTAAAACGTATGATTTCACCCAGACCTGTCAAACCATGGTCATTAGCCATTCTGTTAATAGACAGTCATATTGTGCAGAACAGGAGCAATAAAACATTCAAAAGTCCCAAAATTAGAAAAACTTGACATATACCTCACAGAAGTGTTTGGCTTCAGCAAATGTCATCATTCCGCCAACATAAAGGAAGCACGTATCACCAATTTTTGTCCAACCACCAGCACATTTGCCTGTTATGGGGGGGGGGAGAGGAAAAAAGTATGCAATTATATTATTTATAAAATAACAGAATTTTGAATGAAATATCCCACACAGAAGTGAAAAATTAGTTTGTGGGATGTGACCTGATTGACCTCAAGATCCAAAAGCACAGTAATTTCCTGTAAATGAACTGATGGAAGGTAAAATAAGAAGCACCCAGAAAAATGACAGGAGAAAAAAATGTTTTCGTAGAAATGCTGCAGCAAAGTTTAATTTTCGTTCAAGAATGAAAAAAAAACCAGGTAAAATGTGAATAATACTAAATATTCTCAGCATTTTTCACGTTTACCTTCCGTTTCTTTTGAAATTTATAATTCAGTAGAACCTTGATAACTTCACACGCAGATAACTCAACATTTATTATTCCTGTGGTTATCCCTGTATTATAAATTCAATGGAGAGAAATCTCTCTAACTTCACACAAAATCACTGAACTACACTTAAGGCAACTACAATTTGTACTATTATCACCAGGGCTTAACGAATCAAAAAATAATTTAAGCAAGAGCCAAATTTCTTAGGGGGCCAAGCATAATTTTTCTCCAGGAAAATGGTAATTCCCCCCCCCCCCCCAGCTTGTCAAGAACTTGGCAACCTCTTTTCCTATTGGTAGATATGCTATCACAATTAAAAAAAAATTTGTTCTCAGACTGCAGTGTAGTAATCAACAACATAAAATTTTAGGTGCCAACTTTCTAGTCTTCATGGCAATCTGGGATTTGTCAACCCCTGTATTCACAACTTTTATTCAATGACATATTTATCGCAAATTAAAATAAGACAACAAAATTGTGAATATTTCTCGGGAACATTGGCGTCATTTCCTGACATTGTTCAAGATGATGTGTATGTCAACATTTTCACTGTGTTCTATCCCATATTGCACTTGGAAATGAGTAATTTTTTTGTTGCCTCAGAAGAGACAGGCCAACAACTTTATAATTAGGCATTTGAAGACAGGGGTGTCCGTATAAAAAGTTGGTTTTTATATTTTAATAACTATACAACTCCCTTGCAATATGAATGACATATCTGAGTTCTATACAATATTTGGATACTTTTTCTAATTGGAAGTATGCCTCTAAGATCAATGGTTCACCAGTAAAACGTGGCCTAGTAACTTTCCTTACTACCCTGTATACAAGGTGATTCAGAAAAGATGGAGAAAACTTTAAAAGGTGATAGTACACACCAATACAAACATTGAAGGACTGGACACACCCCGCTTCCCATCTGAAAGAGATATCGATGCATACCAATACAAACAATTGTCATCAACGAATGCAGGGTCAAAATGAAATGGCCGCTCCACAAATGTTAAAACAGCATTCCTGTTGAAATTTATTGGGAGAAAAAGAACACCATGCATGCGAATATAACTTGGGGAAATACGCTAAGTATTTTCATACTGAAATGCATGTCTGCTTTTTCAGTATAACTAAAGTGCATCATTATTCCGTATGTTACAACTTTTAGAATGGTTGCATGCTGGAATAACTTTACAGGGCTGTCATCCGCGCCTTTTATTCACTGTGATGCAGATATGTATGTGGTTTTTCTTTCTTCCCCAGGTTACATTTTCATGCATGGTGTCCCTTTTCTCTCGATAAATTTCAACACACAGGAATGCAGTTTAACGTTTGCAGAGCGGCCGTTTTGAAATGGCATAAATTTAATTTTTTTTAAATCACCTGTTTTTAAGGAAGAATACATTTTTTTTTAAATTTTAATGTTGTTTCTACAAGGACATGGGAAAATCCAGAAAACATGGATTGATGCAAGAAAATTTTTTTCCATGAATTTTACTTAAATTGATATCTCTAAATTAAAGGATCAGAACAGGAAATAACAGAAAAAAATTAGAAAATCAACTCAAATCTTAATTCAGCCAGTAAAAGGTTAAAAATTAAGAGGGTGAGATTAGATGAAATCTCAATAACTTGAAATTTGCATAAGTTGGCATACCAATCTATACTTTTGAGGTGTCTAGTTACGAAGCTTCTCCAGAATTACTGATTAAACATTAGACATCACCCTGGATCGAAAGTTTTAATAAAAATTCATTAGAATCCTTTGAAGTTAGAATGCTGGGGGAAAAAAAGAGTTAGTATATAGCCTCAACAACCAAAAATTAAATTTTATAGGAAAAGAACTTTTTTAAACTATATGAGGCCTAAGCCCTCTCTCTTAAAAGCATCATGGGCCCGGGCCAAATTATTTTTCTGAGACTCTACCTGGAAAATTTACATGCTTACGTTAGAAAATTACAATCGGTTCTCATTAATGTGAGGCCCCTTCTCTCCTCTTGAAGTGCCTTGTTGGGCCCATGCATTAATATGGCACTGCACTGTATGAGACGTGGCTTTATTATAAGGAATTACAGTGCCTAATTTGTCTAGTATGTTTGTATAGATATATTTTTAGTAAAGTCCTGACAAAACCATTATGGCAGAAATTTTTAGCGATTTACGTCGAGATTCAATTCATTTATCAAATTTGAAGCCTGCTAAAACCATCATCTAGGGAGCAGTTTGTGTAAAATACTCACCACTTAGTACAGATGTGTTGTCATACAGATATGGTTGGAACCGTACTTCTAGAAGGTAATCAAAATCAGAATATTCTTTGATGCGACTGGCAATTGATGTGGTGCCATTGAAGCCCCACCAGTTGTTGGTTGCAAATACTGGAGCTTCTCTAACTTTCATTCTGAAATTTAAAAAACATTTTTTCTTTAAAAAAAAGAACATTACTTTTCAGAACGAGCACAGCTAAATTTTCCAATTTTGAAAATAATATTCAAGAGGCTTGGGGGAGCTTATGGCTATTGTTGCAAGAACAATTGAACAATACATAGCCAAAGAAAACCAATTACTGCTCTTGCACATCATTGAGGTATCAATGAATCTACCACTCAGATTTTTTATTTCGAAGAAAACAAGTTTTTAAAATTCAAGCCCAATAATTAAGACATCATCTTATTACTTTCAATTCAAATTACAGCAAAGCATATACGGTTGCATAGGTAACAGGGCATTTTACTGGTGAACCATGTTGGTCCTAGAAGCAAAATTCTAATTACAAAAAGTGTCCAAATAATGTGTAGTACTCAGATATGTCATTCATATTTCAAAGGATTGTACAGTTATTAAAATAAAAAATTATCTTTTTATGCAGTCCCCGTGTGCCCCAAAACTCAATAAAAAGGAGGTATAAGAAAATTAAATTTTTTATTTTAATAATTACACAGCCCCTTGCAACATGAATGACACATCTGAGTACTACACGTTATTTGGATACGTTTTCTAATTGGAAGTATGCCTCTAGGATTAACGGTTCACCAGTAAAATGTCAGACGCCCAGTTACCCATGCACCCTGTATAATTCCTTCAATTAACCATTTTGTTCTCCAATAAAGAAATTATCAGAGGACATTATTTACAGCAAAAGGGGACCAGAAAAAAATGTATCATTATAACAAATTTATCGTTATAGATGGAATATATTAACACTATCAAAAGTTCACTGGGACCAGAGATTAATATACACTCGGTCTCAGTATTCGCAGATTTCCTATTCGCAGTTTTCGTACTTGAAGGTTTTCCCCTGTTGTGGGAAAACACTATTCCTACAGTGTTTTTTCTGATATTAGAACAAAATATGTATTGCACGTATTAACGCGATGGCTCTTTCAGCTTTTCTAGTGCTTCTGGAAATCATTCTGAAAGAGAGAATAAAGGATGTTTAGAGGTGTCGCGAATTCGATACCCTGTTTGTGTCCTTGTCAGAAAACTTTCCTGACACAGGGGTACAAAAGAAACGGTGACATGACCACAGAAAAAATTGCTACCGCAGGGAGTCCCCTATCGAGGGGTTAACGCACCAACCTCTTGATGAGTATAAAAAAACAGCCTGCCGTTCAGAATCGGCAATAAATTATAGGTCCCGGTCTAATTAGCCCTCGTGTGCAGAAAATGACCGTGGTGTGACAAAAATGATCAAATGACAAAATAAAGTGAAACTTTGTGAATACAACTGAACAATATGTAGCAAAACAAAATCAATACTGCTCTTGCGCATTATTGAGGTATCAATGAATCTAACACTCAGATTTTTTACATCAGGATGTCTCCTTACATGTCTTATAATGTATCAATCCAGCCACTTGGTCAGGATTTGGTGATGCAAGTATTTAAGATTCACACACACACACACACACACTATGCACTTTGCTCATATATGATAATTGTGCAGACAATCAAAAAGTATTAAACATCTCAAATTACAAATGAATTACACCATTGTTAATGTCATTCATGCACTGCTGTACCCATGGAAGCTCTATAAAGATTTAAACACTCAATTCGTGCTGGGGGAAAAAAACTACAATTTGTGGCAGAGGACATATAATAACATATAGTCATGTTCTATTGATGAAAAATGAATCAATGATATGAACATAGAAGACATCCAAGAATCGATTAAATAGCAATGGAGATACTTCGACACAGGCAGAATTAATCGAAATGACTGCTTTTTAAACAGAAGCAAATTTTTTCCAAGACGATCAAGATAAAGATGTGGGCAACAAGTTCAGCATGAGCGACATAGATGAGCTTTGCAAGTTAAAACGTCAATGGATTATTAACATGATGTGAATATAACACATGTACCAATTCTCTACATAGAAAACTTGGCAGATGAAGCCTTGTCAATATACTCCAACATATTTAATTAAATAAAGAAGAAATAGCAATAAAACATCACAGTGTGCTTTCAGAAATCATATTACAGAGAATCCCCGCCCCCAATGCTCCTTTATATCTCAGGTGCACCCTGCTCTCTTCTAGAAAACAAGATTTTATGGTTTGATTTATTCTAAGATTTCTGTATTCGTGGGGACTCCCGGAATGCAATGCCAGCAAATACTGAGGGCTGACTGTAGTATATAGGTAATTAACATTATGACATATTTTCACCGTATTTCGATGATAATCAATATCCTATTCTTAATCATCTTAAAACACATCCATGCTTTGATTAGAGATGTATCATTTTTTGCCCCCCCCCCGTTTCACAGTCATTTTAACATTAAGACAATAATATAATTCCACATAATCAAATTCACATCAACTATATATATATACTGGAACATACTCAGATCTGTTTGCAGCCGTCATTTCAAAGTCATTGTCAGGGTTCACTAAGTAGTTGAAGTAGAAACGTTGTCCCGCTTGGCCTGCCAGGATAGTGCTTCTATTCCAAGGGTCGGTTGCTGAATTCAACCAAAACCAGTTATTATTGCAGGTCTGGTCAGACATCGATCTGCGATCAAATCCCTCAACAACCAGAGTATGCTTCCCTGTGTTGTTATAAGCCAAGTTCTCTGTGAAATTCGAAACAACCTGAAAAGATTAAGATATTTTTCTTTCTTTCGAGAAATAGAAAATACAAGCAATTTTGTCTGTACACATGAGAATACCTATAAAATTATACCAAAGAAAGAACAACACGGAACAACATACATATTTACAGTAATTATAAAAAAATACCTGAAAAGAAGACTAACCTTTGAAAGCATTATTGTATCTTTGTATTCTGCATAATTTCTGGCAAAGTAGTTGCGGTAGATAGCAACTTTTTGGAGAGCTCCAGATTTCCTACCTCGCAAACTAAGAACCTCCCTGTTATGGTTTTCTGTGAAAAGGTTGTTCACAATTTCACCCTTGAGAGATGCAACAGATGTGTGTGAATCGACATGGACGTTGAGACCACCCTGGTTGTTCATGAGCAAATTGTTGTGGAAATACAGATAAAGAGCGTTCTGTATATCCAAAAAGACACCACTATCACTGATAGTGAAATTCCCAAGCAGCTTTCGTCCATTGTCGGTAATGCGATTGTATCTCAGCGTGATTGCAGGACATATCTCACCAGCACTCCTGTAGGCCACACCTTCTTTTGTGTTGTGCTCAATCACAGAATAAGACACATTGTGTTTAGTTGTACGATCTGAAATTATATGACAGCAATATATATAATAACTGGGGGAAATAGAGATGATCTAATGCATATTTATACACTAGACAATAAAAAAAAAATTGTTTCACATTATTCACACTCCAAACACAAGGTATTTCTAGGTTGGCAATACCACCTACGGGGCACCAGAATGATAAGAAGAGACGTATGTAGATGCCAATGATATATTATAGGTAGCTACAGTCGAATCCTGTTTTAACGAATACTGTTATAGCAAAATCTTGTTTTAATGAACACTTTTGTAATCCCCCAAATAAGTTTACATAGGAACAATGCTAGGTTAGCTGGAATTCCTTTATAAGGAAATTTTGTTTTAACGAAGTGATTATAACAGGATGGCGTTCATTATAACAGGATTTGACTGTATTATATGATTCACTTACAGGGTTTGACAAATGTTAGCCATCATGGCAATTGAAAAAATGGCTATTGCAGAACTGCTAAATTTTGAGAATAAGAATTTTCATACGGGTCTTAATTCCATACAAAAACACCTTTGTAAGGACTTTTCTCCTTGTAAAAAAGTAACATCGTGAATGCCATTGTCAATTATTGCCATAAAGTAAGGTTTTTTTTTACATGTCAATTGCTACACACTGAAATCAGAATCACACCAACAAATAATCATTTTTTGCTAAAAAAAACAGACATGCCAGACACCTATTGTCTCACTGATTCAACTGTGGATATGCAGAACTGACTCTTGACTGTTAGGTGAAAACATTGCTTTGTGATTTGGCTCAATGACAACAATTGACTTAAGGGTCATTCAAGTATTAAATCAGCATTGAGGGGGGGGGGGGGAAAGGGTTTCGGATTTGCTGACTTTTGATAGTGGGGGGGGGGGGGTTGAAGGTTGCTTACGTCATCAACCACCCCTGTTTGAAGATATGAAATATTCAAATATTCTAAGCTGCTGATGAAATTTTGCTGATTGGGGGGGGGGGGGGGGGGGGTCAGTGTTTTGCTGACTTTTGCTGACAAGGGTGGGGGGAAGGGGGTCAAAATGGCTGAAAATTTGCTTACGTAATACTTGAATGCCCCCTTAATGCAAAAAACCGCCATTTTGCAGAGGGGGGGGGGGGAAAGCAGAGGCAATGGCTCTCCCTGGGAAATGTTTTTTTTTTTTTTGGGAACAGTTTTTTCTTCCAAAATGTAGGGATTTTTTTATACACACATCACTTTCAGATAATAATTTTTCCTGAGTCTGGGAGTATAAATTCAGAAGATTCAGCTACGAAATATTTCAAAGTTTATGCCACCATTTCTACCACTACTTAACTGTACATGAACCTCATGCACATTCCTCTATGGCAGCAGTTCTCAACCTTTTTGACTCATGGAGCCCTTTTCAGTGTATAATTTCTATAACGGAGCCCTTTTCACTGTATAATTTCTATGGCGGAGCATATTGCAGTGAGACAGTGCTTCGTCTTTGACTATTTCTAAGCCCCTATAGCTATTGTGTTTCTGATTAATTTTTTTCTTGTGCGATGCTTGTCAGTTGGATATTTCCTGGCTATTCCCCCCCCCTTTTTTGTTCCGTCTACTAAAAAAATTGTATTTTATTGGAATATGTGGTAGGGTGGAGGTGGGAATCTGCCCTCTCCCATTCACCATATACATCTTCAGTGATTTGTTCACTCCTCTTCTCTAGAAGAGCATGTATTCGCTTATGGTAATACTGTACATGAATTTTATAGTAATCATGATGAATTAGAAAATTATCTATGATAATCATCAAAAATTTATATTGCACCTGCATTATAAATGTTCTCAAGTTATCAGCAGTAGTTTACTGTGAATGAAATTACATTTAAATATCCGCGATGTTGAACAAAATCCATGAGTTAAGTTTCTGTTACTCACCTATCACGTGTGAAATGGATGTTGTCACTTCAGCAATGAATCCATTTTCGCCACTGCCACCAATGGTATGAAGGTGAACACTTAAAGTGCTGCCAGATGACAAATAAAACATGGTTGCATTGTCTTCATAACCAGGCTGCCAACTGATCTTACCAAGTTCTGGACTTGTATCATTGAATATGTCACCATCATAAACTGTAATGCTATCAGGATGAGCGGAAAAGCCAGTACCATTGAAGAGATTGAATTGTAACAGTCGCAGACCTACTTGTTTCGAATTATGAGAGGAGCTGAATATCTTCACACAGTCTACTGGTTGATTATCGTATTTGTAATACAGTAACAAGCGATTCTCAATAACCATTTCCTTGTTGATGTCACACATATTCACCAAACCGAATAATGAATAGGGAATATCAACGTTGAGCAGGGGATCATACGATAATGTAAGTTTGTAAGAAGATTCACCGGTAAGTGACAAGAATGATATTCCAACACCGAGATTATCTGCCACATATAGTTCATTGAATGATAAACTACCAGGAGCAGCAATAACTTCTATACCATTTGAAGCACTTTTCGTAACATTAACGAAATCTAGATGCACATCTCTCTGTACCATTTGTATGGCACCAGATTTTTCGCCGTGAAGCATACCAGCTCCTTCTATACTGACATATTCTAATTTCGATGTAGTTGTTGGAGCGAAGCTGATGGTTGGTCTGTTGATGGAATTTGATTCAAAACTTTTTACAGAAAATCGTATTCCTCCCCAGTGCTCAATATTCTCTTTTAAGGCATTTTCACCGCAATATATGTACACAAAATCATCTGTATGCAAACAACGATAATCATCCACGTATCCGTTGAGACGATATTCACATTCAGAAAGGGAATTTTCATTGCCGATGCACTCTAGTGGGTGAGGCCATGAGCGTATTATTCCCATTTCGGTTGGACCAAGATCAAGCCAAGGCCCTCTTTTCATATGCACATTCATGTTACTCATCCCTAACTCACTACATACGACTTGAGCATTCCTTTCTGTGAAACGTTGATCACAGACAGGTACCCACTGTTCTGTTGTGCTGTTGAAGACTTCTAAGAATCCAGCTTTTGGTTTCCCATCACATCTCTTAGATTCGCACAAACGACATGCAGCGTAATCGCTAATGTTCCTTTTCTCTAGAGCCGAGACAGAGTCAAAAGACGAATCATCAATCATTATGTAAGGTCTCATTATTATTGGTTTATCTGGCCTACCATGAGCAACAATGTCACCTAAAGCAAGAATTCCAACACTAGGATAAAATTCTATCACAACGCCTGGATCAATAGTGAGGACAGCATTTGGCATGATGGTGACATCGGAAGATACAATATAAGGTTCTGCTCGTTGTCGAAGTCTAACACTGTAGAAGATGCGACCCTGGAGAGTGTTTTCAATGAAAGATAATTCTTCACTGAAATCTGCATGGAGAATCGGACCATAACGATCAGGTTGTGCTAAGTAAGTAGAGAAGTTAGCTACAGCAAAGCCATTCCAATCATCAAAGTTGAATATACGCTTTTTCATCTTTATTATGTCTGTTGTGCCCCACCAGTTCCTATCAACATTGAGATAGTTGTCTAATGATCCAGTGAGTACCCCAGCAAGAAACTCAAACTGCAGGTTGATGTTTTCAAGCAGGTTGTTCGTAACATTTACTTTCTGGACTCCTCTTACGCTCACTGCATAACTTGATGGTTTATATTCAGATTTTGTCCTGGTGATGGTATCCCTGTTTCTAAGAATAACATTCATAAAGAACTCAGCAGGTATCATGCCAAACTTATTGGCGTGACTTCTTATGTTGAACTCTACAGCAAAAGTGGCAGCATTGTCTGTAATCACATTATCATGCACAAGCATCTCTTTTTCCATACCCGATATTAATATGACACCTCTCTTGCACCTATTCTCTAGAAAGTTGTTGTGGGTCATATTGAGGCGAGCAAAGTGTCCATCAATCGAAAATTCAAAATTTCTATTCCGAGAAAATGTGCAATTGTTCAGAACAAAAGTATGGGTGTAATTCTCTGTGTATTGCCAGACATAAGGAAAGCGGATGTCGACTCCACCATTATGATTATTTTTCAGGATAGTGTTATTTATAGTCCAGTGAAACAAATTGTTAGAGCTACGTATGTCTCGACTATAATGCAACAATCCCCGTGCATTATCCTGTATATCACAGTCAGTAATCGTGTAGTTCACCTATTTGGAAGAAAAAAAAATCAAACATAATATGGAAGTGAATTTTCAATAGATTAAACACTAACTTCATTGTGTAAGTTTTATGCTTCAAAAATATAACAATTAATGAATAGAAGCAAATAATTTCTAAAAAAATTTATGAAAAATTTTGAAGGTTTGTTGCTTTTTATCCATAATTATATGGGCCTCACTAAAACATTTTGCAACACTACATTTTTTTGCTACTAATAAAGGTGTTACAAACAAATTATTTATAGTGTTTCCTTACCTCATAACTTTTGAATAAAAAAGACAAAAAAAAAAAAAAAGATTTCAGAATCGTACAGTGCTACTGAAAAAGTTTTACCTAGCAACACTGTGGTTGTGGTGGCTCTTTCACACATCCATTTTCATTATATGTAGTAGTGTATTTCAGAAGGAGGAAGAGAGATAGACGATGCTCTTAATCCTTGACATTGATCATTTTTGTTGTTCCACTGTCATTTTCTGCACTTGAGGGCTAATTAGACCTATAATTCATTGCTGATTCCAAATGGCAGTGTTTGACATTTTCCCTTTTTTTTTACTCGTCGAGAGGTTGGTGTACTAACCCCTTAGTGTGGGAATCCCTGCAGTAGCAATCCTTTTCTATGGTCATGTTGTCGCTAATTTTGTTGTGCCTCAGCATCAGAAAAGTTTCTGAGAAGGGCGAATCATGTATCAAAATAGCAACACCTCTAAACATTCTTTGCTACTGTAGGCAAGTATCTTATTCATCTGGGTTGCAGTGTGTGTTAAAGACATTGACATTCTAACTAGTTAATCAACTTAATCGAGTTAATCGCAGGACCCCTTAGCCAACAAGGGTTCCCAAATCTTTGAAGGTTTTTATTTATTCTGAATGCTTTCTTCTTATTTCAATATTTTATTTGATTATGATAATTTCGATTTGATGTTTGACTGTTGCAAGACGACAGTTTTCACCAATGCTGAAAAGGGTCCTGAGTCCCCTCAGACTCATCAAGACAATCTTTTTAAATGGGAACCTTTTTAAATTATAAGGCTTGTAAATCTCACTTGGTACATAGATTAAAAGAATTATTTATTTCACTGCCACTAAATGGTGAAAAGGAAAGCATGTTTTGAAAAATGAACCCTATTAATGTAGGTCTTTTGCTAATCAAAACAGACACCATTCCCAATTACTTTAGGAGAAAATTTAAAAATTCCTTTGTTTTTTTAACTGTTAATTTTAATAATGACTACATTATACAGTAAAAACTCTCCAAAGGGTCATCTTTATAGTGGGCTACCTCCATATAAGACTTGTAAATAAATAATTTTTTTAGTCCAAAATTTTTCCCCACACCAGGGGGTTCGGGGAACCTCGCAGATAAGCACTGATTAGAGAAAGGAGCACCACTGGTGAAAAAAGTTTGAGAACCCCCTGCCCTACACATTTTAAAGTATTTATTTTTTAAAAGTATACACACAGCAAAACTTTTTTGATCATCAACTACCTTATGGACAAAGCATCATTATAGAGTGAAGTAAGATCAATACGAAAGCAAGATCATAAATACTCACTTCAGCTAAAGTATTTAATACAGGGTCCCATAGAGGAGTCCACACAAAAATAGCTTCGGCTTTACTATCTGCTATAGATGTATTAGTGATCAAGATTGTTTCATTGCTGTATCTATGGTAGTGATCCCCATGATCACTGATGTCTCGATTATAATGATGACTAGAGAAACCATATTTGCAGCCATGGATTTTTACAGAGTTGATTTTGATCGAGGGGTTTTTTTCTTGAACCTGAGCTTGACCTGTCAGTGGAAAAAAAATATGGAATGAAATTGTGAACAACATAATAATCAGATTTGAGTCATTATATTATTGATTTATTACTGTACAACACCTATATAATGATACTCAAGGGACTGGAGAAACAAACCATAACAAAAGATTTATCATTATATACATATAGAAATGTACAGTAAAAGTCTGATACAATGAGTACGCTTATAGTGAGAATCTTGCTACGATGAGCGATCATCAAATAGCTGATGTTAAAGATACAAAAATATATTCTGTTATAGTTACTATATTTGTTAAAAATTATGAAGCTTTGCTACGGTATAAACAAAATTCACCAGAAAAATATCAGTTTTTCTTCCTTTCCTTGAAAAATTAAACTAAAAGGATGGATAAACTATTCATCAGACATGTTCCTCATAAACATTACTCTGAAGTATTTTTAACAAAGAATAGACTCACAGAAAAAGTCACAAGTTTTACCACTTCTTCATATTTTTAGGCTTTCCCACTATACAAACAGGACATGTGACAATTTGATTCGACTTTTGTCTCCCATAATGACTACTACTACTACTGAATCAGACATGCACCTCATCCATATTCCTTCGCAGAACTTCTAACGAACTGGTACATGTTGGAATGTATGTCTACGTATAGTGAACCTTCCGTGAAGTTTGTTTCCGTGTAATGCTTGTTATTTGTAGTGCTGCCATCTGCAATCAATTTTTTAAACTATAATTTTTTTCTCAAGTCATAGTGAGTGAATCTCCAATGACTAAGAGACTAGGGCTTACTTAACCGTAAGTTGCAGTTTAAAGTCATTTCAAAGAGGCTGAATAAAGTCCTGCTAGGGAAACTTACTAATCAGCAGAAAAATGTTAATGCCTCCACGAAGCTTACAATGAGACATTTAATTGTTTAGTCCGTTGTCTGAAATTTTTTTTTAGAATACCGAATTACATGCAAAATGTCTTGAGAATCTACTACTGAGAGACCAAAAATCAATTCTATGACTGGAGTCCTGTTTATTCACCAATATCAGGGGAAATAATCTAAAAGATGATTATAAAGCAGTAGAAATTTTGGACCTCTTTTTAAACTTTTTCCGTATTAACATAACAAAGAGTGCACTGTGACCAGAGAGTAATGTTGTTATATAGGTGATAATCGATATACACAGTATCGCCACTGTGGTGGTTGAGCGGTCATAGTGATGGACTCGCATCGTGAGGATCTGGTTTTGAACCCCACCGTCACCGCAGTGGTGGTCGACTGAAGTTGGTTTCCTGTGGTTCCCAACTTTGAGGTGCAAATACGAGCTGATCTCCCCATTGCCACAGTCTCGCCACAGAGAGCAACAGGCCTACAATGATGCAATTATTCAATCATTACACTTCACTCATAGTTAGAAAAAACTGGTGGCAGATGGCAGCACACTACACATAACAAGCATTACACAGAAACAAACTTCACACCAGGTTTCACTACACATACATTCCAACATGTACCAATTCATTAGAAGTTCCACAGAGGAATATGGACGAGGTACATGTATGGTTTAGTAGTAGCAGTAGTAGATACACACACACACACACAAGGTATCGTTATATAGGTGATTATCGATATCGATATAGAGGGTATCATTACATTAGGGTTTTACTGTATAATCTAATCACAGATTGGTATCTGTGATTAGATTATACAGTGATAATCCAAATGATCTCATACAGTCCCCCTCATTTTCAATTTTCAGAAAAAACCTCAAAAAACACATGCTACAAAGTTTCAATATTGAAAATTATTTCTGATTTCATCCACGGAATCTCAATCACTCCCTGTTGTGTGTGTATTACTGTCTTTTCACCTCCAGCTGTCCAATTATTCATTAAAATACCCATGCTGTCAACTCTGCTCTGCCAGTCCAATTCATACATAATCATATGTTGATTTATAGTTTTTTTTTAATGATCACTAAAGCACCCCCCTGTGACCGTTGCATTATTGCATTATTTATATATATTTGTACTTTATGTATTATATGTGTTTGTGTAATCACATTCCCCCCCCCCAACCCCCCTTCCTATTTTGATGTTTTTTTCATGATTTTTTTTTTTCAATCTCAAAAATCAGTAAATAGTGACTATTTTACACTGTATGATAATTGAAATGTTATTGAATTAACTTCATTGTAACAACCAGTATGGGACCTTGGTGTCTCCTTGGTGGTTTTTACTAACCTAATGTATTGTTATCATTCATCTAACATATTAATAAAAATTGAAATTGAAGAATTGAAATTAAATGGCTAATCAGGTTTTAGTTTCAGTTGTCAGAGGACCGAAAGTTTTTTAGGTAGAAAGGATGTAATCACTGATTTGCATTTTCATTTGTATTAAAAATGATTTTCTGGAGAATTTATATATTATTGCAATCGATATGCAAAAATTCTCTGAGGAGAAGAAAGTTCTCTTCTTAAAGCAAAATAGAACTTTGGGGCAAGATAACTTGAGAATAAATTAATTATTTAAAGGGTGTGTCTTTAAATTAATTATGTATCAAGAACATCAATAAACAAATACATTACCTCCAACTGATGACACATAGATGATTCCTTTTCCATCAGGATATTGTCCAGAATCATATTCCACAAGTGCCCCATATCCAGGAGTCCGTAAAGGAAAAGAAGTCAAATTTCTGCGGAGGTCCCAACTCAATGTGTTTTCTTCTTTGTTAATCCTCTCATAGATTTTCATAGATTCTGTGGAAGTTCTGCTGAAGGGATTGATCACCATTATGCCCAATCTATGACCAGGACCAGTCACTATTTTGAAATTAGTTCTTCCTATCTTTTTACTGAAGATTATATATCGTCTTTCTCCATTGGCAAGTGATAAAACATTAGTTGAGGAGATCGAATCTGGAAGAGTGACTGAAGTGGATGGTGTTATGTCAACCCAATTTACAAGATCTTTCTGCTCGTTTTTCGAAAAAAATGGGTTATAATGTATGCCGCTACCAGCATTTCCAGCAATGTTGCAGTGGATCACATCAATTCCCTGAGAACGTAGTACTATTCCATGTCTCTGGTTGGAGCGTATAATGCTATGTTGAATAACACGATTTTCTTGTAAAAACATTTCATTCCACATGATGCCAATTCCAGAATCTGTGTTATCCTGTACGATGATATTCTGCAGAAAGTGTCTATTGAAATCGATCTGTAAAGCTGGCTTGAATTGATTAGTACTATGATCGAGAAGACCAGCCCGTTTCACAACCACATTTCTCAAACGACTTTCTTTCGCTGCCATTCCTAATCTCAAACCAGCCCAAGATGGAGCATGACATTTCAGACCTACAGCCATTGAGCAGGAGTTTTCAAAATCTTTCTCCATTTTGCATTCAGTTATGTCAGTGTCTAGTTCAGTGCACTGGAGATTAGAGGCAATAATCCTATGTTCTGGCCCATGGTAGAACTGTGACTGTTCGAGCATCCAGTCTTCCGGATGAAGGACAAGCCCCATCTGATGACATGCCACAGCGGCATCAACTACATCAAAGCCATAGTAACAAATGCTGCCCCACATCCCTCTCAGGAATATTTCGAGTCTCCCTTCATGACCATTGGACAATCTTAATTTGGATGAACTACCATGACTTAACTGCACATCCTCAAGAAGCGTATAGATTACTGGCATGTTTTCTGAGACACCTTCGCTGAACAAAGTTCCTTGAACCATCATACCAACCGACTGATCAAATTTCAGTATAACACCTGCATGTAAGAATAATTTAGCATTAGGTCTCACAAAGATGTCCCTTTTCACCAGATATTCTCCAGGATTCAATTCTTCATAACCTGCAATATCACCTCCGATGCTGGTGCCATTCTTGAATGGAATAATTTTGTCTCTTTCATTCATGTCTGATAAATCAGTTCTAGAATCCAAGTCAGACACACGAAGCAGGAATGGGAGAAATTCTACGCAAGCCAAATTGTAACGATCTTTACAATCGAATATCCTTTCGTAAACCTCCCGTGGAATTCTTTTTCCTAAATAGTTGTATGTGGCATTTATGACAGGGTTGTGGTTAGATACGTGCGAAGCGATCTCATAGTTTGACTTTGGGTTCATGAAAGCATTTCGATAGACATCTGTATTTTCTGAACTCACAACAACAACAGCTGATGCATGAGACCTGGGTTTAAGAGATGGAAATCGTTCTACAGCAGTGTTTTCTGCAAGATAGTTCTTTGTGAATACAATTTTTTGGACAGAACTTTCTGGAAATATGCCAATATTTACAATATAAGCTCCGGTATTGTTCAGAAACTCATTGTACATGATTTCAGCTTCTGCTGGGACATTCATAAGTCTATCGTCATCATCAACAGCCTTGATGCGAACTGCACCCCTTGAAAGTCGTTGAAATGCATTGTGTTTGATGAAAAGCTTCATATTAAGGAGCGGTGAAAAATCTAAAGCTAAGAAACTGCTGTCTGTGAAATTGTTGTGTGTTACAAGAACTTCAACTTCTTTCAGACCAGTATGAGTGTGATAGCATGGATGAAATACAACTGCTGTGTCCATGTTGTTACGGAATGAATTCATACTAATGTTCCAGAATGAATCGGGTTTGCACTGGTTACCAACAAGTAACCCATAAAGACCATTTTGAATGATTTCAGATCTGGTAATGTGAGCGGTATGATTAAAAGAAATACTTGTCGAAGATTCATTCAACCAATGAGCTATTCCTCTTCTGGTATTATTGACAATGAAAGTTCGGTCCACATGCAAGTAGCCTCCAGCAGTAGTGATATTAATTCCATCACCATTGTTCATGCTGATATTGCTGTTGTTGACAAGCACATCACCGCTTCCACCTGAGACATACAGACCAGCAATATAATCATTTGCTATAATCAAGGATCGATTGACCAGAACACCAGATCGTTGATTCTGTACCAAAAGACCATACCCACTGTTGCCTGCAATAGTACAGTCTGTAATATTGAGATCATAAGCACGGCCTGAAAAGACAAAATAAAATACAGATGCATTAAACTCCTGCTTACTGACATGATGCTGATCATTAACATAATGATTATTCACAAAACATGCTGTTGAAAGCATTGGAAACTTGCTGAAAAACAATAATAAACAATCTATTGGTTGAATTTGTATGTGAACACAAAAAAATGCTCCAGCTAAGTTATAAAATTACTAATAAAGTCAAATCTTGTTTGTCTTTTATTTGATGTTAATAACTCCTCTCAACACAATAATATCCTTGACGAAAATAAATTTGCCCATAGCAATATTTCTTTGAAAGGTGTTGAAATTGCTATGACAATATTTTTTTCATGACATGCTCAGTCATGGTCAATGTATGTTGAAGCAACTCGCAAGTTTTGTTCAAATTTCTTACTGTCTTACTGATTTGATTTTTTTTTAAATTTTGATTAACTAACTAATTATAATTTTGTGCAGCCAATAAGTGCTCAAAAGTGTATTTTTGGGAAGTACCAACAATGAATTTCAAAGAGATTTCAGCAAAATCTAGAATTTGGTGGATATGCTATGAATTTTATAAGGCAAAACATGATTTCTGTAGTCTGGGTACATGCCAAGTTGGCAACGTTTTTTATATTTTTAATTGCCAATGTGTATGATGCTTGACTATTTATAGTAGCTGTATCAGATTAGCTCCACGTGGCATATGTCAAACTCTGGCATCACTCAAAATAATTGCAAGTGTTTTTAATTTTGAAATTAAATAAATCAATTAAAATTAAATAACTAATTAAATATTTAATTATTATTTCACCATTACACCATTACCACCACCCACAAACAGCGAATGTGGTAAAACGGAGGTATGGGAGGAGTCCCCCCCCCATTTCTTGGTTTATAATGAAAATAGATTCAATCGGAACGTTATTTTCATTAGGAACCAATAACCTTCAAATGGGTTGGCTCCCTGTGGTCGCACCCCCACCTCAGCACACTCGTGGTTTGGAAGCAATGCCCTTACCTCATACGTTTGCTGCGTGAGTAACAAAATAAACCTGACAATAACGGAAAGGTGGGGGGAGGGGGAATTATTTTTTGATAGTCAAGACTGTCTTAATTTAGATGCCAACAAACATGGAGCCTGTTTGCAGAATTCATGGCCAGGTTCAGTATCACTGATATCGGCTTCAATTTGATTTTATCACGCCAATAAATTATTTTCAACATACAGATCAACTGAATATAATGGTATCTAACAACTAAAGAGTTTGTTTCGGTAAGTGCTGTCATAAAAACCATTAATGTAGTTAATATCATTATTCCATGTCCTATTAGGGCTGCCATAGCTATAATTCTTGAGGAATTATATGAAGTAGCCAAATTTATCACTGAGAATTTGCCAACTTGGCATATACCCAGATTACGAAAATTCTACCAACAATAACAGCTATGAGCATAAATAGTTACAATAACAGCTGTGTAACATAAAATTTAACACTGTCACTCACCAAGATTTGCAACTATTTCAATAGTGAATTCCACATATTTATTTCTTGCTGGACGGTAACGAAGAAGGACTTCATTCCTGGTGCTTGTTATACTCTGTGGATGCGTGTTGTTCAATATAGGCACGCTCCCTAGTCTTTGATTGATATCCGTTCTGCCGTCATAGATATCCATATGTGCTGCATGTGCTTCTTCTAAAGCATCACTTGTCAGGCCCAAAAAATTTATGGTAAGCACTTGTCCTGTTCTGTATCCAACTTCAAAAACCTAAGAGAAAACATGACAAAATACAAATGCTTAGCTTGCTGCAATATATCATACACATGCTCAAATATGATATAAAACTACAGGAGGAAAAACAGGTTCATTATGTTGGGAAAATTGAGGCTTTAAACAAATAGAAGTACCAGTACGCAAGAAAATATTTTAATTTGATTTACCTGTTCACACATCCTATTGTAATTCTGTTCTTTTGACTGAATGATGGTCCTGCGAACAGGATAGCTTTGCTGAGAACCGATGTTGCCAGTGGTACAAAATGGAAGATCAGAAACAATTTCTTCATGATGTATGAATCGAACACCTCCACCACCATTATCTCGAATAGTAGATCCAACAATTGTCACTTGGCTAATGCTGCTATTTACATAAACACCATAACCTAATTAAAAAAAAATAAACATGAGTCACATAAATGTTTAGGAACAATTTAGTAAGAAAGAAATTTAGTAAGTTGTATTTTTTTTAAATGACATTAACCCAATAAACCTGCATGGTCAGCCCAGAGAATTCTTATTATCCCTCTAAACTGGAATTTGATTACATGCAATTGAGGATTTGTCCGCTAACTACTTGACCATACTCATCTTTCATGCATACAGAGACAATTAGATGGAATTTGTAGTTTAAAGCCAAAGTTAAACATGTGCTCAAATACTTTTGTGCTTCGGCTCCGCCTATAACTTGATTCTGATCAATCATAGATGGATGTAACTTTCAAAACAGATCATCACAAGCATCCCACAAAAATAGCAAATGTTATCAATTTAACAAAATAGCTCTAATATGATCAATTTAATTGCTTATAGGATTATGCCAACTTTTCGTAAGGCTAGTTTGGTAAAGTACACTATAAAAGTTTTATAAAGGTTATTTTATAAATGAAAAATGCTTGAAAAATGCAACCAATAAGCAATATATTTGAGCAAATGCAACTGATAAGTTCATTGGTTGTATTTACGAAGTTATATAAAATAATTTTTCTGAAACTTTTTTAGTGTGATCCCAGCTTAAGAAAAGTTATTGCTACAGTGGAACCTTGTTTATACATCGTTCAGTTATACAACTTTCACATTTATATGACATTTGGCTTTGATTGTCCAAGAAGGAAGAAATTCATTTCAGCTTGAATTTAAACACATACCTCTATTTTCTGCAATGATACTGTTGTTTACAGAGCAGGTATCCAGGGGCTTGTACAAGCTTATTCCATTAAAGGCAGAGTATTTCACGTCCAGATACTCCATCAGAGGTGGCATCCCTACAACATTAATGGCTGCTGTCACATTGCCATTATGATCACTGCCAGCATAAAGCACATCAACATGCCGCAGAATAGACAAGGATTCCCAGTGAACGATTCTGTTCTGGGTAGGCTTCTGCATTTCACCTTTCGCGTGGTGAAACTGTATGCCCTTCCAATGATACATGCTGTGGTTGCCAATGTTCCCATCACAACGTATGCCAACATCATGATGATAATCTGGTGAGAAATGAACGTAAAAAAGCAATTGTTAAACCAGGATGAATTGATAAAAAATATAAGTCATAATGTAATAATATTGAAAAATAAATTTTAAGTCGATTGCTCCATAAAAAATTTAAAATGATATATGAATATGCAATATTGATTTGATTAAACAAAATATTATTTTTCAATTTAGAAAAAAAGCTTTTTGAAAAGTGAATGATTAATCATAAGTTTTAGTTATGGCTGTGACATATTGGCAATAGGGTAGGGAAATGTGGATTTTCATGGGAATGTGCTCCAGTAATATTTATACTCAGTGAAATAACCTAGTGTCGTGTGTATCTGGGAAATTCAGACTTTGTAATTAAGAGCGTCATAACTCACATTCTGAGGACCCAGGTTTGATCCCAGCAATGGTGGCAGAGGTAGATGTAAAGTTTTATTGATAGTCAGGGCCGTCTTAAGAGCATCATGGGCCTCCTGGGCCAAGTGGTTTTTCTGAGGCCCTACCTGGTAAATTCTAGAAAATTTCAATTGGATCAAATTTTTGTGAGGCCCATCTTCTCTTGAGGCCCCCGGGCCGTGCCTGGGTGGGCCCATGCGTTAAGACGGCACTGTTGCCAGTGGGCTATACAAAATTTGTCTCACCCTTCTCCCATTATAGTCTAACTTTTTTGACTACTCATTCCTAAAATTTGCCACCCTGGGCAAAGGCATCTTTACCATCTTTGTTACCTATCTATACAACTCCATTAACACTAGAAGGACCATGCTGATCATTTTGACCATTTTCGATTTACTCGCTCGATTGTCGCAATGAACTAGATTGTTTCAATTGCTGAAATTTCACTACTTTTCCTAAAAATACTTATACACTATACTGTCCAACTATCATCCATTTGAAAAAAATCATGTGTGTGTGTGTGTGTGTGTGTGTGTGTGCGTGCGTGCGTGCGTGTGAGTGAGTGATATTTCTACTTATACCTAGAAAGACCATGACCGGTAACAATATAGCCACTTTCATTACTTGGTGAAAAACTAAAACAGAATAATACTTGGTAGGTATAATAATAAAAGATCAAAAAGAAATTTGTGTGATGTTTAAAACAAGGATCCCTTCATAAGAAATATGCTTGATAGCACATAAAGGCATTATATTGAGTGTTTTCTAGAGTGGAAAAAAATGAAATATTCTTCTAAAAAATTCAATGTATATTGCAATGTTGAAATAAATATTCTCAAAGTTGGGAAAATTTCCTGAAACCATTGAGTTTTACAATGAAAAAAGGTAGGGTGTTGGTCAGGTGGCTCTAAAGCAATCTGTGAGGAGCATCACTCACTGGATTACCAGTGTGCGTTTTCTACAACATTCGACTTAGCATCAATAAATGCTTAGTTTATTTGTAGAAAAAAATATATAAAATTGGATTTTCCTTTCTGCTGAAATTAATTGAAAAAGCTTAGAGAACTTCATTTGTTCTGAAATCAGAATTTTGCTAATAACAACAATCACCACTGTATCAGAAAAAATATAGTGATGTCAGATCCTGCTATGCAATAACATAACAGAAGTTTTCAATGGATAAGAAATCTCTAAGTGGAAAATGCATTTGCAATGTATTGCAGGTATTGAAAAATGTAAAGCATGTGATGTGCGAAACAGTAGTTATGATGTTCAGAATATTAATATTTTTTATTAGTTATACCACTATATTTATTAATTATACAAATACAATGCTACAACAGGCAAAATGCCTAACGAGGTGGCTGAGAAAAAAAAGATGCCCATAACAAATATGGATGTCATATATTTCAAATGTTCAGTTATGCTATGAAGAATGTTTAAAATTTGAAATAAAATGGAATTGTGCAACTTTATTTAAAAAAAACCTTATAATGCATATTTTATTGCTTGCCAACACTCATATGCGCATTCAAACATAATAAAATTTATGAAAATTTGAGTATATAATGAAAAATTTAACTGCCGGCCATTTTGAACAGTATCCGTCTTTCTAGTGTTAATTAAATGCTCAAAATTGAAAACACAAGCTCAAAATATAGTGTGTTCAGTCTGTAATCATGTTTGGACAATGATCTGGTAAGGTGGAAGAGTCTGTAATCATATGAGAAATTATCCCTGAGCGTATATCTACAGCAGTGTTAAAGGAATTTTTTATGGAGAAATATTGAGAAATTAGCTTCAAATAGCATTGAAATTAACATTTGATTTGAAAACATATAAAGGTATTTTCTCTTGATATTTTAATTTTTTTCAACTAAAATATTTTTCTGCCTCAAAAATAAATTTTTGATTGTCCTGGCAGAAGGGGGGCCACTAGCCCTCTACGCCTCTCTCCCCCCCCCCCCCCCGCGTACACCCGATTCAGATATGCGGTAAAGGTGAGGCAGAGCTTATTTAATTTTGTTGACAAAGGGGATCAGAGTTTTCTTACTTCTGCTGGCGGGGGGTGACATGACCCACTATAGGAAGAAGAATTCCGTATATTTTGCCCTTAAAGACTGTTCCTTATAAAGTTGCCCCATTTGTCTTTGCAACGAAGTTTAATTTAATTCCCAGTCTTTACTAAAATGAAGAATGAAGTTAATTTACGTAATTTACAAATTTTGATATGAATAGGACTATAAATATTCATCTCACGTATTTGCCAAAGTTAATTCCCCCCCCCCCCCCATGAAATACACTTTAGCAGACTTACTGTAGCATGTTTTTCTCACCAATGATTATTTATAAATAATATTTGGTAATTTAGTCAGCATTTGGCAAATATGCTTAATGAGAATCGGCTACGTTCCGTATTGATTATGCCGATTTCCGGTATTTTTCTATGTTAAATTGGTCACCGTAATTGAAAATTAATTATGGTGATAAGTCATTAATCATAAAGAAGTAAACACTTCATGCAATGTGTGTTTGATTGCCTCTGATTATATTTTTTTGTCAAAAAAGTCTTGAAAACTTCAACCTCGGTTGTAACGACACCTTGGTTATAAAGACAAATTTCTAGAATCTTCAATATCGTTGTAACCGAGTTTGACTGTACTTGAATGACTTCTTAAGGGGAGTTGGTATCTTATTATTATTTTAAAATGGCGAAAAAATATGCTCTAATAGAAATATCACTAAAAATACCATTTAACCATTGATTTTTTTTCAAATTTTTTACATATTTTCTTGATTATATGTGCTATACTATGCTGATATAAAGTTTAGAAGCAAAAAGTTTAGATTTCATTGACTCAATCTTATTTAAAATTGCATTTTAAATAGGATTGAGTCAATGAAATCTCAACCCTTTGCTTCATTTTATGAACTGAACAGTTTCTTTTATTTTGAATCCATTTTTATTCCATTACATTGATATCATACTATTTTATCATGCGCACAAGTAGTTTTTAATTTACAAAAAAAAAATATATAAATAATAATAATAATGTGTATCCACAAGATATGCAAAACTTTATACTAGCATGCAATAGCACATACAATCAAGAACATGTGTGAAAAATTTGAAATAAATGAATGGTTAAAAAATATTTTTAATGATATTTCTATTAGATCATAGTTTTCACCATGTTAAAGATATCAACTCCCCTTAATGCCATCACTCATCCTTCCTGATAAAAACCCGCGTTCCAGAAACGAATACAATGACATCATGTATTTGATTCCCTCTCATGATTGATAAACGTCAAAAAGAAAAAAAGTAATTTTTTTTTCGACAAGGAAACACGTTTTTATGCCGGAAATAGATCCTGGACGGGTATCAGCTGACGATAATGGTAGCGTTGGAGCCCTCCCGTATGGTACAATATGTGGCTGTAGCCACGGAAATAACCGCTTGTTTCATGGCCATCCACAACCAAAAAACGAAAGTAAAAACTTTTAGTGAAAGGTAACAAAAGAAATGAAAAGAGCGTGACGTATGACCACGCCCGTTCCGTTTGACCTCTCGTATGAGTATGACCAATGATTCCAGCTTTTCTCTTTTTATTCCTGCTGACCTGTCTCATATACGATCATACACAACATTAGGAACAATATAATGTTAAAATATAGTATATACATCCGAATAAGAGCAAAATTCTCATTGAATACGAATAACGCAGAGTTCGCTGCTTTCATCCATATCAGAAAAGGACATCATGGTAATAGATTGTCAGGAACCACTCTCCACTGCTCTTCGACAGGATCGAAATTATTTTATACAATTAAATAACCAATACAGTCGATGCTCGTTTTTACGAACCCGTATGAACTTAAAAAATACTTCTTGAATGAAAAAAGCGTCCAAAGGAATATTGTATTCCTTTATAGTGTATTTGGGACCAAGAAGATTAGTTCGTAAAAACGTCTAGTTCGTAAAATCGAGTGTCGACTGCAAACACGTGCATCATGATTCAAGTTCAGAAGCCCAATGCCCTAAAAGTGTTGTAGAACACGATCTGTATGAGTTGCTGCCATAGCCGTAAGTCTGTATTGAGCAGGGTCGCCTTAAGAGCATCATGGGACCCGACGGGCCAAATGATTTTTTTTTTAGGCTTTACTTGGAAAATTCTCGAAAATTTCAACCAATTCTAATTTTGTGAGCCCCCCCCCCCTTTTCTTGAGACCCCCCCGGGCCATGCTTGGGTGAGCCCATGCGTTAAGACAGCACTGGTGTTGTGCCGAGGCTCTTCTCTCAATCAATATATATATATATTTACCAACATCTCCATAATACCTACAGAAATATTTGATTTGAGAGCCTCCACTGCCCAATACTTTTAAGCCCTGCTAGTATTTTCAATAGTTTAACACCCATGGCTGCCGCAATTTCTCGTGGTAAAGGACCTATATTTTGCATTTAATATAAATGATATTCCGGGTAAATGTTCATCATATAAGCAGGACCGTTTTAAGGGCCTTTAAGTACTGTTTGAGGTGCGGTTGATCTCGCAACAGTGGAAAAACTAGCTAAACACAGACAACTCTAACTGCAACAAGAAAAACTGGTAGCGCGCACACTTCAGAATAAACCTACAGATAAAAAGCCCACCGGGCTCGAAAGCAACCGCGCCGTAGTGCGTTCTGGACCTAAACCATTTGCGGGGGGGGAACCTAGAAGAGTACTTATAGGTGGAAGAGGGCTTGGCGAGGAGTAATTGATGATCAAGTGTGTCAAACTAGAATGGGAAAAGAGCGGCAAAATTTCAATACCCCCCCCCCCATTCGGCAGCAAAACCATACAACCACTTATGCCCAGGCCTTTTTGGGCTACTTTTATAATTTCTGTAAAAAATATCTCTTAGCGGCAAACACTGCATTAAATTGTCAATAACAAAATGAAATATTTAAGTAAGAAAGAAAAAATTCTAAAAATTCATGACGAATAGGAATTCTGTTATTTGAAGCCACTATTTTACTGCGTGCCCGGAGGCCCTTAGCAACCACCACGGACGCAACTAGATTCTTAGTCAGCCGAGGAAAGCACACACTTTAGCACCCCTTGTAGTGTTGAAGGAGTGATTGAAGGGTGAAATTAGAGCCTTCCTTTGCATTCAGGGGACCAGACATGCCTGCTCCCCCCCCCCAGTTGCAGCTGTGGCAACCACATACTGCATGCAGCAAGGCCCCTAGGCTGGAATCTTTTACGGGAGCCCCTAGCCAGATGTTTTACGGGACTTTCTACAGTAAGTTCATTGTGTGAAAAACAAAAAAATGCTTTAAAAAAATTCCGGGCCGCCGCGTTAAAGCCCCACCCTTGTGTGGGGAAACATGCCTGAGCCCGTTGACCTAACAACGTATAGCTTTAAAAATGTATCTAAAGAAAAGAATGGGGGGGGGGGAAAGCACACACACAGCGTTTCAGAATAGTGGTACCCAATTATGGGCACTTCCAAGTCAATTAATAACACAGGTGATCATCCATTCAAAATACCGTACATCAGTAGACATATGTACAAAAAAGTACATTTTACGACCATTTCGTCCATTAATGGCGTGTGTGGTCATGGTTTTCCAGCGTCACGAAGGGCAGCTGCACTGGTATACAAAAAACACTTTTTTCTGTGAACCGGTGGACAGAAAAACGCTTTCACTGTTTCTAGATTTAAAGGGAGGAAAAGAAAAAAGGAATTGGCAACGCACTTGACCGATGGTCACGGTTGTGTGAGTTGACAAGCCAGTCGAATCGACTGATGGCTGGTCAATCAGCCAATCAAGGGGGAAAAATATCGAATCGGACGTGATTCGGGTCGCAAAATAACGCACGACAGCGACGATGCCCCAAAGGTATCAAGGATGTTTTTACGTACAAAATGGTCAACACAAACATATGCCATCGACGATAAGAGTTTATTGACTTTTTTTTTCTTTCAATTCACCAGAGAGAGAATTCAGTATAGTAATACCCCGAAGTTACGCAATAGGTGGGACCGACGATCAGTGCCGTCTTAACGCATGGGCACGGCCCGGGGGCCTCAGAAAAATTAGAAGCAGTTGAATTTTTCAGGTCTGTTCTCGCTGAAATCACTTGGCCCGGGGGCCCATGATGCTCTTAAGACGGCCCTGCCGACGATAACCACGTTAGTCGGGGGGGGGGGGGGAGTGCGATTTTGCTCACAGATTCGTACGAATACGAGTCAATTGGGATCAAATTTTTTTTTTTTTTGGGGGAACACCTGCCCTTTTCCTTCTTTCTATGGATGTATAACTATTTACTGCCTTTATAAAATTTAATTCGTCTACTCGTCTTGTGACTGCAATCTAGTCCTTGAAAAAGGCTGCATTCCCATAATTTATACAAATGAAAGTCACGTATTAAACTCTTTGGTAATACTCAGGTCCATCGAAACAAATAAGCTGCTTCTGTTTGGAGGCGAAAACTTTCAACACGTGGATCAAAATTGATTGAGTTGCACACAAGGTACATTGTTGATAATGAAATACATTAAATAATACATTAATAATGCATAACACTAAACAAATTTTTTTTTTAAGACGTTGGACTTCAGGTATAAATTTGTGATGAGTCTGCAAAAATGACAGATACTATACAAGCCTTTTGGGATCCATTTCTAAATCACGGCAAAGTTTTATCGTTATGAGTATTTTAGCTTCTCAAAAATTATTACAGTTTCATAAAATTATATAATTTTCTGATCGAATAAAAATATTCTTTACTTGCTTATTACTAAATATGTAATCTCTTCTATCCCACCAAAATCTCGTGATTATGGTTGAATTTCAGGAATGAGCATTTTTCGCAGAAAATCACGTAACTCCGAAATCGCACAACTTGGGGTAGCGTAAGCCGAGTAACAAATAAGCAAATACAGTGCATTTCCAAATTCATTCCAACTGAAAATTCCATAACAGTTGCGTAACAAATATCAAAATTTTAATGAGAGATGTTCGCGGATTGTGTTGTTAAAGCCCATAGATTTCCTTCTGAAAATGATGCAGAAGAAAAAAAACATTAATTTTAAAGAAATCTACACTTATGAGACGGAATATAATAAGAATATGTATAAGACGAGCCATAATAATATATTATAGTATGCCTATTGAAGTGCTATAATGGAGTCGTGACCGCAAATAATAAATCCTTATTAGAGAAAAAAATAATAACGGGTAATAAGTAGTAGCGCTATTCATTTCCATTCAAGTCAACTTTAGCGGAGACGACGCCTTTCTTATGAACTAAATAATAATATCATCAACCTCAACCAGAGCACGGAGAATCACCGGTTAAGTAACCCAAAAGAAGACAAAAGAGAAGGAGGTAAAAAGATTTTATTCTTCCATAAAAACTCTCTCATCTCCTCTTTCTATCTCCAATTCAGTAAAAGGGCTCTTTGTTATTCCAAATAGACGCGGAAGACCCACGTTTTACGTGTTGAAAATCGTGACCACAGAACAAAGATCACACTTGTACATCTCGGAGAGCCAGGGAACTTACAATGTGGTGTACCCAGTTTCTCCGAAGAAGATGACATCAAAGTTATGCCTATATATAGAGAAATTTGTTCCGAGAACCATGCTGTTTAGTAGCTTCATACACCACCTACACACGAAAATAATAATAGTAAGCATATGCGGAACCATATCAAAAGGTCTCGGCGATACAGCGTTTCAAACTCCCTTTTCTATATGGATAAGAGAGAGAAAAGAGTTATTATAAAAATGTAAGCGACGATGACCGGTTGGTCTACCATCGGATGCATTTTATCCAGTCCATCAGCAGATCGAATTCATCGATATTCAAAACAGAAAATAATAATGGAGTTCGGGGAACAAACCTGCAATCTCACGTACCATCTCCAGATCAAAATACAGAACGGGAGTGTTCAAAAATGTGTATTCCGGCATGAGGTCGACAGCTTTGAAACGCACCTTTATCTCTTTTTCTTTCTCTCTACGTATCCAGAAATAGTTTTCACGATGATGGAGAATGCTCATCGATAGAATGTAAATTACAACAGAAACATCCGAGTAAGATAGTTGCTGACGCTGATTGAACCAGTGTTTGTTATTTTTGATACGCGTTAAGTTAAATCCACTCTCATAGACAAAATCACGCAACAAATAGGGTTTACTGCAACTTCTCATAGACCAAAATCGCAGGTCTATGCTCTATCCTCTCGGATGGAAAACTTGAGACAAGGTGCGCGACAAAGGTGACAGACCACTTTGCAATGTGTTCGCAATTGTGAATAAGCTGAATTCACGATTTGTCAATAAACACTAGCGCGATTTTCCCTATGAGTGTGAAAGTAACTTTAGAGTATGTCCACACACTCATAGACAAAATCATGCAACTAGTGTACATAGACAGTGGTGCAACAAACTTGGGTGTTCTACGATTTCTCATAGACCTAAATCGTGGGAGTTTATAGTATCCTATCTCGGATGGATGTCACGATGTTCTGACTGAATGTAGGCGTACACTCATGACAAAGTTGATAGACCATCATGTCATTTGTTTGCAACTGCCTCTTGACAAAATTCGCGATTTTGTCTTTCGACAATCTAACCATTATGCTTATAAGAGTGAATTTGGCTTTATTTCAACATAGATCTACGACCATGAGAAGTCACAGAACATCCTCTTTCGCTTTGTTACGCAACTGTCCATGTACCAACCAAAACACTGAACCCAATCCCGGCCTCTTGCTGGATAGCAGAGCTATCCAGCTTAATGCTGTTAAGTGGAAAGCATCACCCTCTACAGGCAATCGCGGAATATTGTCTATAGATCTATAGAAACACGTATTGCGCGATTTTGTCTATGAGTGAGGGACATACCCTAACAGCATCGGGATCAGTGACGGCTGTATGGATCAATTTAAAATACCATAATCATTATAATATGCGGGAAAACTTGAAAGAAATTATCAAGAAGTTTATCTGTATTTTCGTTCAATATATCCGCCTGTACGTGCATGTTTAATTCGAGTCAAAACGGTAGATCAATAACTTTAGCAAGTATTGGAGAAGTGGTTTCCCAACCTTTTTGATATCGCAGACCCCATTAAAGTAAAGGCCAATGCACAGCAGTACACGGACCGCAGGTTGGGGAAACACTGTATTAGAGTGTATCGTTTCCTTCCTTCAAAGTGGGCTCTGCCACAAAAAAACCGGGATCGAAGAGATCTCGGTGACGGTATGAACTCGGTGGCAGGGTACTACCTTAAGAAGCGTGATACAAACAGTATTTTTGTAAGATGCATTTTCTAAAGCGATTGATGAATAACATTTCGTACTGGGGACTGTATAATGCCCTATGACTATTTCTCAGCCGTCTGGGAGGGATAGTAAAAACAAAAATGAATGGGTTGTGTTCAACAGTTGTAGGTTGTGGCTATACTGTGCTGAGAAATATAAGAAACCTCCCTAAGGTTGTGAACGTAGTGCGTCCGTATTTCAGATTCCGGAAACCCGCGTCGTATCCAATTGGTTAAAAACTCGAATTCCAACTTTTTTTTAAACTTGAAATTCAGGTTTTTAACCAATCGGAGACGCGCGGGTTTCCAAATCTAAAATACGGACGCACTATGTTCACACTCTAATACAGGGAAATGAAAATAAACTCAACCCTTCGGAAAGGTACCACTTCATCAGAGGTGAATTAATACGCCGGGTTGAATTTCAAACCAGAATAAATTGATCCTATACAAAGTTGAAACTTTGTTACCATTGACATAATTAACGAAAAAATTACATACGATTGCACATAAAAACTCGGAATTCTATGTGTGTATATATATATTTGTTTTTTTGTATGCTCTTCTATACTACATTATTAGTAAGACAATGAAGCTGCCTCTTAGCCGAGTAGAGAAACTTTTTAAACCTGAAGTCCCGGTCTAAATATCCACCTTGTGCATGGAATAGCGACAAAATAGTCAAATGGCAAGGTCATAGACACTAGAAAAGTTTGATTCACAAAGTTATCGTAGGATTATTGATTACAACTTCGGACGAATATTCATTATCTATGTTTTAAGCCTCTGACCTGAGGATAAAAAAATAAATAGGAGAAAGTCAAACTTAGGCAAAACAGGCTTGAGATTAATGCGAAAAATTGTACTAAAATCATAAAGTTGCAATAAAAAATAAATACAAATACATGGAGAACTTTCAGAACCACAACCACACCTGAGTGGTTAAATTCGTGAAGGTCAGGACGGTTCGGGATGGGAAAAAAAATGGACAAACGCGCTGGATCAGAAACACCAACGACCGATTTCCGCACTCTTCCGTTTTTACATTTTATTTTACTTTTGTTTGGCTCGATACTCATGGAAGAAGAACTGACCTGTGCTGGACACTGGATTATAAACTGAGCAGAATTTTTTTGTTTTTTTTTGTCAGAGAACCAAATGGCAAGATTAAAAAGAAGAGAACACGGAAGTGATGCGGAACGAGACGGAATTATACATACATAAATGGAATGAATGCGAGAAATGGAAGCTGTGGAGAATGCATGACCGATGACGCGATGCGCTAAAATAAAATAAAAAAATAAATAAACGACACAAAGTCGGCGAAAGCACAAAAGCAACAAACATGAGCAATGGAAATAATTCTTCAATAATTAGTGATCAATCTGCCAAAGCACACAATTTACGGGATATTGACGAAGGAAAATCTCATTCTCATAGTCATCCAAGTAATTGAGAATTAACATGAACATTTACAGGGTACATATAGGAAAGTCCTTTTATCCTGGAATAACTCGGGAACCGTTGATCCCAGAAGCATACTTCCAATTTAAAAAAAATCCAAATAACGTGCACGCCTCACAGATACTTTATTCATATTGCACGTGATTGTAGAGTTATATATCAGTGCCAGATGATTTTTCTTTCCGAGTTCATCTCGTCATTAAATCTAGAAAATATCTGTTTCTTGATATACTGGGTTGAGAAAAAGCTGTCTATCTCTATCTTTACTGTGCAACGCTTGTTATGTGTAGCGCGCCACCTGCCATACATTTTTCTAATTATGAGTGAAGTGCAATGACTGAATAATTGTACCGTTCTCCAGTCCGGTTGCTCTCTGTGAAGAAACTTTTTAAAGGGAACATCGGCTCGCATTCGCGCTTCGAAGTTGGGAACCACAAAAAAACCAACTTCAGCCGACCACCACTGTGACGACGGTGGTTCGAACCAGAGTCCTCGCGATGCGAATCCGTCACTATCACCACCACAGCAGGAAAAAAAAACAATTTGGGCTCGGCCAGAATGACTGCCTGAAGACAACTGTGATCGATCGCATTTAACAAATTAGCGACCACGAACTTGCGGAAGCGTTTTCTCAAGTGTTAATTGTTCGTGTTATTCCGAAGGTTTTCAAACAGGCGAGACATTAAGTTATATTTTCGTGACACTGGATAACAAATAGAGGTTAAATCTATCTTCAACAACATCGTGTCAAGTCATGCTCTGGATATGAATGTTTCGCCCTAACTCATGCTGCTTTTACCTTGCATGCCTTCCAAATACCTTTTTCCTTCAAGCAATCTTATTCCCTTTTTCTTCCATTAGCGTTTCCCTTTTTATTTCCTGAGCTAATGAACCAACCAACACCCGGTTTCTCACTCACACCGCTCTTAAAGAACAATATTCGTTTATAGAGATAATTTCGACATCTGAGAATACAAACGCAGACGCTTTTCAAAGACGCATTGATGAGAGAAGAATCGAAATGAGGAGGAGGAAGGAGAGGAAAAAACTTACGAAAAACACGCAATATATTTCGCGACCATATAAAAACAAACATAGGAAAAAGCCGCATTGTTTCAACACCATCTGTGATTACTGAAATAACTATTTCTAAAAGACAATATAACACAATATAAAGAAGGTGGTATTATGTGTATATAGTACGTATTATGCATCTCTAATGACACCATTTCCTGTCTTTTATGAAATTTATAATAGTTTTGTCTTTTTTCGATACAAGTAGCGACATTTATCTTGCGTTTTAGGAAGAGGGTACAATGTTATAATTGAATGGAACGGACATAACCGAAATTCAGACTATTACTAAATTTACTAAATAATGCATGCACCTCGTATAAACATTCTTTTAGGGAATTTCTAACGAACTGGTACATGTAGGGACGTGTGCGTGCATGTATATGCGTGTCTCTTACGTATTTATGTTGTCAGAGTTATGCTTGTTTCGTGTTATATTCATTCGTTTCACTTGTTTCGTGTTATTGTTCCATATTTTGAAGTGAAAATGGCAAATGACTGTATCTTCATTCTATGTGAGTATTGCGTTGAAGGTCTGCCACCTGTGTACAGAAGGGCTTTCCAAAGTAAGAAGCTTTCGCGGAACCCTTGATGGGCATGAGGCTATTCTGCAGAACCCTTGATGGGTATGAGGCTATTCTGCAGAACCCTTGATGGTCATGCTATTCTGCAGAACCTTTGAAGGGTATGAATGTATTCTGCAGAATCCCTGATGAGTATGAGGCTGTTCCACGAAACCCTTGTGTCGGTTGTACGGAACCTAAACAAATGTTCAATATTTGTCTAACATACAGGGTGTCCCATACGTTTTGTAGAGCGTGTAAAGTTTTGTGGTTCAAGAAAATTCAATCCTAGCGAATTATAGTATTTCCTTTTTCAAAACAAAAATAATAATTTTCCGACTTATAGGGGAATGTCCCGTGAAAAATGGGTTATATGGTCACCCGCGATGATTTCCAGGTAAAATGAAAAATAATATTTATGGTATCTTATCGTGTCGCATTTAGTCGAAACCAGTTTCTCGTTTAAAAATCCAAAAAAAAAATCCAACTGATTTTAACATTAACCAAAAGAGTGATTTAAAAAAAAAATTGCACTGCACAAACGTCTTTGTTTAATTCTTTCTATAGTTACAAAGTCCGTGTTGTTGACTGACGAGGTCGGGAGGAAAAAAAACTACTGCAATTACCGTTTTCACTGTTGTTTGGTGCGCCAAACTCATCTCAATTTGTTAAAATATGTACCACTTTTCCATTAAAATGCAAGATAAAGAACAGCATCTGAAACAATTTCTTTTTTTTTTTTTATTAGCAAGCTCTCCGGGTTCTAAAATTTTCTAGGGATTCGTGACGTTTGATTCCGCGGAATCTTAAAAAAGCACACTGGTTGGATATCTATGGTCCGCAGAGACTTTTTCAAATGAGAGACCACTAGCATGTTATTAGACATTGATATAACATCGAATGAGGAACCACCAAAAAATTTCCACAGCAACGAAAGGAGTTTCCCGTTGATTTTATGCAGGTGTGTGATGGAGGTTTTTCATAAATAGATCTCGGTCACTAAACGAATAACATACGGGAGCGACACATAAATAGAAAAGAAATAAAAAGCTTTTTAGATTCTTCAGATCTGACAAGTACTTTGCAGCAACATGACAGATATGATGCTTTCTTTTTAAGTTTTACCAGGCATTCGACATCTAAGAAAAAAAAGAACATTGACAACGGCCATATATTCTTTTCGAACAAGGAGAGTTTGTGACCGTGAAGGGGAGATATATATAATAAGGATGCATGAATATAAAAGAGAAGGACCGCTCATCTAGCATGAAGTTTGTCTGACACATGCACAGTATGAAACCGCTATAACAGAGTACGTTTATCCGAGACAGTAATAAAAAAATAGAAATGTTCCCACGGTTCGTATCTGCATTTCGTTAACCGTAAGCTAAGGAAAGAAAACGGGAAGAGATAATATTTTCCATCTTTCCGGCCAATGGAGCGTATCGCAAAAGGACTAAAAATAGCGTGTGATGACATGCACCATTATTTCAAGAAACTGCAAAACACTAGAATTCTTACCACAGACACCGCTTCCGATTTCGCGAGAGCCCCAGTTGAAACAAGTCGACAGGGAGGACTCGAACCCGCTGCATTCGGGACGTTCGTACAACATCTGGCTGGTGTCGTTGTTACGTGGGAACCAGTGGTACTGGAGTCCACCACTGAAACCCAACTGCCGGCACATGACCTGCAGATCGTGCTCCGTCCAGCTGTATGTGTGAAAGAAAAAAAAATCAACATGTGATGTAATAACGCTTTAATTTATTGCATTGAAATAGTTTACTAATACAGGGATCCCCAACCTTCCGGGCAAAGAAAAAAAAATCCATGAGGCCCGAGGGCGAAAAGTCATACTGCGGTGTTTAAAATGACACAGTGGCGTGACGGCTTAACGGGTGCGCTCAACGGAGCCCAGGGCTCCAAATCATACATAGTGGCCCTGTATTATTGGGGAATTTTTATTAATTCTGAGATTATTTTTTCATTAATTCTGAGACTATTTTTTCATTAATTCTGAGATTATTTTTTCATTAATTCTGAGATTATTTTTTCATTAATTCTGAGATTATTTTTTCATTAATTCTGGGATTATTTTTTCATCAAATATTGATTTTCATTTTTCTGATTTTTTTTAAAATCAAATATGAATTAACTTTGAGAATTTTCTTTATCCATTAAATATGAGTTTTCATCAATTCTGAAATTATTTTTTCATCAAATATTAATCTTCATTGATTCTAAAAATATTTCTTTCAATAACTCTGAAATTATCTTTTCATAAAATATTTGAATTTTCATTAATTATGAAAATATTTCTTTCTATATTTCTCGTCATTTCTTTCATTAATTCTAAAATTATTTCTTTCATTAATTCTAAAATTATTTCTTTCATTAATTCTAAAATCATTTCTTTCATTAATTCTAAAATTATTTCTTTCATTAATTCTAAAATCATTTCTTTCATTAATTCTAAAATTATTTCTTTCATTAATTCTAAAATTATTTCTTTCATTAATTCTAAAATTATTTCTTTCAATAATTGTGAAAAAACTTTCAATAGTTATGAAATTTTTCCTTACAACAATTATGAAATTATTTCAGAATTATTGTTCCAACAATTCTGGAATACCTTTCTTCATCAAGGCTTTGTTTTCTTCAACATTTCTACGAATTCTGTAACTTGTATTTACGTCGTCGGGACAATGCAAAAAAAAAAAAAAAAACCGAGGACCACGTGCGACCCCCAGGCCGTTCATTGAAAACTCCCGCGTTAGTATAAATCATAAAGGAATGATCTCATGATAATCAAGCATAAAAAGTGGGGTTGTCTCACTTTTTGGAGTTTGTGCAGACAGATCGCCACTTTCCATTATAGAACATCTGAAGACGGCCTTCGAGGATCGAATCCCCGTCAACCAATCGCACAGCGGGCCAACTCGAGACACCTTCATCAGGTGGCGCATAGAAACCAAGTGGCGGAAGCCTCGTGAGGACAATCCTTTGTGACGGCCTTCCCTGAAAACAAAAGGAAAAGAAGATAGAAATAAATTAAATAATTCAGAAAAAATCCTTGACACATTACTCGGATTTGATTATGCTTGCGAATAAACAAATGTTATTATTTGGTGTATTAAACTTATTCAGTTTGATAATTAGATATTCAATTTTTAAAAATAAGACTTGCACAAACGTGCAATTAACTGATGAATTGTTTAATCACAGTTGAAAATTTTAGTTGACTTAATCGACTCGATCAATCCAATTAAAATTCGATTAAAAGTTTTAATAAAAGTTTATAATTTATTTTGATTTGTTTAACGAAACCGAAAGGATGTTTAAATTACATATTTCTAAATATAACATTTCAGAAAAGTTGACCACATTTAAAAATATTTGTATCGATATTTTGATCAAATTTTTCGATATGAGGGAAATACAAGTAGATTCAACGAAAGCCAGTGATGATTTCAGTTTCCAATTGAATTTGACGGAAGTGTTAGAAGACAAGACCAAAATTTATTGCCACCACTGTAAACAGCAGTTTTTCTATTGCATTCAGCTTCCAACCCCCCCCCCCCCCCATTTGCGTGCAATTTCTACTGAAACAAGTAACGGTATGAAAATCGATAGCAGTTTCGAAATCAGTGATTAAACTAAGTAACTGATTTTCTAAAAAAAAGGTTGATAAGATCCAAGTGAAGATATTTCCAAGATTTTACAAATATATTCAGAGCATATCAAATTGCTTCAAGCTGGAAGCCTCAATCTATCGCTATATTTTTTTGCATCTATATATATAGGGAACAGGTGCATGAAACGAATAAAAATATTTTCATACAGTCGACGCCACTAATTAAAACCACGGATAATGTTATCATTCGGGTATTGTAATCACTTTTGCAAAGAACGGAACGAACCAATATCATAACATGGGGAAAAATTCGTTAATAGTTAACGGGACTTCGGATAATATAATCAATATTTTTCCTTCGAAAGTTTTTTTTTTTGCACATTTTGAAGCTAAGGCTTAACCAAATTTACTTCCCCCCCGTAAGTTATCGTTATCAGGTTGCAAGACTATGTAGGAGGTCACAATGTGTTTCCCTTCATCTCTTCTCCCTTCCCCACCTCAATTGTTGATAAACATTTCAGTACTTGATGTAATTAGTCCGTAGTTGTGTGATTTCACTGTGTATTCACTGTGATTCCCGTACGTGTGGAGCTGTTTTTGCAATGACTTTCCTGTGATGCAAATATATGAGGGAAAGGGGAAAAACCTTTTCCTCCAGTTCTTGACCAATTTCTTTCTGTTGACTAGATTCAAAATTTTTTTTTTCCGACAGAATTTCCCAAGGGATCTAAACGTATTGTACATCGTATCGTACGATGTACAATATGTAATTCATGACATACATTAGGCAGTTAGTTCCATTTTGACTCCTCACCATGGTTGAATAACAAAAACGTAGGATTTTGTTAGTAAGTAAAAAGTCCCGTTTGAATAGAAAAAAACGGGAACGACTGATATTTTGCAACCAATTATGTGGGAAATAAAAGCAGAGTTGTGTGTGTCGCGTTTTACCAATATTTATTTACCACACATCCTGTTCGACCAAACGGGATGTACGGTCACCGAAATTGCAAAATAGACATTTTCGGATATAAATATCATTCGGTTATTGTAATCAGAAACCCATAGTCCCGATGTGATCACATCAAGCAACATAGACTGTATCATCAATTAATATTACGTACATAGTTATATATACTAAGTTTGTTATGAATGGTTAGCTTTTAAAAATTTTTGATCAAAATTCGATTAATCAATCGATTCGCAGCCCTAATTAGAAACTGCCTATATTAAACTAATATAATCATACGGGGTTGGGAATGATCTTTATGAATGACTGCCAAGTCCTACAAAAATTGAACGCTATCAAAATATTATATTGACATATTCATTAATATTTTATAAAAGTTATTCTACGCGAACAAAACAAATACATGCTGTTCTACAAAGTGTGGTTTTCGGAACTTTTTTCTCTTTTTTAGATGTCAAGATAATATAAGAAATATTTTTTAATTAGATGACATTTTAACCAGTATCATCATACATATCAATATTGCATCCGCGACTCTGCCCAGAACATTTCAAGAGTAAAGTTAAGAGTTTGTATGTTCTACATTCCTCTTAAATATTTATCTTTTCACTCCCGGGCATCCGAAAAGGATTCGGAGAGACATAAACTACAATATGAGAAGGTGCGGAATTTTTTATCTACTGATATTACCAAACTATTACGTTGAATGCTCAAAGTTCAGCCAACCTTCAATATTTAAGAATAATTACTTACTTATATATGCCAGGACTTCACAAATCGGAAAAAAATTTCTTAGGTTCCAAGCCTGGTTTTTTCTCAAGAAAAATGGCCCTAAACGCTGTTTGTCAACCTTTTCTGGAATTATTGAAACCTTTTTATGTTGGAAGACGCACTGCCATGAAAATTAAATACTTTGTGTAATCCTTGGAACAATCCTTTTGACGAAATTGCAAATAGGCGTCAATACCGATTTTTTAGTCGCCATGGCGATTTGGTGCCTGAGATTTGTCAATCCCTGTTATATATATACCCAGTATAACTTAACACATTTCGCACCATACTTTATTACTTTATACCAGTGTTTCTCAACCTGTGTCCGTGAGTACTTTCTGGGGTGGGGGGGGGGGGGTCCACGGGATCACTTTCATTTATTTCCATTGCAATGAATGACAAATTTTGTGCTGCGAAATTGTAATTTATTCAATTTTTATGATACGGAAATGACAAAATCACAATACATTTTGCATTTATAGGACGGTGGTGTCGAAATTGATCTTTTGACGATACAGGGAGTCCGCGAAGCATTTATCTCTTTTACAACGGGTCCGCAGAGCATTGACCTTCATTATGGGGGGTCAGCGTCATCAAAAAAGTTGGGAAACTGCTTTTAGAAACACACACAAAAAAAAATCAGAGCAGAGACATATTTATATTTTTAAGACAGATTTTTACTGTTTTTAATCACTTCATTAGTCTAGGTGCATAGGGGACAATGAAAGGAGGACAAATGGGAGGACGATACTAGTAGCAGAGGATGTCTCGGGATAACCATATTTATCCATTACAAAAAAGATTAAACTTCAATGCTTAGAAAATTACTTTGAAGTCATTTTGTAAAAAATAACATCGTTCGAAAGCCTCAATTATAAAAATTATTAATTAATTGCCAATTATTAATAATAATTAGTGATTTTTGATGGTCATTCACAAAGAGCAATTTTCCGAAAGCAATTATCACGTAAAAGAGGGAGCAACTATAGAGCTGAACTAAAGCTACAAAAAATTATTTTCTTACAGTTTAATACGCTATTATGCCTAATATTATCCGATGTCTGATTGAGTCCCCTGTTTGGTGAAATTAATTAGAAAATTTGCTGACAAATATATGTAGTCACGGTTGGATGACCGAAGAATAATAGAAATAAATAAATGACGTAAAATAAAAGCAGAGGTGGAATCGTCGGGAATGTAGAGACAATGAGAAGGTCAAGTCACCAGAACCGAAGACCAAGTCAAAAATTCGGCTCAGGGGATTTGGGCAATGAGTTCAAAGACTCAACCATCGCAATTGTAGCGTAACGCTTTCGGGTAATGATCCAACAAATTAATCTGACGGTAAATGCGTAGGTATACATGAGTGTGTGTGTGTGTGTGTGTGTGTGTGTGTGTGTTTGCTCAGCACTCATCAGTATAATCCAAGGGATGAGGGGATGTAGGAATATTCACCGGGTTTCAAAATGTGACTTGTAGCGTGAATAACGAGGACCAACAATAAAAACCATCGGTCTAGTTCAATGTACGCCCGCCCGCCATTTTGGCCAAATGTCAAGCAAGGGAGCAAAGAAGAGAGGACGTAAAGGTCGTCGTCACGCTGAGATAACCGAATAGCACTCTTTTTTTTATCATTATTATTTAGCTTAATAGTGAGCATTTCCTACTTTCAGGTGAAAAATCACGGGCAGTTCCACATTGAAAAACCTTTACCCATGACCCAGAACCGTAGCGCCCTTCTCAGCGCCCTGGGGCAGACTTTTTCTTGGGGGGTTCCCCTTAAAAGGAGTTTTTATGCTAAATGAGGGAAAATTTCTAGTCCCCCCCCATTCGGCTCGAGGCACTGTCCCGGTTGCCCCAGACTAGTTACGGGCTTGCCATAACCGATGTGGTTGCCACATTTATTGCTCTTCTGAATTATCAAGAATTTCTACGTACGAAACTATGAGTTTACCCCACCAGGCCACAATTGCCACATACAGGGGCCCCTGGGCGAAATGAATAGCGGGGGCTAGGTGAGGGAGGGGGTCTCAACAATTTCGGGACCCACTTTTATCCAAGGTTTCTAGAATATATATTATCCCCGCTTTTATCTCCGATTTCGTATATTTTGTGGGGGATAGTAATCATGGACCCCACAAGAGCAGGGTCACAGCCCTGGGACTCAAGACAATTCTCAAAAAAAAAAAAAAAAAAAAAGTTTTGTTTTTTTCACGGTATAAACTCAACATAGAAGAGCCCGTTAAAAATCTGATCCAGGGGTTTACCAAAGATCCGAACTTGGAGGGCCAACAAGCGTAATACGCAGAGGGATGATCAGGGGACCCGTGCCTTCCCGAAGCCATCAAAAAACTAGAAAAAATATATAATGTTTCGGTGAAAAAAATTTAAATATCGAAACAAAATATACTATTTATATGCTATAGTAACCAATTTCTGTTATTTTAAATGCTCTTTAAAGGGTGGTTACTCAAAATTTCTCGGGAAAATTTTTGTGCCTCTTCAAAAGGTCGAAACTGCGTACGCCCCTGAGAGACCCTGCTCTAGGATTTTGGTGGGACGGGGTTAATGGGCATGGACAAAAATTTAGAATTAACAAAAGAGTGGTGAAAGTCTTCAACAATTTGGGACTCCCTTGTTTAATTCGGGTCTCTGGATCCATTTGGCCCCAATTATAAATAAAAATGCATTAGTGTCATAATTTCATCAAACACAAAATCCATTTTTTCTGCATTCGATTCTTCGGAATCTGTTATAGATTTGGGTTTCCAGATTAAATCACTTTATAGTTTTACGTTTTATCCTCCAAGAAACCTATAACTGGGCGTCGATAGCTCACTTCAACGATGACTTCAACACCCGAAGGTTTCGAAACATGCGATGTGAGCAAAACATTTTCCTTCAACCTTCTCAACTGGCCGCGCTTAAAAATTACGCAACGAATGAATACCATCACGGATGATTCATAATTACCTCTTGGAGGAAATAAAAGCGCAATCCATCTTTCAAGAAATAGAGATCCGATCCGGGGAGAAGAAAAAAACATACGACATTGTAAGAACCACAATAGAGTTGATAAATGATAAATACATGCGTAAGCGCACAAAAACCACAGCATTTTGGACGTAAAAAAAAAGCAGCCAACGGGAGAAAGTCAAATTTGTTTTAAATGGGTCACGAACCAATTCCAATTCGTGCTCGCCGTATAATACATAAATATACATACGCATAAAATAACGGAAGCAAGAATGAAGTCGGTGCACAGTGAAGATGCAATACAAACTTTGTTATAACGACCTCGGTTGTAATGATACTTCGGCTGTAACGTAAATAATTGGCGGTCCGGGCTAATTCTCTCCGGAGAATCACGTTAATGAACCTTGTTTATAACTGCAATTAAGACGAAACGACCTCGGTATAACAAAACATTTTTCATCGCTTTCGCTTCCACGGATATAACGATACATTTTTCATCGCTTCTGCTTCCTCATACATAACTCAACATTTTATCATCGCTTTTTCAAGAAATTCGAAGAATTACAGCTTATCGGTATTCAGGCCCATATTTGCCATACACACACACACACACACACACACACATGCTCAATTTTTTTTTTTTTTTTTTTTTTTTTTTTTTTTTTTTTGTGAAATACATTTTAAATCATAGTAGACTTACTGAAGCAGTGTATTTCTTGCTAAAACATCAGCAATGTTTGGCAATTTCATCGGCAACATTTTTGGTGAGAATCGGCGATGTCCCATATTCATAATAGAAATTTCCTTTATTTTGCTCGATTAATCCTTGTTACCTCCTAATCAGAAGCGTTCGGGATGGGGGATATAGGGCTAAAATAAAGATTTTTCACAGCTCAAGTCTCTGCCGACATTATAAATTTTCTAACCTGAAAAATTCCATCTCTACGAAACATATTTTCATCGTTGTCATGTAGCCTACTATAGTTAACACCACGACAGTAAAAACATTACTCAGAGGCCAGAAACCGGGACCTAATGACGTATGTAAGTACGCATGCATGCGGCCAACCGTGTCGTTTTCACTTTCCACATTGAACGCTTGAGATTGATAATGACTTTCGGTGACTATACTCTACTGCCTCAAGGAAGCATGACCTACCTACCTACCTCGAATGTATAAGTTGCGGAAACTCGTAGGAAATCATTCGTTATTCTCTGAGTGATAACAAAAAAAAAACAAAAAAAAACACAACACAACACGTTGTTCTACTTGTTCATTACAATATTCATGGTACATCTAATTGTCTGATAATGAAAATTAAAAAAATGGCAGAGCATCTTGATTATGCTCATACATTCAATTGCAGCGTCCGTTTCACAAGAACAAAAAAGGTGAAGAGACCGTGGATCGAGAATTTTTTCCAAACACGCTGGCATCTCACCATTGTCAGATTGAGGCAGAAAACACAGCCTGTCATTGCAGACAAGCGAAAAAGGCGTAATCGCTGAACCCACAAATAAACCTCAGTTAATAAAACGGTTTAAAAAAAACACGATTTTTTTCCCTCACTTACAAGCGTTAAAAAAACCAAAAACGAGGAATAAAATTATTTTACCCCCTTCCCCCCCCCCATACTCATTCAGCTACAGGAAAAAAAAAATCGCAATTTAAACTAAATTTAGTCATTTGGGACTGGTTTTGAAAGAAAAATATAACGAGTTCTCTTTATGCGTCTATTATCACTGAGCAAAAACGACCATAGAAAATAAAATAGTGTTTTGTTTAAGATATAATGATGAACGCGGAAGTTTTTTTTTACCCCTCCCTAAGAGAATATTGAAAAAATAAAATCATCAAATGAAAAATTTTTCTTCCCATTTTAAATTTAAGAATTAAAAAAAAATATTCCCTCTGATTTTATCTCTATTCTTCCCGCACTTGACCTTACGGATCTTGATACAGTAAACAGTAGAGTATGGATAATTCGAGTCTTGAAAGTTCAAGATGACTTTGCCGAGAACTAAAGTGATCTGTCTTGATGCTTAAGCTCGGGTCTTCAATGGCACTTCCCCCCCCCCCCCACCCACCAGGCAAGCTTTTTTTTCACAGGCATTCGTACTATAGTAAATTTACAGCGTGGAAAACAAAATCATATTATCATACCGGCTCCCCAGGGCTGAGAGAGCCCCATGTATCTTCCGTTATTCCTTTCAGATCCAAGAATTCACTTTTTGGAATTTTCAAAATGTTTTTTTTTTTTTCAGTTTTGATACTCAAAAAATGCATTAAAAACATAAGCGTCAACAAATCTTTATTTTTTAAAATTATTACTTATTTATTTTACTTTTTTATTTTTTTGTTAAGAAATAATTCTCTTCGTTCAAAATTTCTTCAGCCAAGATGATGCAGGGTATATTCATCTTCATATGCAAAATTTTTCCAGAATTTTATTGCTAAATTTTATGTAATAAATTACACTTTTCTCCGGAGGCACTTTCTCCTGGAAGTCATCTTAAAAAACCCCTGAAAGTTCAACTGTAAGTGCTGCCCTCTGACGAAAGCCCATAAAAGTTCATATTCACCATATTTATAACTCAAAACTTACACAATCCTTTAAGTCAGGGCTTAACTCCCCGAGGATAAAAGAAAAAAATTCTATAGTTAGAAAAAGCAACCCACGCTTTTGTGACACCAGAGTCTGAAAGGGTTATAAAAAAGAGCAGGCAGTCCTAATCTAATGAAAGAAAGACTGATCTAATGAATTAAGCCAATGAATCAAGAACTAAAAAGGTAAGAGCAAGTACGAATATAGTAATACGCGAAGTTACGCGATAAAATCGACCGACGACATCTATTAAAGTCGGGGTGCAGTTTTCTCTTATTTATTTTCTTACTTTAACTGTAATGCTACGGTACTCTTCTTCTATGGCCTCATAAAATCAGTAAAAAAGACTATTCCCCCTAAAATCTATACAAATAAAAATCACATGTTAAACGCTTTCAATGTTTTGATAATACTTTGATAAATCGAAATAAATACTGCTTGTGTTTGAAAACAATAAAACAACTTTTATCCATGAGCTGGGATTAGGGTTGGGTTTGTGCCGGCAAAAAACCCAGGCAAAAATTGGTAAAAATGTAAAAAAAAATATTGAAAACATATTACACATGATGGACGTTATGTAATCAATCATCATGACCCTAATTTTGATGATTACAGTTTTCCACTGTTTATTTTCTTCATATTATATTACACTCATGTCCATAAATTAAGGATAATTCGGAACACACGGAAATCGAAATCTAAAGTAAAAATTTCACCTGTAGAATTATCCCACACATCTGCAAGAATGATATGCAAATTTCAGGAAGCCACCAGATGATGCCGATAGTACGTCACAATGACGAGAGTGTAAGAGGGGGGGGGTATATATGGAATCGTGGCAAAGAAGTAAAATTGTTCACAAGAGTTCTGTAAGGCGCCCAGTTCCATAAGCGAATAGTTATGACACAGAGGACGCATGTGGATGATTTTTACGTGGTAGAATTATCGGCCGCCTGGAATGTGGGCGTACTCAGATGGAAGTATACGAGGAACTTGGAATTGCCCAAAGTGTCATCTCTAGGCTTTGGCAACGATTCCAAGATAACGGAAATGTCAGTAGACGTTACAGTACAGGTCGCCCCCGAGTTACAACGCCGAATGAAGACCGGTATTTGGCAGTAACTGCCAAAAGAAGCAGACGGAGCACAGCATCCGACCTGTCTCGTCAGCTATCTGCAGCCACGGGTACCACAGTTTCAAGGCAAACCGTGTACAGACGTTTGGGAGATATTGGTCTATATGCTCGCAGGCCTGTCAGATGTGTTCCGCTCACGGCAACTCACTGTCGGCAGCGATTAGCCTGGAGTAGAGAACATGCAATGTGGACATCGTCACAGTGAGCTTGTGTGATGTTTTCCGACGAGTCCAGGTTTAGCTTGCGGTCTGATTCACGTCGGACTTTCATATGAAGAACGCCAGGTACCCGTTACCATCAAGACAACATCATTGAACGACACCGTTACGGTGGTGCAGCATTGCTCGTTTGGGGTGGAATTATACTGGGTTCCAGAACAGATCTGCATGTTCAAACCGGAACCATGAAAGCCCAAATTCATCGGGACATCATTGTGGAACAACATGTACGTTTGTTTAGGGGTGCTGTGGGCGCAGAATTTGTGTTTATGGATGACCTCACCTAGCAAACATCGTAAACGAATGCCTTGAATCTGAGGATATAACCCGTATGGAATGGCCAGCATTCTCACCTGACTTGAATCCGATAGAGCATGTGTGGGACATGCTTGGCCGACGAGTTGCAGCCCGTCAACTACCTCCTACATGTGTACCGGAACTTCGGAGAGCATTGTTTGCTGAGTTAAGTGATCTTCCTCAAGATCAGATCGATAATTTGATACTCAGCATGCCGAGGCGTTGTACGGACTGTATTTCATCGCATGGGAGACATACAATGTATTAACCATCATACCAACCATGTAATAGTAAGTTTTTGTAAAAGAGATATTTTTTACAATTGCTCCAGGGAGCAAAAATCGTAGTTTTTATGAATGGTATCATACATACACCATCGTTCTTGTCCTTTATCTTTTGTTTAATAAATGGGCTTTATGAATAAGTGACGTTTGTTTTGTTTCTGAACCGTTATTTGCCGGAGCTGGCATTATCCTTAATTTATGGACATGAATGTATTCATATTTCTATTAATATTATAGAAGTCAATCAATAATATTAATAGTATCAATTGCAGGAGCTTTTCGTGTAAGGTGGTGTGTATTTCGAGTGAAACTGAGCATGGTTTTTAACACGCTCATTTCACTTAACAACAATAACAGAAAATGCTACATGAGGAAAAAAAACCCTTTGCTTTTCATTCTCAGTTGTCCACTTCATGTGTTAATACGTTAATTATTAAGCATATTCAAAGTTTGAGTTGAACAGTTCTTATATAAAGTGACGAATTTAAATTTTTGTTGCTGTGTTTAACAACTTGAACAGAAGAGAAAAGATTATAATACTACAAAAAAAAAAAAAAAAAAAACACTCAGAATACAAGTCTATGATTGTGTCGCTCTTTTAAGTTTCATTTCTGGCTGTAATAGCTTTAGTATCTTGCATATGGCCAAATTTCAAATTGCTAATTTCCTATATTTTGTCATCTCTTTTTATAATCCTTGGAAATGGTCCTTATATAGGGTGATCAGCGAATAAGCCCTTATTTCAAAATTAAATATCTCTACAACAAAGATCAATAGAATTATGCGGTAAACGGTACGTTTATTAGCAAAACTGTAAGAATGTTGTACAGAAATTTCGAAAATTTAGTTGTTTTTTTTTAATTTTTTAAAATTTAAAAAAAAAAACAAAACTGGAGATTTTGGGGTTCCGAAAATCCTCATTTGTGTGAAGAGAAACTACTGCATTCGAGTAAAGTTATTGCATGGGCTGCGGTATGCGCCATGTGTGCTGACAAATTGTTCCAAAATTGTAACTCAGTAGTAATCGTTTCTCGCACGAAGAAGGGGCCGATAATGCCTCTGGCGCATACCGGAGCGCGAAAATAAAGTAACTTTAGGCGAATGCAGTGGTTTCTCTACACACAAATGAGGGTTTTCGGAACCCCAAAATCTCCAGTTTTGTTTTTTTTTTAATTTTAAAAATTTAAAAAAAACAACTAAATTTTCGAAATTTCTGTACAACATTCTTACAGTTTCGCTATTAAACGTACCGTTTACCGCATAATTCTATTGATCTTTGTTGTAGAGATATTTAATTTTGAAATAAGGGCTTATTCGCTGATCACCCAGTATTATCTAATGTTAAAATAACAAGCTATTGCAATATGTTTGCTTTTAATTCAAGATATGCCAAACAAAAAAAAATTGAGAAAAATTTTAACATAAAGGTTGAAAATTAAAATACGGGAGCTCAGTCAATGATGGTAATCTATTTACATATTAACCTATCAAATACTTTGAAATGCAAAACTTTGGGAGCTAACTTTACTATCCCTTACAAAAACTAATGAAATGAGAAGGAATTTTCCACCTCTGACTTTGTGATACACACAGCTCATATCAATTCATTTTGTTGGATTTCATTAAAAAAGGCGTGAAGTAAGTTAAGATTCTCTCAGAACTTGCTTCATAAAAGTAAAAGTTCAAATTTTGAATTCTTTTAATTATGGCAAACACTATTTTCGCCAGGGCGGTTTTTTTCACTATGGCAAGAACTTGCCAACCTTGGTTGAGATTAATTAAAAGTTGCGAACCAGATGCATTTTAGTTGTCAGAAAGCATCACATTAAACAAATTATTTTTCAAACTAGCGTTGAACTTCACGTATGAAATTGTTAACTTGTCTGTAAAAATGGCAGATACTTAACAAGCCTTTGAATTCCATTTTTATATCCCAGCAAAGTTTTAATCTTTATATACTGTAGCCTAGCGTTTCTCAAAGTGTGCGTCGCGGCCCCTAGGTTGTCGTCGAAAACCTATGCCAGGGGCGACACAGCGAGCTGGAGATATTGATTTGTGTGCCTATTTATGCTTTGAAGTGGTTCTTTTACAGGTGAAAATATCTACTAAAGTTTAGTAATTAAACTATTATGGAAAGCCACAGACGAACCATGAATTGGGTATGGGAGCCGCGAGTGACTAAAGTTTGAAAACCACTGCTGTAGCCTCACAAAAATCTGCGGTTTCATTTCGTATGTTTGATCAAATAAAACATTTCTTTACTTGATGATAACATATTAATGTGTTAATATATCTCAACAATAATCCCATGATTATACATGAATTTGGGCACGGTAGCCCAGGTCGATAAGATACTCGCATGAAGTACCAAAGGATGTTTAGAGGTGTCGCGAGTTCGATACCCTGTTTGTGTCCTTGTCAGAAAACTTTCCTGACACAGGGGTACAACAGAAACGGCGACATGACCACAGAAAAAATTGCTACCGCAGCGAGTCTCCCATCGAGGGGTTAGCGCACCAACCTCTCGATGAGTATAAAAACCAAGCCTGCCGTTCGGAATCGGCAATAAATTGTAGGTCTCGGTCTAATTAGCCCTCGTATGCAGAAAATGACCGTGGTGCGACAAAAATGAAAATATGATACTTGAATTTAAAAAAAAAATACTTTTCACAGAAAATTGAGCATCTCGGGAAGCGTATAAGTCGGGGCATTACTGTTCGTAGGTCCGAAAACAACAAATTAGAACATTTCCATCAGATAAGTTCCAATCAGCCTGATGACCCGGGGATAGACCTTGCATTTTTTGATTTTTAACACACGCTACATATGATATATTCATTGTAAAAACAAATAAAGGAGGTTCTCCCCGTTTTCTGAAAGTTGTTTTCTTTTCTTTTTGTTTTTCTGATACTCCGAGTTTTCAGTATAATCCAAGGTAGTCTCGGTCCCGTTCACTTCTGATCATCGAGATTCTCTACTGTAGAAACCAAATATGCATTTTGCTAAAAACTCTTAATTTTTTCTTACAAAGTGCACTTTGAGTAAGTCACCTTTTGACCAAATCATTTACACAGGGTTATAAACGATTATTTTGTGAGTGAAAGGCTTTAGAGAAGTTATACCACACATCGATGTAGTATTAAAAAGTTCAGAGACAAAACGTTAATGACAAAAATTAGAATCCGGTACGGTTATATTCGTAAATTTAATTTACAAAAAAAATTCAGAAAACAAACTACGTATCGAATAATTCAAATTATTAATAACTAATTATGAAACATACATCAATTAATCACTGAGCAACTATTTATTAATTTTAAAAAATTTCAGGGCTCTTTCACTCTGATAAATTAAAATTTGTCCAGTGATACACAGGATTAGTCTCGGTCAGACGTTCGAAGAGAATCTAATACTTACTTAATTTCTCAACAAATTTTTTCGAGTTTGACTCTTGGGATTGGAAAAACAGAATTCAACAAATCCCAGACGAAAGGTCGCCCATGGCGACTAAGAAATTAGTATTGGCGAATGAAATTTTCTATGTGTGGTTATTAAATTGAAATCTGAGGATAATATACAAAAATTTTAAAATTTATATACCAGCGTATCTATCAATAACGAAGACGGTAACTATGTCAGTGCCGTCTTAAGGCATGGGCTCACCCGGGCACGGCCCGGAGGCCTCAAGAAAAGAGGGGCCTGGAAAAAAACGAGAAGTAGGTGAATTTTTTAAGAATTTTCCAGGTAGGGCCTCAAAAAAATCACTTGGCCCGGGGGCCCATGATTTTCCTAAGACGGCCCTGAACTATGTCCTGGAAAAGTCGAAAGAAATACTATTTTTTATCTGTTTTTCAGGGGAAAAAAATGTTTGGCACATAGATCTCTGTGCAATTTGTCAAGCGCTGCTCTAAACTAACCTTCAAAAGTTGGACACAAAAATTAGAAAAAATAAGATTTTTGTTTGATATTATATTTTAGTTAGTTAGTAATGCGCCTAATACTATAATAATAATAATTGAATAATATTTTTCCACCATCCTGAATTGATGTGGATCAACACTTGGTTTTTTATTTTTCTCTCAAACTAATGTTTCATCGTATAATTCTGTTTTAATGTTGAAAAAAAAAATTAAACACGTAAAAAAAAAAAGGATTTGGAAATGCATCATTTTCTGAATCATTACGTAAATAAATCGTATAGAGCAGAGAAAATCACATACTGACACAATATCAAAATAATGAGATGATGATCTGAGTCACCGAGAAGCAAGTTGATGTGATAAATGGTGATTCATCAAGAATTCAAGGTTAAGAACCCTCCTTCGCCCTTTTCCACGGAAAAATGATCTTGCTTCGGACCAATGAATTGATGTATATTCATTTCGTTAGCTCTCCCACACTTGGGTGCGTGGATAAAAACAAAAACAAAAAAAGCCATATATTTAAAAGGAACTAATAATGCGGATCGCATCGCTCAAAAACAGCGGGTGAGAGAGAGAGAGAGAGAATCTCACACGGTGCGTTACAAGAGTCTATTTCCTCGTCTCGTCTTTATGGATTAACGAGATCGGAAATCCCACGCTAAAAAATTTTATTTCCCAGGGAACCAGTTCCAGTAAGTCTTTGCGAACAAGAATGGAAAAACTGCGAATAAATGCAGTAAATGAACATTTAGTCTGAATGAACGAGTCAACGCCTGTCTGCCTGCTTTAACAAGAAAAAGAAAAAAACGCTCGGTCCAGATTCCGCGAATATCTTCATAGATTCCACAAACATTCAGCCAACAGGATTGGAATTTTCTTGTGAGTTTCGTTTTTCTCACCCCCGAGGGTCTTTCCCAACCACAAAGAATTCAATAATTGATGACAGACACGCAAAACCCACACACTTTCCTATCATTTTTTCCCCTCTCTGTACCTGTGTGTGTGTGTATATTCCGCAAATTTTTCCCTTCCCCCACAAAAGATCCAACAGTATAATCGTTCGTGTTTCTAAATATAAGAACATTACAAATAGACCAAAGCACAGGCTCTATCACTTGGAAAAAATTTTGGTTGAATAAAAAAAATAGGTATATAAGGATATGTTTACACACATATATAATAATCCTTCAAAACAAGCGAGGAAAAACATAGAGGTAGTAAGACAAAAAATAGTTTCTGCTTAATAAACGTTTCTGCTACAAATGCTTAAATAATAAACAAATGCTTAAATCTAAAAATAATAACCACTTTTTGATCTTAGTCGAAAATCCGAGAGGCGATCTAAAAACACTACCCGTATTAGTCGGAATGCTGCGAAAACAGCGAGGGATACCTTTGACTTTTAAGACCGGACACACCCCACTTCCCATCTCAGAGAGATATCGAAGCGTTCCCGGAGGATGGGTGTATCCGGAAAGTTTTATTATAAACAACAAAACATTGAAGACAACAAAAAATAAAATATATATAAAAACGATCGTCAATCTGAAATCATATAACAGATGATTAAAATCGAAACAACAAACGCCAATAAGCCATCAAAATTATAAACAAGATTATACGATGATGGCATATAGCCCCTACCATAAGAATCTAGCCATCGTCAGTTAATCGAATGATTGTCAATTATGTAAATCTAATGAATTCACAAGTAATTCTAACAAAAGTAATGTCCGTTGATCCCGATGAGGCCATAGTCATCCCACTGACGTAAGCACTAATTTCGTCCATGATCAGCTAGGCTGCGCTGGCCACAAATTAAAATTTTGCTGGTGCGGTATCGACTCATTCGCACATGATGCTTACAGAAAAGAGTACCGTGGGCAACATTTAAAAGCATACAGTTTACATCTGATTGATGCACCAGATTTTGATCGTGAGTGCTGCTTAGCTTCGTCTATACCACTGATTTCCAACGTGGGCGTTGGAATGTTCCGGGGGGGGGGGAGGGGCGGTAGGAGTTACGGGTATAACATAGGATCCTATGGGTTAGATTGCGTTGGGGGCGATGGGAGAAAAAAAAATTCTGAAGAAGGGGGCGATGGGAGAAAAAAAAATTCTGAAGAAGGGGGCGATGGGACAAAAAAGGTTGGGAAACTATGGTCTATACATAGACCATAGGTCCTTCGTCCTCCATGTACTAGAGTCTCTCGTCCAGCAGTCATCGCCTGCATTCCTTTTGATCGTCGGGTCATTTCATTACAGCGACCATTTATACGAGAATCCCGAACATCTTTATTATAAGCCCGTAGGTCGATCTGATTATTTTGGGGTGACTTCGCAAGTGCTTTGTGCAAAGTGTAGTCTCTTAGTTACCCACCAGCAACTCAGTGCGTGGGATGCCATTGTATCTAGATGTCGGAGACTTACCGTTATAGGTAATATACGATCCCACTTGACATTTTCGTTTCGCCTCATGTTGACGTGTCGCTGCCAACGCTGATGTTTGTCTCCAGGTGTGTCCGTTTCTATGACGTCGCTCACGTCGGAAGATCTTCAGCTTATAATATGGAGGCGTAGTTGGATTCCAGTTAATAGCTGATCGGCCAGGATGCTGGAAATCTTGGTACTTCTGTTAATAGTGATGTTTTGGATGACTGTGATAGGCAACTTGTGTAGGATAGGAGTGTGGTCTCATTATTCGGTTAGATCGCTTGACACGGCTATGACGTCGATCAGATGAATAATCATACCTTGGATGCCTTGCACCTCAGTGGATAGCAGTAACTTGATTGGTCTTTTCGACACATGTATTTGATCTTAGATCACGTCTAGGGGCTGATTTCGATGACTCTTTCAAGTGAGAAATTTCTTTCAAGTATACGGTTTCTTCTGCTTTTTTCAGGTTGCGTACATATGGTGTTCTTTTTCTTCCGATAAATTTCAACAGGAATGCCGTTTTAACGTTTGCGGAGCGTATGTGTTTGAAACGTGCTTATTACTCTTCTTTAAAGAGTTATAGAGCCTTATCGTTTTAGGAATTTTTCCCCCGCATACGAATCAGTAATACATTTTGATCATTTTTGTCACACCAAGGTCATTTTCTGCACACGAGGGCTAATTAGACCGGGACCTACAATTTATTGCCGATTCCGAACGGCAGGCTAGTTCTTTTTTTTATACTCATCGAGAGGTTGGTGCGCTAACCGTCGATGGGGGACTCCCTGCGGTAGCAATTTTTTGCTGCGGTCAAGTCACCGTTTGTTGTTGTACCCCTGTGTCAGGAAAGTTATCAGTAATACACTGTAAAATAAAATCCTTACTAAACAAAGGGTATTCTAAATCAGGCCTACCCGAATCCCAGGGGCTAGGTCACTATGAGGACTAAAATATCGGTATTTGCATCTAAAATTTTATGAATGACAACTGTCTGTGAGCAATTTTTGTTTTTTAATGGTAGAGCTTCAACAAACAAGAAACGAACTACATCTCGATCCTCCGCTTGGTTATCCAGGCTTTCGTACTTCGTATGAACAGCGGACAGTGACATCGTTTCTCTCTAAAATGGAAAGGGTTTACCAAGTCCCAAAAAAGTAAAGAAAAAATTCTATCTCTCTCGAGACCGTTTTGCCTCCAATAAAAGTATTCTTGGCTCCTAAAAAAATTTTTGATGGCTCCTGATTTTTTTCTTCTTTCAATTTTTCAAACCCTGCTTTATTACAGCAAAATTGAAACGGTTGGGGTGGGTTCGAAAACTGCTCTCACTGGATCAGGAATTCATAACTTTCTAAAATACTGTAAATGGAAACCTGAAAAGTACAAGGATGTGTAATCAATGATATTTCAAACCAAAGGATCATGATTGATGACAGGGTTCGCAGTACATTTGTCCTTCAAGGAAGCACTTTGTTGGTTTCACTCAATCTCGGTGAGCGCGTGCGTTTTCCGTTACAAACAAAAGTATGTCTGGTCTATGGATAAAATAAGTTGTGTTCCACCTCCCTTGTAATTTCCCATCAAACACTGTCTGGAGCATGTCTGGTATAATCGATTTTTTTTTTCTCTTCAATTTATCCAACCCGAAGGCCAAGGCAAGCCCCGACTTAACATTTTTATATGAATATAATTACAAGAAGAAACGAAGAAGAATTATTTTGATATCAAAAAAAAAAAAATTATCTGAATATTTTTTCTTTTGTTTACTTCTTGAACACATAAAAAAGCTTTCTGGCTCCGTTTCGACCAAGGTCAACACCTTTCTGTAACGAGGAAAGAAAAACCATGGCCGTAATAAGATTTCAAGGCTAAACTGACGAGCGTGAAATTTGATCTTTGATTAAGTAAATCCCCCTTGTGGAAGCACTGACCTTTAATTTACGGAAGTACGCACAGTACAGACTTTGACACTGTACCTCGAAACAAGGAGGGGTACCGGTACTTTACCTACACTAGTCTACTTCAACCTATTGCTCTCGGACACCGCAGCGCCAACTGAAACATCGAAGAATGCTCGATTAAGTGCTCCACAGTTACAAATGGACTTCTCAATCGAGAGAGCGAGGGAGAGAATACTCCTAGCAAATTTTTAAAAATTTCAAGAACTGACGTTATGCTGATTCGAGTTTGAACCTACATCAGTTTCCATATGAATGCACGACTTATGCTCAAAAAATATTGAAGACCCGTGCTAGGTACACACACATGAATGTCTCATGTGCCTCACTGGAATCAAGAACCATTATGTTTGTCCCAGCAACGATACGTTTACATCTATACATAAAGATTTATCTAGCTAAATCATCTACAATACATAAGGATTTATCGGGGAAAATTAAATACACAAAACCATCCACAAGATGAAAAGAAAAAAAATCACACAAAATTATCACACTTTGAACTTCATTCATAAATTTCCAGAAAATCCAAGAATAATTGAACAACTCGAAAGAAATTAAATAATCCGTATATAAAAGGACGATCAGAAACAAGGGTATCTAGTAGGCGTATCAATTGATTCTAGAAAACTAATATATTGTGAGACACGTTTTCCGCGGAAAAATATGTACATTGCACAACAAAGAATTACATGGACGTTGGCCTCGTGCTGTTACAAATATTACTCTTTTGAGTTACTTTTGAAAAACACGGTTCTACCAGTATGATGCCGGTATGTCATGGTTAGTCTTGAGTTCATATAAAACCTTGTTATGTTTATTCGGAGGTTGATGAAAAGGTAGTCTGCTGGTAAAATAGAAAAACGGAAAGTGTAAAAAAGAAAAATAAGAAGAATAATCCCTGGTTTCTTGACTGGAGATATGTCAGCCCCACCTATATGTTTGGTATGGTACGCATTGAAACACTACTCACACATTGAAAAAATCCAATATATCATGCTTTATTTCAAATATACAAAAACCTTTGCAGAAGAGAGCCGAAAAAATTAAGGCCACTGCGACCTTTTAATGCTCGCTGGTACACGGAGAAAATTCTGTCCCAGACATCTTTTTAAAGCTGTGGGAAGAAAGGGAGGGACAAGATTTTTCAAGGATAATTTCAAGGCATATTCGGAGTCCTGGCTACTTTTGGCCTGTGACCGAAGGCTACCTTATACTCGTCAACGCTGAGGCCCTTTGCTCGGATCTTCGCAGAATCTGGCTTAGCCGTTTCGGAAGCCTCCACCAAAACCTTGTCGGTCTCTCCCAAGATCTCCCGAACCAGAAAAGTCGCATGTTCGTCGACAGGCAGCGCGCCATCCTCTAAGACATCGTCTTCGTCGTCCTCGACGTCATCGTCATCATCATCTTCTTCTTCGACGAAGTAAGCAACATCTTCTTTGACACTCCGGTCGACATTAATTTCTTGAACATAATATACAACATCATCTTCGACTTCGTACATGGCTTGTTCGGCAACGTAGGCAGCAGCGGCAGCCGGCGGTATAGTGGTGTCGACAGTACCCTGCTTCAACGATGGTACTTCTTTCTTAGCTTTGCCAGGATTTTCGACAGGTTCCGAGGGACACGAATTGGTACGTCGCTTTGCACCGGCTGAAACTCGAAGCATTTGTTTGGGACGATGCGGTGATGCTGGAATTGGGCTGGCGATGCTACTAGGGGGATTTTGGCGGTTGTTGGACGATATCTTGGCATTTCCTCTCGAAACGAACGGCTTCTCAAAATCACCGGAATTTTTATCGTGGCAAACGCCTTCGCCTGTCACCTTCGAGAGCTGTTGCCTCTTCTGACTTCCCGATTTCTGTTTGACATTTTTTCCGTCGGAATTATTTAAGCGCGGACACTCCCTAATGCGTATCTGTTGATTACACGGTTTCGCTGAAGCCCCGACGTTCCGGGGATGTGACTTACTGTATTCACTGCCCTTAACAGTTCGCTTGGGCATCAATGGTCCTTCTGTAACACGTTTACGAGTTGTTAGCGGCGATTTGGACTGCGTGAGACTTTTACCTTCAGAGTGATCTCCAACCACGATGTTTGTTATATATTCACCAAGATTTGTCGCTATATTCATGGCAGATCCCATTGCATTATCATCATCCTTGTTTTGGTCAATCTTTTGTGACTTCCGGCCAAACTCACTCCCGCATTCACGTTTTGATACTCTCGGAGGGTTCCTGTAGTGGTTGTGTGCATTAGTCAGCTTTTTGGGCATCGGACGAGAAACCATGGATTGGTGTCGGGCTCTTCTGATTCCTGAGTTAACTTCGGAATCGGGTGCCGGTGATACTTTTTCGCTATTTTCTAATTGACGATTAGCGACAACTTCCTTGCTTTGAGATATCCGATCTCGAATCGGAGGACTGGAAGCTTTGGAATCAACTTCCGTATCGAGATCTTCCCACTGATGACCAGACTCTTCGATTGCCGAGTTCACATGTTGTTCACTATCGCCATCATCCCCAGTAAGCGAAGAATAAGAAGAACTGCTGGTGCAGTAGTCTAATTGGCAGGATTTGCTGTTCTTAGATTTGTTGTCCTGTTGCCGCTTCAACAGAAGCAGCTTGAGTTTTTTTCGTTCGGACGCCGTCAGCGATGTCACAGCTTTCAGGTCTTCACTTGAATCTTTCCTGGAAAGAGGCAGCTTTTGAGATCTAACGGATCCTCCTTTATTACGGGTGCCACATGTAGATGCATCCGACGGAAAATCAGGCTTATTACCATCGTACACGCGATTATTCTTCGCCGAGGTACTGTCTGGTTCCAGCTTTCGTGACTCGACACTAGACTTTATCTGACCGGACCGAAATTCCAAATTGGGCATCGCGTCAAAATATGAGCTTTCAATGGCATCCAATGCTTTGGAGACTGTCTTCGGTTCGAGTGAATCAGCACTGAAAGACAAATGCGTTTCGTCCGTGGAAGTAGATTCATCCCACTTACGAATTTTCGTCACCTTTTTGCCTGAAGGTGCATCTACGTAAGCTCTTTGACGGATGATCTGACAGTCAGGATGGGGCTCATTCCGAAATTTATTCGAGGGACGTCTCAGAATGAAGCCGCTCTCGTTGGCTGGATGCATCCGCTGATCCGGCTCAAACTCACCACTACCAGACGAAAAGGATTCAACATTTCTGCGCTGTATCGAATCAGTACGAGAACGTCTTCCTTCAAAACATTGACTCGCTTTACAATACTCATTTTCACACTTGCGATTGAGGGTCGAACTGCTTTTCGGTTCGTACGCACTACAGGACGGTTTGAAGCCCATAGACGCACAACAAGGTACGCTTGACGTCACGCTAGAATTGGGAAGTTCATTGCAGTTTTGACCAGTTCTGGGAATATGCTGTTCGAGAGAGGTATTTGACGACGGTGCACCGCAGGCTTGAATCTGTGGCGGGGAAGCTGTTCTCAGACAGGAATAGCAGAGCTGGCAGGATTCGGACGAGGGTTTTTGATTTCCCGACTTCTGATCTCCGACATGTTCTGAACGGCTCCGGGAGATGGGATCGTCGTTTTTGATGACGACTTTCTCTTGGAAATGCATACAATGCGCCGTCCCGCTATCCGATTTACACGTCAACGGCGACAAGATGGTATCCGAGTTACACTTCGGGGAGGCATTCTGTTGATCTCCACTTTTTTTTAGCATATCGTAATTGCAGCAGCAACGGCAGCAGGAAGAACCTTGAGCATGCAGGTTCCCATCGCGAGTAGTGTGACCGGCGGCTATCGATTCCCGAATCGCCGATATCGTTTCCAAGTTGACTTCCAGTAGGCGCTGACATCGCTTTCCGAACTCAACGATTTCGAGCTCCCTCCTCTTGTTCTGCGCTTCGTACGAAAGAATGCGCCTCTCGAGTTCCTCGCGTTTGAGCTTGATGTCGTTTTCGATCTTTTGGTGTCGATCGGCTTCCCGTTGCCTGACGATGAACTGCGGGGGGATTTCGGGAGGCTTGAGACGACCCTTGTTCGATTCGTCGTATCGCACGTTCTGGGCTACCGAGGCTAGACCCTTGCGTCTCAGTTCCTCTTCGAATATCCTGGCTGTTTTCGAAAAACCAGAAGCCAAAAGAAATTCCAGAACTTCATCCGAGACTCCTTGAGGTAACTCGTGCATAACGTCAATTCGAGGGACAATTTTGATTTTTTTTTTTTTCTCTATTGAAATGAATAAATTTTGCCTGAAATTTCGACTTGTCAGTTCAATCTACCTTCTTAATATGAATGAAACTGGTTTTTTTTGAGAATCTCGAACAATCTGAAAATAGTGCCTTTGTAATGTCTTCTAACAGCTGCGAACATCAACTGTTTTTGTGGTTTTTTCATTCACGAGAACCCCGAGGTTTCAAAAACTAAAGCACGTTATTTACTTAGAACACGAAATTAACGGCACTAACTCTGTATAGTGTATATATTGAACTCAAATTCACTCAAACCTACAACGTACAAGTGTATTAGAACACATGAAACTCACCGTTATTTTCTATCTTAATGGACGCATGAAAAAAACACCTTACTAATCTTGCAACGCTAAGTTCAGCCGTTTATGGTATTCCATACCCTAGTTTGTCTTTTGATGTATATTTTGATAAAGTGATATGCAAAAACGGGTGGGGTAGGAAGAAGAGGGGTGGGGACCCGTGCTTCCATCAAAAATTTAATAGGCACATATACACATACATATTTGTGGTGGAAAAATTTAATTATTAAAGAAAAATAAATATTTGCACGTTGTAAATCGATTCAAGTTCATTTAAAACCTTATTAAAGGTTAGTAACTAATTTCTCTTGAATGTATTCCCTGCCCCCGCCAAAAAAAAAGGGTAGGCCTTGCACACGCCCCTGCATGTATTCATATACAGGTGATTTTGAACTAATGTATACACTTAAAAAGTGATAGAAGACACTAAAAACAAACATATTTTTGCAATACATGGGCACAATAAATGCGTTTTGCGTTCTATCAGTCTAAATTGGAAAGTTATTAAGTGAAAAAAAACAACTGGCGAACCGTGACAAATTATTTAGTCAGTTCCTTAGCATTCTTTTGGGTCCCTCAAAATGTTTTACTTGCCAGGGCTGGACAAATCCCAGGCGCCAGATCGCCATGACGAATAAAAATTGGGATAAGCGCCTAAAACTTTCTAAATGCGGTTACCGAATTAGGGTCAGGACAACCTAAAATTTTCAGAATTCCTATAAGCGTATCTATCAACACGGAAATAGGGAGGTCCTATGTCTTGAAAAAATTGAAATGAATATTATTTTTGGTCCAATTTTTCTCTGGAAAAAAAAATTCGGCTCCTAAAACCTTTTTCTGGCGCCTAGATTTTTTTTTTTTAGGATTTGTCACTCGCTTTTATTTGAAATAATTTTTTTCACTGGTAGGGGGGACACTGTTTGATTTGACATGCTACGAATATTAACTATCTGATGGAAATATTCGTATATATAAAAAAAAAAGAAAACGCATAGATATGGCGCGGACACATTGCATGTATTTCATACGGAAGGTAACGAACTGGTTGAACGAAAAAAAGGAATTATACGGTCAGGCCAAAATAAGTACATATAGATGATAAATGATAGCTGTAGAGCGTTATCTATTAGTATTTCTGAATGAAGCGATTTTCAGATTCGTATCTCTAATAGTACTCGGTGTCGGAATCGCGTGAGAATCCAGAGCAAGGGCAACGGAAACGGAAGGCGGCGAATTTAGAAATTCAATTGAATATTGTTGAACAGCAGCATTGTGTTCGTCTGTGTTATGAACCCCCCCCCCCCACACATACACACGCACGCACAACGCTTCCGGTGGTCACCGTAGGGCGGTTGCGCATCAATGATCTCAAGCAGCCAAGGTAGTAAAAACAAAAAAAACATATCCTGGCATCACGTTCTGTATGCGCACGACTTAAGGCTATATAATGTAACGCGTGTTTATACGTATATACTTTTTGCAACGGAAAGATGGAGAAATTCCAACATACCGCAATACAAACAATGTTGCCTTTCGAAAGACACCTATCTAGACAAGATGCGCTCATATATGCGTTTTCATAACGGTCAGTCCACGACAACAATTAGGTTCCAATTCAGTTTACGAGGTATATCTCATTGCTACCACATATGCAGCTCGTAAACTTCTATCGAATCGGTACATACCGGAAAGTGTTGAATTGTATATATACGGTAAAACTTCTCTCTTACGGACACCGACGGAACAAAATAATTCGTCCGTAAAAGAGGGATGATCTTTAATCAAGGGTTTGAAACGCGTACTTTTATTATACAAGGGGAAATTATTATTTGGCCGTAAAAGAGGGATGACCGCATCTGAAAGGTGTCCGTTAAGAGGGGTTTTACTGTTTTTGCCCTAACAGTGTTTCTCAAAGTGTGCGTCGCAACAAGCTGGAAATATTTATTTGTGTGCGTATTTTTTTATACTTTGAAGTAGTTCATTTATAAGTGACGACTATATAATTTATTCTGGAGAGTCGGCGGAATTGGAACCATGAATTGGGCAAGAGAGAGCGGGTGACAAAAGTTTGAGAATCACTGCCCTAACGAATAAATTACATGTGCATGTTAGATGTTCGAAGTGCCATCTATCTTCTGATTTGGAAATGGCGTGAATTTTTTAGTGATTGTGGTTTCTGCGTTGTTTGTCTACCTGCCTGATGCGTAGATAATTTTTTAAAGGGACGTTAACTCGCAAAGAATATTTCACTTGAAAAACGATGTGTACCGTATTTTATAACGTAATCCGAAGATGCAAATTTCCTAATTTGAGAACAAATATCACAGTATATTCCGCAGCGGCGTACAATCCTCATTTCTGAATTTCACAATCACTGATAATGAAATTTTTAGGGATACGAGGGATTTGTTCGTCATGTTTTTGTAGGAAAAAAAATGTCGATTCTTCTACTCACATAAACACGCTTTATACACAAGGTGCTCTCTAATTTTCCTGATTTTACTCCAAGTTTTTGTGGAACGCACCTCGTGTAAAGCTGTAAAGCTTTAAAAAATTATTTCTATGTATTCTTAGCCGCCTCGTTGGGCATTTTGCCTGTTGTGGCCGAGTATTTGTATTAATTTTTAAAATAATTATTTCCATTCCAGTCACTCAGGGAGGAAAAAAAGCTACAGATTAGACGCGGCAGTATATAATCTACACCAGTGGTTCCCAACCGGGGGGGGGGGGGGTACGGGAGAGCATTTTTGGGAGTGCGAGATGGAAAAACAAGTACAACATGTTGACTGGTTATTCGGGAAAATTAATGATGATTAAAATTATGATGAAAATTGAATTTTTCAATTCCTAAAAAAATATGAATTAAACCACTATTTTGACGCCTCATCTTCTGACTTCTGCTGGCAGAAATGTGTCATACGAATTTTGCGTTGTAAAAGTTTCTTTTTCAATTAGCGATCGTACTTGTCTTCCATTTTGGTTGAGAAAAATACCATTCTTTACCTAAACTATTTCTTGGTTTGTTTACATTGGTACCTCGTGTTATTAGCATGTTGTGCTTAGAGTTGAAACTGTCGTGAACACACACGACTAAGGAAAAACGTCAAAAAATTCAGTGAAGTGTCAAAGAAACATTAATTTGTAGTTGTGGCTGAAATCAATAAGTGAAGAACTGTTTTTAATGAATTTTTTTTGTTACAAATCTCAAAAAAATGTAAAAAAATTTCAACTTTTTTTTCAAGTTTCGTTTTGGAATTAATTTTAAAAAAAAATGAAGCCAAAGTAAAATATTAGCCAAAGCCGAAAAGACATTAAGAAATAAAAAAAAAATTCATAGAAATTAATTTTGATAATTAATGTAATCAATTACACAAAAAAATGAATTTTCTAACAGATGAAAAACGTATTAACCAAGGGGCTGCGGGGAGGTAAGTCGCATTGTTCTGGGGGTGCGGGAAGGAAGAAAAAGGTGGAAAGGGGTTGGGAACCGCTGATCTACACTAAGAAATCTTGATATCTTTTTAACGTACCACCCATGGGTTACACGCGGGAAAATACGGCACCTATATGTGCCATACAACTATCAAATGTGAAAATAAAAAGGTTGTGGAGACAGGCATTTTCTTCAAAGAAATCCCCGAATGATAATGAAACTTCGGACAAAAAACTTGAAACTCTTCAAACTTTGAACTTCAAGGACAGTCTTCAAATAATAGTTTTTTACACAAGGGAAGACAGACGGGGATAGACTTTCAACTATTCCGAAGCGAGTCCGCGAGATTCAAGTAGATAAATATAAATAATAACATCCGAAAAATAGATCTGAAAATAATGGTGAAAATATGGAATACGATCTTTTTATTATTAGAAACACATGAATAATAACAACTCCGAGTAAAACGATAAACATCGCAACAGAGACTCATCATGATAAAAAGCAACATGTTTTCTTTTATACCTAACGTACATCTTTCAGAGTCCACACACACACACACACACACACACACACACACACACACACACACACACACACACACACACACACACACACAAAGACTCTGGTGCAGCCTTGACCTCAAAGACCCCGAAGGAAAAAAAATGACTTTGGGGCCTCAAAATCGACTTCTATTTTCCGAAGTTGGAAACAATGGTAGTCGAGAGAGACCTTTTCCTTTCACTGCAGGTCACCGAGAGAACAGGTCGGGGCCCCTCCGAATAACGCCTACGCCGTAATCGGGTCGAAATCCAGTGGAATGAATCTATTACCAGAAACAACGGACAATAGCGATGCAATACATTCGTTAGCCTTTTTTTTTCTATACATACGCGAAACGGAACATTTCATATCAAAATATTACAATCACGTGCGTTTCTAAAATTAGCGATTTCTCCTATACTTCGAAATTTAATAGATGGAATTTTTCAAACTTTCATAAACTTCTCAGGCTGATCAGAATTTTTTATTCAGCAGACTTGTCTGTCCGTATTTTGTCTGTCGGTATTTCTTTTTTTGCATTTTGTCCAAACGTTTCACCCACTATCCTGCTGTAAGTAACAGAGACACAATCACTTAACCATACTTGTACCTCGTTAACGTTCCTCTGGGGAATTTTTAACAAATTGGTGCACGCCGGAACGTGTTGCATGTGTATCTTATTTATTACGTGTTTATGTTGTTAAAATTATGCATATTCTGTGCTGTTATCTGTCTTAGATATTAGTGATGTACTGAGTTGTTAGAAATTCCGCATAGAAATGTTTACGGGGTGCATTTACGGTTATGCAGAAGTAGTTGTATGTATAGAGTCTCTTAAACGCCAGGCCTATCTCTCTGAGAAGGAATGACGTCACCTCTGAAATGTTTCGTCATGCAAGCAGGTAAAACGTCAGAAAAAAAAACTACAAGAAGTTCCAAACACGATCAAACATTTGGTAAAATCATTTGCAAGTGTATGGTGCGGCTTGAAGCTTTGCAAATGTTTGAACTAAAGCGAGTAGATTCTAAATTATTTGCGCAACATGGGATTTGCCCATGCAATTAATAACATGTATGATAGGGCTTGACAAAACGAAAAAAATTTAGGCGCCATCCAAATTTCTTAGAAGCCAAGCACGGTTTTTCTCAAGGAAAACAATCCTAAATAGGCCTAATGTTTTTTCGGCTTTTTGTGAACCCCTTTCCCACGTTAAAGGAAGACGAATTATGAAATTAGAAAGTTTTGTGACATCCTTAGACTCTGCTTTAGCCATCACCCTCACATATAAAAAATTTTAGGCGTCAATACCGACTTTGTAATCACCATGGTGATTTGGCACCTGAAATCCCTGATGTATGTCAATGTTTGAAATCACACGGCGAAGTTCGGAGAGGTTTAGCGATGGCGCCAGGGTTCATTGACAATACAGAAGATTGTTTCAAACGGACAAAAGTTATAGGATCAATAACTGCATCGTGTATGGGCAAAGTCTGCATCAATATAATCTTTGCGAAAAATATTTGATCGTGTGTATAGGACCCTTAAGAGGCCCAGAGACAAACAAAAAAACGGAAAGTTTCACAAATGCATCAGACGCCGACCACGAAAGCCCTTACACCAATAGAAAAAAATAACATCTTCCTCAATAAAACAAAAAGGTAGCCCATATAAATACAGAATACATCATATGTTAGCTCACCTGAGCATTTCCCCTACTGGTGGTGTCGTCACGATACAATCGCGCCATGACCAAAAATTACGGTACTTCGTGATCAATTAATTCCGGCACCAGAAAAGTAATTGAGATACGTGACGGTTAGGAAACACGTGATCATCATTAATTACTATCCACTGCTTCTTTTTTATTTGAACAGATTCCACTAACTCTACACGATGGTATCTCACCTGCTTGGATGTGACTACAGACATATACAAGGGTCACCTCAGGTGAAAAAATTAATGCTCTTTTATGATGTGGGACGGGATGAGGTTTATCATACGTTCCCGAAGGAATATGACTTTTTTCCTTTATGCAACACACGGCAAACCGTAAATGCTGGTTCGAAATACCTCGTTGAGTAAATTCAAATATGAAACGCGATTTTATTCATGATAACCAATTTGAAGGCCACATAATAAGGCTTTTTCTTTTTCTGTATGTCAACGAAGCGAAACGGTTTTTCCATTCTGAATGTATTTCAAGGGGATACACACACACACACACACACACACACACAGAACACAATATGCCTCTCAAGTGCTGCACGAACTATGAAAGCTCTGGTTCTCGACTCGAGACAAACCGATTAGCTATTTTTCACGCCTACTCCATTCCCTATATGAGGAAAATTCGTGACAGACTCGTGAAATATTACTTACCAAATAAAAAGCACGGTCACGAGAGCCGCTTGATGAGATGTGCAGTTCGAACTTACCATTGAGAGCACGATTTATAACAGAAACTCGCACTTTGCCTAGAAAAGGTGTTATTTTTATTTTTAAAAACTCCCATGTGAAAAAAAAAAAAAAATTCTACTTTTTATTAGACATGAGAAACGGCGTAAATTATAAAGAACTTATGAAATAATTTCTTTTTCAAACAGTATCTTTGATAAACTAGAACAAGACTTGCCAAATCAAAAAAATTTAAATATAGGCTCCAGCCAAATCTATCAAGAGTCAAAGAATAGGTTTAATCTCGAGAAAACGGTTTCAAGTAATGTTTTCTCGACACATTTCCGGGACTTCAAATACTTTTCCTAAACGAAAAGACACACTAGTTCATTAAATCAAAAAATTTTGTGTCATTCATACACTACAATTTAGCAATCACACTTTTTTACAGCAACGTTTCTCAACCTTTCTGAACTCAAGAACCACTAAAATGTCTGAAACAATTTTACGGACCACTTGTGTCCTGTACTACGGGGCATTCCTTTAATTTTGTTTGTTCCGATTTTTTTATACATTTGTCCCGTTTTTCCAACGATGCTTATTTGAATTTACAATATTTACTAAAACCGTCAATACACACTCACTGTTTAGTGTAGTGTAATTCTAAGGCCGGCATTACACTATAAAAGTTTGATAAAAATTCGTTTATAAAACTTGAAAAGTCCAACCAATAGGTGGATCAGTTAAGTTCTCTCGAATGTAAACGAATGTGCTTATTGGTTACATTTTTCAAGTTTTATGAAAAAATTTTATCAAACTTTTATAATGTAATACCGGCGTTAGAAAAGTTGGTTGATGGCACCCGATAAAACTTTAAAGACAGAGGGGCGCAGTAGTCCAAGATACTCGCCTAAAATACCAAAGTATGTTTGAAAGTCAAAAACTTTCCTGACGGGAAGGGACAACAGAAAAATCGACCACATAGAAAAAAAACACGTTAGATCGCTACCACAGGGAGTCTCCCACCGAGGGATAAGCGGACCGACCTCTTGGTGAGTAAAAAAAAATCTAAATATCGAAAGCTGCCGTTCAGAATGGGCGATAAATTGTAGGTCCCGGGCCCCATATGTGCAGCAAATGGCCGTGGTGTGACAAAAATGACCAAAAAAAAAACCAATCACAGTATTTCATAAGGAAAAACAAAACTGTTCAAGTGAAAATCTTGTGAACATGACGTTGTCATAAATGGCATCGTTAATCTTATGAACATGACGACATGACATAGTGTCGTCTATTTTTATTTTCAGTCACATCGAAATTTTTTTCTCTCCTGAACCTAGTAACGGAAAAAAGAATCTGTTTTTCCTCGATCAATCCTAACTGATACATACATCGAAATGATATAGAAAATGACCGTAATCCTTAAGTCATCATATCATCTGACATCCAAAGAAGAAAAAGAAAACAAACTGCGGAACAAAACAAAATTTTGAAAATGTACATATGTAGCAATTTCACGCTCCAAAGAATATATAAAACGCCAACTCGAGCGTGTAATAGTGACACACACAACAAAAATACGGTAAATATTATAATCTTCGATTTTTCTTCCTATTTAGAACAACACTTCAAAAAAGGGAGAAATATAGCAAAGTGATCTCGAAACAGAAGGAAAACTAATCCGAATGAAAGAAGAAAACTGATGCAATGCAGTTTTATGGTGCATCACGGATCAAATAAAATACGAACCATTTATGCAAATTTTATATTTTTATTGTACCGTACTTCCATAATATTATTGAAACGGTCATATTTATATAACTTCTCTCTCCAATCAGGGTTTAAACTGGATAAAAAATTCCTTTCGCAAAAAGCGAAAATGGGGGGGGGGGGGGGAAGCTTTAGCAAAATGCTGCAATGCTAATGTAATGATTGATGGTTGGATGTCTGCTCGTTTCTTACGTCCTGCACGCATTTTTGCGAAAAGTGGCCACTACTTTTTCGCATTCTACGATTTTCTTTCGCATTTTGCGAAAAATTCGACTGTAGCTTAAACCCTGCTTCCAATGTGCAGCTTAAAAACACATTCTCCCATTTGAAAAACTCTTTCTGCAGAGAGCAGGCACAGGCCTACCGCACGATACTTAAACTGTATAATGCTAAAATTCAGGGATCTGCCATTTCATCTCAAAATATGGAAAAAATAGCTGCTAGAGACGGAGACCCCCCCCCCCCTCAAAGTAAAAAAAAAAAAAAAAAAAAAATCAGTTTTCATTTAAAAATATCTTCGTAAAAAATTAAAATATCAAAAGAAAAACCTTCTGCATATATGTTATTTTAATCATTTCTTTAATTCAAATGTTTTTTAAAGGTTGGTAATTCGAAAATTCTCTGGAAGAAATCCCTTATGCCCCTTCCTAAAAGTCGATCGTGCGTACGTTCCAGATGGCAGCACCGCTTGAACACGAAACACACATAACTCTGATAACATAAATACGCTAATGAAACACATATGCACACACAACACGTTCCGGCATGTACTAATTATAGTAAATAGAAATTCCCCAGGAGAATGAGTATGAAGTGCATGTAAGGTTAAGCAGTAGTAGTAGTATAAAAGCGCAAAAGACTACGCACAAGTATAGGTTGACTAAAACAAATTTTTATTAGCCCCTTTGGACTAAATTTATTTCTTATTGCCCCCATTGTCTTAACACAAAGCCACTCTCCAAAATATATATATCATTGAGACCCTTTCTACTCAATAAACCGATTCCTGAATGAATTTGTGGAGTAAAAAAAAATTATAAGGTGGATCTGCGTACTCCGGGGCTTGATACCTATAAGCTCCCTTCTTGTAGGACAGAGATAACCTCTGTTCCACGGACCCTTTGGGCCAATAAGATGGAAGCTAGAGACACCTCCCCTACCAATAAAATGAAGGCCACGGACCCCTTTACAGAATAATATTCAGCATCTGATACTGCAAAAAAGACTGAGTCGAGAGTTTTCTCCTCAAAGAAAACGGACTCTCCAAAACCACCCACAGGGTTCGTGGACCCTTGGTTATATGGAGCTCCATGTATATTTTCTGGATTCACTTTTTCCCGCCTTATTTCACTCAAATGCGTCATATCTGCTTTTATCACTGGTCTCTCTAGTCCCTTAAATCATCTGCAATAGAGCTCCCCTTTACTTGATTTTTATCTGTAGTCGTCCCACTTCCAGAATATCACAGGTCCACTAGTCTATAGAAGAACCATATCAAAGCTTTGAACCGGCACATGTCGATATCTATATGTGTGATGACTAAATTGAAGTCCATTTCCACCAACATAGGAAAAGATCACCAGGAAAGCACGAAACAAATTATTTAGGTGGTTTTTCCCAGACAAAAAGCATTCTTTATTTTTGGGAAGTATGGCTAGCGCGTAATTTTTTTTCCTTCGATTTATCAAGCCCTGTTTATGATCATGTCTGAGCTCTTGAAAAATTTGGCTGGCGTCTATGTATTTTTTTTTCATATGTCAAGACTTGTTTTAATGTCCAGAGATGCCGCTGACGCGCTATAGCGCTTCAAATACCCGGAATTTCGAGAAAGGATGCATAAAAATTTGGTTCTTTAGTAATAGACAGTGAGAGTAAAAGAACCTCGTTATAAGTTGGAAAATTAATCTTTTTTTCAATGAACCTTTGGACTGAACATGTTTTTAGAAATGAATTATTCATTTGATTCATACCAGTGAATGGTTATGTGGGGGGAACCATGTGTGTGCTTAATTTTTTTTTCGAGAGGTACTCACTCTTACCCAAAAAGGACCCAGATTCGGCCAATAACCTGCTGGGTCTCGGGACCCGGTAAATTAGAGTACAGCGGCATCTCTGGCTATCACTGTATAAGAAAGAATTGAAACTTTCAGATTGCTTTCTTCTTTATTTCCTGAAGATTTTTACAGATAGAAAGGAAAGAAAAATGGTTCTATAATTTACGGATTGTCTTCAGCTAAGACGAAAGGGTTGTCTCCCAGATTCTTTCTTCTTGTTCTTTAACGAACAAAAGTTTAACGAACTTTTTCGTAGAGATGGGAAATGACCTTGAGAAGAGTAGAAAAGAGAAAGATACTCTTCTGCTATATAATGATAATAACAGGGCACTTTTTTTTTCGCACGTAACCGCTGCAACGAGATGCATAGAATCTTGACCAACAGCTATCGATAGAAGTAGCTTCTTATATCCATCTAATACGTGCAAGTTTGTGAGACCGGAGACCGGGTGAGTAGGTACTAAAACGGCTTTTGGGCACACCAGAGAATGCACCGAACAAATTCGTTATTCGTAGTGCGTTTTATTCCAACTTTCATCAAGGTGCCCGACACCTTAAGCAACGTTCTTGAGAAATTCATTTACTATTATTCAGCAGCGTTTCTCAACCTTTCTAAACCCAAGGCCCAGTTAAATGTCTGAAACGATTACACGAACCAGTAACTTATGGTGTGACCATATGACGCGTATTTTACGGGACCTTCTTGTTTCAACGCCAATACGATTGTTCCGTTTTTTCAACGAAGCTTGTTTGAATTTGTGATCTTCCATGAAGATAACTTTTATCATTTTAAATTATTTATAAATTTTATTACGATATTTATAGGCATAACTATGAATATTCTCATCTTGAATATTTATCACGTTTTCAATTTTTTTCCATGAACAACATTTAAATTCACTGCGACTTCTAATAGTTCATTTTCCGGCCAATGGTAATATTAAAGGTGATTTTACCCCCTTATGGCAACGTTTATGGTGACAAATGGCGATGTCATGTATTTTTCCGTATTTAAGATTCGAATTTCCGGTATTTTTCTCAATGATGTATGACGCAATGTGGTGATGAACGTTTTCTTCATGAAATGCATTTTTGTTTACTGCGATTTTGATCTTTAATTTCTACGCCCTTCAGCAATTATAGCTAGCAATAATCAGCAAAATCTATCGAAAATTGTATTTTTTGGCTACAATTAGCAATATCCCTTATTCTGAATCGCGATTGCCAGTATTTTTCTTCATGAAATATGGTTACCCAAAGTATGAATGTCTAATTTTTTTATACTAATAGTTGCAGCAATTAATATATTCTAATAAAATTGAATAATTTTTCATTTAATTGGAATTAAATTACCAAGTCTGCCTGAGGACCGCTAATTGAGAAACGTTGCTATATATAGCTTTGTTTATGTCGATTCACAATTGTGGAGTTCATCTGAGATATGAAATGCGTTCTCTTTTGTTTCTTCCCCTCAATCCTTCATGCCGATATATTAGTTACCCCTCCCCTATTTTTCTTAAATGGAATTCAGGTTCTCCAGAAAAAAAAAAAAAGGTTAGTATAAAAAAAACAATCAAAATTATTTTTAAATAATGTTCTTAGACCCAACGGTTTACCAAACAATGCACCTGGCGGCGATTTTTTTCATCAACAAACATGAAGGCTAGTCAAACATTCATGTATTTGATACGTATTCTGATAGTACTCGGATCCCTAATATGATTTTTTTTTGGTAAAATTATTTGGGACTTTTACTAACAAGAGAAAAGCCCGCTTTGCCATCAATTGCAAAACCTCGACTTTGACCCAGGAAGAAAAGATAGCTTTGTCAACGTGGGAGTTGAAAAAAAAAAAAACGATTGCGACGTTTCGGAGACATCTTATGAGAGAGCAATGTGTGAAGTTAAGATGAAACATAGAGATAGAACAAAAAAAAGAAACGTTTTCCTGTATGGTATCAAGATTCAATACGATATAGCATACCTCTGAGCAGGTGTAAAACAGGACTGGACAAATCGCAAAAAAATCTAGGTGCCAGAGAAAAATTTTTAAGCACCAAAAAAATTTTTACCCGGAGAATAAGGTCCAAAATGATGCTTCTTTTGACTTTTTCAGGGCATAGTGACCCTCTTTCATGTTAGCAGATATGCTGCTATAAATTCTAAACATTTTCTGCTACTCTCAGCCAGCAATTTAGTAAATACACAAAGAAAATTTTAGGCATCAATACTAATTTTTTAGTCGTCATGGCGACCTGACCCCTGAGATTTGTCTAGCCCTGACGTAGGGTAACAAGATGGAAGAGGAAAAAGAACATCTCCATCAAGAAAACACTGGAATACCCTTCTTCTGCAATTATTGTATTAGTAGAGAAGGATGTAAAAACAAGAAAAAGTGAAAACTGGCTGCTTACGTAGAGATACTGATTTTTTGAAAAATTTTATTTTTGTCTCTACCGGAACTCGAACCCGGGTAGTGATTACTCGGGGCAGCCTAATGGCAATAACAGTTGTACCAGGCAAGTGATCTCTGATTCATTCTAATTAGTGGGCTATGTAGATAATCGTGCATATACTGAGCTTGGTGCGATTCTCTCGGCATCCGAATACGAGAGTCCTGGTAGAGACAGAGATGAATTTTTTCCAAAAATCACTACCTTTACATAAACTGCCAGTTTTCACTTTTTCCTTGAATTTCTGTGTTCAAAAAGTTTTAAGTTTGCAGTATATTCCAGGCAATGGTTCTCAAAGTGTGTGCGTCCAAGTGCTAGGGCATCGCACCAAGCTGAAGATATTCATGTGCACCTACATAGCCCACTAATTAGAAGGAATGTGTTCACATTCCCTGTACAACTGTTATTGCCATTAGGGTGCTTTGGGTCTCAACTGGTTGGATCAAACTAAATTTTAATTATTTAATTTTATGATATGTTTACTAAATCCGGCTTTACCTAGGGCAGGCATGTTCTTAACCAGAGGTCCAATGACCCCTTGGGTATCCTCGGAGAGATTTCACGGGGTACGTGAGCTTTAATAAGAAAACAACTCACTGCTTTTATATTGATTTTTTTTTTGCATATTATTTTGCAAAGGGGTACTCGACGTTAATTTTATTGGCACAGGGGGTTAGTGAACTTGATGTTATTGTTATTGGTATAAATGATTCGTGGAGCCTAAAGGGTTAAGAACCCTCTGATCTTGGGCAAGTGAGACGCGATTGTCAAAAGTTTGTGAACCACCGCTCCACGTGCTCTTCAGCGGTACCTTCAACAATATTTTCTCCAAAAACATCTCGCGGCACCCCCGCGACGTAGAAATAAAATTATTATTCCTGAGTAAAACCTATGTGTATTTTATCACGATATCACATTTTTTTTTAAATAATCTGCCACAACACACCACAAGACTTTAAAATCAAACAGAACTTCAGTTTATGCTCAATAAACAATTTTTTCCGGTCATATATTTTTTGGTTCAAGTCGGCTGTACGTTTCTACAACTAAAATATTTATAGAAGGAGCCTAAAAACTAGCATTATGATAACGTGAGTCTTTACCAACGCCATATTGTTTCGTTTCTTATCTTTACTTACATAGATAAGAAATCATTGCCATAAGGTCCTTATTTAATATTTTTGTAGAGAAAAGTATGTACTCCAAGAGCTCCGTGATAAGAACAGGGCAACCAAAACCACTCCTTGACAAAAGAAAAAGAAGGATAACAGCTCACCACACTCTTCACTTTTTTTTTAGTACTTATATTATTAATAATACTTAAAGCAACACCGCAAGTTCCACTAATATGTATAAAATTTGGTTTTTGCAATCCCATGCCTCAAATGGATAAATTAATAACATTAAACAAATATGTATATGAAGGGCGATTAAGTAACCCTTTACCTATTTTTATGGCGACCTAGAGTCGTACTTCCAATTATAAAAAGTAACCAAATAAAATGTAGAACTCTGATATGTAATTCATTCATGTTTCAAGGGTGTTGTATAGCTATTAAAATACAAAAATTAACTGTTTTTACCGAAACCCTGTGCTCGAAAACCCAATTAGAAAGTTGTTGCCCGGTCTCTCCTGATGCCAACTAAAAAAAAATTCTATGTTTCTAAGTGCAATATTCGCTGAGATGTTTTTGAATTAAAAAACTGATAAAAGTTGGGAAAGAACAGTATAAGATAGGGAAGAAGCCTTTTTTTCATTATTTCCCCCATCTTTTTTCAATTTTTAAACTCAAATATCTCAGCGAATATTGCACTTAGAAACGTAGAATTTTTTTGTTGGCTTCAAGAGAGGCAGGGCAAGAACTTTCTAATTGGAAGTTAGAGAACAAGGAGACCGTATAAAAAGTTACAACCCTTTGTAACATGAATGTTCTTTCTTTCTTTCTTTCAAACCGAGCACAACTCAGGTCTATCACCATTTATGGGTGTGATTTACTACCTAGTGAGTTGTGCCGGAAGTGTAACTGTGTGTGTGTACCTAACAGAGTTTCTGAGTGCGTACGTAGTATGTTGTTTGATTTTCAGTGCTGCCATCTGTATTTCAGAAGGGAAGTGACTGATGTGTTATAATTGAATTACATTTGTATTGTTTGTAGGTCTGTTGCTCTCTGTGGCGAGACTTTTTACAGAGGAGATCGGCTCGCCTTCGCCCCTTGAAGTTGGGAAATACAGAATACCAACTTCAACCGACCACCACTATAATTCAACAGCGCATGAGAGCATGTGTCCAGCCCCTGGGAGCATGCGCTTTATTCTGATCAACCATCGGCGATTATCAGTCGACCAGCAATCCAGCCCAACATGAGAGAGGCTGAGTTAAGATGCTACTTGCATCTTTAAGGTTCAAAGAAAGGTCAAAGCCACTGATGTTAGAGCACCAAAGTGGTTGTGGTCAGCGGTGCGACTTGCGCCAAAGTGACTATTTGGATCAATAATTTAAATTTCTCCCTGGTACAAAGTGTTGGCTACCCTACTCTATCCTAGAGTAAAATTCGGAAAGGAGAATTGCTATAAGATCACCCTGCATATCTAAAAAAAAATCGAACTACCATCGTTATCGATTCGATTTTTTCTTTTTTTCTTATCACTCGCTGATTTTGGAAAAGACCAACCGCGAATTGTGTACGTTTTGAGGTCCCACGTTGTAACCCGGGGAAACCGAGAAAATCAAATAAAAATGAGGCCTTCCGCACGTGGCCACTGGCCAGAGGGAGTGAGACAGACATTGTCAAGAAATGTGAGCACGGAAGGAGGCTTTTAAGCTTCCTTGCTTTAAAAAACGTTTTAAGCGCATACAAGAAATGCATATTAATTAATCATATTACCCCGCCCCGCCTCTATGCTATGAACTTGCTAATGTACCGTGTGATCTAATTTACCGTTCCGATCCTACGACGTAACAACACTACCGGGATACTTACTTTAACGAATCTAATTACCCAAATACTGTATCAAGAAATACAGTATGCATGCATGACATCATATTGAGAAGTCTCATTGAAGATTCGATTCTTCAATGACAATATTTAATGGTACCGAATCACTGTGATATTCAATCTTGTTAATCGCCATGGCTGACTTTGACTTTAATATGGGTAAATAGACATTTTACCAGAGTCCACAAAGTATTAACAAAAATCCACAAAGTATTAACAAAAATCCACAAAGTATTAATAAAAATCCACAAAATTTAACAAAAATCCACAAGTTTAACAAAATATTCGCTGACGTAAAGAAAAGCTTTGTCATGAGTTAGGGGCGGGGATAGCCTATTACTTTACGCAGTCACCTGGTGCCCCTCGACTCTCAAGTCGGTGACCCCCAAAGCCTCTTAGATAGAGGCCAAGAAGCACTCTAGTCTAAGAATTGAAATATCACAGGCGCTTTCAAATCCAGACTTTCAAATAAGTACTTGCGAATTGCCTCAAATATTTGCAAAATTTATGGCAAGAATTTTTACAAATATTGTACGTGGCTTGAGCAATCTCTGGCACCAGGTCACCATGGCCACTAAAAATTTGTAATGACGCTTAAAATTTGCTTTGTGTGGATATTAAATGTACGATTAAGTTATAAAACACTATGTAGGAATGTTTACTAATTAAAAACCATGCATATGCCTCGTCCATATTCCTCTGCGAAATTTCTAACGAATTGATACATGTTGGAATGTACGTGTACGTGTTGTGAACCTAATGAGAAATTTGCTTCAGTGTAATGCTTGTTAGAGAAAATCACTCTCCAAGGGAAATCCTAACATTTTTCGCGTCAAAGAAAAAAAATGGCATGGTGATGACTAGAATTGTAAAATTTTGGAAAAAAAAGACATTTAAAAACCAGCCACTTCCAAGGACAAATGCCACCTTATAATAACGCCTTCGCTTATAAGAAAAACAATGGAAAGGTTATAGTGTATCAAAAAAAAAATTAGCAGAGGAAAAATTAACAACTTGAATTCGGAGGTTGTCAGTACAGAGGGAAAATGTCCACTATCTCAGTGGGAAAAACAAACACAATAAAAGCAAGAATTATAACGGATGGGGAAGAAAATAAGCTGCACACAATATAATTTTTATTATTGTTATTATTATTTTCTTCGGTCCACTGGATGTGGTGGAGAAGGGGAATCGGCCAAAACTCGATCACGCAATGACAGGAAATGATACCGTTTAACTGCGAAAAAGAAATGAACTCATAAGAAGACATCAGACTATGGATCTGATCTCCATGATGTCTTCGGAACACTCCCCTGCAGCAACAACAACAAGACCTTGTAATACTTATTGGACGCCCCACTATCCGATCCGGTCATGCATATCCCCTAGATATCCACACAATGTCAGTGTCATCTTCCAATGTTATAGCCCTTATCAAAATGCAATGATCGAGTATCATTATAACTTAAGCACTTGAGATATCCAACTACTTTTCTTAGCACTTTTTCGTAAAATGTACTGGGATGAGAGAGAGAGAGAACGTTAATAACATTTTTTGATGGAGAGTCTCAAAATGGTGAAAACAATAAAAATTTTGGACTATCGCAGGGCCCAACTTTGACTGGAGAAGGAGGGGGGTGCGGAACAGACATTTCAGATTTCTGGGGAATAAAAAAGCTATGGAACTTCCCAGATTCCCTTCATTTCATGTTTGCGCCTAGGGCCGTGTTAAATTTGGGACCGTGCTCCAGAAATCCCTCAAATAAAGCAAAATTAGGGTTCCTCTAGCCAATATCATATCTCCCCTTATGCCAGAAACATGAATGTGCAAATTTCAAAAACTTGGGAAATAACGTTCGAATCAAGGAAATGGATATTTTCTGGATGTTATGCCGAGATGAGCTCGGAAAGAAAAGTTATCTGGTCTCCACCGGGACTCGAACCCAGACCTTCTTGGAAATCGGGCAAGCATATTACCATCTACACCACTGGAAACATGACCCTGCCTTCCTTACTTCACGCACTGAGACGTGAGGCGCTGAAGTAGAGGCAGTAGTAGTAGCCTCTATTAACTTCAGCAAATTTCCTTTAAGAGTTCACTTCGGCATATATCTAGAAAATATCTGTTTCCTTGATATATTTTGCTGAGAGGAAAAAAACTGCTACTGCCCTGCATCTAGGAGGCAACGAGTTTAAAAGCCGTCAATCACCGTCCCGACCTTCAGAACCCCTCTGGGAGGTAATGATCAGCCTTCCCGTTATTGCATGGTATAATGGCTGACTTGAATTTTCTCGAGGGATACTTCATCAGATGCCAGAATTTCCTCGTTAATGATGGAAGAAACACACCACCTATTTCGTCAGCTTGGACAGGCTTTATTAACCTGTCGTGACAAAACTTTCAACACCCAGCCGAAGGGCAGTGTCGTCCTAACGCATGGACCCATCCGGGCAGGTCCACAACTAAGGAATAGCCATGTCTGGTGTCCTGGACCAGAGGGGATCACAAATTTCGCCACATAATATCTCCTTAAACATCAGAAGGGGGAACCAAAACGCGGGCATGCCCCGGCTGACCGGGCAACTAGTTGCGGCCCTGCTACCCAGTCACGGCCCAATGGCCTCACGGAAATGAGATGCTGTAGACATTTTCGAGAGAAAAAGCATGTAAATTGATAAACAAACTTTTTTCTTAACTATCTACGGACCTCCTATTAAAACGGCCCTGTCTTCCTTATAAAGGAGGCCATGGGGGCTGACAATATATTCCCACCATGCTCCCCCCTGAAGGTGGGGAGCTGAAAGAGCTCAGAGCGACTCTATAAATTTATAAAAACAGAGGCCAATGAAAAGTTAGGCTTTGGGCCCACCAGATTCTAGCGCAAAAGCAGTTTCGCGTCTTAGCACATAAACCCACCACGGCACGGCCCAGGGACCTCGAAACCAGAGGAGCTGAGGGGGCTGGAAATGTTGCCAGCCGTCCCGTATAAACGGGACTCAATCCCGTATGTAGCAGTTTCCAGAGCCATGGCTCTCACATCCTTGAGCATGGCCCCTAGGCCGGAATCTTTAGCGAGCCCCAAACCAGACTTTTCACGGCCCTTTCTATAGTGAATTTATAGCATGAAAAACAAAATACGATAGTAATTGTCCCGGGTCTCAGGGCTGGAGCCCTGTCAGCCCCACCCTTGTGTTGGCCATGTCCGGCGTCCATGCAGAGGAGCATCATGAAAATGAGATTCCCTTACAACATGCATGCTCAACCCATGGTCCGCGAGCCAAACCCCATCCTCAGAGTCATCTAATATGCCCCCCCCCACGCTACACCAAACATAAATTCGTAAAAATGAACTAGGCGGAACATTACCAGATCACTTGAGTGACCCACGGTGCAGTTCCACATCACCCACATCACTTAGCTGGCTTAGGGCGCTGTTCCAGATCACTTAAGTGTTCCGCGGTATATTCCCAGATAACCTAAGCGATCCGCGGAACGTTTAAAAATCATTTAAACAGTTCGCGGCGCATGTCTAGATCACTTCAGTGATCCGTGGCACATTTCCAGATCACTCAAGCAGCCCGGACCGCATTCCCAGATCGTTTGAGTGACCCACAGCACATTTATAGATCACTTTACTGACCTGGGATGCTGTTTCAGATCACTTAAGTGGCCCGTGGCACATTCTCACTTTGATGTCCTCGCTGTCCAGAGAAATTTCCGGGAGAACGCATGTAAATTGACAGGCGAACGTTTCTTAGCCAACTATTAGGGCCTCAGAAAAATCACTTCACTCGGGGGCCCATGATACTCTCAAGAAGGCCTTACTGCAGAATGTGGTGCCACATGCCCCGCATCTCGCAGCAAGGACCCTAGGCTGGGATCTTTAGCACCCCCCCCCCCCCGCCAGACCATGCCTGTCATGGGGGGATCTTTGTAGCATGGCGAATTTTTCGTGTGAAAAAAAGAAAAAAAATAGGTAGGAATCGTCTCCCAGCCCGGAGCAGTGCCGTCTTAAAGCATGGGGCCCACCCGGGTACAAACGGGGGCCTGAAGAGAAAGGGACGTCACAAAAATTAGATCTGACTGAAATTTCCGAGAGTAAGCATGCAAATTCGCAGGCAAGCATTTTTAGCCAGGTAGGGCCTCAAAAAACTTACTTCGCCCGGAGGCCCATGATGCTTTCGACTACCCTGGGGTGCAGCCTTGTTAGCCTCTAAGCTTGGGGAGTCATATTTCACGCACTAATCAAATCCATTAGATTCGATTGGACAGACACTGGTTCAGGCCCCGGGCCATTATTCTTGTGGCACCTCTTGAAAGAATTATGCAAACTGGGTGAAAATTTTTGTTGCGTCTCCCCCCCCCCCCCCCATTCAGTTCAGGGCACTGCCCCGGTTGTCACAGCCTAACCACGGGTTTGCACAGATTGCTGTCCTCGTGGTCACCATTCCGAAAGTAAACAAACAAAACCTTTTGGGACTCGGCCTAGGGGCGGCTCCTGGGCCGACAATCGTACGGGGCGCCACTCTAGGAGGGGTGCCGAATATGTGTTGAAAAGGTTAAAAAAAACATTGTTAAGGGGGGCCGCCAAAAATTGAGTTCCGCACGGGCAGATTTTCTTCCTCAAGCTGCCCCTGCTTGAGCCCGTATAAACAAGGAATGAAACACACAAAAATTAAATGGAATAAACATAAATAAAATAATAATAACATTCTCACCTCAGCTACTAAAATTCCATCTTTCTTGACTATAATCCCAGTTCCAGGGGCGAACCTTATTTCGACACCGGGATCGATCCTGAGGATCGAGCCAGCCTCGACGATCACGTCCGACCTCACTTCGTAGGGCCTGTCGAGGACTAGCAGGTTCTTCGAACCCCTGATGAAGCCTCCCAAGTCGTATGGGAACTCGCCCAGCGCGAATCCACACAAATTATTGCACAATATTGTTATCAACAACAGCACTTTCATGATGACGGGCATCGGCTGTGCTAGAGCACAACAAAATACACACACCTCACAATTAACTCTTCTTCTTCTTCTTACTTAGGCTTGAAAAAACACCTCTTATATTTTCTTCATAAACACTCAAACATCAACAAAAAAAAGTGAAAGTCCTTTGACTCGTTTTTCAGATGGTCCTCCTCATCATCATCGTCGTCGTCTGGCCATTTTCGTTCCGATCACATTGTTTTCACGGTGTAAACACGTTACTTTCCTCTCATTATACACGCACATAATACAAAAATTATTAATCGAAGCAGACGACACACAACGAAATACGATTTTTTTCTCTTTTTTTCAACAGAAGTAAACAACAGAATATTCTACAACATGGGCGTTGTTACTCGCCTAGCAGCAATATTCATCGTTACCCGTGCCGTCTGCTGCCTTGTATTCAAGTGAAGGGGAATAAAAAAAAAGACAACAAAATACTTACCTGTTTCCATATGGGATTGGGGGGTTACCATAATATTCCCAACTTTTGGCGACGATGGATTTCGCGCCAAGATTACTTTCCGAGGGAAAGTTTTTTAAAAAAGAAAATATAACACGAAATTCTTTCTCGTGTTCTATTTTTAATTAATTTATTCAGTTTTTAATACATTTTTATTTATTAAAAACGTTATATAATTCTTTTTGAAGCATAAATCATTATTTTGAAACAAAAAATTCTAAATTTTATAAATGAGCTAGAAAAATAAATTGAATTTAGAATTTTTTGAAGAGAAAGGAAGAGAAATCTTGTATATATATATAATATACATATACATCATTTATTATACATAATATGTATATATAATTTATTATATGTAATATGTACAGTTGAATCCCGTTATAATTAACTCCAAGGGACGGAAGAAATCAATTTGATATAATGAATATATTCGTTATACAGGAATTTCTGATTTTACGAATTTTAACATTTGTTTAAAAAAATTTCGTTGTAGCGAAATTTGGTTATAAGGGAAAGGTCACTTACCTGCGTACTAGATGATAAAAATAATAATAAATGTTAAATTTTAAAAATAACTCAAACCAACTCGAAGCAATTAGGCATTGAATTTTTTCCGATATAATTGTACTTATTCAACATATTTGAAGCAGATAACATCAAGTTGTTTTTTTTTAAATTATAACAAGTATTGTGGAAGCTGAAGGAAAGATAAAAGTCCTGTAAAATACATATACGCGTGATCAAACACGTGCAATAAGTCGAATCCCGTTATAACGAACGCCAAGAGACCGGAGGAATCACTTTGTTTCGTTACAAAGAATTTTGTTACAAAGGAATTACAGGTACCTAGCATTGTTCCTATGTAAACTTATTTGGGGGATTAAAAAACTGTTCGTTGAAACGAGATTTTTGCTATAACGGTATTCGTTAAAACGGGATTCGACTGTACTTGAAACAAATGCCTGAAAGATTTCGCATCCGAAAGCACATGCGAAATGCAAAGAGCAAAGACTTTTCTCATATGAATGGGCTGGTAATTGGCTCATTTCGGGAATGAATGTCCTGAAACCATGTGTTTCTGGAAAATGTTTTGAACGAATGTCCTGTACATACAACTACATACATCTTGAAAATTTAGTCTATTCTTTTTTTTTTTCTATGGCATCATGACAATTCAAACTGTCGTTTGAATTTTAAATTCCAACTGATTTTTCAAAAATGTTGAAAGAGTAGATGAAGATATGCCGTATTACAATGCCACATAGTTTTTATTTACTACAGCATCAACTTCAAAAATTATCTTAAGTGTCCACTTAAATGCTCTAAAGTTATGCTACGAGTCACTTAAGCTATCTATAAAGGTGCTGCTTAGTTCGTTTTTACAAATTTAGGTTTGATGTGGGCGGGCCACATCAGATAACCTCGAGAGCCACATTTGGTCCGCGGGAAATGGGTTTAGCATATATAACTTAGAGGGTGGGTCGCAATGAATTTTTTAGAAAGAAATTTTGAGTTCTTAGCCTTCAAATACGTAGCATTGAAATCAACAGAAATTGATTATAATAACATATAAAGGTATTTCTTCCGGTATTTTAATTATTTTAAAATATTTTTTTGCATAAATTTTTTTTTATTGCCTGGATCCCCCCCCCCCCCATAACCACCACCTCGCGCATACGTCTCTGATCCCAATATGCGTTAGGAGGCGGGGGCAGAGCTGACGAAATTTTGCTGACAAGGGGGGTCAAAAATGGATAAATATCTGCTGACGTAAGTAATACTTGAACGGCCCGTTATTGTGTTGGTAAAGCCATACGCATGGTAATTTTATTTTTATTACTGTATAAACTGTAATTACTTATTATTCGAATAATTTTCTAGGTTTATCTTCAATAGAAAACTATTACGTAGATGTGAGTAACTTTTTTTCATATTCATTCAATGGGATTGTATTTGTATTTACATTATTTTCAATAATTTTCGGCATGTGCTAGATTTTTTTCGGACTGACAGGATGACCCATAGCTCAAGAATGGATTCGTTTGACGAATCATGTTCGGGTCGGGAGCAAGGCACCGGAACCTGGGGGGGGGGGGGGGGGGGGGGAATTTAAAGCTACTTCGCCCCCCCCCCCCCAAAAAAAGTTAATGAATGAATGCAATGCAATACAACTCCTCCACTGCTGCGTACGGGCTCAAGCATTACCTCCTAGAGATACATTATACACTAGAGAGATGTATCTCTAGGAGGTAATGAGAGTAAGGCTCGAGTCCCATATATAAGGGACAACTGCAACTTCCAGATACCCCTGAATTTTCTTCATGTTGGTGCCTGTGGTTGGGACTCATAGCTTAAGAGCCCTAGCTGTCAGTGGAATTGAGCGACCCATTTCGAAAGCCCCCCTGTGATCCAAGTTTGGGTTGCGACCCATAGGTTAAGAAACTCTGCTTTATTTTTTAAAATTACTGTAAAAATATACAACTAAATTTATTGAAAAAAAATCGACTGTTTTTCAAATTTTATTTGAAATTCGTTTTTCCTATATATAATATAAACTTTTCAAAATAATAATTATAAAAACAGGTAAAATATTTTATGTTCCCTAAAAATGAGCCAATAAATAAATAAGCGATAAGTCACAATGTATGGCAACATAGAACTACAAACTTTTCGAAAAACGGATGGGGGGGAGGGGGGGGGGGAAAGAAAGAGTGGTTGATCACGTGACCTAATCCGAGTGGATGACGCCAACCACGCCAACAGGTATGAGATTCATTTCTCGCGATGAATATTTCTTCCCCTCTATCAACCAATCAGAAGCCGTCCCTAACAGATTTGAAAATTACTTTTCTCGTGCTTTTATTAAATAAAGGAGAGGAATGCGTGTGGGGATCTCTATTATGCTATATATACTTATTAAAATATAAATGAGGCACACAATGAAAAAATGTGCGTAAAGGGAAACGAATTGGAAAAGATTATTATTTTCTCCATTGACTGTGCTACAGGTGCATTATTGCCTCTTCTTTTTTTATTCTATTGTCGCTCAGTGGGGAATATTTCTATGATATTACATTGGATCCCCCATCGCGCGACACACACACAAAAGGCATATTACATGAATGCAAAGGGTGAAAGTGCAGGAAGTGAAAATGCAGCTGAAAGAAAGTGTTGTCACATCTATAGAGTTTGTGTCTCGTGAAAAAGGCATGAATCGCTATACAGTAGAACTTGGTTGATTAGAGTTTGAGATAATCCGAACTTTCTGCGAACTCCCCTTGAGTTTTCTTTCTAATTTAATGTTAAAATTTTTTTCTTGTTTGATTCGAAATTTTTTCGAATTTTTTGGACAGTTTGATGTTTGAGGGGAAAAAAAATCATTATTTCTGTATGAGCAAATTTAGTTTGGAAAAATTCAAGAAGCCAGAGACTGCTTTTCTCGATCAAGTTGTTAAACAAAAAATTTTGAAAGGGTAATAAAAGTTTGAAAATTCTATTTTCTCTACTTTTTATTTTGAAAATTTAATGTGCATTTTAATATTTTTCAGCTGGACTGCATCGATACCGTGTACTACTTAATACCGATTATGCGTTTTCAACCTATAGATCAAGCTGTAACAAAATCTGAATTTTTTTGTTGTCATTAAGAGTATGGAAAGTATCGGAAAGTTCGCATTGCAATAAATTAATGAAAGTGATCCCTCAAAGTACCTGATAGCATAAGAATGATAGCAAAATTTGGGAAACAGTTTCATAATGTATGATCACGAACTATTACCGTGAATCAGGCTTTGAAACGTGGTCAAGAATACTGCAGTGATGCTGATTCCAGAACCCAGGAATAATGTAGGTGTTAAGGTCAATTATTATAATTATAAATTGTTAAAATCTGGCCGTAACTGATGATAAAATTTTAATAATTGATAATTATTATCCTATGTGAATGCTGATGATTAAGTTGCAATTTGTAGTCATTTTATTAGAGATCAAGAATAGATATTAATCGATTGTTCGAACTTTTTTTCCAGTGACTTTGGACTTCGTATTTATAAAGTTTGACCGTAAGGCTTTATCCACCAATTGCAACATAGCACAATGAAAACTTAATGCAAGCGCCAGTAACAGGAAAATGCAGAAATCAGCTCTTGATCGTACACCCTGCATTTTACAAGACTGTTTCACGTATTTACAGTTATTTGCTTCTGTGCATTGCCCTCTATCAACAAGGGTTTGAACCAAATTGTTTTATGGTGAGAATAACTCTTCCGCAAAGCATACAAATTTTCTAATTCCTTCAATTTCTATGAATTTTTAACCATTTAAAAATTTATCGGACATCCTGTATAATAAATACTCTATCTGTGATACATTATTTTCCCAGAATAGGGTATTATGCAATTTTTGTGAAATTTGGTGTGCATGTACCGTATACATATTGTGTAAGTTTGTATGAAATACATTTTTTATGACTAAAATGACTGCTAGCTGGCAGCTTAATCGTTGATCCACTTTATTCTGTCTTGATCTTGGTTTTTATTCTGATTTCTGAGACTTCTATGCTTGCCCCCAATTCGAAATCAGCTTCACGTTTCTGTAGTGCTTTAAATGTGAATGTAATGCTTTTGTGTGCTAAAAAAACTGAATCAAAGCAGATAGAAATTACTTTGATTATTTTTTCCCAATCAAATTCGAGACTTGGCAACTGCTCAGCAGTTTGAAAATATGTAGAAACAAATTACAAAAATGCTCAATCTGCATTAAGTACAGGAATTAATTTTATATACATGTTTCACAATTAGTGTCAATTACTTTTTTAAATACAGTAAAACATTTCTAAACGATCACCCCTCAGATGCGGTCACCCATGTTTTATGCTAAATAAAAATCTACTGACAAAAAGTTTATTTAAATAATGCATTCCGAACCCCCTGTTCAACGGTCACCCTTAATTACGGTCAAGGACACCATTGTCACCACAATAGTTGCAATTTTCATTTGAATTATGATCACTAGATGGAGCAAAAGTTTAATATGTTTGATCAACTTTTTTATGTTTGGCTACTTTTGAATGAAACTTTATATTGAAGTTTGTTAATGTTTGGCAACTCTGATGTCCATATAGAATCTGAAATCACGTGTTGGTGGTTGCACTCGTATATTTCACATTATTTCACGCCATTTAATATGTCCGGCTCTAGTAATCGCCACTCTCTATCATTAAAAGAAAAAAATTGATGTAAAATCGAACACAGCGAAAAACTTAAAATTGGAGAGAGAGAGTTTGTGATCTTTTGAAAGAATTAAATGCATTGCTTAAATACATTTTCCTGCAATGACAAAATGTAACAAAAAATGACGTAAAGACATCGGTTTCAGTGTCTCGCAGTTTAAAATGCATTTTCAAGGAGTTGTAATACTCAGCAAAACCCACCAAAAGTTAATTGATCAGTTTCCACAAAAGATGTAATTTCAATATGTAAATTTTGCATAATATTTCTTTTGTAAATTTAATGGCCTGCCTATGCAATAATTATGTATTTTCATAACTTAAATGCATCTCTCTCATATTGTCAGAATTTATTCATATTCAAATAAAGAACCCTTTCAGTCATTGTTAATAGTGCATTTAAAATTTCAATAGGAATTTCCCTCTGATACGGTCACCCCTCTTTTACGGGCAATTTTTTTTGTCCCGGGAGTGTCCGTAAAATAAGTGTTTTATTGTATTGTAATGACATTCTAAATACTACAATACATTTTAAAATTAATGTTAATATTTTTTCTTGCATCGTGAAAATAATTGATAACACTTCTGTGCGATAAGTATGTAGCCTATAATATAGAATTCTGTAGTCTCAGGCGAAACACGTTCTTTCTTGAACATTTTTTTTAATGTCTCGGATATGTTTTATTTATGGTTATTTTTCCATTACATTATGCAATAAAGTTAGTTTTTCAGTTACACGTTGATTTCTTCAGTTGTATTCTGAGTGATGCTATGCTGATTATACACAAAATGGATATATATTTTATATTAAACAATTTGTGCAATTATTGCATGGTATTTTCTTATAATTGTGCCAATTACTGCTTTAACATAACACATGGCAGATTATCAGTAGTATGTTGAAAAATACTTGCTTGTTAGTCGAGAGACTTCCTTTTGTTTCTTTCCAACTGAGCACAACTCTGGTCTATCACCATGGGCAATTTATTAGCGAGTGAGTTGTGCCAAAAGTGTGTGTGCGTACCTAACTGTCGGATTGCATATCTAGTGCTGTATGTGAATTTCTAATGCTGCCACATATGTAATAAAAGTAAAGTGGGCTGATTGAATATTTATACTGTTATAGATCTGTTGCTTTCTGTGGCTAAATTTTTTAATAAGCAGATTGGCTAACATTCGCTCCTCGAAGTTGGGAACCACGGAAAACCAACTTCAGTTAGGAAAGACTATCACAGTTACATAAAGACTAATAAAAAAAAATACAGTAAAAATCCTATACAGTGATACCTCAGCTAACAAAGATGATTCGTTTCGGAATCACGTTCGTTAGCCCCGAAACGGGATTTCCTATAGCTGTCTATAGAAAATCGTTTGATTTGTATCTGGTTGTGCTCCAAATTTATAGATATGTATCTTTAAATCCTCAAGGTTCGCTGTAAAAAAGACGAAAACTGACCGAAGGATAGATTGAGAAAATTTGTAGATGATGGAAAGAATTTATAGGAAGATGAGATACTGAAAGATCTTTTTATTTTACACTATGCACACAACAAAGCTGAATTCATAGGTGTCCTCATTCATTTGTGATTTGGTCAGCTCATTTCTGTGTCTGATCCATACAGATGTAAAAGACATGAGTTACTCGGGCTCGAGCAAAGCTGCATTAAGAGACCTGTAATTCTGATGTGTGTGATAATTGACGCGAAAATTCAGCACACGACACGGATGTTTAAGATTAGCTTTTGTATCCATATCGACAAAAACGTTAGGTGAGGCAGAAAAATCACAAAAAAAAACTCTTTATTAGCGAAAATTTCGTAAGCCGGGGAGTTCGTTAGTAAAAGTATGACTGTACGATGAGACCCTCTAATGATAATTATTATTATAGAGGGACCAAGAGAGTAATATCACTAAAAATTTGATATTATACTCTGTGGTCCCGATACACTTTCCATAGTGTTAATCATCGCCCCCACAAGTGGGGGAGGCTGACGGGGCTCTATCCCTAGGGCCCGTGACGACTCTCATCATTTTTGTTTTTTCATGCTATAAATTCCCAATAAAAGGGCCCTGCTCCAGGATATGGGGGGGGGGCATGGTGTTAATGTATTCTATATTCAGCCGACGATCATTTTTATGAACCTGTACGGATGTGAAAAAATTAGATAGTAAAATCGGAATTTTGTAAATGGGAAAGACGTTCAAAGGAATATTATATTGTTCAAAACCAGAAGATTAGTTCGTGAAATCAAGTATCGACTGTGTAACGAATTAGACACTTCCCTATCTTGAAAAGCTTGATTATAATCTACACAGTTGAAAGTTTGAGAGGTGTAAAAACCACGTGCAATCACAATATAAATACCCACCCAAAGCGTATTAATAATTAAAGTCTTTAACACGCTTTGTACCCACCCCTGCGCTCTAGTGCCATCTTAAGAGCATCATCGGGGCCAAGTGAATTCTTTGAGGCCCTACCTGGCAAATTCTCGAAAAATTCAAATCTTCTCATTTTTCTTAGGCACTCTCCTCTTGAGTATGACTGTACCCCCCCCCCCAGATCGTGCCCGGGTGGACCATGCGTTAAGACGGCACTGCCCCTGTTCCCTGTTGCCGGCTAGTATGCAATTTGTGAACTAACCAATGCACTCAGTTACCTACTTTAGTATAGCTACCTAGCAGAAACTACAGGGACTAGTTCCAAAAATAGTTTTATACAATAATTACAGTATGTGTTATTATTTTATTCTTTTGGGGCCAAAGACAGATACCTGAGCCAAAGTAACTCGCGTTTATGGTGCTGTAATTTAAAATATTCAGAATATTCAATTAAACTATTGAACAAGAATTTTTTCATAGAAAAAAGGGAGGATACCAGATTAGAAAACACTTTTAGTGACGTCACTTTCTTTCTAATTTCCACAAGAGACAGCACCACTATACCATACATCTGGTCCTCAGACTGAAAAGTTGTGCATACCTAGGCTGACCATATTTCCTCGAGAGAAATACGGGAAATTGGGATTCCTAATACGGGAAAATTATCGCCAATTATCGCCAAAAATGATGCCAAAACCGAAAAAGTTTCCAAATATTGCTGAAATTACGGAAATATCACAATGGCGGGAAATGAAGCATTACTGCAAATTTCAGTGGATTAAAATGAATTCCACGATAAAAAAACACGTTCACCAAGACAAATGTGGGAGATTAATATTCTTATTTATAGTTGTAATTATCATAATATAATTTATGAGTTGACAAATAAGTTTAATCTTTGACTTCAATTAAGAATAATAATTCAAGTAGGCTTCGTGTAAAATACGGGAAAAACCGGAACACTTTTGTGAAAAAGTCGGGACGGCCAGAAAAACATAAAATACGGGACGTATGGTCACCCCATGTATACCTGCTAAAGTACTTCGTCAGTACTGTATAGCAACTCCCAGCAATGAGGAAGGACCCCCGGATGTTTGTCCCTTTGCGGTTTCGTATAGCTTATGAGTTCTGCTGAGAAGCCGAACTCATAGGGGGCGCCCCGATTATCGTAAGGGGCCGTTGTGAATACCGTTGTTTCTTGATGAAAATACAAAAGGTTAATAAATTATTTCAAGTCTTTGAAATCATTTTAATAAAATGGAGTATGATAACAAATTGCGTGCTAGGAGTTTTGACGTTGGTAGGCGATTTCACTTGGCCTGGCACCTCCATAAATCACTCAGAAATGGCGGAAAACTCATTTCATACGAGAAAAACAGGAGCCAAAAAAGGGGGGAGTCCGTCATTAGCAGCTCCAGAGGAAAGAAAAATAAAAAAAAATGTATCTTGATTTTGTACAAACCGCCAATTTGGCATCGGGTTGAATTATTCTTAGAGTCTATCCCAAGACAGCTGCGAAGAGAAAAGGGAGTGCGATTTCTCCCCGTTCTGTCTTTTTATACAGTGTGACTATAAATATCGGAACAGTCCCGGGCTTCTTGCCAATCTAACAAAAAAAAAAGAGGCCTAGTGTGGCTGAGAACAGGTCTGTTCTTTTGAAAACTATCTAATGAATGTTCTCTAGTTCGGGTGAGACTCCGCATTGGGCTGATCATATCAAAAATAATCATCGAATTTCCTATTATCTGCGCGAAATACGGGACTCGATATGAATATCGAAGGTGAGTTGGCAAATTACAGTCGTAAAGTGACGAAAAATATACATACCTATTTCTCTAGTTGTAATTTTAGATCTTATTTTAAGTGAATTTAAAAATTTGGCGACGTAAAAATTCAATTCTAAAAATATCATAATTATCTACATATGCGATTTCTTCACAGGTTCTGTTTTAACTATTTAGATATAATTTGGAATTATTAATTAAAATTGTTCATTGAACCATGCGTTCGATAAAAAATAACACGCGTTAGTCCTAAAAAAACTTATTTGGCACTTATCCAAAACAAAAATTTATTCCGTGTGTTTTACTTCAAATCATACATATGTAACACATATTTATTCAGTAAATATTTTCGTTTCGATTTTTTTTTTCATATAAGTTGAATGTTTGTGATTCCATGTCACTTTTTTTTTAGGACACATTAATTGAAAATTTGATTATTTGCATGATTTTCCGTCAGTTTTTCCACGACGCATTACACAAAAATTGCATTATTTGTGTGATTTGTGTGCTTTTCCAAAAAGTCAATTCTAAAAATATCATAATAAATGCCATTCTTCCCCAAGTCATGTTTTAACTGTAGAATATCATTTTGGAGCTTATTAATTAAAATGGTTTATTAACCCTTTGCACTCGCGGACTAATCAGCAACTCGAAGCGTTTCGTAGCGCTTTTGGTGAATTTCTTACCTCTAACTTAATATGATTACACACACCAATTAACACATAAAACTTTTATATTTTAATATTTAATGTATCTTTACATCTTTACGAAGATAATTTCTTAAACATTAATTAGTCTTTGTAATTTTGCTTTGTATGATATTTCATGTAACAATTGCCGAGATGCATGCCCGGCTTTTCGGGAGGAGGCTCTGTGATGGCGCTCTATGGGGTGTGTGCAGTTGGCGTGATATGGGACCCCTGATAGTCTAGATACGACTCTGACAGGTGACAGGTACATAAGCATCCTGTCTGATCACCTGCACCCATTCATGTCCATTGTGCATTCCGACGGACTTGGACAATTTCAGCAGGACAATGCGACACCTCACACGTCCAGAATTGCTACAAAGTGACTCCAGGAACACTCTTCTGACTTTAGACACTTCCGCTGGCCACCAAAATCCCCAGACATGAACATTATTGAACATATCTGGGATGCCTTGTAACGTGCTGTTCAGAAGAGATCTCCACCCCCTCTTACTCCTACGGATTTATGGACAACCCTGCAGGATTCATGGTGTCAATTACCTCCAGCACTACTTCAGACATTAGTCGAGTCCATGCCACGTCGTGTTGCGGCACTTCTGCGGGCTCGAGGGGTCCCTACACGATATTAGGCAGGTTTATCAGTTTTTTTGGCTCTTCAGTGTAGTTATAACCGCGCATCGAATTTCCACACCAAACAAAGTGGTGAGCGAGAGTCACCTCTCGAGTTGCGGCATTAAATCATGTGGTGAGCGAGAGTCACCTCTCGAGTTGCGGCATTAAATCATGTGGTGAGCAAGAGTCACCTCTCGAGTTGCGGCATTAAATCATGTGGTGAGCAAGAGTCACCTCTCGAGTTGCGGCATTAAATCATGTGGTGAGCAAGAGTCACCTCTCGAGTGCAGAGGGTTAAACCATGTGTTCGATAAAAATAACACGCGTTAGGCCGGGATTACACTGTAAAAGTTTGATAAAAGATATTTTATAAAACTTGAAGAAAAAATAAGTCGACGCACACATAACGCATTCGCTGGAATGTTTTTTTTTATAACGGATACGCTTATTGGTTGCATTTTCCACGTTTTGTAAAAGAACTTTAATAAAACTTTTGTAGTGTAAGGCCTGAATTGCACTATAAAAGTTTTGCAAAAGCTCTTTGATAAATATTGGTTGAATTTTTTTCCCAGTTTTATAAAAGATCTTTTATCAAAATTTTATAGTGTAATCCCGGCCTAATCCTCCTCCTAACCGGAATATGGCCCGCTGCTCTGTCTCAACGAAGAGGTATCAGCAATTATAGTGTAATCACGGCCTAAGGTGTCATACGACGTACAAGATCATTCGAAAAGATTTCATTATTTGTGTGATTTCATGTCAGTTTTTCCAAGCCGCGTCATACGAAAATTTGATTACTTGTATGATTCCGAGTAAGTTTTTTGAGGACGCAAACATTTCATTATTTTTTAAATTCCGGGTCAGTTCTTTTTGTGGACACATCACATAAAAATATTATTATTTTTGTGATTTCGTGTCAGTTTTGCCAAGACACGCAATACAAAAATGTGACTATTTCTGTGATTTCAAGTCAATTTCACCGGGATATATATTCAAAAGCTTGATCGTTTGTGTGATTTCGTGCCGGTTTTTTAGGGCACATTAGGACACATATTATGATCTGATTATATTATATATTATGAGTATCCGTGTGATTCCGTGTTAGTTTTTCCGAGACATGTCATAAAAAAATTTGATCATTTGTGTGATTCCGCGTCAGTTTTCTCCGGGACATATCGTACAAAAATTTGATTATTTGCATGCTTACGTATCAGTCGTATCAGTTTTTTCAGGACACGTCACAAAAATTTGGTTAACTGTATTATACATTATAGCCCAGTTCACATGTGCAAGATTGGGGGTCGCTTTGGTGATAATTACCGGCGTGACAACTTTTTTCCCCTCGTAGGGAAAAAAAAGGTGGGAGAGAGAGAAGCTCATCAAAAAAAGCCCATCATTCGACATCGACCTTCTCTCCCATAATCCTTTGCACCGCGAAAACTACTGTAAGCTACACCGTCAGCCATCTTGAATCAACCCTTCCGTTCAACCCACGTAACCAGTGACGACTTCCGGAAAGAAGAGGGGGATTACCGGCATAAACTAAATGTCGTGTGAATGGTTTGTAGCGAAAATCCCCGTTACCGGGAACTTCCCGGGATGTTTTATTGCACATGTGAACGGGGCTTATGATTCTTTATCAGTTTTTTTTCCGGGACACGTCATACAAAAATTTTACTGTTTGAGTGTGATTTCACGTCAGTTTTTCTATAACACATCATACAAAAATTTGATTATTTCTGATATTCCGTGTCAGATTTTCCAGAGCATTCAAGGAGCCCATGGGCCCCTGGTCTACTTTCTGTCGCAAAAGTCATTGTTATTTTCAGTTTCAGTGGCACTTCTCGAACTTCAGGCCGCAGCCCATGATTCTATACATATAGGTGAACATCAGGGCTAGACAAATTGCAAAAAAAATCCAGGTGCCAAAAAAAAAACCTTTACATGACCTAAAGAAAAAGGTCCAAAATAATTCTTCTTTTGACTTTTTGCGGGCATAGCGACCCTCTTTCATGTTGGCAGATATGCTGCTATAAATTCCAAATATTTTGCTCTGCTCTCAGCCTGCAATTTAGTTAAGTACACAAAGAAAATTTTAGGCGCCAATACTAATTTTTAGCCGCCATGGCGACCCGATATCTGGGATTTGTCCAGCCCTGGTTTACGTGTTGCTTTTTTTTTTTTTTCAAATAATGTTTCTGTAAAAGTTTATATACCATGTGTGAACAATTTCATTACAGAGTACGTAAATCACTTGAATGAATCAAAGAAAATCAAGGGCCACCCTGTTCAGGTAATATGCTCCAGCGGCGAAGACCACCTGTTCGAGCTGGACATAGACGCTCTCGAATCCGTGCTGCTGCAGGAACATGTCCGAGATCGGAAGGTCGTCGTCGTGTCCATCGCCGGCGCATTTCGCAAGGGCAAGTCTTTCCTTCTGGATTTCTGTCTCAGGTTCCTCAATGTTAAGGTAATATCTTTCCTAATTTTCTTTCTCTTTTCACAAGTTTAATGCTCTCCTGGAAGGGAAAAGGGGGTCTGTGTTTCTCACATGGGCAAAAGGGCACCTTGCCCAGGGCTCACAAATTTCGGGGCCCGTTTGGATGCCGAAATTGGAATCTTCTTCCGATATTTTAATTTTGTACAAAAATATTAACAAAAATTTTAATTTTGGATCTCCTTGAGGGGAGCCTCCAGCCCATGCCCACTCTACCTCTGCATCAAAGAATGCTATGAATAAAGGGCGCCAAGACAGTGCCGTCTTGGGTGCAAAGGGGCTTCATGAAAATGAGATGTGATTGAAATTTCCAAGTGCAAGCACATAAATTGAAAAGCACAAATATATAGTCACTCAGGGAGTCCGTAATGTTCTTAAGACAGCCCTGCTCCAAGCCGACATACCACTTTCGAATTTAGAAGACGGATGGCAGAACTTCTCAAACGCATAACACATATGTGTTGGATTCGCATACACAGCACAAATGCACGCTCCAATTCATTACAAAATTTCTCAGAGGAATATGAACATGGAGGGGAGGGGGAAGTGCACGTGCTGTTTGGTAGCGTCTGAACAGGAGTTTCCCGATACTCAAGGTGTCCATGGGCACCCTCGTGCCCGCCAGGTTCACATTGGCGCTTGAGAATGACTGTGAAGCTAATATTTCATGGTCATAAAAAAAGCCATTTAGCAATAAATATGGACAACAGTGTCCGTTGCTCAGTGTAAAAAAAAAATGCAAGTGTGCGCCGCCCAGGCCATGGTCCCCACATCCTGTAGCGGGGCTCCTAGGCTGGGATCTTTTGCGGGTTCCTTTCACGGTCAGACTTTTCACGGGCCCCTTCTGTAGTTAATTTATAGCTTGAAAAAGCAAAAAATGATGAGAACTGTCCCGGGCTCCGAGGCTAGAGCCCTGTCAGCCCCCCCCCTTTGTGGGGGCCATGGCCCAGGTACACTAAAGGTTACTACAGGACGGAGCTGTCAAGGCTAGAAAACCAATTATCTACCCAAGCCCTCAACTGGATAGTCTTTCAGCCGGGTAAGCATGCATTACGCCTCCTTTATGTAATTTTGAATAACTGGTTAGAAGAACAATTTAGCGCCAGCTCTGGTCATCTGGTCAAGCACCCGGGACACCAGAATTAGCTTTCATCATCCTTCTTGGCTTGCGGGAGCCGGGGGGAGGGGTTGTCAAAACCGTAGGCCAGATGGTTCAATGCCTCAATGTTAGAGATTCTCTATAACTGGACAGAATTTTAAGCTATTGCTTTGTTAAGAAGTCAAAATGTAATCAAAATATTTTTATCCCCTTTTGTGGCCCTAAAATTGCACTGCGCACCCTTTACACTGCCTAAGTCAATCCCTGCCTTCAACTCTGGCGTGGATCTATGAGGGAGGGGTGGTCACGAAGCGAAATGCGCTTTTCATCAAATTTTCTTAACTTCTATAAGATAATATTGCATTCAGTCAATCCGTTTAAAATTTCCTGTATCAGCGTTTTTGATTAAATAACAGAATTCAGGAAAACTTCAACTAAAAAACGGGAGAAACCGGGCCATTTTTTTTCAAAAAAGTCGGGATGGAGAAACAAATGGAAAAACCGATCATTTCGGAAAATACGGAATATATGGTTTACAATAACATATACAAATACAAAACAATAAATAACATATACAAAATGTGGAATATATGGTCACGTTATTCACACAGCGACTAATTATTAGCAATTTGCGAAATCCCCCTCCCAACAGAGAGCTCCAGATCCGCCCCTGCTTCAGTTCTGGGGGGGGGGGGTTCTCTTAAGCTGATGTCGTTATGCCCGCGTAATAGACCCTCCTCCCGACGTCTTTTAGAGGGCCTATAGACCTTAGGCTACGTAAAGACTACGGGCGCGGTAGCCCAGGTCGATAAGATACTCGCCTAAAGCACCAAAGGATCTTTAGAGGTGTCGCGAGTTCGATACCCGGTTCGTCCAGAGTTAGAAAACTTTCCTGACATAGGAGTACAACAGGAACGGCGACGTGACCGCAGAAAAAATTGCTACCGCAACGACTCCCCCATCGAGGGGTTAGCGCACCAACCACTCGATGAGTATGAAAAAGAAGCCTGCCGTTCGTAATCGGCAATAAATTGTAGGTCCTGGTCTAATTAGCCCTCGCGTGCAGAAAATGACCGTGGTGCGACAAAAATGATCAAACGTAAAGACCACGTCAAAGACTATAAGAGGAAAAAATGCGTGGGGGAAAAAAACTAAGTGGGGAAAAAACGCGCGTGAGCGTGATTCCAACCAGTTTAAAATTTGATTTTTTTCTCTTGAATTTAGTAAAAGTTGCAGAGGATAACTGAACATTTAATGCCTACTACAGCCATGTACTATGCTACTACATACGTGGTCCCCACAAGGGTGGGACTGGGACTGCCAGCATGGCTCCCACAAGGGTGGGGCTGACTCCAGCCCTGGGGGCCCGGCACGATTCTCATCAGTTTTAGTTTTTTTTTACGCTATAAATTCATCATAAAGAGGCCCGTGAAAGCCTGGTCTGGGGGCCCTGCAAAAGATCCCAGCCTAGGGGCCCTGTGCCCGAGTGGCATGGTGGTAAGATGCTCGTCTACCATCGTGAAGGTTGTTGTCAGGGTCCCGGGTTCGAACCCAAGGAAGGATATAGATACAATATTTTCCCAAAACGAACTCGATGCGACCACCGATAGGCAGCACCTTCACTTCCAACCCATCTCACTAATGGCAGTAAATTGCAATATAGCGATATGGCCAGAGTTGGTGTTTGTTGAAGTAGCCTAGGGGCCTTGCTCCACAATGTGGGGCTCATGGCTGGCAGGGCTCCAGCCCGCGGGACAAATTTTATTATTTTTTTCACACACTAAATTCATTACAGAAGGGTCCGTGAAAGATATCAGCCAAGGGGGCCCCTTCTCTAAGATGTGTGGGGGGGGGGGTCATGACTACATGCCTTATTATTTGTTTCAGGAGGGCTTTGATTGGCTGGGAGAAGAAGATGAACCGCTCAGTGGATTTTCGTGGAGGGGTGGTGCAGAGCGAGACACGACAGGAATACTCCTGTGGAGCGAACCTTTCTTGGTGCCCTTGAAGAACGGAGAAGAGGTTCGTTTTTGATTTGTCGATTGTCAACCAACAAGTATGTTTATGTGTCTCTAATGGCGCTCAAAGTAGCCATTGAATAATTCTTGAAACGCGAACTCTTCAGATGTACCAGAATTCATTTGCCTTTATAGGTAGTTGTGCTGCTGATGGATACCCAAGGAGCTTTCGACAGCAAATCTACGGTCAAAGATTGTGCGACTGTTTTCGCTCTCAGCACGATGACCAGTTCTGTGCAGGTGAGTTGCAATTCATTTTCTTACTTTTTTGGTTCCGGATTTACGCTTTGATTGATGAGAATGACTCATTTTGATCACAATGTTTATGGCGAATCTTTGGTAGAAAAAGGTTAACATTATACTGTGTAAATTTGATCTGGACTCCTCCACGAAGCTGGGGCGGAAGAGATTCCGGTAATGGGATGAGTGGTGTACGGCTGCAATACATTCATTCTCAATTTAATCTCAAACAGGAAACAATTTCAACTCTGGAATTTTTCTCTCATTAATTCTGAATTTTAATGAATTCTGAAATTTTTGTCTTTAATTGTCATTGGTAAGTATATGTGGATATTTTTTAACTTTCCCGTATAGTCTGTGGTGATGGTACGAATCTTTGGATGCCGTTTCATCCCCCCTCCCCCAGGAATAGATTAAATCGGGGCTAAGGAGCCCTGAAATCATTTTCGCTCCACCCCCCGCCCCCCCCCCCCATCTGATAAAGGTGGCCTGCTATAAATCACTGTTTTTTTGTGGGATAGGTTAGATCAATGTTTCTTAACCTTTTTCAGCTCATGGCCCCTATGGAACACACTTTTTTCTTGTGGCCCCCTGTCCTATCCAGGCCCCCCCCCTCCTACCATTTACCCAAGATTGAGATACTTTCTATTTTTCTTATTATATGAATGAAATTTTAATAAATCAGATCAATCTGTGGAATCCTGGCTAGGCACGGATTCAAATGGTTGATTATCATCTCTCCCAGGAGTCAAATTATATGGTAAAAACGGTCTATGTGAAATACGGGACGATTCAACGAACCTGCACGATAAATCGACCCTCCGAACACATCAACCGTTGCTCTGGTGGCCAGGGCCGTCTTAAGAGTATCAAGGGCCCCCGGGCCAATTGATTTTTCTGAGGTCCTACCAAACAACTTCTCGAAAATTTCAACCAGATCTCATTTTTGTGAGGCCCCTCTTCACTTGAGGCCCCCCGGGCCGGGCCTGGGTGGGCCCATGCCTTAAGACGGCACTGCTGGTGGCCCTCCACACTCAGCTGGAAGTAACAGCTTACATATGAAAATAATAGTACCAGATCCCATATAGTGCAGCCCCCCTCCTCCATTATAGACATGAAGAGCCCACATAAACCCAAGGGTTAAGACGCCCCTGGTTCTATGGACGGAAATGATGAATTCTGAAAGTAGTAATATTTTTCACTTTTAAAGCTTTTCTCTTCACAGCTCTCTATGACTCCCTTCACCACCTGTCGTGGATTACCTCTCTTCTGATTTTCTCCCGTGCCCCCCCCCCTAGGCGGTATTAGACTCGGAAGTCTGGGGGGGGGCACGGTCATTATTTCAGGGGGGCACGATGAAGATGCCAATTCATATATGCATATATACATTAGATCAGTCAACTTCGCCTTTGACGCTGGGGGGGGGGGCAATGCCACCCACGCCACTCCGTATCTCCGCCCATGCCCCCCCCCCCCAGAATATCCTAGGACCACAAGGGGGCCATATGGCCCCAGGTTGAGAACCACTGGGCTAGATAAGTCAAACGTTGTGCGCTTCATGTGCTGTTTCCTAGATGGAAGCACAAGCGCACATATTTTGAGTCGCTCTTTGGTTACTTTTGAGAAGGATTTTGTCAGGAAGTTTTTTGAGGATCTGGCAACACTGCATTATTGACAAAATATGTCAAGGAAAATCAGATTATTCGAAAGAAGAGGCGCGAAAGCACGGCTCGCTGTTGACAGGTTGTTTGGGCACCATAATGGCGTTTCAAGTCTCGGTTGAAGCCATGAAGAAACTCACGTCACAAACTTGCGTGTAATGTTTTTCTATAATATGTTATAATTTTAGCATTGTTATTAAGTGTTATAACCAGTGCCGTCTCGACGTATGGGACCACCCGGCAACTCAAGAAAAAGGGGGGGGGGCGGGCTCAGAAAAATGAGAACGAATGGAAATTTCCGAGAATTTTCCAGGTAGAGTCTCAGAAAAACCAACTGGCCCGCGGGGGCCAAATGATGCTCTTAAGACGGCCCTGGTTATAACTATTTTCTGTGAGTATTAGTACCTATAGATGGTTTTATGCAAATATTCTTAGATATCAGAGCGAATGTACGGTGTGAAAAATCTCTGCATGCAGTATAAAAATTTTCTGAAAAATGGGGCCACATCAGGGCCGTCTTAAAGGCATCGTGGGCACCCGGGCCAAGTGATTTTTCTGAGGCCCTACCTGACCAATTTTAAAAAATTTCAATCAGTTCTTGTTTTTGTGAGGCCCCTTCTTTTCTGGGGGGATGCCCCTGGGCTGTGTGTTAGGATGGCACTGGGCCACATTTGCCAAAGTGGCATCTGCTATTTATCATAGCACCATTAAAACGGCCTTGGGATAATTTACTGAACAATCAGGCAATCTCCTCCTTCAGTTGAGAAACAAAATGAGCGAAACAACACTCAGTGCCTGTTAATAATTAAATACTTAAATACCCGCCTTTGAAAAGCACCAGTTTAATAATGCATACACATTACAAGTAGATAGATTGCCAGATCTGTTTTGGTTGGAAAACTGTTGTTGGTATAGCAGCGCCATCTGTTGTAAACATGTAAGGAAAGAATAGGGAACAGCTTCGGTATTACGGACACACCAAATTTTTTGCTGTCACCCTGAAGTTTCACTCTTCACAGGCATCCCTATTGTGAATGTGTAACGTGAAAACAAAAAAATGAGGTGGTGATGAAAACCTCTTTCACTTTGCAGTGGGGCTATAATGCTGTTGAGATGCAGTAGGGACACACTTTTTTTTAGATAAATATTTTTTTTAAAAATTTCAAGTTCCGTAGAACGGCCTCATTATCATCAACGGTTCCGCGAGGAACTTTATGTAGGAAACCCCTGCTCTAGGCCATTCACAACACTTGAACACTCTCTAGGCTACTAATATGCTTCCACACTCAAGGCCACACTTTTGGTTGCTCACTAACTTTGCCCTTGCTTGTTAGGTCTCTCTTTTGGTCATTCACATGCTTGTACGCTCTGGGTCACTCTTTTTATTGTTCGCTGAACTGGTCCCCCTCTCTTTCTGTGAGTCACTGTTTTTGGCCAATCATATGCTTGACACACTCTAGGTCATTTTTTTCCTGTTTACTGACTCTGTCATTTGTTCTCTAGGCAGAGGTGGATTTATCCTTTTGCCTCCTATTTCAATCTAATTTTCTTTACCCACTTGGAAAATATTGGTCTAATCTTTGCAAGCCATAAACACCTTGTTGGGGTTTTTTTCTGCAACTTTCTATGAACAAGTTTTCAATGATGTTAGGTATTTAGCACAGTTATTTTAATTACCCCCAAGGGTCGATAAGATACTCGCATAAAGTACCAAAGGATGTTTAGAGGTGTCGCGAGTTCGATACTCGGTTCGTCCTTGTCAGAAAACTTTCCTGACACAGGGGTACAACAAAAAATTGCTACTGCAGGGAGTCCCCCATTGAGGGGTTAGCGCACCAACCTGTTGAGTATAAAAAACAAGCCTGCCGTTCGGAATTGCCAATAAATTGTAAGTTTACGGTCTAATTAGCCCCAGGGTGCAGAAAATGACTGTGGTGCGACAAAAATGAATAAATTAACCCCTAATTTTGTAAATGAATTTATCAAAAATTACCTAGGGTAACTTGTAATCTTAGGTTATGATAATGAAGGCCCTACACAGGACTGCAACTAGGAGGGGAAGGTGTCTAATGTCCCAGGTGCTGGACCAATAAGAAGCACCAAGTTCTAATTTGTTTGAAATTATGAGGAGGTGCCTAAGATATAAATTTTTGCTTCTAGTGGTGGTTCTGGTCTTCAAGGGTGTGAAGGGAATAAAAACTAAAAAAAAAATAAAAGGCTTCAATGAAATATTTTATGCATGTCACGTGTTGTTGAAACACCGAAATCTGATTTCGTGTTGGTGTGTGTGTGTTTACTAAATTAAAGCCAGAGGACATATAATGATTTTTGGATTCAAGTCATCATATCCACCAGCATAGAAAATAAGTTCCAGAAAAGTTACTTTGAGCCGTTTAAAAAAAAAAATGTTATGATCCTAAGAAATTTTGTTAACACCTAAAATCTTCACAGATTTTTCTACTTGTGATATAAGTGTAGTAACATCTAACTGAGATGCAGTAGTGATCATTCACTGATAAAAGATTTTAGTACATTTATAGCGATTATAATGTGTATTATATAATGACATTGACAAGTGAAATATGTATTTTCGAATTGTTTCAGGTCTATAACTTATCTCAAAATATACAAGAAAATGATCTGCAGCATTTACAGGTATTAAACTTTTCCCCCATATTATTGACATTTCAATTAACATCACTGTATTGTTTTTTTTTTCATTTAAATTTTGCTTTGCATGAGTTTTAAAAATACGCAATTTATTTCACTTTGTATTTTAAGTTTTGTAATTTGGCTATGCTATATAAGTTTATTATATATATATAATGTTAGATTATAATTTCTGAGATTTCATAATTACAGTCAAACCTCATTTAAGGCAGATGTAGATCTGAGAAGTGGGGCTTGATTGTCCCTCTCAAAAACCGAATTTGTTTATGGGGATGTATATGGGGAAAATTTGTCTGTCCTGCAAAATCCAGGATGATCCAATGCTCCTACAGAACAAATCGCTTCTCTGACATATCACTCCATTTATAGTTGAAGATGTCTGCCTCTGATCAATTTGCAGCTGAAGATTAAGCAAACAAAGCCTGCCTTGGCTTCGTTTGAAGCTAAAGATGCCTGCTTTCACTGCATTTGCAGCAGAAGATGTCTGTCTTCACTCTATTTGCATTGGTATTGGTGTCCAAAATTTTCCATGTGTGTTTGCTAAACTAAAGAAGCCAGAGAACATACAATGATTTTGGATTCAAGCCATCGTATCTACTAGCATAGAAAAGAGTGATTAAGTTCCAGAGTTATTTTGAGCCATTTGAAAAAAAAAAAGTGTTATGATTCTAAGAAATTTTGCTAACACTTAAAATTTTCACAAATTTTTCTACTTTTGATATAAGTATTGTAACATCTTTGATTTTTCTTGCTAACCAACAAAATCATGTGGGGTGTACATGATGAAAGTTTCCTTATTCTGAGCTATCTACGACCATGTATCTATTCATCAGAAAATTATGAAACTTTAGGTATGTTCTAATGAACATTTCATTATTTTCGAGGAAGACATGAACCCTTTCCATGTTGGTTGGAAACTAATTCAGAAACTAACGCTGCTGAGATTTTTTGATTCCTGCAATGGACCCTTATCTCTAAATTAACTGTGATGACTTCAGATGAATCTCCCCTTTCGTTGATTGATTAACGTTCTATCACATATACCACATATATATGTATAAAGCTATTTCATGAAATATAATCAAGAAAAATATCTAATTCGACTTTTTGTTATTTAGTTATTCACAGAATATGGAAGGCTGGCCTTGGAAGACACTAGAGAACGACCATTTCAGGTAGATAACTAATTAAATTCGAAGGAATTTCTTGAGTTTTATCAGTGATGTAGTAGTGTCCGTGGGATGCAAATTGCATAAAATTCTTCATTTTTGCTGTTAAAAATATATATAATTCTTTTTTCTTGCAACTTTATATCATTGGGTAACTGATCATTAATCTTCTCAGCAGCACTGACGAGATATCTCACCTTACTTGATGCTTTGTATTTAGCAATTATGAGATACCTCACTTCCTTTTAAAACCCTCTTTTGGCAGTGATGAGCCCAGATACTGGGTTGTGTTTTTTTTCCCTCTTCAAAGCATGTTTTCCATCCCCAACCTGTTAGATCAACTGCTAGTGGGCAGAGCCAGCTTCTGTTCTCATTTTGATAACAGAAAAGGGAGAGACTGTGTTCAAAGTGTGTGTATAAAATAGTATACTTTGCTAGGAATATGCGTGCAGTATTCATAATAGAAAAAAGTAGAGTATTTCTCTTTCCCTTGTTTTTTTTAATTACAGTAACACGCCCTCCGAACGAACACTCCTCAGGTGCGGTCACCTCTCTTTTACGGCCAAATAATAACTTCCCAGTGTATAATAAAAGTATGCATTTCAAACCCCTGATTAACGGTTACCTCTTTTGCAGATGAATTTTTTTTGTCCCACCAGTATCTACAAAGCAGGTTTTACTGTATTATTACTCTCAGAGTTGGAGGGGGGGAAAGCACCAGAACCTGTTCATCATGAGTTTGGGCCCTGGGAAAGCATAAATTTCAGGGGGCGCCCCCCCCCCCTATATATAATGCTCTTTGATGTTATATTGTCTGAGTTATGAATATCTGTTCTGCAGGTGCTGCCATCTGTCTTCCATGTTCAGAAGTGAAAATTGCATGACATCATGCAAAAAAATTATGTACAATTGTAATCAAAATAAATTCTTATGTGAAAACTTTGGCATTAGCTTACTCGGCTCTTTCGTGATGGTATTAAATTTTGCATTTGAAAATTCAACAAGATGAGAAACTAAAAAATATGCAGAACAAACTCATAATTTTTGACTTTAAAAATAAACATTATGAAAATATAAATAGACAATACATAAAGATGGACCCATTTTGTCCCAACTAGTGCATATTTTAGTGAAAAGACGCAATTAGATATTATTTGTGAATCAAAATTATTAACAATTATAATACATCTTTACACTTAATGAAAAAGCGTGAATTGCTGTCAGGTATTTATTTGATAAGATGGAGTATCAAATTTGTGTGTGGGTCAAAACAGTCAATCAAATTGGTTTTTTTCTTGCCTTCATTGCTACAGTCTCTAATTAGATCGTCATATTGTAAATTTGAAGAGTAGTTTCACTTTCAAATGAAAGTTCCACAAGTTTGTCTGGACCCAGTATGGTGCTTGGGGAAGACTTCAGTCTTTTCAAGAGGGAAAAACTTTGCTCACTTGAACAATTGCTTATGGCAGGGGTTCTCAAACTTTTTTCACCCATGGTGCCCCTTTTCCCCTATTCAATGCTTATGCGCAAGTTTCGCTGGCTTTCCAGAGCTGTTTAACAAATAATATTTTCAAAAAACCTTTGTCAGGGGCGCCGTTTGAGCCACACAGTTTGAGAACCCCTGGCTTATGGGAATAGTCAAAACATTTTTAGAGCAGTCTCAATATTTGGGAACGTTACTCAGGGTTATGCAACTTTTGTAAAATTTCACTAGGGTTTTCCCATTTCCTCTTTAATTGGCAAAAATGGCTGAAATTCATCAGCAAAATCATCACCCAAATTAGTATTATGACATTACTGGAACACTTGGGCTTTGTGAAAGACTTCATCTGTTTTGCAATTTAAGAAAGAAAAATTTTCCAAAACACATTGATATTGTTACTTTTCTAGCTGTCAGTTACAATATCAATGCATCACATAATACAAAATGGCATGATGCTCTAAAATTGTCTCTAGGAGAAAGATCTACAGAAGCAGTATCCCCATCTTCAAGGAACCTTCTGGTTCTAGGTGTTTTTTTGTGGTATCATACATTGCATTAGGAATTGGAGATGGGACGAATATTCAGTTGGTGTTTGGTCTATTCAGCCCTTTTGCCAAATATTCGGTTCCCCCGAATATCTATGTAAGTCTAAGCACGACAAACTAATTAAAAAAATTATATTAATAACAATTTTTTGCATAAATTGAACATTTGCTGATTATATTTTATTGTGTTGTGTGTGTATCCTTTTGTGTGCAAGAGGTTATGTCAGGGTACATTTCTAGGATAAGCAAAATATGAAACTGAAAATAGAATTCTATTGCAATAATCTGGAAGTGAGCATGAACAAATGATTCTTTTGTTACACAAGTTCACTAACTGAAGGATGTACATAGACAAGAAATGTATTGAACTACTGAAAGGAGCAAAGAACATCTAGAGCTGAAAAATAAGTTACAAATTTTATGATGCATTAATACTTGAGAGTAAATGATGGTTGACATTTTCTTAATTAGATGTGAAATTGCAACATGAGTGTTGGAAAAAAAAATTGATTCTGTAAGTACAGTGATATCTCGGCTAACGAACACTTCAGCATTCAAATTTTTTGTCTAATGAAGATTGTTTTGTGATTTTTCTGTCTCTGCTGATGAATACGGATTCAGCTAACGAACGTTTTTGATGATATGAATGCACACACTAACATAAAATAGCTGTGAGCTGAATTTTCACACAAAACATCAGAATCACTGTCACTAGAGCCCGATTAACTCATGTCCACCCCGGAATCTTTTTTCAGATGTACCTTCTTTTTCTGAAATTCTTTGAACCATTTGAGATAAAATTAAAGATTCAGCCAAAATAGAAAATGCATTTAAAAAAAGGAGTGGGGAAGCCCTTGTTTTTATAGTGTGCTCTTTCAGTGCATTACTCTTAGCATGAAACTGAACAGTGAGGATATGAGAAATGATCTGACCAAATCGCAAATGGATGGGGAGAACTATAAGAACTCGATTCTGGAACGAATTATCTTCAGTAGCCGAGGTATCACTGTATCTATATAATCTATAAAAATCTTTCAGTTACCAGTTTTTTAATATTTAAATAATAAATTGCATAATTAAAATTAAACATTGATCATTAAATTACAGGTGATTTTATTTTCAATTAAAAACTGAAATTTTATTCATAATTTTGATTGATTTTAAGGAAATTGATATTCTGCTGTCAAATATTCGGTATTTGGCCAAATCACTATTTGTCCCATCCCAATTAGGAATGAGTGACCTCGCTACTTCATCAAACATATTAAAATGCTTTCTGTTTTCTATTAAAACTAAAATATAAAAGGCAAAAATTTTTCAGACCCCTAAAAATTAGTGCCCCATTTGCCCATGCGATAAACAGGCCCTGGGGAGCACTATCATCTGCATGAAATCAGGAGTCTTCTTGAAAAAAAGATGTGATATTGGAGGATTTATAGAGGGTTTGGCGATTTCCACAGTTATAACGTGGATCAAGGAAATTTTGGAATTGTGGAAAAGGTTAAGGTATTTCATCAAACTCAATATTAGAATTTATTGGTTTATATTGAATATAAACCTATATTCAAACTGAATATAGGTTTATTCAGGGTTATTAAATATGTAATTAACGTAACCAAGCAATCCAATTATGTATTATATACTTCAAAATATTCCAGATGCAATATTGCACAAAGAAAAAATGCATTACAAACATCTGAAGGTCACCTGCTGTCAGATATCATACATTGTCATCTCATATACTTGTTTTGTTTATGTCCATTCTGTATACAAGGTAGAAACTTGGGGAGGTCCAGCTGGTATGATAAGACCTGCATCAGACCAGGTGAGGGATGGGAGGTCTGTCAAATTCACTCTTTGTTCATTAAAAGTTACATGAAGAGGGCTGTTGCTGTAGGCGACAGAGCACATTTTTGTTTATTGTTGCAACCCCGGCTGTATAAATATATTTTGTTACATTTCTCAGTGAAATATATATCCATCATAAAATGATTCATTATTATTTGTTCGGCTTTAATTCTTTTTTAGAAATTGGTGTTTCTCGTTAGAGATTGGAGCTATCCGTATGAAGCTGATTATGGAGTGAAAGGTGGAAAGAAAATATTAGAAAGGAGACTAGAAGTAATCTATTTTTAAGTATTATTATTAGAACAAAGTATGCTCAAATTCTATGATTATTCTATGATTACGAAAGTGCTAATTGAGATAGATTGTTTTCTGATACTTACCTGTGTATCACACGTATTTAATTATTTTTTTGTGATAGTAAATTAAATAGTTTTTGCCATAACTCGTATTTCAATCCCCTCTTGTATTTCAATAGTTATCTCACAGACAGCATCCAGAGCTTCAACAGTTACGAAAGCATATTCGCTCTTGTTTTGCTGACATCTCATGTTTTCTACTTCCTCATCCTGGTTTGAAAGTTGCCACAAATCCTCATTTTGATGGGAGATTATCAGGTACGCATTTATTATTATTTTTTTCAAATAAGCTTGGTCGAGTAGAGCTGTGTTATATGATTGTGTCATGGAATTTGTAGGTTGTTTTTTTGTTGCACAAGTAAATTATTTTATTTCAGTATTTTTATTTTATTGTACTTTTCAAGTATATAAATATTGAAAATTCTAAAACAAATGTAATTGTCAGATTTTAAGATCACTGTATTTTATGGTTTCAATGATATTACTAATCAATGTGTTAGTAGTACAAGGAATGAAAACTTTTATACAGAATCAAACCAAAACATATTATTTGCTTAATAAATACTAATTTAGGTAGCATATATTTCATTTCCACAATAGCTGCATTGAAGACAAAATGTATATCATAGTTGAACAAGAGACTAGAGGTATCAGGTTCCAATTGAAATTTTTTTTATGGAGAGCTTTGTTTTGAGAAACAGGATCAGAGGAAACCTTCTGCTTAGTTGTCAAATTTTAAATAATTGATGAATACATTTTGCATTACTTTTTACATGTTAACAGCATGTATTTAGCTTTCAACGTGAAATTTTATTCTCGTATCAAGATAATGTATTTTTCCTCATTTTCAGTCCTTTTCCCTCCATCCTTCCCTGAGAGGTCTCAATTCATTAGTTCAGAATCACCTTTTTCAAATTATTTTCCTCCTTTGTTTTTTCTAAGAAGTTTCAAATAGTTCTTTAGCCTTTGCTAGAAGAACGAGAACCACAGTGGATTGAATAAAATAAATTGTAAAACATTTTGGCTTTAATTTTAAAGCGTTAAATTAAAACTCATGTAACATATGATTTGTTTTACAGATATTGAGGGCAATTTTAGAGATTGCTTAAGGATTCTAGTTCCTCTTTTGCTGTCATCCGAAAATCTTATACTAAAAGAAGTTAATGGGAAAAAGATCACATGTCGAGAGTTGGTGGAATATTTCAAGGTTTGCTTTTGCAAGTAGAGATCAATATCATCTTTTTTTAAAAATCAGTTTTTTTTTTCAATACCGCATCTTGTCTTTTTTTCTTAACTACTCACAAGTTTTTTTTATCTTATTATTTTGCTTTCCTATATTCTTGGAAAAAAAAATATTGTTGTAGAAGTTCTCTTGCAACTATATGTGGAAACTTCTACAACTTCTTGATGAGGCACCAAAGTTTGGTGATGACTGTCTTGAAATATTGAATCGATGTTAACAGCATTTTTGGTTTTTAACAGCAAGTATAACCATTCCATTTTAAAAAGAATAGCTTTGACACCATAAATATGTTATTGTTTTAAGTTTTTAAAATTTTACTGATCTGCATCATAACTCCCACAGTGGGAATCACTAAACCTTCTAAAAATTGCTACTTGTTTTCAAGAATATTTTTTCCTATCTTGTGCAGTGATAAATGCCCCCCCCCCTCCCCTCTCCGAAATCGGGAATTATAATAATAAATACTCTATTTTCCATCACTTATTCTGTATGCACATTCCCATTCCTACACTACTCTGGAAAGATGGGGGAAAAAACAGCCACTCTCTTATGTTATCTAACTTTGAACAAAAGCTGACTGCACCCATTGGCAGTTGATTGATGGTTGGGGGGGGGGGAGAAGAAAACATGTTATCAGGCAAAGCTCTCTGTACAGAGCTAGCTGGAATCTGGATTGGCGTGATCAGAGGGTTTTAAGAAGACAAGATATATCTGGATTGCCACTGTAAGAATTGAAAGCCTGAAACATGGCATAACAGCCCGAAAAATACGGATACTCTTATTAACAAAATTTTGTTGTAAAATCATCAAATTTTGCTGTGATGTGGGTCATCAAAATCATATTTGCCCCCTCCCCACAAAAATTATAGTTTAAACCTTTGGGTTTTACCACTTGGGGGGGTTACCCATTTCATGGCCCCCACATCCTAGAGTAGGGCCCCTAGGCTGTAAGATCAGTTGTGGCCCAGGCTCTGTCCCATTAAGGATATAAGCCTTTTACCCTGAGGGGTTGGACCACGCTGGAGAGATATCGGGGCCCCTAGGCTGGAACATTTTGCGTGCCCCCAGACCAGACTTTTCACGGGCCCTTCAATAGCGAATTTATATCATGAAAAAACAAAAAATTATGAGAATCATCTCCTGAGCCCCAGATATGGAGCCCTGTCAGCCCCACCCTTGCAGGGGCCATGAACAATTGATTCATATACAAACACTATCAATTCGTTAGGAATTCCCCAGACGAGTCTGTAGAGGTGTACGTGCAATTACATAGTAGTAGCACAGTCTGGCCATGAACAATTGATTCATATACAAACACTATCAATTCGTTAGGAATTCCCCAGACGAGTCTGTAGAGGTGTACGTGCAATTACATAGTAGTAGCACAGTCTGGCCATGAACAATTGATTCATATACAAACACTATCAATTCGTTAGGAATTCCCCAGACGAGTCTGTAGAGGTGTACGTGCAATTACATAGTAGTAGCACATAGAAATGTCTTGCTCACTGTGACAAGACTTCATATTTTCCCATAACTGAAAAAAAGCTGATAGTTGTTCACCATCAAAAGATATTGAACTTAAAATTAAATTTCAAATTTAGTTTCTTTCCCTGGACAATAATTGATTGGAACAATCTCCCATCAGACATTATTGATTGTACAACAGTTTTGGGTTTCATTTGAAACATCAACCGTCTCTTCTGTCAAATTTCACCACCGCATTCCCTTGCAGAGCCTTAGCTAGCCATTCCTGTGCCTTATGCAAAAGAATTTGAATTTAGGCCTCTTCTGGCCCATTTTTGGGCCCCCCTTCCAAGTGGGGCCTGTGCGGGTGCACCTGCCCAGTTCTCTTGTATAGGCCTCATTCAAACAATATTGAAATAAATCTGGAGGTGTTTAGTCATAAAAACACATGTTTAAACACAGAACCAAGAGCCAGCATATTTTTCTTGAATGAATAATCATATGTCACTGTCACTGATGATTTGTTTTACCTCAGCGAGTAGTATAACTACCAACTACGGGAATTGATTAGAATTTTAATTGGTTAATCAAAAATTGTAATAAATTAATAGTTATTAATCAAATTTTAATAGAATATTTTCAAACTTCATTAACTTATTAGTTACCTTTTTTATTAATTGATGCTACAAAAATATTTTCATTCATTTCACTCACCTATTTGCTATATTAAAAAAAATCACAAAACTTGTTATGTATTTTGATACGCTATGGGTGTTGTCTTCGGAGGATAAAAAATAGCATGCTGACCGAGGGTCCCACTTGGATTGATTACCAAAAATTTTAGATTTGGTATCCCCCATGCTGGAAACTTTGATTCAAATATTTTTAAATATAGTCACTTATCTGAAATTTTTGTGGTGTAATTTTGTTTTTGTATATCTAGGAAAATAATTTAAGGCATCTCAAATTATGTTTTGTGAAAATCAGTTTCGTCAAATAAATCAAGTGAATTTATAAACTTTTAATGAAAATTTTAATCAAATTGATCCAGTATATCAACTCAACTAAAGTTTTTAACTGTGTTTAACTGATCCGATTAATTGGACCACCCTAATACTAACTGATAAGTTGATCTCAGGTAATTGAATCTAATTATCTTAATTTTCTACCTGTAATCCACAAATGAAAATTTTGCTACTTTGAAGAAAAAAAAACTTGACACACTTGACTTAACACATGCTTGAGAAATTACCTAATTTGAAGAAAAGTCCTGTTGTGAATCTGCACTTGCATATAATTCTCTAATGAAGTATTGTAACATGGAAGTTCCACATCATGAACATAATGTGCGTTATAAAAATACTATTAACTTCTGCATTTTCAAATTTAGATTTATACAAAATATAACAAACAAATACAATGAAGATTTACTCAAAATCCAAAACAAATCCACTAATTCTTCATTTAAATTAATTAATTTATTTTATTCTTCATTATCAAGGGATATAGATTGCACTGCTTAATGTTAATTTTTGCTGTACAAACAGCATTAAAAAAAATTTTTTTTTGCTACTTTTTTCTGGCAACTCTCACCAAATCATGTACTTTTGCATTTATTTAATGCATAGAAATATGCATTAAATAAATGCAAATTTCTATGCATCTGTCCACCTTTTGAAAAGTATGCTTGCCATAGGGCATAAGTTTGTGCTTTTTCTAATTGTTGTTTGTTTTGTTTTGACTTTATTTTTAATGTGGTAATTTTTCAATACTACTATCAAGAAGCTTTTTAGTACAGTAAAACCTCTCCTTTATGAACGCCAACGGGACAAAAATTTTTTTGTCAGTAAAAGAGGGGTGAAGGAGACCACATCTGAGGGGTGACCATTAAGAGAGGTTTAACTATCTTGGAATTATCATTCCGGTAGTGATCTGTATCACCACTAATAAAATATCAAAGAGTAGAAAGTTGGTTGTTTTTTTTGTTACTTCTAATCACTCCCGTAAAAGTTATCTTAGAAAAATTATTCTTTGTGGATTATTTTTTAAAACAATTATCTTATTCCAAACTCTCAGGAAAAAAAATTGACAGATAATATGTAATGGTTTATAATCCACACTAAGTTCAGAGGATTTTTTTAACACATGATCTGCAGATAATAATTACAGTTTTTGTTAATTTAATATATAAATTCAGTATGCTAACTCTTCAGCCACATTATTATGATACATCTCATGTCATTATTTGAGAAGAGTATAAAACAAGAAAAAATTAATATATTTTTTAATAGTTTATATTGACTTTATGATAATAGAAATTTGAAACTTCAGTACTCTCAGTTTTCTTCTTTCTAATGTTCTAAGTTATTTTTTTCCCTCTCTCCATCTTTACAGGCATATGTGAAAATCTTTGAAGGAGGAGAACTTCCAGAACCAAAAACCATGCTTGTGGTGAGTTACGTGCAAAATTATTCTTTTTTTTTCTCATCTTTTAATATCATACTGAAGGAAAGTGCTTTATTTTTAATAATACAATGCCAAAGCTTTATATTATCAGATGTCATTTTGGAAACCAGTTCTGTTCTATCTGCTGGTTTGAGTTGCAAATGTTTCTTTGTTTGAATACTTGGGAGCTGGGACTGGATGTTGTTGCCCTAATAAAATCTTAAAAATGCCCTGAAAATTATTTAATGCCCAAAAAAAAAAAGACCAAAAATACCATAAAAATAACTAAACACAGTTCTTGAAAAGTTGATTATGTTTGAAAGTGGAAAGAAAAACAATTTGATAGCATCAAAATCATGTAAAGTTTTTGTTAATGTTCAGATTTTATCAAAAATTACCAGTAGAGTTTTTATGATGTACAAGTTATAATTCATGAGTCAGTTAGGAATGCTGGCGTACTGTGTGTGTGGGTCAGGTAGCGTTTTCTTGCTGTAAAAAATAAATCCCCGCCTGAGAAAATCCTGTGTATAGTTAGGAAGCCAGTAAACCATAATTTTTTTTCTATTTTCCAAAAAATTCATTCACATTTTTTCATATGTGCCCTACACCAAAGCTGAATGTTTTGCATTGAACCATCAGCTGACTAAAAATGTTCTGCAATAAAAATCGCCTTAATGTATTTTTCTACACATAAAAGTTCTTTTCTTAAGAGTCTTCCTGAAATTGTTCTGCAGCAACACTGATACGTCACAGTTTTTGCATGTTCTTCTTTGAGGATTGCTCAATGCAATTAGTACTTGTATTAATTTTTCAATCCTCCTCATTGTCAAAAAAATTAAAAAAGGGAAAAAATATCCTGAAAATTTTAAAAAATGCCCTGAAAGAAAAAAAGATGCAAAGACATGCAAATTTTACCAGTATCTGGCCTTGCTTATGAGAGATGCAAAACTAGAGATGAAAAATGAAGGATTTTAACAATACTTTTTTTTTTGCTTTTCTTTGCAAAAGAAAAATTGTGCATGATCTATTCCTTTGTGATCATGTTATTATGCTAATGATTTTTGTTTTAAGTTCACATCATTCATAATTTATCCATCCTGCAAGAACAAATAATAAGTATAATTATATTTTGATATGTTAAAAGAAAATAAACGTATTGCAGGGCATATTTAGGTGTATAAATACCAAAAACATTCAAGCATGACATTTTTGAAATTATTACATTGTTCAAATTCAACCGGTGTTTTTTACATATGCAATTATATAAGAGTGTTCCCACACTTTAGCCTGAATATTAAAATGTGCCTGAATTTATTGCTCTGTTTCTAAATTAATTTATTATCTCAGGCTACTGCTGAAGCGAACAACTTATCTGCTGTGACAAGTGCTAAAGAACATTATACGTCAGCAATGGAAAGAGTTAGTTCTGTTTTCTTTATTTTAAAATTGATTATCATGCTTGCTTTTTGATGCTGGAAAGTGATCGCAATGTACTACAAAAAATGTATTTTTATTGGAATTTATCATATTTATTTTAAAAATCGATACAGCTTTGTGAAGAAAAACTCTTGTTAGAATACTTTACCCATTAAAAAAAATTTTATTACATAAATAATCAGAGTTTTTAAACTTTTTTAAGTGCTGGGTTCTGTCAAATTTTTTATTCGTATCACTTGTACAGCCAATTCCTTTGTATAGCCAAAATTTGTATCCTGTTTTCTGGACACTTCTCAAATGTTATTTTTGGTTCATTTTTTTCATCTCTCTTTCTCAGCAGTTCCCAAATACTTTTGGTCATGGACCCCCTCCATTTAAAGCAGCAGAAACTACAATCATCTTTCAACAAGAATGTTCTAGAATAATGTAGAATCCAGTACTAGCAAATGTGATGAATAAGATACAAATTTATATGTATTTTTTCAGCTTGGGATTAATTTGTTGTATAATTATACAAATGGGCTGTGGTGGATCCCTTAGGGTCCAGGCACCCCCAATCGAGAAACACTGCTATATATCATTCTCTCCCTCCTATGCCACAAACATGAATGTGCAAGTGGGTCCATCTTTATGGATTCATTAGATGGATTTATATTTAGATGGATATTTTTCGATTACTTATTTTGTTGTCTAAGTTTAGCCAGAAACATGAATGTGTATTCTTATCGAAGCAAATGTTACAAAACATTTTTTAAGAAAATGACATCTTGTAGAGCAGCGGTTCTCAACCGGTGCTCCTTGTGCACCACCCTTCAGGGGCTCCGCGACGACTCGAGGAAAATAAAATGAATCAGTAAATTTGATAGATAAGTAAGTAAGAGAGGCCTACAAGATTCTGCCATAAAAATTATGTACATAAAAGAGTTCCTCGAGTCAAACAGGGCTCCGCCATAGAAATTATATACTGAAAATTGCTCCGCGAGTCAAAAAAAGGTTGAGAACCGCTGTCATAGAGTAATATGGGCAGATTAAACATTCAAATGTCATTTCTCAAGTTTTTAAAATTGGTACATTTATGTCAACTGTTACTAAAATTTTAAAGGGCGTGAGTATATTATATATTCCAGTATTGTTCTTTCACAGCTTTGCGGAGGTGATAGACCATATATCAGACCCAATCATTTGGATCTTCATCATAATCATCTAAAGAATGAAGCGGTACTTCTGTTCAACTGTACGCGCAAGATGGGTGGTGAAGAATTTTCAAAGCAGTATTTGGAAAAACTCAAAGAAGTGAGTGAAAACTCCCATGAGTTCTGAACAATTTAATTTATCGGATCATAGTTAAAGTTATTCATTTTTATTTTTGTGTCTTAAAATAATATAACTTGTGTTTTTTTAAATATAAATGATCCTTAGACATAATTTTTTCTATCTTTTTTTCTGATTTTCAATTGAAGTTTTTGGATTCAGTTCTTCATGAGAAGTTAATTTGAATCAAAAGAGAAATATCTTCGATTGTTGAGATGTCACCTGTATTTATAAAAGCATCGCACATATATGAATTGAGATTTTTGTTTTTGAATGGAAAATTTTTTATTGTATGTGAAAATTCTCTACCTTTATACTTCTCAGAAATATTTTAATTCATTGTTAAAATCGCTATTTTCATTCAAATGTCTTCATCAAGTAATCATCAATATGGGGACGTCTTTGTCTTTATGTACTGTCTTTGAGTTTTAGGAATATTAGAGATAAAATATACGTTGGAGCCAGGTGGCACTCAGACTATATCACCTTACGGCAATATCGGCCACTGCCCTTATGGAGATTGGTATCTACCTTTACCTTTATAACCTTGGTGCCTACCTTACCTTAAAGGGTACAATACCTTTCATTCGAGAAATATTAAAATAACAAGTAATCATCAAAACTATGTATGAAGTTGATCCATTACCAATATAAACATTTGTATAAAGAATCATTAAAAGGACATTAATTATCTAATGGTGTAATGATATAAGTCACTCAATAGTGTACTCAAAAAGGTCTCTCCGCATTCTCCCAAAGTGGTCCTATTTTCTGGGGCTTATTTAGTCTTAGATTGGAGTATGCGTTCGGTTTTAGAGACCATATTTACAGAGGGACATTGACTTAATTGAGGGGGTACAGAGAGCCATGTACTCAAGCCATGTGTGCTGTTGATGACACACTGGGGTTAAGCAGAGATTAGATTTTTTGAAATATTTTCATTGGAAGAGTATAAGTGTCGCGGATAGGATCAAAGGGTTTAAAAATTTCAATGGGATGAATAAAATGGACCATGAGTTATTAATACATTGCCAATCAACTGCTTCGACAAAAGGACACCAGTATCGATTGGTAAGGGGCAATTCTCTAGGTTGTGGTGTCACAGGGAGTTTTTCTCTAATAGGGTTGTTGATAAATGGAATAGCTTGCCTCTGGGGATCATGAATTCTAACATGACTGACACGTTTAAAAAAAATATAAACATATTGGGATAAAATCTAGAAGCTATCCATACTTCGATGAAGCAACCAGAATATTTTGTGGGCAGTATGTGCATTTATATTTTACCATAATTATTGGTTTTTATTGCTCTTATTGGGTTGCTGTATCTTTTTTTTTCTCTTTGGATATATTCGACAATCATATTTTTATGGGAACTTTTTTTTCGCCATCCGATTGGGCATTTTGTCTGTTGTGGCCTTCGTATTTGCATATAAAAACCATCCATGATAGTAGAGCATATTGTCATGCTGGTTGAATTACAAATTTCTTCCAAAAATCTAATTAAAGAGGGTATAAACAACACTTTGTCAGGGTCGGGTAAAAACACTTTGTAGAAATTTTTTTTTTGATAATGAGGTAGGGGTGCCATCTTGTAGCATTCAAAGTGTACTATCCCCACGTGCATTCATTTTTGGGAAAAACGACTCTAAAGCCATAAAAAAAAGGGGAGAAAGTTTTGGTACACTGGAGAAAAACCACTTTATTCCACGCATTCAAATTCGTTTTTCTCAAAATCTAATTTTTTTTTGTAAAGTGGTTTTACTCCCGGGCCCAGAGGTGGATTTAACGATGAGTGCACCCCAAAAAATCCTAACTTTGCACTTTTTTCTAACTTAAGGGGCCCAATATTTTCTTCTGTTTTCTGTGTCCATGGCCTCAACCGACTTGAATCTGCCGCTGACAGAACCCTTTACTTTGAAATCATATATATGAATTTTGAGTGATTGTTGGTAGCCAAAAAATAATAGTAGATTGTTAGTAGTAAAAAAATAATTGTAGTCAGTTTAGTTGATAAATATAATACTTAACCATACATGCACCTCGTACTCATTCCCCTTCAGAATTTCTAACAAATCGGTGTGTAAAATATGCAATAGTACATCTGAATTTGTTATCATTATGTCATGGAATCATCAAATTGTGGGACATGGAATTACAAGACACTTGTGACATTACTGATCCCACAAATAAATGTTTCATTTTAGAATAACTAAACAATATTAACATGTTTTCAAAAAACTGCAATGGGGATCTTTCAAATATATCTATAATTTTTATTTAAAAAAATTCCTTTTTTTTAATGAATCTCACTAAAAACGTTTCCGAAAAAAAAATTGTTATGAAACAACGTAAGCTGGAAAATGTGTGAAACGGAAAATCTCAATGATAATTAGTTACTGTACTTGAAGAATTTTTGTTTGTTTATTTTTTCAAACTCAAACAAACTGTTTAATTTTTTTTCCAAGGAGTTGGATGTTGTCTTTGTTACATATCAGAAGCAAAATGATGGAAAAAACATATTTGCTGCGGCCAAGACACCTGCCACACTGTTTGCTGTAGTTATGATGCTGTATTTTTTGTCAGCTGTGTTCGGGCTTATTGGAATGTATGCCTTGTCCAATTTTTTGAATCTCTTTATGGGTGTAGGTCTCTTAACGTTATGCCTCTGGGCATACATAAGGTAAGCATAATTGATCAACTGATCTAAATAAACTGTATATAAAACAAATAATTAAGGTACACTGATGTAAGTGGAACTGCTTTTTTTATTGGTGCAAATTCAACCTAGCACCTTTGTTGGAGAAGTCAACAAAACTTCTTGAAAATATGGGAGTAGAGTTTTCAAATCATTCTTTTTTAGGGCAAATGTTTTAAACTTATTTTCTGCAGTGTTCTTTTTTCGAGATTAAATGGGGCAAGTTGAACATATGACTAATTGTACTTTATGAATCATTTATAATCATTTTGTGAATGATTTTAAACATAATTCATAAGTTTAAACAAAGGGAAAAAATTCATTTTAACTAACCATAAAAATCCTAAACATTTTATTATTATGGTGTACAAAGCTAATAGCAACCTTAGTATGCAGAAAACTCATAAGGTTGATTGACAACTTTGGTATGTAGAAAGCCACAATGTACTCCCCACCCTCTATAAATATGAACTGACATTGTATGAGGTAAATGAGATGGGAAATGTTACTTTCCCCAGACTATCAAACAGGGTTTAAGCTAGATAAAAAATTCCTTTAGCAAAAAAGCAAAAATGACGGGAAAAGCTTTAGCGCAATGCTAATGATTTATGGTTGAATGTCTTCTTGTCTCGTACCTCCTGTACGCATTTTTGCGAAAGTGGCTTCCACTTCTTTTGCATTCTAAGTTTTTCTTTTGCATTTTGCGAAAAATGCAACCGTAGCTTAAACCTTGCTATCAAACTTGAGAGGTGAAGGAAATGACAGAACATCGTCACTTCTAATCGTAACATTGTCTTGAATGCTGAGCTATTGAAAACTTAGATGTAGTGCCACTTCTTGATCCAAATTTTGCTTGCTAACAAGTTTTAACTTTGGTTGGTTGTCCAACAAATATCTTTGCTGACTTTCCATTTGTAGGTATATTTAAGATATTTGACAAGAACCTAGTCACCAACCTTTACCTCTAGAATGGCTTTCAACACTATGAAGTTTTGGTGTTCCTCTCATAATTCCTACTTTTCCTGAAAAATATCATAATTATATTATATTAAATTAATGGATTAAATAATAAGAAAGGAGGAACTTGACACCAAAATATCAATATTAGATAATTTGAACTTTAAAATAGTTAAAAATTATATTAAACATCACAAATTTAACTTCTCCATATGTTAATGTATATCACATAAATATATATATTTTCAAATGTTATAGTATATCACATAAATATATATATTTTCAAATGTTATAGTATATCACATAAATATATATATTTTCCCATAAAATTGTAGATGATTGTTATAACATTATTAAAAGAATTGATTCAACTATATAATTAGAAGGTTGTTAAAATGAAAATTGTAAGTTTTGAATTAAACTTGAAAAAAAATTGTATTGAGACCATGGCCCTCACAAGGGTGGGCTGACAGGACTCCAGCATGTTGGCTCAGGACCATTCTTACAGTTTTTGTTTTTTGCACTATAAATTTACTGTAGAAAGGACCCTTGAAAAATCTGGCAAAAGATCCCAGCCTAGGGGCCCTGATGCAGGATGTGAGGGTCATAATTGAGACATACAATAGAAAAATTTTTCTGGTTCCAAAAATAATGTCAAAGTCTTTGATATTTTCAATTTATCTGTAGCTTGTTAAATATGGAAATAAATTCAAATGATTTGCCATTCTTTGTTCGCTTTTTTTATTAGTTTAAATAATTCTCATTATGTTAGCTGGGAAAAGCAAAGAAATTGTCATGTGATTAAAAAACTATTTTTTGCAACCAATTCAATTAACTTGTGTAAATTGTTATTCCTTGATGAACAGTCAAAAACATTTACTTCTCTACAGGTATAGTGGTGATATGAGAGAAATTGGCACACAGATAGATATTCTGGCTTTTTCGCTGTGGCAAAATGTAAGTTTGCATATTTATCCCTATCTATACTTACGGTAACTTCAAGTATTATAATTGAAGATCAGGGTTATTGTATAACTGGTATCTTTTAAAATGCTGATAGAATTTTTCTGTTATTTGGTGTAGATAAATATTAAATTGTATGCTATTCAGATATTAAAATTTAACCATAAAAAAGTTCTGTGGAGCTTTGGCTTACAAGCGTAATTTTTTCTGTGAGTGTGTGCATAATCCAAATCACTCACATGTCAAAACAAATTTTTCTATTGGAAATAATGGAAACTTGGACGATTTGTTCCACTATTATTCAAAATGGTGGATAAAAATGGCATTTAATCAATAATACGACCCAATAACAGTATAATAAACAATGCAACAATGCTATAAAGTTAACATAGAATACAATAATTTTTGCAAATTAACTTACTCTAAATGACCAAAGAAAGAACTGTTGTTACGGATGTCTCATGACTCACTATTATCTGCTAGCTCACCGCAATCTTTTCTTTTTATGTGACTTTAAAAAGTACCTATCCTATGGCACTTTCTTTTGCCTCTTCATGAGCATTTCATTCATAGATGCTTCAAAATGATGAATTTCTTTTTCTTCTAAAGATTCTGAAGCCAGTGTACAAGAACTTGCTCACTGACCAGACAATGATGCAAATTGTAGATGTGGCAAGGGATACAGCACAGATAGGCCAGTTTCATAGTTCATTGGCTACAAATGGGAAGCTGAAGCATTCATGAATACCATTAAATATTATCACCCTTTTTTTAAAAAAATTTTATCAGATTTGCTCAATGTAAGGAACAAAGGAATGTCCGATCTATTTTTACCACTGTCTTCCCCCCACCCATATCAAAGAGACAAAAATTGTAACATACGGTTTCCATAACAGAAAAAAATATATAAATATTGTAACACCAAAAATATGATGATATGGTTATGCTATTTTGTCTTTGTCATTTTTAGTATCATAAATATAGGTTCATAGGTTTATTTTGATTTGGTCGTCTTTTTTTCAAGATGATTCTTTGTAAGGTTTCAGATGAAAAAGATTTTAATGGATGGCATAGTTTTTAACAATTACATGTTCTCTTGTGGAAAATCAAGAGCAAAATAATCTAGGAATTTTATATTTTTCAAAATTTCTCTTGTTCTAGTCATGTTATTTTGTGCACTAACCTCTAATTGTGCGGCAAGTCAGATTTTCGAACCTAATGCGACTGAATAAGCTAAAAATGAGCTGAAATTTACTTTATGGACACAGTCTAATAAAATAACATCCCCTATGTTTACTTATATACAGTAAAAGTCTGATATAATGAATATGGCCTTTAATAAGAATCATGCTATAATGAGTGATCTGCAAACGATTGTTAAAGGTATAATGCTTATGATATAAAAAATGTTCCGTTATAAAAAGAGTTGAAAATTGAGAATGTTTCAGAAAAAATTGGAAAGCTGTAAAACATCAAAAAACTTTATGAAAATGCGTTTTTCTGTCTCTTTTAAAAAATTAAACTAAGGATGACACTTATCATCGCACAGGCCATTTTGTAAACATTAGTCTGAGATACTTCTAAGACTGGGCACAAAAAACTCATTTTTTGCCTCCTGTTTCTATTTTTAAGCTTTCCCACTATACACACGGGATATGTGACAATTTTATTTGACCTTTGTCTCTTTCAGTGACTAAGAGATGATGTTCACTGCTAGGACTTATTTGACTTGAATTTACAGTGCAAGATCATTTCTGAATGGCCGAACGAATCGTGCTAGAAATGTCGGTGAGTTCACACAACTATATGAAGGGAACAGTGATATAACAACTAAGAGAGTTTTAATTTCTTGGTTGGTCTACTAAATCATTTTGATAATACGAAAAATTCTTTGCAAAAATACTTCTAAGAGAATCACCATAAACCATTTTCTTGACTGAAGTTCTTTTCATTTGCCGACAAAATGATCCGAAATTCGTATTAATGCAGATAAAAGAATTTTTAACAATTATAACTTGATGGAGCAAAAAAAAAAATTTTACATTCAATTATAATGAGAAGTCTGTTATAACGGAGATTTTCCTCATGATTGCGAGCTCTCGTTATAACAAACTTCTACCCAATATAGTATGAATAACAGTATTTGACCTTATATAGTAAGAAATATAGATTCGTTGAAGTTTTACAGAAATTGTCAAATCTTCTGAAACATTTATTGGATTTACATGTGGTAAATAAATAAAAAAATATATAGTGTTTATCAGTTTGTAAGACTGCTACAGCTTCTTCCCCCATATTGTGTGCCTGCGTGGGCCTCTCCACATTGCTGATATCATTTTGGATGGAGCCTCGCAGGGCTCTGTGATGTTTTTTGTATACAGTTTGTCATAATTTTTTGTTACCTTTTTATAATTATTTTTTCCTCTTTTCTCCTATTCACTTGATTACCCAGCCAGACTACCGACTGGAGTTTTCCTGCCATGACCATGCCCTCCGGGGCACTGAGCTTACATTGCTAATGCAATGGAGCCTAGCCATTCTTGGTTTGTTCAGTGCAGTGTGTGTAAAAGACACCCTTTTTTTGGTTGAAACATATATCTAAAAGAAAGGGTGGGTTCTTATTCTGGTAGTAACTCTTTTATTGAGTGCATGAAATGTCAAAATATATATATATGTTTTATTCTCATGCGGATATGGCATGTGTGAAATTGGCTGAATAGACACTCTCTCTCTACTAGTAATTCTATGATTTCAGTAAATCCCTCTTAACCTCTGAGATGCGGCCACCCATTTTACGACCACATAGAAATATTCCAGTAAAAAGGCTATTTTACTAATGTATTCCAGACCCCTGTTTAGCGGTTACCCTCAGATAACGGTCATGGACACAATTTTCACCATTCATTCCATTGAACTAAAACCTCTAAGGACACCAATGGTTGTAATTTTAGTTCAAATTATTCTCACTAGACGACAGTAAAAATTTAAATATTTGATCTTTTTTTTTTTTATATTTGACTACTTTTGACTGAAATTTTGGGTTGAAGTTTGTTAATGTTTGACACCTCTGATGTCCATTTAGAATCTGAAATCATGTGTTGCTGGTTGTGCTCCTATATTTTACATTATTCCACACTGTGTAATATGGCCAGCTTTAGTAATCATTGCTCTATCATTAAAAGAAAAAACTGATGTCTCAAATACAGTGAAAAACGTGAAATTGGAGTTCGTGCTATTGCAAGCAAATTAGTAGGCCTATTTCATGACCTTAAAAGCATTTCATATTGTCAGAATTTCATTCATATTCAAAGAAAACCATTTCAGTTATTGTTGATACTGTATGATATAATTTAAAAAAACAGGAATATTCCCCCCCCCCCCATACGGTCACCACTCTTTTACGGACAATTTTTTTGTCCCGCGAATGTCTGCAAAAGAGGGGTTTTACTGTACAATTTTGATTATTTCCTTGTTGATGGTTTCATCTGAAATCACTACATGGATATTAAAACTGGTTTAAAGGCAGTGTTACCAGGTTCGGAAAGGAGGACGCCCGTGTAATCACTGGAGCCCGGATTATATGCACTAAAAAAGTGGCAAAATATGCTCTAAAAATATGCAAATATGCACTTATAAATGCAAAAATAAGCACTTAAAATACAAAATGTGCACTGAAAATTCCAAAATATGCACTGAAAATTCCAAAATATGCATTAAACCCCAGAATATGCATTAGAAATCTTGAAAAAGTCAAAAATTCCGAAATATGTATAAAAAAAGAGAAAATATGCAATAAAAAAGAGAAAATATGCATTAAAAAAGAAAAAATATGCATTAAAAAATACACCATGCAAAAAAAAGGGAATGTGTTTTTAAAATATGTTTTCTATCAGGGCATATGTATTTCATTTTTACCAAAAAATATCCCCTCATATATATATATATACACAGCATATGCAAATAACTTCTACATATTTTTTATTCAGGCATTTTTTTAGTTTTCAGTTTGTTGTAGCTGCTCAATAACGAAAATAGCAGTAATAAAAGAATTTTGACACTATTTCTAAAAACAAAATTAACATTTTGACACAGCTCTAGAAATAGCCCTACAATAAAACAGTAGGTCGTAAAATACTTTATAAATATGTATTAATTCACTAAATTTCACATACGGGAAAAAAAATCGATGTTATGAAAATATTATGAACAATATTTATTTAGAAAATTATAAAAAAAAAAAAATTGAGTGAGCTTAAGTAAACCTTCAAAAATATGCACTTATACTGGAAATTCTTTGATTTTATGCATTTATATGCATTAATGCTAAAGAAGGACAAAATATACCAATGCATATAATTCGGGCTCTAGTAATCACCATTGGTAGCATCATTTTCCTAGTTTCCACAACAGATGGCGCCACTATACTGATTTTAAAAAGTCCCCAAAATTTTTCACAATTATACCAGACTGCTAAGGAAAAACAAAAAAAAAAAATACAAATACAGATCCGTTTCCATTCACTTATGTTCCCATCGTCTGATCAGTCTCCCTTCGCTTATAATGAATTTTTCTCATCTGGTCAGTTTTATTGCTTTTAGGCCTTTTTCTGGAGCATGGTGAGTTTTTCTTTGGCCAAGACCTTTGTCCTTTGTTGCATTTCTGAAATCCGTAGCCTTGTCGGGGGGGGGGGGGCGGCGGCTGTCAGTGCCGTTAGAAGTGCTTTGACCCTGTAGGTGCTTGTCTTGAGCTTTAAATCAGTTCTGGGGAGCTCGGACCCATGTCTGGACCCCTCAGAACCCCCGTCTCCAACGTCACTGCCGCCTGCTACTTTGATGATGACCTCAGAAGCTCGGCAGTACTTCCACCCGGCCGCTGTTATGGTCGAGTGGTGTGGTCACAGTGACGGACTCGCACCGCAGGGACCTGGGTTCGAATCCCACCGTCGCCATAGTAGTAGTCGGCTAAAGTTGGTTTTCTGTGGTTCCCAACTTCGAGGTGCGAATGCGAGCCTATCTCCCCGTTAGAAAGATCCGCCACAGAGAGCAACGGTACGAATCTTCAATCACTTCACACAGTCTGAAAAATTGATGGCAGATGGCAGCACAACACATAACTTGCCAGATTGGCGGTTTTCCCGCCAAATTGGGTTGGTTTGAAAACGGTTCGGCGGGAAATTTTTGGCTTTGGCGGGTGGCGGTTTTTCCAAAATTGTGTTCATGGCGAATTTCTCTCTATTTTTCTTTGCTTGCGAGCAAAGCAGTTTTTCTGTTTCACTTCAGTCCCCACCTCATATTGTGTTTTCTTCCTGACAAAGCAGAAGGGATGGGGGGCATCTCACCCAACTATGGAAAGCCAGAACTTTCAACCACAATGCCTTTGCCACCCAATAATTGAAGGGACCGTAAAACAAAAACTTGGGAACTGTCCTAGGCTCTAGATAGTGGTTTTCAACCTTTATGACACCGCGGCCAGTCGGTTATCATATATCCAATGTAGTATAAGGGAAGTAGTATGATGTATATCCAATGACTATAAGAGAAATTATAGCCACTACAATAGGGCAGTCGCCTTAAGGGAAATGGGAGACTTCAGTGACGTCACGAGCTTCGCACGGAGGCATTCTGCTATAGAAGGTATTGTTCTGACCCGACGGTTGGGAAACACGGTATCTAGACCACAGAAGCCTATGAAAGAAACCGTAGCCTCAACAAGCGGGGAGCTGACAGGGCTCAAGCCCAGGAACCAGTTCTGTCTTAATGCATGGGCCCACCAGGGCATGGCCCGGGGGCCCAAGGGCGTAGCCGGGGGGGGACTTGGGGGTCTGGTCCCCCCCCCCCTGAAATGTGAGAAAATGACCGAAAAAAGGGAAAAAGATGGCCAAATCCATTGTTCTGTCACTTTGGTCCCTCCGCGAACGAAATTTCTGGCTACGCCCCTGCGAGGGCCCATGATGCTTTTAAGACGTCCTCCACTCCAGGCCATCTCTGGGCCGTTTTTCCAGGAGAGAGACTGTGTAGCCCTGACCATGGCCCCCACATCCTAGAGCAGGGCCCCTAGGCTGAGATCTTTTGCGGCCCCCCCCCCGACTCCACTTTCACGGGCCCCTTTATGGTGAATTTATAGCGTGAAAAAGCAAAAGAAAAATGGTAAAAACCGTCCCGGGCCCCACGGCTGGAGCCTTGTCAGCCCACCCCTTGTGGGGGCCATGGCCCTGACTTTCGCAACTTTTCAAAGAAATCAATTTATTCGGTGAAAAAAACCCCATATTTTTACGGAAAATGGGGGGGGGGGAAGTTACTGGACTATAACAAGAAAAGCTATAAACCACACCTTTGCATACTAGAATATCGTCAAACTGTAGCTCGCATGTTGCTTCATAGATGGCAGCACACGTTCAAATATTTTGGCTACTTTTGAAGAGGATTTTGGCTGGAAATTTTTTAAGGACCTGGCAACTCTGTAACTAGCATTACACCGAAACACACTTCATGTCAGGTTCACTACATGTATACGCGCATTCCAACTTGTACCAATTTGTTAGAAATTCTGGAGAGGAATGTGGACGAGGTGCATGTCTGGTTTAGTAGTAGTACTTCCACCCGGCTTGTAGTGGTGCTGTAGGCACTCTACAGTTTGTGTCTAACAAAGACGTTTCGTTACCTTTCTCTGAGCTGTATCAGTCCAATCCAAACTGTGGAACAGCCCTTTCCAGAGCTGTTTTTTGGACTATTTTTCATATGTTGCAAGCTGGTCAGGTGCGTGCTGGACCAGAGAGAGCGCAGAATTTCCTCTTTAACCACACCTTCAACGTTGCACGAGGAGCTAAAATTAGAGCTTGCCCTAGCTGACCAAGTACCTTATCTATTAATTGCGACCCTGATTGAAATAGCATCTGCCCTGCTTGGAGGCAGCTTGATTTCTTGTATTTTGGTAATTTCGACCGCGATTGGTCAAAGGTGTAAAATGTGTGGGGAGAAACCATATACACAAAAACTCCTGTCAATGAAGAAGATACAGTATATTTCGGAGCGAAAAAATTTTTTCCTTGTAAAAAAAAAAGAATTTTCCCACATACCTCAGAAAGAGGACAAAAGAGAATTTCCCGAAACGTAGGAGGACGCTTGAAATAACATTAAAGAGGGGGGGGGGTAAGTCTGGTAACCCTAATTCTAGATTATAATTAATTTCTTAATTAAATAGCTTATTTAGGTAAACTGTAAGTGCTGCCATCTATTTTATTAGTTTCAACTACGGAATTGCAATATTTATACGTGAGCTACATTTATGGTATGAAGACGTATGGTATATGACGTAATTTTTTTTTGCAAGATATACAGTTGACTGGATGTTGTGAAGATATTTATTATTTTAGATGTTAATTTTCTAAGGAAGGAAAAAACTCATCTCTGCCTCTACCGGGAGTCGAACCCGGGTCCCTCGATTGCCGGACGAGTGCTCTGACCACTAAGCTACAGAGGAGATAGAGATTTTTCTTCGCTAGAGCGTATATATGCCGAACGGAACCGTGCAATGGACGGTGAAACCGATCAGCTAATAGCTCATGGACGACGAGCCACCAGATGGCTATATATATGACATGAATGTCGCTCTCCACTTGTTAATGCAAGATATACAGTTGACTGGATGTTGTGAAGATATTTTTTTTTATTCACCACTGTTTTCTGTTCACGAGGATAAGGTGGCGATTATTCTTAAATGGCTGGTTAAAAATAAAATTTCAGTTGAAAGATTGGTATTTTACGCACGCCCGATCACGAAAAGGAATAGCGAAACTACCATTTCATGGGGCGACAACGTGTCGATCGCCACCTTCCGATTTCAGTCAAAATGTTGGACTCTACTCACGATTTGATTATAAAATATATATTGTTATTACGAATTTATATTGATCCATATATATAGTCTTAGAATGTCACCATAGATTTGTGATAGCTGAAATAAGATCTTTAAAGATTTTTGATTCTGAAATTTTCGAATACATGTATCATGCAAATCCGGGTTGAACGGGAATTAGAAGAGATGTATCTAACGAATTGATTTGTCTCATCCAATGTTCTTCAACCACTGATCCGCGGACCGGTGTCGATCCGTGGGAATTTCCTGCCGGTCCGCGAAACATTTCGTCCAATTCCTGTCGCCTCTACATAATTTTAGATTTGATTATATAAAATATTTTCTGTATATATATATATATATATTGGTTTCTATTTCAGTCTTACACGTCATCGGGTTTCAGAATTATTTCTATTTATATATTATTTGCCGGTCAGCAAATTATTTCTCCTATTTACGAATTTTTCCCTGTCCGCAAACCGTTTCTCCGGTTTCCGCCGGTTCGCGAAAATTTTCAACTATTTTCACCGGTCCGCAGTCGTGAAAAGGTTGGAGAACATTTAACATTAAGAGCATCATAGGCCTCGGGCCAAGTGATTTTTCTGAGGCCCTACCTGAAAAATTCTCGGAAAATTCAACTGCTTCTCGTTTTTCTAAAGCTTCTCTTGTCTTGAGGCCCCCGGGCCGTGCCTGAGTGGGCCCATGTGTTAAGACTGCATTGAGAACATTGGTCTAAGTCAGAAACTTCTTTCACCTGCGGCACCCTTTCTCCAATCCCAATCAACGCTTACCCGCGGCTGCCCAAAATAGTTTCACAAAGAATCGCTTCGAAAAACTTTAGTCAGGGCTGCTGCTCGTCTGAGCGATCATAATTTAGAACCCTTTCGTAGAGAGATCGCTCCCACGATTTCAGGTTAAGAAGTAGTGAAATGATGCAAATAGACTCATCGATTTGCTCGCACCCAGTGTTATCTGAAAAAATTTTGAAGAGTAATATATCACTCTTTGCCAAAATTTTATGCGGTAATTTTGTAAAAAGTGAAAGGTGGTTTTTTTTAAATGAAGAACAGAGAAATAATTCCATTAAAACATAATTACCCAAAAATTTGAAAGAGAATTCCCTCTTTTCTCTCAACGAAATTGAAAAATTGAATTTCGATGCGTATATTTTTGGCGAACACTGATCACACCACACATCCCATGCGCTTACTGGAAATTTGGTATCAAAGACGTGTTTTTTTAGATGAATTGACGGAAGCCTTTCTATTTTCGCGACGCTGATTTTCCATGAGGCATTCACTCTACCGCGACTAAAGAGAGCGTTTCACTTCGAGAAAAAAAAAAACAGCGAAAGATTTCCATGATGTTTGCAGTTTTTACTCCAAACGTTGGCTATAGTTTCATGAAAGACAAAGAGTAAGGGAATTTGTGTGTGTATTTAGTGATATACAGTGTTATTATTACTGATAATTGAGGAATCATTCAAAGCGATCTTTGGTAAACAAAAAAGTGTCGTAATGTAGGTCGCCGGTGAAGTTTGATTGCCGTTCTCTTTGATACATACTGTGTATTCTAATGTCTGGGCACATTAAGCATTTGATAAGCTTTAAGCACGGTTGATGGACGCATGCACGCAATGAGACAAAATTTCTTAAACTTTGTCTTTGGGGTCATTCAAGTTATTACGTCAGCATCGGGGGGGGGGGGGGGTTCGGATATGCTGACTTTTGATAACAAGGGGAGTGGGGTTTGAAGGTTGCTTATACGTTATCAACCACCCCTTTTTGAAGATATGAAATATTCTAAGCTGCTGACGAAATTTTGCTGGGAGGGGGAGGGGGTCAAAAATGGCTGAAAATCTGCTTACGTAATACTTGAATGGCCCCTTTTGTCAGTTTCCTTAACACGTGTTTATGAAAGAAACTCCGAAAGACATAGGGGTAAGGTTATTAGAAATGTTGGGAGGGGCTCGGGCCTATGGGCCGTATACAAGTTTACGCATATGCTGACAAATGCATATATATGCCTATTGACTATTGAGCCTCTGCTAATCCAAATTCGTGGCATAATATACATGATACTTTATTCAATTTTTAGTCAGATAAATGATGTATGATTTTGATATAAGAGCACCCGATAGACCTTCCGAAAAAAAAAACAAAGAGAAAAGCTAGGTTTTCAAAGGTTAACAATCAAAAGTCCGTAAGTGAAGAGAGATCCGAACCAAGCCAGAGCAAGACTCTTCTTGAAGGTGAGAACATTCCATGCCGTGAGATGAGGTGGTCTTCTGCGGCTCATCATTTTAATCAGCACCACGCATCTCTTGGGCATCGCCATCATCTCACCAGATTCCACCATCTCGTCTCGTCGTTTTTTAAAAAACGTCACAAGCTCTTTGATAGATGACGTCACGTTCGAAGCGTTCATTATTAGAACAATCACCATGAACGAAGGTGCTAAAAGGGCAATAGCCGTGAAAACCTTGTTTTGAGGTTCATTCCATAAGTTCTTTCTCTTGAGAATCAGTGCCAAACCGTAGAAAGACGTGAAGAAGTATGTCGCCAACAATAGCATCGACGGCACCGAAAATGCAGACTGTACTTCTTCCACGCATTTTTCGATCAATCCGTAGGTTCGCGTGACTCTCGTGATGGATGACTGATTCGCCAATTTCACACTGGCTGCTCGGGCTCGAAACTCGTCCAGGATCGAACTCAGGCGCATGTAAACCGACGCGAGACTAATGCCGGCGATGACAGGAAAAAGGGGACACAATTCCGTGTAGAATAATTCGGCAATTGCATTCAGCGCTGCTATTGATGAACTGATGTTCCGTGTACCAGCAAGTTCGCGCGACCAATAATAATGCAGGGGAGCTTCATATCCGACGTGAAAACTCACCAGCATCGTGCACAAAACTGCTGTGCAAGAGGTGGTCAACGCTATACAGAGCCCGAGATTCAGGTAATTCTTCCGCTTATTGCAACAGTCCACTATTGGCAGAGTACCCAGGTTTTCGATCACCTTCCTCAAATGGTTGCGTCTCAGATTGAACGAGAACCAAGTCGCTGTCGACAAACACGTGGCCACAGCGAAAAGAATCAAGATCCTTCTGTCAGTGTTCGATTTCACCAAAGAAATTTCAATAACGTTCAAAATGAAAACGCAAATCGAAGCGAACAAAAAAGCCATAGAGAATAGACTGCTCAACAGCCATAGCGGCCCGCTTCTGTCACTCTGGCTTCTGAAAATATCAACGCCGAACATTTTCATCACATCAAAGACATAACCATGGTTTTCTCTGAGCGTGCCGAATTTCTGGCCACAGCAACCAGAATCATAGATTCTACGCGACTGACTGCGGATGACTTTCATCGCTTTTCTATGTGACTTCTCTCGCCGGTGCTCTGCTTCGTAAATATGACTAAAAATCGAACTAGGAATAGGTGTTTCGATAGAGGGTGCTCACTGAAGAAGGGAGTGTTACCATCACTGTAACCTTCGAACGCTATGCGGAATAAAAATGGAAGCATATAAATGAGAAGTTTTGAAAGTTGAAAGGAATAATAAGTATTGATTGATCGTTCGTCGAAGTGAAGAGGAAACTATTGCTTACTTTTTTGAGAGAAAGATTTTAAGAAGACTCGAACGGCAAGTTCAGAACATTCCGTATTTTATTGTATTCGAATAAGAAAAGGTTATTGATGGGATCCTACATCGAGATCAAAAGCTTTCAGGGAAAATTGAAATCGATGAAACATTTTACCTTTACGCTCTTTGTACTTTACATGTACCGTATTATCATCAAATCGCCAAGGCCTGGATGGAGTTAGCCTAAAAAACCTTAAAAACCTAAAAATTCGAAGAAAACGACTAAAATGTTTTTATTTAATAAGTTCTTAAAAAAACCGACGTTCAAAAGTGTGAAATATAATACAGTAATTCCCCAACTTACGCTACCGCGAGTGCGCGATTTCGAAGTTACGCGATTTTTTTTGTAGAAATTCACATTTCTGAAATTCGAGCATAACCATAGGGTTATTACTGAGGTGGTAAAAATTATTCAATAATAGTCAAGCAAGAATTATTTCATTTCCATTTCAGTCCAGGTAACACTGGTATAAACTTGTTTTTTTAAGTACAAAAAGGTGCACACCATTTTTATCGTGCAAAATGTCTGCGACCATACATCCCGATTTTAGAGAAATTGTTTTGCATTTTGCTCTGGGGTCATTATACTGTTATAAATTAAGTCAGATAACTTGATCCGCATTATAGCTCTCACTAATGAGTCATCTATACCTGTAAAGAGGAAGTATAATGAAGCAACTTTTATTGAGAAATTCATTCCAAATTCGCTTCTGGTACTCCAGAGATAGACAAGAAGTTGAATTTTTCCTTTGCCTTTATTTAACTGTTCCAGAAAAATTATATGGGGGGTACCAAAATGCTCACCTGCCCCTTGTGAAAGAGTACATTCTTGTTTCTTCAGCTCGAACTTCGACGAGGTGGTCACGCACTCGATAGTGTAGTGTGTATTAGGTCTCCCGTTTGACCACATACACACGTTACAGTAGTAGACAGTACATGGAATTGATGCAAGTACGCCTGAAAGGGCTAGAGAGGCTACAGTATGTAAGGATGAAAACTCTGCCTTGATTTAGAAATCGAATCCCAAGTTGTGCAGTATATGCCATTTTTGACATAGGTCAGAATTTGCTTCGAGAAGTCCAACGCTATTGGCAGTCAAAAACATCGTTTGGTGTGATTCTCATTGTTGACAATTCATTTCTTGCTCTGAAACTCTTCTTCTTCTAACGGCAAGAAAGTAGTTTTTTGTCTCCAAACACGAAAAACTGATTTCTACCGATGGACTAAAGTATTATTAAAACATTGAAAGTATATATTTCGGGGGGGGGGGGGACGCAGTCTATTTGTACCGATTCGGATAGCAGTCACAAGGCAAGCTAAATTTTGTAGTCATAGGAAAGTAATACAGTGATAACTCCAACATAGTACTCCTCACCCATAGTAAGAAAGAAGAAGAGTTTTTCTTGAGTTATGGTTCCAATTTGCTAATATACACATGCAAAATCATATCCCGACTGGAGCGGTTATCGTCGGTCCCACCTGACGCGTAACTTCGGGATATTACCGTAGTGTGCAAAATGTACAGGGAAAAGTAACAAAGAGGATCAATCGAAACCGCAGCTATTAGTTTGAAAAATTATTGCAATTTTTAATTTTTTTTTTTTTAACAGCATAATTCAATACTTTATTAATCACTGCAACATCCTTTCAGTAAATTGATAGAGTTGAAGTCGATTAATTCAATATATTGTTTAGTGAAGCCTGTTTTGTAATGGTCAGGATGTTGTCTGAAACGGATAAAATTATCAGTTTTGGGATCACTCCAACGTATTAAATTCGGTTCTATAGAAATCTGCAGGAAATTGTGTTTCTTCTAACGAATGAGATTCCAGAACGGATTATCTTCGTTAGCTGAAGTATCACTGAATAATTTTTTTTCAAAGGTTAACGATCAGAAGTCCGTATGTGAAAAGGGATCCGAACCAAGCCAGAATCAGACTCTTCTTGAAGCTGAGGACATCCCAAGCCGTAAGAGGACGTGGTCTCTTGCGACTCATCATTTCAACCAACACCAAGCATCTTTTAGGTATTATCGCCATCTCGCCGACAGATTCCACGATCTCTTCTCTTTTTTTCCTAAAGACGATCACGATCTCTTCCATGGACGACGTCACGTTCGAAGCGCTCACGGTCAGATTGATCATCGCCAATGACGGTTCGACGAGAGCGATGGCAGTGTAAAGCTGATTCTGAGATTCATTCCAGAAGTTGGCCCTGTTGAGTATCATCGCCAAGCCGTAAAACGATACCAAGAAATACGTGGCCAATAAGAACACCGACGGCACCGAAAATGCAGACTGCACATCTTCCACGCATTTTTCGATCATTCCGTAGATTCTAGTGACTCTCATCATGGACGACCGATCTGCCGATTTCACAATGGCGGCTCGGACTCGAAACTCTTCTAGAATCGAACTGAGGTGCATGCAAACTGATGTAAGGGTCAGTCCAGCAATGACCGTGAAAAGGGGACACAACTCGGTGTAGAACAGCTCGACGACCACAAAGAGCGTAATCGTCAGTGAGGTGGCGTTTCCTCCCCTATCGATTGCGTACGACCAGTAATAATGCAGATGGACGTCATTCCCAACTTGAAGGCCCTCCAGAAATTTACAAAATACTGCCGTGAGGGAGACGGTCAGTGCCAAGCAAACGCACAGGTTGAGGTAATGTCTCCTCTTGGCGCAATAACCAGGTATCGGAAGAGTTTCCAGACTTTCGACCACTTTCCTCAAATGGCCGCATCTCAGATTGAACGAGAACCAAGTCACGGTCGACAAGGACGTCGCCACGGTGAACATGAACAAGATCCTTCGGTCCGTGTTTGACGTCACCGAAAGAATTTCGTTAACGTTGAGAAACAATACGCAGATGGAAACGAACAGGAAAGTTATCGAGAAAGGATCGCACAACAGCTGGACGAGTCCACTCTTCCGACGCGTTCGGAAGACATCCACGCCGAATATCTTCATGACATCGAACACACAACCATAGTTTACTCTGTGGGCGCCGAATTTCTCGCAGCAGCAACAAAAGCCGTTGATTTTACGTGGTGGGATCGGGGTGATGGTATTATTCATCGCCTTTCTTTTTCTTTTGGCACTGCTTATCTTAAAAATTAGTTTCAAAATTTTGAAACCAAGAAAACTCTTCTAAATGGAATCGGTACCGATAAGGTAGAGAAAGCAACACTCTAATGACATTTTTGACTAAAAACAAAATCGATATTAGACATCCCAGTGTAACCCTAATATCGCGGTGAATAAACATCCAATGAACGGATGTTTTTAGATAAGAGATGAAATACCGATTTTTCGATATTTATCTTCACCCATGTTTATGCAGAAAAACTTTAACAATGTTGAAATTGAGCGTGATACATCTTTTATGTTTTGTCCGTCCGATAATAGGACTATTGATGACAATAAAGAAGAAAACCTATGGGCGGAGATGACCCCCCCCCCCAGTGCCAATGGCGGGAGGCAACTGATATAATGTATATTCATATATATGAATTGACATCATCATCATGCCCCCCCCCCCCCAGCCTTTCAAGTCTATCTCGGCCTATGAGCCACAGAGTTAGAATAATATAGAGAGCGCGCGCGAGGGGTTACAATGTGAAAAGATCGGAGTCACGTGACTCCGGTCAAAAGGCTGGTCAGGGAATCTCGCAGGCAATGCTTTCCTTATGGCTATTCGTATGACGATCTGCACGTGCCGTCTTATTTTTGATTAGAATGGTCAACACTTGCGCAGCTTTCGGATGTTCTGAACGGTTTAGGAAAGGGGGACCAGTATCCTTTCACAAGGGAATACTTTTTAGCTTATTCCCCTTCTTATAAATTAAAAATTGGAATATTAAATTGACGATTCAATGGATTTCTGACGTAGTCTCAATTTTTAACGATTCCATTTTGGATTTAATTCAATTAAAGTTCCGAGTTTTGATAAAATTCAAATGTCATGAGCCATTATTAAATGTTTTAATAGAATTTTTGGTAATAAATGATTGAAGTAATGAGTTTTATTAACTTTTAACTGAAATATACATCTCCGCAAGATTTGGCGAGCTAATTCGAGTTTCGCTCAACTTGAAGATAATATGCTTTTCAGAATGAAGAATTTATGGCAAATATTTTATTTAAATAGAATGTAATGAAAACTCACCCTCTAGACAATGGCAGTTTTGCATAAAAATGTATAACTACCTCTAAAAATGATATTTTTACCTCTCTTCACGCCTGAGATAAAACTATTACAGAAAATAAATTTTTTTATTGATTAATTTGTGTTTGTGGTATGTGAAATTACCCCCAAACAAGAAAATCAATTAATTAATTGATTAATTAATTTTCAGTCAATATCTTTATTAGGACCATCTGAGTTAAGACCTGAAGCCACTATGTGTACCTCAGATGTTACCTTGTAGAAAGAATCATTCTAAAAACTACTTAATGCCTAAAATGAAGATTCACATATGTATACTTCTGGAGCGAAGAGGTTACACATGTCACATACATTTACATACTCTAAATTATTACATATATACTCTACACGAAATTTCATTTCTTATAATTTAGAAAAGTACTGACGATGAGGTATTGCAATTTTCTTGAAAAATTCATTTTATTCCTGAAATACACTTATGTCCATAAATTAAGGATAATACCAACTCCGGCAAATAAAGGTTCAGAAACAAAACAAACGTTACTTATTCATAAAGCCCATTTATTAAACAAAAGATAAAGAACAAAAACGATGGTGTATGTATAATACCATTCATAAAAACTACGATTTTTGCTCCCTGGAGCAATTGTAAAAAATATCTCCTTTACAAAAACTTACTATTACATGGTTTATGATGGTTAATACATTGTATGTCTCCCATGCGATGAAATACAGTCCGTACAACGCCTAGGCATGCTGAGTATCAAATTATCGATCTGATCTTGGGGAAGATCACTCCACTCAGCAAGCAATGCTCTCCGAAGTTCCGGTACACATGTAGGAGGTGGTGGACGGGCTGCAACTCGTCGGCCAAGCATGTCCCACACATGCTCTATCGGATTCAAGTCGGGTGAGAATGCTGGCCATTCCATACGGGTTATATCCTCAGATTCAAGGCATTCGTTTACGATGTTTGCTCGGTGAGGACGGGCGTTGTCATCCATAAACACAAATTCTGCGCCCATGGCACCCCTAAACAAACGTACATGTTGTTCCAGAATGATGTCCCGATAAATTTGGGCTTTCATAGTTCCGGTTTGAACATGCAGATCTGTTCTGGAACCCAGTATGATTCCACCCAAACGAGCAATGCTGCACCACCGTAACGGTGTCGTTCAATGATGTTGTCTTGGTGGTAACTGGTACCTGGCGTTCTCCATATGAAAGTCCGACGGGAATCAGACTGCAAGCTAAACCTGGACTCATCAGAAAACATCACACAAGCCAACTGTGACGATGTCCACATTGCATGTTCTCTACTCCAGGCTAATCGCTGCCGACAGTGAGTTGCCGTGAGCGGAACACATCTGACAGGCCTGCGAGCATATAGACCAATATCTCCCAAACGTCTGTACACGGTTTGCCTTGAAACTGTGGTACCCGTGGCTGCGTGTAGCTGACGAGACAGGTCGGATGCTGTGCTCCGTCTGCTTCTTTTGGCAGTTACTGCCAAATACCGGTCTTCATTCGGCGTTGTAACTCGGAGGCGACCTATACTGTAACGTCTACTGACATTTCTGTTATCTTGGAATCGTTGCATAAGCCCAGAGATGACACTTTGGGCAATTCCAAGTCCCTCGGATACTTCCATCTGAGTACGCCCACATTCTAGGCGGCCGATAATTCTACCACGTAAAAAATCATCCACATGCGTCCTCTGTGTCATAACTATTCGCTTATGGCACTGAGCGCCTTACAGAACTCTTGTGAACAATTTTACTTCTTTGCCACCATTCCTTTTATACCCTCCTCTTACACTCTCGTCATTGTGACGTACTATCGGCATCATCTGGTGGCTTCCTGAAATTTGTATATCATTCTTGCAGATGTGTGTGATAATTCTACAGGTGAAATTTTTACTTTAGATTTCGATTTCCGTGTGATTCTGAATTATCCTTAATTTATGGACATGAGTGTATAAACAAATATTGAAAAATATTTGTTTATATTATAGAATTGATTTTTTTTCGAATCCCATATTCCCTAAATATTTTACAAAAGAATGAATGAGATTCATTGAAAAAAGGAAGGAAAGTTTTAATCAACTCGATCGAGTCCAATTTCGTTACAGCAACATCCTAGCATTAACACGAAATCACTACGTTCTGCGAAAACGAGCCAAATGTAATAGCGCAGAACCTGTTCTTTCCCCGACAGTACTGCTCATCTTTTCTTCACGTTCGACAAGTTTTATGAATAGCGTGTGCTGTCTATTATATCTTTAGTCTATGCTATGATCAAACCAAAAGTTGTTAATGAAATATCAAAATCAATAAAATTCTATTAGTAATTCCGTTATCGATGTTTCACACATTGTACACGGAAACGATTCAAAAATATGTCTCTTCTATCGGTTGGCGATATTTATCTTGTATAAATGACATGTTGAACAAATAATTATGTGATACATGATATCAGAAATCGAACACCAGAAATTCCACAAAGACCGTATTCAGTCTTTGTGGATCCTCGAAGTTCCATTTTACTGTGTGTGAGTATCGATTTGTAAGACGAATAATTACCTGTATACAGTATTTCTCCTCTAAGATTGTTGAACTCAGCTAGTCCATTAAAACAATGGTTCTCAGTCTAAGGCCACATGCCCCCCCCCCCCCACCTGAAGCTCCGGGATATTCTGGGAAGGGGGGGCGAAGAGGGCTGTGAAGAGATAAGGCTTCATTTGAAATACAGTATGTTGGGGAAAAAGTAACTATATACAGTCGATGCTCATTATAACGACTCCACATTATAGCGACCATTCCATTACAGCGACCAGTACGTTGGGACGGGGGGTGGGGAATCGTTATATCGAGCGTCGGCCGCTCAGAATCTAGAAGAGCTGTGGCCTCATTCTGGAATGTCCCGGGACCTACATTAGGAGATTTGGTGCTATGATTTTCGAAAATGCAAGCGTGTTAGCTGTTATGAAGCTGTTACTTGCAGATAAGTATGGGACCCTAGAATCGTCTTTCCCCCCCTCCCCCCGGGACCATTTGGGAAACACTGGGCTAGAGTTAAGTGAACTTCCCTCGTGTGTTGAGAGATCGCAGGCATTCAGACTATGCAGGGTTGTCGCAACATCATGGGTTCTGGAATGAAGTGATGTTCTGGGACCCCCATACTCAGCTGGAAGTAACAGCTTACATGTTTGCATACTTTCTCGTGTGAAACTTAAAAATTTCTTTACTCTCTTCTCAGCTGAGCTAATTACCATGTATCGTGCAGCGTTATTTTATCGAATTCTACTTGTGTTCAATAATCAATATATCAAGTTAATACTTATACAGGGTGATTCAGAGAGAATCATCCGATTTCAAAATTGTATATTTCTTAAACATTAACAACACAGAATGATAACTAATTTATATATATGAATGTAAGGCTTATAGATGATATCACATTTTATGAACACTTTTTGTTAATGGTCGATTTCAAGTGTAGAATCATTTTGAAATCGGATGATTCTTTCTTAACGACCCTGTATACGAAAATGAAGAAAAGAATACGCCTCGCTACACTTCCACTTTGCATAAGGAACGCAGAGCATCGAAAAACAAAGTCAATGTTTATATAATATCTTAAAAATACGTTAAAAGAACAATATATCGTCTAATTAGAGCCGAAAAAGACATTCAGCGGAAAAATGCTTTCAGGACAACACATTTACTGGAAAAAAAGTCAGAATTTGCCGGTTTTCCGGGACATATGGCCAGCTTGTGTAGGGGGGTCGCGCTTCAAAGGTTTTTGGGATCCAAAGGTATAGACTATTTTTTTTCGGTATGATTGATCTCACGCCCGGTGATTGAGCAACACTATTCTTAAAGGCATCACATTGAGCTAGTCGTATTAATATCTGCATGATCTGTGTCATATATTCTGTCTGTAGGGACTTTTTCATGGATTTTGAAATCGGAAAAAATCCAGCTTTTCGAAACACGTGTCTATGACAATGAAATTTATATTCCCTTTGGGACACAGAACAGACCGAGCACGACCAGGCACTGTCGCTCACGCGATTTTAGCTCATCGCCCCGGAGAGCGCGGTCGTGCCGGAAAAATTCTGAAGACGAGGAGAGAGATCGGGGTCCCCCTTTCGTAGGGTACAATTCGTTAAATGCTATATAAACATGAGTTTGGGGGACACCGTGTGCGACGCTGGGTCGTAACTAAGAATTTTGCCGCCCGAGGCAAACGTGGTTCAGCCGCCGGGGGAAAAACATTATTTTACTTCTCGGCCCCCACAACTTTAAAATTCGATAATTTTGTAATGGTGTTCTTTGTTTCCACCTAAAACTTCCGCCCCCTAAATTCTTTCGCCTGGGGTGGTTGCCCCCCTCCCTCTAGTTACGGCCCTGGTTACGGTAAAGGTCCGAAGACTGGCAAAACCTAGGATTTACCGATAAGACCTAGGTTTTACCAAAGCGAATTGGTTAAAGAACAAAATACGCTTGTAATCGTTTTCATTTCGGACTTTCAATCAAATCGAAGCCCGTTTTCAATGAACTGATGAATTTCGTTCCTGACGCTCATTTTGTTGATAATTATAGTTACTTATAGGTCATACTTTTCGAAGTAAATTAATTTACTGCGAACAGCAAAAGATCGTTTTTAATGAATGTATATTAAATAACTAAAAATTGATTAATTAGCGTCATTTATTCATTGAGAACTAGCTTTTACTGTTAAATTAAGTTAATAAGCTAATTAAAGAAAATTAATCATTTCTTAATTAGCTTCGGGAACTAATAATGGTGGTCAATTAATTCATTTGTTAATTATTACTTAGTAATTATCAAATAATTATAATTATATATATTGATTAAAATATAAGTGGCAGGAGGGACTAATAAGTACATGATGGTTAATTGATTCATTTAAAACGTGCTTGGATTGGTAAAAGTCCAAAATGAAACCTTTTACAAGACTATTTCGGGATTTTACCAACTCGTCTTGGTAAAACTTAGGTTTCACCAGTCTGGGTTTTTAACATAAACCTAAGTTTCTAGCCCACGGACTGAGAACGTTGTGCGCCCTTGTGTTAAAGAATTAATTGATTTAGGCCGCAGCGCGAAAGTGTTAAAAATATGGCTTTGGATTTGTATCTGCATTTGCTATTTTCTCATTCACCAGAGGTTTCCAAACACGTCAGTTTCACGGAAAAAAGAGTAATATTCACGGAAATTACATCATACATGCCCGTTGATTTTGCCATTATAATTTATAAACGCGTACTACTACTACTTGCTGAAACGTTGTATTTCTAGCTTGAAAATGCAATGTTGACTCAGTTGTCGCGTGCTAAATCAGTCATGGGCGGTCGCACCAATTAACCACCGGCATTTCAAATGGATGTGACGTGTAACAGCTGTTTGCATAGTGAATATGTGGGCTGTTAAGAAAAAGTAATCGAAAATACCAACTCTGGTATTCTGGGAACGGGTACATCTATTCTAAATCTTTTTGGCATCGCTATATCTTTAAAATAATCTTATACGCTTACTCCCCGACTTACGAACAGGTTCTGTCTAGACCAGTGGTTATTAACCGGGAGTACGGGAGAGTATTTTTGGGGGTGGGAGATGGAAGAAATATTACATGTTAACTTGTGTTACTCAGAAAAATTGAAATGATGATAAAAATTTAATTTTTCAATTTAAAAAAAAATGAATCACATCGATGTTTTGACACATCTTTTAACTTTCTCTTGCAGAAATGTGCGGCACGAAATTCGCGTTGGAAGTCCCTTTGTTTCGATTAGCGTTTGCATTTGTTTTCCATTTCGATTGAGAGAAAATATGATTGATATCTAAAATATTTTGCGGTTTTTTGTTTGAATTTTGTACCGCGTGCTATTAAAATGCTGCGCTTTTAAGGTTTGATAATTTGATCAGGTTTGATACTGTCGTGAGCATGATTCGAGAAAAACGGCTCGAAAAATTTGCCAAATTTTTTCAAATACCAAACGAATATATATTTATGTTCAGGCTGGAATCGATAAGTGAAAAATTCACTCAGATATATAGTCATATTCATTTTTACACGATTTTCAAATTAATGCAAAATACGTTCATTTCTGATTCTAGTAAAGATTAATAATTAAATTTTGTCCCAAAAAATCGAGAAAAACGGGATATTTTTGTAATGGGAAAAAGTCAGAAAGGCTGGAATATTACGGGATAGTACAATAATGTTCCGTACACAGGTCACGTTGATTAGGAGCACATCACACAGCTCCAAAAAAAACTTTCTTTAAAATTTTTTTTCCATCGTTAGGTATCAAAGACGCCATAAAACGATAAAAAATGTGTCGTTTTATCCCAGTTCGTGGCATTTTCATCAACGTTATATGCAAGGTTCATTATTCTCTATGGAGATCAGTCCAGATCGCCAGTTTACAACCCGAGGTGTCGTTATACCAGAGTTCGACTGTATATTTCTTGGAAACAAATAATTCCTGAACGAAGATGAGAAAAGTCTGGTTGAAATAATTTCGCCGAATGTTACCAAGATATTCTCGTAAAGCGTGTCAAATATTTCTGTTCGTAAGTCGGAAGTGGCTTTTTGTAAGAACTCGGAGAAAAAGAAACTGCTTTTTCCACTTTCTTTTTTCAATACAAAAGACGATAATTTATTTACCAAAAAAAAAGATGAATTCATAAGTTATAAATGCCATATAAATAAATACAAATTATGTACAACGACAACAACGAATTCTTGAAACACGAATCCACAAGAAGAAGAAATCTCAAAGACAAACGGGTGTTTTTGTTTGGAGAGCCGCAGATGCCCTAGCGTTGCATGAACGATGACGTCGCACTAGGATGGCGGCCACTTTTCCAAAAATTGTTTCTAAAACGCGATATGTGACTAAGTCTGTCTCTCTAAGATAACTGCAATGATGATACACAACCAATGCCAAGTCTCATTATCCTTACATTTGGATTTCAATAATGGCCGGAACTTGCTTCGGTTGTAAATTATACGTTTTGTAGCGCATCTGTTAGGGACAATTCGCTTCTGTTTTCTTATATTTAATTGTGAACTTAAGCTGGAATAGCTTCATCTAATGTACAAGGTACAAAATCTTCTCTTGGTGTATTACAAAGAATCACTTGCAAGGGTTTTGTCTGTAGCTGAAGTGGAATCCACGCGCGTTTTTCGATCCGTTCGAGACGAAGCGTACGATGAACGGTCCCGGTGTCGAATCTGGAAATGGAAGAAGAAATGTTTAATCATGAGTAGAGCCCCTGATTATATTCACTAAAAACAAGTGGCAAAATATGCAAATATAGATAACATTCTCTTGCGGTGAGCTGTAACTCATCCCGTAAACTTATCCCGAGAACCCCATAAAAAACAAGAGTCAAAAATGAGCATTATGTCCGATTTCTTGGTATTTTCATCGATGTTATAAACAAGGTCCGTTGACATTAATCTCTTATATGGAAATCAGTCCGGTCCGTCAATTTTTGACATTATAATAACCGAAGTGTCGTTACAAAGAAGGCCGTTATAACCGAGTTTGACTGTAAATGTTCATCCCACATATTTGTCATACGCAACTTTTTTGTGAAATAAATTTTAATTCAATCCGATTTGCAGTTGCCCTTTTCTTTACGGTGATTGCCAATTTTTGTCTAGCAATTTCAAATACGATTGACGATTTTTTTTTCCTTTGGCTTATATTTAAGAAGATATCATAGCTTGGAAAAAATCTATCCTCAGTAACAAAGCAATCCGAGACAAGCTATGTACCCTGATGAAATTCATCAATGACAATCAGGACAAAATAATAGTGCCAAGAGCCCAACAAGAACTGCATAACGACAGTGACTCGTGCACCGATTCTGACTATGAGCCATAAGGACCCTTATAATGTATATCCGTTACAATGCCTTTTCTATTGAACAGTGATGTTCATCTTGATTTCCACTGATTTCTGTAATATATATATATATGTTTGATTTTGTTGCGATCTATATGGGTACTTGTGATGTTGTGTACCCACTGCATTGTCTTTTCTCTATTGGACAGTGATGGTCATCGTGATTTCCACTGATTTCTGCTATGTATGTTTAATTCTGTGTTGATCCATGTGGGTCCTTATAATTCTGTATTCCCGTTGCTGTGTGTGTGTGTGTGTGTGTGTGTGTGTGTGTTTTTTTTTGACTTGGTTCCTCGCTGGTGTGGCGGGTGTCTTTGCGTGTTTATCTGCAAGAATTGCTGCAGTTTTGTTTATTTTATTTTTTGTTATGTTTGTTTTTATTCTCTTTTTTTTTATCATTATTATTATTTTTAGATTTTTTTTTCTCCCCCCCCCCTTCTTTTCCTCCAGCGTGGCTTCGTTAACCGCTTATATCCAATACCTTCTAAGAGGCTCTAGAAGGTGTTGTTATATCCCTATCTTGGGACAGAGTGGGAGCCATGTTCTGGTTTGGTGGCTATTTTATGTTAGCGCGTGCATTCGCATATCGATGAAGATGTTCGTTAGCTGAATCGGTATTCGTTATCCGAGGCAGAAAAATCGCAAAAAAAAAAAAAAAATCTTCGTAAGTAAGCAGAGGCGTTTGTTAGCAGAAGTATCACTGTATTATCGTTGTGCTGAAAAAAAGCGATCGGCGTGTAGTTGGCAATTTCTATGCCTCACATACGATACCTTGCAGTATTTATGAGCCAACCCGAAAGATTCTACGCCAAAATAAAAATAAGCGAAATAAAATGCTATTGTTCAAAACGTGGTAAACATGCTAAGTAGTCTTCTTGGACCACCCTCATGAACGAATTTGGCAACCCCTGTGGAGGCCTTCCATTTTTAGGAGGAGCTGAGTTGAGGCTGTAGACAGTTCAGAAGAGAAGAACGTTTGTATGTATACCCCTGTATTTGATATTATGTGAGCAAGGAATCACTTTACCGGCTGGATTATTCTTCATAATTCGATACACAATGCACCTACATGACGAACACCAAACTATCATATTCTTGAAATAACGCGCTGTGACAACCACTATCTTAACAAAGTTCTGGATTCCACTTCCCAACAAAGTCGGCAAAATCCATTTGTACTCTGTATGGTTAATGTTATCAGAGGCGGATTTAAGGCTTTGTGACTTGCGGAGAGAGAGAGAGAGATAATGAAGTTTTACCGCCCTTTTCTCCCATTCTACTTTTGTGTTGTTGACTATCGATTACTGAAATTTTCCGCCTCAGAACTTACCGTCCTGGGCTATAGCCTGCTTTGCACCCCTGTAAATGAGTCACTGAATATTATGGAACCCATGGTCTTTACGAGGAAGAATCTTATACTCCGGACTAGAAGTGCTCGGTCCATGGGAACTAGAAGTGCATGAACCCCATTATTTTACTTGAAAATAAGTATAGGGGTTGTTGGGGGTGCAAGTCATGACCAATCATTAATCTGATTAAATATGCAGGTTAGATTTAAGAAGAAAATAATACTGTGCTTGCCTGTGAGTATGTACGTAGACGTTATGTTGGCCTCCCGAAGTGGTTTTGCAGACGCGTTGGGAGCGGGGATCCTTCCGCTGCAGACGCGGACACCAGTGAACAAGATGTAATCGTCATGGCACTCGGCTGCTACCGACGGTCCAGTCAGGGTCGTCAAGGACGATGACGACGACGTGGTCAACGAGGTGCCCGAACCGCCAGGCAAAGAACCGACTGCGAAAGGTGCGACGGTCCTTCCTTCCGAGTACAGATGGTACGTGATGGAGCAGAACCCGGGCTCCTTCTTCATACAGATCACGTAATCCATATTATTCGGATAACCGAGTCCCAGGAAGTTCGTCTCTTCGTAGTTGAAGCTCTTGATTTCGCCGCGGGTTCCGCGGAGGTATTGCAAGCAGTGAGGAGGAGCTGCGGAAGACACAATATTGGAAAATTTGATAAATTTGAACGCATATCAACATGAAATCACTAAATTTACAACATGTGGAGAGAATAAAATTGAAAAATAGTTCATCGCGACTTTTTCCCCTTCTTTCGAAATTTGTATAAATAAATGCTCTGTGACAATTACTTGAAATAACGATTTCAGCATATTCTAAAACAGTTCTGCAACATTACTACGACGAGCACTCTTCCGACAAAGCTTTCCGATAACCAGGGCCTTCTTAACACATGGGCCTAAACGGGCATGGTCCGTGGGCCTCAAAAGATGAGGGACCTCAGAAAAAGTAGTGAATTAGTTGAATTTTTCAAGTATTTTCCTGGTAGGGCCTCAAAAAAATCACTTGGCTCTGGGGCCTATGATGTTCTTAAGACAGCCCTATCGATAACTATTCTTGAAATAACGTGCTCAGACAATCACTGCCATGAAGTTCTGAAACATTCACTCTCCAACAACCATTGGAGAACTATTGTGACAACCATTCTTAAAACATGTTCTTAAAAAATTGGGGGGGGGGGGTAATTTTTAACCCCTCCCCCATCACCTCCTTTGAGAAAATGCTGCGTGCTCCTATGGCTTTGGCAATCACTTTCGAAACAAAGTTCTAAAACAACTTCGTATTCTTGAAACAACGTGCTGTGACACAATCACGCTCCCAACAAAGTTCTGAATCCAATCACTCACCCAACAATGCACTGTGACAATCACTCTCTCTGAACAACGCGCTGTGCTAATCCCTCTCCCAACGGCACGCTGTAACAATCACTTTTACAACAAGGCGCTGCGACAATCACTGCAAAAAACTCCGTATTCTTGAAACGACGTGCTGATCACGCACCAACAAATTTCTGAACCTATTCACTCTCCCAACAACGCGCTGTGACAATTATTTTTCCAATAATGAGCTGTGACAATCACTTTTCTAACAAGGCGCTGCGACAATCACTGTAAACAACTTAGTGTTCTTGAGAAGACGTGCTGTGACAATCACACTCCCAACAAAGTTCTGAACCCACTCTCCCAACAACGCGCTGTGACAATCACTTTTTCCAACAGGGCGCTGTAACAATCATTGCAAACAACTTCGTATTTTTGAAACAACGTGCTGTGACAATCACTTTCCAATAATGCACTGTGACAATCACTCTTCCACAAAAGCTCTGAGAACCAATCACTCTTCCAAAAAAGCTCTGAGAACCAATCACTCTTCCAAAAAAGCTCTGAGAACCAATCACTCTTCCAAAAAAGCTCTGAGAACCAATCACTCTTCCAAAAAAGCTCTGAGAACCAATCACTTTCCCAGCAACATACTGTGACAATCACTCTTCCAACAATATGCTGTGACACGTGACACCCACTCTTCTAACAATGTTCTACAGCAATCAATTACTTTTCGAACGCTACTTCACAAAAGACCACCACATACCCTTTCTTAATATTTTCCCAACAAAATTCTGAAACCAATCACTCTTCAGAGCGCAATAGTTACGACGGCCATACTATTTTCGAGGCCACAGCAAACGAATTTCCGATTCCAAGGGGAACATGGATCTGATTATCGGTCACTGATGGCGCATATTCATCGGGTCAAACGCAATTTCGCGTGATAATTCGATCGCATTTCCATAAAACTACGAGATGAATAAAAAAAATGGAATAAAAGGGAATCGTTGTGGTGTGTTTCGAATCACTGACCTGCTTCACGGCTGTTGCATTTGACTTGCGTGATTTTGATGTTGAACCTCCTTCCGTAATGTCCGACCATCGTCACGTGAAGGCTAATGGCACCGGAATCCTCGACGTCGACGTAATCTGGCGTGACAATCGACAATAATTATCATCATCTTATAACATATCGAATATGTGCAGAGGCGTATTTACAGGGCGGGGGTGGAGCTTAGCGGGCTATAACTCGTGGCGGCAAATTTAAGGAATGAGTGGTTAAGAAAATTAGTAGAATGAAAGAAGGTGGCAAAATTTGAATAGCCCACAGGCGATAGAAAAGAGCGAGGGACCAGTTCGGTGAGCGACTAAAAGAGTGGCCTAGAGCGTGTGAAAGTATGTGAACGATAAAAATAGTGACCTAGCAGAGCGAAGGACCAGGTCAGCTAGTGATCGAAAGAGCAAGGGACCAGGTCAGTAAGTGACCAAAAGAGTAAGCGTGAATTGAATGGCCAAAACAGTGTGCAAAAATGGGTGAATAATCAAAAGAGTGACGTTAGAGCGAAGGGATGGGTCAGTGATGGCCAATAATATAACCAAGAAAGTGTGCAATCATGTGAGTAACCAAAAGTATGACCAAGAAAGTGTGCAATCATGTGAGTGACGAAAAGAGTGACCATAGGGAACGAAGGACTAAGTCAGTGAGTAATTAAAAGTACGATCAAGAAAGTGCGTGAAAGGCCAAAAGTATGACCAAGAGAGTGTACAATCACGTGAGTTACCAAAAGTATCACTAAGAAAGTGTGCAATTATGTTAGTGACCAAAAGAGCGACTATGGAGCGAATTACTTGGTCAATAAGTGGCCAAAAACATGACTAAGAAAGTGTTCAATCACGTGAGTGACCAAAGGTATGACCAAGAAAGTGTGCAATCGTGCTAGTGACCTTATGGAGCGAAGGACTTTGTCAGTGAGCGACCTAAAATATGACTAAGAAAGTGTGCAATCACGTGAATGGTCAAAAGTATCACTAAGAAAGTGTGCAATTATGTTAGTGACCAAAAGAGTGACTATATATGGAGCGAAGGACTTGTTCAGTAAGTGGCAAGAAAGTGTTCAATCACGTGAATGAGCAAAAGCATGACCAAGAAAGTGCGCAATCATGTGAATGTCCAAAATTGTGACGTGGAAACAGAGGTATATCAATATATCCTACAGGGAGGGGGTTAAGCTGGCTTTACAGCCCAGGGTGGCAAATGTAAGGAATGATTGTCAAGGAAATTAGACTAGAATGTGGGAGAAAAGGGCGGCAAAACCACTAATTTTTTTTTCTCCTCTGACTATGTGCATGTCCACCGATTTCGTGCCGTAAATGAACTATAGGAGTAAATTGTGTGAATTATGAGTACTATCGAACTCACAGTGCTGTCCGTCGTTGAGTCCACATATCTTGGGGATGAGGTTGTTCTCGTTCTGCCCCGTGACGACCAGCATGTCCTGTGAGCAATTGCCTTCGGTCGGTCTCATGATGTCGAACGTCAGGAAGTCCAGCCGTATCTGGCAAATGCTCTCCGACTGTTTGACGACCCGTACTTTGCAAGTGCCTTCGTTCTCGTACGGATGAGGGAACAGCGGACTTCGGAAATACGACACCAGCTCGCTGGTCGCACCACCGCATTGGATGTCGACTGATGACACGAAAAATTAAAGTCATAATTAAGATTGAATAACACATAATCACCACCAAATAAAAAAAAAACGCACCAGGAAAGAATATTCGAATCGCTACGAAAATTGGCAGGCAATTATATTACATGTAGTTATGCAAATGATTAGTGTTGCAAAAGAATTATGCAAATAGTCCTGTCACCAGAGGGCGTGAAAGTGTTTCTTTCGTTCTTGAAAAAAGAGACGGCTTTTTCGCGAATTTTAGGCTGTTTTCGCTAACTATTATTAATTGGAGAAAGCAGGCGCGGATCCAGAAGGGAGGGCGATCACCCCTTCCAAAAGCTGAATAATATGGGAAAATTTGTCAGTCCCATAAAATACGGGACGATCCAACGAACCTGCACAATCATTTCTCCAGACACATCATCCTAGATTCGCACCTGACCCTGTTCAAATTCACTGCTGAATATATCTATCGGTTCCTTCGCAGTTCAAGATGTTTGTCCCTACTCCATTCAAAGCTGAAGATGCCTGCCTCAGCTACATTCGAAGCTGAAGATGCCTGCCTCAGCTACATTCGAAGCTGAAGATGCTTCCCTCCGTTTTATTCGCAGCTGAAGATGCTTCCCTCCGTTTTATTCGCAGCTGAAGATGCTTCCCTCCGTTTTATTCGCAGCTGAAAATGCTTCCCTCCATTTTATTCGCAGCTGAAGATGCCTGCTTCCGTTTAGGTGCGCATCCAAAACGGAGAAAGCAGGGTGCACACTGGTACGATACGGCAAGCGATGCAACTCATTGGTTAAAAACTCGAATTTCTGGTTTTTTATAACCAATCCGCGTCGATTTGCATGTTGCATCGCTTGCAAAATCGCGCCAGTGTGCACCTTGCTCTGGACGCATTCGAGAAAGGGGGACTTTGAACGAGGTCGCATCATTATATTGAGCATGTTCTGCCCTCAACTTCTTATCCCGGTATTTTACGGGACAGACAAATTTTCCCACGTTATTTGGCTCTTGGGAGGGAGGTCGTTCCCATTCCCCCCCCCCCCCCCCCCGAATGAACACTTACAAATAATACAAATACAACGCCACAACAGGCAAAATGCCCAACGAGGTCGCTACAAGCGAAGGCAGAAGTTTTCAGCTGCTCATGAAGCCTTGGCTTCATGAATCTTCAGCTCCGAATAGAGTGGAGGCAGGCGGATCTAAGGCGTTCGATCGGAGAAGCGACTTATTGTGTAGGTACATCAGGTACATCGGATCATTCAAGCGAATGTAACCAACAGGCTTATTGGTTGCATTTTTAAGTTTTATAAAAGATCTTTTATCAAACTTTACAGCGTAATATCGGATCGGCCTTACACATGCCAAGTTTAATTCAAATCCAATGTTTTCTTCTTGGTGAGTTTTTTTTTTTTGATTGGGAGTAAAATTTACGATTGAAAATTAAATTAGTTTTTCCTCGGAATACTAAAATCCACTCACATATGCAACAAACACCTTCCTGCGGGCACCTGCCCATAGGAGTGCCGCCCAGCTCGATGCAGTCCGCGGTATCGTAGCAGGTACCAAGCCTGGAATCTGCAGCCTCGCAACGGCCTACTGCTTCGTCGATGTCTTGACCCTCGGCGCTCATTTTTCGCTTCAACGAGCTGAAGTAGTACGTAGCCGCCACGACCGGTTGGGATAACATGGCTGTCCGATAGAAAATAATATCATTATAGCACTTAAGATTATTAGGCCGGTCGTCCACTGGAAGCTACCACGACCGAAAACAAGTCACGGAATAAGTCGAATAAGCCACGTGTATGCGCAAGACCGCTATTGTGGTCTTGTGCATATACGCGACATTTTTTCGCTCGTGGTAGGTTCCAGTGGATTAACGGCCTTAGGCTGCGTCCATAGTAGAGTGAAGAGGTACGAGTTCCAAGAACTGCGACTAGGAAGAAGAAAATACATAGGAGTGGAGGAAGAGATGTCCCCGCACATAGTGAAAGAGGAGGAGGAGTATAGAGAGAAAATGGCCGGAGGGGTTCGGAAATGTAAGGGTGTGATGATGATCCCTCCGCAGAAGAGGGAAGGAAAAAAAAGGGAGAAACAGATCACAATCAGCAGATAGCGAAAATCATCAGATCGAAGTGATTCAAACAAATTGTTCAAGTCGCGCACCTCTCGTTGAGGTGCCTCTTTTTCTTTTTTGCCTCACTCCTCCAGTGTGTGCGTTGTAGAACAAAAGAATACAATTGTTTTTGTCGCTAGTCTCTATCATGCACTCCCGTAACCTCTTGTTTTCCTTACTATTTGCGCGGCCTTGTGGGACTACTGTAGGTTTAATTTATTTTGGTAGGCAAAACTTGCTGTTCTTCAAATCAACCGCGTTCCTCATTTCGATCTCAATTTTCTAATATAAGAACCCCATGTCGGTAAAAACATCTCACTCTAGTTGAACACAATTTTTCTCGAAATTAATGAATTAAAAGCCTGTCTCACAAATGTATATAGACATCAGCATAATTTTAGTATTTACAGTTGCGCCCCATTGCCACGGATCGTTTGAAATATTTGATCGGGCATGACTGAAAATATTATTAGCGACATCAGACCTTTGGCCTACTCTGGTCGCGTATAAGAACAAGTGAATCCAGAAAAAACAAACTTCGCATAATTCGCTACTTCACAAACGCCGTAATACTTGAAAACTGACGACATTGGGAATAAATCAGCGCCGTCTTAACGCATGGGCCCACCCGGAAGCCTCAAGAGAAGAGGGGCCTCACAAAAATGAAATCCGGTTGAAATTTTGTAGAATTTACAAGGCCTCAGAAAAACCACTTGTTCCGGGGGCCCCATGATGCTCTTAAGACGGCCCTGGAATAAATACGAAGTGACGATAGACTCTCTCCCCCCCCCCCGAAAGGTTTTCTGTTAGATTTAGTGTCTGTGCTCATAGTTGAAAATTCCAACTCACGCCACTTATTAGCAGTAAACCTCACACTGGTGGATGTAGATATGGAAACAGAGGGCACTGAAGTGTTGAAACCAATTAACAACTTATCATATATGACATGATGTCACTCTCCACTTGTCTATGTAAAATTTACAGAAAACTGGATGTTGTGTGCCCGAATCGGCCAATTCACGACGAGGGCCTGCCAGTTTGAGAAGTGGCCGGTGATCACTGGACGAAGTCTGATAACAAAAGACATGATTCGGGATTATCGTCAAGTTGGCGTATTTTTGTGATAATTATGCCCACGTTAGTTATGGCAACCCATTAAACCGCAGTCACGATGAGTTAGTAATTTTTTTTCCAAAATTTCCATATGTTTATATAATTATTTTTATAGTTTTTTTCTCTTAAATTTTTCACTTTTTGTTTCTCTCGCCACATGGAACTATTCTAACACAGCTGATATACATAGACGTTGGCGATTAAAAAAATGGATTTGGCTCCTACCAGGCCGTCTTACATCAGCACATCAAGCTTTGGCCAGTGATATCTGGCCACTTCGCGAAATGGCCAGCTGTTCGAATTGCGTTCGAATCATTTCTCTGATTCGAACTTCGGCTAAACTTTTCGGCCAATTCACGAAGTGGTCGGACAAGTTCCGAATCATTTCTGCAATTCGGACTTCGACCAAAACTCTTGGCCAATTCGTGAAGTGGCTGACTCCGTAGCGAATTGGCCGCACTTCGGGGGTTTTGACAGTAACATATATATATATATATACACTAGGGGGGCAGAGCCCCCGCCTTTGGCGGCCAACCCTTTTCCCCCTTTTCTCTTCACATTATATCTTGTTTATGTCGTCCCACTTCATCAGCGTGCTATGGAAAGGGACGTGTGAAAACCCCAGCTTACTGAAGAAGCGAATTTTACAATAATAAAGCAACAAAAAAGAAATGAGATTCATCAAGTACCCCCAGAAAATTTCACCATGGGGGTCCCCAAATTTAATTCGCTGAATTTTAGTGGGACCCCAGAAAGAATTAATCTCGGACTACCGATGTGTTGCAAATTTTACAATGTTAAACAACAAAAATCAATGAGATACATTCAGGGGCCCCCGAATTAGAACCGGTCTACATTTTCACGGGAACCTGACCTGGAAGGCACTCCCTCTGAGGGGACACGAAAATTTTTCATTTTTATCAATATTACAACGAATAAAATCCAGGGCCCCACATCCAGTAGCGGGGACACAATACGCAGATTTTTAGTGGGGGAATCCAGACTGGATTTACCTCGGTCTTCCGCTATTGCAAATTCTACAATGTTAAACAACGAAAAAGAATGAAATTCATCCAGGGCCCCCAAAATGAAACCTGTAAACATGGGGGCCCCCGACTTGGCGACTTGGAAGCTTGTCAGTCATATCCCGCTGCGAGGGCCATGAAACATTTTCATTTGTATTCGTTTTACCAACGAATAAAATCGAGGGCCTCAACCAATTACCCGGGACACCAATTCGCATACTTTTAGTGGGGCCCCAGACTGGCTTTATCTCGGGCATCCGCTGTTGCAAATTCTACAACAGAAAAGAATGAGATTCATCCAGGGCCCCCAAAATGAAACCTGTAAACATGGGGCCCCGACTTGGAAGCTTGTCGGTCACCCCCCGCTGCGAGTGCCAAGAAAAATTTTCATTTGTATTCGTTTTACCAACGAATAAAGTCCAGGCCCACCCACGCAACTACCCGTGACCGAGTTCGAAAATTTTATGGGGCCCCCAGACTGGATATATCTTGGGCTTCCGCTATCGCAAATTTTTCAACGTTAAAACAGCAAGAAAACAATGAGATCTATCAAGGGCCCCTGGAAATGAAAACTTTTAACTTCCCCATAAAGGTATACGTGCGATCCCCCCCGGGTACCCGACCCTGTGTGTTTGGAGCACTGGTGTTATATGTATATTATACATATACATATCTCTCGGCATGACCCCCCCCCCCCCCCCACAAGAGCAGGGCTGACAGGGGCCGGAACGATTCTCATCAATTTTTTGATTTTTCACACTATAAATTAACAACAGAGGGGCCCCTGAAAAGCTGGTTTGGGGGCTCGCCATCCAAATTCCGGACTAGGGGCCTTGCTGTACGATGTGGGAGCCTCTCGGTACATGCACATAACATGGTCCCTATGGGTCAAATGGGTCCCGATATATGCTACAGTTAAATGAAAACTTGACCCAAAATCGTAACCAACTTCCGTAACACAAAAACGTAACAGATTTCCGTCACCCATTTCCGTAACATAAAATCGTCACTAATTTCAGTTGCTTAGAAACAGGCCCTTTTCGAGTTTGTGATTTTACATTATAGAGTAGATAAGCCATCAGGTGGCGCCCGTCGTTTACGATACATTAACTGATCGCGCCAGACTGTCCATTGCACGGTCCCGTTCGGCATTATATACGCTCCAAGGAAGGGAAATTTTTATCTCCTCTTAGAGTGATCACTCTAATCCAGTGGTTCTCAACCTGGATCCATATGGCCCCCTTGTGGTTTTGGGATATTCGGGATATTCTAGGGGACCACGGGAGAAAATCAGGAGAAAGGTGATCCACGACAGGTGGTGAAGAGAGTCATAGAGAGCTGTGAAGAGAAAAGCTTTAAAAGTGAAACACGGTTGAAAAATATTACTACTTTCAGAATCCATCAGATCCGTTCATAGAACCATGGGCATCTTAACCCTTGGGTCTATGTGGGCATGACCCGGGTTTTCATGTCTATAATGGAGGGAGGGGACTGCACTATATGGGATCTGGTAATATTATTTTCATATGTAAGCTGTTATTTCCAGCAAAGTATGGAGGGCCGCCAGAGCAACGGTTGATGTGTTGGTTGGGAGTGTCGATTTATCGTGCAGGTGCGTTGAATCGTCCCGTATTTTACACAGACCGTTTTTTTAAAATATAATTTGACTCCTGGGAGAGATGATACTCAACCATTTGAATCCGTGCCTAGCCAGGATTCCACAGATTAATCTGATTTATTAAAATTCCATTCATATAATAAGAAAAATAGAAAGTATCTCAATCTTGGGTGAAGGTAGGAGAGGGGGGGGGGCCCTGGATAGGACAGGAGGCCACGAGAAAAAATGTGTGATCCATAGGGGCCATGAGCTGAAAAAGGTGAAGAAACACTGCTCTAATCTAATCACCTCTCAAGAGCATTCGTACGGCAAACGAGTGACTCTGGTTCGATTCCCGGTAGAGCAGAGATGAATTTTTCTTTCCTAAGCCACCTCGTTGGACATTTTGCCTCTTGTGGCGTTGTATTTGTATTTGTATAAAATAAGCATCTTCATACACAACATCCAGTTTTCTGTGTATCTTACATAACAACTTATTGTGCTCCTGATAGGAAGTAGGGAGGTTGTGATAGTCTTTTGGACTTCTGCCAACCTCACCAAGAACCAATACCAATCGTTCCATTTAATCCGAATGATATTTCATGAAAAATTTTCATCCTTGCTGACGGTTGTAGAAAGTGCGAGATTCGTGTCTGAAGTCATGCCAGTAATAAGTACAGTCATCGGGGTCCATCTACAATTAGAATTCAACTGTTTTCTGTCCCTGAAGGCAACAATGAACCATTCACTCCTTCGATTCATGTCATTCTGGCCCAAATCAATTGATAAATCTTTGTGGTGTTGAATCTTCAGAAGAGATCTTCGGCGCATGTTTTCTAATACAGGGTGGGCAAAAAGTTTGTAGAAACTTTAAAAATTCATAAAAACCGGAAAAATAACAGAAATAAAAAACGGTTTGCAGGGTTAGTATCGCTAGGGCACGGGAATTTTTTTAAGACAGGGAAAAATAACTAAAAAAACAGCCGATAGGTGGCGCTGACGTACATGAGTCAAGGAAAATATACGAAAATAACGAACAGAATGCCTCCAAATCGTTTATTACAGCAGTATATGTTCTCCACATGACCACCCACCACCACAGGGTATAACACATTGCAGGTGAGTCACAAATCCAACAACGTTTTGTTTGCGTGAAATAGATGCGCTTTCTACCGTCATGTTTATGCAAGGTGGAGCGACTAGTCAGTGCCGTCTCAAGGCATGGGTGCACCTGGGCACGGCCCGGGGGCCTCAAGAGAAAACGGGTCTCACAAAAATGAGATTTGGTTGAAATTTCCGAGAATTTGCCTGATAGGGCCTCAGAAAGATGACTTGGCCCGGGGGCCCCCCCCCTGATGCTCTTAAGACGTCCCTGCGACTAGTCACACTACTACTTCGGTCAAGGCATTCCTGATATAGACGTTCGGGAAGGCAAAATCATTATCAGGCATATTACAGGTTCCCATGGCCCCCGCGGTCTCCAGATTTGACACCGGCAGACTTCTGGTGATATTTGAAATTCCGGGTGTATCGATCCGGCCTATCCAATCAGCCGGAACTGAAAGATGCGATCCGCTGAGAGGTGTCATGTATACATCCGGACCTGCTGCACTCTGCCGTTGCTGGATTTGTGACTCGCCAGCAATGTGTTTTTACACTGTGGTGGTGGTCATGTGGAACACATACTGCTGTAATAAACGATTTGGAGAAGGCGTTCGTTTATTTGCGTATATTTTCTTTGACTCGTCAGGATCTTTCTGATCTTTCGGCTGTTAATTAAGTTAATTTTGTTTCCTGTCTTAAAAAAATTCTCTTGACCTAGCGATGCTAACTCTGCAACCCGTTTTTTATTTCGATTATTTTTCCAGTTTTTATGAATTTTTAAAGTTTCTACGGACTTTTTGCCCAACCTGTACTTGCCTATTGCTGGACTGCAAACGGCGATGAACAGTGTCCTTTGATACAGGAACTGATAAGCTTCTTGAAATCTGACGCAGAGACAATTTTTGGCTACATGCTAAACGCAAAATGTCTCTATCCATCCAAACTGTGGTCTCCTTAGGTCTCCCAATTTCCGATTTCACTTCTACACCAATGCCGGAACTAGAGAGGGGGAGGGGCAGAGGGGGCAACTGCTCCGGGTGACGAAATTTAGGGGGCGACAGTTTTAGGTGGGAACAAAGAACACCGTTACAAAATTATCGAATTTTATAGTTGAATGTATGCAAGTGATTAAATGCCTTTTATTCACTTGCATACGGGTTCTTCTTCCCAGGTTACGTTTGCATGGTGTTCTTTTTCTCCCTATCAATTTCAACAGGAATGTCGTTTTAATGTTTGCGTTTCATGTTATACCACGCATTCTTTGGTGACAATTGTTTGCATTGGTGTGTACTATCACCTCTTAAAGTTTTTCCTATCTTTTCTGAATCACCCTGTATACCTGGGTCTGGAGCCCTGGTTATCTTTGCTATATCTTTGTCAGACAAATCCTTCAGACGCCGGATTTTAGTCACATCCCTTACGATGTGACGAACGTCGCGAGGCATAATGTGAAAGCTACTTACAGTGCAAGTTTTTTCGAATGAGCATTTTATACTCTTTCATTTGATCATTTTTGTCGCACCACGGTCATTTTCTGCACACGAGGGCTAATTAGACCGGGACCTACAATTTACTGCCAATTCCGAACGGCAGTATTGTTTTTTATACTTGTCGAGGGGGTTGGTGCGCTAACCCCTCGATGGGGGACTCCTTGCGGTAGCAATCTTTTTTTTCCCTGCGGTCTTGTCGCCGTTTTTTGTTGTACCCCTATGTCAGGAAAGTTTTCTGACAAGGACGAACAGGGTATCGAACACGCGACACCTCTAAACATCCTTTGGTACTTTAGGCGAGCATCTTATCGACCTGGGCTACCACGCCCTTATACTCTTTCAATGATTACGTTATAGCAGCCACGTTAAAATATGCAAATATCGCGATCTCTTGCTCTTTTGCAAGTTTTTTCAAGTAATACTTTTGGGACGGGATGTTTTTTATTTTTTGTAAATTCATTTCTTGAGAAAAATTCTGTTGAAATGTCTACCACGTAGGGTTCATATATAAAAAATGTTTAATAGAAATGTTTGTGAGGAACAGGATCGATATATATTTGCTATTTAAGGAAAAATGGTTGTCTATACATTTTCGACAGACTATATATCCATTCAGAACAGTTCATGCAGGCCAAAATCTTCACGTGGTTATAGAGGGAACCTAGGACAACTAATGAAATATTAAGGACCGGGCCTTAAACACAGGGTGTTCTGTTAATGGACCGACAAACTCAGAGTGTTGTTAGTAGGCATCAAGAGGAACAAAGATTGCAACGGAACATGGTGTCGCAAACCACGCTGAGAGGGTGAAAATCGTCAAAAACGCATGCAGGTTCTGAATCCAGAGGAGACGAAAAGTGGATGTCAGTTGATCGCCGAATGCGTTCGTGGGTTCGCTCACCATATCTGACGTAAGCAGCGTCGCGAAACGCATGCGCTGGGGACGACATCAGAAGCATGCCTGGTATCTTCGAGCGAGTCCGAGGATCGTTTTTACGTCGTTGCGGACTGTGCAATGACGTCAGCGGCTGCCACTTTTCCAACAACTCTTGTAATAATTAATCAAATAAATCTTTTTGTAGTTATTATTGTACTTTTTATCGTTCTGGCATGACGTTGAAACCTGCACGAGTTTTTGGTGATTTTCACCCTCTCAACGTGGTTTGCGACACCACGTTCCATTGCAATTTCTGTTCCTCTTGATGTCTACTAAGAACCCTCTGAGTTTGTCGGTCCATTAACACCGAACACCCTGTATAATATATGGCGCAAAAGAAAGTGAGTTTCACCGAAGTGTGGGGGGGGGGGGGCCTTAAGACAGTGGTTTTCAAAACGTGCATCGCGATTTCCCAGTTTTGTCAGAGACATCTTAACGATCCCAGAATATCGATGTGACAGGGCTGATGGACCTAACGCATAGGGCCTACCCAGGTACTGGCCGGGGGCTTTGAGTAATATAGGGATGTCCGATCTTATTATAATGAAATCGGGTACTATCATTTTCTAGAGTAAATAGATAAATTTGTAGTCAGGTACTTAAAGCCAGGTCGAGTGCCCTAGAATATCACTTTGCCCATGAGCTCATAACGCTGTTCGGACAGCCCTGCGGTGTGCACCTACATGGCAATTAGTTAGAATCGGACTGCCCAAATATTTGCACAGCTGTTATTGCAATGAGAGAGTGGCGTAGTCACGGAAACTATCACTAGGGCAAAGAAGCCGAGGGTGGATACCGATGCTACCATCATGAAAGCTAACGTCGATCCCAGAGATTCGCAAAGAAATTTTTTTATTTTATCGATCCTGAGACGGCCACCGATAGATGACGCGTTCACGGTATCACATATCCAAAGTTCTCTCTGTGACCAAAGAAAGGACAGAAGTGCAACTGAACAAGTCCTTCACGAGGCCGGAGGCCTGACAGGGCTCCAGTCTGGGAGCCCGAGTAGATGCTTATCTTCTTTTTTTCACGCTGTGAATTCCCTACCGATGGGGGCCCCAGTAAATTCTCAGAAAAAGAGCCATCTGTCTTCCATACTTTGAAGTAAAAATGGCAGAGGGCTAAATTTTCGTGTAAAAAGGACCCAGCTGCAGGATGTGGGGGACCATGCATCTGTGAAGAATTGAAAGGGGGTATAAACTTTCTAGTTCTATACTTTGGAAATACTAGAAGCTTGAGAACCACTGTGTGGTCCAAGGTGATGCCGTAGGCAGAAATAATGCGATTAATGCATGAAGCTACTTACACAGAGGAGGCATTTGCACCGAATCCGGAGATTCGTCGTGGTAATGGCTCTTGACAATATTCAGAGGCTTCATTTGATTGACGGACCTGATGGACATCGATGCGACCACGGCCGATGAGAAGTAAAATAGCGTCACGAGCACCATCTGCAGGAGAGATATAAAAAATATTTAAAATAATGTCTCTTTTAATAATAATCAAACTTTTAAGAGGGGAAGGTACACATTGATTAAATGTGAAATTATTGTGTTATAGAACGCGCTGTGTGACAATCACTCTCCCCCAGCAAAGTTCTGAAAACAAAATCACTCTCTAAACAAAGTTCTGGAACCAACGAATCTCCCAAAAGTTCTGAAAAAACTTCGAATTCTCGAAACAGCGTAATGCGACAATCCCTCTCCCAACAAAATTATGAAACTAATGGATCTCCCAAAGTTCCGAAACAACTTTGTATTTTTGAACCATTTTCCTTTTTTTTTCTTTCAAACCGAGCACAACTCCGGTTTATCGCCACGGGCAATTTACTACCGATTGAGTTGTGCCGGAAGTGTGAGCGTGTGTACCTAACAGTCTGAGTGAGTATATAGTGTTATGTGTGAATTTTTAGTGCTGTCATCTGTCGGAAACACGTGGCAGTCTTAAACAAATGTACAAATGCAAACGTCACAACAGAAAAATTGCCCAACGGGGTGGCTTATGCTCATAAAAAATACGGTTGTCAAATAACCAATGTACAGCAACCCAATATAAAAGCATTTTATCACCAAAAAAAAAAAAAATAAATGATAATATAATACATTGCCCATACAAAAGATTATGGTTGTCTTATCGAAGTATGAATAGCTTCTCGATTTATCTCATAATGTCTATCGTAATACAAATACAACGCCACAACAGGCAAAATGCCCAACGAGGTGGCTGATAAAAAGATGCCCATAAAAATATGGTTGTCATATGTTTCAAAAATACAGCAACCCAATTAAAAATGCAATTAACACAAATTACAAACAATATATACACATGATAAAATATTATACAATGCCCATAAAGAATACTTATGGTTGTCTTATTCTAAGAATGGATAGTTTCTCGATTTACCCCAACATGTTTATCGTATTTCTTTTTTGAACGTGTCAATTGTGTTAGAATTCACGACCCTCGAAGGTAAGCTATTCCATTTATTAACAATCCTATTAGAGGAAGAACTCCCTGCGTCATCACAACCTGGAATTGTCCCCTTGTCTAAGTATTTGATTGACGGTGTATTAATAACTCATGGTCCATCCTGTTCATCCCGTTGAAAATTGTAAACACTTATCATATATCCCGACACTTGCGTTCGTCCAATGTAAACATATTCAAAAGATCAAGTCCTTCTTCATAGCTCAATCCCCGTGTGCCAATAAGGACAAGCGTAGCTCTTCTCTGCATTCCCTCAACCAAGTATATGTCTCTCTGTAGGGGTATGGTCTGCAAAACCTTACAGCATACTCCAGTCCAGGACGAACTAAGCCTCCGAAAAGCGGAAGAATGACTTTAGGAGAACGCGAAGAGACATTTTTGAAAATGAAACCGGGCATTCTATTCGCTTTTTTGACCAAAGCTGAACAATGTTCAGAAAACCTAAGCCGCTGGTCAATGAGAATTCCCAAATCGTTGACCCAAGTTGCATCCGGGATAGTAACACTATTCAACTCGTGAGTGAAACGTGGATTGTTCGAACCAAAATGAGTGACTATGCATTTATCCACATTAAAGGTCATGCTACATTTTCAATAGCCCATGCTGCAATCATATTCAAGTTCGTCTGGAGCATCTCCCTATCTCTTGGATTGCCGACCACCCTCCATTAGCTTCACGTCATCAGCGAATTCACTAACAATATCATCGATACGCTGATCGAGTTTATCGATAAAAAGTGAAAAAAGTATGTGACCAAGGACACTTCCTTGAGAATTCCAGGTTCACCATAACCCGTTGTGACCTATCCCTCAATCACTATTCTATCCAATTCAACAAGTTGCCCGTAATCCCAATCTCATGTAAACGCTAAAAGAGTTTACCATGTTGGACTCGATCGAATGACTTCTGAAAATCAAGATAAACAACATAGACATTTTTGCCCTCACCTTAGTCACGTGATCATAGAATCAAAGGAGGTTGATTTTATATATACATATATATACACACGTGACTTCCCCTTTCTAAACCCATTCTGATTATCCGACAATACATTATTCTCTTTTATACACTTCACCAATTGCCTTTTGATAGTAATTTCAAAAATTTTCGAGAGGGGGTTCATCAAACTCACTGGACGATAATTAAACACAGCTTCTCTACTCTTTCTAAATATCGGAACCACATTAGCAAACTTCCCCTTGGGACGATACCCTCAGCAACACTACTCCTGTAAATTTATGCAACTGGCCCCAACAGTTCATTTACACATTCTCTAAACACCCTACGATAAATATCATCTGGTCCTGGCGCTTTGCTTGCACATAAATTTTTTAGAAGATTTTGGACTTCCACATCTTTAACTTGAATATGGTTGAGGACTTCATCACCCCATGACACACCCGCACTTTCAATATCATCTTTCCTGTTAGAAACCGACGCGAAAAGTAATTGAAAACATTACACATATGGCATTGTTGTCTACCCTAGATCCTTCTATCGAGAGGGCGCCAACTGTCCCCAGTTGTCCTCTATTGCTGATATACTTGAAAAATGATTGTGGGTCAGCGCCAATGCTATCTGCTAGCCTAGATTCAACTTCGTTTCTACTTTCCTAATCACCCTCCTCAATAACCTTCTTTTTTCGATAAATGATGTCTCTTTTCCCACTTTTATACTCTCTAAATGCCCTTTTCTTTTCAAGATAAAGATTACGCACTTGTTCTGTGACCAGAAGGGAGGGGGGAACGACAAACAAACGCGCTTTTTTCGAACAAAGGGTATGATGTCATGCAAAACAGAGGATAGTTTACCTTAAATTCTTCCCATTGACGTAACGCACCAACTGATTCCAACCGGACTTTGAAAACTCCCGCTAACCTTTCTTTCAAAAGATCAACGTTGGCTCTTCAAAAATAAGGAACCATTCTTCTGTTATCAGCTTTACTCGAAAAAAAAGTTACAGAGTAAACTACAACAACACACGATGATCACTAGAAGAAAACTCGCCCCCCCCCCCCCCCACACAATGCCGTCTTAACGCATGGGCCTCACCCGGGCACGGTCCGGGAGTCTCAAGAGAAAAGGGGCCTTACAAAAATGAAATGTGGTTGGAATTTCCGAGAATTCACCACGTAGGGCCTCAGAAAAATCATTTGACTTGGGGCCCCATGGTGCCCTTAAGACGGCCCTTCCCACCGAAACATGTTTGACAATATCCTAGGAACTAGAGAGAACTAAATCCAAAATACATGTGGCCCTAGTGGTTTCAAAGTGTATAACACATTCCACGAATTTCTTAGCATAAAAATTCTAATTATGAATCAATGTCAGATACGTCCGGCCCGCAAAATTTTTTTGTTTTTTTTTTTTCATTTTGGTTTTTGGCCAGCTCCCAAAAACTCTCCAGCGTGGTCCAACCTCTCAGGCAACAGGCTTACATCCCTCTTGGGACAGAACCTGGATCATGTCTGGTCTTACAGCTCCCAAAAACAGTTTGCCCATCACTGCCCCACGGGATTGCCACCCACGCTTTGGGAACCACTGCACTAGGGCAAAGATATTGAGAAACACTTATTAAGGGACTCACCTTGCAGATGATGGAGACGAGCAGCCCAGTGGCGTATTCTCGATGCATCTTCTATCCGAAGACCACTAATACCAGGCGGTGCACAAATCCTGTTGGAGTTCGAGTAAAGTATGCAACACCCACGTACCTACACAACAGTGTCGCGAATGATCGAGGCTGTACACTAACACTAGTGTTTTGTAGTAGAGACTGGAGACTATATAAACGAGGATATGACGTTTAGTTCCTATCATTCCGTGACCAGAAGTGGAACAATACCGGACATAGAATACGCATGCTAATACATAGGGGGGGGGGGGTTGATGGATGGTGGAATGGGACAGAGAGACGTTTATTCAACACAGAATAAACAGCATGGATGGGCTATTCATCAGCCTTGTCAGTAAAATCGCGAAAAATTCTCCAGCATATTGACTGACAGAAAGAATCTCATCATCATAGTAATAATAACAAACGGGAAAAAAAAATTTTTGGATGACTTTTTCCTATCCGACGGGTCAAATATTTTCTAATATGCATATTTAGATATATTTTTTTGTGCTGTCTGGCTGTGAAATGGTCGTATATATATTTTTTAGCCGTATAACGGTCATTCTCCTCCCATTTCCTCTCGTCATTTGGCTAAATTAGATCTGTCACAGAAAACAACAGAAACAAATATAGTTGTATATATATATATTGTTTTGAATATTCCAGAAAAAACACACGAGTATGTATGGGTACATAATCGCTCCGAGCGGTCGTTTGAGTTCATTAGGTGCTTATAGAGCATATATTCTCAACCTATGACTCGCGGGCCAAATGTGGCCCAAGCGCACGTTTTATCCCTAATACTGTCATTAGCACATGACTGAAACTGGATTACATGTAAAAGTTTCATAAAAGTTAATTTATAAAACTTGCAAGTGCAACCAATGCAACTTCTTAAAAATACAACCAATAACCGTATAGGTTACATTCGAGCAAATATAACCAATATGCTTATTTGTTGCTTTTTTAGGGTTTTTGGAAGATTATTTTTCATCAAACTTTACATTCGAGCGAATGTAACCAATAGGCTTATTGGCTTTTTCTTCAATTTTTGTAAAAGTTCCTTTTGTCAAACTAGTGTTATCCCGCCCTTAGATAAAAGTCAACGAGTCTAATCAAGTATCAAACAAACATGTATGTATGTATGTATTGTTTTGGCTGGAATAAATCAGTGAAAAACAATTCATTGAATCTTTTTCTCCAAAATTTCAAAAAATGCAAAAAAAACATACTCATTTTTTTTAGTTTAGTTCTTGAATTAATGTTACAAAAAAAAGAAATCGAAACTAAGTATGAACCAAGTATTAGTATATCTAAAAGGTATATCTAAAATTAGTATATCTGAAAGGAAATTTAATACTATGTAAAAAAAATTGAAAAAATTGATTAATGGATGTACTTTAACGAATTACAAAAAATTTAACTAATTACAAAAAACTAAATTTTGTAACAAATTGCAAACGCATTAATCGAGAGGGTGCAGGTAAGCAAATCGTATTGGCTGGGGATGCGGAACTGGAAAAAAGGTCAAGAACCACTGGTCCAGAGCAATTCAATTACATATGAATAGAATGAATAGCTAAATTTCTAACTCAAGTTCGATTATCAGCCCTCTATGGTTCATCCCCCCATACAAGCGTATTTTAAATTTTTTTGCAAAAACAGATTTCAACCGGTTCTGTAAGCATGTTTTTAATGGAAACAATACATAAACACAGAAATTTAATTGATTACTGTGGATTTTTTAATTAGCTAAAAATGTTAAATTAAGGGCTAACTGTTTGCTTTTATTTTACTGTTATCTATAAATAGACGAAATCTCACTCAGTAAAGTTGAATAGTTGTTATCTTGAATTTGATTTCCAATTCCTTCAATTTGGCGAGTTTTATAAATCTGTGAACACGTAAAATTTCAGCGGCTCTCAAAAAAATGACGCCAACGAGGAATCAACTCTTTCTAAGACAAAAAAAAAATACACTCTGGACTTGTACTAAGATATATTTTCTAATAATGGGTTTTTTTATACCATTTATTTATTATATACAGCATATTCAAATATACACGAGACCATATTTGGCCATATTAGAAGAGGGTTAAACGTTTCAATGTCTGTTTAACACACACACACACACACTCACTCTCTCTCTCTCTAACTAAAGAACTAACTCTCTCTCGCGAACTAATTACCACGGAAGGGACGCACTTTTTAACATTAAAAATCGGTTGGAATAACTTGATTACGTCTTTTCAGCTGGTAAATACAGTAATCGAATATTTGAGTAAACTACTAAGTGAATTATAGGACGCTTAAAATCATGAACATGCAAAAAAATAACAAATTATATTTTCAAAAAATAATATTGTGTGTTATCAAGTTCAATCGAATTCATCTGCGAGTGAAATAACGTGACATCCATCTGTGATAGCGCTGACCAAGAAGCTTGACAATGGCCATCTACTCTTACAACTCGATTGTATGCATAGCAGGCCAATAATTGCTGGTTATGTGTCAGCTACCCATTCCTATAGTGACTTCATATTATGATTTATGGCGTCGATCATCAACGTTAATATGAGCAACCCAACAATGGCCTATCCGTTACATAAAAAAGAAGGCATTTGTGGTGGGGGAGGAATAATCCAGGCCATAACCGACGAAACCGAACGCCAAGCGATTGAAGCACCTATGAATGCAATGGACGAATCACCTGGCGTTATGCACATGAAAGAAAACGCGTTCCTGTCGTCATCCTGACAAACATTCATCAGATTTGACATTCGCAAAAACGGAACGACCTGTCAACCGTGGTTTCGGTACTACCATCGAAATAAACACTGTATTTTAACGTTTATAAGGAACTCCCCCCTTTGATAAAAATTGGGTCCCAAAGGGGGTGGAGGTTTCCTGTACACGGATAGTCTTATACAGGGCGATTGTTTAATTTCCCTTGCCTCATTTTACTGCAACCGTTGATCTTAACTTCTTGCGTTGGAAATTAATTCGCAGAAGCTCGTGACTAACTCGTCCAAAGCGAGCTTTTATTTGCAATAATTTTTATTAAAGTGTTAAGCAGAAATTGTGTGTAAAAAAATGAATATAGTCGCACTATTTAGATAATTATAAGATTTACACAATGTGTTTTATAAAGCATTTTATTAATAATTCTGTACAGTATGATAAACTTCAAAACAATGAGGAATATGCAATGCACAACGAGACATTTCTGACACTCCCAGACAGTTTCACTGCGTTTATTGTGTTTCGCACGACGCACATACATTGCACTTGCACTGAGGCCTTTGTTTACCTTCTGAAGGTGGAATTTTTCCCTGTAAAATTTCCCCACCGTTTTGCCTGTAGACGCAGTGATGTATTATCTTCGGGCGGCTTTCCGCGTGTTCGATATTCAGGAATATTTATACTTTGTAAGATTTTTTCTGCAACTTCCTGATGAAATTTTCAAAATGAATATTTCCTGCCGTTTGTCTTTACGAAATAAAACAAATAAAATTTTACAACAAACGCAGTTCTCTGCAATAGCGCTACTGATTGCACGCTCGAATATCGCGTTGCTGTAATAGTTTCCCAACCTTTTTTGTCCCCCACACACATATCGTCCTTTTCTTCAGAAATTTTTTTCTCCCATCGCAATCTAACCCATAGGATCATACGCTATACCCGTAGCTTCTACCGCTCCCCCCCCCCCCGGATCATTCCATCACCCCAAGTGGGCGTTAACACCCACGTTGGGAATCACTGCTGTAATACCTACTTACTTATTATAAGCAGTAAATTCAGTAGACACGCATAGCACGTCATTGCCACTTTAGAAGCAGATAACAAGCGAGCACATAGCGCATAGAGCGTGCGGCATAGCACGTCTTTCCAGCGCAAGAGGTTAAGAGACATACTTTCAATTAGAAAAAGTATCAAAGTAACGTGAAGAACTCAGATATGTCACTCATGTTTCAAGGGGTTGTATAATTATTTCAAAATAAAAAAAATTCAATTTTTATTCACCGTCCTCAAAATCCCAAACGCAATTGTTGCCCTGCCTCTCCTGAGGCAAAAAAAAATGCATTTCCAAGTGATATATTTGCTGAGATATTTGAATTAAAAAATGGGAAAAACTAACGGACGCAACGTTTCTTTCTCTTCTTATATAATGCTGTTTTTCCCAACTTTCATCGGGGGGGATTTTTGAATTCTAATATCTCTGCGAATATCACACTTAGAGACGTGGAATTTTCTTTGTTATAATTCAGAAATTTTCCCCCATCGCAATCTAACCCATAGGATCCCATGTTATACTCATAGCTTTTACCGCCCCTCCTGAAACATTTCATCGCCCCCAAGGGGGTGTTAACGACCACGTTGGGAATCTGCTTTAGATCAACGATTTGCCAGTAAAACGTGGCGAGGGGAATTATGGAATCACCCTGTATAGTCTTCAGCTTCATTTCAGATCCAATTTGAGAGAGCAATATTTTTTCTCTTTAATTTAGTTGATACCCATGTGGTCACCACATCTTGCGGTTGAGTCCTCTAACACAAATTTAAGTGCCGAAAAAAAAAAGGAACTGGAGTCATTGTGGTATCGTGACGATGCTGACCAGGGTTTGGAATACGATTTTCTAGCTTCGAATCGTGAATCTGAGCAAACGTTTTGCTTAAAAAATGTTGTTACAGTTGTTACGCAAGGCCAGAAGCGTCATAATGATTTTTGGCTCCCTCTTATCCCCGATTTAATATATTCTGCTAAGAGGGAAATCGGCATCCAAAAATTCAACCATTATTGCAAAATATGCAGGAATGCTGAGAAATGTCCATACAAAAAATATAGACACCATTAAATAAAAATTAACAAAAGAAAATTTCGAACTGAAGAAAATTTCAAATTGACGGGAGAAATAATCCCAAAACCAAGTAAAATTAGGAAATAATTAAAGAAATTGACTGAGAACAAATATTAAAATTCAGAGTCAATGAATTGCAAATAAGGAAAATAATTGACGAGACAATTCCAACAACCATGTGAAAATTCAGAAAATATTAAGAAATACTTTTTGGAATTAATGAAAATTCAGAGAATATAAATCAAAGAAACAACACCAAAAGAACTGATGAAAATTCAGAATTCCAAGAATGACGAAACTTTAGAATTTATTGAAGAAACAATTCCAGAATTGGTGAAAATTCAGAATTTATGAAAGAAACTAGCTGAAGTACCAGGCGTTGCCCGGGCTTTATGTGCGACGTGAACCTAAGATAGGTGACGTGATTTCAAAATTCAAACTAGAAATAATAAATCTCTTGCTTCGCATGTATAACTTCCACTGATAGCGGGAATGCAACAACGGCGATGTCACCCATCTGGAGGATGTGACAAAAAAAAGGCTCGCAATCCGAATTTACATCTTTATATGAACAATGGCTAAAATGCATTATACAAATACAACGCCACAACAGGCAAAATGCCCAACGAGGTGGCTGAGAAAAACACAGGGTAGTTGCTTCAAAGGAAACACTAAATAAACAGGTTCTATTTATATTTATTCTGCCTTAATAAAATAAGTTCCAGAACATTTTTAATGTAGTAGTATGAGATTTAACTCATGAATATACCACAATGGTTTGAGTTCTCTATGAGTAGTACAGTCGAGGCTCGATATCACGACCCCTTTCGTCCCGTCGAAAACGGACGTTATATTGGGAGGGTTATTGTGTCGAAAGTAAAATTTATATCACAATCGTTCTATGAATAAATTTCAGACTTGTATCTTACCGGTTATTGTAATGGAATAGTCGGTATTACGTGGGGTCGTTAAAACGAGCGTCGACTGTATTTCTAATGGTGGTTTACACTGGAATTTCATTATATAAATAAAAATATTACGATACTTGATAATATTATAATTATTTGATACAAATAAAATTACACAGAGATAAAGAAAATAACCGGTATTAAAATTTTTAATAAATTTCACCACTATCTTTACAAACAGATGCGCAATTTTTACAACAGCATTGACTTGAAATTCACAAATTTTGTCATTTGCTCCTTTTCCTGCACAGAACCAGTGTGAAATCTCTGCATAGTTTCAATGGCGATGATTCAGTTTCAGGTGTTAATCCCAGCAATTTCGAGAGCCTACAGAATTAATTATAATGAATTTAAAAAAGTTCTAAACAATGAAATGTTCTTTAATTGAACCAAATCACGTTTGAGGTGAAAGACAAGTAGTTGAAGTGACCAACGTCTAGTCTGACTTTAAAGTAAATTTTTGATAGAGGATTCAAACAGTAGGTTAAAATGTAATTAAATAAAGATTGTATGAAATGAGAGTTATGCAGCTAAATAAAATGAACGAAAGTTCAGAAGGAACTTATTTTCTCGGCCCACAATACATTAGAAAAGAGATTTCCTGGATAATTCTAGATTTTCCGATTCATCAGCATAAAATCTAGAAAATCTCTTTTTTAACAAACAAAAATTTGTCTATTGATGCACAACATTCAAAATCAAAGAATTTAAAGTCAATATGCTTAGGGTGTTAATCATAAGATGGTGCTGCAGGCACTGTGGAGTCCTGCAGTTACAGTGATAAAAGCTTCGCCTGTCAAATGTGGATCAATGGATTTGGTCCCATTTCTGGCATGTACAGCACTGGTTGGCTGAAGCAGACACACACAGCATTTCTCAACAACTTACGACTTTACCGCACCAACTCCGGTCATGTATCGCCATACTGCAATTTCCAAACAGTGAGGATTGAACCTGGGTCCCCGTGATGCCAGTCCATCACTATGACCGCTCGATCAATACAGTGGTACTACTCAACTGAACATGCACCTCATACTCACATTCCTCTGCGGAATTTCTAACAAATTGCTACGTGCAGGAACATGTCGTCATGTGTATTTGCGTGGCCTAAGGTATTTATGTTAGCAGTTAGCTGAAGCAGCCAGACAGAAATGACCTTGAAGAACCAGATACACCCAACTTCACATCTCTGGTGAGATAACGCAGGGCTCAGCACGGATCATGGCCTCAAAACTAGTGAAAATAGTGACCAAAATATTTAAAAAAGTGACCAAATAGTGACCAAAATGTTTAAAAAGTGACCCAATAGTGACCAAAATAATTTTAGAAAGAGACCAAATGGACAATGAATTTTGATTATTACCAAATTGAATGAATTGAAATTTAATTTAGTTTTCACTAAACTTTGTATTTCAATGGAGCTCATCGAAATTGCTTTTTTTACATATAGTAGTGTGAAATAAATCAAACTCGAATGCATTCTGCTAACCAGAAAAGTTTTGAATAACTTATCAAATTTATCAACAACTATGTGTGAGAGAGTAACATTACATCCTTTCTAAGTAACAGTAGTAATGCCTTTCCCCCCCCCCCCAAAGGGGCCGTTCAAGTATTACATCATCATAGATGGGAGGGGGGTTTCCGATTTGCTGACTTTTGATGACAGGGGGGGGGGGGAGGGGGGGAGGTTGAATAACGCTTACGTCATCAACCACCCTTTATGAAAATATGAGTTAGGATTCGGGGGGGGGGGCAGAGCTGATGACGAAATTTTGCTGACAAGTGGGGGGGGGTCAGCGTTTTGCTGATGGGTGGGGGGGGGGTGTTCAAAAATGGATAAAAATTTCCTTATGTAATACTTGAATGGCCCCATATTGCTATCCACAACCCAGCTTAAAATCAATTTAAGCAGGAAAAACTTCAAAACGGGAAAAAATTTTCACATTCAAAGAAGGAAAAAAAATGAAATAACACAAAATTTGATGAGAGAATTTGTCCCATCTACATTCTAGTGGATTTTTCATTATGTTATGGTATGAATGACAGTATACAAAATGTACTCACACTTTTTTTAACTAGTACAAATTGATTTACATAATTAGGTTTGTATAATATCTTCCAACAAATTTTAAGAAATTTACTATAATGATTGATTTAAAAAAAAACTAAAATTACATTTTTAACAATATTATTTTAAATTATTAAATTAAAATATTACTTAAACTACTGAATTAAATAAATTATTTAAATTATTAAATTAAATAAATTATTTAAATTATTAAATTAAATAAATTATTTAAATTATTAAATTAAATAAATTATTTAAATTATTTTAATTGTTAGGGGCCGTTCAAGTATTACGTCATCATCGATGGAGGGGGGGGGGTTTCTGACTTGCTGACTTTTGATGACAAGGGGGGGGGGGTGTTTCGATAATGCTTACGTCATCAACCACCCTTTATGAAAATATGAGTTAAGATTCAGAGGGGCAGAGCTGATGACGAAATTTTGCTGACAAGGGGGGGGAGGGAGGGGGTCAAAAATGGCTAAAAATTTGCTTACGTAATACTTGAACGGCCCCTTATACGTTGAGGGAGGGCAATCCATCCTTCCCCCCAACGTCAATGGCAGAGCCTACTGATGTATATCAATTGTCATCTGCACCTATGACTGGACTGGGAAGGGTGGGTGGGTCTATTCTTTTACAGGCGGAGGGGGCTCCAAAATAATACTGCCCTTGGGTGAGGGAGAAAACAATTCAGTTTTGAAATTGTTTGGTTTTTGAGAGAAAAATTTGTAAATATATATTTTCCTTTTTTTTTTACACACAACATACACCCCTGCAAAAAAAACATTTACTACTTTACCCAGAAACAATATAATTTTGCCCCCCCCCCCCGTAATTTTTAACAGAAAAAGACTCCGCGGTCTTCCCTGGAAGCACCGGTGGCGACTTTTTTCCGCGCCAACCAATCGCCGATTTGCGGTAGTCAATTCAAGATGGCTGACAAAGGGCACATAAAAAATTACAAAAAAATATATAATTTATAATATGAATTAACCTAATATGCGAAAATCGATAGAAATATATCGGGAAATACGGAAAATTAGGATAAAATGAACACAAAAATCGAATCAACGACATACGGGGTTTATAAATGCGGTTGATAGAGTTTATGGATGCTGCTGTCAGGGCTACCTATTTTAGCGCGAAAAAAAGTCGCCACGTTAGCTCGGACTCCTCCCGTAATTTCCAAAGAACAAAAACAGTGAATTCGCCCCCACCCGGGGCACCCGATTTACCAAGGCCGTAATACGATATTTTTCCTGGAGGGGAAACGTAATTTTACTGCCCCTTGACTGTGAAATTCGATAATTTTTCAAAGGAATTTATTTCCTTTTCTTAAATATACCATTCCATCAAAAATTCCATTCGAGGCATTGCCCCCCCCCCCCAGTTTCGGATTTGATCACGGTATGTAGCAACCCGGGCCGCAAGTACGAACGAAAATTTACTATCGCCCGGGGCCGGTATCCATTTTTAACAACGGAAAAAAGAGTAAACTCGGCACCCTGGCACCCTTCCTCGTTCAACACCCGTGGAACCAGACCCCGCCCTCTCCTATTGCGGTCATAACAGCGACTCGAGACAAAAACGTTGTAATAACTTCCGAGGTCTGAAAAGGGGATTTTTTTTACACAACACCGCGCCGAGAATGGAGCGCAATATGTCGATATTAAGTCAACAATCAGCATCGTGAAGATGCCCTAAATCAAGTTACGGCCAGAAGCGGATAAAGGTCAGTTGTTGACGGCCCCGGGCATAAAAAAAAATTAATATTACGCCCCTTAAATTAGGAAAAAAGTATAAAGTAGGGGCCAAAGGCGCGGTCGCTGTGCCCACCGTTAAATCTGCCTTTATGTACGGCTCGCATGCAGGTTAACTGAGTTTTCATCAGCCTGATGACCAATTTTCATCTGATTTGGTTAAACTAAACGTTGAATTCGAAGGTTTTTAACAACTGGCTGTTGCGAAGATATATTTTGGAAAGAGAAAATTCAACCGGAAAGTGAAAGGACGTGGGTTCGATTCCCAGCAGGGGCAGTTGAATTTTCTCTCTTTCCAAAATATATCTTCGCAACAGCCAGTTGTTAAAAACCTTCGTATGGTAGCAGAGAGTGACGTCATCCTTCCATAAACGTTGAATTGCAGGATTCTGTGATCTTTTCATAAACAGTTCTCCTTTCGATCCAATTTGGGGCTACGGTTTCTTGCTGAGATTTAAATCCAGTTAGAAAAATAGCACGAATTTTATTTCTAGATCGCGATTTTCAGTCGGATGATTTTTTTTTATTGTAAGTAAATTCAAAATACTTGCGAGCTTCTTTAACGTTGGCCAGCTACAAGAGTATTCTCCAAAGCGTACTAATAATACGCTTAATACGTATTAATAGTACGCATCTTTAATATGCGCGCTTTGGTATTCTCCCGCTGCGCGTAAGTTAGTTTCTGCACGGGCTCTCTTTATAAACTCGCTCAATGTAAATGAGCCTTTAAATCGTCATTTCAAATATTAAAAAAAATTAACAAAAGTAACGATAGAACAAACAACAAATGTAACTTGCTCGATGCTCCAAGAAAGGAATTCGGCCCTTAGGACAAACTTTTTGAAACAAATAAAATAAAGGATCAATTTTAAAATAAGATAAAAATGAAAGAACGAGTGGGGAAATAAGAAAGAATGGTAGTAGAGGAGGGGAAAAAATTCTTTGTTGTAAATACGCCTTTTACGCTATTTTTTTCCGACCGGCTTTTCCATAAAATGACGATTCTTTAACCAAGGAGCTTTCTTTTTCCAAGCGCCTTGAAATCAAGTTATGCTGACGTCACACGGTATGCTCCCGGGAAGATAAAGACGCCTTCATATATATATATAGGGGTTCCTTGTACGATCGTAGTTCAATGAAGGGAGGGAGAAAATTAGCGACCTTGAACCGGTAAAGTTCCTCCTTGAAGAAAAGAAAAACACTGACAGCCGAAAAGCGCGCGAGACCGAGGTTTTTTTGCTAAAAAAAGTGGAAAAAGTGACCTGGGCCCGAAAATAGGTAATAAAAGTGACCAGCTTCTAAAAAAGTGACTTTTAGGGGAAAAAGTGACCCGTGCCGAGCCCTGGATAACGAAGCATTGGAAAGAATGGTTTTCAAGGGTGTGAGATTTTGAACCATCCCAACCTTTTTATTGGGAGCGTGTCGCCCAATAAAAAGGGTTAGTTGGTTTTTGTTTTTGTAGTTTTCCAATTTTGAGGTGCAAATGCAAGGTGGTCTTCCGTTTGAAAAAGTCTCTCTGCAGAGAGCTGGCAGACCTTCAACATGAGATGCTATGTAGGTATCATGTTGAAGGAAAAAACCATGAAATAAAGAAAAAGGTAAAGTTGGGGGAATTTATCGTAAATTCTCAGAAAAGACACGTATGACATATCTGAATCAAACTTCAAATTATCCAAAACATCAGAGAAAAAAATTTGACTTGAACAGGTAATTTCAACATTAAATTGAATAAAAAACTTAAGAGGGAATTCCTAAAATTTGAATTGTCCATAAATTTGAATTAACTGAGTTTGAATTATCTAGTTTCCACTGTATTTATCCATTTAGCAAGCTCATCAACAAAGATTGAAATGTGAATGTGGCATCATAGTCAGAACCATGAAATTATGAAAATAAATACTTTTTTGTGTTTGGTTCTCAAATAACACAATAAAACATTTTTACCTGTTCTTAAAGTTTGCAAGTAATCTTGCAGCTTCTTCATCTCCTCGCTCGTTTTTCAGCTGCTGGAAACCGGATAGAGTTTGTACGAATCCTAGGATATCGGACAATGTCCCGTCAAAGAGATCTTTTATGCCATAATTCCTGCAACATTAAAATCAAAACAAACTATGTTTAAGAGAATAAAACCAATGAATAACCTTCAAACTTGCAAGTAAAACAAAACCCCTCTTAATGGCATCCCCTAAGATGTAGTCATCCCTCTTTTATGGCCAAATAATAATTTCCCCTTATATAATAAAAGTATGCATTTCAAACATTTGATTAACAGTCAGCAATGCCATCTCAAGGCACTCACCCAGGCACGGTCCAGGGGCCTCGCAAAAATAAGATCTGGTTGAAATCTACAAGAGAGAGAATTTTCCTGCTTTGGCCTCAGAAAAAACACTTGGCCTGGGGGCCCCATGATGCTTTAAAATCTGACAGTCAGACCTCTTTTACGGACGAATTTTTTCCTGGACACCCACTGGTGTCTATAAAAGAGAGGGTTTACTGTACTTCATAAACGTTTTCACTGCCATCGTTTGGTTTTTCTAGCTGGAAAAATGCAAGACTTCTCAACAACTAAACGACCAGTGATCGCAGTGTGTGCTTATGCTTTATCAGCCTGTGAGGCACAGCTTCTTCCGATTGGTCGTATTCAATATTAAACCATTGATGTCTTGTAACTGGCATTTTTACATCTTTGGACAAGATCCGGCTCTGAAATACATCAGACTCCCTCTTTTCTAATCAGAAAAACAATTAATCAGATTGTTCGCCATTTCTTGTCATCAAAATACCACTCAGGACATCAAAATACCACTCACAAGGGCATCAACAATTTTATATTTAATACCACCAATCAGAAACACCAAACTTCAAATTTAGTATCAAGTTATGACACACACCTCCAGAAGTGCATGAAAAATTATGCTGCCCAGGGTAGCAAGTTTGGGGGGGGGGCAAATTTGAGGAATGAGTGGTCAAGAAAATTAATAAAATGGGAAAGTATTGAAAAACCATAAATCTGCTTCTACCTAGAGATTATGGGACTAGGTCAGTGAATGACCTAGAGTGTTTGCAAGGATGTGAGTGAATGAAAGAGTGATCTAAAGATCAAAAGAAAAGTTTAGTGAGCAACCAAAAAAGTGACCTAAAGCATGTGGAAACATATGAATGACCCCCAAAGAGTGGCCCAGAGAGTAAGGAACCAAGCAGTGAGCGACCAAAAGACACTAAGAAAGTGTGAAAACATGTGGGGCAAAAGAGTGACTTACAGACAGTTGCATGGTGCAGGGGGGAAGGCCAGTGAGTTATAAAACAGCACAACATACAACTTTTTATTCATTAAACAATTTTAAGCATTTGCAAGTGGTTTTTTTCTGTCATTTATCACAGAAAAATTTGATGAGCGGGCATTTTTTCTGAGGCACAGTAAATACAGTCAAACTGTGATTCAATGAATCAGATAAAATCGATAATTTTATTCATTGCATCGAAGAAAAACATTATATCGGGGTCGAGATACATGTATCAACACATGTATTACAACAGGGACTTCTAAAAAATGTTTTTTGATCGAGGAATTCAGTTTGATTGGAGTTCATTATATCTGGGTCTAACCTAAATCTGGGGTCTTCAACCCGTGGCCCTCAGAGCTTTTTGCTGTGGCCTGCCGACTATTTTTAGAAAATAGTTACTTTACAGAGAAAAATAATTAAATCTCAGAAAAAATATCTTTAAAGAGCTCTGGTCACTGAAATCTGTACTGCTGTATTTAGAACTGTGAGATACTTTCCACGTTCGATAGTAATGATGTGCATTTGATACATTGAAAGGATCATAAATTCTGGGGATCCGGAGCTAAAATAGTTTTTGAGGAATATGATTTCACATATTTTGATGGCGAAATTCGGCATCCAAAAGGAAAAATAATTACAGAATTTACAGAAGCACTAAAAAACATGTTAATGAAAAAAATAATTTTAAAATTTTAGAAAAAATAGTTTTATAAAATTGTTAAGAGTAATTTTCAGAGTTTTTAAAAGTTAAATTCATGAGAGAAATTGAGAATTTGAAAGATAATTTCATAATTAATGAAAATTTAAGACTAATGAAAAAATCATTTCAAAATTTTCAAATTTCAGATTTAATAAAAGAAATAATTTATTAAAAATAAATAATTAATGGAAGTTGTTTGCAAGTAAATAAAAATACAAATTTAATGAAATAAATAAATTTGAAGCAAAAAAAGAAAGAACCCTGTTTAATTACCGAGAATGCCAAATATGACTCGTTGGCCTGGAGTCTTCCTGGGAAATTTAATTTGGCCTGCAATATCTGAAAGGTTGAAGACCCCCGACCTAAATAATAGCCCATTTCCATCATCAGCAAATATTCCCTTTGTAAACCATGTAAAAAAAATCTTAACCAGTAAAAAAACAATACCACATACCTTTCAACGTCTTCGAAAGGAAATTCTAGATTTCTGTATAGATCGAAAGCTATCGCTGATTTTGGCGACCAGTATGGCTGTAGATCTTTAAAATATAACTAGAATGAAACGGGAAGAAGAAAGTTAACTTAATAGCTTGAAGAGGGGTTTGTTTCATAAAATATATTCACACAAATAATAATAACGCTGAAAGTTTTCTGTTTCATTCTAATTATGGAGTGAAAATTATTGCATAACAAAAACCCACTGAGACGGAGAATATGCATTAATATTAATTTGCACGTGAAACATTATTGTTTTAAATATGACTTCACAAGGGATACAATAAAGTGTTAATAATTTGAGGCACAATAACTTTGCACTATGATGGAATGATTTTGTACTGTTTGGACACCTTGAATGAGCAATAAAACTTGGCATTTCACAAGCAGTAGTGACAAGGTTATTCAAGAGACTGTGATAAAGTGAAGTCCTTGACTCTGCATCCCTTGACCACTGCCTCACAAAGAAACTTGTAACTAATTCAAGCGAAATGTAAAGTCACCGATTTTCCATAACAACCAAACAACCCAAAATCCCTTCATGTTAGTATGATAATCATCCTTATTCGGAAGGAATCTTAGTACAAATGACGACTTTTTGATGTTAATAAAAATTGTGATATAACTAAATGGTCTATTTCTTAAACAAACCTCTTTTATCAACTCCACAATCTGCTTATTTTTTTCTTCATCACTCACAATCGGTTCAATCCATAAGTAGACAAATGTTGCAAGAACACCGCCATCAACCAAAACTCTCTGAGCTTCGGGGAAAAAAGTGTCAAGATCAAACCAGTGAAGACAAGAGCTTGCTGTTATCAGCTGTACACTTTTGTCTGGAAAGTCAAGGGTTTCAGCGACTTGATGCCTACTCAAAAAAAAAAAACTTATGTCATCTCGATTTTTCACACAAAAATTCTAACTGCTTTCATAATATGAAAATTATAAACAAAAGTTTTTTGTGCTAATGGTAAAATGAACATATAGTGAAACCTCACTATATTGATACTCTATGCAGCTAACGATAAATCCCTGTACAATGATGTTTTTCAAGCCTTGTTTAGAAATAGTCAGTCTAATGTTTTGAACTAAAGTGTTTCGATATAGCCATAATTCTTCCACAATGATATTTTTCCATGGTTTGCAGAGTATCGTTATATCGAGATTTAACTTTGTTTCCTGTTTCAGATTTTGGTTACGCATTATTTGTGTAAAGCACAAATTCTTAATGATTTTTATTAAAAATATTAACTTGCTTGTATTCCACATTGCTTAGCTTTCTATTTCTCTGGGCTTCTTTTATTTGTGCTTCACTCACGTCAAGGCCGATGATGTTTTGGAAAAAATGAGCAAATCTAATGGTACTCTGGCCAGATCCGCAGCCAACATCAACTGCAAAGGTGCGTTGATCATCTGGGACCTGGAAGTAAAAAAACACACACAAAAAAATATTATTTGAATCATCAACATGCTATAGAGGAAACATTTCAAGTAAACTGCACAAATGAAATGTGTCGAGTGAATTGAGATTTATTTATTTCGAGCTATTGCCATCACAAGCAATGATCTAGTGCTTCGCTGAGCTATTAGGGTTCCAAGTCCACTTCCCAGGACTTTGTCACAACTTGAAGAAAATAAAATAAATCAATAAATTTGATAGATAAAAAAAGAGGCCTGCAGGGTTCCACCATAAAAATTTTACACAAAAAAACTGCTGATCTAATTCAATCAAAGAAATGCATTGCACAGTTTGAAATTGTTAGGGCCAGCTGTTGGCCATCCCTCAACAAAGCAAGTTGTGTACACAGAGATTCAGTCGGACACAGAAGGATAGGACCTGGAACTTGCGCAGAGCCACAACATGAATTAGGTTTCCCTCCTTCGGGTCCCATGATAGGGCTCCCAATTTTTATTTTTGTAATTTTGCATTTACATATTGTGAATTGTATTTCTGAACCTCAAATGAGTGTATCTTGTCCCGGCGATTGTATGTATTTCGTCACAACGATTGCATGCATAACGATTAAAGAATATATACTGTAGCCTACAAAAGGGGTCCCCCGATTTCCTTCCTTGTCTTTCAGAATTTTCTCTGGCACAACCGCGCCTCCATGGCAATGAGTTGAAATCGTGTAAGCGACAGAGCCTGATCATGTTCGGTCTGTTCTGTTGGCCACCCCTGGTGTTGGCTCATAGGCCTATGAAGAGGAGATATGCAGCCCCAAACCAGGTAAAATGACAGTGTCTTAAATTGATTTTCTGATCATTGTTGGAGGTATTGGTTTCAACAGTAGACCTGATTAACAGATTATCCACATTCAATATTTCTAGTGACAATGGTAATTAGCTATATTCTCCTCATACCGCCTTTTCGAACACACAAATTTCTTATACAATGTTTATTGTGGTTTTTTTTTCCCATCATTTCATTGGGCAAGTTGCCTGTTGTAGTTTCTGTATTTGCAGCTGAATGCATATTTGGTGTTTCGCTCACTGTGACGAAACATTTTTGAAGTGGATGCAACTCCCAATGGTACCTCGAAGCTTCAACCGACTATATATAGGTTTCAGACCCTAATAATTTCAAAGAGCAAAAAATTTGTCCTATTTGATGGCTAGGTTCATTTTCTGCCATTGAATAAGGAAGTTGAACAAAGACACACATGAACAAGATGATTATTTGCGTGGAAAAAAAAGAAGCTTCTTATCTCTAAATTTCAACATGGCAGGTTGGTGACATTCCACGGTGAAGCAGACTGACCAACTGGTATTTCAAACCGAAATACCAATATTCTGATTAAAGAAGGTAACTCAATATAACAGTATGTGTATCACAAATCTAAGGTATCCTAACTATATCTGTGGTTCTATTTACCTCAGAAAGTCCCACATCGAGGAGTTAGAGCGTCGATCTCTCAGTGAGTTTACAAAAAAACAAATGTTGAATGCTGCTGTTTGGAATTGGCCACAAATTGTAACTCCTGGTCTAATTTACCCCTTGTATGCAGAAAATGTCTGCTGTGCAACAAAAATGATCAAAATGAAGCATTTTGAAGAAATAGCTGTCATAGCAAGATACATATGTTCCATAATACATACTTGACTTTCTAATGCAGTGGTTCTGAATCTGGTGCCATAGGGATCCTCTTACAACCCTGGAATATTCTAAGGAGACGCGCCCCCCCCCCCCCCCCCGCATTAATGAAAATCAAGTGAAAGGAAAGCCATGACAGGTCGGAGGCCACAGAGACCTATTAAGAAATTAAGATGTGAAAAAATAAAGCTTTTACTTATGGAATTATAGTGAGAAAAAGTGTGACTACTTTTAGAATCTAATCAAACTAACTCTTCTAAGAGATTTGGTCTATAACATGTGTAGGAAATTTACGCAGCTTGTTTTGCTAGCATAAATCATTGCCATAAGTGTATGTGTGTGTACTCAATAGTTTGTGTCTGCCTAGTGTTGTGTATGAAAATAGTGCAGCGAGTTATTTTCTTAATTAGTTTCAGGATTTTGTTAACTAATTAACTAATATATCTTTGCATTCAAATCTCTATTTCAAATTGTGAGTCAAGTACAAAGACAGAATATTTGTACCCTTATATGGTCTGTTGCTCTGTGGCATGGGCATAAACATACAAAGTACAAGCATTCATTCAAACCTGGTCTATCGCCATAGGCAATTTACAACAGATTGAGTTGTCGGAAGTGAGAGTATCTTCCCCTGGGTCCCCAGATCTTCTGGAACCCAATACCCCTGGGCAAAAATTACATACAAAGTATACAAATAAACATAACATTATGTTCACATGTTACACACAGCTGCATCTCAACATTTGGCCAGTTGTGATGCAGTCTTTAAAGTTTAGCTGCCTCGCAAACTTTCCTAATTGGCACGGTTTTCAGGGTGCTGCCTCACAACACAGTTACCTATACCGCACCGCTTTTGCCCTCCCACGAGTAAGGTTCTTAAAGTGTAGCCAATGAGTCTTTGGGCAGTCTTTTCCAAGTGAGCCCCAGTGCTTGGTTGAGCTATTGCTGCCTTGCCACTGTTGACTGGACAAGCAATTCATTTCTGCCTGGTACCCAATATTTCATACTTTGTATGAACAGGGAAGAGTGACATCATTTCTCTGCATAAACATGTATAAGCACCCCTCCAATATATATATACATTTGCCACTATCTCCATAACACATATAGAAATATTGGATTGAGGCCCCCTCCCCCCAAAATATTACCAATAACTTTATGCCTATGCACACTTTTAAGTTCACATACATCGCAGTCATAACAAAAACATATCAACAGAGTTTTAGAGATAAAAACAACAAAATCCGAATAAAAGAGAATTCTCACTTTTTGGCTAAGGTAGCTCAGTATAGTGTCTACCACTTCAGATGGAATATCCCTCCTGAAAACGCTGTACACTTTGCAATGATCTTCTCGTACAAACTCTTTATTCTCCATTATCGCAGGCACAGCTATAATGGAATTGGAAAAAACAACAAAAATCAAGTGTAATGAAGCTCTTATATAATGCCAAATCTCTATTATTTCAAATTGTGAGTGTGAAGTATAAAGATTGAATATTTGTACCACTGCAACAGAACATGTATGGTCTGTTGCTCTCTGTGGCAAAGTACAAAAGACTGGACAAGCATTCATTCAAACCTGGTTATCGCCATGGGCAATTTACTACCAATTGAGTTGTGACGGAAGTGTGTGTATTATATAAGAGGATTTTACAGAACTAAATATGGTTGACTCTACCATAATCTGACATTTTTAGGCAGGCTTCCTACAAGACTAGAATGGAAAAACATGTCACAATATTTATATGCACCGAAGTTTATACTATTTTGATATTTTTTTCAACTAACTTCCAGTAATCCGGAAATTTTGATAAATAATCCAGCATATCCTGGTTTGATATGAGCACAGATTAGTGAAAGTTGACTGTGTAATTGCTATATAGGATTTATTATTATAGTTAGATGGTATGTACGAAGGTTTTTAACAGCTGGCTGATGCGAAGATATATATTTTAGAAAGAGAGGAAAATTCAACTGCCTTTGTGGGGAATTGAACCCACATCTTTTCACTTTCCGTCAGCATTTCGCATATCTTTGCACCTGCGGTTAAAACCTTTGTATGGATAGCAGAGAGTGACATCATCCTCAGATAAGTTGCCATCTGGTAGCAATGTCAGCAATTGGGCTGAGTTAGGTCTGATCGTCTATGTACAGTCCCATTCAGTACACACGATCTCCAAGGAAAGATGGAGATATTCGTTGCCTTTGTAGTTTAGTAGTATTGGCATTCACCCAGAAAGTGCAAGGACGTGGGTTTGATTTCCCCGCAAAAGCACAAAAGCAGTTGAAATTTCTCTTTCCAAAACATATCTCCGCATCAGCCAGCTGTTAAAAACCTTCTTATGGATAGCGGAGAGTGACATCATCCTCGGATAGATGGTATGTATTAGCACTATGGGAAATATTTGTGCTGTACTGAGAAGAATATCATTATACAGCAAAACCTGTCTGTAAAAATACTATAGGGACCTAGAAAAAATATTTTTGCAGACAGGTTATCTTTGTAGCCAGTTTGAGCATTTGTGCTATTTCCTATTGAATACATATTTCGCCGTGACCAAAGAAAATATTGTTATAAGCTTGTTTTTTTGTTATAGACAGTATCACACAGGTTTCATTGTGTAGCCCTTTTGGACACAGTATCCACAATCATGAGTTTTTCTTGTTGCAGATATTTTTTTTTTCAACCTCAGGGAGTTTGGTCCTGACTTCAACAATAAAACATTCACGATTCTTGAAGACAGAGCTGAACTGCCTGAGGTTGAAAAAAATATATCTGCAGAGTAAAAAGAAAGCAACATTTGCACATACCAGATCTGTAAGGAAACAACTTACTTACGGGACAGAGAAAAAATATCATTATGGATTACAGGAACATTACAGTATATGTGCTAGGACCTATACCATTATACCATACATGCTCAAACCATTACCCATGAGTTGAATTTGGCCCTCAGAGAGTTACCTGATGTACAGACTGCAATCTCAAACTTAATTTTATAAAAATCACCAAGTGCTATAACTACTGATCACTAAACTGACCTGTAGTGCAATTCCACATCATTTAAGGTACCTGCAGCATATTTACTGATCACTTAAGGAGCCTACAGCACCAGAAGCGGATTGAGGTCCTGGACATGCATCCAGTGAAGCCGCCGTTAAATCCGCCTCTGCACAGCACATTTACAGATCCTGTGGTACAATTTCAGACAGCTTAAATAGCCCACAGTACATCCTCAGATCATTTAAGTGGCCTGCAGTATATTCCTTGATCACTTTGATCACTAGATCATTTGAGCACCCGTGACACACAGTTCACTCAAACGGCCTGCGATGCAATTACAGGTCACTCAAGTGGCTCGCAGCACATTTCCAGCTCACACAAATGATTTGCAACACATTTATTTAAGTGGCCTGCAACATATTTACAGATCACTTGAGTAACCCACCACACACCTCAAGGTCACTAAAGCAGCCTGTGACACATTCCCAGACACGACACGTTAAGTGGCCTGCAGTTTTGTTTTCGAATCAGTGATGTGGCCAGCACTCTCTTAAAGGTTGATCAACCTTGGTACCGTTATATAGGAAATTATTTTTGAAGTTAATTCAAACCATGGGAGAAAAGTGGAAAACTGTACCTGTGACAGAACAATCGCTTTTTGCAACAGAGAAAGGGGGTTGAGAATTTTATACTAGAATTTTTATCTTCCCTGTTTAATTCCTTCCCTGTTAAAGCTAAGAGGGTAGAGGTTTTTCATATTAAGTGTGGGTGGTATTTATACAATTTGTTTCCAGTGTATGAACATTAATAAAACACCTCGATTGCGCAAAACATGTTGCAATAATTAAAAAAAAATTATTTGTATAATTATTTTTTATTATAAAGATAATTATAAGCGTTAATTATACTCACGCTCTTGTTCGCGCGAGACACGTCAAATATCTATTTTAATTTCAAGTTAAAAGAAATGCCCTTCATGACAATCGCCTCTTGTAATCTTGGATGTAAACAAACTTCATGCATGTTTTTTTTCTTACCTCTTTCAAGCCCAGCCAATCCTGAATGATATAAGGAAAAGTAATTGGAAAAAGGATATATTTGATTCGATACATTTTTATGACGTACGAGCAAAGGCGTGGTCGTACTAGAACCCTGAAGGCTTTCATATATATATATTGAGCTTAATCTTGTAGGGACACTGCTGCCATCTTCTGGGATAAAAGCACAACATACATATATCGTGATTTTTGGTTTCATATGAACGATTGAAGATGACAGCACGAGCTAGATGTTTTAACACTTTCGGGTCAGCTATTTCGACTGTCCCTGTGGACAGGATTTTTGGCAGTTTCCATGATTTTTTTTAAAAATACTTAGAATATATACATCTCAACAGTTTTTTTTAACCAGAGAAATTTGAAACTCTTTTCTTTCATAGTATAGCAATTATTTAAAGGCACCTTATCCAAATGTTGTATAAATATCTAAAAATGGTTTTAATTTATAAAAAAATTATCTTGTCATCAACAAACATGGCTACCTTGCCTAAGGAGGACAAATGTGTTTCAACTATACTTACTTCTACATCATTTCATAAAGCCACATCCGTTGGCTACTGCCATTTATAAGTATATATATTTATTTTAATGCAACTAGAAGATTTATAGATTATGTTTAAAAACACTGGAAAGCCGCCTGGCGGTCGAGTGGTTAGGGAGCTAACCTCTCACTGTGCAGGTCTGAGTTCGAATCCCGGTTCGGGCACAGTGGCGTCGGAGCCGGGGGTGCTGTGGGTGCTCGAGCACCCACGGAAGTTTGTAGAACGGGTCCGAGCACCCACAGAATTGATTCAAAAATCTAAATTTCCTACATGAATCTCAAGACCGGCACCCACAGGTTCAAAACACTTCCGACGCCCCTGTTCGGGCATGGATATGTACTAACACTAACAAATTCCCTGGGCGAATCATGCTGATGATCCTTGGGAATACGTGCTAAAAAATTAAGAAAAAAAACAACATATATTCAGCCATTTTATAGCTACTAGAGTTGAAAGTCCGAGTCAGTCTCGAGCTTAGACTCGAAAGTGTTAACTTTTGATTTTTTTTCCCGGGGTAATAAATTAGGGTTACTAGATCCGGATATAGGTTCGTTCGGGTATAGCGTTAGGGCTCTATCAAGTCGCCTTAGATCACTACCTCCTATATACCTGTATATAGGAGGTAGTGCTTAGATCCGGACACTGAAAAACGAGCACGTGTATGCACGCAACCTTCGTGACGTCACTTATCTCAATAGATGGCACCACTGTTCCGACGAACAACTACCCCCTCGGCCACACAACAACAATTTTCCCCAGCTCTAAAACAGAACCTCTAAAAAAAAGCAGAAACAGAAAAAATTCTAGGAATTTTCGACGGCTATTAGTGAATGCATGTCGGGAAAAAAACGCAAAAACACCCATATACCAATGAAGAAAATCTATATCTCTCTCAAAGTTGAGAAAAAAAAAATTTCCCGAGAAAAAATTAAAAATAATTCCGGAAACCTGAAAAGGACAAAAAGACGAATTTTCTGGAACGTAGGAGGACGCTTGAAATGACATAAAAAAAGAGATGTCCTCTTAAAGGAGGACGGTTGGTAACCCTAGTAATAAGGGCCTCCTCACACGGGGAAACTAAAAGGGAGCTCGAGTTGCCTTGAACGAGTCCAATTGACCGTTCTCCCTTACACGGCGCTACTAAAATAAAAGAAATCTCATAGACCGAGAAAGTAAGTAAAAACGAGGCAGTTCACCTCTTTATTATGAACGCCATCAGGATACGATAAAAGTTGGCAATTCCCAGCGATGAAGTTGATATTTCATTATAATTATAAACAATTATCACATTTTCTCCTACATTATTATTTCCACAAAAAAAAGGATAAATGAAGACGAAAAATAACGGTACAATCCATAGCCGCCGCCCCCCCCCCACCACATCCTTGAGCAGGCCCCTTCGCTGAAATTTTTAGCGGACCCCCCCAAACCAGACTTTTCACAGGGATACACGATATCTGTATCTATAATGAATTTATAGCATGAAAAAATAAAAATTATAGCAATTGTCCCGGGCCCCAAGGGTTGGAGAACTGTCAGCCATGGCCCTCACAAGGGGGGAGGGGTCTGACAGGGCTCCAGCCCTGGGTGCCCGGGACGATTCTCATTATTTTTTCACGCCATAAATTCACTATAAAGGGGTCCCCCCCAAAGGTCCCATCCTAGGGGCCCTGCTCCAGGATGTGAGGACCATGCTGTCGACCCCACGCTTGGGGACTGGGGACCATGGATCATCCACACTGAAATTTCCAAACGAAAAGATATAACTTCTCAAATAAATAAATTACACTGAGATCAAGAAAATAACCGTGGTATTTATACTTTCAATAAATTTCTCTACAATTTTTTACAAGCGGATGCCGACCACCAACAACAGCATTGAGTTGAAATTCACAAAATTTTGTTATTTGCTTTCTTTCCTGCACAGAACCAGGGTGAAATCCCTGCATAGTTTCAATGGCGATGATTCAGTTTCAGGTGTCAGTCCCAGCAATTTTGAGAGCCTTCGGAGAATTAATTACAATGGATTTAAAAAGATTAACCGGGAAGTTTCAAAACACTGAATGTACAGGGTGTCCTCTAAATTCGTAAACAGTTTAAAAATTCATTAAAAAATTGAAGGAATTGGTATATTTGAATACGGTTTGCGAAAAAAGGTTATTCCCATGAAGTAGGACTTGTTTATAAACAAGAAAAAAACGAGTTCAAATTTTTGTCGACAGAAGGCGTTGCACGTTAAGTCCAACCAAAGGCTTGAACATGAAACTTTCAAACCCGGGCCAGAACGAAAAAATTTTGGTGGGGGTAGCCATTTTAGGTGGGAACAAAGAACACCGTTGTAAAATTACTGAATTTTAAAATTTTTTGAGAGGTGGGTAAAAATTCTAGTTACGGCCCTGCAGAAACTTTCAAAAAGCTTCAGCCGACGATTCGTGGCTGAGGTAAAAAGATTTTACCAATAGTGCTTTATCCACCAATGTCAGCATCACAATGAAGACTTTATGTAAGCGCCAGTAACAGGAAAATTCAGAAATTAGCTGTTAATCGTACACCCTGCATTTGATAGGACTCTGATTTGCGTATTTCCAGTGAATTTGCTATCGACAAAAAATTTTAACCAATTTTTTTCCTTCTAAACACTCTTCTCCCCCCCCCCCCTCCCGTGGGAATAATTTTTCCGTAAACCGCATTCGAACATACCACAATTCCTTCAATTTTTATGAATTTCTAAACTAGTAATGGATTTACGGAACACCCTGCACTTTGAATGAACAAAATTATGCTAAGGTGAAGAACAAGTGGTTAAGCAAGCTAACCACAACCATGGCTCACGCGCGCGTTGTAAGTTTCCCGATATCAGTAAGTTGAAGCTTAAACATCTTGTTTAATTGATATACAGGGTGTTTCAAAAAGAATCACCCGATTTGAAATGCGTATATTACGAAAAATATTGAACACACACATAGACACTTAAGATTAACTTTATATTACATGGCTAACCATAAACTTTTTTTACAGACCAAATTAAAGGTGCTCAATATGTTCACCTTGGGATGTACGGCATATGTCTATATGCGTTAGTCAAATTCGTCCCAAACTTTTGCGAGCATGTTTGCATCCATTGCTGATGTTATGCGTATCTTCAGTTCGGCTAATGTAGCTGGAAGGGGAGGCACATAAACGTAGTCTTTTATAAACCATCAACAGGAAGAAATCGCATACTGAATCGTCAGGTCCCGTACGGCCGAACCATCGTTTAGGAATGCGATTGTTCAAAAATTCTCGAACGTACAAGCTCCAGTGTGGTGGTACCCCGTCCTGCTGGAAAATGAGCTGAGCTGAGCTGAATTAAGATTTGTTTGCCAGTTCCATGTCACTATTTTTGATGGACATTCTACTGGTCTTATCCGCGGACCACTAAGGGGGTGGCCTATATTAGCTGGAAAATGAAGTCATCCGAATCCGTTTTTAACTGTGGAAAAAGGTCAGTTTTCAAGCATTTCTTTTTCAAGCGGCTGAAGGAAGAGCGCCGCTACCTGTTGACAACTGCGCGAAACTTGAGATCTCCCTCTTTCTGCCTATACATTATTCGATCAAAACGGATTAAAAGCTGAATAGATATGATCTTTAAAAAAAATCTGTTGATTCTCTTTTGAAACACCCCGTATATTTTTCACTTCTATTACTGTGAGTGCAGGGACTGGTGCAACCGCACCTGCCGCACACTCGCAAAGCGCCAAGCGCAAATTGAGCCGCGTGCAGCGTTCGCGACACGACGTAGAGCAGCACTGTTTTGCGGAAACGGAAATCAGAAGGACAGCGCAAATTGAGACACGAGGTCTCAAGCGCGTGTACGCGCGCACTCGTTGGCGCTGCTGTTGAGCCGCAGATTTTCGTGTCCCGCGTGCACGATTTTTCGTATTTGGTAGGGGTTTTTTAAAAATTAAACCGTCATTTTGATAGAGTTTACATTTCTTATGAAAAATGTTGTTTAATATCAATATATAGCACCTTTTTTAATGTATAATACCCGAAGCATTTCTACATTTACAGAAAAAAAAAAAAAGATTATACGAAAGAACAATTTTAGCATATTTATTGTGCCGAAAATAAGAAATTGCTGTCTCAAAAGTTTAGAGAAAATTCATGTTCACAAATATTACAGATGTTTAATAGCTAATAGACTTTTAATTTTTTTTCTAACAACCTCAAACATACATTATCTTCCATGTGGATCTAGTTAAATTCTGCAGGGTTCCAACATCGAAAATGTACCCATGCTTCCTCGATAGAGTTCTTCGAGTCATCAACAGTCGAATACTGTATCTCATTTGCAAACACTTTCATCGTAAGTACGCCCCCTACATTCTTAATAGGATTTCAAGTGAGGACTACTCATGGATGGCCAGTCTAAAACCGGCACGTTTTCGCGATTAAAGCACCAACTTACTGCCTGTTGAAAACTTCCGTCTGGAACATGTAAGTTCCATTTTTTTGCAACACTAAATACGATACCAATCTGTCTGCAGAAAACATTATTTCGTGCCTATTTCAGTCTCTCTTCTTCACCCTCTCTTTGGTGCTTCCTTGTGACAGGCAGTTTCTTAACCTCTTTTAAGAATCGAACACAAGGTTCTCTGATCTGTCTATGAACTATATCTGTTGAAATTTCAACTCCAGGAACTATCATAATTTTACGCAAGGTCATTTTTTTCGTTGAAGCCGCCAATTTGTTCCAACGGTTTTGTTTTCGCGTAAACTTGTACCGCGTTGCCTACCACAACCAGCGCCGTCTTAAGGAACGGGACCACCCGGGCACGGCCCGGGAGCCTCACAAAAATGGGATCTGGTTGAGATTTTGGAAAATTTTCCTGGTAGGGCCTCAGAAAAATCATTTGGAGCGGGAGCCCATGATGCCCTTAAGAAGGCCCTGACCACAACCAGTTTTTGACTTTTGTGGCACACATTGGGTCAATACACGTGAGACACTTCATTTCGACTTGCTCAACGGAATATCAATGCTTTTCAGCTTTTTTTTTTTTTTGCGCTTTCAAATGAAGTACTCGAAGGATTTCATCGTACAGAATTTGCGACGACTTCGGCAATTTATTTTTGAAAATTTTCTAAACTTTTGACAAGTAGTTTTCAAAATTTTTTAGTTTAAAAAATCCGAAACGTATTTTCCTCGATGATAACCGAAGATCAAAGTAGGTTTTTGCATTTAGATCACAAGCGAAGAAAAATGAAATCAAAATCTCAAACGGTATCCATTTCGCAGTTAAAAATCTATAGGGTCTAAACTTTTGAGACGAACTGTATGTACACCAAGGTTGTTCAAGCTTGTTGAGTGTGGGTCACTTCATTGGTTTCAAAACGTGTCGCGGGGGCACTTGAGTGATCTGGAGCAGCGCCACAGTTCACTTAAGTGATCTGGAGCAGCGCCACAGTTCACTTAAGTGATCTGGAGCAGCGCCACAGTTCACTTAAGTGATCTGTAAATGCCCCGCGGGTCACTTAAGTCATCCATAAAAATGTGCCACTTAGCTCATTTTTATAAAATTAGGTTTGAGGTCGTGGATCACATCAAATGAATAAGAGGACCAAATTTGACGCGCGAGCCACGAGTAGAGCTTGTATGATATACACTATATAGCCATAAATCAGTGGACAGTTTGAAGTTCTGATATTTTTTCGAATTTTTAGAAAACTAGTAGACAAAAAATCTTCTGTAGTTTCGGGGCATGTGAAAATAATGCTTGAATGCATTTTCATGAAAATAGCACGATGATACGTATAAATGTTTCCTTAAAAAATTCCGATTTTCATCTCATACTTTTTGCTTATAACGTGCAGGGTTTTGAACCAATTTTTACGAAACTTACAGAAAATTTGACTTTTTATGAGAGAGACTGTAAAGAAATTTAAAATGCAACAATTTAATATTCGATGAGGTAAGAGCATTTTAAGTAAATGATTTTTTAATCACGCATGCGCAGGAAATATCAACTTGAGTTTCTTATAATTTGGTTGCCAGATGTCAGTGCAACATAAAAATTACAGTCGAATGCCACGAAAATCCAAAAAAATGTCTATGATACAGTGAGCAGTAGTTTCAGTTACTTGCTGAAAGTAGCTGGATGACAAGGGATTTTCCACAAATCGATACGTCGAATATGTTTTCTGTCATTTAATTATACTCATTAGCACAATACTGGAAGATGGGGGGGGGGGGAGTTATTCTGGAAATAATCAAATGTCAGAAGATAATCGAAATACTTAGGGGAATATCCCTTATTACCTAGCTACTTTCAGCAAGTAACTGAAATTATTTCTCACTGTATCACCGATATATTTTTGAATTTTCACGGCATTCGACTGGAATTATATTATTAATTTATAAGTTGCACTATATATCTGGCAACCAACTCACGAAAAAAAAAAAAAGTTTATATTCCCTGCACATGCGTAACTAAAAATCATTTACTTATTAATGTTCATGCCTCATCACATCAAATACTGAATTTTTAATTTCTTTACAGTATGTCTCGTGTATGTTAAATTTTCTGCGAGTTTCGTAAAAATTTGTTGAAAACCCTGCATGTTATAATCAAAAACTATGCAGTGAAATTTGGAATTTTTATCTTCATGAATATACGTGCTATTTTCACAAAAATGCATGCAAGTACTAGAAATTTAAAAAAAAATTTCTTAATCCCAAAGTGTCTACTGACTCATAGCTGTAGAATATACAGTATTTTAAGTGTCAACGTCGTGTGGCATTCCACATCTTACAAGGAGCATTTACCTGTTTTTGAAGTTAAGGAGTAGCCTCGCAGCTTCATCTCCTCGTTCATTTTTGAACTTTTGGAAAGCGGATAATGTCTGCAGGTATCCCATGATATCCGATAAGGTCCCGTCAAAGATATCGTTTATCTCATACATCCTGCAATATTACAACCAAAACAAGACAATTTTTATAAGATTATAGCGAGTAACTTTAAAACTGCATTTTTGCAGCCGAGTATAATGCATCGGAGTAAGTTTTTAATAACCTGTGAGAAAAGCAATGCTTCATACCTTTTAACATCTTCGAAAGGAAATTCGAGATTTCTGTACAGATCGAAGGCTATTGCGGATTTTGGCGACCGATACGGCTGTAGATCTTTAAAATATAGCTGAAACGAAACGAGAAGAAATTAACGTATTGGCTAGAAAGTGCTGTTTAATTAAAAAAAATATTCATTAAAAATTATAATAACGATGAATTTTGCTTTATGTTGATAGTATTCTAATGAAAGAAGTGGAAATCATTACGTAACAAAAATGCATTGAAATGTAAAACTTACAAACGATACAAAAAAAGTGTTGATGATTGAATTCAGAGGAAAATAACCAGCCTCACGCATCAAACATTCAGGTTATTTCAGAAAGGACTCCCTAACTATGAACTGGCATAACTTGGAAACAGTGATAAATACATTCATTCAAACCGAGCACAACTCCGGTCTATCACCATAGGCAATTTACTGTCGATTGAGGTGTGTTGGAAGTGTGACTGTGCTCCCCCTCCCGAATACTCTGGCTCATCCAGTTCTCTTGGAACCTGAAACTCCTTGATAGGACCATGAAAACGATTATACACAAAGCATACAAATAAATAAACATATAAAAAATATACAAATACACATAGCTGTTTCCCGACATTTGGCCAGTCGCGGCCCAGCTTTCAAAGTTCAGTCGCCTCGCGACAGTTGCCTGTACGACGCATCTCTCGCCCTCTAGGGCCGGATTCACTCAAATAGGCCCTGTGCACTCGAGTGATTTTGGTGCGCCCCCCCCCCTACTTTTAACCTTAATGCATGGCTCGGACCTTTATGACAGTTTGATCTGTTTACAATTTTCGAGAGTATATTTGTAAATTGGTAAGCAGGTACTTTTTAGTGGTGGTGGTGGGGGGAGGAGGTTTGGTTTCAGAAAAATCGTTTCGCTCGAGACCTATGATGCCACGGCTGGGAAGTGCCGGAGAGGCCTCCTAACAATTTGATCTGGCTAAATTTTTGGGGAGTAAGCATGCAAATCGGTAGGCAGGTATTTATAGCCAGGTAGGCAGTGGGGTCTCAGAAAACTTTATAAAAATTCAGTAAAATCTGAGCATATACACGAGTTCTTGTTCACAATTAACTTAGTTTCTCTGCTTTTGTGTCACCTTTAGGACGGCAACTAGAAACGAAAATTTACTGTTACTTGGGGGGGGGGGGGAGAATATGTACTCATTTTGGCGCCTCCTCCCCGTAATTCATCATCACGGGCTAAACTCTTGTGTACGTCGTGTTTCAGGGGCTCTTAACCGTGTATAGTAAAATCTCTGCTTGTGAATGTGTGTAAATAGCGGTTCTAAATAAATCTGTGACGTCATTTCAAGGACTTATGTGAGAGACCTTATCCGGAACAATATCTATAACACAAACCTCTTTTATCAACTCCACAATCTGCTTATTTTTCTCTTCGTCGCTCACAACTGGCTTAAGCCATAAGTAGACGAATGTTGCAAGAACACCGCCGTCGACCAAAACTCTACGAGCCTCAGGAAAAAAGATGTCAAGATCGAACCAGTGAAGAGCAGAACTGGCTGTTATCAACTGCACGCTTTTATCTGGAAAGTCAAGTGTTTCAGCAACTTGGTGCCTATTGGAAAAAAAAAGAGAAAAACTTGTGTCATCGCAACTTTTCACAGCTAAAAACTCCAACTTCTTTCATAATGTGAAAAACATAACATGAACACTGGAAATTCGTTTTAAAATTAAAGAGAAACAAAAAAAAAATTATACTTTCGGGGAAGGACGAACGAACAATATTATCTATTTTTAGATTTTGAAAGTATTATCTGTAAAGAGAAATTTTTAATACAGTAGAATCCGGTTTAATACGACCGCGATAACAGAAAAGCCGGATAGGCCGGAGTTCTATAAATGCTTACTTCCTACTCCACCATACCATCAAAAACCACCATATCAATACCAAAAATCACTCCTATTCATATTTTGTGACCTCATATTTGGTCACAAAATATGGATAAGTACTTTATACATGAACGTAATGTACTCTAAACATAAATGTATACATAATGCGAATGTTTGTTATGTACTGTACATTTTAAAATTTATTACAGAAAAAAGCCCAAGAATATAGTTACGAAAATTATTTAAATAGTTCTTATTTATCATTTATTATGTCATTTTTCACCTGTAAATAGTCATTATCTTATGTAAAAACTAAAATTAACGCATTCTTCTGTGAATATCGCCAAATTGGCAACAAACTTCGTCAATTGGCTGTTATCAACTGCACGCTTTTATCTGGAAAGTAGAAATTTGGCGGAAGTTTCAATGATTTGGTGACGTCATGGAGCCAAGAGACTAAGCCGGATAGTAGGGAGGCAAATAGTCGAGATTCTACTGCATTTAATTAATAAGATTAACTTGCCTGTATTCCACGTTGCTTAGCTTCCTACTTTTCTGGGCTTCTTTTATTTGTTCTTCACTCACGTCAAGGCCGACGATTCTTTTGAAAAAAGGAGCGAATCTAACGGCACTCTGCCCTGATCCGCAGCCAACATCAACTGCAAAGGTGCGTTGATCATCGGGGATCTTAAAAAACAAACACGCACAAAAAATAAAATTATTTGAATCAATGACATGTCATACAGGTTCACAGTGAAACTACTCCCGATTCCATGGAGATGATAAAGATACACATTTAAATTTTGAGCGGATAATCAAGCCGCCCCCGTGATGATAATCAAATGTCGCCCCCGTTGCGACAGGTGCGGTCGTACCGGACCTCGAATTTTGGGAGGCTCTGCGTACTTACAGTAACAATAATAATTCCTTTAATAAATTCTGGAATTTAGCATTTTCATCCAGAAAGAAATAACTGGAACTTTCATCATTTTTTTAGAATTCGAAATTTCCATCAATTCTGGAATTATTTCTTTCATATATTCTGAATTTTCACCAGTTCTGTTCTAAAAGTACCTCTTCCATTTATCACGAATTTTCACGGGTGCCGGAATTTATCTCCGTCAGTTATTTTTCTTATTTTCACAATTCATAGATTACGACTTTTCATTAGTTCTCAGACAATTTCTTCCATTCAGTCCTGATTTTAATCGGTTTTGGAAATACAACCGAGTGGCCGCACAGGTCGCAAAACTAAAGAGCCACCCCTGCTACTAGGTCTAGCACCTATGACCACCCAGACCTGTCTACTTTCCCTGTGACTGCGGCACCGGAAACGTCAGTCGTCTAGGTTTGGCTAAACTGGTTTTTGCGATAATTCATAAAAAAGTCTAACGAATCGAAAACCAGAGTTTTTTGAATTGAAGGTTAATAAAAGAATTCTCACTTTCTGCCTAAGGTAGTTCAGTATAGTGTCCACCACTTCAGATGGAATATCCCTCCTGAACACGCTGTAAACTTTGCAATGATCTTTTCGTAAAAACTCCTTATTCTCCATCACACGTACGGCTGTAAGAGGGACAAAAAGAAATCAAGTACTACAGTCCGTCTAAAGTTTATAATGCACCTTAAGGAATTCCTTAAAAAAAACGCTAGAAAAATATGGCGAGTAAAATTAGTACCTTTTAATCGATAATACCCCCCGAAACATTTCTACATGTATGGAAAAAAAATTGCACGAAAGAACATTTTGAATATTTATGATATCGAAAATTGAAAAAAAAATACGTGTCTCAAAAGTTTTGGGAAAATTCAAATTTACAAAAATTACAGGCTTTTAATATTTAATAGTTAACTTTTCAATTTTTTCTAATAAGGGGCCGTTTAAGTATTAAGTCACACAAGTGCCAATTCGCATACTTGAAAAATCTGTAGTTTATCACGTGATGACATCGAAGGAAACGTCACAAATAAAAGGAAAAACCCAGGTTTTTTTTGTGGGGGGAGGGGGTTGCAAAGGGTGACCAAATATGACTCCTATTTTCTCGGGAAGCATTTTTTCGCAGTCCTGATTTTTCAGCAATAATTTCCTACTTAGCTTGGCATCATATTTGGCAACAATTATCAGTTTTTCGTACTTGAGAGATGTATATATCCTGAGATTTCCCATATTTTTCCTGAGGAAACGTGGTTAGCCCTAGAATCGCAAGGACTGAAAGGATATTTTCTTTAGGGATTTTCCATTCAAACGAAGAACAATTAGGACTTTTAGGGGATCTTTCCATGAACTTATAAAAATATCGGAAGAATTTGATTTCCGATCGGAAGATTTTGATAAGGCTGAAAAATCGAAAGCGTTTGCAGCTATGAAGTCAGCAGATTTTTAGCTTATTTAACCCTTCACCCATAGGCGGAGATAGACATGGGAGTCTTGGGGGAAGGGCCATGGCCATTATTTCTGGGAGAGGGGCAAGATGGTGATGTCAATTCATATATACATTAGGGGCCGTTCAAGTACTACGTCATCATTGATGGGGGAGGAGAGGGGGTTTCCGATTTGCTGACTTTTGATGAAAAGGGGGGGAGGGGGAGTTTGGATAATGCTTACGTCATCAACCACCCTTTATGAAAATATAAGTTAGGATTCAGAGGGGCAGAGCTGATGACGAAATTTTACTGACAAGGGGGGGGGGGGTCAAAAATGGCTAAAAATTTGCTTACGTAATACTGGAACGGCCCCTTAGACCAGTCGACTCAACCTTTGACGATGCCCCCCTTAACCCCGTATCTCCGCCCATGCCCCACCCTTGTCAGCACACACACAGAAGTCAGATGAACTCTAACCCCACCCCCACTTTTCAGCAAAATTTCGTGTGTCAGCCTTGCCCGCCCCCACCTCCTCTTAACGAATATCTGTGTCAGAGACGTACGCGAGGAGGGGGGGGGAGGACATAGGGGAGATTGTGACCCCCACCCCAGACGATCAAAAATTATTTTTTTTTAATGAAAAAATATTTAATAAAAATAATTAAAATTTCGGAAGAAAATACTTTTATGTGTTATTATAATCGATTTTAGTAAATATTTCAATGCCATTCGAAGGCTAACTCGAAATTTCTTTTTGAGAAATTCATTGCGACCCTTCCTCTAAGAGCCATAACCAAATGTGGCCTTCGGGGTTACCTGATGTGGCCCGTGACCACAAATTAAAAAAAAATTATCAATACAATTATTATTTTTCCTTTTTCAGATGATAATCACAGAGTTAATTATACTCACGCTCTTGTTCGCGAGAAACACGTGGCAGTCAAGTACCTGCTTTAATTTCAAATTACCAAGTTACATACATTACACTCCCTTCATGACAATCCGTAGTTGTAATCTCACAAACTGTGTTTTTTTAACTCTTTTCAGAGCAGCCAATCCTGGATGATATAAGAAAAGACAATGGGGAGAAAAAAGGATATATTTGATTGATAGATTTTTCTGACATATGAGCAAAGGCGTGGTCGGACCCGGTCACCAACCACTAAGCTTTCTTTTATGGGGATGCTGCTGCCATCTTCTGGGAGAAAAGCATAATATGAAGAACTCGTGGTTTTGGTTTCATATGAACGATTGAAGATAAACAGCACAAGCTAAATATTTTAATTTTTTTTCGAAAGTTTGCCGTTGAGTTTGCTGGGATAATCTTGAAAACATGGTCCAGAGTCGGCTCAAGCTTACCCAGTGCTGTCTTAACGCACGGGCCTACCCGAGAGCCCCCATCGTGCCCCCCCCCCAGACTTCCAAGTCTACTTCCGCCTATGGAAGAGGGCCTCACAAAAATGAGATAAAAAGCTTAAAAATTTTCTAGAATTTATCTGGTAGGGCCCATGCTGCTCTTAAGACGGCCCTGAGCTTACCTGCCGCCCTTTAAAGACTATCCTGACGAGTGACTGGCAAAGCCTTAGCCTAGCAGACCCTGGGATATACATTTATATATATATATAACTTATATATAAATCTGACTTTAAAAGCCACATTGAATTATTCACTATGTGACACGAACATGATCATACATCCCCTTTTTAAAGAAACTGTCTCGTATTTTGGATTCCGAATCATTTTACCACTTAATTACACCGCAAAACTTGATCCCCATTACAGCTCTTACTGATGACCCATCATTATTATGGCCCCTACTACCGGCAGCAGATCCCCTAGGCTGGGACCTTTTCCCGTGCCCGTCTAATTGAATAGTGAATTTATAGCGTGAAAAAAACCAAAAAAAAAAAAGAGAAAGAAAGACAAGAATTGTCCCTTGAGTGAAGTCGAGTCAGACCACGACCTCCTATATAACCTATCTAGGTTATCTAGGTGGTCGTGGTCAGACCGGGGCCTTCGTGATTTTTCCCTTCTTACCGGGCCTGGGGGTCTATTACGCTCATGTCGTTATGCTTACGTTTCAAACTTGTTTGCGGTGCATTGTGGGATAGATTTACGTCACCATCGTAAAAGGTTGATTTTTCTCACTGCGTTACTAGCGATTTTCGTTATCAACATCGCTACGGCAACCTTTCGCTAACGAGAACCGGAGACCACTCGTTATGTTCGCGTTACGGAAATAAACATCCACTCTAAATATATTTAGTGTGGTGTTGAATAGACCCGATGGCCGCTCGCGCGTACATTTTTCGATGGTCAGAGCAACGGAGACAAATTAGTTAGAATTGGATTTATTATTCATTCATTATTAATTTATCAAGTTGTTCATTATAATGAATAATAATTCTCTGAATTATGTTACTTAATTTAGTAACATGATTTAGAGACAGCATTATCGTTTAAAATGTTATCTGTACACATACTGATTGGAAAAAATTATTCATAGTGGTAAATCGTTATAAATTATTATACTCGGTACAAAAATAAATCACTCTACAAAACGTTTTTGTTTTTTTTTTCAAATCTTGCATGGAAATGCCTTTATTCTAATCTTAAACTCATCTCAATATAAGAATATTATTTAACTGGTAAATCTCTCTACCGCGATGTTTTCAAGACATTTTGAAATACGCTCAATATTTTTTTTACACCTCGTTCAAAATCGACGTCAATATATATTTAAACGTCTCCAGATTTTCCCCTTCTTAATTCGTTTAATAACATTGATATTTTGTGATATATATGAATTAAGTATTGCTACTTTCTGTGCAGTACACAGAAGTGTAATGCAGTAAACACCATTACACACGCACATTATACTCTGCGCACTAAAAGTACACTATAAAAAATCAAAGTAAATTTTATTAATCAACAAATAAATTTTTTCTAATCATTGAGTGCATTTTCTGATCGGAGTATAAAAAAGATGTCAACAACAGTGTAAATTTGGTGGCACTTCATTTTCATTTGTGAAACAAGGAAACCAATTCTCTAATTAATGATGTAAATAAAAGGTTACTTGTTCTTGATTTTGACTTAATATCAAGACGGTAGATAAATGTGTTAAAAACATGGTAATATATGATGATGATATTTTTGATAGTTGTTTTGGAAATTCATAATATCATTGAACTTCAATAGAAAATCATTTTTTAAACGTAATAATTTAGAAAATTTCCCTGCGCCAGTATCATGTGAGTGAATAGCCTACATTTTTCTCAAATATTTGATGAAAATAAAAATAATCCGGATGAATTAAAAAGAAAATGTAGCTAGTTCTCCAGCGCCGAACGAGAAGCCGAATTTTTCCTTCGAACTTATTTGACCGCTCCAGAAAAAAATACTGCGGATGAGGGAGGGAGGGGGGGGGGGGTAAATACACACTTCTCTCCTTCCCCCCCCCCCCCTCTTGAGACAGGAAACATTCTTATTTCTAGTATTATGGTTCCAGGCCCTGTCCGTTCAGTCAAGATTTCTCAAAATCTTCATTGTCAAAGAATGGTTCAAAACCGTTATGGCATGCGAGCTTTTACTATTGGAAATTTTTAAAAAGATTTTATTGTCTAACCAAAGTCTAAGTTGTCTCCCCCTTACAACCTTCCACCCGGGTGCGCCGCACCACTTGCCTCCTCGTTTAAGCCACCCCTAAAATGGCCCCCACATTTTGGAGCAGGGTTCCTATGCTGGTATTTTTTGCCTGCCCTTAGTCTGACTTTCACGTTCCTTTCTATAGTTAATTTATAGCGTGAAAAAGCAAAAAATGATGAAAATTGCCTTGGGTCCCAGGGCTGAGCCCTGCCAGTCCCAGCCTTGGGGGAAGGCCATGCTTGATAATAACGGCACACGCATAGGCACTCTTAGCAACATCACTTGCTTACAACAGGTGGCCCCTACTATATCAACGAAGAACAGCAATGTTTTCCAGTCAAAAGAAATTAAACTTACCGTAGTCTCACCAACGCCGCGCACATAGGAGGAAACCAAGATTTACGGGAATGCATAATAGAGATTAGCGACGGAAATAATTGTATTGTTTTGCTCTACATACAGGTGTACAAAATAATATGTACACCTGTGAAATGAGACAAAATCGTTATTAATAGGCTGTTGGCTCTTCTTTTTCATTAATCAAAGCTTGTATCCGTCGTGGGATTGGCAAATACAAGTCATGCACAACAGTCGCAGGGATACGTAGCCACTCCTACTACAAAAAGGCCACTAATTCAGAACGTGTCTTTAGAGGTGGACATTTTGGCCTCCAAAATACCCCACAAAGGTTCAATTATATTAAAATAACGGGACCGAGTGGTGTTGGAGTTCATCATTCCAGTCTCCGACAATTCCAGCAGTGTGAACGGGCGAATTATCTTCTTGGAACACAGGTCGAGAATCAGGGAACAAATATTGCACCATTGGATGAAGATGGTCGGCCAGAATACTGACATAAACCGCTGCATTAACCCGCCCATCCAGGACAACAAGTGGGTCGAGACCATGGCGAGACATCGCGACATCGGTGAATATCACTGATCCCCCCTCCATGCTTAACAGTAGGAAGGACACAATCAACGTCATAGGCTTGTGCTGGCGTTCCCCAAACGTAAACACGTCCGTTAGTCTGGAATAATGTGTACGACGATTCGTCTGACCAGATGACATTCTCCCATTGTTGTTGTTGTTGTTGTATCCAATTCTTATGTTCGTGACACCATGTTCGTCGTTTCAAGGCATTGCATGGTGTCACCAATGATTTTGGAATAGTCGCTCTATCTTGTATATTTGCTGCATGCAGTTCACGGCGGATAGTTTTTGTCGATACACCTTCCTGTAGATGTGTGTTCATCTCAGATGTTATCTGGGATGCTGTTGTCTTGTGCTTTCTGGCACAATCCGCTTCAAAACCCTTCAGTAGAAGTTAGTTGTGCGTTTCTGGGCCTAATTTCTAACCCTAATTTCTCTACTACTGTCACACCTCACTACTACTCTCCCATAGACGCTACTACGGCCCGGAAACGCACATATCATACACCGCGATAGTGTGAGAGGATACCAACTCTTCATTCTGTTAGTGTAGTCAACAAGCGTGACACTCACGGTTGCTTTTTTACTCGAGTAGAACAGCTGTCTGTGTTCGGTACTCTGACCACGTTTCTCTCTCGGTCTTTTTCATAATCCAGTTGATGCGATATAATGATTCTTATAAAAGCACAGAGAAGTTGACCAAAAAGTTTAGTTACTTTTCCAAACTTAGTATAGATTGTTACAATGTTTACGGTGAATCGTGTTTATTTCATCCTCTCATTGTTAGTCCGTTTAGGATACCAATTCCTCCTCCTTTCAGGTGTTCTTGGATGGAAGTGGTGTTCATTTTATGGGGATGGAGGACATGAACACAAAAAAAAAAAAAAAAAAAAAGATTTTTTTTTTTAAAGTCAGACTAGAGAGTGACAGAATTTTTGTAGGTATCAGAAAACAACGAACTGAAAAGACATCAGTCTGACGCAGTTGAAGAGATTGATAAACATTTTATCTCTTCAATTGTGTGGGGCTAATGAAATTTCCAAAAATCAACCAACAAAACATTCGAGAGACGACATAGCTTTTGGAAAGCTATGAAAAAAGTCTATCACTGCTACGACTAGACTGATGGGTGCACATTCTCGCCAGCTAGGTGGCACTCTTCCACACTAGAGGGTGGGAGTATAACTCAGGTTCCCTCGAGTGTTGTTTTTTTCAAAGGTGTTCATATTATTTTGTCCAAACCCTGTACACCACACATACTCGAAAAGCGAGACAAAAAAGACAAAGAGACCACTCAACAAGGTGCTCCACTTGAAAAAATATGTTTGTTTTCACTTCGATCTGCCGATTTTCGCTTTCTTCTGATTGGTTCTTTTCTACTTTTTTTTCCTTTTCCCTCTTCTGTGAAGGGATCATCATCATCATCATCATACCCTTACATTTCAGAATACCTCCAGTCATTTTCTCTATCTTCCTCTTGCTTAACTATGTGCGGACATCTCTTGCTACACCCTCTTGGAAAGTGGAGGAGGTTGATAACACTGGGAACATTTTTTTTCCGTTTTCTGTTGCATGAGATTTTTCAACTGATCTAAGTTATTTTCTTATCGTATTTACAGGGAGGATTAGCAGGCTAGAACCCAGGGCGGCAAGTTCAGAAGACCGGCAAATTTCAGAAATGAGTGGCTAATAGAATTTGTAGACTATGGGAGAAGGACATCGAAATTTGTATAACCCTCAATAAATCCGCCTTTGCCCGGACAACAAGGGAATATGCCAGTAAGTGACCAAAAGAGTGACACCTAGAGAGTTTGCTAGCACGTGAGTGACTTAGAGCGTAAGCAATAATGTGAATGACCAAACGAGTGACCTACACAGTGAGGGACCAGGTCAGGGAGGGACCTAGAGCGTGGGCAAGCCTGTGATTGACCAAAATAGCGTGGGCAAGCCTGTGATTGACCAAAATAGCGTGCAAGCATGTGAGTGATCAAAACAGTATGCAAGTATGTGAGTTACCAAAACAGTGCTCTAGCATGTAAGTGACCAAAACAGTGCTCTAGCATGTAAGTGACCAAAACAGTGCTCTAGCATGTAAGTGACCAAAACAGTGCTCTAGCATGTAAGTGACCAAAACAGTGCTCTAGCATGTAAGTAACCAAAACAGTGCTCTAGCATGTAAGTGACCAAAACAAATGCGCTAGCATGTGAGCGTTCAAAACAGTATGAAAGCACGTGAGTGACCAAAATAGTGTGCAAGCATGAGAATGACTAAAAGAGTGACTTTAGAGACACGGGTGTACTTGCAAGAGTAGTGGGGTGGAGAGGCCAAGCTGGTTATAGAACAAGTTGAAGAATTCGGGTAGAATTTTTTAGCCAAGAAAATTAGGGTGTCATGACAGTTCAGCGCGAGACAATTTAGCGCAGCGTCAATTCAGCGCAATGATTATGTTTGTAAATAAAAATTCCTTTCCCACTTTTTCCACACATACTGTAGGCCTGTCATACTTTCAAAATGCTTTGAATTGATCTTGAAAATAAGGTGTGGTTATAATTTTTTTTTTTTTTTTGACACAAATATACCGTCATCATGAGACATGTATTATCATGTCATAAAAGGTAGTTACGCTTGCAGCTGAAAATTATGCGCTATTTTTCGTAGAAATTCTACTGGTGTTCGATTCCCGTAATTTTGAACTATTTCATAAATTCTTTTCCAGTGTCCATAGCTCTTTCCTTTACGACACTTAGTAGTACTTGTCATCTAACAAATCAGCAATGTATCAGTAAGTATGCCAGTCCTAAGTCTGGAAAAAAGTGGGAAGGGAATTTTTATTTACAAAACACAATCACTGCGCTGAATTGTCGCGGCGCTGAACTGTGCGCCAAAACAGTGCGCTAGCAATCCCTGCAAATTTGTGTAGCCCACTGGCGGCAAAATCATAAATTCACCTCTGTTTTCACACTGAAATTTCTAAAACAAGATATAACTTCTCACATAAATAAAATTACACTGAAATCAAGGAAATAATAGTGGTATTTATATTTTCAATAAATTTCTCTCTACAATCTTTACAAGCAGATGCCGACCAGCAACAACAGCATTGACTTGAAATCCACAAAATTTTGTTATTTGCTTTCTTTCCTGCACAGAACCAGGGTGAAATCCCTGCATAGTTTCAATGGTGATGATTCGGTTTCAGGTGTCAGTCCCAGCAATTTTGAGAGCCTTCGGAGAATTAATTGTAATGAATTTAAAAAAGTAATTAAAGTGAGATTATGTTTCAAAACACCGAATGTACATGGTGTCCTATAAATTCGTAAACAGTTTAAAAAATCCATTGAAAAATTGAAGGGACTGATATATTTGAATGCGGTTTGAGGAAAAGTTATTTTCCCATGAAGTAAAAATTATTTTGGTACAGAAAAAAAATTAGTTCAATTTTTTGTTGACAGAAGGCGTTGCACGAAAGTCAAGCAGACGGTTTGGCCGTGAATCTTTCTTAAATCTCTTCTAGGTCAGAAACCAGGGCCGGAACTGGGGGGGGGGGCAGGGGAACGCTCGACCAAGGATGAGAACCACCGGGCTATATGAGCCTCAAAACAGCTCTGTATGATGTTTTCTGTTCCATTCTCATACGCAAAGGGTGTTCATCCTTTAACAGAGTGTGGGTCACTTCATTGGTTTGAAAACGTGTCGTGGGGCACTTTAGTGATCTAGAGTAGCACCGCAATTCACTTAAGTGATCTGTAAATGTGCCGTGGGTCACTTAAGTCATTCATAAATGTGCCTCTCAGTTCCTTTTTATAAAATGGTTTGAGATCGCGGGTTACACAAGATGACTAAGAGGTCCAAATTCGCCCCGTGAGCCATGAGCAGAGCATGTATAACATATACTATAAAGCCATAAGTCAGTGGAAACTTTGGAGATTAGACATTTTTTTTCGAATTTCTAGAAAACTAATGGACGAATCGTTCTGTAGTTTCTCGGGTATGTAAAAATAATGCTTGAACTCAAACTTTCCAGCGCAGATTCGGTCATGAGCTCTTTTAGGAACAACCCTGTGCCACATAAAACTGCAAATGATTTGTAACATTCACCAAATATTTTACTTGCTTTGTGCAATACTTGTATGCATTTTCATGAAAATAGCACGTATATTCACGATGTTATAAATGTGAAATGTTAAAAAATTCCAATTTTCATCTCATGTTTTTTGCTTATAAACGTGCAGAGTTTTGAACCAATTTTGACGAAACTTACAGAAAATTTGACACTTTTTATGAGAGACACTGTAAAGAAATTTAAAATGCAACAATTTAATATTCGATGAGGTATGAGCATTTTAAGTAAATGATTTTTAATCACGCATGCGCAGGATATATCAACTTCAATTTCTTATAATTTGGATTGTCAGTGCAACTTATATAAAAATTACAGTTGAATTTCGTGAAAATTCAGGAAGATATCGGCGATACCGTAAGCAGTAGTTTCAGTTATTTGCTGAAAGTAGCGAGATGACAAGGGATTTTCCACAAATCGATATGTTGATTGTTTTCTGTCATTTAATTATCAGCGTCAATTTGTTCATTTTGACATCATACACCCGTGTTGTGCTCAAGCACTTCTCTCATATAGCATCGCATCAGATATCTATCTTTATTCATTAGCACAATACTGGTCGATGGGGAGTTTGTTCTCGAAATAATCAAACGTCAGAAGATAATCGAAATACTTTTGGGAAAATTCCTTATCATCCAGCTGCTTTCCGCAAGTAACTGAAATTGCTTCTCACTTCATCATCTATATATTTTTGAATTTTCACGGCATTCAACTGGAATTTTTATATAATCTGCACTATATATCTGGCAGCCAAATCATGAAAAAGTTTCTAGTTTCTATACAAAAATTGCCACGTTTTCAAGACAAATAAATTAAATTGGTCGAATGGTGGATCAAATCAATTTGTCTTGAAAACGTGGCAATTTTTGTATAAATTAAAACCAGGCAAAATTTCTAATTTTTGTGATAAGTTTATATTTCCTTTGCACATGCGTAACTAAAGATCATTTACTCACTAATGCTCATGCCTCATCACATCGAATACAGAATTGTTAGGTTTTAAATTTATTTACAGTATGTCTCGTGTATGTTAAATTTTCAAATTTTCGTGAGTTTCGTAAAAATTTGTTGAAAACCCTGCATGTTATAATCAAAAACTATGCAGTGAAATGTGGAATTTTTATAAGACAGCATTTATATCTTCGTGAATATACGAGCCATTTTCACAAAAATGCGTGAAATTACTAGAAATTCAAAAAAATGTTTTTTACTCCAAAGTGTCTACTGACACTTTGGAGTAGAATGGACTTCATGGCTGTAGAATATGCAATATTTTGAGTGTGTCAACGTCGTGTTGCGTTCCACTTCTTACATGGAGCATTTACCTGTTTTTGAAGTTAAGGAGTAGCCTCGCAGCTTCTTCATCTCCTCGTTCATTTTTGAACTTTTGGAAACCGGATAATGTCTGCAAGTATCCCATGATATCCGATAAGGTCCCGTCAAAGACATCATTTATCTCATACATCCTGCAACATTACAACCAAAACAAGCCATGCTTTATAAAACTATAACGAGTAACTTTAAAACTGCGTGTTTGCAGCCGAGTATAATGCATCGCCGGAGTGCGTAATAACCCGTGAGAAAAGCAGTGCTTTCATACCTTTCAACATCTTCGAAAGGAAATTCTACATTTCTGTACAGATCGACGGCTATTGCTGATTTTGCCGACCAATACGGCTGTAGATCTTTAAAATATAGCTGAAATAGAACGAGAAGAAATTAACGTAACGGCTAGAAATTGCTGTATGATAAAAAAAAAATATTCATTAAAAAATTATAACAACGATGAATTTTTATTCAGCCGCCTGGGGACAGTTGACTATGCGGCCTCAAAATGTTTGGGGAACTATGCTCTAAGCACTCGAGTGATTTTGGTGCCCCTCCCTCCAACTTTTAACCTTAATGCATGGCCCGAGAGGTCTCATTACAATTAGATCTGTTTATGTTTTTCGAAAGTAAGTATGTAAATTGGTAAGCAGGTATATTTAAGATATTTAAGTGGGGGAGGGGGGGGGGGAATCAGAAAAATCATTTCGCTCGAGACCTACGATCCACTTCTCAGAAGCGTCAAGCGCCGGAGAGACCTCATAACAATTTAATCTGGTTAAATTTTTTGAGAGTATGCATTCAAATTGGTAGGCAGGTATCTATAGCCAGGTAAACAGTGGGGTTCTCAGAAAACTTTGTTTTGCCCGGGGGGGGGGGCCTATGATGCTGTTGAACCAGCTCTGGGCCTACTTTATAGAAATTCAGTAAAATCTCGATAAAAAACTGAGCATTAACACGAGTTCCCTTTTCTCAATTAACTGCTTTTTGTCTCACCCTCAGGGCGGCAACTAGAAACGAAAATTTTCTTTGTTACTTGGGGGTGGGGATCTGTATTCATTTTGGCTCTCCTTCCTGTAATTCATCATCAAGGGCCAAACTCTTGCGTACGCCGTCTTTCAGGGGCTCTCGTTTAGCGTGTGTAGTCAAATCTCTGCTTGTGAGTACGTGTAAATGGCTGTTCTAAATAAATCGAGAGGGGAGATGTGGCCCATCACCTAGGATGACCACAGTGACACGAAGGGCTCACTCGATCCACCAAGCCGGGAAGAGTAGACGAGGTTCAGGACCTTGCTTGGCCACCGTAGAGGACTCACTAGAGCCACAAAGCCGAGAGAGATGTGGCCCAACACCTGGGCTGCCACAGCGACACGAAGCAGTCACCCGAGCTACCAATCCTAGAAGAGCAGACGTGGTGCACGACCTGGCCTTGCCACGGTAAACAACAAAGGGCTCATTAGAGCTGCAAAGCCATAAACTTAAATTTGTAACTTATTTTTTCAATGTGTTTTATATTTGTGTATGTAATAGTACCCAGCCGGGGCAATTTCTAAAATAGACAGTTGTCAACAGAGCCTGGGCGGTGCACGGTATGAAATAGAAATGTTTTAAATAAATCTGTGACATCCTGCATTTTGTTTCTTGCTTTACTCATTTCAAGGACTTGTGTGAGAGAACCTTATCCGGAGAACAATATCTATACGACAAACCTCTTTTATCAACTCCACAATCTGCTTATTTTTCTCTTCGTCGCTCACAACTGGCTTAAGCCATAAGTAGATAAATGTTGCCAGAACACCGCCGTCGACCAAAACTCTACGAGCCTCAGGGAAAAAGGTGTCAAGATCGAACCAGTGAAGTGCAGAACTGGCTGTTATCAACTGCACGCTTTTGTCTGGAAAGCCAAGTGTTTCGGCAACTTGGTGCCTGTTGCAAACAAAAAAAATAAAAACTTGTGTCATCGCAACTTTTCGCAACTAAAAATTCCAACTCCTTTAATAATGTGAAAAGCAAACCTTAAACATTAGATATTCGTTTCGAAATTTTTTTTTATTAAAGAGAAACAATTTTTTCCCCTTGCTGTAGGGCACAAAGATGAACTTACTATGTTTTCTATTTTTAGATTTTGAAAGTATCATTTGTAAAAGAGAGAAATTTTCAATATTTCATTAAAAAGATAAACTCGCCTGTATTCCACGTTGCTTAGCTTCCTATTTGTCTGGGCCTCTTTTATTTGTTCTTCACTCACGTCAAGGCCGATGATTTTTTGGAAAAAGGGAGCAAATCTAACTGCACTCTGCCCCGATCCGCAGCCAACATCAACTGCAAAGGTGCGTTGATCATCGGGGATCTTTAAAAACAAAAACAAGCACAAAAAATAAAATTATTCGAATCACTGACATTTTTCAAACAAGTTCGCAGTGAAATTCCTCCCGATTCCGTGGAGGTGATGAAGATACATACTTAAATTCTGAGTGGATTTAATCGGAACCGCCCTTGCGGGGTGCGCGGCAGATGCTGTCGCACCGGGCGCCGCGTTTTGGGAGGCCCCGCACTTACAGTAATATTAATAATTCCTTTAATAAATTCTGGAATTCTGCATTTTCATCTAGAAAGAAATAATTCTGGAACTTTCGTCATTTTTAGAATTCGGAATTTTCATCAATTTCTGGAATTATTTCTTGCATGTATTCTGGATCTTCATCAATTTCTGGAATTATTTCTTGCATGTATTCTGGATCTTCATCAATTTCTGGAATTATTTCTTGCATGTATTCTGAATCTTCATCAATTTCTGGAATTATTTCTTGCATGTATTCTGGATCTTCATCAATTTCTGGAATTATTTCTTGCATGTATTCTGAATCTTCATCAATTTATGGAATTATTTCTTGCATGTATTCTGAATCTTCATGGGTGCTGTAATTGCATGTATTCTGAATCTTCATGGGTGCTGTAATTGCATGTATTCTGAATCTTCATGGGTGCTGTAATTGCATGTATTCTGAATCTTCATGGGTGCTGTAATTGCATGTATTCTGAATCTTCATGGGTGCTGTAATTGCATGTATTCTGAATCTGCATGGGTGCTGTAATTACATGTATTCTGAATCTTCATGATTATAATTTTCTGAAATATTTGATAGCCTTCTCTCATAGAGTTCATAACATTCATTGCTAAGGCCCCCCCCCCCTCGAAATTATCTGACCCGCTAGTATTTTCCCAACGGGCCCCGCATCTGGTAAGGGCGGCCCTGGATTTAATGGATGAACATTCACTTGTATTTTCAACAAGAGCAGTATAGGCCTACTAGAGTATGTGTCGAAGCAAGCTATAGTGTTGCACGAAGAACGGCAGAAGTTTGACTTCAGCGAACAGGGCAGTCGTGCTGGTATCAAGTACTAGTTGCTGCCTTGACTGTTGGTCAAAGCCGTCCTTAGGGGGAAATTAAGGTAGGTGCGGTTGCACAGGGCCCCACACTTACGATAACAATGAATTTCTTTCATAAATTCTCAATTTACGACATTTTTGCAATTATTACTTTCATTTATTCTGAATTTTTATTATAATTCTGGAAATATACATTTTTATCAATTCTGTAGTTTCACCATTTTTGGAATTTTGAGTTTTCATCAATTCTGAAATTATTTCTTTCATTTGTTCTAAATTTTTATTAATTCTGAAAATTATTTATTTCATTAATTCTGAAAATTATTTATTTCATTAATTCTGAAAATTATTTATTTCATTAATTCTGAAAATTATTTATTTCATTAATTCTGAAAATTATTTATTTCATTAATTCTGAAAATTATTTATTTCATTAATTCTGAAAATTATTTATTTCATTAATTCTGAAAATTATTTATTTCATTAATTCTGAAAATTATTTATTTCATTAATTCTGAAAATTATTTATTTCATTAATTCTGAAAATTATTTATTTCATTAATTCTGAAAATTATTTATTTCATTAATTCTGAAAATTATTTATTTCATTAATTCTGAAAATTATTTATTTCATTAATTCTGAATTTTCATCAATTCTGGAATTCTGCATTTTTATCTAGATAGAAACGCACTGTATATAATTAATTAATTTATTTCTTTCATTTTCATTAATTCTGGAAGTGTTTCGCTCATTTGTTTTGAATTTTCATGGTTGCCGGAATTTATCTCTGTCTCAGTTATTTCTCTTATTTTCAATTCAATGGATTGCGCCTTTTTTATTAGCTCTCAGATAATTTCTTCCATTTGGTCCTAATTTTAATTGGTTTTGAATTTACAACCGTATGGCCGTACGGATCGCAAAACCAAAGAGCCGCCCCTGCTATTAGGTCCAGCACCTATGACGGCCAGACTTGCCTACTTTCCCTGTGACTGTGGCTCCGGAAACGTCAGTTATCTAGATTTGCCTAAATTGGTTTTTGCGATAATTCATAAAAAAGTCTAACGAATCGAAAACCAGAGTTTTTTGAATTGAAGGTTAATAAAAGAATTCTCACTTTCTGCCTAAGGTAGTTCAGTATAGTGTCCACCACTTTAGATGGAATATCCCTCCTGAACACGCTGTAAACTTTGCAATGATCTTTTCGTAAAAACTCCTTATTCTCCATCATCACACGTACGACTGGCTGTAAGAGGGACAAAAATTTAAAAAATCAAGTACTACAGTCCGTCTCAAAAGCTTATAAACATAAATAGAAGGCCACAACAGACAAAATGCCTAACGAAGTGGCTGAGAAATAGATGCCCATAACAAATATGGATGTCATATATTTTTAAAATGCAGCAACTCCCAATTAAAAATGATAAAGATGCAATTACAAAAACTATAAATAATATATTGATAATCATAATAATGATAAAATATGATGCAATGCCCATAAAATGTATTTATAATGCAGTTTTAGATAATGCACTTTTCTTGAAATAACAAGACAAACACCACGAGTAAAACTAGCACTTTTAATCAAGGACTTTAATTAGCACCTTAATGGGTGATACTTGAAGCATTTCTACATGTACAGAAAAAAAAAAATTCCACGAAAGAACATTTTTCTTTGGAACACTATAATACCAAAAATACAAAAAAATGTCTGTCTCAAAAGGTTTAGAAAATTCAAATTTACAAAAACATTACAGGCTTTTAATAGTTAATAGACTTTTAATTTTTTCTAATAAACTCAAACACATTACCCTCCATGGATCTAATTAAATTCTGTAGGATTCCAATATCGAAACTGAACCATGCTTCCTCGATAGAGCTCTTTACGTCATCAACAATCAAATACTTTATTTCATTTGCAACTACATTTATTGTAATTAGGCCGTCATGCATTCCTAATAGGATTCAAGTCGAAACCCGTGGCTGACCAGTCCAAAACGGATACATTATCGTGATTAAAGAGTTATTTTGTGGCAGTTGATCTTTGAATAGACACATTATAATAAGGGCGGTTACAAAATCGATTAATTAATTAAATCTATTAATATGAATCGATTAATGACCTGAGTAATCGATCAATTGTTAATCACAGTTAAAAAGTTTAGTTGAGTTAATCGACTCGATCAATACGATAAAGATTCAATTAAAATTTTCATTAAAATTATGTAAATTAACTTTGTTTACTTGACGAACCGATTAGATGTCTTGAATGATGTTTCCTCTTCATAAAATTTTAGATGTGAGTGACCATATTTCACTATCTTGTACTAATAATTTCATCATTTTGGGATTGGGAAAAAAAAGTGGATTCAATGAAAAGTGGGAGGATTTCATTTCCAAATTCCGTTTGGAGTTTTAAAAGAAAAGCACAAAATATGCTACCTCCACTGTGAACATGTTTTGGTGTTCGGGAAACACGCCCCCCTCCCCAATACCATTTGGGAACGAAACCCCACTCTTAGACATTTCCTACAGTTTCTAAAGAGAAACCAGCAACACTACGAAAATCGAAAGTAGTTTCGAAATAAGTAACTAACCAAAAAAAATAATCGATCTTCTAAAAAAAGGCAAGATCCGAGTTAAGAAATTCCAGGATATGGATGAACATTCAGAATATTAATACCGCTCCATGCGGGTGGTCAGAATATATAAGAAAAAATTATTTTCCCATTTCTTTTAAGATTTATCAGCATAGATATACTCACATTCTCCTTCGCGAGACGCAGTGAGGATAACCTCAGCCGGCAAAGTTTTCTCGAAATTTTCCCTTTTGAGCCAATGTTTTCCCCACTCTTTTCTGCTGCTATCTATTGATAACAATTTGCAGTCAATACTTATACAATAATACACACAAAGATAAGATTGTACCTTAAGTGACCATACGTCCCGTCTGGAACAGTCCCGGTTTTTTTCTGTCGTGCAATTTATTACCTAGTGAGTTCTGAGTTGTGCCGGCAGTGTACGTGTGTGGCTCTTTGTGGTGAGATTTTTCAACGGCGAGATCGGTTCGCATTTGCGCCTCGAAGTGGGGGAACCACAGAAAACCAACTTTAGACACCTACCACTGTGGCGACGGTGGTGCTCGAACCCGGTTCTCGGCGATGCGAGTCCGTCACTATGATCACTCAACTACCACAGCGTCTGAATCTCTGCTGCTATAAATACCTCGTGATGGAGTATGGTTGTATGGCCGAGCTCTGGTAACGTGTAGGGATTATTACTTAAGTCACCCATGGGCCTGGCTGAAACTGAAAATGTGGCCCACTGTATGTCAGTGGTTGAAGACCCCTGTTTACACCAACTCCTCGCGACGCCCCTGATAGAGGTTGGCGACACCCTTAGGAGCCGTAACGCCACTTTGAGAACCACTGGCTTAGTTTGTTATGATTAGATCTGTCAAGACCGATGGCCTCTTTATAAGAGAGGCTGACAGGGCCTCATACTCCTGGATCCCGATACGAATGTTATTTTTTTTACGTTATACATTTTTTATAGAAGGGCCTGTAGAAAAATTCTGGCATGGGGGTTCATTGAATATCCCAGTCTAGGGATCAAGAACTCCCCTCCCCTCCACAAATGGAAATTACTCGAAGACTCAAACAAAAGAAATATGTAAAGTCCTTTGAGAGGGAATTCCGAAAAAATCCAGCACACCTCGGATTATCCGGAACCTCGAACTTTCGAGACTCGAATTATCTAGTCCAGTGGTTCTCAACCTTTGGAAACCCGTGGCAAGGTAAATCTCTTTTGTGTAAATGAAATGCCCGGTCGTACACACAATTAACGAGGAAATTAATGGGAAAAATGAAACTGCGAATCACTCACGGCCCGGTGTGACTAATGTTAGGGCCCGGTACTGGGCCGTAGCCCGGCGGTTGAGAAACACTGATCTAGTATTCACTGTATCTTCGAAGGATGGTCGTGTCGGAGGCATGAAATCTTATGACTTGCTTTTGCAACAAGTTAAACCCACAAGTCACATTAAAATCTGGATAAAGTACTTCGCACTTGAGTCCACTGGCCTTTATTGCGTTATAATGATGACACTTCTGCTCAGGGGCTCCTTCCGATGATTATGGTAATTTCTTTTTATTCACAAGATCTAAAAAAAAAATCAAGTTTGAAAATAAAAACAAAATTCTTTTAAATACAGAAGACAAAATCTAAAAGATTAAGATGAACTTGTGATGTGATTGATGCCGCGATGAATGAACCTAGGCCTGATGCAATCCAGCTCAGGCCAAATACCTCAAATGTAAGGTTATCCCACGTGATCAAACAACAAATCCTCAGATATATATATCCCTCACTTTACGCAATTAATTAATTGGTTCTGCAAAACAATCGCGTCTGGCGAAATCTCGTAAAGTGAGATAGCATAAAGCCCCCCGAAAAGAGGATACCCTCAACACAAAAAAAAACGGAGCATAGTAACAAAATGTCACTCAAGTGAAGGACCACAGTCCGTATAAAAATGAAGATCGATATGAAATTGGCTTCTCGGCTACTAAGGGGGAATGGTGGAGGATTACGTAGAATGGATGGTGATAGGAACTTTGAAGCTAGTTATGGAAGCGAAGTGTCAATACAGAGATCTGAAGCGAGCGCAATGAGATTGCGCGGAACTATATAGTTTTTTGATTGTAGGCTGTAAACTAGAAACCGCTATTAGACTTGCGCTAGGAATGCGCGTACTGAAGTGTAAGCACAACACTTAGAATCAAAACGAAAGTGTCCGTCTGAGCGTGAAACTACCATTTAATTATGTAAACAAGAACGAGAGTGCGACACTCGCAAATTATTGGTTACCGTGGGGCTTCATTTCTTCAAAATTTTAAAGGTATATTCATTTAAACTTTTTCGAAGGCCTAACGAGAGCAATTCCTATTACACATTTCCATGTCCCCTTGACAATGCCGACAAGTTTCAAGACAGCATTTAATATTTGAATATATAACAAAGCCCCACGGGAATCAGAATAAATCGTGACCCACTGTTACAAAATATCGATGTATTATAGTTCCCGTGGGGTTTCGTATAAGATCAATACTAATTTTTGTTTTTTATCGAATTTTAAGATATATTTATGTTGGGAAAAAGAAAAGCTAAGCTGTAATTGGTCCAATGGTTCCTTAAGACACAGAATGGGGAGAGCAAATGACAGTGGCCTATATTTTGTGATAACTAGAAGTCTAGTTGATAGAACGATATATTTAGTGTTTCTAAAAAGAATTAACAGTATCGGACACTGCCACGGTTATTTTTGTGAAAACGTCAATCGTATATAATTGAAATTAAGTTTTTCGTACTATAAAATGCTGTGATGGGGATCATGGGAACAAAATTTCACGTAATGGAAGTTTCGAAATACAAATAAAAATGAAGATCGATCTGTAGGTGGCTTTTCGGCTACTAATGAGGGGAGAATGATGGAGAAGAGACAAAGAATAGGAATGGATGGATGAGTATACGAACATTTATGGAACTAGTAATGGGGTAGAATGTGTTTAAAAATGCGTGCAAGAACGCATGAAGTGGCTATAAGTGATTTGAAATGGGTCTAGGTCAATTTGTCGCAGGACAACTCGTCGCATTCAATTTGTCGCAGCGTCAATTCGTCGTGCGTGCTACAAATTTGTCGCAGACTCATTTCGTCACGGTACAAATTTGTCGCAGACTCATTACTCATTTCATCGCGACAAATTTGAATTTCTTTAAAATTCATATGCTTGTTGTAATCTTATAAATAGGGTAGTTGCTTTAGGCGTAAAAAATGGAACTATTTCTTTTTTCTCATTTATTGGAAATGTTCCCCCTTCCCATCTGTTTTAATTTTTAACAAATGAAGGAACGTATTCAATGAAGTCATTAAATTTTTAAAATTTAATTTTTACCATATAAGCCGCATTTCTGTCGGGATTTCCATTTCTCGCAGTGAGGGATGATGAAGAGCTCACCCAAATAAAAAATTGAGATAAAATAAATTTTTAAATTTTAATTTCCACCGTATAAGCCGCATTTCCCACTTTTTGTCGGATTTTCCATTTCTCGTAGTGAGGGGCGTTGGGAGCTCACCCAAATAATAAATTGGGATCAAATAAATTTTGAAAATTTAGTTTCCATCGTATAGGCCGCGCTTCCCGCTTTCTATGTATCCATGCAGAGAATATATCTTTAAGGAATTTTTTATGACAATGTATCTAAGTTTTATGTGTAACAGCTGCGAAAAGTATTATTTTCAAATTATTTTTTTGCAATGCAGTGTACATTTCAAATCGCTTTGTATTGTCACACCGAAATAATATTCAAACACTCCGACCATAGGCACCAGAACTGGGGGCTGATGCCATTTGAGCCGCCCCCCCCCCCCATCAACTCCAATAACTCATGAATATACAATTCAATGCACCATTTCGCCTCCTGAGTACGGGTTTGAGTCCCTTATAAACGGAATGAATGGCGATTTTTAGCCCCCCCCCCCACCTCCTCAATGTTTCTTTCATGTCGGCACCTATGACTGGCCAAGGATGCCGGAAGTGTTTGGAACTTGTGGGTTCTTGTCTTGATCTTGAAGTACGAAATTTTGATTTCTGAATCATTTCTCTGGGTGCTCATACCCATTCTATAAAGTACCGTGGGCACCAACAGCATCTCTGTCTCTGACACCACTGCAAATGTCAATCGATTTTTGATTTATTTTTTTTTTCAACTCCAAAGTAACAACTCTCGAGTAAAAAGAATGAAATCAGACTTTTAATTGGCCCATTGTATGTAACTTCATGTACATGACACTCGAAATTAAAATTACAATATCAATTACATTTAGAAATTTAACTGCATATAAAAGTTTAATTATATTTTAAAATTCGGTTATAAAAATTTGAAATGTTAAATAATTGATTTTTGCTGTGATAAAATTTCAATATTATGTGGAAAAATTTCGGTTTGCATGATATTCCCCAAATTACAGTGAGCCTTTATTTAACGGTAAATTTCTATCTGCCCCATGGGCTCGAGAGTTCCCCCCCCCCCTTCGAGAGTCACCAACATTTACCATTACAGTATCTCCATAAGAACCCGAAATATTTAATTAATTAAAAATTAAATTAAATTAATATTTAATTTTCACCGTATAAGCCGCACTTCCCGCTTTTGTTGGGATTTCTATTTCTCACAGCGAAGGGAGTTGGGCGCAGATCAAGGGTGGAAATGTAAAGTGCTTATGAATGGCGATTCGATAAAGTTTTCATAATGCCCACAGGATAAGCACCGACAAAGGCAATGTAATCACCAATAAGAAAGATGACTATGGGTCAGTCGCATAGATATGTATAATATAACCATTAATCTTATGTTTATAATCAGTTGCATATCTTTGGCTGGTTTGTTTGTGTGGTTGTAAGTGCCGCTTATACGGTGAAATTAAATATTAATTTAATTGAATTATTAATTAATTAAATATTTCAGGTTCTTATGGAGATACTGTAATGGTAATACTGTAATGGGGCAGATAGAAATTTACCGTTAAAGATAGGCTCACTGTAATCTGGGGAATATCATACAAACCGAAATTTTTCCACATGATATTGAAATTTTATCACAGCAAAAATCAATTATTTAACATTTCAAATTTTTATAACTGAATTTTCAAATATAATTAAACTTTTATATGCAGTTAAATTTTTAAATGTAATTGATATTGTAATTTTAATTTCGATGACCTTTCTGCACTGACAAAAATTAATTATTTTCAGTTAACTGCGTGTACACTTTTGTTCATGTTTTTATTTCACGTGTAAGACATACATACAAGCTCGCGTGGAACATGTACAGTGAAGAATCGACGATTCGACGAATTGATTCTGCGCTGTAATATATAAATTGACGTCACGACGAATTGACACGGCGGCAAACTTGTACAGCTACGAATTGGAGCTGCGACGAATTGACACGGCGGCAAACTTGTACAGCTACGAATTGGAGCTGCGACGAATTGGAGTTGCGACAAATTTGTACCGCGACGAATTGACACTGCAACAAACTTGTACCGCGACAAATTGAGGCGCGACGAGTTGATCGCGACAAATTGACCGGCTACGATTTGAAATTGCATTTGCTAGGCACGAGCTAACGAAGTGCATACTGAAGCTGAAGTGCGAGCAGGGCCGTCTTAATAGCATCGTGGGGCCCAGGGCCAAGTGATTTTTCTGAGACCCTACTGGGTAAATTCTCAAAAATTTCAACTAATTCTCATTTTTGTGAGGCCTCTCTTCTGAGGTCCCCCGGAACCATGCGTTACGACGGCACTGAGTGCGAGACCATTTCTAAGGAGAATCGGAAAGAATGCGGATTTTTTCACAGGCTCACAAATTTCGCCTATGCCCGAAAACGGTAATGGAACCGAGAACGAAAGATTTCGTCTAGGTATATGCAAACGAGAATGGAGGCCTAAGAAAGCATGACAGTGTAGAACGAGAGTTGAAAAGGTTTTATTAGCGTTCGGTTTTTTTTCCTTAAATTGGCTGCATTTCATTGGTTTCAGTGGGGCTCGGTCCCTTATGAAATTTAAGAGAACGTCCCCTCGAATTTTCAGTCTCCTTTGCATTGGTTTCTTTTGAAATTTGAGCGAGCGTCCTCGAATTTTTTCCTTTGCATTGGTTTTCGTGGGGCTCGGTTTCTTCAGAAATTTGAGCGAACGTTGTCCAATTTTTAGTTTCTTTTGCAATGGTTCTCGTGAAGCTCGGTATTTTTATGAAATTCAAGCGAACGCTTGATCATTTTTGTGGCACCGCGGTCATTTTCTGCACACGAGGGCTAATTAGACCGGGACCTACAATTTATTGCCGATTCCGAACGGCAGGCTTGTTTTTATACTCATCCAGAGGGAGGTGCGCTAACCCCTTGATGGAGGACTCTCTGCGGTAGCAATCTTTTTCTGCGGTCATGTCGCCGTTTCTATTGTACCCCTGTGTCAGGAAAGTTTTCTGACAAGGACGAACCGGGTATCGAACTCGCGACACCTGCCAAACATCCTTTGGTACTTGAGGCGAGTATCTTATCATCTTATCGACCTAAGCTACCGCGCCCTCTAAAAGATGGTAACTTTCAAGCCGGGTTTTCCTAGGAGCAGGTTTCCTGTGCCGCGCGCAACGTGAATCACCCAGCGCGACACGCCGTCCACTCACCAATAAGAAAAGCAGCATGACTGTTTTCCTACAGAGCGCAATACGCCTCACGACAGCGCTTTACGTCGGGCGTGATTGGTGGACTGCTTCTGAAGGAGTCAAATGCGTCGTGCGCAGCGAGTTTTGCCGATGTTCTCTTCACTCTCTTGTGTGTTTCCTTTCCCTTCTTTTCAAACTGGAGCATGCAGACTACAGAGTAGCTGATCCCAAGGCCATATAATACTATAATATAGCCACCCTGATTTGATGCGCCACACTAAGAAAACACAAACGCGTAGCGTGATTATGTAACACGTTTCTGCGAGCGCGAAATGGTTCAATTCGGTTCACGCTGCGCAAAAAACCTATTCCCAGGAAAACCCGTCTTTAAATTTTTCCGGAAGAACATTTTTGTGCCCCCCACGCATTTTGTGCCCCCACCAAAGGTCGATTCCCCCCCTCACTGAATTATCATAATATAATTTATGAGTTAGGAAAATTATTTCAATCCTTTATTTCAATGAAGAATAAAAATTCAATAGACTTTTTTTGGACATTTAAAAAATATATATACTGTATATCGGAGATACGGGAATGTCTTGCAAAATACGGGACATATGGTTAGTCTATGTTTTTTTCCTTCCATATCAATCTTGAACTTGTGCTGCCATCTGTGATAGAACTCCATCTGAGGAAAGAATACATTTCTTTATTAGAATATATTTTAAATAGGGTGACCATACGTCCCGTATTTCCCGGGACAGTCCCGGTATTTTCTGTATTTTTGGTCGTCCCGACTTTTTCGCAAAAGTGTCCCGGTTTTTCCCGTATTTTACACGACGCTTACTTGAATTTTTATTCTTTATTGAAGTCAAAGATTGAAATTATTTTTCAACTAATAAACTATATTATGATAATTATAACTATAAATGAGAATATTTATCTCCCACATTTGTCTCGGTGAACGTTTTTTTCGTGAAATTCATTTTAATCCACTGCAATTTGCAGTAACGTTTCATTTCCCGCCATTGTGATTTTACCGTAATTTTAACAATATTTGGCAACTTTGCTCGGTTTTAGCGTCATTTTTGGCGATAATTGGCGATGTCCCGTATTTTCCCGTATTTGGAATCTCAATGTCCCGTATTTCTCTCGAGGAAATATGGTCAGCCTAATTTTAAAGAATATATTCTTTTCTACATTTCACACTCAACATTATTCATTTAGTTATTCTTTAATATTATTTAGTTATTCTTTAATATTATTTAGTTATTCTTTAATATTATTTAGTTATTCTTTAATATTATTTAGTTATTCTTTAATATTATTTAGTTATTCTTTAATATTATTTAGTTATTCTTTAATATTATTTAGTTATTCTTTCCTCCATGTTTAATATAGTTACGACATGGAGACCTAGTCTTTGGAGCTGGCACTAGATAGCAGCACACGTACTGTAACTGGATATTGATATCCGTCTACATATTTCGCGTCGGACGAAAAGAAGTGATTACCGAAATAAAAACTAGCTATCTTTTATTTTGAGACAAGAATTGACCGAAACATGGCGTTCACTTTTGCAGCTTTTTGCTATATACTGGCGCTGATATTGACGGCGTTTCTCATATTCTTCGCCGTTTTCCACGTGCGTACATGCATTGTTTACCTCTCGATCGACATCCTGATGTCACGATGTCTTTAGTTGTCTAAATAAATATTGACATCGTGATTAAATTTTAATTGATGTCAAAGAGGCGGCCCAAAAATAAACATTTCAAAATGCTCGTATTGATAACATACCGCTGCTTTAATTGCCAATAATTTGATGTATTTATGCCGATGCAACTTGATTGGCCCCTCTATTTTTTTTTAATCAGTTGGCCACCGAAGTAATCAGGGGCTTGACTCATGGGAAGTGGGGGGGGGGGCATGGGCAAATCCTGATTAAGAGGCTCCGTGGGGTGGGATGCGGTTGAGGCCCCCCTCCCACTAAAATTATGAGGCCTCACTTGCCCATGTGGAAATCGTGCCGTGGAAGTAGTTGCAAGTGTGGCTCCAGAGTGGGAGGGGGCGGTTGCACCCCCTCCCCAAGAGCTGTATGATGGGGGGGGGGGGGTCTGTCCGGTAAAATATGGGATGATCCAACGCTCTTACACAGTCAAGCTGCCTTGGATTTATTCACAGCTAAATATGTCTGCCTTGGCTTCATTCAAAAGGTGTACAGAAATTACGCTTTACCAGTTTCGAGAGTGGAAATGCAGTGTGTCACACAAAATAAATAAAAAAAATCTGAATTTTTAATATGGTCCCTGCCCTCTAACTTCCAATTAAAAAGTTGTTTTCCCTTTTTCCCGTCTCTCCTGATGACAACAAAAGAATTTCCATGTTTCGTAGGTGCAATATTCACTGATACATTCGGAGAAAAGTTGAGAAATAACAGTATAGAGGAGGAAAAGGAGCGTCTGTTAGTTTTTGCAGTCCCAACTTTCCTCCGATTTGTGAATTCAGGTATCTTAACGATTATTGCACTTTGAAACGTGGCATTTTTTCTGTTGGCCTCAAGAATGACTGAGCAACGACTTTCTAATTGTAAGTTGTAACCCCTTGTTCTCAGTTAGAGAACAATAAGACCGTATAAACTGGTACATCCCATTTTGAGCATTATTAAAATTCAAATCATACCTCTACAATGGATGGTTGATGATATAAATGCTGTATTAGCACTTACAAGACACTGTCTATGACCCCCTTGAAATCGTGTAGCCTTAGACGAATGTCCCCACTTAATTTCCATTTGGAAATAAAGCCCTGACGTTTCTATATTTCCAATCCGTCATCTATTGCCAGTAATTTCATTTCAATTATCTCACGTCGGCTTGTGTCACTGGCTTCTTCTTTTGCCATGTGGAATGCAAAACTAATCAAGTGCTACGAGACAGAAAATTCACATCTGTGTTGTTCAGTCGTTTTCATTTCAGGAATTACAACTTTATTCTTATTATAATAATCTATTTTCTGGATGTCAAAATGACTGTAAAATCAATTTAGTGTCAGCGACTCTCATTTATTTATGTGTTGTTATTACAGGTGATATGCTTTGATGAGTTGAAGTCGGATTATAAAAATCCCATTGACCAGTGCAATAGTTTAAATCCAGTGAGTATAGAATTCTTTAACTTCACATACTGTATGTAATGGTTCATCAACTTTATGAGATTAAATTATTTTTGACTATTACACTGGCATCGAGAAAATATCATATCCAAAATCACATTTTTATATATGTATTCGAGTATATATAGTAGAGCATCGATTACCAGAAACAATTGGGGACTGAGGGTGTTTCAGTAACTGATTTTTTGGGTACCAATCATTCACGGAAAAAAACATTTTAACCAAGTGTCATAAGAGCAACATGAAACAAAGAAACAGTGATATTAAATACAAAACTGTATATGTTTTGTATCACACCTCTTGCGAATAACACAGACACGCCCCCCCCCCCCCCACATCCTTGAGCAGGGCTCTTAGGCTGAAATGTCTAGCGGGCCCCCAAACCAAACTTTTTAAGGGTTTCATGGCCTGCCTTCTATAGTGAATTTATAGCATGAAAAAACAAAATGGTAGTGATTGTCCTGGACCCCAGGGCTGGAGCCCTGTCAGCCCCACCCATATGGAAGCCATGCACAGAGAACTGACTAGCCTATTTTGACAAGTTCAAAATGGCCGTTAAAGTAGGTATGCAGTTTAGGAAAAGAAGTCAAAAATTTTATTTCACTTCAGAGTTTAGACTCATTCTTTTTTTCTCGCTGTGGAAGATGGCAATTGGACAGCATCACATTATTGTTCTAACCACTTCACAGCCATCTCAAGACAGTGAATTTGTCGACTGGAATGCTTTTGGTCAACCAATGTTTTGGTTCATTGGTATCCCCAAAGCAGAATGTGCCAAAATCTGCGAGGTACGTCGCAGAACAATTCGGAAGAATTTTAAGAAAAAGTGCAAAAAACACTATTACATGTATGGGGATTTTTACCGCAGAACATTTCCAGTCAGCCGAGGGCTCGTCGCAGAACAGTGCTAAACATTCTGCTTTGGGGATCGGTATTTAGATAATCGATGCTCTACTGTATATACCAAATTAATATATTCACTAGACACATGACATCCTTGGTGACAAATGCAAATGTCTGAATTATTTTAAGAAAATTAATTGATTGAAATGAATTTTTAATGCAATCGATCACGTTATAACGAACTCCAAGAGACCGGAGAAATCACTTCATTATAACAAAATTGTGTTATAAAGGAATTACAGGTTTGTGCACATTGTTCCTATGTACACTTATCTGGGGATTAGAAAAGTGTTCATTATAACAAGATTTTTTTGCTATAACGCTATTCGTTAAAACAGGATTCGACTGTACTTTAAAAGGGCTATTCCATAACGCACTACAGTAAAAAACTTGTTATAACGATACTATATACAGACCAATAATTCTAATTTAATAGTCTAGTTTAAATTTCTAGTCTAATTTTCTTTTGCCATTGTGGTGGTCGAGGGGTCATAGTGATGGACTTGCATTTACGGGTTCGAACCCCATCCCGGATCGTGTCTGGTCTGACGGGTTCGAACCGTCACCGCAGTGGTAGTCGGGTGAAGTTAGTTTTCTGTGGTTCCCAACTTCAAGATGCAAATGCAAGCCATCTCCCCGTTAAAAAGTCTCGCCATAGAGAGCAACAGGCCTACAACAGTGCAATTATCCAATCATTACACATCATGTATAGTTAGAAAAATTGATGGCAGATTGCTACACATATAATATATTATATAATTTCAGATTGATGATAGTTTTTTATAAAATTTATTTTTTGCTTTTGTCTGGGGGGGGTGCATGCTTCATTATTTTCAATAAAACCTTCCAGATACACCCATCCTTCGAGAACGCTTCAATATCTCTCCGAGATGGGAAGCGGAGTGTGTCCGGTCTCCAAAGGTCAAGCACTATACATAACAAGCATTACACAGAAACAAAGCGTCATAGACAGCTCACTACACGCTCATTCCAACCTGTACCAATTCATTAGAAGTTTTGCAGAGGAATATGGATGAGGCACATGTGTGGTTTAGTAGCAGTAGTCTAATTTTCTTGACCACCCATTCAGGACCGTCATTTGAACTTTTTCCAGGGTGGTTGGGGCAAAGAACGTGTACTCAATGTATATATATTTGTATATATATGCGCAGTTGAATTGAATACCATTATAACAAACTCTAAGGGACCAGAGAATTTACTTCGTTATAGCAAAATTTCGTTATAAATGAATTCCAAGTTTAAGTAAACTTATTTGAAAGATTAGAAAAGTGTTCGCTAAAATGAGATTTTCGCTATAATGGTATTCGTTAAAACAGGATTCGACTGTACCATTTCTAGTGCATTTTCTAAAGCTGGGGGGGGGGGGGCAAATGACAGGCCTGCACCCATTCCAAAAATTTTCAACCCTGGGCAAAGCTCACAGAGCCCACTTGGTCCCCCCCCCCATAAATTCGCCTGTCTCCAAGTCACTCTTTAGGTCAATCACATGCTCACTGGCCTCGTCCCTCAATGTATATCTTATTCTTTTGATCATTCCCATTCTCACACACTCTCTAGGTCATTCACTGAACTATATTCTCACTCTCTAGATCACGCTTGTAGTTGCTCACTTACCTGGTCCCTTATTCTCTTGGACATTCTTTTGGTCACTCACATGCTTGCACAATATTTTCAGGATTCGATGGTCTGGTCTGATCTGGTCCCTAGCTCTCTGAGTCATCGTTTTGGTCTCACTCATGCTTGCAAGCTCTCTTTCGCTGACCTTTTCCTATTCTACTAATTTTCTTCACCACTCATTCCTCAAATTTGCCGCCTGTCTGAGTTTGCCGTCCTGGGCTACAACCTTCTAAGCTAGGCCTTAACAAATCCCAGGCACCACGTCCACCTGGCAACCAAGAAATTGGTTATTGATGCCTAAAATTTTCACTGTTTACAATTTTCCATTGAGTAGCCTAGTATTTTTTTATGGGTGATCAATACATTCATAAGCCCCTGATGAGTTTGATAGTTCATGTAATTGTTTGTGTGCTTGTGATATAATGATGGTGGTGCAGTTTATAATTTCATGTGTTTAAAGATGTTTAATAATTCTGTTTCATTTTTTCAGCTTGTGTTACCGGAATATGGTATACATATATTTTTTACGTTCATGTTTCTGTTGGCATTTGAGTTTGTGACCGTGCTCCTCAACATACCATTGTTAGCATACCACATAAATAGGTGAGTTTAAAAAAACTGTCTTCACATACTGGATTGCACTCTGTAGGGGTCTGTCCAAGCTTTTTTTGTAGTGTCCTGTTTTTGTAAAAAAATTTCTGAAAAGAGTTATTAATTTTTTGCAAAAAGTAAGTAATTTTGTGGGAAGCAAAATAATTTAGTTAATTAATCACAAAAGAAATGAAAGACCAAATTTATGGTTTCATTGATTTGTATTATTTAAAGGGTCTGTTTTTGTCAGATCCAGAATTTTGTGAAGGGTCGGGAAAACTGACCCAAATTTCGGCGGGACAGACCTGCTCTGCTGATTTTTTTAAAATCCTTTTTTTTCTTTTTCTGTTCAAGTGTAGGATAACAATACTTTCACAAAGAATCAAAAACCCTCAATAATTATAAAAATGTATTGAATAAAAATGTATAAGTGTTCAATTTCATCTAGTGGTGAAATAGTAAAGTAGAGGGATGCCTGCACAGGTGGCAGCAGCTGTATAACGAATTATTCCATCATATCCATGTGATAAAGACCAAAAATCTGTATGAAGCCATATGCCGCCGTAGGCACCACCGTTATATAACCAAGTGGCAAAGGTGCCAAGATACCATCAAAATTACTCCACTTTGATGAAATTGTGCGATGGTCCTCCCAATAACCGAGCAGTACCTTGTTGTATGTGTGGCCCATTTGATTTTGCTTTACAATTAATTTTTTTTATGTCAAGAGTCTCCATCCTTAGACACGGTTTGGTCACATTTCAAAAGAATTTTAATTTTAATGAAACTTGCGGACCACTGAGCAATATTTAACCCATGTCATAAAATAGCTCAGCAGGCCAGGCATCAAAGACTCCCCTCCCCCCCCCCCCCCCGGTTTAAGTAATTACATACAGTAGAATCTTGATAATTGTTAATTGTAGGCGAACAAGACTGAGTCCAACTTGGATTATTGAAAAATGTGATTATATTAAAAAAACTTATAAATTTATAAATTGCCGTTTTTGGAGGAGGTGGGTTTAGACTTGTGTAATCATACTTGCTTTTTACTCTCACCCAGGGGCATATGCAGGATTGACCTTTGGGGAGGTCGAAAAAATTTTCTTTCCGAGAAATTTTTGAGTTGCCACCCTTCAACGAGCATTTAAATTAACAGAAATAGGTTAAAATACTACATAAAAGGTATTTTCTTTCTATATTTTTCGGCTTGGTGGGGCATGAGCCTCTATGCACCCCTCTGCATACATCTTCGCTTTCATTTATTTTGTTCTTAATTCAATGGCTTAGTTCAGTGGTTCTCAATCTTTTAAGCACTAAACAGACACCAACAACCACGTCAGGGGTCTTCAGTGCATGGCTCACAGGATATTTGTGGCCCGCCAAGCTCTTTCATGATGTGTTTAGTATAGCTTAGTCACCTGCAGGCTTGGCTAAAATGTGAAATGTAGCTTGCAGTGTGTGTGCGGTTAAAGACCTCTGCACTACACCAAAGCTCCGCAATGCATACTTTGAGAACCAATGGTTTAGTTCGTTAAAATTAGATCTGACAAGACTGATGGCCTTTTTTATAAGGAAAACGCTCTTATAAGGGTCTCCCACATCCCTGTGGCCCTATATGAATGCTTTTATGTTTTTTTTCACTATAAATTTATTATGGAAGAGCCTGCGGAAAATTCTGGCATGTAGAGTCCACCGAAAACCTCAAAGCCTAGAGATCAAGACTCCCTTTAACTCTTTTACAGCTGGGGTTTATTCCCTCAAAATAGACTTGCCCAAGTTTTGACTCATCTTTTTTTCCCTCGCCCTTCTATGAGACTTGACTTGCTTTTCAGGTTCCCGCCTCTGATGATACCTTTCATTTTCTTCCTCATCCTTCACAAATCCAAAACATACCTATACTCCCTATAATAGCAGTCTTCAGCCGTTTTAGACCTCATGGAGTTAAAACTGAAATTACATTCATTAGAAGTATCAAACGAAATAAATACATGAAACACTTCGAGAGGGAATTTTGAAAAAATTCCAGCGCACCTTGGAGATTATTCAGGACCCCAAACTTTCGAGACTAATGTATATGTTTGCATTGCATGACATAAGAGAACTGATTCTAAAATTCATTTTCTATTTATCTTTTAAAAGGTATCGTAATCGTCCTGTCATGAGTGGAGCCGGCCTATATGACCCAACCACAATAATGAATGCTGATCAACTCAGCCTTGCCATGAAGGAAGGATGGATCAAGTTGGGTTTCTACATAATCTCATTCTTCTATTATTTATATGGGTAAGTTTTGTACCGCTCATAATCATATATTTAAGTCTATTCATTTGTAGAAGCTACCTTTAGCACATTGATCCTCCTCATGATGATAAACATTAAAATTTCATTATCTAATTATGAAAAATAATCGGTATAAAAGTGTATAATGCATCTGAATTTTTTTTTTGTATTCTTATATTTACAGAATGATTCATTCCCTTATCACTGCGGTGTGAGCGTGAAGCTACCAAAGGAAATCAAAGAGGTGGCAAAAGTTGTGGTCTTTGCTACCAACTACTTAAATAAAAGAAAAACGGTATATCTCCTCCCCGAGTGAAGAGAGTGTTCTCGAAACTATCCCTGTTTGACAAGTGAAGTAAAAATTGCAGTCACCTCTTAGAGACTGGTGTAAATACGTGCATCATAAACATGGTTGTAACAACTCATATTCTGATTTTTCTCGCAGCTATGTGTGGAATGTCATTGACACGATGAAAATGCCCCATCTTGCTCATTTCATGCAATTATGTGTAACAAATTTGTAATTAAACCAGAGTATTGTACATGTTTCATGGTCAAACTTATCTATGAACACCATACAGTATTATATTTCATAACCATCGTATCGTCACAAGCCAATTAACTCATCTAAATCCATAAAACGAGAGGGCCTCTGAGGGTGTTCTAAAAATTCATAAAAATTGTAGGAATCTGTATATTTAATTGTGATTTGCGAAAAAATTATTCTCCTGAAGGGGTTTTTAGTACTGAAAAAAATTTTGCTCAAGTTTTTCTTGATAAAGGACACTGCGCAAAAGTAAATCACTGGAAATATGCAAATCAGAGTCCTATAAAATGCAGGGTGTACAATAAACAGCTCATTTCTAAATTTTCCTGTCACTGGTGCTTACATAAGGTTTTCATTGTGTTGTTCACATTAGTGGATAAAGCACTGTTGGTGAAGTTGTTTCACCTCAGCCCAGGGACATCTTAAGTGAGGGTGCACTGCACCCTGGCAGCGGGTTGTAAGAGACAGCAGCCTATAGACACAGACATTTTTTTTTTAAATTCTGAATACAAAAACTTTCACGTGATCGGAGGCGGATTTATAGTTTAGCTCAGTGTTTTCCAAAGTGGGTGATGGAAAATGTCCAGGGGGGGGGGCGATAGCAGTTACAGATTTAACATAGGATCCTATGGATTTACTTGAGTTGGGGGTGATGAGAGAAACAATTTCTAGAGAATTGGGGGGGGGGGTGGAATAAAACGTTTGGGAAACTGGTTTAGCTGATTGTGGGTTACAAAAATTTTGCCGCCATTCTCTCATCCTAGACTAATTTTCTGGATCATTTATAATTCTTAAATTTGCCTGGCTATAGCTTGCTCAGTACGTGCCTGTGTTTCTCTTCATTTTTTCATCACTCTTGACCTGGTTCATTGCTCTCTAGCTCACTCACATGCATGCACACTGGTTTTGGTCACTCATGGGTTTGCAAACTCATCGACCTAATCCCTTGCTTTCTGGGCAGAGGGGATTTATAGTTTTGCAAATTTTAGTGACCACCCCATTTTATCAAATATTCTTGACCACGCATTTTTCAAATTTGCCGCCGTGGACATTATAGCCTGCTAAGCCCCTCTGTACATGACATCATGCTTTTGAGCCATACCTCGACAACAAAGACGTTGAGAAAACTCATGTGAAAAACTTTTCTGCAAACTGCTTTCAAATATACCAATTTCAAGTTTTATTCATTTTTAAACCATTTACGAATTCATGGGACCAGGCCAGAGAATATTGTTATATCTAGCAGTGTTCTTCAACCTTTTTATATCTGAGGAACAGTGAAAATAGATAATTTTGCAGACAAGCGGAAATTGGAAAAATAATTTGTGGATAAGCAAGTAGGGAAATAATTTTCAGACCGGCAGGAAAAACTTTCTTTTACCATCACAAGATACATAAAAAAGGGGGATAATTTGCAGATCAGCAAAAAAACAAAAATATGCCACCGAAAAAAATAAAATAATTTTCTTGCTGGCACAAAGGGCAAAAAATAAATAATTTGCAGACTGACAAAATATAGGAAAAACAATTTCCTTACTGGCAAAAGTTGAAAAGAGGAATAATTTGTGGATCGGCAAAAAATACACATGGAAAATAATTTGCCAACTGACCAATGGAAAAAGGTACATAAATGTGAGGAATAATCTGAACAGCACAAAACAAAAATAATAAATTTAGATACATAATTTTATTTTTTAAATCTGGAATTATATATATACTTAGCAGTTACCAATATTCGGTGAAAACTCTAGCTGAGCAGCAATTGAAGAACACTGACAGCTGATTACAGTATGTAATACTATTTTCATCCTTGGTTAGCAGACCACATTTCCCAATGACTTGCGTCGTAAAAAAAACTGAATATAGCAATTTTTTTATGCTTTAAACTTTGCTTTGGCAATCAGAAGAGTGAATTTCTTTGCTATCTTGGGGGTCAAATATCTGAAAAGCCAGACTATATGAGTTCTAAGGAAATATAATAAAAGACAGTTTTTTCCCCCCATAATTGTCAGTTACTGGTCTCGTAAATCATTGCTTCCCAAGAGTGACCATATTTAATTGAAACTACAGTAGACTCGGTAATCCAGCCACAGAGTGACCCAGAGTATTTAGATGGATTTTCTTCTAGCATTAGGAAAAAACGTCTGCAAGTGTGCAGAAGTTCATATTATTTAAATAGGCTTTTTTCCATTGACTTCCAGTAATTCAGTGATTTCAGTAATCCGGCACACCCTGTTCTGATATGTGCCGGATTAGTGAGAGTCCACTGCATAGCAAGATATATGGCCAATCAATCAAACCAAAGATATATTAAAGAAGAAAAAAAAGCCGATTTTTGAGACCAAAAACTACAATATCACTGCTATAATTGCAGTGGCACAGCCTCATTTTTGGCATATTGTGCCATGCGATATTAAAGAACTCAATGAACTACCAATCAACTCTACCGAATTGGTCATGTTGGAATGTGCATGTATTTGTTGTGATCCTTTAATGCCATCAATTTTCCTAACTGAGTGAAGCGTAATGATTGAATAATTCTATCGTTGTAGGTCTGTTGCTCTCTGTGGAGAGACTTTTTAATGAGGAGATTGGCTCGCATCTGCACCCTGAAGTTAGGAACCACGGAAAACTAAATATCACGACTGATTTCCAAAAACGACTAATGCCAACATTATATATCAAAATTGGTCACATTAGGGGTCATTCAAGTATTACGTCAGCATCGATGTGGGGAGGGAGGTTTGGATGGAGCTTACGTCATCAACCCCCCTTTATGAAGATATGAAATATTCTTAATGGCATCTTATTCGGTGTGCCAAAAACAGAAAAACCTTTCGATAGTTATTGGGCATCTGAACTAATATTCTACCTATTGATAAGTCCCCCTATAAGCCACTTTAACGATCTCTAAATGTTTCACGGGTTCTTCAAATTCTCTAGAAATGTTTCCAGGCCGCTTAAGTGCTCTGGAATTGTGCCACGCATCACTCAAGTGATCCGTAATTATGCCACGGATCACTTAAGTAATCTGGGAATGTTCCGCGGGTAACTTCAGTGATGTAGAACAGTACTGGGACCGCTTAAGTGCTCTAAAACTGTGCCAAATGTCACTCAAGGGATCTCTAAATGTTCCACGGATCGTTTTGCAATGTTTTCATTGTATTAAGGGTTTTTGTATGCGTCGCTGCAAGTGACCAGGCAAACACACATTGACAATGAACAAATAATTTATTAGGTTTTCTAACAAAGGATACTGAACTGAAAAGTTAATCACCTTCACGAGTCGGGGAATTCCAAGGGGTCGAGACAAGTCCACAAACATTCAGTCCTCTTGACAGGTAGTAACGAGTCCGTAGGGTCCGATAGGCGGCGGTGAACGATCGGACGAGGTCATAGAATCCGGTCGGCAGAGAAGAACGATCAGCGACGAGTCCGTAGGTTCCAGTCGGTGGCAATGAACGACCGACGACGAGTCCGTAGGCTCCCAATATTGGATTTAGTCCATCTGATGATGACGAGGCAAGAGCGTTCAAGAACGGTAAGTTAGTCCAGCGTAGCAGATCGAGAGGAGTATCTGACAACTCGGCATAAGCAACTTCTGGGTGACCATCAGTGAAGGGGGAAGTTCAATCAATTATTTTTCAGAGACCTCAGCAATGATTTGGCAGATCGCTTCCAAAGGTGGAGAACCAAAGCGGTTCAAGATTTAATACAGCTTTGTGGAGAACTCTTAGCACACCAGCAGTGCTCACGCGCTAACAAATCACAAAAAGCAGCGAGTAAGGAGGAGCTACGTCTTATACAAGTTAAAGTGCTCCAAGCACCACCTAGGCTAATTTGCATATCGGGAAGAAATTCTCTCCGCACTAGTGCAGTGACGTAGCCGAAAAACGTACGTCTACGTGAGGAAGATTACGCCACTCCCCGGGAGAAGGCGTCTTAGTACAATCCAGGATCGATGTGCGATCTCGGATTGGAGATCGTCACATTTCCTCCCTCCTAACACGTGTAACTTATCCATAAGTCACGAATGCACCTCACGAACGTCACTGCCTGGAACAGTTATTTGACCATTGAAATTAAAGTTTTCCTTAGCAAGAGAACCTTAAATGCTTGGAACCTTAAATATCGTTCGACTGCTTTGCCACTATGAAATTTTTGACCATCTGAAGAATAGTAGTAAACATCAGTCCTGTTCCCATCCTTTTGAGGAACCATTTCTCTTTTCCAACCCATTTTCAAGGGTCTTTCTAACAGACCTCGAGGTGAAGAGTCAATCTGAGCCTGAGGCGATTTCAGTACACCTTGATCGGGAGGATCAGATTCATTAACTCAACTTCATTACTTTCCGATACAACTTCTTCAGGCTTCCGATTAATTTCCCCCAGAGACCGGTTCCCGAACAGAAACATTTTCCGATAATCTTTCACGAAAAGTTTTTAGATCACAGGCATTTATTCTTCCAATAATGACAGCTTTCTCCGGATCTTCGACTTCATAAACAGGAGTTACCTTGCGACGCACTATGAAGGGCCCTCTCCATTTTGGCATCAATTTCGCAGTAATGCCTTCAACGGCCGAAGATTGATAATGTGTCCGAGCAAGAATCCTGTCACCTTTACGGAAACTGCAAATGCCTACTTTTATCATAGTAAAGGTTTTGACAGCGTTGTGCCGTTTTCACACTTTGCTTTACTTTCTCTATCAACCGCACAGGCAGTTCAGCTTTTTCCCAAATTGGTGTTTTCATTGCCCAATCGAAGGGTATCGCCAATTCCCTTCTCATGAACAATTTTGCTGGTGTCTCCGAAACAGCTGTACGAAGCGCCAACCCAAAAAAGAATAAATTCTTATCCCAATGATTATGTTTGTCTTCAACATAGCACGGTATCATTTGCTTGGTATTTTTATTCATCCGCTCCGTTAAATTCCTTTGACGATGGCATGGAGTAGTATAACGTTGATTAATCGACATAGCTTTACAATAGCTCTCGCAATAATGAAGAGACAAAACAACTGCCATTGTCCGAGACTTAACACCTTCGGAAACCCATAACGAGTACAATATTCGCACACCAGTTTCTTAGCAATCACTGAAGCAGTAGCTTTTCGCAAAGGATACATTTCTACCCACGTCGAGTAATAATCTACAATCACAAGAAGGTGGACATTGCCACTACTGGAAACAGGAAAGGGTCCCATCGTATCTACACCGACGAAAGTGCACGACAGTAGACTGCATTTCTCCCCAGCCTCTACGGTTGGAATACTTGAATTTTTGGCAGACGGGGCAGTTCAACATGTATTGTTTGACGGCTTGACGCATTTTCGGCCAAAACACACGTGCTCGGCACCCAGCAAAGGTTTTTGCCACCCCCATATGCTCGGCAAAAGCAGAGTCATGCATTTCCTTCAAAATTTGTTCACGTAATTCCGGTGGTACGATTAATTTTTTTTCCTCCCCGACCAGTAAATACAACTTCCCATTCTATAACAGGCATATCTTTTTCCTATACACAGGGGTGCAAGTGCCCCTCATCCATTTCGGAGCAGCAAATTTCATTTTTGGAGCAGAACTAAACACGAACTATATCTGCAATATAAGGAATAATTTTTTTGTGAAATGCCAAAAGTTTTGCCAAAAATGGTTGGAACAAATAATTCTAAATAAATTTCCTTCACAAATTAAAATCCATTTAAATTTTTTCTGAATTATCTTTTCTGTCATTAATAAAACGACGAATGACGAATAAAAATTATTACTCTTTTCAAATTAAGCAACATGCATACTGAGAACCTAGGCAGCAAGAATTTCTGCTGCTTGAACACCAAAATCTTATTCCTCCCGATATAGCAAAAAAAGTGCGTGCAGAATATAATAAGAGTTTCCGTGAAAAAAAAAAAATAGCTTCTTACAGAATTTAAAGGAATTATTAAATTTAAAAGCAAAATGCAAAAAACGAGAAAAATATAAATACCTTATTTACTTAAAGAATTTCTCAACCTAATAGCATGTTAATAGATTACGAATCACGATTCGCTTTCAGAAGTACAGCAATCTCTGACTATTTGTTTCCAATTTTTTATTCCCTTGAACATAAGATTTTGTATGTCTTATTCCATTAAACATTAAAGCATTGCATGGACAGATTTTTCAATGTTTGAACAGACTTTTATTTATTTGTTAACAATGAACTCTTTTTCACTATCTGTGTTACCATATGCTGAAGATAAAAAAGTCTTCGCCAAAACTGGCAAAATTTTGAACTTCGGGCAGCTTTCAAAGTTACAAAGTTTGAATATGTCTGCCCAATATCTATCTATCTATTCTCTGAACTGATTTCACTTCTTGTAATTGTTTGGATTGTAGTGCAACCCATTCATCACACATAATCAATAGTTCAGTTGGTGATACAATGTTAAACAACCTCTCAGTAATACGTGAGGGAGTAATCTACCATCCCAGCAATGCACGAGATGGAGTATGAAAAACAAGAAAGGGTGCAAATATTTCATTCTTTCCAACAACATGTTTTGGAAAGGTAGGACATTAATATATATTAGGTATCTCACAGAAGTTATGTAAAATGAGCATGCTCCTAGTACAAACTCCTTCCTCTGACTATTGTGAGCATGCTTCTCCCCCACCAATGCAGTGGCGCACCGTGCGGACATATTCGGCGCCGCTCAAGGAGGGGTGCCAAATGGAGTTGAAAGGGTGAAAAAAGGTTTGTCGACCAAAAACATGCGGTCAGTAGCGCCAAAAAAAGGTTCTGCATGGGTAGAGATTTTTTTTCCCTCGAGCCGGCCTCGTTCGCCAAATCCGGATTTTCGCGATGTGAAATTGTTACAATCGGCAACCGCCGACGATAACCACACGACCGCATAGTGGCTAGATTACAAAACTATGAATATTTTTGCTGGAGTTTTTAGATTCTATTTTTTCCCAACGATCTCTGAAAAATTTCGGTAATTTAAACGAGTAAACCAATCACCTTTTCGATGTATGCCGTCTTTGAACGCAGGTTGGCAGCCGCGAAATTACCGTTATTTTCAGCATATAACCTATAGCAGGAGAAAAAACGGTCTCCGAAATCGGAAAATTTGGCATATTTATTCAGGGACTTTGATAGAACGCCGGTTATACCAATAACAGTACAGGACTTTATACTTCAAGGTAGTATAACTACTTTCCAATGTCACGAGATAACGCGATTGTGGTAGATGGTGGGGAAATGAAAAAAAAAATTGAAGTTTCTCTTTCCCCCCCCCCCCCCCGTATCTCGGAAAGAACGCGTCCCGTGAACAATTTCATGCGCCTTCTTCCTAAATTAAGGGTATTTGACGTACTACAGTGCAGTGCATCAGCGGTACCTCCGCGAACCACAAACAAGAATTGCCGCATATGCGCAGGGATTCGGCGCCTTGGCGCACCGTGTAGCAAGAGAACCGTTTCGGCGCAGCTCTTGCACCCCTGTATACAGGGGTTCAAAGAAGTCAGTCCCCGTTTCTTCTCTTCAAAATAATTCAACACATCTGAATAAGAATTTTTTTGTTAAAAATACTTTTTGCAATTTTATTTTAGATTTTTTTTTCACTCTCTGCGTGTTGCACGATTTTTCAGTTATCCGTGCTCCCCCTTCCCCCACCATTAGTCCGGATAATCGAGTTTCTACTGCATAGGATTTTCACTAAATAGTTACAAATAAAATGAAGTTTGAATGTACACTTTTTTTTTCTAAAGTGCTTTTATTCCAATATTTGGTACAGAATTCAAAGAAAAAAAATACTGAGTTTTCAAGCAACAGTGTTAACATAATTATAAAAAAAAGATAATACACCGCAGAAAACAAACACAATCTGAAAGAGAAGAACGGAGAAAGCCAACAAGAATTTGAAAAGAAAAAAGATAGAAATTTGGAGAAGGGGAAAAAAGGGGAGGCTAATATTTTAGCTGATATTTGCTTGACTAGAGAAGACGGAAAGAGAGCTACAGGAAGAAAGACATTTAACAAAAATAAAAGGAGCCGCAATAGAAGCACTGAAAAATATATATATATGTATATACTTGAGACTCTTGATCCTTCTGAAGGAAAAAATATTTTTTTTAGTGAACGGACCCCACAGGGGCCAAGGTGACTGATGTGGACTTTTTTTTTAATGATGACGAAATCGTGTTAAAAATGAAACACTCAAACCGACCCACATATTCACACACATTCAGTCCCCCTTATGAGAATTAGTGTATTAAATAAAATACTCTCGTTCACTCATGCATTCGATATAATAAGTACAGCTCTTGCAACAGGCAGGTTCGCAGGATTGTACATAATTTAAAATCAGCGCATTTTTTCATACCATTCAAAATTACATTTTCACTACACAATATTTTTTTTACACAAACAAAATACAAATCTTGCTAAATATAAAATGAAAAGCTTGCAAAAAAAAAACTACTAGTTTTTATATGCGTCGGCCGTTATTTTTTAATCTTTTCTGAAAATTGTTGAAGTTCTACTCTCGTTTCACAAAATTTTGGAATACAAGAAGTTAAGCACAATATCTATGATCATCTATTACATTCTTTTTGATATTTAAATGAAATGGTTTTTTCTTTAATCGCCAGTACTATATGAAAACGCTTTGCAATCCATCAGAGCCACTATGATATACAGTAGGATCGTTATTTACTACACTAAAACAGCATATAGATATTCAAGGCTTCTATTACCCAAATGCTCTTTAGATTCACTTTCTCTCTCGTGTGTACACAATTTACAAAAAGACGGCAAATTACTGCATTCAATGTTAGTATAAATTTTAAAAGCACCTGTAACTTGAACAAGAATTTTTTTTTTGCCATGAAACTACATCAAAAATTATTAGCTTGTCTGCAGGTAACAAACAAAATTCTGATACTTATGGGTTTCAAATCTGCATAATGCAGATCAGATAATAGCGTTATTATGCTCAGATAATAACCCTGAAAGTAATAGCCGATATCATGAACTTATCTCTTTAGAAACGTCGAAATATCCATTGGTAATTGACGACCACAATAAAACAAGTCGATGGTACATTTACAGCTTTTATGAAGGAGTGCAAAGGGTTGACATTTATTACAAGATATTTGAAATACAGACAAACCCAGTTACAATGCCAGATATTTTCAGCGATAAAATCTGTCATGTACAGCTTAGCTTTAACTTTGAAAAATGATCATTAGGGATATTTTCGCGGGGATTCTAATTCAGCAAAAATATTACAGCAGACTAATTCAAAAGGAATATAAAAATAGGGAATTTTCATTAATTGAAAATAAAAGTTGACATCATACTCGCTATCCCCAATTAGCATAAACTCGCTCAGCAGGGTATCACCACAATTGAATCAAAACCAAGAAAAAGCCAACAAAAAAAAAATTACAATCAAAGAAAAAAAATTATACAGACTAAACTAGAGATATGGTCAACCAGAACTATCTCGTTCATTCAACTGAAATAAGGACAAATTGATGTTGGCTATTTGGCACATTTCATCTTTTCTCATTCAAAAAATGAAACATTCCTTCATGATTTGGAGCACTGGTAACAATTTACTTTGTGCATGCAATGCTATTTTGGGGAGGGGAGAACACAGGTACAAAGTTTTTTCCCAGATGAATTCGTGAATAATTTATTTTTCACATAAAAGTAGGGTGCAATCATTATTAAAATTTGTAGAATTTTCCTTCATGATTTGGAGCACTGGTAACAATTTACTTTGTGCATGCAATGCTATTTTGGGGAGGGGAGAACACAGGTACAAAGTTTTTTCCCAGATGAATTCGTGAATAATTTATTTTTCACATAAAAGTAGGGTGCAATCATTATTAAAATTTGTAGAATTACAAGAATTTTTTTGGGAGTCCAAGAGATGAAGTAGATATTCGAAAGACTAGTGGAAAATTCTGGATATTTGGCAGCTATGGTATAGAGATCACACGGGTTCAGCAGTGTGATTTGATATAATAATTTCAAACTTGTTATAGAGCCAGAATCCAGCTAAATAAATGGCAGCGTAACATTATGGGGTTTGACTGTATCCCTTTATACAATTTAAATACAGTACTGTCAAGCAAACTCAGCTCACAAATATTCATCATTACAAATGTGTATATATATAACATTTATGTGTAACTAGTGAATTAGGTCTTCCAAATATCTTTAACCTCGACACAGACACGTTCACAAGTTTTCAAAAATGATTTGCGAAAAAATATTCAACTTTAACAATTATCCCATTTTTAAAAACAGATCTGTTGTAGTAAAAAAATTATGCATTAAGTTATACAATTTTTGTAATAAACACAGTTGAAATAAAGCATAATATAAATATCGAATATGAGCCATAAATAAACTGAAAGCGGCAGGATAATGGGAAAAATATATATTTAAAAAATATATATAATAAAATCTAAAACTTCTAAAAAAAAATGTAGTTCGTAACTAATTAGGTTCGATTATTTCTTTTTTACAAAACAGAACTCACTCAGAACTTTCTTCGGATGTTATACTGCCATAATTAATGAAGATATTGCATTAATATAATCATATTATTCAAAAAACCAAAATTATGGAATTAAAGATATTTTCTTTCTTAGACATACTAATCATGTGAAAATTTATTGAATTGAACGAGCAGAAAGGTACCTACATTGATTGCAATTCATATCTATGAAGTGATATTCTGTATGTAAACATGAAATATTGGAAAACAAGTCGAAAATTGATACTATCATTTGGGAATGACCCAATCAAACTGCACATTGTATTGATCTATTTAATTATTAAAAGGTTATTTCTATGCCTTTGTAATATAAAGGGGTGGCTATCGTACCCCTCAAGGGATGGTGCCAAATTCGAGATCAAAATAAAATTAGGGAAATTTGTCTGCTCTGGGGGAGGGGGGGGGGGGGGGCAAATCCTGAGTGAAACAGTGCAAAAAAAATTTTAACAAAATTAAATTAAGGAAATTTATTTATCCATTCTAGAAGGGATACCAAATCCAAGGTGAAAGAGCAAAACATAAATTGACCAAAAATAAATTTATTTTGTATATGCTTTCTGGGATATATAAATATATATTTCATTCTGTCTATATAGAAGGGGGCACAAAATTCAAGGTGAAAGAGAAAAAATTAATTGATTAAATAAAATTAAGGAAATTTATTTGTCTATTCTAGAAGGGGTATTCTGTCTATTCTTGTATAGGCCTTGGGCTAACAATATTGCGAAAATAAAGGGGCACGGAATCCAAGGTGAAAAAATTTAAAAATAAAATAAAAATTATGTTAAGATTTGTTGGGATGGAGATGGCAGATGTCAAAGATAGGTCCCGCAAGGATAGAGATTTTGTCTTGAGCCGCCCCTGGCCTTCATCTTATGTATACCCCCATGTACGAAACTCAACAGCTTGAAACATGTTTAAAAGTTTAGAATAAAGGTGCTTATAAAAAGGCAAAAAATTATCCTTCAATTTCAAAACTCACGATTTTTAAGCAATAAATTGGGTCACAAAATGAATATTGTTTATTCTTTAGGAGATGAAACTATGGACAAGAAAAAAAAACAGTATCCACTAACTATTCCGGACATTGATATAAGTGTATCAATTGCATGTTATCACTTTCCTCGCCTAAAATAATAAGGCCTTAATAAAATAGAATGGGGGGGAAAGTTTCAAAACAAACTACCCTCCCACAACAACACTCAGACACATTCACTTACACAATACAAAAGCCTAGAAAATAAGGCTAATAATAATAAAAATTAGCAAAGGAACATCGTAAAGAAATTCTTGAAAGCATGATAAATTTTTTTTTTTTTTGCTTCTTGATTCTGATTTTTTATGTACAGTCACATACAACCACCTGTAAACACCCCACAATTGGGGTAAAAACACTTTTTTTCTTTCTTTAAAGACAGAAATTACATGCACACATACACTCTCTGCATCTAAACACTTCAAGCACCACTGACCACTACGAGCAGTCAAAATATATTTATTATCTACAAATATGAAGGGGGTGATGATGGCCACATTCTGACCACGCACACATGCCAAGGAAAAAAAATTATGAATGTTGCATACACACGCATCTATTCTTTCAAAATGTCCCAATTATTCCTATAAATTCTCTTTTAAATTCCTCTTACAGAAAACTAAAAAAAAACATAACTTAGCAAACTTCAAGTATCAATCAGATATAGGATGTGAAGAAATGCCTCTTTACACGCACTCACACATTCAACAATGAAACGGTTTTTTTTAATGAGGACGACAACGGGGAGAAGAAAAAAAAAATCGAGCATCTTTGACTGTGTCAATTTTAGTCCTGCATATCTTCTGGAAGTTCGTGTGGATTGATTATACCAGGTACTGACATTTGTATTTTTCGTTTTTCTTCTTCCGCTGTTCTTAATGCAGATTCCCGCTCTTCAAGGAACAAATCGCTGTCATCTATTCCAGCGAATTCCTATGCAGGGGGAAAAAAATCCATAAGTAACTTTTTTGCTCAGTTTAGATGCACAATTTTTAATTTTATAAAAACAAATTGTTCCACCTTTAAAAAAAATTAACTCACAATATAAAACTATTTATACCCTTTCAATTTAAAACAATAATTCTTCTTGTTCAGAAATATAGAAATTGAGAACTTTTGTATAAAAAATCACACAAATTGAAACATAAGAAATTCTGAATCCAACATTGATCTCTTAATGAAAAAAGTCTCAATTCACACCCCTCACCCCTTCCCCGCAAACTATCATTTGTTCAGAGCACTTGAAGAGGCATCGGGAAAACCAACTATATTCAACAATGATGCAGATGTGGAGAATCTTCTGCGTAACTGGCTGCGCACATGCACACATCCTCTTTTTTTGAGGAAGGGATTAAAAAATTGCTAATTCCATAGCTGTCAACTTTGGAGAATAAGAATTAGGGAGGTTTTTACACGGCTCCAAATTCTGCACAAAAATAAAAAAAATTGAAAAACGATGTAGGAATTGTTCATTAATTAGAACCAAGTCGCCAATCAGTAGGTTAAATTACCTGTCTATTACTGCTTAAATCCAATGATGCCAACAAAGAAATTGTCATTGGCCCAGAAACAGAACATACAGACGTGGTTATAGTGACGGACTCGCGATGCGAGGATCAGGGTTCGAACCCCACAGTGGTGGTCGGCTGAAGTTGATTTTCCGTGGTTCCCAACTTCAAGGCGCAAATGCTAGCTGATCTCCACGTTAAAAAGTCTCGCCACAGAGAGCAACAGTCCTACAACGATAAATCATTCAATCATAACACTTCACTCATAGTTAGAAAAACTGGTGGCAGATGGCAGCACTACACATAACAAGCATTACAGAGAACCAAAAAACTTCACGTCAGGTTTCACTACACGTACATTCCCGCATGTACTGATTCGTTGGGGGTTCCGCGGGGGGTGTGTGGGCGGGGTGCATGTGTGGTGTAGCAGTAGTAGGTAGGGCCTCCAAAAAATGGCTCGGGGATCCATGATGCTCTTAAGTCAGCCACCTCGTTGGGCAATTTGCCTGTTGTGGCGTTGTATTTGTATAATGTCATAAACAAGTCACCTCACCAATTTTGAAAGGCTGAATTTTCAGGCTGTTTGGCAAAAATTTTGCGACCCCCCAAAATTGAACAAATCAAACACGACCAGACTCTAACATTTGGATTTTAGCTCAGTGGCGTGGCTTGGAGGGCATGGTTGTGGCAGAAAAAACTCCAGCCAGTAGTCTGGCCCGGAAAGCAAAAGGAACAGGAAAAAAGAAAAACAATAAATAAAAAAAGAAGTGAAATAATGGTTATAATAACAGGAAAAAAGTAGTGTATAATGTCTGCATTTTAGTTATATTAAACATCTATACTTCATATGGGCATCTTTTTTTAGCTGCCTCGTTGGGCAATTTGCCTGTTGCAGCCTTTGTGTTTGTATACTTGCAAGAATTCAAATGATAAATGAAATGATCCCCCTGGAAATGAATTTTTTTGCGATTTAACGCAATGGCACCAATTTACATTAAATCTGTGATGTCATTTATAGGATAAAAACAAAAGCAAAAGCCAACTTAACATTTTATAGTTTAGAACAATGGGCAAGTAACAATATTGTTCCCCTCCATGCAGAAATGGCGACGATATGTACTAATCCTGCACTCCTACAGGGAGCTGACCCCATTCCACAGGAAAGACCTATTGGGGGTGCTCTACGATAGTATCCTTAGTCAACCTATATTACAGTCATTTGATGTTGCCTGCTGCATCTCAAACCTAATGTTTTAAAAATGAACTTTGTTGTTGTACAATACATATAGTGTACAGAACATATATACATAGCATTTTTTTTGGCAAACCACACATCGTCCTTGCATCAGACACAATATAATGGCTATCAGATGACCTGGCATCTTTTTTCAGTTGACAACGTCGATTTGGATAAATGGTTAGCCCCTCCCTCGTTCGTAAAAAATTCATTGTCACTTCTCTTCGGAATTCCAAATGCAAAATACAATCTGCTTTTCGCAATCCTGAATGAATTATCAACATGCTATAATGGTCACGTATGGTCTATAATGTTCATATGGCAAATATTTTTCCAATGGAATCCACAGCTGTGGTTTGATTGGGTTCTGGACTGCTCGAAACCTTCATGCCTTCTCTTGAAATTTTTTTTAAAAAGATCTGCCCCATATCTTTTGAAGAACATGCTTCAGGAGTTTCTAACACCTCATCCTCGTTGTTGCAAAATATATCTACCATTCCACATACATCATTTGGAACTGTTGTCATCAGATCATTTTCAACAATATCCTCTATGTCCTCTAACTTGGAATCTGAAAGTTTCTAAATATCCTACAGCTTCTTCTAATGCAAGATATCTTTTCGACATGGTTACACACAGCTGAACATAGCAAGACTATTTACAATTGCCAATCTCAGTCTGACTAGTCTGCGGTTTGCAAAAACATGTGTATCTAAGAATGCAAGAACTAAAAAAATATTCACCTGATATAAACAATCACCCCCAGAAAACACATTCCTCTGCATATTACACAGAATTTGCCACCTATACACACGTCAAATGATGACAACACCTGGTGATTCAAATGGGAAAAATCGAAGAAGCACGCTGCATGTTGGATATCTCTAGAATCTCTCTCTTAAAAGGTCAGTGTTCCATAAATGGAACATGCATTTTTGAATGAACGTAGCTTGTTCATGTGTAACAATATAACTAGAGATGTGAGGTGAGAATATTCTCGGAGAATATCTCCTGGATGTAAAAATTGGAGAATAATGGAGAATATTAATTTTTCTTTTAAATAAATTTTTTTTACTAATTTTGTTTATATTGTGAAATATAACACCAGTTTTCGTTGCCTGAAACATTTACAACAAAACAATTTTTGGTATAATCTCCTCCCAATGACGACTTTTAGTTTGAGAATATTCTTGGAATATTCTCCAGGTCATGATGCGAGGTTTTAAAAGTTTAGTTATAAAGATTTTAGAAACCTTTAGATTAAAACCTTAAAAAATTATTTTAAAATTAGATAAATTTTCAGAAATAAGTTCAAAACACACAAAACAAATTAAACCAAAGTTGATTGATAAAGGAAGCTATTCTTATATAATCACCTTCATTCTAAGATACAGAACTGTTGTTTTCTTCAATGTATACATGCACTTAAGTTCTGTATCACTCACATTTCTTTAAAAGTTGTGCAATTAAGCCTTGTTGGTTTAATTTTCTTGCTTTCAAACGTATTGTGGTCTACAAACTTTCAATGTACCCATCTTCTTGATGGGAACAGAGAATATTCTCTCAAAGGACTACTATTATAAATTACTAGAGAATATTCTTATCAAAAATAATAATTATTCTCAAGTTATTTATCGAGATTATTTATTATAATACATGTTATTACATATATTCTTGATAATACTCTCTGGAAAGATTTCTGTAACTGGAGAATATTCTCTGGAAGGACTATTATTAATAACTTCAGAATAATTCTTATTATTTTCTATCAGAATATTCCTCAGTAATTTATGAAAGTACTCCTTCCACAGAAAATTCTCAAGGATATTATATGTAACTATATTATAAATAACAGAAGAATATTCTCATCAAGAACTTAAAAGAATATTCTCAAGTTATTTATAATAGTAATCCTACCAGAGAATATTCTCGAGAATTTTACATCTCTAAGTATAACGAAACTAATTGATATATTTTGACTGATATATTAAGTGGTAGAAACACACAAAATAATTTTCAATTTGCTTCAAAATTGAAATTTTGGCAATTTCAATCGAAATGGGAAAAAAATGCCAAATTTCAAAGTTTTGTCAGAAAAAGTTTATTATTAACCTGAAGATTTCTTCGAATTTATTTCAAAAAATACTTTGAACTCTTCTCTATATATACTATAAAAAAAAATTAATTCACAAACATTCACTGGTTATCTGATATTTTTGTAAATAAAAAATATGTTCCATTCATGGAGCATTGGCCTTTAAACAAGACATTAATCGTGAAATATTTTATTCTATTCTTACCCACAACCAATTATCAAACCATGGCACATTTTCAGATCATTGAAGTGGTGCCTGACACATTTCCAAATTTTTTTCACCATTTTGATGAAGTAGTTACTTTTCAAAAGGTTGAGCTTCCTTCCCTCAGGGCCATTATAAAAAATTTTTATATTTTGGGTTTTTTTTATACAGTTGTACAGTGCACAATGCTAAATGTGATCAGACTGGCACTCTGGGTTTCTGATAACAATAAGTGATTGATAACTGTATCGGGGGAAAAAAATCCTGACTAAGTATTCCAACCACATCCATGGCCCAGTTCAAAAATGCAACTCAAAATTCTATTTTTGAGATATCTGCATTTTAAAAATTCACTTTCTATGGAACTGAATCTGAATCAACTTAGATTTACCGTATATACTCGTGTATAAGCCGAGTTTTTTTGTGGAAAAATTCGTTCCCAAAGTGTGGGGGTCGGCTTATACTCGGGTCAGTTTTTTTATGAGAAAATATCGACCCCTGCAATCAGTAGCCATTTTTGTAACAGTGTTCGAGAAACTGGCATTATTGGTATGAGATATGTTCAAACCCCACAGAACTGATAATGTCAAAGACGAGGCAAAGAAATCGAAATCATTGGCTGGTGGTGGCTAACGTTGATTATACAGTCTTAGATGTGAGCATTAACAAGCCTCTCAAAGATAAAGAAACTACAAAAAAAGTGGTGCCTTGAAGAAACTTGACATATGTATCCATTGGCACACTAGGCTGAGGCATGGAATTCTGTTTCCACCAAAATTATCATCCGATCCTTCAAAAAGTGTTGCATCAACAATGCGATGGACGGAACTGAAGATGATATCCTCTTTTAAACTGACAATGACAGCCCAGATGAGGATAAAAACGAAGATTCCGCACCCGTTTTCAATTTATTGTGATTTTGGTGGTCCTGAAATTGGGGGGTCAGCTTATATACGAGCCAGCTTATACACGAGTATATACGGTAATTATAGTAGGGGAGTGTATAACTATACAGTTGGGAGTTATTGCTGTTTTGTAATATGTAGAGGTATTTTCCACTGTTCTCATGACATGCATAAGTAAAAAATTTAATTTTGAGTCATTGAGCAATAATGAGTCGTTGCCTTTTTAAACAGTTTGGTTGAGCCGTATGTATGGAGAACTTTTTCTTTTTCGCATAACAGGTTTCAAAATACTAAATTGCACTTTTTTTTTTTCAACTGTTCCAAAACAGGGTTTTTTTAAAAGCTAAAATCATTTTTTATCTTTCAGAAATTATGAAGAGTTAAAATAAAACTGTCTAATTTGATATACTACAAATTATGATACAGTACTCTTGCTAATCTGGCACATATCAGGGTATGCCAGATTACCGGAACTTAGATGAAAAAAAAAGCCCATTTAAATAATATAAACTTCTGCGATAGACATGTTACAGATACTGATTAACATCCTCTAAGCCTGCTGAGGACTTTAGTCATAGGCATGTTTTCCTCCTCTACGGCTCAAAGAAAAAATGCTGGATTACTGGATGGGTCGGACTAGCACACGACTATATTATCGGGTCTACCGTGCTTTTTAAAATATCTGCAGACTTTTACAAGGGAATTTATGGAACGTCAAGTCTGGCTGAAGAACAGTGAATGTGGTTAGTTAAAAGATACTAACCATGAACTGAAAAATAGAACTTTTTTTACTATACACGTCTTTACTATAGGAAAGAAATTGCAAAAGCAGTGCTACATATGAATCATAGCTTCTATCATGGCCTAAGTACAGAAATTTTTGTCAATAGCCCTCTGACCTGACCTTTTGCAAATCGATAATGATAACTTGCAAGGGAAAAATGAGTCTGGTACAACCTTAGCTTCAAAATATGCAAAAAGAAAAAAAAAACTTTAGATGAAAAGAATTGATAACATTAACCACTCCTGATAATTATATAATCAAAAACCTTCCCACATTACAATATGTCTGCTCCATACTTAGCGAAAGTGATAACAATACCAGAATGATAGCATTATCAGTGATCCTAATAAGCAGTGTCTACTGTACATGTTTTTGTAATTAAAAAAATGGTATTGAAGGAATCCTGAAGAACATGCCAGATTAACCCAGTCTACTGTAGTTCATTTTTAATAACTTCGAATATAATGTTATTATCGTGCATATTTAAATGAGAAGAAATGTAGAAAGCATGAGCTTACTAGATATGTGAACAGTAGAAAATGAAATTTAATAAATAAAAAACTGCTACCTACCCTGATCTGTACAAGAAAGTCCCTCAAATGCTCTTTGAAAGCTGGTATGTCCTGATCTAGATTGAAAAATCCTTGGACAGTAATTTTTATTTGAGCACTGTTGAAATACAAATGCAGAAAATAAAATCAGTAATGAACAAAATGCATCCAGTAAAAAATAAAACTCAAGTTGCAATTTTTTTAGAAACATACAATGATATAGATAAAAATTTCATTTCTATGCTTCAAGAGAAAAATAATAACAATTTGTTCATCACATCTGGTCTTCTTGGCATTCAACTAAATTAGTGATACCTCAGCCAACTTACAAATTTTTCAGCAAGTGAAGATTTTTTAAATGTTTATCTGCCTTCCTAACGAATATTTTAGTGGATATGGATGGTTGTACTAACATTAATCAACAGCATCGTGAGCTAAATTTTCGTGCAAATCAAAATTTATTTCTACCTTGGAATCGCTTCCCACACAGGTTCTTTATCTTTCATAAAGATTTTAAACCATTTCATGTAAAATGAATGATTAGGCTAAGAGAAAATGCATTTAAAAAAGCTTTATACTTGAATGGATTCAGTGGATACAGTAAAACTCTTACTCCCAAATCGAACAGTCTGTGTGGACATTCTTGCAACTTATCTTTTCCAACTACATGCGTGTGGCGTGTGAGAGAGAAATGAGCTGACTATATCACATGGCATATCAAAATCACACTTTTTATTCATTATGGCTCATGAACCCGAGGCCAGTGTAAAATAAAAAGGTGTGTGTGTGTGTTCAATTTTTCAACTTGTAAATTCTCATTTATCCAGTTGTGAAGTTGTTGATCTCTGCCTTCAATCAGTATTTATCCTTTTTGAAGTGATTCTTAGTGTATTAAAGTTAATTTTATGTTTTGGGAAGTTCCTAAAATTAATGAAATGATTTCCCATAAAAAGCAATGGGAAAATAGCATTTTGGCTAACAAATGTGATTTCGGAACGAACTATCTTCATTAGCCGAGAGGTCACTGTATATGCAAAGTAAATGCATAATGTTTTTTTTTAAATAACAAGCTACAAGCATTCTAACAGCAGTACTTTCATGTTTGATCATGTATAGTGATGGTTCCTAAACTGTTTTGAAGAGTGACCTCTCCTTTTGACAAGAATTTTATAGACGACCCTCCTACATAGCATGACCATATGTCCCAGTTTCTGGGAAATTATTTTTTGTTAATGAATGTGCTCTAATTTCCATAATCAATAATGAATGAAATTAAATTATTTTCCTGTTTAGTTTGCAAAACTGAATGAAATTTAAAACTACCTACACATTTTTCAGCTTTGAATCCTGCGAAGGGTATCATCAACAAAGTAGCGAGTTAGGACGGAATGCATATCTTGCCCACTGTAATGGTGCAGAATGAATAACTTGGTAACCAAACTCAGGGTCACCAATTACAAATGCCTAGTGCGAAAATATTTTGAGGTTCCTTCATGGGATGAATAATTTTAGCTAAGTTGATATATTATTATTTATTTATTTTTATTTATTTAATTCCACGCTACAGAAAACAATCCAATTACAGCAAGGTATGACCGAAACATTGTAAATATAATAAAATCAAACAGAATAGAATGCAATACACAGATATAGAAACATAAAATAAAAACAAACACTAGTCAATACCAAATAAGTAAAATAAAGGTCTGTATAAAATCACCAGATCAATTAAAAATGAAAAAATAAATAAAAACACACGAGACGATTAAAAAAAATGAAAAATGCATAAACAAAGAAAAACTAAATATTTAACAGTCAAATACAAGAAATCACCATTTAAATATTTAAAAAAATCGCTGATCAATCGGAGAGAAGAAGCTCTTTGAATTTACAAATAGGTGTCGCAAATATATCAAATTCATCAGGTAAACTATTATACAAAATACAAAATCTGTTACTAGCACAAGACAGACCAATCAATGTCCTAAAGTGAGCTACATAGAATAATTTATTTGACCTTGTGTTGTACCGTGTGACCAAGAATCCAATTTTTGATAACAGAAAAGAACAATCGATATTACCATTCACCAACTTCCAGAAAAATTTCAAAAGAATGAAATTTCTTCTCTTTTGGAGACTGGTAATTGAAAAAATTTGTCGGAGAAAAGTTGTCGAAATTGTAATGTCATATGCTCTAAATTTCTTAAAATACAAATATCGCATAAATGAGTTTTGTATAATTTCAATATCATCAATAGCATTATTGTAATGAGGATTCCAAACAACAGATGCATATTCAAGTTTAGATCGTATTATAGAATTGAAAAGAACAATCATTGTATCCAAATTGGTGAAATCTTTAGGTATTCTTTTAAGGCAACCGAGTTTGCGATACGAATTGCTACAAATATCGTTAATATGGTCACGAAAGGAAAAATCAGAGGTGTAAATTGCACCCAAGTCAGTAGCAGAATATCTTCTGTGTAAAATATCAGTTCCAATATAATAAGAGTATGTGATAGGATTTTTCCTATGGGTGTAAGACATGACAAAGTATTTGTTAATATTCAAGTGTAGATGATTTTCGATACACCAGTGGTAAATGTGGGTTAATTTATCTTGAACAATAGAACAAGATTCAAAATTTACAATAAAGTCAAATATTTTAAAATCATCAGCAAATAATAAGCAATTATGAATAGCAGCGGCAAGGTCATTAATAAAAATAAGAAACAATAGCGGTCCAAGGACAGACCCCTGAGGGACTCCAGATGTTGCACAAAATCTATCACTAAGAGACGAGCCAAAAGATACAAAAATCAATCTGTTTTTTAGATAAGAAGCAAAAAAATTATATGTATCATCGCAGAAACCAATTTTTTTTTCATTTGTACATTAATCACACAACCATTGGTTAACACAATCAAATGCTTTAGCGAAATCTGTGTAAATTACATTGAGCTGGATTTTAGTAGCTATTGCTTCAACAATATGGGTATTGAGGGAAAGAAGATTGGTAACCGTAGATCTATTTCTAACAAAACCATGCTGATTTGGGGAGATACAGGTCTTAATTTGAGCATAGATTTTATCATATAAAATAGACTCATATATTTTAGCGAAAGGTGACAGAATGGCCACACCTCTATAATTTTCAATTTTATGTCTATCACCTTTTTTAAGAATTGGAACGATTCTTGCTTTCTTCCACTCATCCGGAAAGATCCCATTTTTAACCGACATATTAAAAATTAATAAAAATGGATACAGCAAATGCTCAGAACACGCCTTGACGAAATATGGAGGTATACCATCAATACTTCTGGAGCCACTCCCCTTCAATCTTTTTATACTACATTTGATGTCATTTACGGAGATATAAGGAATATTGACAACATCAGAAGAAACAACAGGAAAGTTGTTGTTTGAAGCAGAATAATGATTGTGATCATTCCCAGAAGTTGTGAAATTCGATACAAAAAACTTGGCGAAACCATCAGCAATCAAGGCGTCTGTTAATAGAACATTGTTTTCGAAATAAATATACTTAGGTGCATTCTTATTTTTATTGTTACAGTAAGACCAGAATTGTTTTGGGTTGAGTCTGAGAGCTGCTTCAATATTATCAATATATTTTTTATGAGCTAGTGTTATATAGAGTTTAACCTTAGCTCTATAACATTTTTATTGCACTAGGTCAGAGATAGTATTAGTCATCAAATACCTTTTACGAAATTTCTCCTTACATTTGATATTGTAAATAATATTCTTATCGAACCATGGAGGATATTTTAGAGTTAAATTCTTTCTTAATGGTACACACATATCAAAAATTGGAAAAATGTAGAAGTAAAACATATGAACAGCCTCATTGACATTAGTGCACAAATGTAAAAAATTCCAATCAAAGCGACAAAAAAAATTATACAAGGAATGAAAGTCAGCTTTTTTAAAATCATAATTAAAATCCTTAACCAGTTTGGTAGGATGACGCTCAACAGAAAGTTTATCTAAAGATATCAATAATGCTGGATGGTGGGTATCTTCTTTTATAAGAGGAAATTCCTCCCGGTTGACCGACACAGAAAAATAAGGAATAGATACCAGAACCAGATCAAATATTTTTCCAAACGAGTTAGTGATAAAATTACATTGAATTAAGGAATATTGTTGCATGAAGTTGAAAAGACTAGAAACATATCTCGATCGACCATCATGCAAGTCATCAAAACTAATACTCCAATTAATTCCAGGAATATTAAAATCCCCAATTATAATTAAATTCCGCTTATCATCATTGTAAAATCTATCGAAGATATTATACAATTCACAATAATACTGAAAGCCACAAGTTGGTGAACAATAAACACAACACAAATATAAGATTCTGCCACCATTGCAAAATATCTTAACACAAGTTATCTCCAAGTTATAATCAAGAGCAATAAAACTAACTTTAAATTTATTTTTTGCTGCGATAAGAACACCCCTCCTCTCGAGGAATTTAGATTACTGCAAGATCAGTCACAGCGAAATACACAGTATCTATCATCAAACATTTCACTATCACATATATCTGATATAAGCCAAGTTTCCGTTAGACATATAAAATCATGGTTGCTGGAAAGAACTGAATTTTTAAAAGATGATAATTTAGTTCTAAGGCCTCGCACATTTTGATAATAAACAGATATCTTCTCTAGTCAATTATTATCGTTTAATCTCTGTTCCAAGTCTGAATTAGTGTCCACATTGGCAGACTTTTCAATTTGAGATGTATGTAATTTCCCATAAAAGGGAGAAATAATGGAACCTTCAGGCCAGAGCTCACCATTTAATAAAATGTTAATGTCATCTTCATTAGCTTCAATATGGAAGGAGGCGTATGATTTATATTTCGTTTTCATCTTGGTGCACGTGAAATTATTAAGGTTATTAGAATTCAAGAATCGAACAATATCCTCAGTTGTACTATCAGGACTTAATCTGGACAAAAACACAGCTGATTTCTTAGAACGATTAACCACTCCCTTAAGAATCGAAGTTTTACTTTTACCATTTAAAATTGGCTTGCGAGCTCGAGGTGTATTATCAACATCAGAAACTACCTTAGGCTGAGTTGAATTATTCCGATTAAATGTTGAGGCATCAGATTGTTGTCTATTCCGTAGAGCGTGACCGGAAGTAGCATAACCAGGTACAGAGGTTGTATCTTGTAACGATTGCGGTGACATTTTCATTGATAAAGTCTTAGAGAGTGACAGACCACAGGAAGATCCACCAGTTACTTCAGTATTGGATGACAATTTAGCAACTTCCATTTGAACCGTTGGAATAATTTCAGTAAGTTGTTCAACTTTGCTCAGTCGGTTCTCAATTTTAAGAAAACAGCTTTCGATTAAGTTCGATAAAGCAAGAAAATTAGAGCTGGCATCGGGAGGAAAATTAGAAAATTATCACCACTATTAGCAGAAAAAAAAGATTGATTTTTCCCTTTCAATTAGATGCGCATCTTCATACATCTTGGTTAACCCGGAAGATAAGAAATTGAAACGTTCCTTATTAAAAGATTCAGAAGAATTCTTATCACACATAGCAGAAAAAAAACTGCACATTTCCTCCAAGTACTCATAGAATTTACCGTTGAAAGAGTTTCTACTCAGTGATGGCAGAGGGCGCTCATCAGACATCTTTCAATTTCCTTTGACAACCCAACTCTCGAGTTATATCTGCAACCGAACTCACGAGTCCGCTCATGGTTCACCAGTGAACGTAAATAAGCTCACAAGCTCATAATAAGTAAACAAATAGTTCCAGTAACTTTAGACTTACACTTTTAAGGTCCTCTGGTCTACCTCTAGGTGTGCCTTTTGACCCTTTTTCTCCTCTCGGTGTAATACTGAGATCCTAAGTTACACCCCGTGTGGTGTTTAGATATCCACTACACTTGTTAAACACACACAATCACATCTTTCACACCACTAATGTGGATGAAACGCCGTTCAACTGCATCCTTCAAAAAAGTTATATTAATTTTTCAAATTAGAAAGTACCGAACATTAATTTAGCACAATATAAATTAAGCCGTCCTATAAAACTTCAAAACTGATTACACGTTTAAAATACACACCACAACGACTTATTCAGATCGAAGCGCAAGAGCGAAATTTCGTGCGACCGCCTTATCGGCTCCCGAATATTCATAACATTTTCATGGTTGTGGCACAGTCACCCTTGTTTTATTACACAAAATTATTTTTCGATTACAGAGTATTTTCTATCATAGCGATTACCTGGTGTACAATACTTTTCATCTCTTCTCCCTCCCCTCACCTCTTCTCAATATTTTTAAACCCACCCAATATTATCTCAATAAGTTCCCTTCTTCACCCACAGAGCTTCATAATCTAAAATGTCGACACTTTCCCCTATACATTCACATAATACTCATCATGTGTTTTTAAAAATGTGTTATAAAAAAAGATGCATGTAAGCTAAGTAGCTGGTCATCTCAGTTATGACATTTCTAGTTTGACATAGTTTTACTTGCATTAAGAAAAATATTAATAACTTTCTTATTCGACCATTTTCATTCTGGATAATCTCATGCAACGCCCACTTTGGGAACCACTGATGTGTATTGATACCTTAGTTGACAAAGTTGATTGGCTTCAAAACATTAACCAGAACACAATTTCCTATAGCTATGCCAAATGGAAAAAAAAATTACTCATTATACATACTGCCTGAAACCAATTGGATTCCCCCACCCCCCAGCATTAATTATACAAATGTTTACCACTTTAGATAGAAATCAATAGCATAAATTCAAATCATATCAGTAAAATCAATCAAGTGTCTGAAAAAATGTATAAATGTTCTGCATATCATATTCTCTCATAAATTTTCAAAATTCTTCACATATAATTAACCAAACACTATACACATGCTGTATTCAATTTTATAACATACCGCATATAAGCCTATTTTTTTTCTGCAACAATACCAATAATGAATTTTATGAATGCAAAAAATACAAGTGTTGAACAAAGCAATTTCAAGACTGCTTACACCAAATGACCAGGGCTTGCCAAATTAGAAAAAAATATAGGTGCCAGCCAAATTTCTTGAGACAGTTTTTTTTTTCTATGAAAAAGTCCTAAATAATAGTTTTGTTTTTACTTTTCGAGGCTTGATAATCCTTTTAGGATCAGGAAAAGACGTTCCTGCTTTTTTCCTACATTAGATGTAGGGAAAGACACTATTATGAAATCAGAACATTTTGTCATCCTTAGGATTCTTTTTTTCAAGCACATATAGGAAATTTTAGGCACCACTACAGATTTTCTAGTTGCCATGGCGACTTGGCACATGGGATTTGTCAAGCCCAGTAAACTATTGAAATTTTCAACATAGTGTCAGAGTATATTACAAAAAAGCTAGACCGAATATTGGCTTAGACCAGGGCTTGACCAATCAGAAAATAATTTAGGTGCCAAGCAAATTTCATAGGAGCCAAGCATTTTCCCCTACAAAAACGATCCAAAATAATGTATTCTGTAACTTGTCTGGGATTTGTGTACTTTTTTCCACACAATGCAAACATGCTGCAATGTAATTTCTCAAAATTTTTGTCTTATGACTCCATTTCAGTTACCATACACAAAAAAACCCAGACACACATTTAAGTGCGAATTTTTTCAGTTGCGATGGTGACCAAACTCTGGGATTTGTCAGGCCCTGGCTTATATACTAAAAATTATTAACAGCAAGATTTGCAAAATTAAAACTCACTCTGTAAGGTGCACAAACGCTGTTTTTAACAAGCGAGCAACAAACTCCTGTACGTATACAATGTTTGGTTGGCCATTAGCCTGTTCAATTGGGCTAAGAGGAACACTAATCTTCCCATTCTCAACGATGCTGAACATATAGGCAAGGATATTTGCTTGCATTGTCAACCCTGCAATAATCGTAAAACATTTTTTTTTCAACTGAACAAAACAAAATTGCATGTTCTGGGAACAAATATGATCAAATTATGAAATAAAGCAAATCTCAATTACCAGCTGTATGAGAAGGATCGGTAACGACTGAAAATAAATGCTGGAGGATATCAGTATAATATGTTTGATAAAAACTCTGTGATGCAGCTTCTTCTTGTGCAATATTCTGCAGCAACTGGTACAATATCAACAAACCTGCAATGAAAAATTCAAATGTCATTAGTAAAAGAAAGAAAGCATAATGCAGATACACCAAATGTCCTTTAAGGGAGTTGAATATGAGAGCATATTCTACTATCTCAAATTCAAAACATGAGAGGCTCTAACCCGTGTCTGCAACATTCCTCATAATGTGCTTGAATGCCCAAATAATGGAATCCAACACTAGCTTGAACTGTGGAGCCGGTATGTTCAGTAATGCTAAAAAAGAAATAACGTTACACGTCTTATTCTTACTTTATTTAAATAAAAATTAGCAACTATGAAACTTGTACAAAAAAAAAAAAAATCTTTATGCTATCTCAAAACAAATTTTGTTAATTCTCAAATTCAGGGTTCCTACAACTTTTGACTGAAAGATTTCCCCTGACTTTATCAAATATTTTAATAACCAAATAAAATTCAAAACCAAATATTTTTTAAAACATCAAATTGATACAGTATCATCCTTCTCAAAAGTTGAATGTTATACAATAATACATTAAAAATAAAAAGAAACCTTTTATTAGGATTTTCATTTGATTAGACAGCAAATAAGTTAAATTGAGATATGCATAAAATTACAATGTATTTTTTCCCCTTAATCAAGATGTGCACAAGATTGGATTGAGAGTGCAACTTTTCAGCATGTAAATTATTATTATTTTTTTTTTTATTTGATTTTATTGTATTTGATTTCTTTTTCAAAATAGTGTTCTGAAATAGAAAAAATTTTAGTTGATTGGACAAAGAAAACTTATTAATAAAACTGAGGATCAATGAAACACTAAGAACCCTGTGAAAGAAATACAAAATCAAACATTAATGGAGAGAATAGCTCACAAATGATAGATTTCCCGAAGTCCAGAAAAAAAAACAAAACTGATCTGTTCTACAGCTAATGGTAGTTCAACAGTTAAGGCTGCTTTGAAGAAATATTTTGCTGACCTTGCGAGGTGAAAAAAAAACTGGTAAAAATAAGATGATTGCACTGACACAGTAGTTTCAAAAGTTAGAATTTCCAGATAATCTGTGGCAATGTCACAAATTTCCTCTTCTTGAGATCCCCTTTCTCTCTTTTCCTTCAAGAGCCAGACTTCTTTTTTTTTCCCCAGGAATACTACGTATTACATACGTATTGTAATTTCAGTTAAAAAGGTACTAGGCAGTCTCCAAGCCCTACAATAGGTAACTGGTATAATAAAATATTAGGTTTTCTTGAATGGATGTAGACCATTTTGGGGGTTCCAGAAAGAGGAGCCAGTTCGACGATTTTCTCCGTAATGGTAGACAATGGCATTGTTCCCCTAATTGCTTATGTAAAATCAATGGAAAAGCAGTTGAAAACTATCAGTGTCTCAGCATGGTTCACTATCATTCCCATCCTCAACTCTTCTCAATCACTCTCTCATCTCCTTGTCCCCTTCTCACATTCTTCATTTTTGACATGAATATGTCTGTTAAATCATCTGACAATACTGGGAGCATTCGCAAAAAGTTGTGTGACAAAACTCTTTAAATACTCACAGTGGAGGATCATGGTCGGATATTCTAGTTCTATAAGTTTAAACAATGGTTAGACATTGCTGCTAACAGCAAAAAAAAAAAAACACTGGATTGAAACAAAAAGAAATTGACTTTTTTCAAGTAATGAAAATTCATCTTATTCATGAATAAAAAGTATGAGTAAAAGTATGCAATAGTACTGATTTTCATGGTTTTTTCCAGCATTTAAAGCATTTTTATTGTTTTTCGGATAATTCAAGTTTTTCGATAATTTGAAGTGGCCTCAGTCCCATCCAACTCGGATTATCAGGACTCTACTATATATTAACTACAATGAAAAATCTGGCCCAACAAGTGAAGAAAACATTTATAGTAGAATTAATTATACATTGCATGTATCCCCATATCAACACAATTTCTAAATTTGTGAAATAAGTGTGAATGTTTGATTTTTATGGAATTTCTGGTAAAATATGTTCAAAATGTAAAAAAAAATAATGTTCAAAACTTCCTTAATTTATATTACTTGATGTTAATATGTTGAATGTATATATATTCTCAGTGATCCCCCAATAAACCTCCCTTTTCCCCCAACAAGCTCAAATATTTAAAAATCTGGTGTCCAAATTTTATGAAGGTAAACAAGAGTGGAGATAAAAAAAAAATCTATAAAAAATATAGCTGTAACACTAATTTTTTTTACAAATTTTTTTGAACAAATATTCCAGTGTCCAGAAATTTCCTGACTTTCTTGTCCAATCCCTGACTTTCCAGGTTGTAGGACCCTTGTAAACGGCTCCCATTATCTGTAGATGATGAGCATAGTAGGCTGCTCAATTGCTAGCTGCTGATTCACAATACAGAAAAAAAATCCTTATCCTGTGCGTACAGGAAGACCCAATTCCAATTATTCATGCAGCCAAAGGTTTAAATTGACAACAGTGAGTAGAAAATAAGTTAAGCCATGCAATAATTAATACTATCACTCAAAAGTAAAATGTTCTTCAAATTCTTGACACTTTTGAATAGAACCAATTTTATTTAGTTGTAATTGAAAACTCCACATAATCAAATTTTTAAATTGTGTATCCCCAATATAGGAACATTAAAACGTAAAACCAAAGATTTGCTGAACGTAAGCACAAAAATACAATAATGAAAGCAATTAATTTCTATGCAATCAATTTTTTTTATTAAATAATAAATGTAAAACTAGCTTTATTGTTATTTTTCCATGCTTTATCCTGAATTTATGATAAAGGAGCATACAATATTCTATTTTTAGATATGATCTATGAAACTTCCTTAAAAAAAGACATTTGAACTTACCAGGAAAACAATGTGTGACTGCAGCTTGTAATAGTAGGAAAAAGTTTGTCCTGTGTTCTGGAAACTCTTCAAAATCCTGAAATATACACAAGCATGTATATAATAAATACAGGATTTGGCATCTATATCCCACACCTCCTTCTTCCCAATACATTGTCTCCCTCATGCCAAAAACAAAGCATGATTGTGTAAATTTTCACTTTTTGGGTTTAAAAGTTGGTTAGGTCCCTTATTTTGATATCTAAGTTTTGCTATTGTTTAACCCCCATTAAAAAACGTTATAAAGCATTTTAGAGAAATGACACTCAGAGTAACATGGGTAGAGTAAACATTCAATTTTTCACGTTTTGGAGATTTGCACACTCATGTTTCTGGTATGAGGGGAAGATATTTAAAAAACCCCAAATAACACTATTGAAAAGGGAAAAAAGTGGTACACACCTTGTTAATCATATCCAAAGTACATTCAAAAACAGCATCAAATATCTTTGGGATCTCTGGCGTGATGTGACTCTATAATAAAAAGGTACACAGAATTTGTGACTTTTTTTTCACTAGAATAAATTAAAACTGCCTCTGCAAATATAAAATTTTAATAATCATTCATGTCGACATGATTCTATACTTGTAATCACTATTTAATGCAGATACTACAGAACCATAATAAAAATTAGAAACTTACTTCAAGTCGATTGACAATTGTGGCCATAGTGGACAAAACTTCAGGTTCACGGGCTGCTGGAACTGTACATCTCTGGTAATCAAAGAGGACAGCATCAAGCAATGGTGGAATGAAGTTATCCAACACCTAATGATGAGTAAATGAGTGAGAATGAAAATTGAGACTACTTTATTGGTTTTTTAGAAAAAACTGGATGATAATGAATAAACTTTGAAAATCTTCAACAAACCATTTGTGGATCTGTTGACCTATTCATCCAACCAGATATAAGCTTCAGCGTTTCTTTTTTGACTGTCCTCATACCCCTGATCAAAGGCTGCTTTGTCACACTTTCCCCATTGACAGCTATTGCTGCACTTATGTTCTCACTCATCACCTTGTAAACATTCAACATGTCTAGATAAATGTGACCGAGCTGAAAAGCGCAATGGCACATATTTAATAAAACAAGCTGCTTATATAGTGATTGCATAACTATCGATAAATAATTGTACCCGAGGGCACAAATTTAGTTTCAAATATGTCAATCAAACACGATTCAATAAATAAATACCTGAATGACATAAGGATGACCAAGAGCTTTACATGCTCTAACATTTGTTTTCAATATGATTCCAAGCTGCTTCACAGCATCAGGATCTTTAAGGACATCCACAGACTATAAATGTATAAATAAATAATCCTATTCATTTTATAGATAATCATATGTATATATTTATACATATGATTAAAACACAAATTCAATACACATTTTTTTAACATGCAGAATAATATAACATTCTCTTTTCATCAATATCTTAAAGCTCTGCAAGACTGCCAAACTATTTAATAAAAGTAAGTATTCAAAACAAAAATTCACAAAAAGAATACAAACACACACAGCATGTTAAGATATTCGTGTAAGTGGTGGCCACAATAGTGCAGTGCATACAAATCACAGATGTGTTCTCACTGTGATTTTTTTAACTGATTTTTTGAAACTATTAAGCAAATTTATAATAAAATTTCCACACATTTTTGGCTACATATTTTTAGAAAATCATGTGTACCATGAACTACTGATCTAACACTGATCTGTGAGCAGGGTTAAAACTAGAGTGGGCAACTGCCCCAGGAAGCAAACTTTAAGGGACTACTCCTGACTGAGCATGCACCTCGTACACATTCCTCTGAGGAATTTCTAAAAATCGGTATGTGTCAGAACATGTTATGCGAGATGTGAGTGTGTATATGCAGGGCCATAAAGTATGAGTTGTTTGAATTGTGCTTTTCATGTTATTGCTAGCGCTGTGATCTGTCTTCAATATTTTGAAATACAGATGGTAAACGCTTGAATTTTTATGTCATTTAAGTATCATGTTGAAGGTCTGCCTGCTCTCTACGAAGAAAAACTTTAAGGGACTGCAAATCTTAGGAAGAACAAAAAACACTAATATAAAATTATAACATTTTAAAATGGGGTGCAGAAAAATAACATTTGTCTCCACTCACAAAAATTCTAGTAACAGCCCTGTCAGAATTTGTGACCTTCAACAATGTTCCCAACTGGGAATCAGTTTTATTTATCAGAAAAAAAAAACATTTTTCGTTCATGAAAGCAGTTGATTTTTTTCCCCAACATGTGAGATTTGAAACTTAATTTGCAAAACAAAGATTTTGATCAACACAATTTTTTTTTAAAACCACCCATTTTTGAGGAAGAATAAAATCAATAAAATATTTTTTTTTGTTTTCAACTTTAATGTTGTTTCTATGAACATGGGCAAGTCTAGAAACCATACAGAGAATTTTTTTTTTTTCATGAATTTTTTGATCGATATGTCTGAAGAATCAAAAGGGGAAATAAAAGGGAAAAAATGTAAAAATAAATGTAAATCTGAATTCAGTAGATAAAAAGTGAATTACATAAACAAAACCTGAATTCTTTGTACATTAACCCAATTTAATTATTAATTCTGCCATGGTTTAACAGTGAAAGCAAAAAATATATATATATTAATCTGTTCTTGTTTACATATAGCTAGGTGTAAGGCCTATTGTGCATGTACAGTCTATGCTCGATTTTATGAACCTCCAATTAACGAACTGGATGTTTTAACAAACTAATCTTCTGGCCTCGAACAATATATTATTTCAACAATCGTCAACTTTATTATGAGGAAAAATATTCTTTGAATAAATTAATTATTGAAAGATAAGCTATTGTTAATTAAGCAGCGAAAGTGATATAAAAACATTAATAAATTCATATCAAATGTTATGAAGGTATGCAAAAGTACACATAAAATTATGAATTAATGATTTTTCTAAATGAAGTATTATTTCGATATAAATTAAGATTCTTGTTAGATTTATATAGTTAGCAAGAGAACTAACTTTTGTTGCCTGACGTATAATGTCATCCCAAACATGGTTTGGAAGGAGCATGTATTTCTGAATGAGAAGTTCTTGCACAGCGGTATCATTCTGAGCTCCTATCATATAGCCCACAGCCTCATAAAATGTGTGAACCTGAGAAAAAGAACATAATTCAGTTTTCTCAAAAAAAATTAATCAGTTCAATTTATGATGGGGGATGGGTAAAAACACACATTAAACAAGTTTTACCTGTTGAGGCTCTAAATCACAGATAATAGTATTGACATTATTTAATATTTCCTCAATGAAAGGCATCACTTCTCCTACTTGAATCTGAAAAATACATAAAGAAAAAAAATCATGCATTGGCATAAAACCGAGATATGTGAATGTCATTTAGAGTAGTGAATTTTCCTCAACTAAAGTAATTAAAATTTATATTATAATTATTTCTGATTAAAATGAAATTTTTTTTTCTTTCCCCCCCCCCCCAAATATTCCAATCTGAAATTTCCAGGTATACACAACATATAACAGAGGTTCTGAACCTTTTGTGTCAAAGTAACATGTAAGCCACAGATCTCGTTCCAACAAAAGGATGGCTGCAGATCCTTCTGCAGAATAATACTCTGTATACAGGGTGAGCATGACACTTTCTGCCAAATGGAAGGGGGTGATAGACGAGTCCAAGTAAAACAAAAAACCAGACCAACCTTGTTATATCTCGAACCCTTTGAGTTATGGCAGATAATCTATTGTGGAAAAAAATGTGTCAGGTCTGAAAAACTTGAATTTGTGAAGTTTCTGAAAGACTTACACATAAACTGAGCCCATATTTGGAAAGAGCAGAAGAAATCACATGAAGTGACACCAATTTAATTGAAATATCTGAATTTAATGGCAAGCTACAAGCACTGAAAGATTGAACACGTTCAAAATCAAATTGTTGCCAAAAATTTTAATCATCAATTCCACAAATACCTTTGTAGCTACAATCGGCAAATTTACTTGTCCATTGCACCAGATATATATCTTAAAGCTCTGCAAGACTGCCAAACTATTTAAGGGAAAACTATTTTTGCAAAAGAGAATACAATAATAACAATAAACCATATCAAGGATCTAGTTCAGGAGAAATGAAGTCTTTTGTTTGCAATACATAACTGAAATCAGTGTTTGTCGAAGTAATTTTAGTAGGTTTTGGCAGCAATTCGATTTTCCACTACCCCAATTTCTCAGAGCTTGAAGCTCGCCATTAAATACAGGTATCCTGTAGATAGAGGTAATGCCACGTTATAGGATTTTTTTCTGTAAAATCAAATTCTCACAAAAATCTGTATCTGCTAGTTCCAAATTTTCATTGAATATCCACTTAGACACACAAACGCTAATTTTAGTGATGTATTGAGAACAAAATGCAAAATTTCTCTTGAACCAAAGTACGGATATGGTTTACTGTATGCACTTTCGAAAGCTGGTGCAATGGGCAAATTTTTGGTAAATTTGACCGATTGTAACTGCACAGGTTTTTGCAGAATTGGACAGCAAAAAATTTGATTTCAAACTTCTCAACCTTTTAGTGCTTATAGCTCGCCATTATAAATACAGACATTTCAATAAAATTGGTGTCACATCAATTATTTTCTGTTATTTCCAAATATTTGCTTAGTTTGCATTTAGGTCTTTCAGGAACATAGCAAATCCTGGTTTTTCAGACTTGAAGTATTTTTTTCATAATTGATTATCCCCGATAACTCAAACGGTTTCGGATAGGACAAGGTTGGTAGGGTGTTTCATGTTCCAGTTGGACTCGTCTACCACCCCATCCTTTTTATTTGGCACAACATGTCAAATTCACCCTGTATAGTAATGTGAAAGCAATTAGCTTTTTCTCCTCCAGGCTTACTGACCGCCTGAAATATCTACCAAGACTCCCATAGTTAAAAACAAAGGCAAGGAAAGAGAGAGAGAGACTTAAGTGAGAGAAAAGTCTGGTTTTATCCCCCTTGCTTTATAAGTGCCATTACTTCCAGTTCCTTTCTTATATATATTATACAATTTAACAAACCATGATACTTTATTATGTCCCATTTATTTTTTGAGAATCTGTATCAGGTTGGCTTATTGCAACTGCATTTGTTTTAATTACAATACTGAGAAGACATCTGCCTTTCTACAGACACATGCAAAACAAAATGCAAACATATGCACAACAAAAATTTGATTTTTTTCCAAATCTTCTTCACAAAATTCTGAGAATTAAAATAAAATATTTCCTTAAGGTTATTTTTTCAGTAAAGTAAAATTTCCCTTATGCTCAAGGGTTTATGTAAATATCTGAATAAAAATTACCTGAACAAAATGTCTCCGACACTTCTGTGCAATTTTGATGAAAGTATCACAAGCCATATCTTGAACGCCAGCATGAGTTTCTAGGAAAGGTCAAAAACTAGATTTTTTGTGTTTAAATAAAGCATTAAAGGAGAAGCTTCATGAAGCTCCATTGATATACAATGAAACTCTTATATAACAATGCTTAAGGGACTAGAGAAACATATTATATAGGATTTATTTTTATAGATGGGATATGTTAACAATATAAAAAGTGTACCAAGAGCAGAGAGTAATATAATGTGGACGATTATCGTTAATAAGAGAGTCTTTATATGTGAGTTTTACTGTATTAAGTAAAAACCCGAAGACATGAATATACAAATGATATTCCAGAAACAAAAAATTTCATTAACTGAGCTTTGATGAATTGCTTGGGATTGTTTATGGGGGATACTAAAATAACATAGCAATCAATTCAGTGGTTGAGCAACACTTTGTATTGTAAATGTGTAAAAATTATTAGAAGTCTTGACAAAAACATAAATCACACCCTCATTCCTCCAAAAAATGTTCAAATACAGTATGTTTTAAAACGTATTAACAAAAAATTTTTCACATATTTGCTTGTTTCACAACTTTCTATAACAAAACACAGAGCATACAAAAAAATTAGGGTGATGCTCATTTTCTCTCAAAGTCATTAACACTTTAAACAAAACTGACAAATTTATGGTGGTCGCCAATACACCCGGATCATCATTACGATTGTCGCTAGACATTGATGGTTCATTTCCCACAGCAGTGCCTACAACTACTAGTTCTGGGAGCACATCAAAATCATCACTAAGGTTTGTACAGTGATGAAGCACTGTACTGAGAGAGGATGTGGCGATTACCAAGAACATCAAGATCGTCAAGGCCAGACTCTCTTACAGAATGACAAAGTCTCTAGAGAGCACTTGGGAAAAATGTGTACAGCTGTCTCTCTAACTTGTGTAAATATAAATGCAGTCTTCCCTCTGTATTTGTGGATTTCATATTTGCGGTCTCCTTCCCAGTTTTCTGCGAAAACGCTGTTGCAGTGCTAATTCTTGTATAAGAGCAAAATATAAATTGTATGTGTTAACTAAACATATTAAAAACCACTCCTGAAGTTTTTGCTAGTGTTTGAGTCTTGTATATGCCTTCTAACTCCACATCTAGCATTCAGCTTCTTGTTCAGATATAATGCAAACATTTATAGCTCACTAGACACATTACTCAATGATGATTGTGCAATCGAAGATGCAAATGCAGGAAACATCTTAAAACCATGGATGAATTTGAATTTCACCAATGAAATTAGCATCATTGCTAGAACTGTAAAAGCTATAAAAAGATGGAAAAATCTCATATTAGAAGAACTTTTGGCCACAATGCGTGCCCGAGGACAAGTCCATTTTTACAGAGCAAGCCAAAAAAAAAAGTTATGAAAGATATTGTCATGTTAACGAAACAGGTGGATAGAGAAGGGTTCAAATCGAAGCAATACGACATGATGATCAAGATTAAGTGGATGACAAGTTTATCATGAGCAACATAGGCTTTATAAGTTTAAATCAGCAATAAATTGTTTCCACGACATAGACCCATCTATGATACATTTTTTCACATGTAGAAAAATTGGAAGAGAAAGCCTTGTTACTCCCCATACCCTTTATTTCTTTTAAATCGAACACTGTCAAGGTTCTATCGACTTTAGTCAATTTTAGCTATTGTTCCTGCCGAGAGGCGGGATCATATAGGAAATTACCATACTCTTAAAATTAACTGAAATGAAGAAAAGGGCTAACAGACATTACAATAATATTCTTTTAAGAAAGCATCGCCGAAAACCACTGGATGCCTCTTCTACTTCTGCCACACAAGCCAGATACGAATAAAATGTCTAACAAAGGACAAGTTAATGGTTTGTGTCATTCTTGGATATTCACTCCGTCCCCTGCAACCTAATCTAAACTAATACAGAGGGACGACTGTATTATCAATTGGAATGAATTGAGTAATGTGAAAGCAAAATGTTCTTTTAAATATGTGAATGATTACGAGTAAATGCAACCTACAGCATCAATACCCGTGCATTCAATTTGCATTGAAATATATGTACAAACAGCAAATTAGAAAGAAAAAAAAAAAAAGACTTAAAGGGGAGTGACTAATACATGTAGGAGAAACAAATAAAATGTGAAGGAAGCTTAATAAAAATTAGATCAATATCTTACCATGCATAAACTCGAACAGCTTGTTAACAACTGTTTTTAAAAACTTCCAGTGTGCCCTCAGAAAACGAGGATACTGACCCACAACGTACATGATATTAGATGCTATTATGGCCTTGTTATCTTTACCTCGTTTTTGCTCACAAAGACCAAGCAGATCCTTAAACCAAAAAAAAAAAATTTTCAGATGATAATGAAAATTTTGTTAAGCATTTGCAATAAAAATTTTATCAACCAAGCTTGGAAAATCATAGCAAATACAGTAGGCTCTCTCAAACTCAGATTCATCAGGACTTAAGTGATTCTACAACTTTTGTTCATTTCCCAAATTTTCATATTCAAAGCAGTAATATACCTTTTTGAGCCTTTTGATTAATATATTCTTTGAAAAAAAATTAATAAAGCAATATACAGTGTGGGGCAGTCAAACCACACTTTCTATAAGTATTAAAAAACGTAAGAAAACATTTTTTTTTTCACATTTAATGCAACAAATTTTAAGAGCACAAATGGAAAATAGTACACAAGCAAAAAAAAGTTTCACTAGTACAGCCTCCCCATTTTCGGGGGTACTAACAGTTCTTGCACTACTACCTCTTTTTACTGTTTGACCCGTTGTTTTCAAGTTGATAATTACTGTATGAGACTCAGACAATGTGTACAAAATGATGGTCGCCATTTCCCTGGAGTTATATTCAAAAAGTGAAATTTCTTTGCTTGTACAGTCTGTCCCCCCCCCCCCCCGTATTCATGGTTTTTTTTCTTTATTGGAAAAATTTTTTGACAACACTCAGCAATCATCGTTCACGTGTTTTGTTTATAAAATTTGAGTTGTAATTGTTTAGGATGGCTCATTCTTTTAAATGCTACTAATAATGCTTTGAAAAGGTAAATAAAAGTGAAACCTTGACAAGAAAAATTGGATATATTGACTATGCTTGGAGAAGTCAATATCTGCTGTGGTCCACTATTACGGAATAAACTAATCTACGGTGAGATATATCAGGAAAAAAAGGAAAACTGAAATTCGTTCAGCCGTAGCGGCACTCGTGGCGTCAAAACTTTGCAGCGCCTATGGGATCCATGTGTTTCATTCACGTACAGAAAATGGTGTTTTTTTTGGTACAAGACTGACACAAAAATGTATTCCAATTGATTGTAATACTATAACAGAAAAGGGGAACAATTTTATTCTTCCATAAGGAGAGGGTTGGTGAAACGTCTATTTCATCAGAATTTTATGCAAGTAAAGGTTGTTTCATAGGTTTAAGAAACAATTTGGATTGCGCAATGTAAAAAGCACTGGCGATCAAGCCTCTGCCGATCAGGAGGCAACTAGAAAATTTCCAAAGACTTTGTAGAAAATTTTTGAAAAGAAGGGTTATGCACATCAGCAGGTGTTTAACGCTGACGAAACTACACTATTTTGGAATAAAATGCCGCAAAGAAGTTTAACAAGAGTAAAAAAGTGAACCCCTGGTTTTAAGGCAAGTAGAGATAGACTTACTTTGTCCAAATGCGAATGGGTATATGATAAAGCCCACCATCATTTTAAAATCTTTGAATCCGTGAGCACTAAAGGGAAGGATAAGCCAAAGCTCCCAGTATTTTGGACGAATGATGGACTACCAAAACACTTTTCCTGGATTGGTTTAAACGGTTTTTCGTTCCGGACCTTGATAGTGAATACATGCTAATTGGGTTGACCGAGGAGGAGTCAATGCAGTTGACTGGTCCTGAAACTGAAGCAGCACCAGATGAAGAAGATCGAGATAAAGAAGTAGAAGTTCATCACAAGTAACATAGCGGAAGGGAATCACAAGCTCAAATCAGCAATAGACTATTTTCATAACATAGATCACTGTATATTACGTTCTTCACATGTAGAAAAATTAGTAGAGGAAGCCTTGTCAACATACTCCAACATACTTGATGATATGAAGAAGAGGACACTGCAAACATAAAAATCACAACATTCTTTCAGAAAACATTTCCAACAATCGCTGCACCCTCTTTTACTTTCCCTTCTACCTCTGTGTCACCCTGCTCTTTCTCATGATGTTCAATAAAGATATACAATAAAAAAACCTCATGGTTTCTGTTATTCGCGGTCACTCCCGGAACGTAACCCCAGTGAATACGGGGGACTAACGGTATATTAATTTCTATTGGGACTCTTATTTAGGATAAATGCAAAAAAAAAAAGTTTTCATACTTTTTAATACCAATAAAAAGTGTGGTTTGACTGTCCCATCCTGTATATGCATATAGAGGAAAGTAGCCTAATTTGAACCACCTATTGTTCTCAGAAATAGGAATTGATTAGTACATTTACTTGATACCAGAGGGCAAGGCAACTGAAGTGTGCATAGCACATTTTTTATATTTCCAGTCGCATTCTGTCGTGGTATGGTTGCACACTACCTTTATTACAGCTATTTGTTACTGTTTTCCATCACCTTTTCTTAAGGCTTAAAAAACTTGATTCAGAGGAGAATGCTGTTTTGTGATTTACTGTATATTTCCTAACCCTTTGATTGTATTTTTAGTTATAAGCAATTAAAATATATCTTTATGGCTGTAATAAGCTGCTATTTACACAAAATGGTGATGTTTCCTAAATTGAACCAGTCAATGTTGCCCTATTTCGACTGGTCTAATTTAGGGATCTAAACAAAGAGATCATCTGATTTTAATACACATTATAATTATATTCTAATTCAAATGAGAGGTTTCAGTGAAGAAAGGGTGGCACGATTTTTTGACTTTTTAGAAAAATTTGTGAACAAACAAATACTAAACTATTCACGAGTATTTAACGTTGATGAGAGTGGCTACGCCACAGTCAAAAAGGAATTCCAGAGGATAATGGGCACAAATGGGAATCACCAGATTGGCTCAGCCACCAGTGACCCAGGAAACTTTTGTGGAATCGCTTTAAACTGTTTCACCTCTACCTCAGGCTCCCTTTCCTTAAAAAGTAACAAGATTCTATGGGGCTAACAAGCACTCCATACAAAGAACAGCTGCAGCAAAACAAATGCAAAAGTAAATGTAAGAAGCTGATTTTTAAAAACAACAGGAACATTAATGAGAGGAAAAATAAAATGGCAATCATTATCATGATCATTCTTCTAGTTCAGAAAAGTTTGAAACTAATGATTTGTCTTCAAGAGATGAAGATTGCTTTGGAATTAAAAACTTGATAAATAAAATAAAAGTAAATGACTATATCGTAGAAGACTTGAAAAAAATAAATATTTTCGATGTTGGACAAGTCATCAAAGGTAAGAGTTTGGGAGGTATATAAATGTCCTACACGAGAAAATTGAATAAAGTGATGAACTCATTTATTTTCAGTGCTGTGCCTGATATTTTGACAGCAGAAGATGATGACAAAGATGAAATTGACAAACCACTGAAAGCATGGCCAGACAAAGTGACAACAATGTTATGTCTTTTTAAATTGATTTTAATTTTAAAATTTGTTGAAATAATCAAGCTAGAAATTTTATCTCAAAATTCTTACACATTTGAAGTTTGAATTTTTGTTCTTTAATGTTCCCCCCCCCTACTTTTTAAATATTTCTGGCATTTAATTTCCTAATGTTTTTCTTCAATATTTTTTCTCATAAATGGTTCATAATTATGAGACAACCATAAGTATTCTTTATGGGGATTGCATAATATTTCATCATGTGTATATATTGCTTGTAATTTCATTTTTAATTGGGTTGCTGTATTTTTGAGAAATATACAACATCCATATTTGTTATGGACATTTTTTTCTCAGCCCCCCTCGTTGAGCATTTCGCCTGTTGTGGCATTGTATTTGTATAATGTTTCTGCTTAAAGCTTTTACCTGCCACATCACTTGATATTTTCAGCATGTTTGGAAATTCACTTGGATAATCAGAGAAAAAAATAGAGTGCTGGACAAGTTCTAAAACATTAAAGGTTAACTGTACAGCACCGAGTTATAAAATAAGGAAAATTCTTTTGATTAAAGCTGACTTCCCGACTAATCATATTTGAGACACACAGCTGCCATCATTGTTCCCCAGAAGCCTGAAAATTATAGTGGACACCAACAATAAGTGGAACAAAAACAAAATAAAATGGCCAATGTATTAGAAAAAGCCAAAATACAAAAGCCCCCCCCCCCCAATAGAAAAAAAAAAAATTTGACCTAAGTGTACACATTATAACTGTCCAGATTTGGAAGGGTCCTATACTGTAATATAAACTAAAAACATTTCTCTTAATTCAGGAAATTATAATCTGAAAAATTAATACCATTTTTTAAAGGGTATGGTTAAATATGTATCATATATTTTACATTAAATATTTCATTGCTAAAATGTTCATTGGAATCTTCAAATACTAAAAATATATATTACACACAAGAGACTAATAAATGCCAAAATATAATACATTTTATAAAACTTTTCTTTTAATTAAAAAAGAAACAAATAAACTAGGACGAATAGTAAAACTATTCAAATATTCACTGCTTACTCTTATGCATTCAATATTTAACCAGAAGTGCTACCATCTAAAAAAATTTCTTCCTAATATAATACTAAAAAATACTCACTTTGATCACAGTGACCAGAAATCGTTTTTCATCATCTTCGTACATTGCACCACTGATAGAGCCTATCGCCCAACAAAGCTAAAAAAAAAATATATAGATATATATATATATATCAATAATAAATTCATGAGCAGTTCAGTGATAATTTTAATTTGTGATACAGAACAGATCAAAACGAATGGAGATCATTCATTGTGTAGAAAGTGACTGTATATGAATAAATTACTGTAATTTAGAATGTCAGATTGGAAAATATGATGACTAAAAAAAATATGATGGAATTAATATAGTTAACAGTACAGCATTGATTAAGCAAGCCTTTTTTCACTGAGAAACATGGCTGGATCAATGTCAATCATGTGGGGTGGGGGAGGGGGAGAAGCAAACTAATTTTTGCATAATTTTTAATATTACCATTATGTGATTGTATTAAGATTCTATTTTCATAAGTTTGAAATAAGTACAGTAAAACTTCAATTAACCATCACCATCCGGACCAGGGCTGTAACGGATAACAGAAATCTCTCAATACATATGTACAGTAACGTGATTTCACTGCGGACTTGGAACGAAAATGAAAATAGAGTCCTTTATGTTGTGTTTATTTCAAAATTCTCTGACAATCATGACAAATTTGAGTTGCAAGGGCTTCCGAAATGGATCGTACATCAAATTTTCATTTTACTGATAATTAATGTTTATTAAGCAGGTTTACATCTGAAATAGAGCCATGGGTCATAAAATTTGTCTTGTTCATTTTGAGTTACAGCTGAAAAAAAGTTAAGAACCCCTGCTCTATAGGTTACCCCCCCCCCCACTTATTAACTTCTAAAAAATAAAAAATTATCTCGAAACTTGAGGATCAAAATGATAAACAAAGGGAAAATGACAAGAAATTTAAATTCAGCATGTAGAAGGTTAACTAATTAAAACCCAATACAGTAACTTTATAAAATTAATCTATATATACAAACCGTATTCAGATTCTTCCAGGACCATTCACTTCCATTGACTTGATTGCGGAGCTTCTCTGTCATTATTCTTTCAGTATCGGCATAATCCAAATGAGTCAAATAAACTACAAAAAGAAAAAAATGTTAAAAATCAGTGTATAACCAGAGTGACTAATCATAAAACAGATGCTAAACCACATAAATCACATTCATCTTAACAACTTCAGGTATAGCATATATTGCACAGGTACGCTAATAACCAACCTAATGTTTCTCGCATGTTTTTATACAGCTGAATCGAATCTGTATCTTTCATAAATTCTCGTACTACTTCTCCCTGCTCATTCTCCACCACAAGAACTTCTTCTGGTTTAGCCATTCGACCAATCATTACATAACGAAGCTACAAAAAAAAGTACTTGTAAAACAATCTTAAAAATTAAAAAACTATAACTAAACATTGAGTCAAATGTTTAAAACTAGATTAATCTAATATATCCAGCGCAATAATAGCTTAATAATTATTATCATCATTATAAAACTTTATAAAATTAATTTTTAAAATAACTTTAAAACACCCCTCTTTTTTGCATAACAGTAAGCCCACTCTGCTCTGCAAATATGAAGCAAGAAAATGTTTTAAATACAAATACAAATACAACGCCACAACAGGCAAAATGCCCAACGAGGTGGCTGATAAAAAGATGCCCATAAAAATATGGTTGTCATATGTTTCAAAAATACAGCAACCCAATTAAAAATGCAATTAACACAAATTACAAACAATATATACACATGATAAAATATTATACAATGCCCATAAAGAATACTTATGGTTGTCTTATTCTAAGAATGGATAGCTTCTCGATTTACCCCAACATGTTTATCGTATTTCTTTTTAAACGTGTCAATTGTGTTACAATTTACTACCTCCGGGGGTAAGCTATTCCATTTATTAACAACCCTATTGGAGAAAAATTCCCTGCGACACCATAACCTTGCATTGTCCCTCACCAATCGATACTGGTGTCCCCTTGTAAAAGCAGTCGATTGGCGGTGTACTAAAAGTTCATGGTCCATCCTATCCATCCCATTGAAAATTTTGAACACTTCGATCATATCTCCTCGACACCTGCGTTCATCCAATGTAAACATATTCAAAAAATGAAGTCTTTCTTCATAACTCAAGCCCTGTGTGCCAATAAGGACACGCGTAGCTCTTCTCTGCACCCCTTCAACCAAGTCTATGTCCCTCTGTAGGTATGGTCTCCAAAACCTTACAGCATACTCCAGTCCAGGACGAACTAAGCCTCGGAAAAGAGGAAGAATGACTTTAGGAGAACGCGAAGAGACCTTTTTGAAAATGAGACCAAGCATTCTATTCGATTTTTTGACAACCGCTGAACAATGTTCAGAAAACTTAAGTCGCTCGTCAATGAGAATTCCCAAATCGGTGACTCTAGTTGCATCCGGGATAGTGACACCATTCAACTCGTAAGAGAACCGTGGGTTGTTCGAACCAAAATGAGCGACCATGCACTTATCTACGCTAAACGTCATGCTCCATTCATTTGCCCATGCTGCAATCTTGTTTAAGTTGGTCTGGAGCAACTCCCTATCGCTTTCATTCCCGATTACCCCCATTAGCTTCACATCATCTGCGAATTTGCTAGTAATTCCATCGATACCCTGATCGAGTTTATCGATAAAAAGTGAAAAAAGTATGGGGCCAAGGACACTTCCCTGAGGAACTCCACTTGTGACGTCTGTCCAACCAGAGAATTCCCCGTTCACCATAACTCGTTGCGACCTATCTCTTAACCACGATTCTATCCAATTCAGCAAGTTGCCCCCTATTCCAATCTCGTGTAAACGCTTCAAGAGTTTGCCATGTTGGACCCGATCGAATGCCTTCTGGAAATCAAGGTAAACAACGTCGACATTTTTGCTCTTACCCAAAGCCTTAGTCACGTAATCATAGAAGCAAAGGAGGTTAGTTACACATGACTTCCCCTTCCTGAACCCATGCTGATTATCCGACAATACATTATTCTCGTCTATCCACTTCACAAACTGCCTTTTGATGATAATTTCCAAAATTTTCGAGAGGGAGCTCGTCAAACTCACTGGACGATAATTAGACACCACTTCTCTACTACCCTTCTTAAATATCGGAACAACGTTAGCCAGTTTCCAATCTCTCGGGACGATACCCTCAGCAACACTACTCCTGTATATCTGTGCGACTGGCCCCAACAATTCATTAGCACCTTCCCTGAGAACCCTGGGATAGATATCATCTGGTCCTGGTGCTTTGCTTGCACATACATTTCTTAGAAGATTTAGGACCTCCACGTCTTCCACTTGAATATCGTTGAGCGTTTTATTACCCCATGCAACACCCGTATATCGAATATCATTATCTCCATTAAAAACCGACGCGAAAAAGTCATTGAAAGCACTACACATGCCTACATTGCTCTCTACTTTTGAGCCTCCTATCGAGAGGGGGCCAACTGTCCCCTTACATCCATTATTGACGTATCGAAAAAATGATTTTGGGTCAGAGCCAATGTTATCTGCCAACCTAGATTCAACTTGCTTTTTACTATCCCTTATCGCTTTCTTCAATAGGAATACTAGCAATAATAGTGAATTCAAGGCAATTCAAAGGAATACTAGCAATAATAGTGTTGTCTGTAATGGATTATTATTTGTCATTAAAACAAATGTCATAACATGTGCAGAACAGTTTATCAAACCTATTTTGTTTCAGCAATTCGGTATTTGCCAGCACGGGGAGACCACTGCTTTAAATTTTTACTAACTTTTTTCTGACATAACCCTGCCTCATTTGAGATAATAGAAGTAAGTTGCTTTGCACGAGTCTGGGGTTGTGAGCAGTTCTATGTTGGCAAACTTATACAAACTGGTGCTCATTGTCCACTTTCCTTTATCAATAAATCTGTTTCTGTCAATACATTGGTTGTTTAGTTATAAGTGAAAATGTATGAGCAAACACACATTCAGGAAATCAATGTGCTAAATCAATTCTAAGACTTCCTGACCATACCATTCTTAATTCTTCAAGTTATTTGCTCTAAATTAGTGTTACGATGACTGATAATAACAGTGGAATGAAAAGGATAAACCCCCCCCCCCCCCACTACTTAAAAAAAAAAAAGCAAAGTGAGGGAAGAAATTTTATGGAAATTCGTAGAATTCATATAATACACCAATTTTGTATACAGTACAAAAGTTGGCATTACAAGTTGGTCTAAAATCAATTTTTCGCATGGTAATCCCAATGTGGAAGATTTGTTCTCTGAAAATTTGTGGCACTAATCAGGGTTGGTGCTATAACAGGGTTCGACTGTATTATTTGTGAAAAATATTGAAATGTGAAACTAAAAAATCAGTAGCATGCATATGTGCGTATACATATTATAAACGTCAAAATTCACAAAGAATAGGGAAATTAGCAAACCTTAGTCAGAACATGGGTATAAAGCTGCCGCCTCTGAGGCATGACAGAGTTGGTAGATCTTGGAAACATCAAGTTTGGAGATGAAGTGCTAAGGACAGGGGTTTCTCTGTACAGATCAGAAGACAGCACATTCCAATACTCTAAGCAAATCTTGAATATTTCAACTTCATCAACTTCAGAGATCAACAAGAGATAATGCAAAGCCTAAAAAAGAATGAACAATGATTAAAAGTTTGCATTAGTAACAAATAAATTAATAACAACAGCAAGGTAATAGCTATTTTGAATTAAGCTTCATAAAAGGCTTACCGCTAGTAAAGGATCGTGGAGGTCAGATCTCTTCTCTATCAGATTTCCATGCTCTTTCAAGAAGGTACATAAGAACAAGCTAAGATTTTGGATGAATTTTTGTTCTTCATCGCCCCCAATAGTATAAGCATCTTTTAATAAGTTTCTCGGAGGCAGAATCTAAAAACATACATACAAGAATATGATTTCTTAATTTAAAAATTTGCACAATGATATTGTATACATTAAAATTTTTGATAAAAGAAAATAATTTCAATTAAATTTTCTTTCTAACTCTGATTCAAATATAAGTGATAAAATATTCAACAAAAAAACATCCCTTTCACACAACTTCTCAAAAAAAACTAAATGATCTAAATGATATTCTGAAAGCTTTTTCCTGGTTCATCAAGCATTCTAAGTGCCAACAACTTTCCATGTTATTACATGGGATTCATAATTCCTCCATGTTTTTGACTGAAATCACAACTTGCCTAGTGGTACTAAGACTTTGTGTTAAATTTTCACACACTGCTTTGACATACTAAACATTTTATATAATAGGAGTTATAAAACTTCATGTGAGATCTTTATTTGCAGCATCCTTGCTTTGAAAACTACTGTTTTTACATGTTCATTTCCATATTTTCTTTTCATTATTTTTTCCCATTTCTCTTCCATATTTTGTCTTTTTATATTGCTGTTGCATTTCATGTTTTTTTTACTTCAAATGCTGAACCACCAAAATATTAGAACAGATTTCATGTTTTTGTGCTCATTATCAGAAATGTTTTGCAACAATGTTGAGGTTTTTTTTTTTTTTGAGAATGACCTCTGCACCATTCCACTTTTTTATTTCAATTTGTTTGGTGTTGTTTCTCGTGTTCTCATTGTGTCATGTTATTCGTGAATATATTTCATCATCATTTCCCATAATGACGATCACGATGGAAGCGCTCACAAATATCAATATTATCAAAATGAGGTCACTAGTGTGCAAAATGGAATGGCAGGCTTTAATCCCACACACTTATTATAACTATTTAAGAAAACTTTATAATCCGCGTAACATAATGTGCTCTCATTACCCAATTGATGAGAACATTACTGGTTGCATTGGAAAACTTGGAAGAAAATAAGGCTTACAAATAAAACAGATTGATAAGAGTTTCAAAAAATTTTGCAAACCTGTTCGAGTTGTGCCATGGTTTGTGTGAAAAGAACAATGAACATCTCATCATAATGCGTGGAGGTCACACCAGCTAAGGTAAAAAATATATATATAATTTCACTGGAAGTTTGAATAATACTTTATTATCTGAATTCTTATTTTATTATATTGAATAATTTTATTGTCTGAAACTATTATCTGCAAACATACAGAATGCATAGCAAACAGGGATATGACATTTTACTGGCAAACTGTTGATCCTAGAGGTATACTTCCAGTTAGAAAAAGATTCTAAAATTCTAAATAACGTGTAGTACTCGGATATGTCATTCGTGTTTTAAAGGGTTGTATAGGTATTAAAATATAAAAAAATTAACTTTTTATACAGTCCCTGTGTGCCCAAAAAGCCCAATAAAAAGTTGTTGCCCTGTCTCTCCTAATGCAAAAAAATCTGTTTCAAAGTGCAATATCCACGGAGATATTCAAATTCAAAAAACGGAGGAAATGCAGGGAAAAAACAGTTTTAAATGTGTGTAAAAAAGTTTTCCCACATATAGAGCTGTTTTTGAATTAGGGCTGAAACATGAATTACATATTGGATTACTACACATTCTTTGGAAACTTTTTCTAATTGGAAGTGTACTTCTAGGATTAATGGTTCGTTAATAAAATTTCATACTTCCATTTGCTATGCACCCAGTATATATATATATATATATAAAGATTCACACATACCAATTTCTGTCAAACACTTGAGAGTGACATTTCTGAACATGGGTACATGCAAAAACTGGAAAAGAAAATTTATGTGCATTTAAAAAAATCTTTCAATGAAACAGAGAAAAAAATTGCAACTGCCAAAATAAATGCTTTTCACACTTAAGACAAAATCTACACAAAAAAACACATTTTAATTTTTCCTCTATAATTGTAATCATCTAGCTCACCACCTATTATTGAAGAGTAACTTGCTTTGTATCAAACACACATCTAAGAACCTTCACATATGTATATTCACAACCCTTTAGTTTTCACAAAAACATAAATCAATTTTCTCAAATACCTCTTAATATCTTCTTATAAAGGAAAGTCAAATCAAGTCCAAATTTAGAAAATCAAACCAGGGTAAAACTTATAAGCAGCAATAAGATAACTATAAACTTTCCATAATTATCATATTGATATCATTCAGCAAAATAAATAACATTACAGAACAAACCTTGAAAATGAGCGTGCTAATCAGCTTCGTTTCAAATATGTAACCCAGTGGGATCCAATTCAAAAACCTCAGCAGCGTTTCAAGAGTAGCATGAACCAAGAGGGCATTTTGTGAGTTTTCCTGCAAATTGCAGAGCAAGATATCACAAAAGAATTTCAATGTGAAATTTTTCTGAAAACATCACGCGTATTAAACTGACATATACAACTGGATTATGTTTGTTCAACTGAATTTAAATCAAGATACAAAATTAACAAAAATCATTACATCAAGGAATGGCATAGTTTTTGTGCTAACAAAAAGGTATAGTCAACTCTCAATTTTAGAAGCCTCCAGTTTAAAAATTACACATTTTTGTAAACAAATATCTTCTATTCTCAAATAATATACCCCATTTCTTTAAATATATTTTCCATTTACAAACTAATTGTTCAAGTCTATATGGGGTTCGGAAAAATAGGCATTGACTGTATTAGATAATTTATAAAAATTTACAGGAAAAAACAACATGCGTGAATATTAACCACATAAAAATGAGAGGGGAAGGTGCAATAGTATGTTTACCAATGGTTAAGACACACACTCTGAATGAGGACCTAGATTAAGACAAGCTAAATCATGCTTTAAAGAATTACTTTATAGCAGTAATGTCACAATATAAATACAGCTACCTGGCCATAAATTTAATGAACTAGCTAGAAAGTCTCACAGCAGAGACTGGGGGGGGGGGGTCTATTACGCTCATGTCGTTATGCCTGCGTTTCAAACGTGTTTGGGGTTTGCGGTGCATTGTGGGATAGATTTACGTCATCATCGCTAAAGGTTGATTTTTCTCACATCGTTACTAGCGATTTTCGTTATCGACATCGCTACGTAAAACGTTAACTAACGAGAACCGGCGACCACTCGTTATGTTTGCATTACAGAAATAAACATGGCCGCTCGCACGTACATTTTTCGATGAAGGTGAGAGCAACAGAGACAAACTAGTTAGAATTGGAAATTATTCATTCATTCATTATTAATTTATCAAGTTGTTCATTATAATGAATAATAATTCTCTGAATTATGTTACTTAATTTAGTAACATGATTTAGAGACAGCATTATCGTTTAAAATGTTATCTGTACACATACTGATTGGAAAAAATTATTCATAGTGGTAAATCGTTATAAATTATTATACTTTGTACAAAGATAAATCACTCTACAAAACGGTTTTTTTTTTTAAAATCTTGCATGGAAATGCCTTTATTCTAATCTTAAACTCATCTCAATATAAGAATATTATTTAACTGGTAAATCTCTCTATCGCGATGTTTTCAAGACATTTTGAAATACGCTCAATATTTTTTTTACACCTCGTTCAAAATCGACGTCAATATATATTTAAACGTCTCCAGATTTTCCCCTTCTTAATTCGTTTAATAACATTGATATTTTGTGATATCAATTAAGTATTGCTACTTTCTGTGCAGTACACAGAAGCGTAATGCAGTAAACACCATTACACACACACACTATAAAAAATCAAAGTAAATTTTATTAATCAACAAATAAATTTTTTCTAATCCTTCAGTGCATTTTCTGATCGGAGTATAAAAAAGATGTCAACAACAGTGTAAATTTGGTGGCACTTCATTTTCATGTGTGACACAAGGAAACCAATTGTCTAATTAATGATGTAAATAAAAGGGTACTTGTTCTTGATTTTGACTTAATATCAAGAAGGTAGATTAAATGTGTTAAAAACATGGTAATATATATGATGATGATATTTTTGATAATCGTTTTGCAAATTCATATAACATCATTGAACTTCAATAGAAAATCATTTTTTAAACGTAATAATTTAAAAAATTTCCCCGCGCCAGTATCATGTGCGTGCATAGCCTACCTTTTTCTCAAATATTTGATGAAAATAAAAATCCGGATGAATTAAAAAAAAATGCAGCTTAGAAAATCAGGGACAACAAACACACACAAACAAATAAAATAATAATAACGCACATGCTGCAGCACTCGTTGATAGTGATGATGATTATCAGCAGCGGAAAAAATTATCCGATTGGTCCATCCCTTTCGGAGCTAACGCAACTCTCGGACCAGGGAGTTTTTCGTAAAATAGATAACGACATACCGCGGGTTGCTGAGAAAAATCAAGTTTTTGACAATGGTCGCCGAGATTTGCGTTATGAGGCTCGTTGAGAATTTGCGTTAAGGGCGTGACGTCACTAACGACCTCGTTGTATAATGACATGAGCGCAATAGAACCCTGGATCTTTACTGCAAATTACAGAACATCTTTATAATATACTTAAAGTAGGGAGAAAAATCTCATATTTTCAATATTTTACACCAATTTCTTATAAAAATATACAGAAAAATGACTAAATATACACATCTGTTAAAAAATAATACCAAGTAAAATATTCCTACTAACCATCACAAACTGGCATAGCTGAAATATTTGTGAAAATTCTGTGCACATTGAATCTTTTAAATGCTTTGCCTTTGCTTGAGTCATTTGGCCACTCGAGAAGTCAAAAACTTCTTCACTACAATAAAAAATAACACACTCTTGAAAATCTGTTCGGTAATGCCACAAAGCAGATGATTATAGTGGGAGTAAAGCTAAGGAAAATAAAACACAAAACATTAAATATTACATAAATTTTGGAAATTTTCAACTTACTTGGAATCTAATGACTAGGGCTCAGATTTCTGTCTTTGCATTTTTTTCGCATATTTTGCTATTTTTACGTGATAGAGCATATTTTCAAATTTTTAAGGCACATTTTGCATATTTCATAGTTTTTGATAAAAAGTTAATTTTTACCAGGTATTCCAATTCCACTTCCGACTGCTTTTTCAGTCCCTGCCTCTGACGAGAGAGAGAGCTTTTTTTTTCATCTTCCCTGTTATTAACAAAAGCCTCAAAAACGCACCCCTTAAATGGCTACACTTACACAGATGTATAAAAAAGCTGAACTTTGTTTGCCAAAATTCAAAAGGCCAGGTCAAAACATTGTGTGAAAGTGAAAATTGTTCAACTGACCTCATAAAAAGCAGGGTATTCAAAAAATCAATTTTTTTTTATTTAAATCAATTTTTTATTAAAATTAACTGAATGACTTATTAATTAAAACACATTTTGTTAATCATTGAGAATGCATATTTTCAATCTAATCTCTCAAATTTAATTTATAATTAATAAACTAATAAATAACAAACTACAAGAAATATGAACATCCAAAATCTGTTTATATAACATGAAAAGTCATTTAGCCTGAATTAACCTCATGGATCAAAATTTTTCTTATAAAGTGCTTTTATTCATGAGGGCCCCCCCCCCAAAATAAATACCTGGGGGCGATTCAGTATCACACATGGTGCAAGTTTCTCAATTCACTGGATGTACAACCAAAGGGTGATTTGGCATCAGCAAAATGAAAAACATTCATCAAATTGTTTCTTACGCAATTGATGGCTACATTTATTATGATGCGTTTCTTACGCAATTGATGGCTATATTTATTATGATGTGTTTTTCTTACGCAATTGATGGCTACATTTATTATGATGTGTTTCAGACTTGCATGATGTTGCTTAATAATTTACACATTTTTATTCTTTCACAGATTTGGTAAAAAAAAGCAAACTCTAGACTTTCCCTTTTGTATTAACATTTCAAGTCAAATTGTATTAATGATGGTACAACATCTATTATCATTTTGAATCAGTAATTAGCACATTCAGGACTTTATACAAAAGCTGAATTTGTTTGTTTTATTATTATCAGGGGAACCCTACTGCCCACATTGTAATGCATTGCAAAAACTTAGTGTGAACTATAACTGCGCAGTTATATATAAGTTTAACTCCCTATATATTTTTTTTTCACACATGAGCAAATCTAAAAATATAACAGTTATCTTTCTGCACTTGTATCTAGGGATTAGGTCGGGATTGGCTTTTAATCACAAACTTAATCACATTTCAATAACATGCATACCATACTAGGTTACTTTTAATTCAATGTCATTGAAGTTAATACAAAGGAAAAATGAAATTTAAATTTTGTGATCCAAATCGCTATTTTTTTTAAAAATCAAGTGATTCAAATCTCATATCCAGATGAAAAGTGTTACAAAAATTTAATGCTTCTAATTTCATTTTAATCTTGTTATTAAAGAATCATTTAAATCAATAACACTTAAGAAAAATATTCAATTTTAAAAAACATTTTGAATTACTTAAAAATTATAATTAGCATAACATTACCTTCGTTTAAATCTTGTATTTCAATTATACCTAGCTAAACAAAGATAATTTATTCCAAAATTATATTTGTTTGCTGAAACGTGATTCCCCACAGATTTCTATAAAAAATCTCATAATTTGTTCCAGCTCAAAATTTGAAGATAGATTTTTAAAATACCAAGAAACACTGCAAAAAAGACAAACTAACAGAATGCTGAAATGAAAAATGAACTTCACAATGGAATGAAAGAGAATTGAAAAGAAGATTAGACACTGGAAGTATTTTACACCATATATTATGCAACCCAATGTTGATATCTGTTAAGCTTGTCGCTAGGAGCCTTGCAGTAAAACAGCATGTACAATGAAAAATAGTCAAGTTTGTAGGGGTGGGGTTATTTTTACTCTTAGCTTAATCTTTCATCCCCAAAGCAGAATGTTTTACAATGTTCTGCAACGAACCCTCAACTGACTGGAAATATTTCTTACAGTAAAAATTCCCATAATAATGTTTCTACACTAAACTTTTCTTAAAATTCAGATTGTTCTTGCGATGTACATAGCAGATTTTGACATATTCTGCTTTGGGGTCTTTCAATTCTTACGAAACAGCTCACAAGCTTTCCGAAAGAGGAATAGAAACATTTGGAAAAAATATTCTAAGAGACATAAATAAATTGGCCTTGAATGACATAAAATTCTGGTGATTGGAACCAAAATTCAACTCACAATGTTTCTGTGTTATGTGAGCATGCGCTTGTAAGCTGAAGTAGAAATGGCATAAAAATATCTTCGTTAGCCAAAATTTTTAAATAGAGGCATCACTGTATTAATATAATAATTCTTTCCAAGGTAAAAGAAAAGTATAATTTTGAAGGGGAAAAAAACCTAAAAAATTTTTATTCGTTCCTTGTATTTTAGATTAGTTCCTATATCTAAGTGCAAAGTGGATTTTGTATAGAGTTCTTTTTTTTTATTTCAGACTATTTGAAATCCGAAGTGATATACTGTACATATTTCTTAATTATAAACCAATATCATTTCAAATGCTTTCAACAAACGTTTCTGTCCGACATAACGCTGAAAACATGAGAAAAATGTTTTTAAAAAAAGGTCACGCGTGCCCCATTATAAATTCAAATCTTTGGGGGCTCTCAATGCTCGCTGCATTTTCAGACAGTGAACAAAAATTACCTAAATGCCCATTTTCAAAATGACCACCTCAGTGGCTTAATGTGAATTTCCATATCTGTGAACAATAGCATTGAAATTTAGAATTTCCAGTAAGAAGACTACTGAATCAATACATTTATGTCATCTACAAAAATTACATGGATTGAACAGAAATTTGTTTGAAAAGAATCTTTTAAAAAATTTGGAGTCTGAGTCAAGGCAAAAGTTTTTAATGAAATGTTTTTAAGTAAAGATGCATAGGGATGAATTCTGCCAGGATAATTTGGAAGCTAAATTTTATACGAATGTGAAAGTCATGTAAAAATTTGAAATGTATGTGAGCAGGGTCAAATTGTAAATACGTATAATCAAATTTATTGAGAAGGACTTCAAAGGAGAGTTCAAAAGAGGTTGAGAGAGAGAGTCAACTGCAAGTACCAGAATAATATATTCATTACAAAGTTTAAGTTAAGGCCAAACAGTATCTCGATAAAACTGCTAAAATAGCTAAAATAATTGGGAAATTTCAAAATAAAGGTTCAAGTATTAGATTTGTATTCAAGATTTGTAATTTAAATATTGTCATCGAACCATTGTCATCTGCATCCATACAATATAATCAAGTTAAGCAGAGAAACTCTTTAAACCAGAAATTTTTTATATGAAGGACAGGAAAAAAAATCAGAACTTTGCAAAAGATTTCCTAAAATGGGAAAAAGGTCTTGAGTGGGAAAACTTGAAATGGATCCACTCTATAAGGAAGTTATACTACTAATTATTTCAGACTGTACTACTGGTTGAAGTTGTATAAATTAAATCCAAAAGCTTGGAAAAAAAATTCTTACGAATCCAGATATATACAGTAGACTTTCACTAATACGGCACATATCAGACCAAGGTGTGCCAAATTACCGAAATCACCAGACTACTAGAAGTTAATTAAAAAAGCCTAATTAAATAATATGAAATTTTGTGCACAGACATGCAGTTACATGTTTTTCTCTCTTCTATGCTTGAAGAAAACCCACCTAAAAATGCTGAATTACTGGAACAGCCAGAATAGTGTACAGCTGGATTTATTAAGAGTATATATTTAAATTAAACAAAACAGAACTCTCTCGCACACAACTATGTTACCTACCTCAGTAGCTTTAATATGTTCATGTTGTTCTGACAAAGGCTCTCATTCGTTTTACTTGCTCCGACAATGTCACTGATGAATGACGGCCAGTTCTTTGGCCATTCCCTCTTCAGAATCTGCAAATTTGATAAACAGGGAGTAATAGAGTTATTCTAACAAAACTAATGTTACACAATCGTTACTAAACTACTAATAACCAGCATCAGTGAATGATACATTTAAAAAAAAAGTGATGTACCTGGACCAAAATCATATTCAGCTTGTTGAGATAAACTTTTTCATTTTCCAAGCTTTCGGCATCAGATGATGTTTTTATAATCAAGCCAACGATGTACTTCTTGATACCTGAAGGGAAAAAAAAATGTTTATTCAAGAATACCAAAACATGAACATCTAGCATCCTGTTTGATATCAATGTGTGCTTTTGAGTACGCCCCTTTCACGTACAAAACTTCGGATTTGTATTTAATTTTGAAAAAGCACAAAATTTACGAAGTTCTTCTCTCAAACGTAAAAAATATATAAAGTTGAGGCTGGATTCCCCAAAGCAGAATGTTTTGCATTGTTCTGCAACGAACCCTTGGCTGACTTTAAATGTTCTGCAGTAAAAATCTCCAGAACATTATTTTTGCACCTTTTCTAAAAATTCGTAAGCTGCAGATTTTAACATATTCTGCTTTGGGGGCTGGATGTCACATTAAAAATATCCAAAATTCATTACAATCACTACATGGTAAATGCCCAAGTTTAATAATGGAAATATACTTGAAAAAGCGTTTCTCAACTTATGGTCCACTGACTAGAGGTGATCTTCAGACAGATTTGAGAATATATCTACATTTATAAAATGTTCTCTATACAAATCTGCAATTTTTACCGATCTTCACCAAATTTTACACATATATAAGTTTCAATTCTCAGACTAGAAAAAAATTGTTTGTCATGTGACAAAACATTTCTGTGCAAAAAAAAAAAATATGCATTCCCTCAAAAAATCCCCAATGACCATATAACCTATTTTTCCTTAGCATTGCAATATTTTCCCTGGCTGGCCCGGCATATTTTTAGATTTCCTGTTTTTCCCATATTTTAAACTTGAGTTTTTATTTTTCTCTAAAACCAAGGATTATGAATATCACATATGTCATGCTAAACTTTTTTTTGAGGAATTCATTTTACTCCACTTTGGTTTGCAGTAGTGCTTAATTTCCCACCATTCCAGCAATACAGTAATTGGCAAGTTTGCTCACTTTTAGTACCATATTTGGCAATGACCACCGATTTCCAGTTTTTGAAATTCCCCAAATTTTCGTCAAGGAAATATGGTCGGTCAACCTATGATTGCAAAAAACCTAGAGATCATCTTTAGGGATTTTTCATTGTTATAAAACAAACAATTTGATAATTTTCAGAAACTTTTCTACAAATTTACAAAAAATCAGAAGAATTTGGTTTCCAATCAGAAGATTTTAATAGGGCTAAAAACCAGAAGGCTTCCGGGTAAATCAGAAACATTAGCACACATGCATATAATATACCAAACAGGACCCGACTTGAATGATAGGCTATTTTAAAAGTTCATCAGAGCTGGGCAAATGAACAAAAAACTGCCAGGCATCAATGGTTTGTGAGCCCGTACAATGACTTTTGGAATTTTTACTTTGGTTATCACGGTTCCCAAACAATGCATTTCAGACATTTATTACATTACAATGGTTTGTCACTCCAATACTCCCAGTATATGAAGAAAACCCAGGCAGCTCTAAGTATTATATAGTTAGTTTAATTATAATTTAAATACAAATTATTCATGTGTGCCATAAATATTAATATTCACATAGGTTTTGAATAAAATATTAGATGCTGTTCAGTGCTTTGAAGTTATTCTTTATTGAACTACTATGGGGAGCCACTCATAAACGTTGACTAAAGCAAGGGAGGCACGAGTGATATAAACTTTAAGAGCCATGCTGCAAATGGTCTGTTGAACTGTTACAGACATTTTAATGGTCCTGAAGTTTACAAAAACTGTGGTTGTGCAGACCCATCTTTATCCGAGTGGGTCTGGAAATTAACAGGACCAGCACTATTTGTAGCTAGAGATCACCATCTAGCTATAGATAGCACTGCCAAGACACAACTGTAAGGTTTCTCAGAACAGTACTTCACTATCTGATTTTGTTTGCAAAAGAGAATTTCTGATTGAATGGAAATTAATCCCATAAAAAAATTCCATTGCAAAAAACTATACATATGGGAATTCATTATAACCAATATTTTTAAGATTATTTATTACAACCTCTGTAATACAGAATTTCATTATAAGCAGGCTCGACTATATATATATACAAACTTGCGTCTAATTCAAGAAAAGTAATAGATAATCACCTTCACATTGATTTCTCGGGAGAACTTTCCATCTAGTTTTTATGACATTTTCCAGAATCTGAAGCCCGTAATATTTGGTCTGTTGATTCTTTGAGAATTCAAGAATTGTATCAACCCTTGTCCATGCATCAGGATTTTCTTTCAATGTTGTAAGAACATCTTGAGCCACTTTTTGCTGAAATAAGCAGGAAAAATCTTATAATTCGGATGTACAGCAATGCTCAGTGAAATAGTGATAATGCTTCTTTTCTGTCTCTTCAAAATTATTTCGCAGGTCCATTTATTTTACTTTTTTTTGACAAAATTTTCATCAAAGAGAAATGTATCAACTTTATTATAGATGAAATTTTAGCAATTTGAGAAAATAGCTCAACCCCCCCTCACAAGGTGCTCAAAAATTAAAAAGTATCAAAAAGAAATTTCTCACCAAATTTCATATTAAAATGCTGTTTTAACCAATTTCTTTCAATTTAAACTGCTACTTTTTGAATGCTAATAACTAGAGACAGGATGTTTAGGCACTAAAAATGATCAAAATAGACAGGCAAAAAGGCACTGAAAATACCTAAAATAGACACTAAAAAAAAGAATTAATAATTAATGGTAAAAAGGAAAAGTAACTGAAAGCTACGCATTAAGGGTCTGAAACTGGCCAAAACAACTGCACAAAACTGCAACTGAAACAGGCCAAAACTGGCTGCACTCACTATATCTACCGTTTCAATAACAGATTATAAAAACTGCATCATTAATCAAGTAAATTTGATATTATCATGCCAAAAAAAGATTTTTGTGGTCCCACAAAGTTAGGTCGGTGTTTGATTCAAACTGAATACTTGATATGTAATTAGCTGATGCAAAAAATAGTGCTAGCTGAAATCAAAGAATAATTACATCAAAATCATAATGTTTTTAAATAGAATTATTTAAAATAAAATTTTCATAATAAAAACCAGGGTTGTTTGGTTTAAACCAAGTGGTTTTTTTAAAAAAACCATTTCGGTTTTTTTCAAAAAATCAAATAAAAGTTGCCTAAATATCATTTTTTTCCTTGAAAATATCATATTGGTTCATTATTAGCCAAAATGTTTCATTTTTACCACATTTTATATCCTTGGGGTACATTCTGATGGTATATCTTTAAATGACATAAGATTTTATAAGTGGTTTTTTTCAAAAAGTCTCATAAAAGTGGCCAAAATATATATATTTTTTTCATATGAAGTATCTTAGTCATTTAAAGTTATACATAAAAGCCTAAATTTCTCATTCTTACAACATTTCTAACCTTTGGCTACATTCTGATGCTCTATCTTTAGCAAATTCATGAATAAGGATTGCATCACACATCTAAATGTAGTGGTGTATTATCTCACAGGGTTTCTTTTTCCCTTCACAAAGAAGCAGCAACAGTAGTGACACCATCATGCTAAGGGCAGGTGGTCTTATAATCCAATAAAGACACCAGCTGTCCTTAAAGGACAAAGACTAGTGTACTAGTAGTTACATTACCTTCACATGCATTTTCTTTCCCATAAGAAGTAGCACATCTACTGTATATCTCCCATTCTTAATACTCAATAGTTGTTTTTTTTTATACTTTCATGGTTAAGCCCAGTTAATCAAAGGTTCTACTGGATAGTAGTAACAGATTTATGAAAAATAATCAGTTATATACAGGGTGATTATAATTTAAGTTTTGATTCCAAAACTATACAATAAGTACTGATCAGAATGACTTGAAAATTTGCATGGATACTCCTGAAGCAATGGAAGTTTCTTTCGCAAAAGAAAAAAGTACAAAATGTGCAAGTAGACGATGCTGTACTTGGCTAGCAGTATAATCTATTTTGTGCAACCACATCATTTCGGCACTTCCACAGCATCAGTGTGTGGATAGAACTTCTATCAAGATGCACATTGCAATACCAGCTGCTGAAGACCCATTTTGACAGGATGCACCTTAACCCTTGCAACTTCTGGCTGTGGGGATTTCTCAAAATGTTATAAACAGTGGTCAGATTAAGTGTTTAATAAATCTGAATTGCAAGCACATCCACATTATGACCATGGCATACTCAGATTCTGTTGTTGAACAAGAATTTTTGTGCTTTCAACCTCATAGCCAGAACATGCGGTGGACAACATATTTAACATTTCTTAAGTAAGTTGTAGTTATTTGTTCAATTACTTCATTTTTTGTGATGTTTCCATGAATTATGAAATCGTGAAATGTTATAATTAAGGTATCATTCTGCCATGACTGTCTATCCTTTCCGTTCTGCGGGCAAATTTCCCACAAGTTGGATGATGTCATTAATTTTACATTTTTAAGTATTTTTTCCCCTTTATCAAATAAAATTGAATTTTTTCAGGAATATTCATGTCAATTTTCAAGTCATTCTGACAATCATTCTTTTTTTACAGTGTTTTGAAATCAGAACCTTAGTTATAATCACCCTGTATACCGTAAATCATTGCTAATTAATCTGCATTATTTATGCTTCATTAAATACATTATATTCACCTAATTTTTATTACTTTTTGCAAAATAGCTTCCTAATTAAGTATACTGAAAGTAACTGGAGAAAAACCTTTATATATTATATGATTAATAATAACATTAAAAGAATTTTCAAACACACAGTAATCCAATGAGTTAAGCAAAAAATAATTAAATTGCAAAAGTTGATTTTTGCTAAAATGTAATAAATATTTATTGATTAATTAGCATGGGAATAGTGTTAATTACATTAATAAACATTTTATTTTAGTTAATTATTGGAAGTTTGAATGATTTTTCAGATATTTTATTGTTTTTAATGTTAATACTATTTAAAACAAACAAACCTGGTTAAAACCAAAAATACCCGGTTTTTTGGTTTTTTTCAAAATTTTTAAGTATGTATTAAGCTTTGTATTTGGTTAGTCTGCTTCAATTTTAAAAAAGATCTCTTCTGAACATGATTTTTGCCACGACTGTTTGCAGTTTATTATCTATGTGTAAAAAAATAACTCAAAATAAAGTGGGCTTTAGGGCTAGAGCCCTGTCAGCTCCCATCCCATCCTGTTGTAGCTATAATGTCAGCCAATAAGCTGAAATATAGATGGCACCACTGAAAAATCAGAAAACACTAGATACGCACTGAGACTGTTAGGCACACACACTTATACTTCCGACACAACACACTCTGTAGTAAATTGCCCATGGCAATAGACCTGCGTTGTGTTCGATTAGAGAGAAAGAACCAATGCACAATTAGGACAGTCACTGGTCTGCTATTCAACTACAATGCTGAGCAACATTGTAAACAAACTTCTAGTTTATTCTCAGCTTTTCTTATGTAGTACATGGGTTGATTTAGTCTAGAACTCACATTTCACATTTCTGATGCAAGTTTGATGTGGTTTTCAATTGCTAAAAATACTGAAAAGCTGCATGAAGCAGAGATGAAAAATCTTTGTCAATTCTATGTCTAACACCAACGTCCCTATCTCTCAGGCACTTATGCCAATTTGTGTCTAAATAGGGCTGGGGAAGGAAGACTTTTAGATGAGAATTAATACTAAGGGTTGAAGATTTTAGAAAAAAAAATTTAAGTTTTCCATGCGGAAAATATCTATAGAAATAAATCTATAAAATGAATTCTATAGAAAATGGCCTCTAAAATTCACAAATAAATATAAAACAATGAGAAAACAGGCATTTATGACAAAAAAAAAATCTAAAAAAAAACATTTTTTCTAAAAGTTTGAAAATAAGCAAAGAAGGCAATTGTGGCATTTTGCCTGGACTTCCAGGCTCTATTAATAACTCTTTAATGTTGATTTTTTTTTATAATAACAGTACAATTTGCAAATACCGTATTAGTAAAAATATACTGGACAAACAAATTGTGTCAAGGATGAGTTACTCTAATGCTCATGAGAATCAAATGAGAATATCAAAAAACAAAACACATGGGCATATTTATAATAAGCACAGACGTATACACAATATTTGTATGAATACAACTTATGAATAAAGGGAAAGAAAAGTTATTCCCTACAAAGTGGCAGTAATTTTTGATTGCCTCTCATTTCATTCATGCTTGAAGAGAACCTTACATGAATCAATTTTTTTTCTTTTAAACGATTATCTCTGCCCTTCTCAAAAGGTAGGTCAAGTAATGACACTTTCATGAATGTAGAAATTTATTTAACCAGAGACATCAAACCACACTAACAATACAAATTTTATTGAAATAAAAATCTGATTTCACTAAACAATACCATTTTTAGTCAAAAGACGGGAATTTAGCAAAATATTTTTTTTCTTGTGGTTTTCTAAAGAAGCTTTTACTAATATACAAAAGATATTAATTACCTGAGCTCCTTCACCAGTGTACATACAATTGACAACATTGTCCAAAAGATTGATATCAAGCTTCTGATTGAAATCTAGAAGCCTTGCTGCCTGCTCTGCCATCGTTTCCACATTTCCATTGACTACTTGAAGAAAAGACACAAGCAGAAACATTAAAATTAGTCTTCGTACAATAGATACTGTTTTTGCAATTTGATATTTCAAAATATAATAAAACATGTCTTATAAAGCTCATCCTTCAAAAAGCTTTGTTTCATAAACAGAATTTTTAGAATAAAACTTTCTAATTTTTAACTTTTCAATAAAATGAATAACATTTTGCCATACAATCACATAATGAATCCTCAAATTTAAAATGCTCTTCTTATTGAAAAACAATATATGAACATCTTTTTCACAAATTTTCTAACATTAGTATCATGTCAGCAATCGCATACAGCAACTTGTAATTTTAGAATCTAACTTCAAATGCATGACAGTAATTCATTACGTCAAAATTATGCACAGGTTTTATATTTGCCACAAAAGTTGGCAAGAAATTCTGCATTAAAAACTAAGACATATTTAGAGAAAACAGTTATATACAGTTACACACAAGAGGGAACTGAATTTAGATCTGATATACTTGTATGGTCACAATACAACTTATTCGCCAATTACAATTCAGCTACAGCATTTTAACCATTCAATGGCCTATAGACAACAAACTCAAAATAGAGATATTATCTGAAGAAAATGCAGTGGATCCTCGATTTCCCATTTCTCGCACCCTAAACAATTTTTCTTGGGTCCTATCACATTTCATATGCAAATAATATACTTTTTTTTCCTGATTAGTAAACAGAACTTGACAAATCGAACAAAAATCTAGGCACCAAGTAAATATTTTAAAAGCCAGGTTTTTTCCAGGCTCAGTGCGATGCCCACCAGACAGCACAGCGGCTAAACAAATTCACTGCTAAAAATACATTCGAATGAAAGCTGATTGATCCAAATTGATGTGTAAAACAGAAAGTAAAACATGAACGACAAACACACTGAGTCATTCATCAAATTGGACAATTTAAAAATGAATTTAAATGAGACAACAATTTTGTGTCAAAAAAGAAAATCTCACCAGCAGTGCCATTGTCATATGTTGGCTGCTTCATCCCATCTACTTGCAAGGTTGTCATATAGTGCTCTCAAGTGAATGCAGACAACTATAGAAATAAAAGAAACAAATTTTTGAAAATTATTCAGACAGACCTTATTTAATTCACGATTTCGACACGCACACAAAAAACTTGGTCAAAAATCAAGGTTTTTAAGAGGTTGTGTCAATACTCCAGAATTGGAGAAAAAAAGGTGATGGTCAGTTATCAGGATTATCCACCGGTAACAAAGAAAAAAAACCAATCAAGCCTTGTGTGGAGTGTTTTACTCAGCAAAAAGAATTGATAACCACAAAGGTTGTAACTTAAGCAAGGTTTGGTTGCTTACTGAAAATTTTGAAAAAGGGAGAAGATTGACTATTGACACATGAATTTTTGATTTCAATTTAGTTTATACTAGTGCAAGGTCTTTGACAACATCAGTAGTTATAAGATACTCCAAATAAATACAAATACAACGCCACAACAGGCAAATTGCCCAACGAGGTGGCTGACTTAAGAACATCATGGATCCCCGAGCCATTTTTTGGAGGCCCTACCTACTACTGCTACACCACACATGCACCCTGCCCACACACACAACCCCCGCGGAACCCCCAACGAATCGGTACATGCGGGAATGTGAGTGTACGTGTAATGAAACCTGACGTGAAGTTTTTTGTTTCTCTGTAATGCTTGTTATGTGTAGTGCTGCCATCTGCCACCAGTTTTTCTAACTATGAGTGAAGTGTTATGATTGAATGATTTATCGTTGTAGGACTGTTGCTCTCTGTGGCGAGACTTTTTAACGGGGAGATCGGCTCGCATTTGCGCCTTGAAGTTGGGAACCACAGAAAACCAACTTCAGCCGACCACCACTGTGGGGTTCGAATCCGGATCCTCGCATCACGAGTCCGTCACTATAACCACTCGACCACCACAGCGGCAGAGATCAGTCCAGACTTTTTTGTAAGGTCCTGTTCCGTGAAAAGTAAATAATTTTGAGGGAAGCGAAACAATCTAGTTAATTTATCGCCAAAGGGAAAAAATGTCAAATTTATGGTCTCGTTAATTTGTATTTCGTGAAAGGTCAGTTTCTCAGATCCGGAATTTCGTGAAGGTTAACCAGTCCAACTGGGGCAAGCAGTTGGTTCGTCGCTTGGAGAAAGTCGGTTAAACAAGGAAGATTGAAACCTTATCTAAAAATTGTAACTTAGAATCATTTTGTTTATATAATCTGACATTTCCATTTTTGTGATTAAAAGTTTTAATAATATTTGCATAGGCATCATGGTTCAACTGATGGATTAAAATTAAAGATTACAACATTAAGTTTCATCTAGCCAATAAAGGACTTGTTGCTATTAAAAGGAGCATGTTATTAATTACTACACACACTATTTTTTTTTTGTATATTAAGCACAGCACACATGCCCCCCCCCCCACCAAGGTGTATTGCTGCCTCAAAGATCACGAAAGAGCCTCATTATAACAGACAGTTTAAAAAATTAAGGGTGCTTATTTTTAACTGATGAGTTTTAAATTTCCAAGCAAGTGATTAAACATAGATCATGATATTCTGTGTACACTGTTGCGAAACAACGGGGGTGGGTGGACTGGATACATCAGTTAAATGAAATACGCTAATCACACAAGGAAACGCACGTCCTTCATCATCACACTTTATTTACGGGAGCCATTCCACTTAACATGATGCCGAAGGGCCAACAATACTCTCCATGATTTGGCATAACCAGCCATTATAAAGGCTTCACTTTTATATCGTAACATAAACATGGATGAGCAACATGACTCGAGTGTTGTGCCAGAAAAAACTAAATAAATACATAATACAGTGTTAAAACATATCTTATTCAATTCAACCTTTGCTGAAGACTAATTTTCTTATGTATAATAAACACTTTCTATAGATAACTACTGCATATTTACTGATGTACACAGGGCTTGACAAATCGCAAAAATATCTCGGTGCAAACCTTTATTTCCATGGAGAAAGATTATGCTTCTTTCGCCTTTTCCAATACATAGTAACTATCTTCGGTATTGATAGATATGCCAATATAAATTCCAAAAACTTTGTATTGCTCTCAGATTCCAATTTAGTAACCACATATAGATCATTTTTAGGCACCAACACTAATTTTTTAATCACCATGGCAATCTGGGATTTGTCAAGCTCTGATGCACAACTTGTTGCATTACACCCTATAACAGGAGTTCTTAAACTGTGCACTGCCAATTTTCGTCAGGGGTGCCACAAAGCGGGAGCCTCAACAAAGGTTTTTGAAAGAGATTATTTGTTTAACTGCTCTGGGGAGCCGCAGATAAGCTTTCGTCAGGGAAAGAGGGAGCTGTGGGTGGTAAAGGTTTGAGAGCCCTGCCCTATAAAGAATGATTTGTTTTCAACTGGACTTTCATTAAAGCAAACCACCTTTAGCCCCTATTTGTTCATTATAGTCTCTAAAGCAGATTATATAATTACATTTCTACACTTTCTCAAAATTTAAAATTGTTATGCGACAAGTCACAGATTTCGACATACAGTCCCCCCCCCCATATTCCCGGTTTTTTCTACTTTGTTGAAAAAAAAATTTCGACAACACTCAGCAATCGTCATTCACGTGTTTTGTATACAAAATTTGAGTTGTGTTTGTTTAAGATGGCTCTTTCTTCTAGTGTTACTGATAATGCTTTGAAAGGTAAATAAAAGTGAAAACTTCACAAGAAAAATTGGATATATTGACTATGCTTGGCGAAAATAAGTTAATACCTGCTGTGGTCCGCCATTAAGGAATTAACGACTCTACGGTGAGATATATCAAGAAAAATGAATCTGAAATTCTTTCAGTGTAGCTATAGCTGCATCCATGGCAGTCAAAACATTACAGCGCCTATGGGATCCATGTGTTTCTCGTACAGAAAATAATGTTTTTTTGTGAGTATAAGACTGCTACAAAAAAAATGTATTCCAATGGACTTTAGTATTACAACAGAAAAGTGAAAAATTTTACTCTTCTCTAAGGAAAGGGCTGATGAAACGTCTATTTCATCAGAATTTTATGCAAGTAAAGGTTGTTTCATAGGTTTAAGAAACGATTCGGATCACACAATGAAAATGTCGCAAAGAACATTTATCGCCAAAGAAGAAAAGGGATCTCCCTGGTTTTAAAGCAAGTACAGATAGACTTATTATGTTGTTTTGCGCAAATGCATATGGGTGCATTTTCAAATCTGCGAATCCGTGAGCATTGAAGGAAAAGATAAGCCAAAGCTCCCAGTATTTTGGACAAACAATAAAAAGACTAGGACTATGAAAACACTTTTCCTGGATTGGTTTAAACTGTGTTTCGTTGCATAACTCAGGAAGTACCTAAGAGAATACATGCTATTCAAAGTTATTTTTACCGAGGAGGAATTAATGCAGCTGACTGGTCCTGAAACTGAAGCGGTACCAGATGAAGATAAGAAGTAGAAGCCAAGTTCACCACAAGTAACATAACAGAAGGACTTCGCAAGCTCAAATCAGCAATAGTTTAGCCTATTTTCATGGCATAGATCCCTCTATAGTACATTCTTCACATGTAGAAAAATTGGTCGAGGAAGTCTTGTCACCATACTCCAACATACTTGATGATATGAAGAAACGGCAAACAGAAATCACAATTTAGATGGCTTTTTTCTCAGCCAGAGATATCAAGGAAACAGTTATTTTCCGGATATTATGCTGAGGTGAGCTCGGAAAGAAAAGTCATCACGTCTCCGCCGGGACTCGAACCCAGGCCCTCTTGCATACCGGGCAAGCATGCTACCATCTACACCACTGGAGACACATGAATCTGCCTTCCTAATTTCACGCACTGTGTCGTGAGGCGCTGAAGTAGAGGCATTAGTAGCCTCTCTTAACTTCAGGAAATGGCCCCCGGGTGGGACAGTTTAGAGAGATTTAGATGGCTTTTTTCTCAGCCAGAGATATCAAGGAAACAGTTATTTTCCGGATATTATGCCATAGCTGCCAACTTTTGAAAATGAGAATTCGGGAGATTTTCGCGCACACCCGTATTTTATGCTAAAACCACTCCCTAATAAATACAATAGGGATTTTTTCAAATAAAATAGGGATTTTCCAAACATAAAAGTTAAAGCGTAGGGAATAAAATCCCTACTCAAAAACTGAAGTCAAATTAAAATAGGGATTTTACACACATGGAAGTTAAACCCTTGGGAATAAAATTCCTACGCAAAAAACAAGTGAAATTGGAGGCCAAAACTTCAATGATGTAAAAATAAATATTCTGTTCAATCAGAAACGCTGTGAACAAACATTCTGAGCGAATGACCCCAAAATCATCGGAAGATGAAGGAAAACACCGTCAATTTTTGAAGAACACTGACTTTTTGTGACACTTGCTTGATGTGTTTTTTTCACTTCACGACTGATGATGGCAGTCTTTCCATGACCGATGTTTATGTCCGTAACACAACTTGTACAAAAACGAAAAATCGACCCTCTTCTGGAACGTTTGATGAAAGGAAATTCATCGGAATAAGTATCTTTAAAATTGATTAAATATGTTTTTGCTTATCAGTATTCATGCTTTGTTATATCGCACGTACGTAACTTCAACAAAAGAAATTTTGACCACATGTGCATCACCATAATCTTCAATTATTATCCAGGAATATTGGCTGCTAAGCCATTTCCCTGCACGATAAGACAAACAACTTTCTTGTTACCATCAGAGGGTTTGTAAAACTTCCTTAAAAAGGGAATTTCCCCATTTACGACGTGTGACGTCATTTCGAAAAGGAAAAAAAAGAGGATTCATGCCCCACAAGAAATTCCTTAGGGATTGTTTTCATAAGCGGGGATTTTTTTTAATGAAGTAGGGAATTTTTAGGGACAAGTAGGGATTTTTGTGATTTTCGTAAAAATTCGGGAGATTTAAGAACTTTTCGGGAGATCGAGCGATGAAGATAAAATTCGGGAGATTCCCGAAAAATTCGGGAGACTTGGCAGCTATGTTATGCTGAGGTGAGCTCGGAAAGAAAAGTCATCACGTCTCCGCCGGGACTCGAACCCGGGCCCTCTTGCCCGAGGAGGGGCCGGACTTGCCCGGTATGCAAGAGGGCCTGGGTTCGAGTCCCGGCGGAGACATGATGACTTTTCTTTCCGAGCTCACCTCAGCATAATATCCAGAAAATAACTGTTTCCTTGAGAAATCACAATATTCTTCCAGAAAACATCGCCAACAATTGTTGAACCCTCTTTTACATTCCCTTCTACCTCTGCATCACCATGCTCATGATGTTCAGTAAACGAGATATATAGAAAAAAACCTATGATTTAGGTTATTCGTGGATTTCCGTATTCACTGTGAACCCCCGGAACCTAACTCCCACGAATACGGGGGGGACAGACTGTATTCTGATTTGGGGGGGGGGTTATAGTGAGGTTCTACTATGCTATCATTATTACCTTAGGCCAGATTAAAATATGAAATCCCAGTTACATACCGTATATACTCGTGTATAAGCCGACCCCCCACTTCAGGACCACCAAAACAGCAATAAATTGAAAACCCGTGTATAAGCCAACCCCAAAAAAATCAGTGCATTTCAGAGAAAAAAAAATCTTATATTTTCATTCAAAATGAATAGTTTACGGAAATTTACAATAGAAAATGATTCAAAGTTTTTAATGTATTTCTTCTATGTCCGCAAGCTCATTGTAATCCATCAGATCATCATAGGGGTGAGGCATCATCGCCCTTGTCAGTTTCAAAGAGGATGTCATCTTCAGTTCCGTCCATCGCATTGTTAACGCAACACTTTTTGAAGGATCGGATGATAATTTCGGTGGAAACATGGCACAAGAGACCAATGTCAAGTTTTTTCAAGACACCACTTTTTTATAGTTTCTTTATCATCGGAAGTCATCCATTCGATCCACAAATTCCTCAAATAGTCTTTAAGAGACTTGTTGATGCTCACATCTAAGGGCTGTACAATCAATATTAGCCACCACCAACCAATGATGTTTTCGATTTCTTTGCCTGGGCTTTGACATTATCAGTTCTGTGGGGTTTGAACATATCCCATACCAATAATGCCGGTTTCTCGAACACTGCTACAAAAATGACTACTGATTGCTGGGGTCGATATTTTCTCATCAAAAACTGATCCCCCCCCCCCCTTTGGGAAAAAATTTTTCCACAAAAAAAAACTCGGCGTATACACGAGTATATACGGTAATTTGCGGCTACCAGCAGAGCGTTTCGTACATGGGCCCACAAAATTGGCATCCTTTTGCATTTTAGGTACAGCCCACACGTCCCCCTTTTCCTGGATTGCATTGGTACAGATGCAGTATAATCCAGACCGACAAAGCAGTATAATTCAGATCGCCAAGGGTGATGTAAAGTCGCCAAGTTAATGTGATTTTTTAAGATTTTCCATTCCAGGTGGCGCTAGCAATACAGGCTATTCAAATAGTCTCCTTTTGCTTAACAGTATTTGAAATAGCGTTTCATTTTCCGTTGTCTAAATGTGTCGTTGTCGTCTCAAATTTATTTTTACGACTAGAAGAACTGTAGTTTATTTAAGAGGGAATTCCTAAAATAGTCTGGATACCCAGAGATACTTATGCCCATATCGATTTATTTCGAATAGAATCCAGGTTTTATTTTTTTTCATTCTTAGAATATTTATTTGTAACATTGTTGTGGTTTTCGCTTTTGTTATGTTTTCTACGCTCTCTGTAGTCAGTCACGGCCTTGACGCCGAAAAAAAAAGTAGCCAGCAAATCTGGATTAACTGCATTCACCTCTACCTCAAACACGACTACATATAAGCAGCATCGTCTTAAGAGCATCATAGGCCTCCCGAGCCAAGTGGTGTTTTTGAGGCCCTACCCAATAAATTCTAGAAAAATTTCAACCAGATCTTATTTTTGTGCGGCTCTTCTCTTCAGATGTTCAATAAAAGCCCTCTAACTAATGAGGTATAGGTCTCCGGATATATGCATTATAAATTCATTTCAAGACATCTGGTGTAGTAACTAGTCTGGTGCATGCAGGACACTGCCCTGGGCCCCCAAGCAAAAAATGGGACCCCCCTCCCCACAAATGTTATTTGTTTTGCATAATAATAACCCGTTCAAGAGCGACCAAACCAAAAAGTCTGTTCCGGAGGCCTGAGAAGGCACACTGCAGCCTTGTGCCTGATTATGAAAAAGGGAATTAAATAATGCCAGAGACGGTTAAAAAAAACTACTGAAGATTCCTGTAGATCAGTGGTTCTAAGAGTGGGCGCCGCCAACCATTGTCAGGAGCGCCACAGTAAGCTGTCCATATTAATGTTTACCTATTCAATATTCTTTGTCATACTATATATGAGGGATCATACAAATTAGTGCAAGGGAGCCGCGGAGGACGAAAGTTTGAGAACCACTGGCGTATTCATAGCGACGGAGTCTTCCCGGGTTAAATGCGCCGATCACAGAAAAAAACGGGAAGCTATTTACATTAAGCTAGAACTTCAACAATTTCGTAAATGTTATTGTCACCAGTTTTGAGTAAACTTCCAAGCAAGTTCATCGAGTAACGTAACTTTTTTTTTTTTTCTTTTAAAAAAACAAATAAATTATAAATCGAAAATCGATTCGGCATGCACATAATACGCTAAATGACAGCTAAAGACACTAATTAATCAAAATTATTTGAATACATAATTGAGAATTATCGCCCACACACGCACACAGCAAGCTTTCGTTTACATACAAACACAAAAACACGCACGAGGTCCAACGAGGACAAAAGAAGTTTCGTAAACACCAAGTTCTAGCGAAAGAAAAATCCACTTACTATCGCACAAGAAACGTTCTTAAACGGTAAGTTCGATCGACCCCAGCAGATAAATCCTCAAATAAAATTCGGTAAACAATAAATAACACGAGAAACACTCCACAAACACTACTCGCAGCCAAACACTAAAATTCTAATGATTTCGCCTTCCTTTAACCGGTTTGAACTGGTTCGATTCACTTTTTGGCAGACGGTTTATTCAAAGGATTCCCCGCTAATGCGAAGACTATCGAAGGGTTATTCGGGAAACAAATTAGGTTTTTTTTAGATGAAAATTGAACCATTGAATACCGAAAAAAAAAAAAAAATTCTTTCGACTCACATTCATTCGATTTGAATTGCAAAAAAAAAAAAAAAAACCACGCTGTGAGAAAGCGTTCTTCCACACAAACACAAGTGAAAAGGTTTATAAACATACGCAGCGCTCCACCGAGCAAAACACACACACACAGTAAAACAAAAAAAAATTTATAACGCAGATTTCATTTATGTATCGAGGAACTTTATTGGCTGATTCCAGGATGCGCTCCCAATCGCTGGAAACTTAAAAGTTTCTGGAGGTGAAATTCGACTCCGATATGAACTGACCATATTTTTTCGAGAAAAATACGGGAATTTAGGATTTCAGATACTGGAAAATACCGGAAATTGCCAATTGTTGCCAAAAACTATGGCACAAATGAACAAAGGTGCCAATTATTACTATACTTATTGAAAAATTGCTGATGGCGGGAAATGAAGAGCTACTGCAAATCTTGCAGTGTGTCCCATAAATACAGGGTGTCCCATAAATTCGTAAATAGTTGAAAAACTCATAAAAATTGAAGGAATTTTTACATTTGAATGGGGTTTGCAAAAAAATTAGAAAAAAAGAGAAGATTCAACTGCCTTTGCGGGGAATCGAACCTAAGTTCTTTCACTTTCCGAGTGAACGCACTAGATTACAAAGCCGACGAATCTCGCAATCTTTCCTTGGAGCTCGTGTGCACTAAAAGGGACCACACCAAACAAAATTATTCTCACCGAGAGGATTTTTTTTTTGGTGTGGGATTTCTTCTGTGCCAAACGTTCGTAAAACTTCAGCCGGTAATCAATAGCTCAGGCAAAATAACTTCCTTAAAAGTGTGCTATAGGGGCTAGAACTCCTTAATTAAGGCGTCTTAATAGGGGCCATTCAAGTATTACGTCAGCATCGATAGGGAGGGAGTTCGGCTTTGCTGATTGTTGACGACGAGGGGTTTTTAATGATGCTTACGTCATCAACCACCCCATTTATAAAAATACGAAATATTATTAATGTCATTTTATTCGATGTAGAAAACTAGAAAAATCTTTCCCTAGTTTGTTGGCACAAGAACTAACCTTCTCCCTATGTCAATATATTGATGAGTCCTCTATATAGCAACTTTAATGATCTCTAAATGTTCCGCAGATCTTTTATTTTCCAATATTTTCTTTCGCGCCTGGGGCCTCGACTGACTTTAATCAGGAGAAGAGGGGAGGAAGTCAGAAATGGCTGAAAATCTGCTGACAATACTTCAATGGCTCTTTAACCACCAATGTCACTTTCCCCATGAAAAACTTATGTAAGCAGCAGTAATAGAAAAATTCAGAAATAAGCTGTTAATCCCGCACTCTGCATTTTATAGGACTGATTTGCATATCTTCAGTGTTTGACATTTGTGTAACGCCCTCTATCGACAAAAAGTTGATTTTTTTTTTTTAAAAAAAAGCTATCCCCTTTCGTGAAAATAACTTCTATGCAAACCGCATCTCAAGTATATAAATCAATTCTTTCAATTTTTATGAATTTCTAAACTATATACAAATTTTTGGGACACCCTGTATGTTTCCCATAAAAGAACGCCTACTAAAACCGTGAAAAATAGTGAGATTATTTTCCATAGAACCCGTATTATATGCGCTAAAAAAAAACAAAATATGTATTAAAAACTAAAATATACACTAAAAACGCCGAAATATGCGCTGTAAATATAAATCTACTCTTAAAAATGCCGAAATAAGATCCATGAAATCAAAAACGTTTGTGAAAAATGAAAACAAATCCATCTCATAATGTCCTAGTATGTGTGGCACTAGAAATGAAAACATCGCAAAAATGAAAAAAAAAATGCATTCAAAAGTGCCAAAAAATGAAAAAATTCATAAAATTTGTAAAAATATGCATTTAAAAATGCAGAAAATTTGCATTCAAAAATGCCGAAATATGCACAAAATAAAAAATGTCATATATTGACCTACTTTTGATTGACGTTTCATTTGCGCAACTCTTTGTTAAAAAAAATTTCAATTATATTATTTTTTTATTCAAATTTTTCTTTGAAATTAACATTTTAGGAAATTAAATGGTTCAATGAATGTCATAGCATTTCTTAAAATTTGTTTACAAAGAAATTTAATTTTTTATGACTTTACAAATACGAAATTTTTGTAAATTGTATCTTGATTTTCGACTTGAAATTTTCTTTTCCATGACCATAAACAGAAATAACTTTTAAAAATATAAAAATTATTTTTCTTAAAAATTTTTTGTTACATGATACATGAGGTTCCCAATATCATAATCACTAATTATTTTAATTAAATGAAGTTAATTAATTTACATTAATTAGAAAATGTGTTAATTGTAAAATCAGATTAATTACCAGAAAAAAAAACTAAATTAATATCTTAATCTTTTCAAACTTCTCAAATATTGTTATTTGAATAACCAGTTACCATATATAATAATAATTGTACAATTGTGCAATGAACTAAAGGGTATACAATACAAACGTATACAATATTTTCATTACCAACAAGGACAGCTTAAAAACTGCATGGTAACTAGAGCATCAGAAAATATAGGAATTTTTAAAAAATATACGTAAAATGAAAAAAAATGCTGTAGTTCCCTAAAAAGGGAAAATATGCGTAAATAGTGAAATATAAAAAACCGTTATTATAAAAAAATGCAGAAATATGACCTAAAAATGAAAAATATGACTTAAGAGAAAGAAAAATATGCGTATGCAGCAAAACTAAAAAATGTGCATTTAGAAGAACAAAAACATGCATTTAAAAATGCCTGAAAAAACATGCCCTAAGGGGCCATTCAAGTATTACGTAAGAAGATTTTTAGCCATTTTTGATCTCCCCCCCCCCCCGTCAGCAAAAGTCAGCAAAACACTGGCCCCCCCTTCCCCCCGCCCCCTTTGTCAGCAAAATTTCGTCAGCAGCTTAGAATAATTCATATCTTCAAAAAGGGTGGTTGATGACGTAAGCAACCTTCAAACGCCCCTTCCCCCCTTTTCATCAAAAGTCAGCAAATCCGAAACCCCCACCCCTCCCCTCGATGCTCAGTAATACTTTAATGACCCCTAAAATGAATAATACTTTCTCTCTCTCTCTCAACGGTGAAATATTTCCCTTACACACTAAAAGTTTGATAAAAGATCTTTACCAAAAACTCGAAAAATGCATCCAATAAACTTATGGGCTTGTTGAGGTTTTGGTCAGTGGGGGAGCGAAATCCCCCCGGAAACCATTTTTTGTTCCTGCTTTATAGGCGCAAACTTAAAAGTTGTGCATTAGTAGAAAGAACTTGTGTGTGTGTGTGTGAAACACTTTTCAATCCAAAAAATCAAATTAAATTTATTTTGTTTTCAGTTGATGTTGTTTTTCAAATTAAATGAATTACTTTTCATTTAGCTTTCATGATTCCTTTATTTTAATTTTTTATTAATTTAAAAAAATGTAAATTCTATTTTATGTTTTGTGTACATATATACACAGGATGGTAACTATTAACCGCCCAATAATTACACACGTGATTCCTTGTGAAAAACTAATATAGAAAAGTGTTTTCCGTTTTTCGATCGGACGAATGTTGAGTTATAAGCTTTTAAAATTTTGTGACGTGTCATTTTTCTAACGGTCAGTTAAATGCCAAACACCGAACCAAAGTGCATTTCTCCGCCAGCAGCGGGTTGTCACTTCTTAAAAATGAACTGAAATATTCAATCCCATTAGAAGTCAAGTTGGGCCTTCTTCCTTCACGATTGGCACTTTTTCTCTCCATGTGGCGTCATGCTAAGTTCGGGACGGAGAAAAAAACAGAAATAACGAGACTATTCCGGAAAATACGAAACAAAATGAAGGAGGTATGGTCACCCTATTCACAGTGACTAGCTCATTTTATTTATTTTTATTTTTTATATCATATTGTATTGTATTTGTATTTATAAAAAATCTTATTTTTAAATCCCCCTCTCCCAAGCTCTCGATCCGCTCAGGCCATAAGCCAGCATGCAAATCACATTGGAATTGTACTATGTGTGCGTTTGTGTGAATCATTTATAAACTCAATCATCATTTGATCATTTTTGTCGCACCACGGTCAATATCTGCATACGAGGGCTAATTAGACCGGGAAATTTATTGCCGATTCCGAACGGCAGCCTTTTTTTATACTCACCGAGACGTTGGTGCGCTAACCCCTCGATATGGGACTCCCTGCGGTAGCAATCTTTTTCTGTGGTTATGTCACCGTTTCTGTTGTACCCCTGCGTCAGGAAAGTTTCTGGCGAGAACGAACCGGGTATCGAACTCGTAACACCTCTAAACATCCTTTGGTACTTTTAGGCGAGTATCTTATCGGCCTGGGCTATCGCGCCCATTAAACTTAATATCAATACATAAAGATCACTGATGTCTGGTAATGACATAAGTGTGTTAATATGGTGAATAAAATAGGAAAGGGAATAAAAATTGGAAAGAAAAATTTCTACGTAGAAATTAGTGGCTGCAGACTACATTGAAATATTGATACTGTACCGAAACCATCTGTAGTTTTGAAATCAGCCGCCCTAATATACCCTAAAACCATTAAAATTCCCTTGGAAACATGAAAATGTTTTATTTTCAGGCCTAAAATTTTGGTATTTTAATCACATCGTTTAATTCCCAAACGTTTAGTTTTATGGTAGTTATTAGAGCCAGTATTATTCGAAAAAACAACTTTGGAGAATAACTTTATCACTCAAAATTTTTTAAGGTCAGTTTGGTAAGAGGAAGTTTCTTTCTCTCAAACCGAACAAAACTTCGATCTATCGCTATGGCCAATTTACTACCGAGTGAGTTCTGCCAGGAATGTGAGTGTGTGTGTGCCTGACAGTCTGATTGAGTATCTAGCGTTGTGTCTGACGTTTCAATGCTGTCATCTATACTTCAAATTGTGAGTGAAGTGTAATGATTTATTATTAGTACCGTTTTAGGTCTGTTGCTATATTTTGCGAGACTTTTTAACGGGAGATCGGCTCGCATTCGCACTTCGAAGTTGAGAACCACAGAAAACTAACTACAGCCGACCACCACTGTGGCGACGGTGGGGTTTGAACCAGGGACCTCGTGATGCGAGTCCGTCACTATGATCACTCAACCACCACAGCGGCTAAAAGGAAGATTGCATCTTACGTTAGTAAGTGCTCAAAATGTGCTCCGTCCATTGAGATACATGAAGAAGCACGGCGTGGGATGGAGAGCTGAACCCGCTCCAGCATGAACGGTGTCACTGCCACATGCAAGGCGGCTACGAGGTCTTCTTGCGAGTCAAGGGTATGCCTATACACATGCACTTTAAGATGGCCCCATAAAAAAATCTAAAGGGTTTAGGTCAGGGGATCTAGCAGGCCACTGTATTAGGCCACCGCGGCCAATCCACCGATTTCGGTATTCTTGATTCAACCACTCGCGGACATTCGATGTGTAATGGGCCGGTGCCCCATCATGCTGCAGCCGAAGATTTCACAAGACAGCAAAGGGAAGGTCGTCAAGGAAGTGTGGGAGGCAATCTCTCAAGAAAACGAGGTAGTTTTCAGCAATCAGACGTTGTGGAAGCAGATATGGTCCCAGAAGATTGCTGTTTATAATGCCGCACCAAACATTAATTCCCCAACGAACCTGATGAGCATTTTTGGACGTGTTGCATAGGGATATGAAAAATCCCAGATATGGCTGTTAAAGACACCTTCACGAGTAAATGTTGCTTCGTCAGTCCGTAGAATTCCTATTTAGGAAAGTGATGTCAAGGCGCAAATGCGAGCCGATCTCCCCGTTAAAAAATCTCGCCACAGAGAGTAACAGTCCTACAACGGTAAATCATTCAACCATAACACTTCACTCATAGTTTGTAAAACTGGGGGCAGATGACAGCACTACACATAACAAGCATTACACAGAAAGAAACTTTACGTCAGGTTGCACTACACGTACACGCACATTCCCGCATGTATCGATTCATTGGGGGGTTCCGCGGGGGGGGGATGCATGTGTGGTGTAGCAGTAGTAGGTAGGGGCTCGGGGATCCATGATGTTCTTAAGTCAGCCACCTCGTTGGGCAATTTGCCTGTTGTGGCGTTGTATTTGTATTTGTATTTGTATATTTGTATTGGAATGCTGTTGAAGCAGCCATTGACAGAATTCTTTCCTTCGCGGATAATCTTCTGATGAAAGTGCTTGCACCCATGTGTACTGATACTGATGCAAAAACTCATCGTGCAAAACGTTTAAGACAGTTAAGCCGGGTTTTCCTAGGAATAGGTTTGTTGCGCAGCGTGAACCGAATCAGACTATTTCGCGCCGACAGAGACGTGTTACATAATCACGCTACGCGTTTGTGTTTTCCTAGCGAGGCGCATCAGATCAGGGCGGCTATATAAAGTATATGACTTTGGCATCAGCTACTCTGTCGTCTACATGTTCCGGTTTGAAGGGAAGGAAAAGAAAACACACAAGAGTGAAGAGAATATCGGCAAAACCGCGGCGCACGACGTATTTGACTCCTCCAGAAGCAGTCGGCCAATCACGCACGACGTGAAGCGCTGTCGTCAGGCGTATTGCGCTCTGTAGGAAAACACTCATGCTGCTTTTTTTTACTGGAGTGGACGGCGTGTCACGCTGGGCGAATCACGTTGCGCGCGGCACAGGAAACCTGCTCCTAGGAAAACCCGGCTTTACGTGACTTCAACTTACTTATAAGCGTGGAAACTTTGCAAACCGAAGAGTTTTAACATAATAAATAAGTTGCAAAGCCCTAGTGGTATCATTGTTTCTGACAGTGAGATAGCCAATACACTTGCCACTTCCTTTGAAAGACAATTCACACCCAATCAGATTCAGTCATATGATACACAGGTTGCACTTAGGAGAAGAGTAGCGCAATATATACATTATCATATACATAACCACACCCAGCACATTGAACCCACTGACATAACGGAGGTTATCGACGTCATTAACAAGCTCAACATAAAAAAAGCTGCGGGCTACGATGGTATTGGTAATCTAGCACTTAAGAACCTCCCGCACAACATGCTTCTTACTCTCTCTAATATTTTTAATGCAGCTATCAACCTTAATTATTTTCCAAGCCCTTGGAAACATTCAATCATTCGTGCAATTCACAAAAACGGCCTGGATCCCATGCTACCAGGCTCTTACAGACCCATTAGTTTACTTTCTAATGGAAGTAAGGTCTTTGAAAGAATTATTGCTCATAGATTTGAAAATGTACTGACAACCAATAACATCATCCGTCCTGAGCAGCATGGATTCAGGCGGGAACACTCTTGTGTTACCCAATTAATCCGTGTCACCGACTTTATAACAGAATCAATCAACCATTATGAATATGTTGCTGCTGCCTTCTTCGATATAAGTAAGGCTTTTGATAAGTGTGACCACCCTACACTTCTTGCTAAAATGATAGACTCTGGTATTCCTGCTCACTTTATTATTTTTTTCTACTATTATCTCACTAGAAGAACCTTCCAGGTGAGGAATGGTGATGTATTATCCTCAAAAAAAAATATTAGAGCTTCGGTCCCGCAGGGAAGTGTCCTTGGGCCACAGCTGTTTCTTATTTACATCAACACCTTTCCAGCACCTGACGTTGGGATCCTGGCGTTGTTTGCTGATGATGCAGTTGTCCTGTGTAATGCAAGAACGGCCAGTAGGGCTGCAAACAACCTTCAGGAAACAGTGGATGAAATAACTGACTGGTGCGAAGAGAATGATATTGTTCTCAATCAGGACAAATGCAAATTTGTTTGGTTTGCCAAACGTACAAAAATTCCACCGCTTCGCCGTTTGTACATTGACGATCGACCACTACGGCCTGTAAGGAGTGTTAAATATCTTGGCTGTATCTTTAACAGGACAATGACTTTCACACCACATGTCAAATATGCCTGTAATAAAGCTAATAAAATTTTGGGAGCATTAAACAAAATCACTTTTCCCCAGGCTAAATTATCTCTCAAAAACAAAATTTTGCTTTTTAAGTCGATTCTTAGACCTACATTACTTTATGCTTCCCCGGCGTGGGCTCCGGCGTCTATAACCAATATAAGAATCTTGCAAAGAATGCAGAACAAAATTTTAAGGAGATTTGTTAGAGCTCCTTATTTCATTCGTAATTACAACATTCACCAAGACCTGTCACTTCCAAAAATTTTTTCTTACATAAAACAACTCAATAAAAATCAATTTGAGCTAATGAGTAACTCTGAATTTCAACATATAAAAGATATTGTTGATTATGATGAAGTTCTTCCGCCTCGATCAAATGCACGGAGGCAAATTTATAGAAGACCCAAACAGATTTTCCATCTTCGATGGGAAAATCTAAGGTACTGATTATCATCTGTATAAAGTGTATATATAAAGTCACTCCTCTTATTTGATTTTTTGTGTATTTTGGCACCTATTTAATCTTTGGACCCTATATATTCATCTGGTCCTCATATTGTTAATCTTGGCACCTATATATTCTATTATATATTCTTTTATTTTTTTTTATTTATTTTTTTTTTTTATTGGCACCTATTTATACTCTTTGCAAACTTATTTATATCAAAACTTTGAAAAATATCAAAAAAAAAAAAAAAAAAAAAAAAAAAAATCTTCACCTGAACGACAATGGGTTACTTTTGAGATGGGAATCTTTGAAAATGGCTCAGTCGAGCAGTTAATGTATGGACCTCTCGGAACTTGCATAGAATTTACATGATGATCCACCTACCATTTTTGTGCTATAACTGACTTTATTTTCAGCTCACTTCTGACACCTGAAGACTTGTGGTGGCATTTTTTCGGAGAAAAATTACTGGGCTTAATTCATTTCAGCCATGACCAGAACCCTCGAAATTGACAAAAAAATTTTTCTTTCTTTTCAACCTACATGCACTCACTAACTGACTTACACATTTTTCAACTCTTCATAGGCCTATCTTGGCCCGTCTTTATTCCCACTATCAGCCCTTTGGAGCTGGGAATGGGGGAAAAATTCTGATGCTGGTCTGGTCTGGTTAACTTACTTATTTCTCGTGGGATCGCTAGACTGCTGGTCGTTGAATCCGATTCAACCAACGACAACACGTTATCTTCGAAAGCCGGTGTTCTTACGGACGATACTGGCCCAGCGTCTACGTTTGGTTGTGGTGATGATGCTTTATAGTTAGGAAGAGCACAAGAATCTTCAGTTTAGAGCTGATTACATATGGCTGGACACATCGATCCCAGCTCGGATTTGAACCCAGACCTGCCGGTGTGACCACAATGACGGACTCTCATCGCGTGGACCCTTGTTCGAACCACACCGTCGGCACAGTCATGGTCAGCTGAAGTTTTTTTTTTTTTCTGTGGCTCTCAACGTCGAGGCGAAAATGAGAGCTGGTCTTCCCGTTAAAAAGCCTTACCACAGAGAGAAACAGGCCTACAACGGTACGAAAGTTCAATTTGCTCACAATTTGAAAAACACACACACACAGGATGACTAGATATGCACTCAGACAGTTGGTAACACATACTCACACTTCCAGCGCAACTCATTCAGACTCGGTGGTGAATTGTTCATGGCAACAGACCGGAGTTGTGCTCCGTTTAAATGAAAGATCCGCTGGAGTTAAAACACTTTGAAGTGGGGTATCTATCATAAGGCGCATCAAACACAACAGTCATTGTGATTGGTCGGTGTGTATGTAACGATCAATTTGATTGGATAAATGACAATTTAATGAAATTTAATCCCATATAGTTATTGTAGAATAATGCAAAGATGATATTCAATTTTAATGATACATAAAATAATAATTACAGAAATTTATATATATTCCGCCCTTATTTTTTTTAATTTCACCATTAAAAAAAAGGAAGGTTTAATCGGAACGGCTTTGACATAGTGATGAATATAGTAAACATTTAGAAGTCTGTGTTTATGCAGCGAGTGTAACCAACTGTTCAAGGATAAGCAACGTAATGCTTGCCTAAAAACTAGTAAGGGTGGTTTTATTTATGTTTTTTCTAATGGTGATTAAGAATGAGTTTTAGAAATAAATCCATTTATTTGAATAATAAAAATAATGATTACTATTATATTGACTTCGTGTCAATACGAAAACGTAAAACATCCATGTTTGCGATCAAGGATGAGAAATAATTTTGTCAGCTAATCGCGCAAATAAATGAAAAAATTCTGCGCGATATTATCTCTGTGTAAGAACTTATTTAGTTGTGCTCGTCTATGCTTAAAATTGATTAGCGAGTGTAAGCAACAATTTGAAGTTAACCATGAAAGAGTGAGTGAGTGACTATGTATTGGGTAACTATTATAGAAGAACTAGAGTGAAGTTTATGAATGGTATAAAAAGATGTGTGGCTAATATCTGAGATGTTACGTGGAAATAAAAGGGGTTAATCTGCAGGGGGGACCTCAAAATACTGAGATCTGGATAAGAATTTTTAGATCAAATTTGTAGGCAGTTATTTCTAGTCAGATAGGGTGGGCCTCAGAAATATAAATTTCCCGGGGGGGCCATGATGCTCTCAAGATGGCTTTGCATTTTCTAAGGGGCTTTCTCAGCTATTGTTTACTTATTATCTTACATAGCCATTGTTTTGCAGCTGCCTTACTCAGCCATCGTTTACTAGCCATCTCACACACCCATCGTTTCCCAGACCCATGCACCCAGACTCGCCCTTTAGGGCAAGGCTTCTTGAACTTTTGACCCCTGTGGCTCTCTCACTCTGATCAATATTAAGCCATGATTACTTTGCCCAATGCCTTAATTCACCAGTGGCTTTTTTTTGCCGTAACCATCATTTGACAGTTTCTTTACTCAGCTATCATTGGACAGCGACCTTAGTTAATTATCGTTTACTAGCGACCTTGAACAGCCTTTCCCAGCCATCATTTACTAGCTGTCTTACATACACATCATTTCCTCTGTGCCGTCTTGACACATGGGCCCACCCGGGTTTTTGCCCGGAGAACTCTAGTGCAGAGGGGGGACCTCAAAATACTGAGATCTGGATAAGAATTTTTAGATCAAATTTGTAGGCAGTTATTTCTAGTCAGATAGGGTGGGCCTCAGAAATATAAATTTCTCGGGGGGGGGGCATGATGCTCTCAAGATGGCTTTGCATTTTCTAAGGGGCTTTCTCAGCTATTGTTTACTTATTATCTTACATAGCCATTGTTTTGCAGCTGCCTTACTCAGCCATCGTTTACTAGCCATCTCACACACCCATCGTTTCCCTGCTGTCTTACTTAGCCATTGTTTACCAAAGGTATATATATTAAAAAGTAATCATTTGACAAAATTTCTGTTCAGCAACCCCCCCCCCCCTCCTCTTTTAAAAGAAAGAACATGAAGCAGAAACAAATTCAGAAAAAGGTAGTTAATATTTATTGCATGTTAAATAACAATGTACTCTTCTGTTATAACCATACTACTTGGCGCCTTTTTTTGTCTTGGTGAATTTTCTTTGAATTTATGCCTCCTTTGTAGTGCTAAATATTTAAATACATACACTAAAGAAATATGAGACACCAAAGAAAATATATTTTATTTAGTGTAAAGTGCCTATTTTTTTTAAACAAGGTGTGTGGAAAGAAACAAGCCAAAATGTGCCAATTTGGTGTTCAAAGTGGGAACTCTTCCATTGTAACCATATCATTTTTGGCATGGAATTGACACATTTTGGCTTGTTTCATTCCACATGCCTTGTTTAAAAAAAATTATGGATATTGCACAAAAGAAATATAAAGCATTAAACAAAAGACAAATATTCAAAAAGCATCAAGTCTTCTTATGGTTATAGCAGAAGAGTACCATTTCATTTTGATCCTCTTTCGTTATAACCATATCACATTTTTGACACCAAATTGATGCATTTTGGCTTGTTTCATTCCATGTCTTGTTTAAAAAAAAATTATGGACATTACATTAAAGAAAATATAGTATCTTTATAGTGTATATATTTCTTTATTGTGTGTTAAATATATTTTACACTAAACAGGAGGCATAAATTCAAAGAAAATTCACCAAGACAAAAAAGGCGCCAAGTGGTATGGTTACAACAAAAGAGTACCCAAAACTTTTTATCGGTTCTTGAAAATAAAAATGACATGATGCTGGTCTTACATTAAAAAAATCATTTCCTGATCGAAATTCTCAAATGAAAGTTAATGAAATAATATTTATTTGGTATATAATAACGATATACATCTGGTAATTTTGCACGTGTAGGTCTTCATTGCAACTTGGTCTTCATTATGTCATGGCTGAGTGAAATAGCCGGAAAAGCTGAAGATCTCTTGAATAAAGTTGACAAAACAACGGCTGTTGTGTTGCAAAACAAGCAGTCGAGCAGTTCTCCTTCCCATACGGTTAGTTTCAATCAAGCACCAACTTACTCCACAGATACCAGAGCTCTTAGAAATTCCAAAGGCTATGGTTTGTCTACTTCATTCTCACACGTGCCTTCTTCAAGACAGACCAGCACTGAGAGAACAGCTTGGAAAAACACTAGTTATACAAGTTCAAAGAAAGGACCAGTGAGTGATGATGAAAAACTGCTAGAATATCTGAATAGCAGCGAACCAGTGTTACCAGAGCTTAGGAAGAAAAGCTCAAAGAAGAGAAATCCAGCCATGAGTGATTCTCCTTCATCCACTGAGAGCAATGAACGCATACAGCCTTCACTTTCCACTATTGGTACTAATCAAACTTCTAATAGTAGTGATGATAGTCATTCTGAAAGCTCTTTAGCAGGTTTGTTAATTTTTTTTTATTGGGAAAAAATTCATAATCAAAGTTAACATTGTTTTTACTCATATTTCTAATTATAAATATATAAATATCAGTTGTATCATAGGCGGAGATAGACTTGGAAGTCTGGAGGGGGGGGGGTGTATGATGATGAGGATGTCAATTCATATATATACATTGATCTGTAATAAATATACATTAAATCTGTCTACTCCACTTTTGACGCTGGGGGTGGGGGGGGGGTCAAATCTCATCTCCACGCCTATGACTTGTATGCAATTTACACTATATACAATTGGGCCTGATTGGGATGATATTGGAAAGTATTTCACAGTAACTGAACTTTTTATGAACTGACAAAACAACGATTGGACATGTTCTACAATATGTAATATTTTTTAAATTTGTATCAAGTGAGTTTGACTTAACAAGATTTGACTGTATTAAAACTTATAAGATTCCAAGGGGGACGTATAAGATATCCGATATTAAAGGTTCCTAGATGGACATGTGTTAAACACTTCTTGTACTTGTAAAATTAGGATTGTCTCTATTTGACTAATCAGCGATAAATCTGGTAAACTTGTGCTAACCTAACCGCACGTCAGAAAAGAAAAAAAAAGGAAAGAAAAAAATATATGTATGAAAGGAAAAATAAAATAGATAACGTAGATAAGAGTTTTTTTTAAGTGTCCTCTTTTCACCCATACATGTATAGTAGAAAGATACATTATATATATGTGAAAAAAAAACCATTAACCATTAGTATATGGATAAAGGAGGGAAATAAATTGCAACTTCCGTAGAGATAGGGTTACTATAAAGCTTTGTGATAGTGAAGAGAGAGAGAGAGAGGAAAGAACACTCACAGAGAACTTATGTGAATTTATTCCATTGGTGTTTGGGTGTAATATTACGCCCGTGATGATAATGAGGTTAATCGGGCTCAAGTGACAGTAATTCTGATGATGATTGGAATGAAAATTCAGCTCACTGCACAGCTTTTTTATGTTAGCATGTATATCCATATCAACAAGTATGTTTCTTCACTGAATCTGCATTTGTTAGTCGAGGCAGAAAAATCACAAAAAAATCGATTAGTCGAGGCATTTGCTAGCCAAGGTTTCACTGTATATATAGGTTTGGCAACCCAAAAGAAAAGCATTCGTAAGAAAAGGATTGTTTAAAAGTCTGAAAGGATTTCTTTTATTGAAAAATGGAATAGAATTTCTTTACTTTTTTAAAAATTTCTCTGTGGCACTCCCGTTACCATGGCATGCTGCTGATAGGCCGCCACTGAGTCAAAACATGGGCACTAAACATTTTGGTAGGGGGGGGGGCAAAGGTTGGTAGTTTGCAAAACACATAGGATTCCAAAATGCAGAGAGCACGCAAGCTTCAAATCAGTCAATTCAGTTGATTCTCGTTTGGTTCTTGTGTCCAGATATTTAGGAATTTTTCCAGAATCTGTGACTCGAATTTTCTAGCATGCCAGAAAATGCAGGCATTCCACACACACTGTTCTTCATCGCTGTTTTCTGGTGTGCCAGTTAATGTGGGGAAATACTGTAATTCAAACCCATCTTGGCACTCATTCATGAGGAAATAGTAAGAGTTTTTGGTTATTACTGAAAATTATTCATACAATTATGTTTTGTTTGTTTATTTCGATTAAACTGTAAGCAGTTCTTATAATGTTTTTTTAATGTATTTATTTATTAAAGGGGATCCTAATCGAGAGGTTGTGGTGCAAGAACAGTCAGAAAGTTATGGGAATTCAGATGAAATCACTGAAGATGGGGTTCAGACCCAAAGTAACAGCAGCAGGCAAACAGAGGGAGATTTTCAGAAACAAGAAAATATTACGAAGATACCAATCGGCCCAAGTAAATTATAAAAAAATGGATTGTAATATTATTGCTTATTAGGAAATTTCAGATTAGTTTTCAGGAATGAAACCTCTAGCTGCAGAATGTCAGATAATGCTCACTCGCTTTGGAAAAATAATGCATGATTATATGAATAGAGTTTGATTCACTGATTAGCTTGGTAGGAAAAAAAAAATTGAATCTGGTTTGATCATGTTCTCATATGCAGTTAAACAGGAGAGAAAAAAGTGGCCAGGAATTTTGAAAATGTGTTTTATTCCGATTTCTTTTCTTTTTTTTTCATTGGCAAGTAGTTTGTCAGTCAGATCATTCTATTCTTTGAATAGGAATAAAGACCAGCATGAATGAGACTGAGTATCGGAGTCATTCTTTCTCCCAGGAGGATAGAGATATCCGAGACCTTACAGAAAAGGAAGCAGATCTTTTTGCAGCTTTGGATGCCAAAGATTCACAGCTTGCAGTTCTTAAGGTACGCCTTGAAGAGGCAGATCAGGAAATAATAAATAAAACAGCCATATTGGAAGAACTGAGGACAGAAAATATAAGGTAAGTCGTCATTTCATGCGTTCAGCTAATGAATTGGGTAAGGATATTAAAATTATTTCAGTTGTCTAAAAGAAGTGGGGGAAAATTAAAAGTTTGAATAAACTGCATTGATGTATTGTATTGGACCCATGGGCCTGAGCCTCCCTCTTCAATTTTTACTGCCATCTCCATGACACCTACTAGGTGTCAAAAGGAGAATATTGGGTTTGAGCCCCCACTTCTAATATTTGTAATAACTTTATGCCGATTTTATGCCGACTCTGATACTCTTAACTTTATGCTGAAGTATTTACCGATTGTTTTAAAACATTTAAATTGCATAGAACATAATGGGAAAACATTCATATAGTGACTTTCATATTTATATATCTTATTGTGAGTAACCCTAATTATAGTTTGTATGGACTATTTTCTGTATTATTGCAGGCTTTTGAAAGATTTTAATGATGGAATTTCTAGTCATTCCATGGCAATAGAAAAATTTAGAAGCCTTTTAGCTGACACTGAAGCAAAACTGAACAAAACTGAGGAAGAATATCGACTTGCTCAGGTCAGAATCTCATGCGTTTGTATGTAAAAGCATGTTACCTCTTTACCTGTTACATCAAGTTTTCATTTAGCAATCAACAGTAGTTCTAGTTACATTCTATACCAATGTGATTATATAAACAGGTTAATCAAGAAAGATATTATTCAGGTCCTACCAGAGGCGAATTACTTTTTTCATCTATTAAAAGAATCTCTATATACACTGTTTCAAAAAGTCTGTGTCCTCTTTGGAGTTTAGACATTTTCTCAAGTTTCTAGAAAAATACTGAACAAATTGTTTTGAAATTTTGGTCACGTGAACTTTAAGCTTGTACTCACAATTTTCAGTGAAAATTTAGTCATGATGCATTTAGGGGAACAACAAAAAAAATAGAATAAGAAAAAAGGTTTTTGATCAACCCCATATGATAAAAAAGCTACAAATGATGTGTAACTTTTGCAAAATATTGTGCTAGCTTTGTGCAATACTGCAATACTTGTGTGCATTTTCATGGGAATAGCATGTATATGCCACCTAATGGTGACATATACATGCATATAATATGACAGGAATAGCTTCTGACTGCGCAGGTCTGGGTTCAAATCCCGGTTCGGCCATGAATGTCTACTAACACTAATAAATTCCCTGGGCAGATTTTACAGATGTCTTGGGAATACGTAAGGATCACGTTGTAGTTATTCATGAAGGTGTAAAAATGTTTTCCATAAAAATTGCATTTTCATCACATGTTTTTTGCTTATGACATGCAGAGTTGCCAACCAGTTTTTATGAAATTTACAGAGAAATTGGCATTACACATGAGATACCCTGTGTAGGAATTTAGAATGTCGCAATTAATTATTCAATGAGATATGAGCATTTTTAGTAAATGATTTTTAATTGTTCATGCACAGAAAATATCAATTTAATTTTTTCATAATTTAATTGCCAGATATATAATGCTACTTATATAAAAATTCCAGTTGAATGTTGTGAAATTTCAGAAAGATATGAGCGATATCATGAGCTGTAATTTATGTCACTGCTGTCATTTGATTATTTTGTTCAGCTTCTTCATTTTAACATCCTACATGTGTGTTATGTTCAAATATTTCTCTTATGTAGCAACAAACAAATGTCTTTGCTCATTTGCATAAAGCTGTAGGCTTATTTCTGAAATAATCAAATAACAAAATAAAATACCAATTCGTGGAAAATCTCTTACCATCCAGGTACTCTCAGCCAGTAACTTAAATTACAGCTCACGATATCGCACATATCTTTCTGAACTTTTGACATTCAACTGGAATTTTATATAAGTTGCATTACATATCTGGCAACCAAATTATAAAAAAAATTAAATTGACATTTTCTGTGCATGCAAGATGAAGAATTATTTACTAAAAGTTCTCATATCTCATTTAATAATAAATCATCACATTCTAAATTACTGCACAAGATTTCTCATGTGTAGTGCCAAGAAAACATTTATATCTTCCTGAATATACATGCTATTCTCACGAAAATGCACACAAGTATTGCACAAAGCTTGTATAGTATTTTGTAAAAGTTACAAATCATTTGCAGGGTTGATATATTATAGTACTTTTATAAAAATTTGAGAAAATGTCTGAACTTCCAAAAAGGACAAAGACTTGTGGAAACGTATATTCATCCTTGATTCACATTTTTATCATCTAAGTCCTATATTGAATATAAAATTGTAGTAAGCTGCGTATGGATATAAAAATAACAAAGTTGTATGTGGGTCTTCGTGTTAATAGCCCCCATCAGTATCCCTATGTGTGGCTACAGTTTGCAGATACTGAAAGAAAGGGAAAATGTGTAATCTCTAATGAAGTTCAGTATTTGTGAAAATCTGTGTATTTGATGCTTTATTAAAATACAAAAAATTAAGTGTTTATTTTAATCCTTTTGGTGCATGGTAATGTTTCACAAATTCTAAAATTTGTATTATTTGCAATTACAGAACGAACATCTGGTACAAATCAGTAAATCAGAAGACGAGAAAAGACAACTTGCTGAAAGTATCACAAATATGCAAAAGAAGATAAATGAACTGAGTGGTTTGTATATTTATAGTAACATACAGGGTGCATAGGAAAGTAAATCAAGGATAATTGAAATTATCCTGGAAAATAAATCAAGAACCGTTGATCCTAGAAGCATACTTTCAATTAGGGAAAAAAATATCCAAATAATGTGTAGGCCTCAGATATGTCATTCATATTGCAAGGGGTTGTATAGTTATAAAATAAAAAAAATTCACTTTTTATATGGTCACCCTGTTCTAAAAAAAACCCAATCAGAGAAAGTTGTTTCCCTGTCTCATGAGCCCAACAAAAAAATATTCCATCTTTTTAAGCATATTTACTTGGATATTTGAGTTTGAAAATCACTGATTTATTGCAATTTTTTTGATACTTAACAATTGGAAGTATGCTTCTAGGATCAACGGTTCGCGAGTTATTCCAGGATAAAAGGATTTTTCTATGCAACCCTACATATAGGTTTTTTTAGATCTTTTTCCATATCAATAATCCCCCCAACTTCCACTAAGCCTCATAAGAATACAACTTGATCAATCGCAAACCATATAATCATCATTGTTATTCCCCTTTTTATTCATGAATTTTAATGGAAAATACTAATTATGAAATGAATTATAATGGAATCATAAAATGAATTTTTTTAATAGTATGAAAGCTTGATGATTGGTTGGAATTTATAATTTTGATTATTTATATTGTCAACATATTTGGAACTGCAGTGAAACCTTGCTATAATGATACTATATATAAATCTCTCTACAACGATATTTTTTCAAGTCTTGTTTATAAAAGTATATATTTTCTAGTGCTAAACTGCTGTGCTGTCTCTTGATATAATAATTCCCTCTACAAAAATATTTATTTCTCGTCGGCAGAGTATCATTATACAGATATTATCATTATTCAAATTTAATATTTCTTCCCTTCTTCAAGTCACTGAAATTGAAAAATGGTGTTTGATGCTGGTGACTGATTGGAACCAGTCATCAAACTGTTCACAAAGTTAAAGATTAATTTTGTCGTCGTTCGTACAAAATGTCATCCGTCAAAATTATTTTTTTAGTAGCCCCTAAAAGCTTCTTCCCATGTGTTTCCCATTCCTGTAAAAATGTTAATCATAAACCTGTGAAAACAGTTGAGCAACAGGAGTCTGTCGCTGGAATTACCCTGATGCCGAGATCTCTTAAAGCCCAGCTTTGTGGCAATAGCTGTCTACTGGTCAGAAACATGACATTTTTTACAGAACACCGAAACATGTGTTAAAAAGTTTTTAGGATTCATGAAGTAATAGCAACTCCCCTCTTTGACATTATAACATTGTTCCCATGATGTTTATTTCAGATCGGGTTGATCTGCTTGAATTTTGTCTTTACGCATTAGGAAATTTGGTTGCTAAGCTGAGTTATTAATTGGCTGAGAAAATTCATTTCTGTACTCATTTCATTCATTTCTGTACTCATTTCATTCATTTCTGTCATTATTCACTATCACACAAAGATTGCAAATATTTTGTTTCTGTGAAAACTGCAATGTCCATAAACTGTTGGAAAAATCTTATTTACATGACTGAAAAACCTGAAGTCACTGTGCTTTCTTAATTTAATCGAATATAGTTTTTTACAATACCATGACCTTCATTTTTGAATAGCCTATACAATTGTCATTCAAAATCTTGCCAGGTTCCTTCAGATTTCTGGCATGAATTTCAGAGCATATTTTTAAATTTACTATGTTGGTGCATCACTGTTTTCTTTCCTCAGGTGAACTTAAAATTCTGCACAGGTTTTAATGTTGGTGAACATTAACATTTCATTTACTGTTAGGATTGTAGCTACTCATTTTCTATTAGACGTACACAGTGTATATAAGTATTCAACATTCAGCATTTTGGAAAATCCAGCACTCCTCTGGTTGCCAGATTTTTGAGTGTCAACTGTAGTTAATTTTTTCTGTCTGAATGGATAGTTGAGATAAATTCACTGTTGAGTATTTTCTGCTCTCATATGGCAAGCATGTATTTTTAGTATCTGTTTCAAAACTAACATTTTGACATTAATACCCTTAAAAAATGAAAAAATCTGACTAATTAATTTTTATTTGTAAAAAAAAAAAAAAGATAATTAAATAGAACCTGGAAAAGTAGGTCAGGGCTTGACAAATTACAAAAAGATCTAGTCACCAGAACAATTTTTTAGGCGCCAAAAATTTTTTTCCACAAAAAAATCAGGTGAAAATAGTAATTCTTTCGACTTTTCTAGGGCATATTTACAGTCTTCATTATTGATATAAATTCCAAAAATTTTGTATTGTCCTCAGATTTCAATTTAGTAACCACACATATAAAGTTTTAGGTGTCAGTACTAATTTCTTAGTTGCCATGATGCATGGATGGAGATATGGGGGGGGGGGGCAACCCATCTATATAATGCATATGCATATATCTGAATTGACATCATCTGCCCCCCCCCCAGACTTTTAAGTCTATCTCCGCCTATGCCATGGTGATTTGGCACCTGGGATTTGTTCAGTCCAAAGGTAAACTTTGCCTAACAATACTCAGAAAATCACCAATGAATAAGGCAACACTCCTAATGCATTTTGACATACTATGCATGTCGTTTTCAGAGGATAAAAAATATCAAGCTGACTGAGGATCCCACTTGCATTGATTACAAAATCTTAATTCGCTGTTGTTCATTGGAAAGAAAAATATACCTTTGTCTAAGTCAAACGTCCTGACCAGAATGAAACTGAGCACCTGCGTGTAAGTCTTCTGTAACACCCCTGATTGGCTGCTTGTGAAATGAAGCTTGCGATTGGTCTATTTGAATTTTTTTACAACTCCTGCTTGTAATGAACTTGAGCGGGGGCAGCTTAAGCGAGGGTGCAAAGGGAGTGGTGCACCTGGGCGGCAGGTTGTAAGAGGTAGCGGCAGCCTAAGCTTTTGTTCAGATACACAATTTTTTAAAAATCTGGAATAATGAAAATTAAAAGACACCATGCAATGTCTCTCTATTGAGCCATACTTTGACAACGGAAATGTTGAGAAAACTTGGAGGAACAGACAGGACCTGGGGCTGTAATACCAGAAACAAGAATGGAATGGACTCTATCACTTGCGACCAAAAAGTCAGCATTTTGATTTGGTCAAGGCCCCCACATCTTGCAGCAGGGCTCCCCAGGCTGAGATCTTTGGGACACACCCCCATCCCCAGGCCAGATTTTTCACGGGGTTTTTTATAGTAAATTTATAGTGTGAAAAAAAACAATGATGAGAATCATCCCGGACTACAGCCCCACACAGTGATTTTTCTGGATGGTCAAATAAAGAATTTAGGTTCTCACTTGTCCGGGGTGTGAAGCACCTGAAACCCCCACACACACTCCTAATTTCTGCCTTAAGAAGCTTGGAGTAAGTATTTTGGCAGGGCCATAGCACGCCCTCTCGGGCTCTGGGGTAGGCATCTTCTTGTCCCTTGAAAAGATTACATAAAATAAGTGTAAAGTTTTTTTGTAATGCCCCCCATTCGTTTATGGGCCCCGGTTACCCCAGCATAGTCGTGGGCCTGTATATTTTGGCGCTAATAAGGTTCAAGGGTACTTAAAAAAATTAGAATAATTAAAAAATTCATCCTAAAAGGAAGAAAAATATGATGGTTCATCAACAGGAGCTGAATGTGGAGAAATTATCTAGCATAATTAAGAACAGTAAAATAATTCTGGACTAAAAAAGCAGGACATATGGTCAAATACGTTTTCAGTTAAATATTGTGTGCAGCTTCGGACGGGTAGAAAATTAGGTTTATCCCAGAGTCCCCCTTTGCTAAAGTCCTTTGAGTGTTCCACCAAGGATGCTTTTAGGGGTGGCACTTGAGGTGTTGCTCCCGGGTGCAGGGCCGTAACTGGGATTTTTGCCACCCAGGGCAAACATTATTTTGCCGCCCCTACACCTTTAAAATTATAATTTTACAGCGGTGTTCTTTGTTCCCACCTAAAACTGCCACCCCATAAATTTTGCCACCCGGGTCGGTTGCCCCCCCCCCCCAGTTAGGGCCCTGCATGGGTGGCAGGTGAGCTAGAGCAGCCCCTGAACTTAAGCCATGGTGCTGCAATGGATGGTGTTGATTTATTGTTGTTTACTACCAATCAGGTCTGACGTTACAGAAGACTTACACGCAGGCGCTCGGCTTTATTCTGGTCACGACGTTTGACTTGATAGAAATTTTTTCCCCCACTGAGCAACCAAGAGCTACGATTTTGTAATCAATCCAAGTGGGATCCTTGGTCAGTGTGATATTTTTTACCCTCTGAAGCCGACACTCATAGCATGTCGAAATGCATTGGGGGTTTTATATTTTCTTTGCAGTTGCCTTATTCGTTGGTTATTTTCCGAGTAAACACAACCTATTCAATGCAGGCTCTGCCACATGATTAGGAAAATTGAGCCATTCATCAATCAAATTAGGGCGAAAGATGATTTGTATAAGATATGACATACATTTATTGATGTTTCTGTAAATAAAAAATATCATAATATTTTTTTAAATCTTTGTTTCAGATCGTAATAGGGAATCATCATTTCATTTGAACTCGGTCAATCGTAATCTGGAGAGCCTTCAGCAAGAGTACGCTGACTATAAACAGCGAGCTCAAAGAATACTTCAGGTGACTGGCTTTGTTTTCTTACTATCAAGTGAATAATGTTTGACTGCTATTTGAAACCTAGATTTTGTTGAAATGTATGTGCGGTCAAAGTTTGCAATGATGACCATGCGTTATAGTGAGTGTTCCGTTACAATGACTACTACTTTACCACACACCAACTACGGTCATATCACCATACTGCAACTTCATATCGATGAAGTTGGGTAGAAAATGGTTGTTGCTTCAGGCTCAGTGAGTAAAGAACTTGTTTTCCTTTGAGTCTGTAGACCCTGACGGTAACCTTCACTGCGGAAGACAGGCCTTCTTACCTCTGCACTAGGAACGATGGAGAGGTCATTGTAGCAAGTGTCAACTGTATTTATATGTGTCTATTTAAATTTTTGTAACTAATTAGATTGGTATTAAATATGTAATTTAATTGTAAATTCTAATTGGTATAGTATTATCGTAATTGACAGGGGACAAATAAATTATGTTATTAGTACAAAATACAGCAATTAGTACAAATTATAATTAGGTTTTTTGATTCTATTATTGTTAGATTTTTTGCTAATTGATGGTATATTTTCAACATATTTAGCTGGAATCACATTTACAGTCAATTTTTTCTTATTTAAATAACCTTTTGAATATTCATGTGTATTATGAGGAAGTAAAAATATTTCATTTTAATCTCAATCCAATAATTGAATATGGGTGTTTTAATAGCCTTGAACCCAATAAATATGAATGTCAATCTTTTATATTTTTCTCTATATTCACATTTAACCTGGCACATTTATCTAGAAAATTAATTCTTTGTTTTCAGACAAAGGAGAAACTCATAACTAGCTTGAAAGAAGGGCATTACTCGGCTTCTGACAGCATTTCAAGCTCCGAACCAAGTTATGCTGTCCTAAGTGCTGAAACAGAAGGTATCAAGCAAGAGAGAGATTTGCTTCGCGAAGAGCTCAGAAAAGCTATGGATTCCATCGAAATGCACCGCAATGAAATTCATGAACTGGAAAAGATGGCCCAGAATGATACAGATGCTGCTCGTGAACACTGTAGAAATCTCGAAGAACAACTTCATCAGGAACGAATGCTTAAGGAAGAAGTTCAGCACCTGAACAATCAGTTTAAAGAAGTATGATATTCTGTTTGAAAACTTCCATTTCTGCAATTAAAAAATTAAATCCTCCACTTTCTAACATCCGAGATGAAGGGGAGGAAAAACAATATCACCCTAGCAAATATTTTTCACTGGCAGCTGTTTTGACACCTCGAGGGTAAAGAAAAGCTCTTCTGTACCCAACAGAAAATGAGTGAGCGCCTGTCAAGTAGCAAGTTGTTTAATTCAATACTTTATTTTCATTTTTGGTGTCAATTATTGCCGTCTCTTGTTAACCCTCATGCTAGCGGAATAGTTGGAGAAAAGCTGCTCTCAAAATGATTGCATGAAAAAAAAATCATTTTTTTCAGTTGTTTTTTTGTGAAAGATGGATGGCAAGCAAACTCTCATATATTGCAGTGAAACCTATCTAAGACAGACACAGTATGAGAAAGAAACCTATCCTCGACGGAATCAAAAAATAGTCCCTTCATTCATTTATGCTTCTATGTGCACCTTATAAAACGGAAACCTGTCTGAAATTGAATATTATTTCAGTCTCTTGATGTTTTTTATAGGTTTCACTGTGTAATACAAGTGAAAAAATGGTGTGATACTAACAGAGTATCTGGGCTCAAACCTACAATCACAGACAAAATAGTGCTGGGTGGCAGGCAGGCACTTTACCCCTACTCAATAATATACATGCATCCTATAAAAGGCAAGCAACTCTGTTAGAATGTAGAGAAATAAAAAAAAATAAAAAAAATAGAATATATATGTGCTATCACTATCTGTACATCATTTAAAAAAAATCCAGATCATCTGAGGATGATTGAGCACACTAATATACTGATCATCCCTGGATGATGCCAGCATGCTGAGGGTTAATAATGTCATATGATTAATTACACCATTGGTACAGAAGCTCTTTTATATTGCACCTTGAAAATGGCAGCTGCTTGACTTTGACACCATGAGTGTTAAAAAAATTGACATCGATCATTAAAAAAATTATTTGCTGGTGTTCGCTATATTTCCCCCCTCATTTCGAGTCTGAAGCAAAGTTATAGATTTAAAGCATTAAAAACAAGTTTTGAAATTCATAACTTTATTTAGACTTGTATGAAATTTTCATCAAGAGAGAGTTTGTGAATCTGCAAATGTTTGGATTTTTAATACATAATTACTTTGTTAATGATGATTTGATTTTATTGCTATCACCACTCGAGTTAAAATTCATTTCATACCAACGGAAATAATTCTTTGTAACTTCACACTTTCTATATTTGTTTGATTTTGAATTTTGTAGGAGATCAAATTTTTGCAAGAAGAAATTGTTCGTACGAAAACTAGCTTGAACAACAGAATTGAAGATCGGGATATGGAAATTGAAAAGCTGCGAAAACAGGTACGAACTCTAAATTTTAAATCTTTTTCCTTCGAAATTTTTACAATTTTTTTGTGATATTGATGTTAGGAATACTTGTTTGTTATAAAAACTTAAACTTGAGGAAATTCGCAGTTCATTTCTCCAAAATCGCACAAAGCGAGAGATACCTGTAATCAAAAGATTTGACTATCAGCTTGTCTTTAGGCCAATATTACACTACAAAAGTTTTATTTTATAAAACTTAAAAAAATGCAACCTGTTGATTGGTTACATTTGAGCGAATGTAACCGCAGAGTCATCGCATCCTCAAGCTCACTTTCGAAGATGGTACACTAGATCAAGATATACAGAAAACTAGGGATCAGGTAGAGATGCTGATTTTTATGAAGAAAAGTTAATTTTTCCCTCTACATTCATGCCCACTTGTATGCTGGATGAGTGCACTACCCCTGTGCTATAGAAGCAGATAGAATATTCATTCCTTGGAGTGCATTTTTCCAGCATATGAGAGGCAGTGGATTCAAGACCCTTTAGAGACAAAGATGAACTTTTCTTTCTTACAAAGCATCTCTACATAATAGCCAGTTTTTTTGTATACAGTGAAATCTCTCGCTACTATAATATTCAATAGAATATGTCCCTCTACAGTGATATTTTTCTTGGTCCGCAGAGTTTTGTATCAAGGTTTCACTGCATCTTATAGGGCCTTCACAACAGAGAGCTTAAGTTGGAAACGCTTGGGGAAGGGGGATCATCCCCCAAATGTGAATGTGGCAAGACGGGCTATTGGAAGGGGGGCAAGCTCCATAGGGCCGTGACCATAGGGATAGTGATTGTCTTTCTTTTGATTCACACAAGAAATAAGTGGTATTGCAGTCATGATGCGATATGATTTATGCCTTGCTTGACTTGAATCAATATAAAGATAATCACTATGGTCAGAGCTGTGGCTGCTCCAGACGGACATACCCCCCCCCCCATCTTGTCACATTTACTGCATTATAATTTATATAATAATATAGACAAAATAATATAAACATGATATACATAATATATATAATTTATATAAATTATATTTATTAAAAACGATTTGTAACTCTTTTCAGTGACATCACAGTTTGGCCAATACGTACACTTTTCTGATAGGCCGTTTCTGAATCGAAGTTAACGGGAGGTGTGCATTAACAGGGAGTGGCTAATAGGGAAGGTTCCACTGTAACTGTTGTATCTAAGAGGTAATGACCAACCCTCTCGTCCTTCCTTGGTTGTAACCCTGATTTTTAACCTCAACCAGAATTGTAAATAAACTATTTCCCACTGGGCAAGATGAATTCACTGCTTCATGGGACTTACACTCTTTGGAGGCAGTCAAAGGTAGGAAAAATGGATGTACAGGTATTTTACTATGCACCCTGTATATGGTTTCTCAGTACCATGTTTAAAATCTTCTGGGGGGGGGGTAGAGTATACCTAGATGACTCAGAATCACATAGTAATGCATGGAACCAAATAGATGACTCGCTAGGCCTATTCCAAACTAAACCAAGAAGGAGCACTGCTCTGGTCTTTGCTATTGGGCAATATACTACTGTTTTACCCCCTTTCAGGGGTTGCGTGCTAGAATATACAGTACAAAGATGCCTTACCCCTGCTGAACCAGAAATGGTAGCAAGTTTATTCTTTGTTTGTAGAATGAATTTCAAAAATACATGGAGGCTCACAAAAATGCATACATATCCTGGGTGACCGAGTAAATTTTTGTTTCTAGTTTTATGGCCCTGATCACAATATATTGGGAGTTATACTTGTATTTTATTTTTTTAATTGTGTCTAATTCTTGGTAAGATCAAGTGTCTTTACTTGTTTTTTTACGTGTATTTTATTTTTTACTATTTCTTGGTAAAATCAAGTATCTGTCTTATAAGAGTACCTTAACATGGTTGTTGCAAATCAAGTTTCTTCTGCAATTTTGTATTTTTTATCCTAAAAACTTGTGATCATAAGCAAACACGATTCCTCAGTCCCCCTTAGGGGTGTGCAACAAGTTTCGTCACACCTGGCCCTGCAATTATGCTAATGATAATTTCTTTCACAAAAATTCTCAATTTTTATATAGAAAGAAATAATTCTAAAATTCTGTCATTTTTATTTCATTCTGAATTTCCACTAATTTTGGAATTGTTTCCTTCATTTGGAATTTTCATCAGTTCTGAAATTATTTCTTTCATTTATTCTGAAGATTTTCATCAATTCTGGAATTATTTCTTTTATTTATTCCGAATTTTCATGGGAGCTCGAATTACCTCTATCAATTATTCTTCTTAATTTGGTTTCAATCATTAGTTCTCAGACAATTTCTTTCACCAAGTCCTAGTCTTAATTGGTTTTGGAATTATTTATTTCATTAATTTAAAATTTCCTTCAATTTTTATTTTTTTCGTCTATATTTTTGCACGGTTATTTTTCAGCATTTTCCTAAAAATTTTGTAATGATGTATTAATTTTCGTATGTAGATTTCTCTCTCTCACTGAATATATAAAATCGGGGGTCGGGACTAACAGACCTGAAATTATTGGGATGCCTCTGGCCCCACATCATCTGGTAAAGGCAGCCTTGCACTTTCTTAAACATTGTGGGAGAGGGGGGTAAATCATTGAGGGTGTGTTTTTTATACATACTTTAAACTATATTAGTAAGTTTTGCTTTGTCTTGATAAGCAAAGAATAATGGGTCATCTGAAGAGGAAAACATTTTTCAATTAACAGAAAACAATGACAATTTGGACAGAATTTGATAAAAATGTGGGACATACCAAAAAACTTCTATTGAGCAATTTTTCATACATTCCAAGTTTATTCTCAAGGTTTTTTTTTTCAATTGTCAGAGGTACATTGCAATAGCAACCTCAAAGTAAGTAGCTTTTAAAACTCGCAGTTTCAAATAGTGTTTATGCTCCTGATCAATTTGACCTCAATTTTATGATTTTTAACAAATAATATCACTTTCTTTCAATTCGTTAAATCAGAGTTTGACTATTTTTTCCTCTCAATTGTCCTAGGACTGTGGTGGGTTGGTTGATCTTTTCACAAATATAGGCCTGATCACACTCACATATATTCTTACTAACATGGCAGACAAAAAAAAAGGATCTATTGACTGTTTATTTAAAACAACTCTTTTGATGGATTGTAGATTTTGTATAAATGATGCAGAAATTAAAAATTAATTTGCTCATTTCACATAGTTGATGGCCAAGTCTTTGAGCACAGTCAGTCAAGATGAACTGGAATCTCGTCTTCATGCTCTTACAGAAAACCTCATCCAGAAGCAGACAATAGTTGAAGCTTTGAGCACCGAAAAAAACTCGCTCATTCTGCAGCTTGAAAGAGTTGAGGTAAAAATATTCTTTTTCATCTTTGAATAGGAAAAAAATCCATTAAAAATTAATATCTGTAATTGGTCACAAATAAAATCAAATTATTTTCCAACATTTATGTGGCAGAACTGTTTTATTATGAGATTTCAAACTACCCACATGTTTTTCAGCTTTTACCTTTGAATCCTGTAAAGGGTGTCATCAGCAGAGCCGCAAGTTAAAACGAAATGTCTATCTTGCATGTCATAATGGTGCAGAGTGGATAACCAAACTTAGTGTCAGCACCACCAAACACAGGGCCCAGTGCAAGAATATTTTTGGGTCCCTTTTGTAGAAAGAATAATTTTAGTTGATTTGTAATACAATTTTTCATATTTGTGACATTTTCATGGTTGTGGCACAGCCAACCTTTGCTTTATGATACAAAATTATTTTTCAATACAGGAGCATTTTCTATTATAGCGAGAACCTGGTGTATTCAGCACAATAATTATTTAATCCCTGCCCTCCTTCTTCCCAATATTTTTAAACCCTCCCAATATTTACAATGACTGATGACATGCTAGCATTGTTAATTGTTCATAATATAAAAAATGTAAAGACTTCCCCTGTACATTCACATGCTGTGGTGGTCGAGTGGTTATAGTGACGGACTCGCGATGCGAGGATCCGGATTCGAACCCCACAGTGGTGGTCGGCTGAAGTTGGTTTTCTGTGGTTCCCAACTTCAAGGCGCAAATGCGAGCCGATCTCCCCGTTAAAAAGTCTCGCCACAGAGAGCAGCAGTCCTACAACGATAAATCATTCAATCATAACACTTCACTCATAGTTAGAAAAACTAGTGGCAGATGGCAGCACTACACATAACAAGCATTACAGAGAAACAACAAAAACTTCACGTCAGGTTTCACTACACGTACACGCACATTCCCGCATGTACCGATTCATTGGGGGGGGGGGTTCCGCGGGGGGGGGGGGGTGGAGTGCATGTGTGGTGTAGTAGTAGTAGGTAGGGCCTCCAAAAAATGGCTCGGGGATCCATGATGTTCTTAAGTCAGCCACCTCATTGGGCAATTTGCCTGTTGTGGCGTTGTATTTGTGTATTTGTATACTCATCGTTCTGTTTTTAATTTTTAAAAATATGTTAAAATTGGTAGATTCTTTTTGAATCTCCCCCACACTAAAAATATTAACTTGATCTATTGATTATTTTACGTGTAATATTTGGTAAAAATTATACTATTTGATATATGTAAAATGATAAGTAGCTGTTCAGCTGCATTGATGCATCTTTTAGTTTTAATATTTTTTATGTTGCGAAAAATAAATTTCTTATTCGGAAGTTTTCATTTTGAAGAACCTGTTACGACCCACAGCACTACACCAAACCTTTTGAAATAGCAGTTCATTATTATTATTAAGGTGAATTATAATGTTGCTTTATACTCGTGGCTGGATTAACCCATATGAAGGCTCTAAGCGCACACAAGTGATTTTGGTGCCTTGTCCCCATCACTTTTAACTTTAACGCATGACACTGGACCTCATGACAATTTTCATGAATAAGCAGTTATTTTCAATTGTGGTAGGTGGGGGGGGGGGTGTGGTTCGGAAAAATAATTTCATTCCAGGCTTATGGTTGCATGGCTCAGTAGCCTCGAATGCTGGGAAGCATTTATGACAATTTTGTCTGGTTAAAGTTTTGTAGTGAGTAAGTATGCATGCAAGTATTTATAGTGAGGGCAGATCTCCGAAAAATTTGTTTTACCCGGGGGGGGGGGGGGTGCTATGATGCTGTTCAGATGGCTCTGGGCAACTTTATGAAAGTAGAGTAACATTTCAATCCAAAAACTCTTAGCATTGACACAAGTTCTTGTTTGCATTATCTTACTTTCCTGGCAAAGGTAGCACAAAGTAATTCAAGTTATGAGAGTGAATATTCAAGTACAATCTGTCTGTTTGGATAATGCACTTTTTTTAAAATAATAATTAAAAAAAATGTGTTAATGTCACATTTTCTACAACTACTTTTATTTTAGCAACAACTCAAAGAAGCCCAGGTTTATGGCATGCAGCATCACCATGCTGTGATCGGTGTGAACAGCACAGAATCAGGTAATGCAACCATTTTTTTGTGATGAACATGATCTTTCTACCCTCATATCCAGTGCCGTTATTTCAACTTTTTCCAGGGAGGGGGAGCAAAGAATGTATATACATGTATATACATTGTCACTTCTAGTGTAATTTCTAAAGCCGGTGGCATCACCCCCCCCCCCAAATGACACCTGCTCATACCAGAAAAGATTTCATAAAAAAAAGACAGGGCCAAATAATGGCATATGAAAAGCGTTTAAAAATAAGTATTATAATTACACAGATATCATTAGCTGCTGTTGTGACTCACATGTGCAATTATAAAAACGTTTAGTTTCTATAATTGCATTCTTAATTGGGATGCTGTATTTTAGAAACATATGACATCCATATTTGTTATGGGCATCTTTTTCTCAGCCGCCTCATTGGACATGTTGTCTTTTCTAGCCTTCTATTTGTATTTATATTTATTTGAGACAAACAGATCATGTGTGATGCTCATTAATATCTGATTAGGTCAGCGGTTCTCAACTTTTTAAACTGTGAAGTCCTTTCTACCACACAATTTCTATGGCGGAGCTCTGTATGCCAATTTTTAATTTGTTCGTCAAACTTACTGTTTTTATATTTTTCTTGAGCGGCTGCGGAACCCCTGGGAAGTGCATGTGGAGCCCTTGGGGCTCTGTGAAGCACAGAACTGCTGGATTAGGTTATATTCTGTATTTCTTCATTTTCACTATTTTAAAACCATTTAAATTAAATCAAAATATAACTGTTTTATGATAAGATCATGCACAATATACTATGAATTTTTAAAGAACCTAAGATTCAATTTATATATGAGGAAAATAATATTTATATCATCCCCCGCATGCCAGAAGCATGAATGTGCAAATTTTCCCTTTTTTTATCAGCTGGTTGAATACCTTATTTTGCTATGGGATTTTACTTTGCTGGTTTGATACCTTTAAGTTTTGGTTGAAACGTAAATGTGTATCCCCATCGAGAAACACATGTTACAAAACAACTTCCATAGGGTAATATGGATAGAGTAAAAATTCAAAGGTCATTGCCAAGGTTCTTTTTTTTTCAAGGACGTTGCATATTTGTGTTTCTGGCATGAGGGGGACGATATGTTATAGCCAGATTATGAAGTCCCATCTCTGCAAATCAGAGGGACCTCAAATGCTGGCCACTGACTTAAACATATACAATAGAGTCCCGAAAATCCGAGCCCAGTAAGTTCAATTTTCCAATTAATTTGAGGCCATTCAAGTATTACGTAAGCAGATTTTCAGCCATTTTTGACCCCCCCCCCTCCCCCCGTCAGCAGCTTAGAATATTTTTCATATTTTCAAAAAGGGGTGGTTGATGACATAAGCAACCTTCAAACCTCCCTCGTCATCAAAAGTCAGCAAATCCAAACCTTCCCCCCCCCCATGCTGACGTAATACTTGAATGACCCCTTTGTGCTGCCATCAGTCGTCCATTTTCTGAAGTAAAGATGGAAATGTTTGAATTTTCATGTTATGTCAGTAACGTGTAGTAGGTCTGCCTGCTCTCTGTGGAGAGACTTTTACAAATGGGAGACTCGCTTGTGTGCATTTGCATCTCAAAGCTGCAGAAAACCAATTGCAGCTGCCATCCTGTGCTGTCAATGGGATTCGAACTGGATCCTCAGGACGAGAGTCTAGCACGATGCCCACATGACTGACACAGCGGCATCAGGACTCTACTGCACATTACATGGTGCTTAATGTGATTACATTGACTGGGGTTTCTGATAGCAATAACAGATTGATACTGTATCCAAAAAAAAAAATCCAGAAGTAAATATGATTATATGTTCTGTTTGGTCTAATGGGTCATATAAAAATGGAAAAATTTTGCTTTTCTCATATATTTCTTATCTCCCTTCCCCCCCCCCCCCGGCTGCAAAATCTCCAATATTGTACCGTTTTTTCTCCCCTACACATTGTTCTGAGATGAGATATTTTTCCTTAAAACTGAATAAAATCCAGCATTTTTAAAATTATTATTCTGCATTGTGAGGGGTTGGAATAGAAATGTCTATATCGTAATTCCTTTTACACTTTAAAGTTATGAAATTTATATTAATTTCATATTTCTCCATTCAGATCGGAAACAAAAGGCCACTCTTTTCCTAGAAAATCCATTTGATAGCAACTTAACAAGGAATGTAAAGCGAGTTTATGGAAGCATCGATGCCTTGAGGTAAGTTCTCATTGCTTCTTTTTTAATTGGTGGGAAGCATGTTAAAATTTATTTGTCTAGTTTAAACAATATCATATTCACATCACACATAAACAGAATGTCCCATGTGTACCTGCATCACATTCGACATCAAGTACTTGCACAGAGAGGATGTCAAATGTGATACAGACACACAAATAGTCGCAGATCTAGAAGTTTCCAGGTTCACTGGTAAAAGTTATGAAATTTAGGAAAATTTACCAAGATGATTAGTGGTTAGAATATAGATAATCTATGATTTACCACATTTATCATAACATTTCTATCAAATCTAAAATTATGTAGAGGCTAAATGAATTGTGCCTTAGTGGTGCAGTGATAAGATGCTCATCTACCACCACCACGAAGGCTACCATCAGGTCTGCAGGTTAAATCTTGAAGAGTATAGATAATAAGTTATTTTTCTCTATCAAACCTGAGGCGACCATCCTTAGCAAATGTGGGACTCAGTGTGAAAATTAATGTGAGACTAGAAGCGTCAATAATTTTGTCTCCCTTTAGTCCTGATTTTAGGCATTCTGTGGAAGAGGGGCATTCAAATTCATACATCGAAAATAAGAGGAAATAATTGACAGAAATAATTCTCTCTCTAGCACCCATGAAAATTCAGAATAAATGGAAGAAATAATTCTAACATAAAATAAATGAAGGAAATAATTTCAGTATAAATGAAATAGTTCCAGCACACACACACACATAAATGAAAGGAATAATCATAGCACCTATGAGAATTCAGAGTGAATGAAAGAAATAACTTCAGCCCCCATAAAAATTCTGATGGATAATTCACAATTTTTAAAAGCAATAATTCCCAAGTTATTTCTTTCTAGATGAAAATGCAGAAAAAATTCCAGAATTATATTTTTTTCTAGATGTAGAATTCTGGAATCATTTCTCTCCAGATGAACAGGCAGGTTTTGAGAATGGATGAAAGAAATTATGACTGTAAGTGCGGAGCTTCCCCAAAAACACGGTCTTGGTGCGATCACACCTGTCGCACACTCCTAAGGACGGTTCTGCAATAGATGGTGCTTCATTTCTACAACCCAACTGTAGGTAGTAAATTGCTGTTTAGCAATATGACCAGAGTTGGTATGCTGTGGACTAGTGGCCATATGAATTGCGTGAAATGTTTCATGTATCTGAGGTTGAACACTGTTCTGAAACTCATCTACTGCTGTATATTGATTTATAAAGCTACCAAATCAGCTCAAACTTTTCAGAGAAGTCAATATTTTTGTTCTAGTTCTATTTCGTGTGGGTTGTTTTTGTTCACAGCTTATGTTTCATGTAAAAACTAAAATTTATGTTTTCTTTCACCCATGTAGCATTCGCTTGGGAGTATTCTTCCGTAGATATCCTGTTGCAAGATTATTTGTATTCATATACATGGTGAGTTTGGTGCTTATGTCTTCAAAGTTGGATCAAATGTGCATAAAGATTATATGTATATATAGGCATATTAGCTTTTTATAGTATTCCTATATGCAGTAGAAATCATATATAACAATATCCTTTATAACAAAATGACAGTTTTTGTTTTCAAGCTCCTGCTCTGTATGTTACTCTCGAGCCTGCAAACATGATTTCATATAAATCAAGACACCTCCCCCTTCCTTCCCTATCAGATCTATTTCTTAAAAAATATTGCATCCTGATGTGTGTAAGAATGATGCATTGCCATTGGTTGCTCAAGATTCTGTAATGGCTATAAGATCTAGAGCCCTTTTTTTGGCAGTCCTGGAATCATTGCCACATATGAAAATATGAAACCCCCTTCCCGATAGGATAACAGTAAGCCCCAGTACTCTTAAATAGGCTTTCTAATATTTGCTGCCACCTGATTTCATTTTATTATCTATTAACAAACATTCCCCATTATCGGACAAAACTTTTTGTCCTAAGAGTCTGTCATCAACAGCTTCCACTGTATATACAGTAAACCTCTCTTAATGGTCATCCCTATTTTAGAATTTTTGTCCCGGAGGTGTCTGAAAAAGAGGGGGTGGTTTTACTATATGTAGTGACCTTTATTCTAAAGGACATTCCTGTATTTTCGGCAGTCCCAAATTTTCTATTAAAATGTTGTACTTCTTCCCATATTTTCAACAATGCTAGTAGTAGTATCTTTTTTTAAGAAATATGGTTATGTTAGATATATGTGTTGTGTGCATTGATATTTTCCTTTTACAAAACTTTTAGCTGGCTGGATTGAACCCTTTAATGGGCAGCATCTCCTAGAGATAGGTCTCTGCACGCTGCTCGTGACGTCAGCAAGTAACCCATTTTCCCACAGAATATTCAGGGGTAAAAAATTCCCTGCTCATGCCAGTATCATCGTTGTGCAGAAAAGAAATGATCGGCTCAGAATTGGCGATTTCTATACCTTATATCCAATCACCATGCGGTATTTGTGAGCGAACCAAGATTCTATGCCAAAATAAACAAAATCGGATGCTGTGGTTCAAAATGTGGTAAACTTGCTAGGTAGTCTTAATGACGTTACAGATCAACTTGGCAACCCGTACGAAGGTGATAATCTGGCCCCCAGGCAGGAGATTGTATACACCCCTTACTTTATAATGATAATCACATGTATAATGATATTACTCTCTAGTCTTGGTGTACTTGTTAATATATTCCATCTATAATGATATATTTTAGGTATCATTAAATAGGCTTTTCATTTCACGTTTCATTTAATGTACAGTCTCCTCCTTCAATGCATTATGGCAAGCCTTAAAAATACACCGAAATGCTGGAAAAACTTGTACACCCACCTTGTGCAAGGGTTCCCCTTGAGCACTCAAAACTGGTGTAACACAACATGGCAAGGACTCCATTCATGTGTGACAGTATCTTGAATGAAGATAATTCACACCATAATTCCATAACAGTGTGAGATGATTTTATACAGCACATCGAAAGTTATCCCATATACACTCAATGTTCATGTCTGGGGATTTAGGTGACCTAACGGAAGATGCTGGAGTCAGAAGAGTGTTCGTAACAAGTCTAAACTTGTGTGGTGCACATTGTCCTGTTGGAATTGTCCAAGCCCGTCATAATGCATACAGGAAGATGTTGGAAAGGATGTTTATGTATTGTTACTTTTCAGTCGTCTGTAGGCTTATCCGAGGTTTCCTATCTTGCCAACTACATACATCCCATACCATGACAGCCTCTATCAGCTTTAAAAGTTTCCGGTTGACATGCAGGGTCCATGGTTTTATGAAGTTTTCTCTATACCCGTACGCATCTACCAGCCCGATAGGACTCATCAGACTAGCCAATGTGTTTCTAGTTGTCAACAGTGCATGGCAGTGCTGACGAGCCCAGGTGAGGCAAATAGTTTTGTTCCTAGCAACCATCAAAGGTACTTGAGTGGGCCTTTGGCTCCAAAAGCCAATATCAATCAAGGAGGGACAATTGTAAATGCTGACCCAACAGTGAAATCTGTAGTGATTTGAGGCAGTGTTGCACGGTTATCTCAAGAAACGACTCTTGTCGGTCGTCCTGTTCCTTGGGGTCCTTTTCCACCCGCATCTTTGTCTGAAATTGATGTTTTTCAGATGCTTTATATTCACAGTACATTTTTGCGATGGTTGTGCACAAAAATCCAAATTTCATCTGTACTTTGGAAATGATGCGACTCATCTCAAGGCTACTAAGCCATGGTCAAAGTCACTTAAATGGTTATAACCCACCATTCTAACAGCTTCCCCTATATAATTACCTGTTTTATATAGTCTCTGAGTTACATTTCTTTATTTGCAAATGCTTGTCTATATCATTTTTTCTGGCACACTTCAGTGTACAATAATTATGAAATACGGGGTGATCATAAAAAAAAACTATCCCGACATATGGGCCCCTAACTATCATACCATTCACAGAAACTGAATGAAATTTTGGCATAAGGTATTTTGAGGTATGCGCTCAAGAATGATATGGAAAACAACAGTGTCACTAACAGTTACGGTTACAGTGAGAAAATTTCGAAAATATCAAATGGCAACACCAAGTTTTTTGTATTGGAATGTGATCTCCATTGTGAAAAACCTTAAATAGCGTTCGAACGGCAACTGTAGCATGAAAATCACCGGCGGTAGATAGGCTAAAAGTGAGGACAACCAATAAGGACAGAGAAGCAGCATAAAATAAAGCATTTTATTGTGTTTCACAAATTTTCCACATGACCTTGTGGAGGACTAATCAGGCTGGGATCTCAGCCGAAGAAACGGTGTGACGAATGAAACGAACATTAATGCTCTGGTGCACAGCAAAGTCCTTTTTCCTTGCCTAGCTCTGGGGATTTTCGTGCTACAGGTGCCATTCCAACGCTATTTAGTGTTTTTCAGTATGAAGATCACATTCCAATACAAAAAACTTGGTGTTGCCATTTGATATTTTCGAAATTTTCTCACTGTAACCATAACTGTTAGAGTGACACTGTTGTTTTCCATATCATTCTTGAGCGCATACCTCAAAATACCTTATGCCAAAATTTCATTCAGTTTCTGTGAATGGTATGATAGTTAGGGGCCCATATGTCGGGATAGTTTTTTTTATAATCACTCTGTATATAAAATTCAGATGACTAAGATATCTACATAAAATGATTTCTTAAAACAAAAACATATATAATGAAACGTGTATTTCATATTCTTTCGTTATATATCTTCCACAGCTGATTCTGCATATCTGGGTGATGGTGGTGCTTCTGACGTATGAACCTGAAATCCACAGCCCATCATATAAAGTCGATCAATAAAATTAACTGTATGATCTATATATATACATATGTAAATCATGTTACATCCCTTATTTTCAGTTAATTCAATGGAAATACATTCCCGAAACATGATAAAGAATCAAATATGAAGCTTGACTGGAATTTAATTGAATCAAAATGGTCTCATCTTATCTTGTATCTGATATGAGATAATACACACACTGCTATTGTTCAAATTATTATTCATAGTTATTTTGTAAAATATATATATATATAGCTATTAAATTTTATTGAATTTTATTTTTCTTCCTTTAAGCAGTTTTTTTATTACTTTTACTTAAAACATTTTTTAAGTTGATATTTTATTGAAATTCCTCCAACTACTATACTTGTTTCTAGTATGGGAGATATACATTAATATATTCTAGTATTTTACTACTGGTGTTTGAAATTCAAGTCCCATCATCACTTGAGAGAGATAAATGGCCATCTTGTAAACACCTGAGTATTAACAAGTCTTGCAGTGAAACAGCATCTGCAATTTTTCAACTTCAAGGTACGAATGTGAACCAGCACCTCTCCCCCATTCACATAGAGGCCGATTCGTAGACTTGAAAGATCTGTAGTTTGTGAAACATTTTACATTGAAGAAAACATGTCATACAAATAAAGGGGGAAACAGGATTTTTTGGGCGTATTGCATAGGTTAGGGGGGTGCATAAACTTTTGAGTTAGTGGGCCAGAAACTTGTGTTTATAAGGTGACCATATAACCAGTGTTTTACTGGATATTCTTGAATTTTAGTCGTCCCATTTTTATGAGCATTACTTTAATTTTTGAAATCAAGATTTTTTTTTCTGCACTCGTAAATTAATGCCTTTGACGATTCTTTGAGATAATTACTGATATTCCATTACCTAGGGGATATTCTAATGAATATTTCCAAATAGTTTCGATTCTGCCTGACAGGAGACTTTGCATTTGTGTATGAGTGGACCTATAACAAAGGCCACAACAGGCAAAATGCCTAACGAGGTAGGTGGCTGAAAAAGAAATGCCCATAAAAAAATATGGATGTTGAATATAATTAAAATACAGCAATCCAAAATGAGAGCGATTATCACAAAAACTAATACACACTAAAGTATAAAAAATAGAAAAAATGATTGTGATAAAATACACTGCTCATAAAAAATTATGGTTATCTTATCTAAATATTAATAGCTTCTTGACTCATCCTATTGTAGACATCGTTTTTTTAAACATCAATTGTGGTAAAATTCACAATTCCTAGGGCTAAGCTATTCTGTTTATTAACAATCATTTTAGAAAAAAATTCCCTGAGACACCACAACCTGGTCCCTTGGTAAATGATACTGACATTTTCTTGTCAAAACACTTAATTGACAGGATGTCAATAAACCCCGATTCATCCTATCTATTCCATTTAACAAGTTAAGTTTAATTGCATTCGAGACCAGTGTTCTTCCAATGTAAACATATTCAGAAATTCATCTCTCTTCGTAGCTCAATCTGTGTACCAACAAGTGTGTGTGGCTCTCTGTAGGTATGGTCTTCAAAACCAGGGAAAACTACAACCCTGAAAAAAAGGAAATAGCATGACTAGAAGTCACCTTTTTAAGAATGAAACCGAGCATTCTATTCAAATTTTTTACCACAAACGCGCGGAGGAATGTTTAGAAAACTTAAGCCACTCGTCGATGGGAATTCATAAATCGGTGGTCCTGTTGCATCTAGAATAATTTTACCATTTAACTCGTAAATGAAACAGGGATTGTTCAAACTAAAATGGGTGACCATGTGCTTGTCAATGCTGAAACTTGTGCTCCATTTATTTGCTCATACTGCGATCATATTCAAGTTCATCTGGAGCAACTCCCTATCGCTTGGATTTCAGACTAGGTTCATGGTATCTGTTATTCTTCATGGTAATTTTAGCAAATTTGCTAAAAGTCCCATAGATACTCTGAATTTATCAATAAAAAGTGAAAAAAGTATGAGGCCAAGGGGTGTTGAATTTGAATACTTTGCACTATAATCATTCTCATACTTTGAAATACTACAGATTCTTTGCACTTATATTTAAAGTGTGAAATATCCATTATAGTGGATATCATCCAAACTAAAGTGCAGTTCATTCCATCCCTTCAAAATTCATGTGTTTAACTACAACATAATTAAGAGTCGCTAGTTATTATTTAATAATTAACTAATGAATGAATTAAACACTAAAATTTACTCCAAACAGTAAAAGCCCACTTTTAATAAATTGATTAACCAACATGAACATATTAGTTTCTGACATTAATTAATAATCATAATTCATTAATAATTGATTGAATATTATCACATTTTAATATCAATTCTTTTGTGTCGTTCTTTAAGTCACGCACTACCATTATTGCACCACTGATCACAGGGGGTTTAGAGGGTTGTCCCCCAACCATAGCTCCCACTAGTGATTATCTTTATACTGATTCACAGGATTTCTCACCCCTGGACATTGTTAATTAATCAAATAACGATTTCGTTCTTATATCACAAATAACTGACGAATAGAAAAATTATAACTGTTACGAAAAATCTGTTGGATTAAATGTAATTGATAATTATCGCTAATTTAGTCGATTAATCAGCAATTTTTTTTTTTATTGTGTCATAGCTGATTCAAGATTAGCAGAACCTGGAAGTTCAGGCAAAATGCCATAAATGCCTTTTTTTTTTTTTGCCTATTTTCACTTCTTTTTTGTAAAAATGCCTTTTTTGAACTTTTCCAGCCATAAATGTCTATTTTAACATAGTTTTGAAATGTATTAGTGAATTTTAGAGTCCATAATCTGCAAAACTTGGATATTTTGAACAATGAAAACAAAATAATTGTTCTTTTTAAAATTTTCCAGTATTGATTATTATTGTGCCTGAGTGGCATGGTGGTAAGATGCTCGTCTACCACCGTGAAGGTTGTTGTCAGGGTCCCGGGTTCGAACCCAAGGGAGGATATAGATAAGGTATTTTACCTAAAAGAACTCGAGGCGACCACCGATAGACAGCACCTTCACTTCCAACCCATCTCACTAATGGCAGTAAATTACAATATAGCGATATGGCCAGAGTTGGTTTTGGTGAAGTAGTAGTATTGATTATTATCAGAAAGTCGTCCCCCCCCCTCTTTTGTAGCCCCTATTTAAACTCGAATGAGTGATCTGAGAGATGGGGAACTTAGTGTTGCCAACTTTGCTTTGACCCGATGGTGTTAGACGCGAATGATTTTGTTTCAGATGAACGCAGCCCATGTTAGAAAAGCAGAGAAAAATTAGAAATTTGCTTCTCCACATGATTTATATAACATATCAAGCTCAGGCATTAAACCGCATTGTATATGTATAGCTGACATCATGGCTCACACAAAGCGTGGAAAGGCTCTGGGACCCCATAATGTTTTGGATTTTATTATTTACACCATAAATGCACTGTTGCCAACCAAATGGCTCTATTTATGTTACATTCAAATTTAGTATTCGATTAAATTGACCAGAGTTGCCCTAAGGGGTATGCACCAGATGCGACCATAGAGCCGCCCGAACTTGGAGTCTTGCATATGTGGCAACATTTAAAAATAAATAAATTTTCTTACAAGAAAGAGCAAAGTTGCTATATGTTACAACTATGGAAATGATAATGATTATTCTAAATAATAAAACAGGTGAGAATAATTCAGAACTCGAAGGAGCTCCGCATCTACTAATGGTGGCCCTGGAATTAATACAATCATGAGAGTCCATGAACATTTTATTTTGGGCTTGAAATCAATTTAACTTGGATAATAATGCAGTTTATAAACTGTAATTAAAAAAAAAGACAGATTAAGTGCAACCAATTTTTCAGCTAGTTTTTGGACCCTTAACTCCTAATTTTTAGTTATATTTTCTTTCTTCCATAAATTATGTAGGCACTAAATTTTTTTAGTGCCTATTTCAGGCATTTCTAGTGCATTTTCGCCTACATATTTTGACCATTTTTAATGCCTGAACTTCCGGGCTCTAACGATTAGTAATAACAATTGTTACAATACTCTGTTAGATTTAGTTTTGTTGTTAATTAGTTAATTAACAATTAATAATTTCACTTTCATGTCAACTAATTAACTATTAACAATATTAACAATAATTAATCACAAAAATCAAAATTGGACTCAGTATAGTAAATTTTCATTAGTTAATGACTTTGCTTTTGTTGTCACAACTAATCAATGACTAGTAATAGATATATAATTAATTGTTACAAAAACTCCATTGGATTTACTATATTCCACTATAAAATGAATACTAAGGGAAAATAACTGTTTTAAAGTGCAGATTATCCAAACTAAAGTGCAGTTAATTCCATCCTCTTTCTAAACCTAGGAGAACTCATCGCATGAGATTTTCTTACGCCGCAAAATATTTTGCTTCCCGCTCAAAACTGAAGGTCAGAGTTTTCAATCTTGTATAGCTAGTAGAAGGGCCAGCAAAAACATCTTGATAATCAGTGCACTTCAAGTTAAAAATGAAAGAGAAAATGTCACTCGCGAGTTCTCGTGCCCTAGCAAACCTAGCAAGTTCTTCCTTATAGTGGTTAAGGGACTCCTCTTGCAACGCATGTTCAATCAGAAAATTCCTCGATCATAACCCACTGTGATCTATATTGCAACCACAATTCTGTCCAGTTCAACAAATTACCTCCAATGCCAATCTCATGTGAACGCCTCAAGAGTTTACCATGTTAGGCCCTATTAAATGCCTTCAGGAAATCAAAATACACATCGACAATTTTGCTTTTGCCCAAACTTAATCACAAGATCGTAGAAAGAAGATTGGTTTTTTGCCCATACATTCTCATCCCTCTACTTCAGCAGCTGCCTTTTGATAATAATTTCCAAAATTTTCAAGAGGGTGCTTAAACTCACTGAATAATAATTGAACATGGCTTCTCTACTTCTCTTTTTAAATATTGGAACCACATTAGCAATTTTCTAATACCGTGGGATGATACTATCAGCAACACTACTTCTGTAAATCTACACAATTGGCATCAACAATTTGGTATTTGAATTACTGCTGCATTTGCAATTTTGTCAGTGAAAATTTAACTTGACAAAATTTGCTAGACGTGCTTGACAAGTTTCAGCTGAAATTGCACAAATATGTTTAGTAAACTACAGTCAAACTTATTTAATTCAAAGCTCAAGGAGAAAGCAAAAAAGTTTAAATTATCCAATTCATTCATATAAGAGACTATGCTTTCAGAAATAGTGAAAAACTCTTAATAAAGTCTACGCTCGATATAATGACTCCTTTCATCCCATCAAAAATTTATGTTATTTTGGGAGGGTCATTATATAAAAAGTAAAACGTATATGATAGCGTTCTATATGAAAACATTCGGGACTTATCCTACTGGCCATTGTAATAGAATGATTGCCAGAACATGGGAATTGTTATAATGAGCGTCAACTGTAAATTCTAAAAACGTATAGATTACTGTGTCGTAGTGAGTGATCTATATCACTTACTATGACAGTTTCCTAGTTGTTGCAACAGCATCTGTGTGAAACGTAAAACAATCACAAAAACTATTTAATTTTTAAATTTGTAATTTTAGTTTGTTTTCTTTTGGATGTTCTTAAACATGGCACAAAATCTCATGGCAAAAAAAGTTGATTAAGAGAATGAAAAACATGATTTTTGAGCTCAAACAGCCATTTTTTTAAACATGTCTGTATAGCTTCTGTAATTATTGGAATAAAGAAATCTGTTGCTTCCCGAGTCTGTTTTGTACTCATCAAAATATTAAATGTGAATTTATTCTCTACTTATTCACCACTATTTGCATCCGTAAGTAATTATTTTCCATTTTAATCCATAATTTTTCCTTTGTTAAAGTTTGAACAAACGCATGAACCTAATTTGGACATGGTGAAAAATGTTACTAAGCCACACTAATGTTCCAAAATAAATGAACAATAATGAAAGAAAGACTTAACACATTTTACGAAACCAGTGACTGGGGTTTTAGCACTATAGCTTTTAAACATTCTGTATAGACTGTAGAGGTTATCATTCACATACACAAACTTTTGTATTTCATGAGTAGGGTCATCTGCTCTTAGCGGTCACTAATGAGAAGCAGCAGCAAAACTCCAGCTGCTCATGAAAAGACTAGTGTGTGGAACTGGTAATGAAAACATTGCTTATTGCCACAAGTTTAAATTTTGTTAATTGTAATTATTTTAATGCTGGCTGTGTGTACTTCATAATCAGGAAAAGATAAGTTAAACAACAGTTTAAAAGGGTGACCAAAATTTAGCTATAAATTCTGGCGCAAATGTGGCAGATCTCTCCATTAAAAAAGTCTCACCACAGAGAGCAACAGGCAGCCTACCAGCAGTAAAAATTCTGCTTCAATCATCACACTTCACTTCTGAAATATAGATGGAAGCACTGAAAAATTCACACACAACAATAGATATGCACACTTACACTTCTGGCACAACTCACTAGTTAGTAAATTGCCCATGGCGATAGATCTGAGTTGTGCTCAGTTTGAAAGAAATTACAAATTCTGAGAAAATATAGATTTTGCAAATGATATATTTGAACAAACTTCGAATTATCCAAAATATGAGGAAAACAGATCAAATTTAACAGGTAATTTTAACATTAAATTGAATAGGAAACTCAAGGATTCTGCCTAAAATTTCAATTACTCACATTCGCCTATATATCCAAAATAGTGGATGCATCAGTAACTCAACATAAATTGACCATCAACGTCTCCTGTCAGGCAGAATCAAAACTGTTTGGAAAAATATTCATTAGAATAATAGCTGCTGCGTAGCATTGAATCCTTTTTCCAGCATAAATGCAAAGTAATCCATGTACATGTAAAGTAGTCCGAATTATGGTATGGCTTCTTGTTTGCATAATAAAACAATGTTGAAACAAAATCCATGAAGATCATTTTGTGAAAATTTGCACAAATTAAGTATGTTTAATAAAATATTCAGATTGGAAAAAAAAACAACTTATATTTACCAAAATGTCTTACAAAGTATTTAATGGGGGAAAAAGACAAACTTTCCTCATCTTTTGGCCTATCATATAAAAATGACAAAATACATCTTATTTTCAGCATCCGGGTAGGATGTTATTTACAGAAATATATATATTTTATACAAATACTGGGGGCAAAAAATATGGATATACAAGTATATACAAACATAAAGCCAGATATGAAAAAAATATAAAGATTCTTTTTTTTTCCTTCTCTCACAGAATCCACAGCAGAGGACAAATCAGTTTAAAAATCTAACGCAAATCAGGCATGTCTTGGCAAGTCTTTTTAATACGAAGTAGAATGGTGGTGTACCACTGGTCCAGACGAGATATTGTGTCATACTCTGTTACAGCGTCTGTGAAGCCGTCAATATCTTGTTCCTCCAACTTCTCAATCAAAGCCTTCAGAAAAGAAAATAATTCACATTGGTCAATCTAAACTCTAATTAACCCCACTCTAAGGAGGGCACAGAGAAGAGCCGTGAACGTTCTTGACAGCACACAGGACTTAACCTATGAAGAGAGACTTGATATATATTTTTTAAATATGTTTACATGGAAGGGTGCAGGTGTCGGGGGATATGATTGAAGGGTTTAAAATTGTCAACGGGATGGACCATGAGCTATTAATACTCCTTCAATCAACTGCTTTGACAAGGGGACACCAGTATCATTTAGTAAGGGACAACTTCGGGTTGTAGTGTCAGAGAATTTTGCTCTAATAGGGCTGTGAACGAATTTAATAGCTTACCCCCGAAGATCATTTTTTATGGGCAGTGTATTATATTTCATAATTATTGGTTTCTTATTGCTTTTACTGGGTTACTGTATTTTTGATGTAGCTTAGATATATTTGAAATCCATATTTTTTATGGGCATCTTTTCTTCCGCCACCTTGTTGAGCATTTTGCCTGTTGTGGCTTTTGTATTTGTAATTATTCAGGCTAGTACCCAGAAACACACTGAAACGCCTCAGTGTTATATCTTCTATGTATGAATGACAATATTCATATCATAGAGCAGGGGTGCACAACCTCCGGTCTGCAGGCCAAACGCTAAGGTGTTCTGGCATAAGAGACTGGCAAAAAGTTTTCCAGTAGAAAAGTATCAGTATTGAAAGGCTGACCACATTTCCTTTATAAAATTGTTGAAGGCAAAAATGGAGAACCACAGCTAAGGCCCAAAAATCGGCAATGGATCGAAATAGAGGGCCACTGCAAGTTGCAATTGGTTGAAATGCAATTCACAAAAAAGTACATGTTTAACAAATATGTAAGATGGATGGGGGAACTATATAACCAGCATTTCTTGGGGCATTCCTGAACTTTTCCATAATTTTTGCCATCCTGATTTTTTTTTTTTGTAAAAATATCACGTTTTTTCTCCCCTACATTTTTAAAAAAGCTTACTCAAATTCTTATTTACTGAAATCAAGGATTAAAATTATTTTTCCTGCTTATAATTTACATTATAATAATTATGACTGCAAACATGAATATTCATCTCGCATGTTTGCATGTTAAAAGGTTTTTATTACATTCATTTCAATCCACTTTAATTTACAATAGTACTTCATTTCTCACCATTGGTAGTTTAAGATTTTAGTAATGAGTAATGTTCTAGCAACATTTTTGTTGAAAATTGATTTCTCATACTTGGGATCCCAATTTCTCATATTTTTTCCGGGAAATAAGGTCAGACTGGAAATGAATATACAGTCGAACCTTGCTACAGTGAACTCTCGGTTGTAGTGAACTGTCTGAGTGGTCCCAACTGAACACCTATCCAACTAATGTTATTTTAAACACTTATAGTGAACTGCAGAGAAAATTAAAGTCAGCTTATAGTGACTCTATCCACCATTTCTAGAAGTCCACTGGTCCAATACAAGGCCCACTCTTTTCAAACCACTCCTTGAAAAATAGTGGAACAGACCTAGAAGCATCTGACGTCCCACTCCTTTCTATGTCCTGTTGCTGTCTTCATATTCAAATTCCCTTTATTTTCCATTGAAAATGTGGAGAAAAACTTTGGACTCTTTCCTAACCATCAATAAGAAAATTGATGAACTTTACTTGAAATCGAAATGTATCCAATCAAAAATAACAATTTTTTTCCATGGGAAGTAAAACTAAAAGTATTACTACTTCAAAATAGAGAGAGAATTATTAATATTTGATTACATAATAATTATCTCTCTCTATTTAAGTGAATAATTTATTAGTACATTGTGTTATCGCAGTGAATGCTTCCAACAAAACCACCATCAAATGCTAAGAAATATCAATGTTTCAACCAATTCGGATATAATGAACCTTGGGTTCATTGCATTTAGTGCAGATGATTGGGTAAAGCAGATGGTTCACTATAACGGGTTTTGATATATATATATATGGCCTGCGGACTGAAAAAGTTGTGCACCCCATGCTATAGGGTGCTCCAAAACTCTGCTACCAAAATTAGAGCAGTGACAGTACACATCAAGACAAACATCTAACATTTTTCCCAATGGTACCCCGGGTTGTAATCTTATTATGGGGATTCTTGCACTTTAGAGGTCGCCAAAATATGGCAACCTTACATCACGAAGAACAAACAAGTAAATTTCTTTTCAAAGCAGTTATTACTACTAGAGGAAAAAAGAAATGTCTCATGTATCCTTTTCAACAGTTTCCATAGGTGGAGAAAATAATTTTTTCCACTCACTCCCAGGGCTACTTTAAGATCGGGGTTCACCTTCTGTGTCTGAGTGTCTGATGGACACTGTAAAAAAAAAAAAAGAATGCCATGGACCCCTGTACAGAATATTAACCAGCATATAATATAAGAAGTTCATTTTTGAAAAATAGGCCCAATATTTCCAATAACTTCATGCCTATAGGCATATAGTCAGAGTCATCCCTCAATTAGGTAAACTGGTGCTGCAGAATTTTGTCTGTTCCTCGCTAAATTAATACGTACATTTCTTAGTGATTTGCCACAATGGCTACATTTATGCACATTAAATTTTTTTTTTTTGGGGGGGGGGGAACATTTTTCTTCAAAATTAGGTATTTTTTTCAATCATGGCTGAAATAATTTGGGAAATACAAGAACTTTTCTGCAGCAGAAATTCTGGAAATTTGACAGATATAGCAAAAGATTTATATTATACGTATCCTCTTTACATTGCAAGATACCCTTTTCAATATACACAAAATTATATTGTTTCATTGAGCTTTGATAACCAAGGTTTTGGTTATCTGCGGCATTTTTCATACACAGATCTTGGAAAATTAGGAGCAGTAAATGACTTATTACAGAATGCTTTGCATGCGACTTACGTGCAAAATAAATTTTTTTTTTTTTTTAAAATGAGCATGTTAGATAAAAACAATTTTTTAAGCTACACAGATTTTTGAAAATTAAGATTGTTTACTAATGTCTAAAGAAATAAATTCAATGAATTTATTTCAATTATTAGCAATTAACAGAAGAGTTAAGACAAAAAAAAGTAAAATTACTTGCCTTCAGAAGTCGACATTCTCTAGAGTCTGAAAAAGATGGTGACATTTCTTCATAACGAGCAACTGCTTGCTAAGAAGGGGAGAGAAAACTAAGTTGTAGGGTACCAGTTTTCTGATAAATCATCAATATCATGCAAATTAAACTTTCATTCAAATAAATACTTCAGTTATGCTGTAATAAATACTACTACAAAGGAACCTTGTTTATATGTCTCTCAGTTACACAACTTATATATTTATACAATGGTTGGCTTCGGTCAAAATTGGTTTCTATGTAGTTTTATGTTGAAATATTTCATTTATACAACCCAAAACTTGCCAAGTGATAGTATTATACAGTGAAACCTGTCTAAGACGAACAACTGTATGAGACAAAAACCTGTCTTGAATGGAATCAAAAGATACTCTGTTCAATGACTATTTTGCTTTGATGTGCACCTTCTATAAAATGTGAATCAGTCTAAAACAGGATACTATTTCAGTCTTTTGACATTCCGTTTTGTGCAGGTTTCACTGTATTTACATAAAAATAAGTTATTGTTGTTTTGTACCCTGAATGTTCTCTATGCATACCAGCACTGGACAAACCTATTGCCAGAGACATGTAAAAATATTTACTAGGCATGTATTTTTTCCAACCAAATGCTTGATGCGATACATAAAAAAATGAAAAAAAATTAAAACACATATCTTATGTTTCGACTATAGTCAGTCGTTGGTGTATGCAAAGGGAGGGGTTTGGGTTATAAGGCCCCCCAGCTGAGATTACAGTGTCATTTTGTAGAAAATAATGTAAAAAAAAACCTTACAGAGGGAAACAAATTTGAACCCCCCCCCCCCCCAAGAAAATTTTGTATGTGCCTATGTAGGCAGTGATGCAATTGTTTCTAAAACGTCACTTCTTTGTGAGTGACATTCGACATAAAAGCTTTAAAAGACTAATTTTTACGTTTCTGAGGGATCAGTCATTTTACGACTCATTACGATAACTATGGGTGCATAATAAGTCAAATATGGGGTTTTATGGCATACACATATCATGTCTAGAAAGCTTACTGGAAGGGGCTCTGTGAAATTAATGACACATGTAAAATGGGTGCGTTATTTAGATACTTTTTAAATAATTGTTATTCTGGAGTTGCTAACTAATCATTTAGTTTCCAGCTTTGCCCTTGTTCGGCAGCTGTGATGGATTAGTCAGTGCATTTTATTTTATTTCTAGTCCCTAAAATTTTGCAGCCAGGTGCTGCTGCATCCCTTGTAACTGCCCAAGTCCAGCCCTAATATGTAAATTGGCCACCCCAAAATCATCGGAAGATGAAGGAAAACACCATCAATTTTTGAAGAACACTGACTTTTTGTGACACTTGCTTGATGTTTTTTTTTTCACTTCACGACTGATGATGGCAGTCTTTCCATGACCGATGTTTATATCCGTAACACAACTTGTACAAAAACGAAAAGTCAGCCCTCTTCTGGAACGTTTGATGAAAGGAAATTCATCGGAATAAGTATCTTTAAAATTGATTAAATATGTTTTTGCTTATCATTATTCATGCTTTGTTATATCGCACGTACGTAACTTCAACAAAAGAAATTTTGACCATATACGCGTCACAATAATCTTCAATTATTATCCAGGACTATTGGCTGCTAAGCCATTTCCCTGCACGATAAGACAAACAACTTTCTTGTTACCATCAGAGGGTTTGTAAAACTTCCTTAAAAAGGGAATTTCCCCATTTACGACGTGTGACGTCATTTCGAAAGGGGAAAAAAAGAGGCTTCATGCCCCACAAGAAATTCCTTAGGGATTGTTTTCATAAGCGGGGATTTTTTTAATGAAGTAGGGAATTTTTAGGGACAATTAGGGATTTTTGTGATTTTCGTAAAAATTCGGGAGATTTAAGAACATTTCGGGAGATTCCCGAAAAATTCGGGAGACTTGGCAGCTATGTAAACAGTAACTAACATACTGACTTCTTTCCAGGAACCAACATTGTGAAAAATTATATTAGATTGATCTAAAATTTTCATTTAGTGACCGCATTAATTTTATGAGGATCAGCATCCATTGTCCAAAAAATTGATGAATTTGAGGCTGTATCTAATGGGATGTATTAATGGGAGGGGGGGTAAGGCAAATAAGATTGGGAAACTCTGTGCTGCTTTTCATCATATCAACAGTCACGGTAGTGATAAGGCAGATTCAGATGATTTTTATTAAAAATTTAGCCTATTCATTTTGATTTTTTAAAGAGGATTTATGCCAATAACTATTACATAAATTCCTTTATTTTTGCTCTCCTTTTTTAACATTGAGAAATAATTTATACAATGAAAAAATTAAATCTGAAAATAATATTTAGTAATATTTATTGTGTGTGTGTGGGCATGTGAAATTTAAGATTAATTCGGGCTTGTATTATTTAAAGTCACATGCATGACCAGGCATATGAATTTTTGGAGATTTGTCCAGCCCTGATACATACCAATAATAATACCCATGCTAAAGATTAAATATATAAGCACAATCCCGCTATTTCAATATGTTTAAACTCATCATTCAATTACGAAGAACAGCAATAAAATAAAATTTAGTAAGTTGCCAAGAAATGCATGATTAATGAGTATTTAAAATGTTTATGAAAATCTCTCACAATATTAAAAAAAAAGTGTGATTAACAATCACGTAAAGTATTTAAAATAATTGAGTAAAATTATCTAACTGTAACAAAGCTCTTTCTTTCTGTGGAGAGATTAAAAAAATCAACTCCAAAGTTGATTTTTATATATCAAATTTATTTATGAAGAAAATTACCTGTGCATTCAGTAAATCCACACAGAGATGACAAAGTCCAGCTCTGAAGAAATATTCCTTGGCGCTGTATTTCAGTAAGGAATTATCAAGAGATGATGCCGCTATCTGCAACATAAATCATAATCACTAGAGCCCGGATTATATGCAAATGCATATGTGCATATGCTTTTGCATATTTTGACCTTTTTCAGCATTAATGCATATAAATGCATAAAATCAAAGAATTTTCAGTATAAATGCATATTTTGAAGGTTTATTTGACTCACTCAATTTTTTTTTATAATTTTTCAAATAAATATCGTTCATATAAATAACATATTTTTCAAATAAATATTTTTACAATATCGATTTTTTTCCCGCAGGGGAAATTTAGTGAATGAATACATATTTATAAAGTATTTTACGAATATTACCCGTTTTATTGTAAGGCTATTTCTAGAGATATGTCGTGTTAACTTTTTTTTAGAAATAGTGTCGAAATTTTTTGTTACTGGTGTTTTCGTTATTGAGCAACTACAACGAACTAAAAGTAGAAAAGATGCATTTTAAAAACGCATCTGCTTTTTTTTGCATGGTAATTTTTTTAATGCACATTTTCTCATTTTTTGTACATACTTCGGAATTTTTGACTTTTTCAAGATTTCTAGTGCATATTCTGGAGTATTTAATGCATATTTTGGGATTTTCAGTGTATATTTTGGCATTTTCAGTGTATATTTTGGCATTTTAAGTGCACATTTTGGCATTTTAAGTGCACGTTTTGACATTTTAAGTGCTTATTTTTGTATTTTAAGTGCTTATTTTTGTATTTTAAGTGCTTATTTTTGTATTTTAAGTGCATATTTTTGCATTTTTCAGTGCATATTTGCATATTTTTAGAGCATATTTTGCCACTTTTTTAGTGCATATAATCCGGGCTCTAATAATCACCATGGAGAATCAAAATGTACACTTACTGAACAATAATAATCATTAATGAATCTTAATGTTTAGGCGTGCTATGATGCACTAACATCAAGCAATGTTGAAAACACACAAGGCACTACTTGGTCTCTATGGAGTTGCATTTTAATGAAAAATTTTGCCTCTACAAAGGTTTTTAAATCATAAAATTACAACTATATCAACCCCCATAGCTGTTTCATAAAATTTTTATTAAACTTTATGGTGGCAATGAAAACATATCAATGTCTTGTATTTCATATTTCTGGAATTCTGAAATATTTCACCTTAAAACTCTCTTATTTCAGCAATACTGAACCCAAACGCATTCGTAATAATGCTTCACCTAAGACCATGTTTTCTATCCCCCCCCACCAACCTGTCAGACCAACTGCCAGTAGGCAGAGTCAACTTTTATTCAATGCTTGATAACAGAAGAGAGACTGACGGTTTCTTTCTTTCCCTAAAGAACAGTACAGGATTATGTGTACGGTATAAATAATATAAAAAGATTCCCTTCCTCTGTTGTTTTTTAATATTATTCTCGGAGTTGGAGGTGGGGAGAATGCACTCTCACTTTTGCACAAGATTGAAAAAAATATTCTTTTTTAAAATAGGGGTGGTCTTTTACAGAAGGTTTAATGATTTCTACTGTGGCAGTTATAATATGAATCAGGGGGAAATTTTAAAATGAAATTGATATGCAGCTCAGAGCACGCTAGATTCTGTGGCTTACCAGAGGCACATCAACTGCGAGAACACATCAGCAATCTATGGCATACTTCTACAATTTTGAGTACCATCTGTGTGAGGTAACATATCCATTTCTGATCTGTTCCTGCATGATAATGTTTAATAAAATTTTTGGCTGAAGAAAGTTTTGCTATTAACCCTACACCAGTGATTCTGAAATATCTTGCATCTTAAAAACTCTTTCATTTTGGCAATGACTAGCGCACATAGTCTTAAGAAAACATCTCCTCCATAAAACATGTAAGCATGTTTTATGGAGGAGATGGAAAACTTTCCATCTCCCTCAACCTGTTAGATCAGTTTCCCAACCTTTTTTGTCCCATCGACCCCTCCTTCCGAAAGTTTTCTCCCATTGCCCCCCCCCCACGTAATCCAACCCATAGGATTCTATGTTATACCCGTAGCTTCTACCGCCCCCAGGGGGCATTTATGCCCACGTTGGGAATCACTGTGTTAGATCAACTGCCAGTGGCCGGAGTCTGCTTCTATTCAAAGTTTGATAACAGAAGACGAGACTATTTTCCTTTTACTTTGAGATAATATAGGAATGTGCGTACAGTATAAATAATAGAAAAAGAGTATTTCTCTCCTTTTATTATTATTCTCTGTGTTGGGGGGGGGGGGGGGGGAATTATCAGCTGCACAAGATCCAAAAAAAGTCTTCTTGAAAACAGGTGCAATATTTTACAGAGAATTTAGATTCCCCATGGCAGTTGTAATGCTGATCAGTGAAATTTTAAAGACCACTTTAAGGGTAAAAAAAAAAGGCGTGTCTGAAAAATTACTTTTTATTTACATATCAACATACCTGTTCATAAATATCTATAGCTTTTTCATACTTCTCGAGTTGAGCACAATATTTTGCAACGCTAAGGGAACATTTATTAGCTGAACTAAGGAAAAAAAAAATACAGAAATCAATCATTTTTATCAATTATCACAAAAAATTACTGATTTTATACGACTTACGGGTCATTCAAATATTACGTCATCATCGATGGGGGGGGGGGGGTTCTGATTTGCTGACTTTTTATGACAAGGGGGGAGGGGGGGTTTGGATAATGCTTACGTCATCGACCACCCTTTATGAAAATATGAGTTAGGATTCAGAGGGGCAGAGCTGATGGCAAAATTTTGCTGACAAGAGGGGGGGGGGGGGAGTCAGCGTTTTGCTGACTTTTGCTGACAAGGGAGAGGAGGGGGGTCAAAAATAGCTAAAAATTTGCTTACGTAATACTTGAACAGCCCCTTATCTCTATTTTTAACATTGATCACATTCAAATACATGTTATAATGAGAATGTATGTTTTCTATAGTTTATTACTAATACATAACCGCACATGCACCTCATATAAATATTTCTAACAAATTCATATACAGAAGAACATATGTGTGGAAATATGTGTGGCTCTAACATATTTATGCTAGAGTTGTTATGCTTGTTTAGCGTTATTCCAGTGCTGTTGCCTGTCTTCCATATTTTGAAGTGGAAATGACAAGTGCCTGAATTCATAGGCATCTTAAAACATTCCTGGGGAAACCTGCAATACAGATAGGGCCTCATGAAAATGAGATATGGTTAAAATATTTGAGAATGAGTGTGTAAATTGGTAGGTAGGAAATTTCAAGTTAGGTAAGGGTTCTCAGAAAAATCACTTTGCTTGGAGGCCCATGCTGTTTTCAAGATGGCCCTGCTTAAATTTTCATGTTATGTAAGTATTGTGTTGAATGTCTGTTCGCTCCCTTGCATAGTTTACTTTTTTCTTTTCTTTCAAAGTTCTGTATATGGCCATAGGAAATTGAGTCAATAACCAAATGAGTTGTACCAAAAGTGTGCATGCATACCTAATAGTCTTGACTGTGTATCTATCTGAAGATGATGTCACTCTCCGCTATTATTAGGAAAGCTTTAGCAGGCTAATGCGAGAGGACGTGGGTTTGATTCCTTTCAAGGGCAGTTGTGCAGGAATTTTTACTGTTACTACTTAACTATACACACACCTCGTACACATTCCTCATATAGTTTTTAGGCTTCAAATTATAAGTGGAGTGTAATGATTGAATATTTGTACTGTTGTAGGTCTATTACTCTCTGTGGCAAAACTTTTTACTGGGGAAATCGGCTTGCATTCACAGACGTTGGGATTCGAACCCAAGTCCTTGTGATACAAGTCAGTCAATCAACCACATGACTGCACAGCAGCTGTATAGTTTTCTGCAATTTTTGACAATAAAATGATTTATTTGATCCTTTAAATTTTTTGTTTTTATTACACATTTGGAACAATCTCTTTACTCACAGTACGATAAACCAAAAATCCTTTTTTTTTATTTTAAAGCCATAAGGTATATTCAGAATTTCTCATTGAACAAATCAAATGGCTTTACCTAAAATGAAATGCTTACCTTGTTGACTCCTCTCCTCTGTAGAAATCAGCTGCTTGCTCATAACAGGATATTGCCTAAAATGGTCAAAATATTTTCCTGAAAGTCATTGTATGATTCTAGGGCATAAGAAAAATATCATACATCATGAACATGCAATGCCACTTTTTGAAACAAGCCAATTTTATATACATGGTTGATTCTCATGAAATTGGCCTAAATTGTGTCCTCAGCAGTTTACATAAAATATATTTGGCACAGAACTCTTTCTTTTCGTCCATTTCTTTTATATTTCAGTCCATTCGTCATTTATATTTCAGTTTCTGAAAAAAGTTGCCACTCTGTTTTTAATTTCTTAACCAACAGATTTCTAAAATTTGCTTGAACAAATTTCTATTTGTTAAGGAACTGTATTACTCCTGGCTGTCCCAAGCCCATTTTTCAAATTTTAAAATGATAACTTTCTATCCTAAAACAAAAGTATATTCTTTTTTTTCAATAATACAGTAGATGCTCGATATAAAGACCACCTTTGTCTTGTCGAAAATTAACGCTATATTCAGAGGGTCATTCTATCAAAAGTAAAACTTATATGATAGTTTTCTATGAAAACATTTGGGACTTATCCTACCGGTCGTTGTAAGGAATAGTTGCTATAATGTGGGGGGTAGTTACAGCGAGCATCGGCTATATATATTTTTAGAACCAGTATGCTTTCATATTTCATCTGTTTTATAATTTAAAATATTTTTTTAATCTATATAATGAAAATATCGTTTATAGCCAAATGAAAATTTCCCCCATTCCTGACATTTGGAAAACATTGGTTCTAGTCCTACAGCACCAGTTGCCACCTATCAAATTTTGTGTTGAGAAGGTTAACAAGAATAGAGCCATCACTTGAATCTCATTTTAAATCAATTAGAATTGTTAATTAATTCACAAATTAGGTTTATTCAGGAAAAAAAAGGTGAATGTTTTTATTAAATGCCCTTCTCCTGGTTATTTTTTTGTGAGAAATATACAACTGAAAATTATTTTCCCTTTACCACATGTTTCAGTTCAGAGAAATCTATTATTTGTGAAAAAGCACATGCTTAGTTTTTAATCAGTGCTGCAAAACATTTAAAAATGTCTTTCGCCTGCCATTAAGTAACCAGAAAAAAGGTTTGATCATAAGTTAAAAGAGGGGGAAGGGGGAAAAAATCCCAATTCGTTGGTTGCAACATCAAGCTGCAGTAATGTTTAACCTAAAGACTTGCTATGCAATACTTCGAATGCAACTCGTGCTCTAGCAAAACAAAGACAAATTAGAAATCTGTTGTCTCTATAGCACTGACGGAAAAAAAGAGCGAGAAACAAATAAAAACGGAAATGAAAATTGCAATTGACAAAAAAAAAAACCTGTTCAAAAGTATCTGTGCTTGTCCAAGTTGATAGTGAGCTACCAAAGTAGATGGAAATATGTTCCGATTCTCCAGCATTAATATCAAATTAAGTACTGAAAGAGGCAAAATGCCTAATCGGATTTGCCTATTTCTTAAAATGGTTAAATTAAAATTTTTTCACCTTGAATTTTTAACAAACTTCATTGATGACTATATTTAATTTATTAGGGTAAAGAAGTGTTCCTAAGAATATTTTCATTGACATTTATTTTTGATAATTTTTTTAAATTTTGTCTAATTTTGTGAGAATGACTCATATAATTACCACTACTAAACCATACATGTACCTTTTCCATATTCCTCTGTGGAATATCTAACGAATTGGTACATGTTGGAATGTGCGTGTACGTTTAGTGAAACCTGACAAAGCTAGTTTCTGTGTAATGCTTGTTTTGTGTAGTGCTGCCATCTGCCACCAGTTTTTTCCACCTATGATTGAAGTGTAATGATTGAATAATTGTATCATTCCATATATAGTTACTGCAAAACCCTTCCACAGCAAATTTGGTTTGCTATATTCTAATCAAATGGAAGAATATCTTGTGGGATGGGAACAAATACAAATACAACGCCACAACAGGCAAATTGCCCAACGAGGTGGCTGACTTAAGAACATCATGGATCCCTGAGCCATTTTTTGGAGGCCCTACCTACTACTACTACACCACACATGAACCCCCCAACCGCGGAACCCCCCCCAACGAATCGGTACATGCGGGAATGTGCGTGTATGTATAGTGAAACCTGAAATGAAGCTTTGCTGTTTCTCTGTAATGCTTGTTATGTGTAGTACTGCCATCTGCCACTAGTTTTTATAACTATGAGTGAAGTGTTATGATTGAATGATTTATCGTTGTAGGACTGTTGCTCTCTGTGGCAAGACTTTTTAACGGGGAGATCGGCTCGCATTTGCGCCTTAAAGTTGGGATCCTCAGAAAACCAACTTCAGCCGACCACCACTGTGGGGTTCGAACCCGGATCCTCGCATCGCGAGTTCGTCACTATAACCACTCGACCACCACAGCGGCTAAATACCTAGTTTGCAAAACTAAGATTTGCTATAGTGGGTAGGACTGAACATCAAGCTAAGGATATTTACAGGAAATTAAAATACTAATGGAAAGAAAGAATTTGATTTCTCTTTATTGGGAATCTTAATTTAAAATCAGTCTGAAAAAAAGCATGTCTCGTGCTAAAGTGTAATCCATCATCATATATGGAGAAATTGGAATTCTTTACCTGATGCTTACATGAAGAACCAATAAACAAACCAAACAATGAAGAACCAGCAATAAAGGCACACAGCAAGAAAAACTGTGAATAACCAAAGTGAGTTACCAGTCAAATTATGTACAGTGGAATGAAATCCACAAATGATTATGTACAGTGGAATTTCGGTTTACGAGCATAATTCATTCTACAAACATGCTCGCAATCCAAAATACTTGTATATCGAATCAAACTTCCTCAAAGGAAATAATGGAAACCCCAAATCAGAATATTTTACATTGCTCTGCAACGAGCCCTCGGCTAACTGAAAATTTTCTGTGGTAAAAATTTCCAAAATAGTACTTTCTACACAAAGGGTTCTTTTCATTAAATTCTTCCTGACATTGTTCTGAGATCTACGTTACAGTTTTTGGCACATTTTGCTTTGGAAATGGAAACCCCCAATAACAAGAGTGGGAAGAGATGAAGTCCATTTTAGAGCAATTTTCGGAGCAGCAAAATATAGGATTCTGAGCAGTTTTAGCACAGCAAAAATTAAGTTATAGAGCAAAGGATGAATAAATTGGAGACAAAATTAATGTTACAAATAAAAAACAATGAATTAAAAGCAACAATATAATTGATAACAAAAAAAAAAACCCCCCACAAAAATGTATAAAAAAAAATAGCCATATTTTCTAGACAAATTTTTCATGTCAGTCTATTTAAGACAATTAACTCTCTATTGGGAAGTATAAATATTGCCTTTCACTTATTCAATAAAATTCTGTGAAATATGCTGTCATCGTGTTGCATATAGATAGACAATAAAAATATCCCGAAATTTTATACAAAAAATAAAAAACCACCTGCGGCTGAAGGGTTAATACACATATGCATATAATATATATTTCAAATTGGTCTTTCATTAAAATAATAAAAAGAAAAGGAGCCCAGAAAAGAGCTTGGCCTCTTAACTCATTAAGACAGCCTTGTCAGCAGTGATAAAAAACGAACCGTCTGCTTTTTAGTTGCGATCACATGAATCTTAACAGACAAGCCCAAATATGCAAAGCCTCATGTAGACTAGTGGTCATCTAGGAGTCTTGTTTATGTGTACTTGAGAGAACTATCTATCTCATCGTGAAAGACATCCCTCGTATATTGGGCCAAAATTTATTTAAAAATTGTGTGCTCGTCTGAAAAATCACTCGTCATAAACAAAAGTCCCACTGCATATTTTTTGAAGATGACACCCATAGTGTGCCAAACATTTCAGTATTCATAGTTTTCCTTGCTGTTTGCCTGTGTTAAACTATACATTATATATATAAATACTAAAAAAGGACACGGAAAATGTATTTTAAACTTGATTTCATGGTAAAAAATAAAAAAGGATTAGGATTAAAATGTGTGCACAATACCTTCTCTATATCAGCTAAATCATTTTCATATATTTCGGCCGTACTTATCAAGTGTTTGGCAGCAATTGTAAAACGACCCTTTAAAAAAAGAAAAGATGTTCTAAAAATATATATAGACATGCAAAATTTAACAAAGATTCTTTTAATAATTCTGTAGAATCAATGTCACCCATCTCAGCGTTTGTGGAATGATACATGTTCTCTAGAGAACACAGCAGGTTTTATGAGGAAGTTCTAGATACCGACTGACCTGGAGCACTGGTACACAGTTCAACCATCATTTTCCCAGAATTACTTCCAAGTGTGATTAAATAATACTTGAGGGACATTCACATATTACACCGGTATTTGCAGTAGCATTCTACTTGCACTTTTTTTAAGCCATTAAGGCGCATAGGCCTATACATTAGCACGCCGATCTTGCAACGTACGACTACCTGCAGTAGTTCTAATCTGTTTGTGGGTACACAAACTTTCTTTGTGTTCTTTTCCTTTCTTTGTGTCCATTGAAAAAAAAAAAGATTCCAGGTGGGTCCAGTTGAAACAGCTAAAGAAGCTTTCACATCACCATACAAATTACTGAACAATCAATTGTGAATGCTTTCAGTGCATGATCTGCACGCTAATTTATACGTGCCTTTAAATTTAACAATCATTGATAATTATTTAATTATTAAATATTATAATTATAACTAAATATTATAATTATAACTAAATATTATAATTATAACTAAATATTATAATTATAACTAAATATTATAATTATAATTATAATAATTAAATATTATAATCACACATTTTTTTAACAAAGTTTCACACTTAGGACCCTTATTCTCCATATTTTGATCAATGAAATTTTGTCAGCCCAATACTTCCCTTTCGAATATGGTTCATATGTTTCCCACCTTCCTTCAAAGTTTGTATATAGAGTCTTGAGACAACCTGTATAATTAGCTGTCAAATATACAAGGTAGGTTCCATAAGAATTGAAAGTAAAATCATAAAAAATCAAGAAATATAACAAAAAATAATTTATTATTTTTCCAAAAAAATCTTCCTCTAGATTAGGGGCAGTCAACCTTTTCCCAAGCCATGACACAATCAAGATTGTTATCCGCTTTCACAGGACATGAGTATTCTCCCTGTTCCTGTAAAACAGCAGTGGTCCGTGTGCACTTCCCAGGGGCTCCGCGGCCACTTGAGAATAATAAAATAAATCAATAAATTTGATAAACAAACGAAAAAAAAGAGACCTAAAGGGTACCGTCATGTAAATAATGTACTAAAAAGGGCTCCTCGAGTTAACAGGGCTCCGCCATAGACATTATTCGCTGAAAAGGGCTCCGCGAGTCAGAGAAGGTTGAGAGTCGCTGCTGTAAAACATTGTCCGGCTGTCCTCTTATTTTCGTAAAACTGTTAGTTTGTCACTCTTTTGATTTCTAAATCGTTTTATCTTTGAGTCATTAATTATCATAATACAGATTGTGCATGTACTTATATCGGTAGAAGTTCTTCTCACCTACACCATGTTGGGCATAGACACCAGAACCTGAAGGACTCTGGGTGCTTGTCCTCCCTAATAAATTTTTTAAGAGGACTTGACACCCCAAGAATTCGTGAATATACAATGTAATTGTATTAACATAATAATAATTATGTTATCACTCAATATAGGTTTGGCAGCCTAGGAGACCATCATTCATAAGAAAAGGATTGTTTAAAAGTTGAAGAGAATTTCTTCAATTTTTGAAAAGCGTTTGCATGTTACTTCTGATATCATGGCGCGCTACTTGCGGTGCGGGTTGGCCACCTTGGCTTAGGTAATATGCAATGGTCCCATTATGCAATCTACTCAAAGCAAGTGGAGAAGGCTTTTTCCGGAAGCTGCCTCGGGGGGAACTTTGCACAATTGAAATAAAATACCAGCATCTCTATTAAATTCCCTGCCCTGGAGTTTCTCCTTCAACATCAGAAATGTTATAAATATAAAACAGCCAGAAATCGCATAGGACGAGATTCAGACGGTAAGGGGGGGGGGAATGTGGAATGATTTCAATATTACATTCACATATGTTTCAGTTCTGAACAGCTTACAGCAACACATAACGAGAAGGCATTGTGAACTGATATGAAATCTCAGTGCTACATCACAATAACAGCGGCCTGCATGCCACAACATTCTTACAGTCTAGATCTCGCACCATGCGATTTCTAGCTGTTTTTGACGTTGAAGGAGAAACTCTGAGGCAGAAAATTCAATGAAGGTGCTGATACTATTTCACCTGTGCAGAGATCACTGGGGCAGCTTCCAGAAAAAGCCTTCTTTCTCTAGTTGCTTTCAAAAGTGGATTGAACGATGAGGCTATTGCATACCATCTGAGGCAGGGGTAGCCAACTTCTTTCTGTTCATGGGCCAACATGATGGTCAGCTACAGCATCATGTCATGGACCATACCAATGGTGCCACTTCAGTGTATAAGCCGCACATTATTTTAATTAATTAATTATTCAAATTACTTTTGTCATTTGAAAGCAGTTTGTAAAATCAGGAAATCTGCTGTCGGGACTGCTAGCTCAAATATTGATCACAAATTTAATTTATGACAAGGTACTTTTACTTTGTTGGGGGCTGCATGGGCCAGCTGTTAGTTACCCCCTGATCCAATGGAATATATTATGAGGACAAATCATTTTTTTCTGTACCTATATTTGATTTTTTTATGATTTTACACTCATTTCTTATGGAACGCATCTGATACATATCTAAAAAATTAAATAAATTTGCAAATTTAATAGAAAAACATAACATTGCTTACCATATCAGTATATATTTCTACAGCCTTCATGAAACAATTGATAGCCTCTGCAGAAAGGGAAACACAACAAAAATCTTCATTATTCATTGCATTCAATAATAGCACATTACAGAAAGTTATCCAGACGTCCAGGTGTCAACAAACATGACACTTTTACAAAAAATTTTATTTTTTAATAAAAAATTGTTAACAAAAACATATTTTCTTTCAAACCTGGCACAACTCTAGTATATCACCATGGGCAATTAACTACCATGTGAGTTGCGCCGGAAGTGTGAATGTGTGTAACTAACTGTCTCAGTGTGCACATTGTGCTGTGTCTGATTTTTCAGAGCTATCATCTATATTCCAGAAGTGAAGTGCGTGACTGGATATTTGTACCATCGTAGGCTTGTTGCTTTCTGTGGTGAGACTTTTTAATGGGAAGACCGACTTGCATAAGTACCTCAAAGTTGAGAACCACAGAAAACAAACTTCCAGCCGACTACTTTAAAAAAAAAGGCTGCTGCTTAAATCACCAATAAGAATAGGATCATCTAGTTATCTTTTGGGTAACAAACTTGTATGAATTTGGAAAAGCATGTCAAATACCCACTGTAATAAATGAACACTGCTACTACTTAACTGTACATGCATCTTGTTACACATTCTTTTGCAGAATTTCCAACAAAATGGTACATGCTGGAATGTGTGAATGTGTGATATTATATTGTGTGAATCAAACATATTTATGTTGTCAGAGTTGCGCATGATTCGTGTTCTTGCAGGTAACAAACACCACATGAAGTTTACACATATAATCAGAGATGAACCAAATACCCTGAATTTTGGAAAAGGAAGCATAAAAATTTGGTTCACACGTTCCTGAGGATGCATTCTTTCCTAGCTTCCAGAAAAAAATAGAGAGGAAAACCTACCCAACTTTCTCTCCCCTTGTTTTTTTCCCTTCTTTTTACCGTGTGCCATCATTGCGCAACGTTGAAAAAGTGGCTTTACTACTTTGTATACTGTATTGTATCGATACACACACGGGTTGTTAAAGAATAAGATAGATACCTAGTTGCTTCCCTGAATGAGAGGGCCCTGCACAGAATTTTCAAATTGCAGAGTTTTAGTCCCCTGCAGATTTTCTTCCCTCCGGTTACATATCGGAAATTATGATACTTTTGCGGCTATCTGCTGCCATTCAAAGACAGCGTCTATATGCCGTAAATTTGTGTTGTTCCTACAAGATTGTGAATGCTCATTTTTTGAAAAAATCTTAAATGATTTGGAACGCCTGTTCAATTTTTAAAACATTTTCTGAGATCGTTCATAAAAAAAAAACAATCTGCAAAACTCTACCTTGAATGCTCACAGTTTCGTCATCTAGCTGCTATGTGGTAGTCACCATTTTGCTTAGCGAAAATCATGGGTGTGTGCGCAGAATCAGCTTTTGGAGGGGCATAAGGATTTCTTCCACAGAAATTGTGGGTCACTAGCACTCAAAAAGAATTTTAAATTAACATATAGTATAATGTATTTTTTTTCCATATTTTAATTTAATACAAAAATATTTTTAACTTTTGATCTTCTTGGGAGAGCATGGGTTTAAAAAAAACTCATAAAAATGTTATAAGCAGGAAGACACTTTAAATGGGAAACCGTAATGAGAATTACTTAGAGTTGGGACTGTGAAAATAAGTCGTACTAAAATGTTCTAAATGGGAACGTTATAAGCGGGATCATCTTTATATTTGTTTTAGATTTATTACATGTGTGGAATTCCATACGTTATTTCTCAGTGCTAATGAGCTTCTTTGCAAGTTTTTCCTACTAGTAGACAATGAAAGTAAATGAACCTTTGGATAGAACATGTTTTTAGAAATGAATTATTTATTTGATTCACAGAGACACGTCTTTCTCATGCGAATGCAAGCCAATCTCTCCATTAAAAAGTCTCGCCGCAGAGAGCAACAGGCCTACAACAGTAAAATCTTCAAACATTGCACTTCACTCATAGTTCCAAAAATATGTGGTAGACGGCAGCACTATAACAAGCATTACACAGAAACAAGCTTTGCATTAGGTTCACAACACAGACACGCACATTCCAAATGTTCCAATTCATTAGAAGTTCCACAGAGGAATATGGATGAGGTACATGTGTGGTTTAGTGGTAGAGATACCTCCTTCTCCTACCCAGAATATGGCCTGTCACCCTGTCTCAACAAAGAGATATAAGCAGGTGATCAAAGACCTGGGGCATACTGGAAAAAATTCACAGAGATACAAGTGAATTGAATTAGGGGGGGGGGCATACTTTTTTTTCAAGATAATTTTTTCGTGAGGGACCCACTTTCACTCAAAAAGGACCCATATTTTCCAAATAACCTGGGACCCAGGTAAATTAGAGTACAGCGACATCTCTGTATAATAAAGGTACAATCTCTGTATAATAAAAAATACAAAAAAATCTCTACATACAATCGACAATAATAATTTTATTCACAAGTAAAAATTCTGTAAAATTAAATTCACTGATAAGTTAGGATGAATTTATTGAGCCAAACTTACCATGATGATCAGTTTTCTTGTAACAGTTACCAGCATCTACATAAGCAGACGCAGCATCATGATTACTTCCCGTCTTTATATGTAATTTTGCAGCTTCACAATATGCATTTCCAGCAGCTTAAGCGAGAAAAAAATATAGTATTTGAGAGAACGATCTGGAAAAATGCAGTGCAATGTTAAAACTGAATAATAATTTACTCCTGTCCTGTTTTTGACACCCAAAGATAGCTCAGATAGGGAGTAGGTTTTGTAACACCATTTCTTAACCCTTTTGAACCCAAGGACAACTGAAATTTCCAAAGTAATTTGATAGATCTCTAATTCACAGCACATAGGCTGAATTTATCACTCGAGCCTATGTGAATATCATTAATATTTGTTAAATTGCGGAGATACGGGGGGGGGGTCGACTGATAAAAGGTGGAGTCGACTGATCTAATGTATATATGTATATATGAGCTGACATCATCATCATCATCGTGGCCCCCCCTCCAGACTTCCAAGTCAATCTCCGCCTATGGTTACATGCAACTGAAAAATTTTCATTTAGTCAGAATTTAATTTTCAAGTCTGCGTACCATCTACCTTATCTTTATGGATCACGTCTGGTAAGCAGACCACAGGTTGATAAATACCGTTTTTGAGGCTTTTGTGAACAGCAGAAAAAGAAAGCTCTCAGCAGAGATGGGAACTGGAAAGACAAGTCAAAGTTCCACAGGAGGGTGAAAAGAAATAAAGCAGTTAGAACTTGGACGAGTTCACTTTGAGAAGAGATGAGCGTTAAAGAGTTAATATTGGTTCAAGGAAATTTGCGTAACCAGAGTCTTCTTTACTTGAAGATTGTGTGATATCAAGATAGCACCCCCCCCCCTCCCAACTTATTTCAAAAGCCTGTATCTGCTTATGACCCAAGGCATAATTTTACTCAGTTTACTTTTACAGGTTCTTTTGGGACCTGCCTGGTCATTGATCATTTTAGTCGCCTACAGTTATTTTCTACACACAAGAAAGCTAACTAGACTGGGACCTACAATTTATTGCAGATCCCGAAAATCAGCATTTGACATTTATGCTTATTTTTTATACTTACAGAGAGGTTGGTGCACTAATCCCTCAGTGTGAGACTTTCTGAGGTAGAAATCTTTTTCTAGAAATTTCTGTTGTACCTCCAGGTCAGGAAAGTTTTTGACATGGACAAATTGGGTATAGAACTCGCCACACCTCTAAATATCCTTTGGTACTGAAGGCAAGTATCTTACCGACCTGAGCTAAAGCACCCCGACCTGCCCAAGTTATAGGGACCTGGAAGAGCTGATGTCAATCTGTTCCAAGTGACATCGCAACCATAAATTAACCATAAGAAACAAATCAAGTAATTATTTTTAACTGTTGAACGTGACATTAAATAAAACAGATATAATAAGCAAGGTAGTTAATTAAAAATAATTTCAAACAATGATTTTTTTTATAATTTTTAAAATATAATTTGATTTAACAATTTGTAATTAAGATTATTTTTTGTTACAATCAACTTACACAAACAAACAAGATTTTGGACAATTTGACAAATTCGAATGCTAAGATCTGGCCAAAAAAAAACAATCTTACCACTCCAACTTTTTCCCATTTTGAAAGAATTGGCGGCTCTCCGGTAACATTCACAAGCATCTTCTAAGCGGGAACTATTTCTGAAAATATTTAACATATCTTAAATAAAAGATGTAAATACTAACAAAACAGCCATACAATTGCATTCAACACTTGACACATAATACAATAGTGACTTCAAGACCACTTTGCAAAGCTTTGCTGAATTAAATATGTTTGAATGATATAAAACCATTGTAGGGTTTTGTTCCTTCCTTGTACAGTACATACTGTTTTCCACTATGGACTATGTTATCTTTAATTTTTTCTCGTTGGATTATTTCATTTCGGAATTTGGATATCATTGTCTCTCAGGTTGTATCTTCAGTATTTCAGTTTTTATTTTACTACTTTGAATATACTAGCCATAATATATGGAATTTTAGTCCCGCAAAAATCATATTTTTATAAACCAAACCTAGAGACTTTCATGCCCTGATGTTTATATTATTTAAAACAGAGTTCAGGTTTCTATTTTTTATTACAGAGAATTTTTATTTATACATCAGGAGGATTATATTATTAAACGAGATATAATTTTTTTATTTTTTATTGGAGTGTTCATTCCAAAATCATGTTATTGTTCAATTTATGTGTTGCTTCATTTCCAATCTCAACCCCCTTATTTAATGTAAAATGTTTTATTTTTAATTTCAATCCTTTATAGTGTTTTGTTTGTTTTTGTTTTATCATTCTTGTCAGCAATTTCTTTCTTTGGCAATAAAGACATCCAAAAGCATGACTCAGTTTCACTTATGGCGAGTTTTCGTCCTGCTTTCAGATGTTTTTCTCGCCAAGGAAGAAGAAAAAACGCCAAAAGAGATTATATATAATATAGCTGTTCTACCACAGCTTAATTTAATTTCATAGAATGCTGGATATGTATACAGAGCCATACATTTATTTGGTGTACAGCAAAACCGAAAGTAATGCCACTCCTCTGTCCATTCTGAGAGTGCATGTGGATTAGTGACAAGTGGATGTACAAGATTTGATAATTTAAATCAGGACTCCGGCTAGAGAATCCACTGTTAACCCAGTTGATAGAGTATAAAACTGGCAGTACGAAAGTTGATGGTTCAAAATCTTTGTCATAACCTTAGAATTTCCCCCCTCTTTTATTTCATCTTTGATTTTTTCGGATGTATATATCTATTCATTTTTCTTTGCTTTTCACTTGTATGCAAAGCTGATATTAGGCATCACATCATCCTCAGACGTGGCCACTGCAGAGCCTCTATTTTTTTTGAGCCTCCTTCATTTTTACTTATATTCGGGGGGGGGGGGAAATGAAGGGTCACGCGCTATGTGCTTTCTCTTTCTTTCAAACCGAGCACAACTCAGGTCTATCAATATCTACAGGCGATTTACTACCTAGTGAGTTGTGCCGGAAGTGTAACTGTGTGTGTACTTAAGTCTGAGTACATATGTAGTGTTTGATTTTTCAGTGCCATCTATACGAAATAAAAGTGAAATCGCATCACACGAATTATAATAGATAATTATTTTTCAAAAGATATGGCAAGCCAGCGACATGACAAACAAATCTGCTGTACATCAAATAAATGTCTAGTCTCACGTGTCTTTTCAGCAAGGCCCATGACCTCACTTCTACTACTTACCCAAACATGCACCTCGTACACATTCCTCTACGGAATTTTGAATGAATCGGCACGTGCCGGAATGTGTTCCAAGTGTATGCTTGGTCCTGACGTATTTATATAGTGAGTTGCGCCTGTTTCGTGTTCATGCTGCCATCTGGTTGGAAATGCTTGAAATTTCACGTTTTGTCAGTATCGTGTTATAGGCCTGCCTGCTCTTTGCGGAGTGCATGACCTCACTGCAAGTCTTCTGCAGCATATGTAACCTCTGCAAACCACCACCACCCCCCCCCCAGATATCACAATTACAGCTCATTAGAGGTCACGTTTATCTTGTCAGTCTTCATCATAAGAGCTTTAGCTTGCACTTGATAAAGTTTTTTTTTATTGCAGTAAAACCCTCTTTTACAGACACCGGCAGGACAAAAAAAAATTGTCTGTAAAAGAAGGGTGACCGTTAATCAGGTTATTTTGAGAAATGCATACATTACTCACACAGGAAAATTAATATTTGGCCGTAAAAGAGGGGTGTCCGTTAAGATGGGTTTTAATGTATTGGCAATTATGTCAGGAATACAACTTGTATGTGAGCAAGTTCCTCTTGATTAGTTAAATATTGTGTTTTGTGAAAAATAAAAATTGAGAGTCTAATTCTATTCAAAAAGAATCAAAGTATTGAACAAGTATTTTCAAAAAGCCAATTAAAGTAAATAAACAAATTTTATGTTTATTTGATTATGTTGATTTTTGCGCAATAAATAATAATAACCACCTCCAACAACACATCATTACCCAAACAAACTGCTGAAAAATCCTTGAGCAGATTTGACCCTTTTCTCAGCTTCGCCCATGAGTTCCTTGCCTTTCTTTTCGTGGTCAACCATAATTACAACAATAAATTAAGTTGATTAATTATTATAAATTAATAAATTATATCTTTCAACAAAATGAAACACCCGAAATAGAAAATCAACAGCTGCAAATGAATGTTAGTGACGAAATTGTAGTTGTAGTTTTGCACTTCCGATGTACGGGGGGGGGAGGGATATAAATACACAAATTTCTTTATTGATTTTATTTGAACTCAAGATTTGAAAAAGATAAATGAAATGTAACAATTTAAGAAATTTATTTTGAATTTAATGTGAATTCGTTTTATTTTTAATTTTGTGATTCGTGTATGACGTCATAGATTTTAAAAGAAATCACCGACAAGTAATGTGACCATATAATCTGTATATTCCCCGGGACAATCTAGACAAAACGATTTTGATGATTAGCACTATTTTTGAATAAAAATATGAATATTCATCAAAATTCACGGAAATGTTTCATTTTCTGATTGGCGATTTTCGTTGATTTCACCAATCGACCACGCATCGACATCATCGTTGTGAAACCTCTTTACCCCGACCCTCTGGAAAACGTCATCGGAAAAATAAAACCGATTACGTAACAGCTGCTACTATGATAGTAGTACTATCCATGGAGGAAAGAATAACTTTTATTTACTATTATTTTATATTTTATATTATTTATTACAATATTTTATTAACTGTTATTCTTTCCTACATGACAAAACTATCTGATATTTATGAAAAAAGCAAAAACAAAACCCCCATTTGGTGTCACCCTTGAAAACTAGATGGCAGTAAATTCTTCATTAAAGAAACATCTTTTCACACTATGGAATTATACAGGTTGGTCGGAATCAGTTATGTGGTCAACCGATGGTGCATTTTTTCTTCAACTGGCTCTTTTTAGACAAAGTTTATTACAGCGATAGTAGCCATTGAGAAGAAATATAAGCTCCTCTAATCCTTATTTCTCCTCTAAGATAGTACCCTGGTATCTGCAATATCAGGAACATTGCATTCGGACTTGGCTGTGAATCAAAAGTGGGCTACCATCTTTATTGACAGAATAAAAATTTCCTATATTCAGAATATGCTGCTATCTAGGGTTAGAAAATAGTACTAGTCAATGATTTTTCGTTTGCTTTTTTAATTACAGAGAGCAGCACGATTTCTATTTTTCTGTTTGAACCATCGATGAAGTTCTCAAATTACTGAATACATCATCGAGAAGAAATATAATACCCTTATAGCTCAGTTATAAATGAGTTTATAATAAATTTCCTTATAGCTCAGTGTTTATATTTTTCCTGCTATAAATTTTTGGACTCTCATCTATCCAGGTACTGCACGTCTTTTTCACATGTAAACATTTACCAATGCACTCCTCTCTACAGGGAATAGCCTCTGTAGCTGGAAACCCTGAATAATTGAGTCTCAAGTCAAACTGCATCTCCACATGATAAGATATAAACAAATAAACAACTTTCCGTTGGACATCGGTTTGTTTATCCTCCATCTCAGTGACTGAAAAATGGTTCGAGTTAAACATCGTTACATATTAGTGGAGATATTGACGGATCAGTATAAAAATAAGCTTACCTTGCCGATGAATGCCATGAATATACGAGCGTCGATAGCCGAAGCTATAGCGACGATCCACGGTGACTATGGCCTAGGCTGCGTGCAGGTCGGGTTATCGGTGCTATCGTTCAATCCAGCGACTAGAATATTCCTTGTTCGGGCCCGACGTATAGCCTATAACTACTTGGCTTCGGCTCTGCCTTTCGTGAAGAAAATCAACAGGGTCAAAGTGGTGCTGAAATCACTTCACACCAGCGGCACCGTGAGGAGTGGTCTCAAGTTCTTGAAGATTTACGATCAAATGAGGTTAGCGAGTATGGAGCATCTCTTGAAACAGTCTCCGCAAGTAAAAAAAGAAGTGATGTCGCAAACATCTGCGTTATATGCCAAGATGGAAAACAAGTCCGTGAACCCCATAGTTGAAAAGTAGTCTCTTTCTCAAGAAAACTTGAATGTTGTGCATTGGATGTGAGCCATATCTATACCTTGTAAAAAAAAACTTTTCTTTTGGAAAAATAAATCTTTTTTTGGATCTTATGCAGAGGTGAACTCGGAAAAGGAAAAGAAAGTTATCTGGTCTATGCCGGGAATCGAAGCCAGGTCCTCTTGCAAACTGGTTAAGTGCACCATCATATACATACAACCATTTATATAAATGGTAGGGCACTTGCACAGTTTGCAAGAAAACCCAGGGAACAGGTATAATATAATCGCTTTTGACGATGTGTTGGCAATTTTTTGCTTTGGCAAGAAAAACGTCCGAAAGAGAAGTTGCCAAGAACGAAACATGAGTAATGCTTTTAAATGTCTTTCTTGCTGAAAAAAAAATTTGTCAAAAAAGGGACATACTGTGGCCATTGAAACAAAGAAATAATGATAAAAAAAACAATAACATTCTCAGATTAAATAGGGAATCGAGGTTGAAAATATAACATCCTATACCAGATACAGGATTGAAAACCAGGACTCACAAATAACCACCCCCCCCCCCCTTCCTGATATATAAATAAATATTCTCTGAAATATAAATACTATGAAATTTCGTTACAATGGTACTTGATATAATGATGAATCCCTCTACACAATATTTCTTCAGTTCTTGTTTCGAAATGTCTATGCCCCGATGTCAAGCTGCTGCCTCTCGATAATCCTTCTAAAATGGAATTTTTCCTTGGTCCACAGAATGTCGTTATATCAAGGTTTTACTGTATAAACCCAAACTATCTTTTAAATACAGTTGGTCAGGGCAAAAAAAAAAAAAAAAGCTCTTTGGGTTCAAATAAAAACATGATTGCAAGATATAACTTCCAAAGGTGATGTCACCTTCAAACCACAACTAATAGCAAAAATTAAGACCCAGAAGTAGAAGGAATAATATAATAGCCGACACAAAAAAAGAAAATGGCTGATTGGGAAGAAAACCGCCAAGGAAATGAGAATTTTTTGGGTTCAATTCCCGGTGTAGACCAGGTGACTTTTCTTTCCACTCACTTCGGCATAATATTCGGAAAGGGTTTGTTTCCATAATGTATTGGTGTAAAAAAAAAGCCCTTTTTACAGCTGTTTTTGTTAGTTTTTGATTATCCAGCTATAAGACTGTATATACATTTGCATTCGTTTATATTGATGATAATCATGTATCACAGCTGTGTTATCTAATTTATGGGGGAAGTAAAACTCGTAATCTCCGTAACATGTAAAAATCTATGTTTAACTGTATACACACAAAGGCACATGATAAATGAACTGAATAAAGGTGAAATGAATAACTGCTTTCATGCCAATGTCTTTCTCAAGCTTTATTCATTCATGTGTGGGGAAAGAACTATATATAGTGGTGCTAGAAAAATACTTAGACACCAGCTAAGCATGGGTTTTTGCTCAAAGAAAAACTGCACTACATAGTGGACGGAGGTTTTTTTTCCTTGGCCCAATGTATCAAGGAACAGATATTTTCCTGATATTATGCTGAGGTGAACTCAGAAACAAAAGCCCCATCTGGTCTCTGCCAGGATTTAAACTTAGACCATATTGCAAGCATGCTACCATCTGCACTACTGGAGACAACTCTGCCTTCCTTATTTCACACACTGTAGTGTGAGGCACTGAAGTAGAGGCATTAGTAGCCTCTCTTAACTTCAGCCTCTACTTCAGTGCTTCATGCTGCAGTGCATGAAATAAGGCAGAATCGTGTTAGATGATAGCATGATGCTTGCCCGGTTTGCAATAGGGCGTGGGTTCGAGTCCCTGCAGAGACCAGATGACTTTTCTTTCCAAGTTCACCTCAGCATAATATCCATAAAATATCTGTTTCCTTGGTCCTATATAATGATTTCCTACCTACCCCATGTTAAAAGTAGTGTAATGAAAACATAAAATTTTGTGATGTAAAATGTATGCAAACGTTAATGGCCATTCACACAGATTTAGTTAGTAACTGGAATAGAAACTGGTCTATTTTTTCATTCAAGTAGGCACTAGTCGCCTTGTGTTATCCGATGAGTATTGATTACTTCATCACATGTTGGGATAGTTTTTTTGAGCGATGTGCCTGAGAAATAAACCACCATGTGCTTGAGATTTGTTAAGCCAAGAGTACTCGTGACCTTCATCACGAAAAGATCATGTTCATTCTTCCGTAGGGGGAAAAGAAGAAAAAAACATCCTCCAATACAGGGGTCTTCAACCTTAGACATTGGGGGGGGGGGGGCTAAATTAAAAATTTCACAAAGCCCATGGACCCTCAAGTCAAACTGTCAAAAAAAGGATTCTATAAATTCATTGAACTCACTTACTCTGAATTTCAAATTTTATTAAATTTGAATTTTTATTCATATTCACACACACAGATAACTTCCTTTATTAATTATTTTAACAAATTATTTCTTTTATTAAATTTGAAATTAGTGCAAATAATTCTGAAATTATTTTTTCCATTTCATTATCTATGAAATCATTTCTTTCAAAAATTCTTAATTTTTTCATGAATTATTGCTTTCAACTATTTTGAAATTACTCTTAACAATTCTGAAATCATTTCTATCAGTAGTTCTTGTAGTAATTGTTTCTTTCAGAATTCTGTAACTATTTTTTCATGAATGAATTTGTTTGAATGCCGAATTTTGTCATTGAAATATATGAAATCATAGGTCTCAAAAACTATTTTGGCTCAGGGTCCCCCGAATTTGTTATGACGGCCATTTTAATGTATCAAATCATTACTATTGAATCTCACAGTGTATTGAATCGAAAGTATCTCACAGTTGTAAATACAGCAGTAGTGCAGAGCTTTCTAAATGGTTTTTTTTTCTCATTTATTTATTTTTCTATGTAAAACAGTTATTTTCTAAAAATGATCAGTGGGCTACAGGAAAAAGCTCGAAGCACCACATTTGGCCACGGGTCTTGGGTTGAAGACCCCTGCTCTACAAAGAATCCTGGAAGAGGTTTTTTTTCCTTATTCCCCCGTTTTTCCTTACTAAGGAATGAATCCTCTCTTTTTGTGATGAAGGTCGTAAGCTATCTAAACACAGTCAGACAGTACTAGAAATTTTTTACAATGAAAAAGAATAAAATAGTTTTCTTGACTTAATATCACACGTAAAAACATTGCTCTCGACCCTATGACCTACCTTTTAGATTTGAAACTTCAGTTGCAGATTCTGGAAAAACAAATTTCTGTTATTTGGTTAACAATGCTCAAAAAGGGGACAGCATAATGCCAGGAGAAAAAATTAACAAAGAATGGCATCACCTTAGAGCAGCAGTTCCGAAAGTGTTGGTCGCAGACAGGCGTCGCATAAACGAGTGATTTAAGGTGACCCCCATAGGAAAAAGTCATACGGATTGAGATCTGGCGAACGTGGAGGCCAAACAACGGGTCCCGCGAGTCCAATCCACCTCCTTGTGATCGGTTCTATCAGGGGCTTCTTCACGTAGCCAGAAATTTCGTTCGGGAGGGGGGGGGGCAAAGTGACAGAACAATGGATTTGGCCATCTTTTTCCCTTTTTTCGGTAATTTTCTCACATTTCGGGGGGGGGGACCAGACCCCCTCCCGCTACGCCCTTGGGTTCTATCTATCTATCACCTCCTTGGATATGTGACATCGAGGTGATTACGCACCTCGCGGGAAAAATGTGCAGAGGGCACTATCATGCATGAACCATATGCCTCGCTGCACTGCGGCGGGAAAATTTGCAACAATTCCGGCAGGACGTGTTGCAAAAAAAACAAGGTACGTTGCTCCATTCAGCAAGTACGGCCCCAAGAGATAATCACCGAGGATTCCTGTCCACACGTTGACACTAAAACTCTGTTGAGATTTCCACAGAACACTGGCATGGGGATTATCCATCGCCATCATGTGTGTATTATGTGTGTTGACAATGCCTTCTCGCGTAAAGCTGGCCTCATGAGTAAATAAAATAGTGGCTGGAAATTGAGAATTAGAATTTGTGATGACGTCAAGCATCCAGCGCACGAACTGTTCACGAGGGGATAGTCGTCTTCGGACCGTTGTAGGCTATCAAGTAGCCCACGAATTCAATCATTATCAAATCACTTAAGTGGCCCTCGGCACATTTCCAGATTACTTCGGCAGCTCGCGGCACGTTTCTAGATCATTTAAGCTGCCAACGACATATATCCAGACCACCTAAGTGACCCCCAAGCCAATTTCCATATTGGCTCTTGTCACATTTCCAGATCACTTAAATTGCCCGTGATGTATTTCTAGATCAATCAAGCGATTCGCTGCACACCTTCACTTAAGTGGCCCGCGCCACATTTACAGGTGACTCAAGTGGCCCACCGCACACTTTCAGGCCACTCGAGTGACTCGCGGCACATTTCCAGGAAACTCAAGCGGCCAGTAACACGTTTCCAAACGCATGAAGTGGAACGCACTCCTGAAAAGGTTGAATAATAAAATTAGTGTTGTGAAATTGCAATTTATCACTTCGATTTTTTATGACATAAAAATAATAAAAAAACAAAATACACTTTTTATATTTTGGAGGGGGGGGGGCGGGGGACAGGGAATTGTTATCTATGACTTACCAACCTGGGCTATAGCCCAGTTATTACCTCCCTCCCGTAAATACACCTCTGCTCATATATCAGGCCCATGCGTTATGACGTCCTTGAAGAGTGCAAGGCAACTTTACAAAGTTAGTGTGTTCCGGACTGTGTAAAGCGTTAACTACACTACAAGAAATGCACAAAAAAAAAATTGGGAAACGCTTAATGAAGGGATGGGACACTTAAAAGAGAATGGAAGACATTTAAAAAGGAAATAGATCAGTTTTGATATTCACCACTACAGGGGTTTTCTTTAATGCAAACTTTATTTCCACGGCCGCAACTGCAGAAGGACAGGATGTTTTGATGCCCCGGGCACTGGACCAGGAAGAGTCCCAAGTTTACGATTTTTCCAGTTCAAAATAATGTAGGAGGGGGCGCCAAAACGCATACTGGCCCCGGGCGAAAGATTAAATTTTCGTTTGTAGTTGCGGCCCGTTTGCTAATGTTTGCAAGCATGTGACCAAATTACTCAAGCAAAATGGCAAGATATCTAAACACATCTCCAGCAGAACCATTGCCATTCCTGTTTCTTCAATAAAAAGAATATGACGTTGAGTTCTCCAGAACTACCCAGAATGTGCTTTGCTGGCAACGCCGTACATACGGTGTAACGGTGTTCTTTGTCCCCACCTAAAACTTCCGCCCGGGGTAGTTGCCCCCGTTTGCTGGTAAAACTCTTAAGTGCACGGTAACTCTCATGTGGAGATTTTCGGTACTTGGGGGGGGGGGGCATCGAGGCACGTTCCCTAAAGTTTATCATAATTTTTTGATGGGTAGTTAAGGCTGTGTAGACGTCCTAAAACATCACAACTTTAATTATAAATGCTCTACATGCACAAAGATGTTAGAAGTGTTTCTAACCTGTGGGTGATCGTCTTGAATTTGATGTAGAACACTTTAATTTCTCAATGAATTCTGGTGGGGGGGGGGTGCTCAGACCCACTTTACAAACTTATATTGGTGCTGGAGCACCCACGGCTCTGACCCTGCTGCCTATATGGTTTACAAACATCGTTTTCCGGTTGTTAAACGACGTTAAAATCTATTATTTATTGCTTTTAGCGCAATCACAAACACGGCCGCAACTAGATGCTTGGTCAGCCGAGGGCAAGCACGCATTCTGGCGTCCTTTGTAATGTCCAAGCAGAGGTTATAGGTTGAAATTTGCGGCACCAGACTCGTTTGGTCCCCCCCCCCCCAAGTTGGGGGCCTTGGTCAATACTATAAATAACCTATAATACAACAAATACTATTAAAATACATCAATGCAAACCATGGCATTGATAAGGTTCGACTTTGCAACGAAAACCCGCGTGTTTAAAAAATATATACATACATAATTTTTCATTAAAGTTTTTGAAGTTCTCGAGTTTCACGTTGGTCATAGCGTGAGTCACGTGACCGATAAAGACCAGTCTCGAAATTCTTGGAATTCATATTCCAGTTTGTTCAGCGAAAAACAAGTCGTATTCTCTTCAGGATTTTCAACTAAAATTTACAGGTAGAAAAGCTATTCTATTTACGAGTTTGTTTTTTTTTTCGAGCTCAAGATGTTGAATAACAATAAATAATCCGATCGTTAGATTTCCACTCCTTAAATTTGAACTCAAATTTTAATTTCTCGCACAACTATACGGGGAATTTCTGCTAAGAAAAACTAGTTTTAGTTGCTGTTGCAATCCTAATGACAATCCGGGCGACGGACCACAAGGGGGTGCCGAATTCACTTTGTAACCACTCCAACATTAACTAGGGGCCGCAAAATGCATGTTTGTCCCAGCTGACCGTGTATCTAGTTGTGGCTTCGGCAGTAACTTATCTTCAATTGCTTGAATCATGGTCTTTTCCAATGTCGTCTTAATGCATGTGCTCAACTGATCACAGCCCGGAAGGGTCTCATGACAATCAGATCTGCATATTTTTCGAGAGTAATTATGTGAATTGGTAGGCAGATATTTTTAGCCAGGTAGGAGTCTCGAAAAATTACTTTGCCCGGGCTTATGATGCTCTTCAGGCGGCCATGGCCACTTCAACATGGTGGTGTTCAGACAGATTTTGTACATTATACGAGCTCAAAATATGAGATCAAATAATAAAACTGACCTTAAAATTCGCTGGTTGGTGTATAACAAGATTGAGATACGCGTAGTGACAACTCATGAATAAATTAGTTTCATCAGATGTTGCCCCCTCACCAAAAGCCAGGTTTTTATAAGCTGTTTTTTAAAATAAATTTATAAAGCAAAAATATACATCTCTCGGGCAAGATCAGAAGAGCTGACATGAAGAAATTTTTTTTTTGGGGGGGGGGGTGGGGGCTGAAGAAGTTGCTGGTCGTCCCATGTATACGGCACTCAAGAGCATACGCAAGAAGGAGAAGGCGCATTACATTGTTCTTTTAGAAACTATTGGAGGGGGGGGGGGGGGCTCAAATGGACTCGGCCCCTAAGTTTCGGCAACTAAGGGTAAGATACATCTCCAGGCTGGAACCTTGTACAAGTTGCGGTCCTGGCTGCCGGTTTCAGCAAAAAGCATCAAAATGAATACTAAAGTACATTTAAAGGATATTATATGTTTGGTACATGTTCTCAGAAATGCAGCTGAATATATGTAATTTGAAATTCGAAAATTCTATTCCATGACGCTAATTCAACATTTATTCCAATCAGCGACCGCCCGGTGTACTCCACCTCCACACTTCCAAGAAAGTCGAGAAATAACAAAGTGAGAGAGAAAGAGAGCTGACTGAGCAATGAATTCGGACAAGAAGTTGAAGCCTCAGTTCCCACCCGAAAAAGTGCAACAGCTCATCGGACTCCTCAATCCCGGAGGTGCCGTCAAGGAAGACGCTTCCACCTGTATTTCGACCATGATGGAGGAAATTTCAGCGGGGATACTGAAGAACGCCGCAAAGTCGGCGAGAAACAGGACAAAGGCTACAGACGCCAAGATCACCGTCGAAGACATCCAGGTAGCCATCAGAGATGACAAAGAGCTGAAGCCTCTGAAGAGGTACGAGAAGTAGATGCTTCGTTCCGGGTGTCATTTCGAGAATGAGAAGACCAGCGCAACGTCAGTTCACTACCAGCAACATTCATTAGAACAGAAGCTCAGAATTCTATTTCACCAGCAACATTCATTTCAACAACAGCTTAGGACTCTTCATCAGCCAAACACACATCTTTCGATTTAAGCAAGTCATAATAGAAGTTCATCAATAAATTCTAGTATAAAACATCCACTTCTTTTTTCATTTATCATTGCATTGAAAAATCAGTTTTCTCAATTGCTAATAATCTAAATTGTAGATTTTATACATGGGTACGATGACACTATATAAGTTTCTTAATTTAGCTATAAATTTCAAAACTATATGTGCTCCTGAGATGAATTCCTGGTTTAATGATGCCAAAGATTGCATTTAATGGCTATCTATGTTAGAATGGTCTAGAGCAGTGGTTCTCAACCTGGGGCCATGGATGAAAACTTGATGAAAGGGGAGCAATGACAAATGATGAAGTGGACCACAGAGAACTCTGATGAAATAAAACTTTCCTTTCAAGTGAAACATGGTGAAAAAAAATGTGACTACTTTCAGAATCAAGCTGAGCTGTCCATAGAACCATGATCATTTTATATTCCATGGGCAAATGTGGGTATGACCCTGTGCCTCATATCCATAGTATCTATGTGGGGGGGGGGGGGGTAGCCTACAAAATGAGACCTGATACTGTAATTTTTGAATGTAAGTTTGTAAATATGTAGCTGTTACTTCTGGCTAAATATGGGACTCCAGAACATCCCTTTATCAGAAGACCCTTCCCCATGATGGACGTGCACTCCCTCCCCCCACCCAAGAAGGAAGCTTACTGAGTTCTAGCCCAGGGCAGGACTGAAACTATGGGGGGGGGGGAGCCGACAGGTTTGGTGTCCCGAGCACTGGACCAGGGGGCACAAATTCCTTTATGCTCTCCTTTAGCATTACAAGGGTACGAAAAAATGCATGCTTGCCTTGGCTGAGCAAACCTCTAGTTGCGGCCTTGGCCCAGGATGGGTGTAGACCTAGGGTAATGTGCTGGGAGGGTAGATTTATTGTGTAGGTTCATTGGATCGTTCCGTAATTTGCACTGACCTATTTTTCCATGTAATATGCCTTCGAGGAGGGATGATCATTCTTTCTGGATCTCACTGCTTAGCCCAGGGTTCCAGAGATCGATCTTATTTATAAAGTTTTTGTTCATTATAATTATAATGAACAAAACTTAAGTTCTGATATTCAATTTAAATTACATTACATCAGATAAGTAGAAAGAATCCCACTCTTGGACGAGGGTAGGAGAGGCAGATATATAAAATGGGGAGAGGCACAAGAAGAAAGAATAGTCCAAAGCAGGCCCATAAGATGAAAAGGGTTGAGAAACACTGGTCAAGAGCTCCTGGAAACCCCAGGCTGGTTCATCTGCCATATTTTTGGGAAGTGTGACATTAGTATTATTGCTGTTACCAATAGTTGTTCCCCTATGCAATTTCTTTAAACAATTAGACATCACTTTGAACAAAACTGGTTTCGCTTAGGTTGTTCTATTGTTACACGGCAACAACACAGCCATATAACAGAGATAAATTTCTTTTGTTGCATGGCGTTACTCTGATCTTGAACAAATCAGTACAGCAATTATATAAGATGAGTATAAGACATACTGTATATACTCATGTACAAGCTGAGTTTTTTGGTCAAAAAATTTGTTTCTTAACAGGGTTCATACAAAATTTCCTAAATAAAAATTAAGGAGTTTTTAAGGACTTTTTAAGGAGTTTCAAGCAGTTTTTAAGGAGTCATGGCAAGAACTTCATAAGTTTTACAGCAAAAAAAAAGGGGGAGGGCACATATGCAAATTTATTTTTAATTTGCCAAACAAATATTCCCTCTTCTCAAAAATATAGACGTGGAAGTGGTTCAGAAATTTGGAACTTTTGATTTGTGACCCAGCATCATAAGAGAATTCATAAAATAATCAATCCACATACATGCTTTCTGTTGTCACCAAAGTGTTCTAAAACCTTCAAGTTTCAGTCAAAAATATAACTCATAACAGCATCACATAAATTATAAAAATTCTAACAGTGATATTCATTTTCCCTCCAATTATTCAAAATAAAAACCACAGCTGACAAAGATTTTTCTTACAAAATTATTTATATTGGCAGTAGCTCTTTATTCACCTCACTCAAAGTGGATCAACACATACACAAATTCTTTAAAATTAAGTTTTTCAATTTTCCTTCTTGTTTTTCAGTTATACTCAAAAAGAAATTGTTGCAAAGTGGGAGCAAATTTCAGGACATACAACACGATGTTTGGCGATTTAACACTCGTTATTTAGCGACATTAGCGATTTAACACTCGTTATTTAGCGACATTAGCGATTTAACACTCGTTATTTAGCGACATTAGCGATTTAACACTCGTTATTTAGCGACATTAGCGATTTAACACTCGTTATTTAGCGAAATTTCAAATTAACTCGTAATTCGGCGGAGTAGCTCTTCGAAATTTATTATCTCGCGGTAAATCGACGAGCGGCGAAAAACCTTGGCGGGATCTCAGCCTTATTCATGTGTGAAATGAATGGTTTTTTTTTCTTCACGAAACATCGGGATTTGACGCAATGACGATCGACCATAGTAATTTCTGCTACTTTTTTTTTTTGCAGTGGCGACTTTTTTTTTCTTTCTTTGAAAACGGAAACCGCGGTCGGATGTTGAGAAACACTGAACTAGAGTAAACCATCTTCACTGTAGGATTAAGGATATGATCGGAGTTTCACGATGAGGGGCCGATAATTTGAATAAGGAGCTGCAGTTACTTCAATCCCATTCTTGGGGGCAAAATCGAGAGCGGGAACTTGCCGGGAAAATCCAATAAGCATCTAAATTCAATTTCAATCCTCCAAATTTTATAGAGGACTGAAAGTACTCTTTCAAATTTTGCGTAATTTTTTTTTTTCATGAGATAAATACCGCCTAAAAAAATATATTTTTTAATATTAATAAATTTTTTTTTTTAAATACCTCCCCTGAAAATCTTGGAGAGGAGTACAATTACTCTTCAAAATTATTTTCCCGGATAATGATTTTCTTAGTGCGACTATGGAAGATGGGAGAAAGAGGTGGTGTTGAAGTACAAAGGAATAAAACGCTCCCTGGGAAAGAATCGTTTCGTGGCACGCGAAAACAACTTTTTTTTGTTACCCTTTTCCGAAAATCTGGGCATTTAATGCGCTGAGCGCGTCATTGTACACACGAGAAAGGAGAAATATAAGTATTTCTTTCTCCTCTAAGGCAGTGGTTCTCAACCTTTTCAAGCCCGCGGCCCGATTTCATTCATTTTTGTGAGTCAAAGGCCCGGTCAAACACGACCAACGGAAGATGAATGAGGAAAAATGGAACGGTTAATCACTCGCGGCCTGGTATGAATGATATCAGGGCCCGGCGGTTGAGAAACACTGCTCTAAGCCGGGATTACACTTCAAGTTTTTTAAAAGAGCTTTTTTTAAAATTTCAAAAATTCAACCAATAAGATTATCGGTTGCATTTGCACAAATGTAATCTATAAGCTTTATTGGTTGGATTTTTCAAGTTTTACAAAAGGGATTTTATCAAACTTTTATAGTGTAATCCCGGCCTAAGGTGCATACAAGACAGGTATAAAAGTATTTCGAGGAGTTTCCAAAAAAAAAGAAAACAAGCGCTATTCGAAGCAGAAAAATAAAATATGATAAAAAAGAAATAATATAAAAAAGAAAAATACCCTATGGGCAGTGCCGTCTTAACGCATGGGCCCACCCGGGTACGGCCCGAGGGCCTCACAAAAACGAGAAACGGTTAAAATTTTCGAAAATTGGCCAGCCAGGGCCTCAGAAATCACTTAGCCCGGGGGCCCATGATGTCCTTAAGACGGCCCTGCATATAGGAACAAGATGTTAATTTTGGAGCAGAGTTCCCACCACTGGTAGTAGCATCATCTTCTGGGAGGAATGATAGTTAGAACTTAGATTAGTAGTTAGAGATAGTTTAACTTCTTTATTTCAATTTCATTGTCAATTTTTTTGACAGCGCAACAATCTTCTTTTCCCGCAGCATATCAGAAGCGGGTGTGGCCACTGTAGTCTGACCAGGTGTCGTTAATCTCTTAGCTGCGCTGGTCGTCGGCAGAGCTGTTCCCACCCGCTACAGCCTTGAAATCCCTATAAAGAAATCTCACCCCCCCCCACCCCCGACACGCCTTGTTTTCTTTTTCCTTCTTTTTTGCAGGGACTTTCTTTCAGCATCAAGTACTACCACGACCACCTAGGTTATATAGGAGGTCGTGGTACTACTCATCATCAAACATTCATCAACTTTAGCAGGATATATTTCAGGGTGGGGGGGGGGGGGTGGTCTACTTTTTTTTAGAAACAGCTGGAAGGATTTTAAGGAGTTTTTAAGGGTCCTTAAAAAAAGAAATGAAAATTAATGTTTTTAAGCACCGTACGGTACGAACCCTGCTTAATTTTGGGAGTCAGCTTAAACATGGGTCAGTTTTTGAAGAGAAGATACTGACCTCCTCACTCTTATATCATATAGCTACATGAACTCTGCAAAACTAGTTTGAAGATCCACGACGTCATTGGACTACTTGATGATATCACTAATCGGTAGAGTAATTTTGCAGACGTAGATGTGCTACTAATCAGTAGAGTGATTTTTGTAGCTATGTTCAAACCCCACAGAACTGATGATGTTAAAGACAAAGAACATACAAAGCAAAAAAAAAATTCAAATGTTACCAGCTTTGATACCTATAACTAACGTTGATTTTACAGCCTTTAGATGTGAGCATCAACAAGCCTTTTAAAGGTTATTTAAAGACTTTATGAATTAAAGGGATGAGTTTCAAAAATAAAAAAGTAACAAAAAGAAGTGCCTTAAGGAATCTGGATGTGGGCCAGTGGGTTCACGAGGCATGGAATTCAGTGGAATCAGTTTCCACCAAAATCATCATCAAATCCTTTAATAAACGTTGTATCAGTAACGCAATGGATGGACATCCATTGCATTAATGTAATGGAAAAATAACTATAAATAAAACTTATTCAAGACATTAAAAAAATGTTCAGGAAGGAATGTGTTTCACCTGAGCCTACAGAATTCTATATCATACATACTTGTCACACAGAAGCATTGTCAATAATTTTCATTACACAGAAAAAACATTAATATAAATTTTTAAATATACTGTACCATTTAGAACAAAGGGTCTTCAACCTTTCAGACACTGCAGGCCAAATTGAAACAATTATTCATGTATTTATTGACATCTTAATGCAAGGGCCAAAGGGGGTTCAAGTTGAAACAAAAACAATGGAAGACTTATTTTTTCTAAAATTATTTCTTTTACTAATTATCAATTTTGATCAGTTTTGAAATAATTTTTTTCACCAATACTGAAAAAGTCTTTGACTAATTACTCATCAAATTAATTAATTCTAAGATTAATTTTAATCTGAAATCACTGTAAATGATTTTTTAATAATTTTGGTAATTCTGAAATTATTTTCCTTCTCAATATATAGTGAAATAATTTCTTTCAATAACTATGCAGTTATTCTTTTATTGATCATGAAATAATTTCTATATCAGAAATTTTGAAATTATTTCTCTTAAGTTATTTTTTTCACTAATTCTGAAATTATTTGTTCCAAAAATTCTAAAATTATTTCTTGCAGTAATTCTGAATTTTCATCAATTCTGGAATTATTTCTTATATTAATTCTGAATTTTCATCAATTCTGGAATTATTTCTTATATTAATTCTGAAATTTCATCAATTTGTTCTGAAATTTCTATTTCATCAATTCTGGGTTTTCAAATATCTTTTATTAATTCTATTCATTTTGTTTTTTCTTTCCTTTATTCTAGTTTTTTTTTATTAATTCTAGAATAATTTCTTTCATTAATTCTAGAATTAATAATTTTCCAATTTTTTCAACCATTTTCTGAAAATTATTGGTGTGACATGAAAAAAAGCTGAGAGGGCTAATTCTGACCTGTGGGCCATGTGTTGAAAACCCCTGATTTAGAATGTCATTGCAGTACATTAAAAAGTAAATTATATTAATTAAATCATGTCTATAAAATTAATTACTGTAATTAATGCGGACTAAGGATTTATAATTTCAGCAGTCGCAAGTCTTGAATTTGATTGAAAAAAAAAATACTTAATCAAAATAATTTATTTGCTTTGATTCAGCCTTTTCCCTTTCACTACACAAATGTGAAGCTGATTTCAAATTGGGCACAAGCAATCTCCAAATAAAAACCCAGATCAAGAAAGACAGAATAAAGAGGATCAACAACTAAGTTGCCAGATAGCAGTGTCATAGTCATGAAAAAGAAATATATTTACTACGAACTTACACACACATATACATACACACTAAGTTGTACAAAAATTGCACCATACTCTATTCTGAGAAAATAATGTATCACAGACAGTATTTATTATGCAGGGTGTCAAATGAATTTGTAAATAGTTAAAAAATTAATATAAATTGCAGGAATTGGAAATTTTGAGTGCAGTTTGTGAAAGAGTTATTCTCACCAAGAGGAACTTTTTTTGGCACAGAAAAAAAGTTGGGTCAAACTTTTGTTGATAGAGGGCACTGCAGAGAAGCAAATCACCTTAAATATGCCAACCAGAGTGCTATAAAATGCAGAGTGTACGATTAACAGCTCATTCCTGAATTTTCCTGTTACTGGTGTTTACATAAAGTTTTCATTGTGAAGTTGACATAAGTGTATAAAGCACTATTGGTGAGGTTGCTTTAGCTCAGTCAGGAATTGCCGGCTGAAGCTTACGAACACTGCATACACAAAAGAGATTGAAGAAAACTTCAGGTCAGGAAAGGTTGGGTTTGCTTTTGTCCAGCGCCCACTCTATTGACAAAAATTCAAACAATTTTTTCCCCATACCAAAAAAGCTCCGCTTTGTGAGAAAAGTTTTTTTTGCAAACCACATTGAACAACTATATCAATTCCTTCAATTTTTATGAATTCTTTAACTGTTAAAAAATTTATGGGACACTGTACACGGATTAGATAGATAAATAAATCGATGCTGGACTTTCTGAAGGAAACCAAAGAAATACACCACCTTTGACACACCACGGCTAAAAAAAGATGAATGAAACAATTTTGCCTAACTATCTTGAAAATTCTATACCCTTTTCACACCTGAGCCAAAACTGACAATTAAATTTTTTTTTACAAATATAAATGCCACAACAGACAGAATGCCCAACGAGGTGGTTAAAAAACTTCCTGCAACAACACAACCTAGACTTGTCCTTTACCAATCGATACTGGTGTCCCCGTGTATTTGCAAGGAGACACTTTTTTTTTGATTGACTTGTGTCCACATGAGTTAGGTACACATAAGTGTACTTTTAGTCTTAAATTAAAAATAAAAAAATCATTAAAACCATTTAAAACTGTTAAAAATGAGGTAAACCTATGTGTACCTCTGTAATGAAGAGCATATGATTCCATAGACATTCACGGAGCAATTGAAATTTATACCTAGTATGTATGGGTGGTTCTGCAGAACCTAGCACTGAGACCAAAGGTCTATTGTACTACAATTTATTCCTTAATGAGTATTCAAATCATGGCTGAGATGAGGATTTAAATGGTTTGGATACTTATTACTGTGACCTTGTTATGAATGGATATTTCTTTTTTATAATCTTTCAGTACCACTATTTGCCCCCATAGTAAATAATATTAGTGAATATGTACTTTTTCTTCTTGTATTCAACTATTCATACCAGCAGTTGTAAGTTTAAAAATTTCTAGAAAAAATGCATTTAGTTCCGAGACAAATTTAAAATGTCTAAACATACACTGTAATATGATGAAAATTATAAGTGGCTTTCAAATGCAGAGGCCAATTTACACGCATCAAGTAATTTAGTAGATACTGGTCCTCAAGTACTTTTAAAATGTATGCAGATCTTGAGAGATGTTTACACGCGACATTTAGTTGTCAAGTAGACAAGTCAGATAGGATCAGGTTTTTCTTTTTTTCTGGTTTAATAGGCTCTATGTGCATGCACCAATCAGCATGACCTCATATTATCCCAAGTGTGGCATTCATTCTCCACTTGATTGGGACATTGATCATTATGATGTGACAGATTTTAGTATTTCATGACTAAACAACTAAATCATTCGACTACTAAATTACTTATTGCATGTAAAAACAAGTTTTAACTCTTTACTTAAACATTTTTTTTCAGACAGACATGTAATTCAAATAGGATGTCAAATAAATACTGGTTATAATAACAGCCACCCAAACCATTTGCTTTGCTATAACTAGTAAAATATCAAAGTGAGACTATGAGTAAGAGATCAATTCTTGTTTTCAGGAAGTTTCACAGGCAAGCCCTTGATGCGTTCAAATTGACTGAGATTGGGGTCCTAAAGCAAAAAAGAAAATGCATTAAACAAAAAAAAAAAAACATCATTTAAAAACTTAATGCATCACACACATCAAGAATATAGTAGACTCTCTATCTATAATCCAGCCATGTGCTAGTCTGGCCCATCCAATATTTTGGGGTTTTCAGGTGGGCTTCCTAAAAGTGTGGAAAAGGATAACATGTTACTGGATGTTCTAGGGCCCGACTTTGGTATAAGAGGGGCCTTAGCTAAAGCAGAAATTCAGGGGTCCCTGTGACTAAGGTCAAAACTGTTTCATTATTCAATGAATACCTAATATTTAAAATTTGGAAGCGCCAAAACAGAGAGGCCCTACTAACATGCAATATAATCAGGCCCTATGCTTGTCCATGCAGAAGTTTGCATCATTTTTTCTACTGCATTCAAGCAATATCGGCACAATGGTAATCCTGCAATCCTGGGCTGATATATGTTGGATTAGAGTCTACTGTGCGTATTTCTTTTACCTTATATATAAATGTGAAAGTATGTATGTTTGTTCTTTATACAAATCTACAATTTTAGACGATCGTTGCCAAATTTTGCATATATACTAAACAGGACTGAGATTGAACCACAGGCTACTTTAAAAGTTTATCAGAGCTGGAAATGAGAGGAAAACTGTCGAACAACAATGGTTCCTGGGCTCCAATAGTCACTTTTGCAATGTTTACTTTAGTTACCGTGGTCCCCTAACAATGTGTTTCAGACATGCACATGCCTTTACAATGGTTTGTCACTTTGATGCTACCAGTATTATGTATAATAGTTTATTATCACAAAAAATGAGTAACTTAACCTAGTTTTAATTTATACAAAAATTGCCACGTTTTTAAGACAAATAAATTTAATTGGTCGAATGGTTAACGCGTTTCGGCTCTTCAATGGAGAGCCGTCATCAGGACTTCGTGGTGAGAATTCACACGAATGAGTCGTGGAAGAGTGATGTTTACGTCTGGTCGTCCGAAGAGTTCGCCTTTGTATTTGCTGCGTCCGAGTGGTCTTTGGATGCGAATTGGGGAGCCATCTGTTGTAAAGTGTTGAAAGTTTTTTCACGACTGAGGTATTAACCTCAGTCGTGAAAAAACTTTCAACACTTTCAAACTTTCAAACTTTCAACAGCCCAGGAACCATTGTTGTTCGACAGTTTTCCTCTCATTTTGAAAGTTTGAAAGTGTTGAAAGTTTTTTCACGACTGAGGTTAATACCTCAGTCGTGAAAAAACTTTCAACACTTTACAACAGATGGCTCCCCAATTCGCATCCAAAGACCACTCGGACGCAGCAAATACAAAGGTGAACTCTTCGGACGACCAGACGTAAACATCACTCTTCCACGACTCATTCGTGTGAATTCTCACCACGAAGTCCTGATGACGGCTCTCCATTGAAGAGCCAAAACGCGTCGACCATTTAAATTTATTTGTCTTAAAAACGTGGCAATTTTTGTATAAATATAATAGTTTATTATAATGGTTTGTCACTTTTTAAATCCTCCCAGTAGTTGAAGAAAACCCAGGAAGCGCCGGGTATTTTTGCTAGTGCAGAAATAAAAAAGATGGAACATTTTTTTAGGCTTAAAAGTATCATATTTGTTAATATATGAGGCATAGAAAATTTAATTTGAGCGCTCTGTGTAACAACTGGTCATAAAGATTTTGAGGTTCACGAATTAATTCCAGAGTTCAAAGTTTACACTGCAATGCAATTTGAGCAGAGTTGAGCAGTGATCAAAACTGGTGCTTAACCATGAAAAAAAAAGGTAGCTCATAACAATTTCCATAAATGACATTAACTCTACACGTCTATAAGATGTGTGTGATGTCCATGTGTGAACAATATGAGAAGAGAACACCAAGTTTCACTACCGTACTTTGCATAATCCTCTCTACCATGGTGAATTAGCAACAGTTCGGATATTTATATTACCATTTATATGATAGTACATCCAAATACTGGCTTGAAGGGTTAATAGCATCAAGAATTCTATTTATAAATGCAGGACGTTCCATTTTGATATTTACGTTCGACATCATCTTTACTTTACGGTCTATTTAGAGATGTGAGGCGAGAATATTCTCCTGGATGTAAAAATTAAAGAATTCAGAACATTTTTTTTCCTTTTGAATGATGAAAAAAATACTAATTTTGTTTATATTATGGAATATACACTCATGTCCATAAATTAAGGATAATTCAGAATCACACGGAAATCGAAATCTAAAGTAAAAATTTCACCTGTAGAACTATCACACACATCTGCAAGAATGATATGCAAATTTCAGGAAGCCACCAGATGATGCCGATAGTACGTCACAATGACGAGAGTGCAAGGGGGGGGGGGGGTATATAAGAAATGGTGGCAAAGAAGTAAAATTGTTCACAAGAGTTCTGTAAGGCGCTCAGAGTCATAAGCAAATAGTTATGACACAGAGGATGCATGTGGATGATTTTTTACGTGATAGAATTGGAATGTGGGCGTACTCAGATGGAAATATCCGAGAAACTTGGAATTGTCCAAAGTGTCATCTCTAGGCTTTGGCAACAATTCCAAGGTAACGGAAATGTCAGTAGACGCTACAGTACAGGTCGCCCCCGAGTTACAACGCCGAATGAAGACCGGTATTTGGCAGTAACTGCCAAAAGAAGCAGACGGAGCACAGCATCCGACCTGTCTCGTCAGCTATCTGCAACCACGGGTACCACAGTTTCAAGGCAAACCGTGTACAGACGTTTGGGAGATATTGGTCTATGTGCTCGCAGGCCTGTCAGATGTGCTCCGCTCACGGCAACTCACTGTCGGCAGCGATTAGCCTGGAGTACAGAACATGCAATGTGGACATCGTCACAGTGGGCTTGTGTGATGTTTTCCGACGAGTCCAGGTTTAGCTTGCAGTCTGATTCACGTCGGACTTTCATATGCAGAACGCCAGGTACCCGTTACCACCAAGACAACATCATTGAACGACACCGTTACGGTGGTGCTGCATTGCTCGTTTGGGGTGGAATTATACTGGGTTCCAGAACAGATCTGCATGTTCAAACCGGAACCATGAAAGCCCAAATTCATCGGGACATCATTGTGGAACAACATGTACGTTTGTTTAGGGGTGCTGTGGGCGCAGAATTTGTGTTTATGGATGACCTCACCTAGCAAACATCGTAAACGAATGCCTTGAATCTGAGGATATAACCCGTATGGAATGGCCAGCATTCTCACCTGTTCTCACCTGACTTGAATCCGATAAAGCATGTGTGGGACATGCTTGGCCGACGAGTTACAGCCCATCAACCACCTCCTACATGTGTACCAGAACTTCGGAGAGCATTGCTTGCTGAATGGAGTGATCTTCCTCAAGATCAGATCGATAATTTGATACTCAGCATGCCTAGGCATTGCCGGACTGTATTTCATCACATGGGAGACATACAATGTATTAACCATCATACCAACCATGTAATAGTAATTTTTTGTAAAGGAGATATTTTTTAAAATTGCTCCAGGGAGCAAAAATCGTAGTTTTTATGAATGGTACATACATACACCATCGTTTTTGTTCTTTATCTTTTGTTTAATAAATGGGCTTTATGAATAAGTAACGTTTGTTTTGTTTCTGAACCTTTATTTGCCGGAGCTGGCATTATCCTTAATTTATGGATATGAGTGTAATTCAGTTTTCATTGCCTTAAAATTTAAAACAAAACAATTTTTGGCATAATCACCTCATAATTACAACTTTTAGTTCAAGAATATTCTCTTGATCATGGGGAGTGGTTTCAAAAATTTTCGTTATGAAGATTTTAAAAACTTTCAAAGATTAAAACCTCAAATTATTTTAAAATTTTCAGAAATAAGTTCACAGCAAAAAATTAAATTAAAGTTGATTGACAAAGGAAGCTATGAAGCTATTCGTATAATCACCTTCATTCTAAGAAGCCACAAAACTGTTATTTCCTTCATTGAACATACACTAAAATTCTGTATCACTCACATTTCTTCGCAAGTTGTTCAATTGTTGGTTGCTATGTTGGTTTCGTTTTCTTACATTCTTTTTCACATATCTTCAAGAATGATTTTCTCTTCAGTTTTCAAGAGTAAAGTTAATGGAAGCTTTTCAAGTTTTTGTTGATTCTTAAAAAAAAAAAGCTTTGACACCTATACTGATTGTCAGTTTGGTAGATTCTAATGCATTTCACAACTAGACAGCAAATTATGAATGAAAGAATTAATTAATGTTGTGAGTAGTTAGAATGCCTATTGAGAATAATTATCCCTCTTTTGAGAATAGTGATGTCTAACTTAAATGTGTTGTACAGTTTTTTTCCCTTGAAGAAAAATCAAACGAAATATAGTTTTATACTAATGAAATCAGGTTACTATTAATTGGTTTTTTTTAATTTATTTCCAAACATATTTTTTAGATATTCAAAAATTCTTAAGATGAAAATATTTATTCTTGTAGCCTTTCCAGAGAATGAATATTCACCGATGTTCTCCTCAATGAGAATATTCTCCAAAAGATTATTACTGAGAAATTTACATCTCTATTCCTATTATTGTGAATAATTATAATCAGAGTACCCATTGAAAGCAGTTCTGTGTTCTGTGACAATGGTGGAGTTCGACTTAAATTTTTTCTACAGTTATATACTTTTAACTTGTAGGAAAAAAATAAGACTTCTTTTTAGTAATTGTAATCAGTTTACTGTTTTCTAAAACACATTCCTAAACAGGTAGCATTTTATTAGTAGTTTTTGGACATTCATTCACAAGTTAAATCCTTAAGATGAAGTTACTTATTATTTTAAACTCTCTAGAGCTTAATCTCTTCAATAAGAATATTCTCCAAATGATTATTACCAAGAATTTTGCATCTCTACGCCCATCATTCATTTTTCAAGAAGGGCTAAAGTTTATTGGATGAACAAACACTAACAAGAGAAAAAGAAGAAATAGATTCTCACAATGTTTTTATCCTCAAGCTCGATTTCCTTTAGTTTCAAATACCCAACTGGAGCAAAAGCATCATCTGAGTGGATACAAACTTCTTGTGATTTGCTAAAGATGGAAAATATAAAACTGCATAAATTTATTCTTTTTTTAAAAAAGTAGTTTTTAGATATTTTAAATCTTTCAAAATTTTTTCAAGAGTTCTTTTAAAATCTATGTGAATAAACTGATAAAATACAATAAGATCAATGCAAAAATAACAATGAGAAAAAAGGAACATGAATGCAAGAGCCTAGTTCTTAGTGAAAACATGTTTTTAAAGATATTTTTGATAAATTACATCTCAATCCATACATAATTATATAGAAATATCTCAAAGTAAATACTTTTGAATAAAAACATATGAATGTAAGTTCATTCCTTTTCTTGGGCAGATCAGGTTTGTTCCATATGTTTTCCTGCTATTTGTATCTTTATTATGATATTTGTGTCTTTTAGTCCAATGCGAACTAAAACCAATGCCACCATTATTTCCCTTTGTTTATTTTGTTTTTGTACTTATAAAATGTGTTGCTAAATTTATGTAGAATTAAAATAATTTGAAAGGTAAGTATGTGTAATGAAGCTTCCCTGAAACGCTATTTCGATGATAATACGATATAATGGCAAACTCATTATAGTGCTGAAATTCTTTGGGATGGATGGTGGCATTACAATAGGGGTTCGACTGTACTTTTGGTGTTTCAATGTGATCGTTCTATATTAAAATGGAGGAAAGTTGTAGAAATTCAACATTAATTGAAATCAGAATCAAATTTTCCATTTAAGCCCCCCTCATTTATACATCTAGATCATCCTTATTATGATACTTAAAAAAACTGATCTAGTATCTGTAAATAAGAAAAAAAATTGTTTTCCTCTTAGCAAATAAAATAGATTAAACAATTTTCTTTTATGATTTTTGAATGTATCACACAATAACATCTTTTTCTTATCAAAATTTTTATACATTCTACAGAGATCATGCAATTTTTAAAAAAAATTTAAGAATGAATTCATGGGCGAGCTCATTAGTTTGGATGACAAACATTTTTTCACATAGACAATTTGTTGATAGAAACAAAAAAAATATTAAGAAACATGCAATACAAAGTTTGCGTAATATTTTTTGAACATGCTCTGTATATTACGAAAATATGATTTAAAAAACCATACACAAACAATTTCTTGACAAAAAGTGGACAATCTAGAGTGAAAGTCTCGAATTCCCCTCCTTCGCCACATATGTTCAAGCCATATTTTTCATTCTGAAATGACAAATTTTTATAAGTGGGAAGAAAGGGGAACAAATAACAGATAATGTAAAATATTATATTTTATAACTTCTTTTTATAACCATCAATAAAGTAAGGGGGGGGGGGGGATTTTGAATTACTGTAATTCTAAATTAAATATTAAATTAATTACAAACAATAATATTAAATTACTCAAAATTCAATGAAAAACCATTTACTTTCTGTACTGGCACAGGTTTTTGTGACCAATGCCTGATGAGTAAAGGGCAATTCAAGTATTACACAAGCAAATTTTCAGCCATTTTTGCACGCCCCCCCTTGTCAGCAAAATTTCATCATCACTGCCCCCTACCTCCTAACGCATGTTGGGATCAGAAATGTACGAGGAAGGGGGCCCCCCACACGAAAATTTTTTTTTAATTCAAAAAAAATTTGAAAGAAAATATCTTTATATGTTATTATAATCAATTTCTGTTAATTTCAATGCTATTTGAAGGGTAAGAACTCAAAATTTCTCTTTAAAAAATTCATTGCAACCCACCCTTCTAGCCATATATGGTAAACCCTTGACCCGCAGACCAAATGTGGCCCTGAAGGTTATCTGATGTGGCTTGCCCCCCCCCCCACAAACCTAATTTTGTAAAAATAAACTATAAGCGGCACATTTACAAATCACTTAAATGACCTGAGGCACAATTCCAGAGCATTTAATTGGCCCGTGGCACATTTTGAGATCACTAAAGAATGCCCCAACGATCACTTTCACATTCAAAGATCACCTAAGTAACTCGCGACACAATTACAGAACACTTAAACGATCCGTGGCACATTTAGAGATCCCTTGAGTGACATGTGGCACAGTTTTAGAGCACTTAAGAGGATACCAGTATAGTTCGACATTGCTCAAAAATTACCCGCGAAACATTCCCAGATTACTTAAGTGATTCGCGGTATAATTACGGATCATGAGTGATGCGTGGCACAGTTCCAAAACACTTGAAGGATACATGAAACATTTAGAGATCATTAAAGTAGCTCTGTAGGGGACTTATCAATAGGTAGAATGTTAGTTCAGAGGCCCAATAACTATCGAAAGGTTTTTTCCGTTTTTGGCACACCGAATAAGATGTCATTAAGAATATTTCATATCTTCATAAAGGTTGGTTGATGACATAAGCATCATCCGAACCCCCTTCCCCCTTGTCATCAAAAGTCAGCAAATCGGAAACCCCCCATTAATGCTGACGTAATACTTGAATGACCCCTAATTGAAATTTTTGGCATTCTCTAGGCCATTTAGCCATATATCTGCTAATGTTCCACCCACTGCTATGACATACAGCTTTGGAAATAACATCAGAGTTACAAGTGGAGTGATGCTATCTAATGCACATATCACAGAAGAGGGTGGAAAATTAATGAAAAATATGAAGACTATAACCAAACAACTCAGAAAATTGCAGCTCTTCATCATGTTCTTTGAATTTGCTAGATAACTTTTTTCCATGATTATATTTTAGCAAATGAATAAACAAATGCATACTTGAAAATGTAAGAATTGATAACTATACAAAAGAAAGCATATTATTTAGAAAAATATATATATAATCTATTTTTTGATTGTTCCATTTTCTTTTATGCAATCATAAAAAATCTGGCCAATCTTTTAAATGTAAAATTTTATTACAATATGATAGAAGGGCTGAACGAATCTATTGCCTGCCATGAGTGTGAGGCATGTAAAAATTCAGCTTGGCATGTATTTTTTCTGACCACATATGATGAAGGAATATAAAAAATTCTAAAAATAGGGGAAACAAATTTCAGGATTTATGGGAAATTTCGAGTTCAAACAAATGAGAAATACAAAAATATATATATATAGATATAATTTCTCATTACTTAAAACTCTTCAGAAGGTATTTTCATCAATAGATGACAACATATTTGTTTCGAATGTGTGGGGAAAATATTATGAAAAGGGAAATTTCATTAGGACACACTATAAGTTTTATGAAAGTTCTTTAACAAAATTTGACAGATGCAACCAATGAGCTTATTGGTTGTATTTACTCAAATAACCGATATGCTCTCATTGCTTGCATTTGTCAAAGTTAGTGTAACACCAGCCTTAGACAAGGTGGAGATCATTGATCAAAATTCAGGGCAAAATTGTCAAAAAAATCATTCCATTTAAGAAATTCCTTAGTGTTGAAGAAAATTTGATATTTCATCAAACAATGGAATATTTTGAAAAATTTCTTTTAATTTAGTGGAATGGGACCTTAATTTTATATATTATCTGCATATTTTCATCAATAGAAAGCAACACACTTTTTTTGAATGTATGGGAAAAAAATTTGCTCAAAAGGGAAACTAAGCAATATTTTTCGGGTATGCAAAATATATATATTGATTTCAGCATGTATTTTTCTAAATTCATGCCCTGTGTCAGGCATGTAAATCATTTGACATTTTTCCAGCCCTGATGTATATGTCAATACTTTTGCTAATAACCACACAAATAATGGAGTGTGGATCATGTACGGTTTGAAAGAAAAAAGACAAAAAAGAAGTGGTTCTTAAAAGTGTGTCATGGCTCCTAAGGGCTTTGCAATAACTTGGCGATATTTATATGCGCCTGTTGTTTGGTGCTTTGAAGTAGGTCTTTGTTAGACTGTTCTGGAAAGCCATGGATGGAAGTTGAGTTTGAGAATCACTGGATTATACACATAGACATGAATAATATGGATTTATTCATCAATATTAATATTCCTTTGAAAAGAATATTTTTTATTTCATTTACCCGAAATCACAATTTTTTTTCCAATCAAAAATCACAAGACGCATTAACACCAGATTTATTTGAAGCTTTTTTTTCCAATTAAGCAATGGAATATATAGTCTGTACAATGAACTCAAAATAAAAATTCAATATAAAAGCTTTTACTAATAAAAGCTTGTTTATAAAATCTAATTTCAGAATCATATATCCAATAGATATACTTTTAAACATCAAGAAACAAACTACATTATGAGGAAATAATGGTAAGTAATTGGCAATTCATATAGTTTATACTTGACTGCACTTAAACTCATTAAATCTCTCAAGAGATTTTGAATAAATATACTTACCATTTTTAGCATATGAGGGTAAATCTCTTTCAAGGTCATGCCTAGATGCACTTCCGGAACTAACCCTATTTAAAAAGTGCATATTCATTTCATAATATTTACCACATTATCCGACAATGATAAACATATAGCGTGTTTTAAGTATGCTATGTGGGTAATGTAAATCTGAATATAACATCAAATCAACATGAAATATGTTTATGTAATGAGCGATGACAGGCTTATTCATATTTATATGAACATCAGATATTTTCAAAGACCATTTTTTACAAACCTAGTGCTGCTACTTTTATTAAAATAGCATTGATTTTGCAATCAATCATCTCAGACAGAAGCTCCTTCTGATCTCTGTGCCAGAGATAAGCTAACATTTTCAAATTCAAACGATTACACCTGCATTAAGTATATAAAAAAATTATCAACAGGTTCATGATCACAGAGAGATTCCAATATAATCATCAATTATATAATAAATACCTACACATTGAATATTTTCGTTTTTTTAAAGTAAAAATACCTACACATTGAATATTTTCGTTTTTTTAAAGTAAAAATACCTACACATTTTGAACTCTTAAACGCTGATAGTCTGAGAATATCGCTCCAACTGAAATGCCTTCAATGTTAGAGGCCTCCTAAATAAAAATGTAAAAAAAAAATTAAATAATCTTTATATCTGATGATCTTGTAATATGCAATGAAGACTTGATATAACAATACTTTGCAGAACTAAGAAGAAATATTGCTGCAGAGGGATTATCACTATATTGAGAGGTGGTAGTTTGACATTAGACTACAGCCATTTATAGACAAGCCTTGAAAAAATATTGATGTGGAGAAATTTATCATTACATTGAGTATTATTGTAGTTTTAAATAAAATAGGTTTCACTGTAAATATTTGTGCATTTAAACTTTTGAGGTTTCAAAATGATTATTGTGCTACCTCTTCTGAGGCAAATAAAGAAATTTTCTATTTTTTTAAGCTCAATATTCACTGAGATATTTGATTTCAAATTCTGAGAAAAGTTAGAAGAGAACAACATAAATTGGGGAGGGGGAGGAAGAGTTGTCCATTAATTTTTGCTGACATATTTACATTATTTCCTATGGGGAAGTTTGATTCAATATATTGTTCCGGATAATTTTCCACAAGACTCGAGATTGTAAAACAAGAAGCGGTTTGATGGACAAACACAGATTTATTTACAGAACAGCAATTTACATGTATTTACAAGCTAATCAGAGAGCTGACAACTTTCTTGCAACGTTCAATCATAACTGACTTTTCATCGAGTCTGTCTCTATTCTAGTCTTTTTTTGCCAGCCATCTTGAGCGCCAGACTATTTATAACCCCGGCAGAAAATTTGAGAAAAAGAATGTTCTACAAAATTCTATTTTACAGTTTCCAAGTTGGCGCCGCCACCGTATGGACTGTCTGGAGGGGCGGGACTTTCTGGAATGTTCTCACCAATAGCATCCCTCTCCGATAAACCGAAACCGGCATCAACTCCCATTGCCAACAGAAGATTGTGATAAAAAATTGCGCCATCTATCGTGTATAGTTCGTAACAATATACAAGTGATTCACGGGTTATAAGCATGCTCATGGACAAATTATGCTTGTAAACCAAAAAGCTCCAATCTATATCAGATTTTGCAAACAAAATTTTTGGTCCCTTGAAGTTCTTGTAACAGAGTTTGACTGCAAATAACTACACTAAAATAAGTAAAATATTTCATAAGTAAAAATAACAGAAATTTAAGCGAAAAATATGTAATTTATTACATTTTCTTTGGACTACTTTTTCAGATATACACAAGGCTTTGCTGATTATTTATTCATTTTTCACACCAGTGTAGTAGGGCATGTGTGAGATAATAAAAACAGTTCATATTGAATTTTTGTACAATTGATAAAATGAGTGTATTTTTTTATGGAAGTCTATATACCTTGATTCTAAGTAGCAGCCTGTAAAGATCCTCAACCTCATCACCTTCAGTACATTCATAGTCAAATTCCTTATTCACAGGTTCCCCAGATATGTCTTGACGGAACAATGGAAGATTCATAGCCTCAGCATAAAAGTGGATCACATCGTGTCCAACAGTTTGATACATGTAACTATCAAGTTCATCTGCAAATATGGAGAATAAGGATATAAACAAGGGAAATAAGATATTTGCAGTAACGATTTAAGAAATCATATATCAAAAATATGTTGAAATAATGAATGAAAATTTATTAAAATTGATTGATTCTGCTTAAATGTTTCAGTTGAAAACAACTCATTTACCACAAAAGCTAATAACATTTAACCACAGGACAGAATTCAATATTCCTTCACATACTTTCACACCCATTTGAATTATAATTTTTCTCCCTTCTGGTTTATTTTTTTTAAACATAAAACATGATGTAGTATCCAGAAAATTCAATTTCTCAGTATATTTCCGGCAGAAAAATACCATCTCTTCATACAAAAATGCCAACTGGGGTGGAAATTGCTGTAGTTAAGGGAGGTTGCTATGACTCCACTCAATGCTTCACACTACTAATATGTGTTATAAGGAGTTGAAAAGTGTGTCTCTGGTGTATTGGTTAGCGCACTTTCCCGGTATGCAAGGGAACCCAGATCTGATTCCCGGAGGAGATTAATCACTTTTTTTTCCCAAATATCAGTTTTGGCATAAAATCCAGAAAATTCAATTTTTCAGAATATTTCCGGCCGAAAAAATAACATCTCTTCATGATGTAGTCATGTTTTAGACAGTCTCTCTGGCTCGTCAAGGGAGATGGGTGTCCTTAAAAAGCATGTTTCATAAGGAGTTTGAAAATTCAATTTGTACATTGTGGTTCGTATGAGGCAGGGGCCATAGCCGGCTACATCTTAGATCCAGACCCCTACGCTGAGATCTTTGACGACCCCCCCTCTACAGTAAATTTATAGTGTAAAAAATAAACAAAAATAATGAGGTCCCAGACCCCTGGCCAAAGTCCTGTTAGCTCTTACCCTCGTGGCGACATGGCAGGGGCTGACAGAGACATTCTTAAAAAAAAAAACTTTTCTATAAAACTTCCTTGTGCATCACAGGTGTTTACTATAAAATAATTTTACCCAATGGGGGGGAGGGGGAAGTAGGAGTCACAAAAAATATTGGCCAGAGAGCCCAATAAATGGAGGCTCTAATCAGATTTGAAACATCATATTTAATGCATAGGTTTTTTTAAATGAATCTAAGGAGGCTATGAATGAATCAATGAAGGAAAAAAAAACGGAGACAAAAAAAATGTTCTTATTGATTATGAAACAAAAATTTTTGACAACTTTTTTACTTGTTTCCAACTGAAATGGTGGCGAGTTTCAGCTAATTTTCTTTTGATCACTTGAATAGATACTTGTTATATTTTCTTCTATACAAAAGTAACTAAAATCTATCACGCCTTATGTGCAGGCAAATTTCAGCTGTAATGACAAAAGTCTTTCACTGTTTCTTCTTGGCACAACACTAATGCAATATTGCAACCCTGCTCAGGACAGGAATATCCCATACACACACCCTCAACTCATTCTTGATTTCCCTCCCACCCCTTTTTCATAAGCAAATCTTTACCTATTACACATATATTCCTTCGCCCCCCCCCCCCAATTAGACAAGGGGAAGAAAAATACATCTAATCTGAGCACCATTTCTTTCTCCCCATTTTGAATATGAGACACAAAGGACTCCACACTCTGTAACTTTCTACAGCTGAAAAATGAGTTTTAAATTCCAGTCAGACTGAAATCAGTCCTTCACTTATGATGTGCAAATATAATTAGAAATGGGATCCAAGAGCCAAAAGACTAAGTACTGATGTACAGAGTTTAATGTAAGGTGACAATTCCTTACATCATTGATTCTCAACCTTTTGTGACTGCGGCTCGGTAAATCAAGTTTCTATGAGTCTATGGCCCAGTCTAGACCATTTTATTTGTCCACAAGGCAATAAATAACACAACCCAACATGAATCTGGGGGTTGCAGAATGACATTTGTTTTTTAGTAAATCAGACATGCTGATCACAAAAATGACATTTGTTTTTACCCATCACCCACAGATTTTTCACAAATCAAGAAACGCAGGGAGAATATTTAATAACATTATTGTGAAATACACTGCAATTAGGGGAGCAAGCAAAAAAGTGAAGAAAACCATGCGAGACAGCCACGTATTGGCATACAATGGATAGTACACGCGTATCAATGCGCAATACAGAAAAAAGACGTAAAAAAATTTGGAATTAAGCTTTAATTCTTTGAAAACATGGAAAAAACATGAAAAGATGATTTAGGGCAACAATTTGGTTACATGTAAACGATAAAAAGTACTGTTTAGACATGATGCATGAGTTTTAATAGGGCGTGTGGTCTCCTCGAACAGCTAAGACTGCTGCACACCTGTTTGCCATGGATGCGATGAGGTTATCGATCAGACTTTGGGGAATACTGTTCCACTCCTCAAGAAGTGCAATCTGCAAGTCTCGGACAGTAACAGGCGGCCTTGGTAGCGCAGTAATGCGTTGTCCGAGCATGTCCCAAACATGCTCGATTGGATTCAGGTCAGGAGAGCACACTGGCCATTCCATACTATGTATTGTTTCAGCTTCAAGCATATTCTCCACCAGACGAGCTCTATGCAGTCGGGCATTATCATCCTGGAAAACAAAGGAATCTCCAATGGTTCCAGCGTAAGGGATGACATGAGGTCGCAGTATCTCGTCTGCATACCTTCGGGCCGTCAAAGTGCCATTCCGAATGATATGCAGGTCCGTACGTCCGCCTATGCTGATTCCACCCCATACCATCCAACCAGCTCATCTGTATTGTGACCTTTCACGAACGAATGCGGGGTTATTTCGAGTGCCCCTGTCCCTCCATACCAGAACACGTCGGGTGTCACACTCCAGACTGAATCGGGACTCGTCTGTAAACAGCACTTGGCTCCAATCATGTTGCTCCCAATCTCGATGTTCAGCAGCCCATCTTCTTCGGGCTGCAGGGTGGCGTGGGGTCAACGGAATGTAGACCATTGGCCTATGTGCATAGAGCCGTACCTCATGAAGCCGATTACATACTGTTTGGCTGGACACCCTTCGTCCTGTTGCCAAGAGCAACCGTCTTTGCAGCTGCGTAGCATTCTCTGTTCTGTTTCGACGGGCTGTTAACCGTACATACCGGTCATCAGTTGCTGTAGTGCCGCGTGGCCGACCTTGTCCTGGTCGACGTCTAACATTTCCTGTTTCTTGGAATCGATTCCACAGCCTTGCAACAACACTTCTGGTGACTCCAACAGCGTCCGCGACACTACGTTGTGTTTGCCTGGATTCCAGTCTGCCTATAACACGCCATGCCATGGATTCCAGTAAATCACGTTGTTGAGACATCCTCAAGTCACCTTGTCTCAAAAAAAAATACTGCGCAATCGAATTTTACAGTTACGGCAGTAAAACAGACGTTTCTGCAACATACCGATTTCTGCCCTTATCTCCTTTTTCTGGTTTTTGACGTCATGAACTTTGATTTGCATACAAAGTTTTCTTCTTCCGTTTCCTGCTAGGCTTTAAATTATGGATGATTCATTTTATGTTACTTATCGGTATACATCTTTGCGTAATTTTGTTAAAACCATGTGCTCCCCTAATTGTTTTGAGCAGTGTATGATCGTATAAAATATATCATTATTAGAATTTAAAATTAATTGCTGAGTAAAATGATGATAAAAAATAATTAATTTAAATTAATTTTTGAGTAAAATGATAATAAATATAAAATACAATGCTATAGATGGTACCACTCTATGTTCTATTTCACAGCACTCAATTTCACCTGCGCATGTGCAGTGATTACATGCTTATTTTGTTAGTTTATTTTACAGCAATATGGCATCAAGAGGTTGTATAAATGACCCAGACTGCTTTTGTTACATTTGTAGTAAACACGTTGTGAAGAAAAAACAGCATAGCATAACCAGTGTTGTTAAAAAAGCAATCATGCTTATTTCAGTATGCAACTTGGCGATCAGGACAAGAAATGGGCCCGCATAAAGTGTCACACTATGAAAATTTACAGAGAAATGGATTTTAGGTGAAATAAATTCTCTTCCATTTGCTATTCCAAATGTTATAGCGAGAGCCAGCAAGTCATGATGATTACTATTTCTGTTTAACCAACATAAAAGGCTACAATAGAAAAAAAAAGGAATGTTGTCTACTCAGAAATCATTTCAGTTATTAGACCTGTACCACATGGTCCTGATTTACCTGTGTTTGTACCTCCTACATTTATCCTTTATCCTACATTTATCCTTTATCCTACATTTTATCCTTTCATTTATCACCTGATTCTGAAGAATTGAGCAGTAATGAAAACAAAATCTTATACACACGCCAAGAAACAAACATGGAAGCATAAAAATTTACACAAAGTGAATTAAATGATTTAGTATGGGATTTAAATTTTTCAAAAGAAAGTTCTCAAGTTTTAGAATCACGACTTCAAAATAAAAATTTACTTTATTCAGGAACAACATTTTCTTGGTACAGAAATTGAGAAAAAGAATTTACCAAGTATTTTGCAAAACATGAATCACTTGTATACTGCATAAATATTCCTGGACTTATAACTCATTTGTCTTCCACCACTGATCATGATCGATCTTCGTGGAGACTATTTATTGATTCCGATAAGAGAAGCTTAAAAGGTGTCTTACTGCATAATGGTAAAGATCTTGTTTCAATTCCTTTAGCTCATTTAGCAATATTAAAAGAATTATAAGAAAACCTTGATTTCCTCTGCATTAAAATAAAATATCAAGAATTTAAATGGCAAATTTGGGGCAATTTAAAAATTATAATGATGTTATTAGGCCAGCAACGTTGTTATACAAAAATGTCATGTTTCCTATGTGAATGGGATAGTAGAACTAAAAACAACACTGGATAGGGAAAGAATGGCCTCCAAGGGAAAAATTCAGGAACAAAGAATGTCATTTGGCAGAACTTAGTGGATCCAAAATAAGTCTCTTATAACCATTGCACAAAAATTAGGGTTATGAAACAATTCGTGAAAGCTTTGGACAAAAATGGCAATTGCTTTTGCTATTTATGTGATGTTTTTCCACATTTATCGTAGGGAAATATCCAAGAAGGTGTGTTTGTTGGCCCAGACAGTTAATGAAGGACCGAAAATTTCAGGAAAAAAAAAAGAAACCCACCAAGAAAAAAGTGTGGGTTAGTTTCAAAGATGTCACTGAGAGATTTTTAGGAAATAATAATGATCCTAACTATACAATGATAGTGGAAAAATGCTACAAAACTTGCTACAATACTAAAGCACTGGGTTGTAACATGAGTCTCTGAAAATAAACTTTTTTCACTCCCATCTTGAACATTTTCCTGAAAATCTTGGTGCATTGAGCAAGGAACAACGTGAGAGATTTCACCAGGATATAAAATGCATGGGAAAAACAATATCATATACACATATCAAGGGCACTAGGAATGTCAACATGATGGCAAATTACTGTTGGGTGTTACAAAGAGATATTGAATCAGTTCCAAAAAAAAGGACACAAGCGTTCCTTTGAAGGAAAAGAAGAATATTTATTGTGTAAAATATTCAACCTAATTTCTTTTGAGATATGAATCTGATTTCATTATTATTCATTTGACTTTTTTTCCAAGTGATTTTTTAAGTAAAAAATCCATGTTTTGTAATTTTTATATGGGAATATTTATAAAAATGTCTCAAGTTCGAATTTTTTAGTTTCACAATTGTAAAAAATCCTTACATGATACAGAAAAATCAATATTATATATCGTATTGGATATATCAAAATTATATCATATATATATCAAAATTATATCATATATATATCAAAATTATATCATATATATATCAAAATTATATCATATATATATCAAAATTATATCATATATATATCAAAATTATATCATATATATATCAAAATTATATCATATATATATCAAAATTATATCATATATATATCAAAATTATATCATATATATATCAAAATATATATCATATTTGATGTATCAAAATGGTCATATCATATTTCATCTAAATTACCTAAATTTATGTAAACCCCAGACAAAAAGTTAAGTTTCGTAGGCCTGTGTAATTAATAGACAACTAATACTGGTTGTGTGCTAATTCATTAAAGTTGATCAATTACACGCATTCAATTAAAAACATGAAATAAATCTATTATTATTTAATGAATTTAACAGACTGACTTTGCATCATTTTTTTGGGTAACAAGTACTTAAAAACTATTAGTACCTCTAAAAGTCAAAATATAAGTCAAGCGCTTCACCAGCATCCACACAACATCCTTATTAGAACATATACATAATTAATTAAGAATCAACTGAAAATTCCTGATATTAAAAAAATATAAAGTTCTTATCCAGTGACGAAAATAAATCTTGTTAGTACAGTATATCATAGCACAAACAATACAATTAATTTTATTTGTGCTGACTTACAACGACGCAAGCCCTTCCGATTATTAATACAAATACAAATACAACGCCACAACAGGCAAATTGCCCAACGAGGTGGCTGACTTAAGAACATCATGGATCCCCCCCGAGCCCCTACCTACTACTGCTACACCACACATGCACCCCCCCCACTGAACCCCCCAACGAATCGGTACATGCGGGAATGTGCGTGTACGTGTAGTGCAACCTGACGTAAAGTTTGTTTCTGTGTAATGCTTGTTATGTGTAGTGCTGTCATCTGCCCCCAGTTATACAAACTATGAGTGAAGTGTTATGGTTGAATGATTTACCGTTGTAGGACTGTTGCTCTCTGTGGCGAGACTTTTTAACGGGGAGATCAGCTCGCATTTGCGCCTTGAAGTTGGGAACCACAGAAAACCAACTTCAGCCGACCACCACTGTGGGGTTCGAACCCGGATCCTCGCATCACGAGTCCGGCACTATAACCACTCGACCACCACAGCGGCAAAACTTTTTCAATGCCCTATCGGGATTCGAACCCATGACAACCGATAAACTACTTCGTTCTCCAGGATAGTGTGCTAACCACTGAACCAAATAGGCTTCAGTGCAAAGTTAAGTGTAATGATTCAGTGCAAAATTTATTTTATGTCAAAAGTGGGAAATTCAGAAAAATAAGAAAACTTGCACAAGCCAACAAGAGAACAAAATGGACAATTTATGACAGACAAATAATAGATTGTAAATGAAAGTAACACAATTCACCTGAAAAATATTCATTAGAAAATTTGTTAAAACATCGAACATCAAAATTGGCAGAAAAGTAAAAAAATTCAACAAAAATTTGTGAGACCCGCAATCGAAAAACATTTTAAACTAGACATTTAAACTATTTTAAATTTAGTTGAACAAATAATAAATCTGCTTCAAAGAGATAAATCTTATTCATAAAATTTCATGTAAAGTAATACCTTTTCCAACAGGATGAAGATTCGCAAGAGCAACTATTTCATGTCCATCAGCAACACATTGGATCATGTTATAGCAGCTGTCTTTGCCGCCACTGGATGATAATGGAGAATGAAATAATCAATAAATACAAATACATAAAAAATTATAAAACTTGAGAGATAATAAAAACAATGTCAAATTAAAACAATACTGTAAAAAGTTAAAAGTGAAATGAATAAAAGCTTTGAGACGAGAGAATTTTTTCTGGGATCAACATCAGTTGGAACTATCAAGTAAGCCACGTCTAAAGATAATAGCAAACCATTCTGTAACCTATCTCGTTGCCTGAAAATTGCTGTTTATCTACAATGCCCATGACAGGCTTATCTGCAATAAAAACATTCAACAAATGTTTTTGATTCCCATTTGTAAGCACCAAATTGGTCAGAAAATTTGAGATAAGCTTCTTCCATAAACTCAGAAGGATATTTTTATTAGCAGACACTTATTCCGAACAGTGACATGGTGATCAGATTTCAAAAAGAAGCAAGCAGGACATTGCAACATTTCTTTCAGGTGATTGCTAATACTGCCGATTTATCACTATAGTACGACAAAAAACTTAGAATCAACTTAGAAATGTATGACATCCATATTTGTTATGGGCATATTTTTCTCAGCGAGGGCATTCTGCCTGAAGTGGCCTTGTATTTGTATAAATTACAATACATATAAGGGTAGATCAGAAGAAAATGGAATAGAAGCCACAAAATGAAATGAGTACTTTATTTCAAGTGTAATCTGCAAAGCTGCACAAGCACTTGTCTTACAGTGGTTAATATCTAGCTCATTGAAGTTCTTTGGATGAGATCAAAACCAATGTCGGACATTGTCCGTGGCTTTGCTGTCAAAAGAAAAAAATGGAAACCCTTCAATACCTTTTTCCGCAGGACAAAAATGTGGAAATCTGTGGCAATAATATGGCTATAGATTTGATCTATATGGTGGACATTCTAACACAATCCCCCAAAACGTCTCAAACATTTTCTGTATAGGAGCAGCTGTATGCGGCCGCACAATGCCATGCAGCAAAATTACTCCAGAAGACAACACATCAGGTTGTTTGGGCTTGATTGCTGCAAGTAAATGGTGGAGGGGTATAGCAAAACTAAGCAGTGTTGATAGTTTGACCATGATCCAGAAAGTAAACCCGCTTCTCTCAGAGCACTCTTGGTGACTTTTCTTCATGCTTTTGGACCTTTTCTTGCAAAGGAAAAAAATCAACCGCACATTGCCAAAAAAGGATTAACCAAAAAATAGGGATTATACAGCAGCTGTTGGGTGGCATGAAGTTTAGATACCCCTCAGAGAGTCGCCAAATGTGGTACCCTGTATACATTTGAGCTTATTTTCTCTGTGCTTGCGTGCTCAGACTGGTTATTGGTATCTCATTTGTCTACTAGGACTTTAAACCTGCTTATTGAAATAATATTATTAATAGCATCATTATACTAATTAGTAATAACAATGATGAAAACAATGATAATGGTTTTTCTGATTTAATTCAAATGCGGTTCAGCATGTATTAAGATGGCAATAACAATGGCTTACGACACAAGTGCCCAGCGGAGCTAGGCGAGACAATCATTATTGTTCACAAATATTCAAATACATTTGTGTTGCAGTAAGATGCTGCATTTCGTATTCATATAGCATTTATATTCAGGAGTGCGAGGATCATGACAAAGTAAAACAAAATCACATCTATTTTTATAATTGAAGAAATTTTACTACATTTCTTCTTATGTCTCATTTGCATATCCGCATGCAGTTAGCGATTGGACAAAACGCTTTCTGCACTATTGCATTGTTTAACTGTGCCATTTCGCTTTAATCACACTGTGGTATTGCTGCTACATATTCTGATCTGTCTAGTTTCTGTAGTTTTTTCTTTCTCCATTGTTCACAGTGGATTGCTTTAACAACAACAAACTGCTTTTGTTGAACCGAGGCCTTGCAACTTCAAATCCAGCAGACTTCATTTTTCCAGTGACTTTGATTTTGTATTTGTCTGATTTTTTTTTATTTTATAGTACCAGTGTATCCTCCGTTCAATTCTGAGCATGTCCTTTGGATTATTTCAATTTATAAGTGGGATTATCATACGTGTGGATTAAAGCATGTATAGGTGCCCTTTGGATTATTCAGATTTATAACATGGATTATTACTGTCACATGGAGAAATGAGAAAAAAAAAAAAGGAGAACAGGCAAGCGGTAAAAAAAATTATGCATCCGGTTACACCCTGAGGTCTTGGTGCCTATAAGCAGTGCCGTCATAATGCATGACATGGCCTGGGGGCCTCAAGAGGAGAAGGGCCGCAAAAAAATTAGAAGCAGTTGAATTTTTCGAGAATTTGGCAGATAGGACCTCAGCGAAATTACTCAGCTTGGGAGCCTGTGATGTTCTTAAGACCATCTTGCCCATAAAGGTAATTAAAGTTATTATGAATTATTCGTTTCCACCCACTCTCCAGCTTGTGAAGCCAGCATCCAAACCAGGGGCTGGATTGGCATGGTGGTAAGATGCTCGCCAACCACAGTAAAGGTTCCTGTCATGGTCCCAGGTTCGAACCCAAGGCTGGGTCATCTTAAGAGCACCATGAACCTCTGGACCAAGTCATTTTTCTGAGGCCCCACCAGGCAAATTTATGAGCATACTCATCGAGAGTTTCAACTACAGTCAAACCTTGTTAATGAGCCACTCTTGGGAGAGCAAAAATATGACTTGATAAGCGGAGTGACTCGTTAAACGGAGTAAGTCATAGCTGTGCCAATTCCTGTCTGAGGACAATTGGGACTTCCAAACAGTGATCCGGTAAGCAGAGTGACGTGTTAACCGGGTGACGCACTAACGAGGTTTGACTGTATATCTCATTTTTCCGAGGTCTTTCTTTTATTGAGGCCCCTGGGCCGTGTGCTCATGCGTTGAGACGGCATTGACCCAAGGGTGGATATAAAAAAGATATTTTCCCAAACAAGCTTGAGATGACCACTGATAGACAGCAACTTCATTTTTAACCCATCTCATTAATGGCAGTAAATTGAAATATAGCAATGTGACCCGAGTTGGTGTGTGGCGAAGTAGTGGGGAAGTAGCATCCAAACCACATGGCAGTGTGAAGTGACATTTGCTGGACATTGACACTTGAAGATAATAGATTTGAATAACGCATTTGATTAAACAATAAACTTTGCATCGAGTAAATAAAAAGTATTATAATAAATTGGAAATGAACCCTACCTTACTAAGGCTGCAACTTTCATATTTAATCACCGAGGATTGAAAAAAAATAAACCACACAATTTAAAAAATTTGTAAATACGGACGGCCTGAACCGAACAAGGCAAGACACTCAACATTAAAGGGTTTCAACATTCATTACAATAGTTTTGAGGAAGTTGATAATTTATCAACTTCCTCAAAACTATTCTTTTATAGGAAATAAACAAATTTTAAAAATGTTTTTCAAGATTGATATAATAAAAGTATTTTTTATGATTTTCAAAATTCAATTTTTAACTGTGTTCTTCTTCAACCAAAGCTGCATTAAGAGTGCTTACAAGCGGCTTTGTCTTCAACTTTTACCCGATATCCGTGACCGCAAAGTCACGTGTTTCGTAATAAAACAAAGCCGGGAAAGTAGATGTTTTTTGTGCTATGTGCTACGGAAACTATATGTGACAAACTATTGAAAGCTATTATATATATATATTTGTTTTAAGTTGTATTATTCAGAGAAATGGCAGACGATTATCCGTTTCAAGCTGAGTATGCAAAGAGCAGTAGGGCTTCCTGTAAAGGGTGCAAAAAGACGATAGAGAAAGACACCTTACGTATTGGTGTGATGATTCAGGTGAGTTAGGCATGCAAATTTAAATTATTTTCATTTGCATGCAGTGTATTCAAGTGATGAATATCGCAGCTTAGGGGCTGGTATGTTCCAACCAAGTTCATTTTACATATTTTTCGGTTATGCATATCAAATATCTCCTGTATTGAAATACTTTGTTTAAGTAATTAAGTTTCTCTTGTTAATATTCAATAAACTTGATTAGCGTCTAAATATTAGAAGAGTTGATCAACTTTGCCCAAGAATATTAAGAAGACACCAACGAATAAGGCAAATACACGAAAATAAAAAGTCCTAATGCATTTCAACACCGATGGGTGCTGTCTTCAGAGGAAAATTTAACCACTAGGTCAAGCTGACCGAGTTTCCCACTTGTGTTGAATACCAAATCTTAATGCTCGGTTGCTCAGCGGAAGAAGTACGTCTGTTCACTTCAAAAGTCGTGGTCAGAATGAAGCTGTGAGCCTGCGTGAGATCATAGGCGGAGATAGACTTGGAAGTCTGGGGAGGGGCAAGATGATGATGATGATAATTCATATATACATTAGATCAGTATCAGTCAACTCCACTTTTGACGCTGGGGGGCAACGCCCCCCCCCCCCCGTATCTCGACCCATGGGTGAGGAAGCCCATGCACCAAGGGAGCAATCACCACATGGAGTGTAATAAATGCCCCATTGTGCCCCCTATTTATTACGTTCCATGTGGTGATTGCTCTCTTGGTTATATAGGACAGACAAGGAGACCTATAAAAGCAAGATTAAATGAACACGCTCACTATGTTAAGAATCAGGAATGTGAAAAATCTACCATTGCCGCTCACTGTTGGCAAAAAGGCCATAGATTCAAATTTCAAGAATCAAGAATTTTTCACAAAGTCAAGTCCACAGTTGTGATTTAGGTGTCTGCGAAGGTACATATATTCGGGCCTTCAAAAATACACTAGTTAACGATAATAAATCTACACCCCCGATCTCAACACCATGGCTTAAATTCATTTTGAGTGGGAATTATAAGAAAATTTGAATAGACCAATCAGATAGCAATATTCCGCAAGTGTCCAATCATGACGCTGCATTAGTATCTCGCGTAGGCTCACAGCTTCATTCTGACCACGATGTTTGAAGTGAACAGACGTACTTCTTCTGCTGAGCAACCAAGCGTTAAGATTTGGTATTCAACCCAAGTGGGAAACTCGGTCCGTGTGACTAGTGGTTAAATTTTCCTCTGAAGACGGCACCCATCAGTGTTGAAATGCATTAGGACTTTTCATTTTCGTGTATTTGCCTTATTCGTTGGTGTCTTCTTAATAGTCTTTTTTTTTTTAAGCCGAGCACAACTCAGATCTATCGCCAAGGGCAATTTGCTACCTAGTGAGTTGTGCCGGAAGTGTAAGTATGTGTACCTAGCAGTCTGAGTGCGTATCTCGTGTTGTGTATGATTTTTCAGTGCTGCCATCTATATCTCAGAAGTGAAATGAGTGAAGTGTAATGCCGGAATATTTGTACTGTTTGTAGGACTGTTGCTCTCTGTGGTGAGACTTTTTAACGGGGAGATCAGCTTACATTTTCGCCTTGAAGTTGAGAACCACAGAAAATCAACTTCAGCCGACCACCAGTGTGGTGACGGTCTTAAGTCTAATATTAATAGTCTAAATATTAAGCCAAGATTCCATAAGCAGGGTTATGGCAAATGTGGTAATTATTACTCATATGTATAATACTGTATATCGTCAACTGATTACCTTGGCACTGTGGCTCTTTCAAAATTTTTCATTTGGACAGTAATGTTTTTTAATTTAACGTGCTACTCTTATCTACTTTTACGTCATTTTCATTTCTTATTGTGAACAGCGTCTTAAGTCTCATTATATTGTGTTTGTAATCATTGAAATTTTTATTGAGCTGAAGCCCAATTCGTCATTACGTATCGTGCTTGGGAATGGTTGAAGTTATGGTCCCATTTTTTACAAAATATGAAAGAAAATTGTAGAATGCAAACGTAGTTGTAGCCACTTTCGCAAAAATGCATATAGGCTGTATGAAACGAGTAGACATTTATCAATCATTACCATTGTAGAATTTTGTTAGTTTTTTTCCCTATTTTTGCTTTTTTGCTGAAGGAATTTGTCTAGCTTAAACCTGCTTGGGAATCAGGGTTGGGGTTTTGGACAGGACACGCGGGATAAACTGTCCAAAACTGTCTAAAACTGTCAATATTTCAAATATTTCAAAAAGGTGTCATTTGTTTTTTTTCCTAAGTAAACTTTCACCAAATTGATGGTTTTAAGTTGGAAATCTGATAGTAAATTAATATCACGTATATAACTGTTTAAATATAAACACTGTTTTCAGTTTTTTAGTTTGTCATAAATGTTATTTCTATTCCACATCTTATTTTTCATGTATGATTATGAAGCAGGTACTGTATTTAGTACAGTGATTGTCCAAAACCCTGCCGAATCTCTCCAAACACTTTTCTTTAAAAAATATATTATACTGAAGGTACCGAATACGCATAGTCACAGTTATAATCATTGAATTATTGTGAAACTCAACATAAATAATATTTTTTATTAGATATAATATAATTTATTATTATAATGATGTGAATATATATCAATGGTGTAGTGTTTATTTGATACAAATTGTTCTGTTTTGACTTTTCAAACATTTTTTTTTTAATTTTAAATAGATCTTTCTATTTTACATTCTCAGTTTTTAAAAACTAATTATAAATAAAGGAAAATATCTGAAGAAAATGAGGCCACTATGTAGCACCTACTCATGACTAACAAAACACAATTTCACAAACACTGATTACGCCTATATGATGATAAAAGACTTCAAGACCCAAAGTTTTTGTTAAATTTAAATTGCTGCGGTTATGAGGCTAGGAGCTAATATTTTACCGAATAAATTCAAGCTATATTTACAATTATATCATTCAATACTATCAATACAATACAATTGTACAATTCATACAATTGTACAATTTATACAATTGCAATTCTATCATTCAATACGAAAAACACTGGAAGAAGGCTTATCAAAAGACTCTTTGACACGGTGTTTTTTTTATTTTCATGTCGCCCAAGTTATGCAGATGTTTTGCAAGTAAAAAAACCCAAGTCTGCTAGAAGGAAAAACTTTGGTGAAATTGGAAATCTCCAAATTTGGCGCAGCTCCGCTTATGTAATCATATCCAAATATTTCAATTTGTAAAGCCCTGCTGTAAGAAAAAACACCTCGTGGTTTTACAACAGGTGTTCCAAACGAAGCTTTCCTTTCTTGTTTTTTTTTTTTTTTTTTTGAATTGGTGTTTACTCATTTTATTTTAATATTGCAGTCACCTTCTTTTGATGGTAAAATCCCACTATGGCATCATTTTGACTGTTTCTTTGAAAAGAAACAAATCTCATCAACAGATGATTTAGGCAATTTTGCTTCACTCCGTTTTGAAGACCAGCAACGACTCAAAGATAAAGTGGGTAAGAAATATTGAGATATTTTCAATTTTTTAAACATATAAGATGAGTAGAAAAATAGCATTTTCCCCTAAGATTTCATTTTTGACAGATGAAGTTTGTATATACAGTTGAACCTTTTGCCTTGCTACAACTGTACTACTACTACGTGAATAAAACGATAAATACCTCTACAACCATATTTTTTAAGCTCTTGTTTAGAATCTCCTATACCCTAATGTTAAACTTCTCGATGTGACGATATCCTTCATTACCATAAACCTCTGATAATATTTTCAGAGATTTTGCAATCGCTTCAGTGATATTTTTTTTTCATTTGGTTCGGTATATCCTTCAATACATTTTAAAATTCTGCACGTATTTTAGTTCTTCAGAGGACGTCTAGTGATGTTGGTATTTGATACCACCCGATATACCAAAATGCATTCTGATGAACCTCTTTAAAGGGGCAATACATCTAACTGAATTTTTTTATCAACTAATAAATTAAAATTTCTTGCATCTGTTATACTCAAAAGCAGGTCCACAACCAGATGCTTCGTTGGTCGTAGAAGCACACATTTTGGGAGACCCCCCATTCCCAGGGCACCAGACCTGTCTGCCCCCCCCCCCCAGTTGTGGCCATGCTCGAAAGTTAACTTTTTGGTAGTGCTAACAATGCAGATTTAAAAAGAATTACAACAGTGGCATAAATTTGGTGCTGATGATAATGTTGCCTGTTGATATGGTAATTTCTCCATATCAGAGTGTTTTCCTTGGTCTGCAGAATATCACTATATAAAGGTTTCCCTGTATGTGGAATACAATGATATTAGATCTTTAAGCATCAAAATTTATTCTGCCAATAATTTTTCAGGAAATTATTGTAGTTTGAGTTTTTGTTAGATTGATTATAATCATTGATGTGAACTTCCCCCATTCTCAAAAGGTTGCGCTCCTACACATGTCGGTAAAGGTTCAACTTCTAAAGGAAAAGGAAAATCTGTTGCAGCTCTAAGTCAGTTCAGCGTGGAAGTTGCAAAAGCTGGCAGAGCAGGTTGTAGGGTGTGTCAAGAGAAGATCTTGAAAGGGGAAATCAGAATTTCGAAGCTGGATTGTGAAAGCGATGCTGCCAAGCGTTATGGACCTGCACCAGGTTGGCATCATGTTGACTGTTTCGTGAAAGTCAAAGATTCATTAGAGTTCAACATGCCTCTGAAAGAGTAAGTATTCATTATAGCCATATATGATTTCGTGTAAAAAATTTAAATTTATATGATGAAGTAGAATATAAGAATATATTATATTCTACTTGAATATAATATATTCTAATACAAGATATACTGAAGACTGGATGTTGTGAAGATATTTATTATTTTAGATGTTAATTTTTTTTTTTTTAAGGAAGGAAAAAACTCATCTCTGCCTCTACCGGGAGTCGAACCCGGGTCCCTCGATTGCCGGACGAGTGCTCTGACCACTAAGCTACAGAGGAGATAGAGATTTTCCTTCGCTAGAGCGTATATATGCCGAACGGAATATATACGCTTCTATAAAAGAAGAATATAATATATTCTTCTTTTTGGTTTACTTGAAATATTTGAGCCATTCATATATGTGTATTACATTTACGTTTATTCTAATCTTTGCGTTATATAGAATTTATAGAGTTGTTTTTAGAAACCATTCACATAGGTGCTAATGCTGCTGATTAAACCAAGAGCCTTTCGGTTGTTTAGATTTATTAAAATTGTCTTAAACCAGATTATTTCAATTTTTCATCTCTTTATAGAAAAATCTCCAAATACCCCTGCCAGCCCAACTTCGTGGCAGTCTGGAACAAAGTGTGTGTACCTAACTAGGGTTACCATATTCGAAAACAGAAAGATGGATGCCTGTGTGCGCACCCTTGATGATGTCATTTCCCCAATTTACACAATAGACGGCACCATTTTCTGCCAAAAAAAAAATAAACCCAACTCTACATACTTTTTCCCAGCTAAAACAGAACCATTATATATGTTATGGAAATTTAATAAATCCGGTTATTAGGCATAATCACTGGCTCGTATTGGTAAATCGTCAATAAATCTAAATTTTTCTCAAATTTCAGTCTGAAAATGATGAATTTGATCAGTGATTTTGCTTATCTTTAAAAATGTTGATAAATGTGATGAAAGCTAACATTAAAATTAACAACCTTATTGAAACACACGATCCTGCACTCTGCCTGGCCGAAGACATGGATATCCTTCACAGAGTTTAACTGTGAATATACATTTCCTTTTTTCGGGGTAATGGGAATTCATCTTAAATGAAAACAAAATAAAACTTGTTTTTAACCTTCAAATATTTTACCAATAAAATTGTAAATTTTTATGTTCATTCATTTTAATACACTGCTGGCCACCCAAATTGCAACACCAAGAAAGACAAGAGATATCGCAACAATATTTATTTTGTAGATAACATGTTGACCAAGCATCAAATGATTAAATTTATAGACTTCTGTGAAGTGTGGTTCCTGCCAAAATCAGTAGCCAGAGTAGCCGCCGTTGTTGGAGATCACCGCTGCCACATGCCTCTGCATTGATTCAAAGAGACTTTGGATGTGTTCTTGGGGTACAGCTGACCAAGCAGCTTCCACGCGTTGCCAAAGTTGATCTTGTGTTGCAAACAATGGTATTTTCGAAATTGCTATTGCGCTTTTTCTTTCAGAACTGTTTTTCTGACTGGGAAAGGGGACTGTCTTTTTTATTTTATCCTTGGGCAAGCTGGGCCATAGTTACAATAGCATCTGCTCCACATGGAGACAGTTTGGATTCCTCTGGGACTTTTGAGGGCGTTGGTCAAAGCGTGCAAAAATGTGTGGGAAAAAAGTCACTCAAACACTTAAAATGAAGAGATACATGTTACAGACAACAAAAAAAAAAAAATAAAAAATTCCCAGGGAAAAAAAGAAAATGCTTCTGGAAACCTAAAAAGGAGGAAAAAGAATGAATTTTCCGAAACATAGAAGGATGCTCCAAATGTCACCAAAAAGGAGGACAGTTGGTAACCCTACACACTACAGTCTGAATACCCATGAAGTATTTTGTCTAATATTTTTCATTGCTGCCATGTATATTTCAAATTGGGAATGAAGTGTTATGAGTGAATATTTGTACCACTGTAGCACTGTAGACCTGCTGCTTTCTGTGGGTCAGCTATAGACTGCAGGTGTTGAGGTAATTTGTCCTTATTGTATGAAACAGGGTGCCTACCAGCATGGAAATGTCGCATCAATATTTTCCTGACAAGTTCTCACGATGTCTATTTTATTCCCTGTAAATCATGGGCTTTTATCACACTTCCCATTGCTAAAGCAGATAGTCACTTGATTGTGCAGTGTTGGGCGGCTAAGATTAGTTTACCAATGTCATTAAATAACAATTGCCAAAGTGCCATACATTGCACCAATTTTCTAAATTTTTTCCAATCCAATCCCATTGTGTAATTATTTCTTTTTGAGTAGCCAAATTGTTAGAATCCACCAAGAATCATACTCACAAAAGAAGGGAGGAGATTAATCATAAATATTCGTCCATCATTGTTTCTCATTTTTGATTTGGAACATAAATCACAGCAACTCTTGAATGGATAACATTCTTAAAGTACTCGCTGACCCCAAAGCAGAATGTTTTGCAACAAGCCCTTAGCTGACTGGAAATGTTCTGCAGTAAGTCTCCACTGTAGTGTTTTCTACACTTTTCTTAAAATTCTTCCAGATTGTTCTGGAATGTACTTCACATATTACTTTGGCGTATTCTTCTTTAAGACCCACTGTACTAAAGAACATTAAGTTGATCAGCAGTTGATCGTTGTTTAGTGCAGGGGTTCTTAACATTTCAGCTGCAACTCAAGATCAGCTTCACAACCCTTGTGACATGTTTTGAAATTAGTGAAAACAACACATAAGTGCATTTGTAACAGGACTTGTATGACTTTCCTCTGAAGCCCCTGCAAATCAAGTTTGGGTGGTGATCCATAATCTCAAGAGCCCCGGTTGTAAGTGGATTCGTACGACACATCTTGGAAGCCCCTGCACAACAACTTTGGGACATGACTCATAGCTCAAGAATCCCTGGCTGTAAGTGAGTTTGCATGACAAATCTCTGAAACCTCTGTCAAGAAAATTTGGTTAGTGACCTACCATAGCTCAAGATCCCCTGGCTGTTATTGGATTTTCATGACCCATCTCGGAAGCCCCTGCCAATTAAGTCTGGGTGCTGCCCATAGCCTGAGTCTCTGGCTTAGCAGATGTTTACGACCCAATTCGTAAGCCCAATGAACGCAGGTTGGGTCGTGACCCATACTTCAAGAATCCCTGCCTGTAAGTGGATTTGTTCAACCCTTCTCGAAAGCCCCTGCGAATCACATTTGAGTCAGTACCCCATAGTTTAGATTCTGTGGTTGTTAGTGGATTTAGATAACGAGTCTCAGCGACCTAAGTTTGAGTTGCAACCCATAGGTTAAGAACCCCTGGTTTAGTGGGACATGGTGGGCATAAAATGACTGCAGTGCTGAAGAAATAAATGAAATTTTCCCCTAATCTGTATATACTATAAGAGAGTTCCTAATTTATATATATATACCTAAAAATATATGTGTAATTTTTTGTGAGGATGGTGGCTGTGCAATGTCCAAATTTCATTACAAAATGCTTCTGCTTCATTAACTGTAGCATAGTTGTTACCATTGATATATAGCGACTTGTTGTTTCTGGCAGAATGGTGCAGTGGGCAATGTAGTGCCCACTGCACCAGTTTGGTGCAATAAAAATAAATAAATGATTAAAGTGGGCAGGAGTGCACTTAAATATGATGGCTTATTACTCTTTATAGGTTGCCAGGTTTTGAGACCTTGAAAGAAGAAGATCAAGATATGTTGAAGAAAAAACTGAAAGATAGTAAAATGTAAGTAGTGATTTGTGAAGTAATCAATTGATACGTTATTTACAAGTTTTTATTTGTATGACATGCTTAATCTAGTTATTCAAAATAGAGTTTTGATAGTTTTCTTTTCCTTTTAAAATTTCAAGTGTCATGTTAATTTTGAGGTGAATTTTTTTTAGTTTCAATCAATCATATTTTCTCTAAAGTTAAAGATGATGCAAATGATTTAGATCGTTTTTTTGTTACTAATTTTAATTTTATTCATGTTTGTCTCATTTTTCAATTGGCCACTCATGATTCACATTTTTCAGGAAAAGAGCAGCTGTTGTTACAATAGATGACAAGCCTGTGCCTAACAAAAAAGTCAAAAAAGAGGAGAATGAAGCAGATAAAGCCATGAAGGTTAGCTCGAATTTGATATTGTAGCAGTTGTCTTGTAATGTGCATTAGAAGGGTGACAAGTATGTGCTAATAAAAAATTGGGGAATAAAATCCACTTCCATAACATTTCAGAATGTACCATAAATTATATTTCAATTATGAGTATAATAGGACCCTAATTATTTAAGTTAACATAGGCCAAGACTTACTTGGGTTGAAAATTACAGACCTTATTAGATTTTAGATTCAAGATAACTTATAAAATGATGGAAATAAAATTTCCCCAAAGGTTATTTTAAAAATAGCAATATTTACGTGGTTTTTTTTTTTGAAATTTTCAATTAAATATTTTATGCCATACAAATTGACCAATAAAAATTTTTTTTCTAAGGCTTTAGAGGTCTAATTATTGGGAATCCATAATAAACATTTTGTCAACATGACTAGCTAATGCTGGTTTGTCTTTAGCACTAAAAACTTTGAGATGACCTTGTTTGCTTGAAAATACATTTTTAAGTTGGTTTTTGATAATTGTGGTCCTCAAAAGTTTGAGAAATGAAATAACCACATGTTATTATACAGTAGACAAAAACTGCTACAGCTGCTGCCTGGAAGGCCATTCATGAACTACCTGATACATTCAGTTGTGTAGCTTAGTGCTGTTACTTAGCAAAAACTAGTTTCGAAATAAGATTAAGTAAAGTGTTAACAATTTACTATATTCACAATTTATGCTGTACTCTCAATTTAAAATTTTGTCTATTTTACCTCTTTGAAAAAATAGTGTCTACAAATTTTGTTTCAATTATTTTTTCCAGGCTCAAAGTGATTTGCTGTTTGATTTTCGTGATAAGGCTGAGGCTGAACTTAGTAAAGAGGAAATAATTGCTCTGCTGGAAGAAAATGATCAATACACTCCTTCTGGAATGAATAATGTGAGATTTGATTAAATTGATGTATAAAGTGTGATAAGTTACGAAAATAATAGAAATGTGCCAAATTCATGGTTATGACATTTCATAAAATTTAATTGCAATTTTCAACCCCTCAGTACAGATCTCAGCATGTTGTACATCGCAAGCAGTGAATTGCAAGCATCATATAGAGTAGACTGTTTAGTATAACAACTTTTTTTATAATTTTAGAATTAAAATTTAAAATGTCTAAATTATTTTCAGCAGAGCCGCATAAAGCTTTTAAATAATTTAAATACTGTGAATATGACCTTGGCATTTAAATTTCTGAACCAGTTTGAAGGGTTAATACTACTTCTGTGATTGTAGATTTCATTTTTATTTCATCTAAAATGCAGAAATATGCTCATAGTAACAAAATTTGTGTGTGCAGATCCTTAGGAAATTCCATATAATTAAAACAACATCCTTACTAGGCAAAATATCAATATATTTTGCAACCAAATTGCAAAAGGTAAGGATAGACTGACATGGGGGGAAAAAATGATCTGGCTTATGTGAAATTGAGAAACAGTAAAACTCAACACATGCTTGTTGCATACGAAGCTTAAAAAACTTTTCTTTCTCACTTTTTTATACGTATCACAACAAAAAGATTCATTACCGTGATTTGGTTTTGAATCCTTTGTTTTCTCAAAAGAGGCTGAATGAATGAATGCCAGGGGCTCTGCTACCGAACTTATCCCGTTGCCGAGATCTCGTCCAGCCCAGCTTCGTGGCAAAGTCTGGAACAAAGTTAGTGCACCTAACAGTCTTGAGTGTGTAGCTAGTGTTGTGTCTAATATTTCAGTGCTGCTATCTATACTTCAAATAGTGAGTGAAGTGTAATGATTGAATATTTGTAACGTTGTAGGCCTGTGCTGTCTGTGGCTCTGTGGCGAGACTTTTTAACGGAGAGATCGACTCGCATTCGTGCTTTGAAGTTGGGAACCACAGAAAACCAACTTCAGCCGATCACCACTGTGGTGCCGGTGGGGGTCGAACCCAGGTCTCGTGATGCGAGTCCGCCACTATGACCACTCTACCACCACAGCGGCCTCTGCAAAGAGGCTATGCCTAAACTTAACAGTGCCTTATCTATTGAGTTCCACCAGCTTAGCTTCAATCAAAAGACCATTTTCAAACTTTGGATTTGTATAATCCAAAGTTAAGAAATATTTAATTTGTGAGATATGAGTGAAGTTATACCATCAGCTGCTGAGTGAGAATAAAATTACGTGCAGGCCACAGAAATTTCAAAATTGATATTTTTCGCACTCAGTAATTATATATTTAAATAAATATAACACATTAATATTTATACATGAAATATTTATATATTGTAGGGCTGCCACTCATCCTACTTTTCTTACTTTTTGGTGAAATTTCCTACTTTTTGTCCCACTTTCTAGTTTTTGTCATACTTTTCCTACTTTTTTTACAAAATCCTATCAACAAAATTTGTGTAATTTATTTTAATTGAGCAGGAAATCATTGATGTATTTCCAAATATTACAAATGTTGGAGATTACAATTAATGATTTCTGCAAAAGCAGAAATTATATCGTTTTTAAGGTTATTTTGGGGGGGGGGGGTGTATGCGGACCATTTGGTTTATTAATTTTTCATTTGCTTTGTTTGAGGGTTCAACAAGTATAGTAGTCATTGAAAACTTCTGTCTGGATGGAAAAAATAATTTTGTATTTATTACTTCGTGGTCTTGGACAGTAACTTTCATCATTCAAAATTATGGTGCAAATAGGTGAAACAACAGTTTGCATTTCAAAGCAGTTGGATACATAGGCCTATTCTAGGTTTGGTGATTCTGATGCTACCCAATAGCATTCAGTTTTCTTCTGTATTTTTAAGGCAAAAAGATGCATAAAGAATATATACAATGCTCAGTAAAAAGCTAGAAATGAAAGTGCTTCATTTGTCAAAAGCGATTACACTGGCATTGAACAGTAAAATGTAAACAAATCCCTTTAAAAAAGGATGGACAATGCAGTAAAACTATCTGGGTCTCCTTGCTTTATTTGCATTGGATCTTGTAATTTACACATTTTGCACTGTACTTTTGAAAGTGGTCTCGAAGGAGCATCGTTCTTCTTAAAAAACATGTCTTCAAAATTTACGGTGCATTGTCGAAGAGAGTTGACAAACTCTACACTTTTGTACACTGTCTTGGCCAAGAATTGGTTTAGTAACTGAGTCATTTTGCTTTGGCTTGAATCAATATTATTGAATACCGAAATAATGCTATGAAAAGAGAAAAGAAAAAAAATTTAATTTAAAATTTAAAAAAACAATTTTTTTTAGGGATTTTTTTTCATTATGCTATGATTATGTTGTCTGAGGGGGTTACCCTCTCCGTCCTACTTTTAAGTCCTGCATTTTCCTTTTTCTAATTTTTTGAGTGGAAGTCCTGACATTGATAAGTTTTTCATGGTTTAAACCAGTGTTTCTTGACCTTTCTGTAAACAAGGACTGGTAAAATGTGAAGCAATTTCATGGACCACTTGTGTCTCATATTACAGGACATTCCTGTAATTTTCATTTGATATTTTTGTATGTTTGCCCAGTTTTTTCCAACGACTTATTTGAATTCTGAACACTTATTAAAGTCTTGAATACACACAGTGTTTTTATAATATAAATTTTATTATGGTGATTATGGTAAAAAAATTATAAATATTCATCTCTCACACACACATTTGTTTTTAACGTTTTGTCCTGAATTCCTTTTTTGGAATTTTACATTGGGGATTGTGGATACTTCTGACAAGGTTTTTTATGGCAACTGGAGATGTCCCATATATTTTATGGATTATTTTTTAAGATCCCAGCTTACTGAATTTTATTCTTAATGAAATATGGTCATCAGATCATTTGAATATTTTTTCATGAGAAACAAAATTTTGTTTACTGTGTGATTTGTAAGAGCCCTTTATTTTTCTTCAGCAATTTTAGTAGTTATTAGCAAATAGCATTTAAAGCAATAGATGGCAGCGTTTAGCAAAATTTTGTGGTATCCCGTATTTAGGATTGCAATTTCCTACATTCTTTCTCCTCTGATGTAGGATGAACCGAAGTATGAAGGTGTAATTTTATTTGAACCCATATTGATATTACTATAAAACTAAGTACAATGATAAATCAAGTCTGACTGTGTGGACTGCCTGTGTCATTGTCACGGACCACAGGGCGAGAAATGTTGGTTTAAACTAGTTTGTGATGTCAAAATCCTAACTTGGCAGGATATTAAATGCTTGACTTTTGTTACTTGTTCTATAAATCATTAGTTATATTAAAAGGTCTATCTGTTATTTAAGTTTTTTCTGTATTGTTTCAGTTATTAGATGCTCTTGCAGACTGCTTTGTGTTTGGTGCTTTACGAAGATGTCCAGAATGCAATGGCAAGCTTAGGCTCAAGTATTTATCATTATTTCTATTAATTTTGAATTTCATGTGTTGCAGTTAGCCTTTTGAACATATATACATACATAGTTTGTTACCAAAATATCCATTAGAATTCAATTTCAGCAAATTTTTTATTGCAGCTAATCTAAACATGAAAATAAAATTCATATATTTATAGATTATATAATTTTTTTCCTCTTTTCTTTTTAGTTTTAAATTGTCATATGAGAACTCACTAATGTTTTTGATACACATGAAATTAAAGGGTGTATATTGTGATTTGACTTAGAGTGAAGAGAAAGAATGAATCACTCATGTACTGTAGTTATATCCATCATGTGCAAGATTAAATGTTAGAAACAAAAAATAGTTATAATAGAAGAAACAGTTGGATCGACTTATAACTAGTCTACTTTTTTTAGCCAGAGTGGATTTAACAAGCAAATTAATACATTTGATTTTGGACAATGCTAGTTGTATATCAATTCTGTTGCTTTTAGCAACCCCGTTTTTCACGGTAGCTCAGATTTAATGAAGGATTTAAAAGGGAAACCTTGAAGAAATTAATGCAAAAAAAGCAGAAAAAATATTTGACCTTTTTCACCGCTCTTATAATATGAAGATAATTATGAGGGATGACTGTCAATAAAATGGTTCGATAACAGGTTTATCACACCTACATAAGTTTATTAATGTTGCAGCATGAACAACAGCACTTCGTCTCTAGAAGCAAAGCTAGTTGAAAGATTCTTAATGCAGCTTTGTCTAGAAGGTAGTAAATTAGTATTGAAAATTAAGATAATAAACTGACCAATCAGAATTTAAAAAAATTGCTAATTCAGCCCCTGCTCAATGTCCATGGTTCCATGTCTTGTGTATGCAGATCTACAACAATTTTTCCTTGCCTATGTGTTTTGTGTTAATTTTTTGGAAAAAAGTGCTAAAAGTGAAGTTTTCACAGACAAAGTTGTTTCTAACAAACTACTACAAAAAGAGGAGAAAATATTTTATTTGTCAAATATCTATGTATAGTCACTAAGAATTTTTGAAATTTCATTTTTTGACATGAAAAGGGATTTAGCAATTCTCTGAATTTAACAAGCATTTTCACTAAAAACCAGCTTTTCGTTATAAGAGGGTTTGACTATATCTTTTTATATTCATATATTTTATTCACTTCTAATCATTTTTAAGCTGGGAATTTTCTATCAACTTACTGTTAAATTCTTTTTTTTTCTTCAGGGATAGATCCTATAAATGTCAAGGTCAAGTTACTGAATGGACAAATTGTCTTCATGAAACAGATGTTCCTAAGCGAGGAAAGGTTGTTATTCCTAAGGAGTTTTCAGAAAATCATAATTTTCTGTGAGTGATATTATAAGTATTTTATTTAATCATATTTTGTTTGTTTTCAATTGTTTTGCAAGTTGTTAATATGGCTTTAAAGGATGTATTTGTGGCTCGTATTTACATCAAGTCATACGAATGCAAAGTAGCAAAAGCAAAGTAAATCTTTTCGTATAATAAACATTTTTCGAAATGAATGCTATTTTATTTGTCCAAATTAATCATTGTCCAGTTAACCTTTTTATTCTATGCAAGAAGCAATATTCAATTGAAATAGGGAATACGAGTAGCCAAATAATATCTAGTATTTTTGCTCGTATTCACCTTTACTCAATATATTCACAACAAAATAAAAATTAGAAAGTAGGTCACATCATCTACTGGAAACGCATAATAAAACAGTATATAAAATTGTATTGAACTATTATATAGTGCATTTCAATAAGTGCATGCATGCTTTAAAGAGTCTATCAAATACACGCAGTGTGAATTGACACCATTGTACTATGTGATACTGCTTCTTCATGTTCATGAAATACAATTCCTTCGTGAATAAAAACATTCCAAATCTAAAAAAACTGATTTATTGCAAAAAATGTTTCGGCAGTCACAAATTTTCATGCTACATTCATTGATTCAAACCTCTTGCTTGTTATGAAGTTTTTAATTGAACACTGGGAGCTTCTTAGATATTCCACAGATTGACTTTAAAAAAAATCAGAGCATATAATTATAAATCAGGGTTGTTAAAAAAACCGGTTTTTTTTGGTTTAAACCAGGTTTGTTTGTTTTAAATAGTATTGACATTAAAAACAATAAAATTTCTGAAAAATCATTCAAACTTCTAATAATTGATTAAAATAAAATATTTATTAATGCAATTAACACTATTCCCATATTAATTAATCATTAAATATTTTTTACATTATAACAAAAACCAACTTTGGAATTTAATTATTTTTTGCAACTCAATGGATCACTGTGCTTATGAAAATTCTTTTAATGTTGTTATTAATCATATAATATATAAAGGTTTTTTCCTCCAGTTACTTTCAGTATACTTAATTAGGAAGCTATTTTGCAAAAACTAATAAAAATTAGGTGAATATAATGTATTTAATGAAGCATAAATAATGCAGATTAATTAGCAATGATTTACGGTATACAGGGTGATTATAACTAAGGTTCTGATTTCAAAACACTGTAAAAAAAGAACGATTGTCAGAATGACTTGAAGATTGACATGAATATTCCTGAAGAAATGGAATTTTATTTGGTAAAGGAAAAAAAAAACCGTAAAAATGTAAAATTAATGACACCCAACACGTGGGAAATTTGCTTGCAGAACGGAAACGATAGCCAGTCATGGCAAAATGATAATTATAGCATTTCACGATTTCATAATTAATGGAAACATCACAAAAAAGCGAAGTAATCAACAACTACAACTTACTCAAGAAATGTTAAATATGTTGTCCACCGTGTTCTGGATGTGAGGTGAAAGCACAAAAATTCATGGTCATGATGTGGATGCACTTGCAATTCACCTTTATTGAACCGACCTCTCCTTTCTCCCCCCCCCCCCCAATTAATATTCCAGATGAACTAACATATAGGGGATGCGCTGGAGATTGCAATTCACCAAAGTTTGCAATCTGACCACTGCTCATAACATTTTGTGGCACCCCCCACGCCAGAAGTTGCAAGGGTTAAGTTGCATCCTGTTGTTGTCAAAATGGGTCTTCAGCAGCTGCTTTGCTGGTATTGCAATGTGCAAGAAGTTGTTCTATCCACACACCGATGCTGTGGAAGTGCTGAAATCCATGAGTATCCATGCAAATTTTCAAGTCATTCTGACCAGTACTTATTGTATAGTTTTGGAAATTATAATCACCCTGTATATAGCTGATTATTTTTCATAAATCTGTTACTACTATCCAGTAGAACCTTTGATTAACTGGGCTTAACCATGAAAGTATAAAAAAAAACAACTATTGAATATTAAGAATGGGAGATATACAGTAAATGTGCTACTTCTTATGGGAAAGAAAATGAAAATGTATGTGAAGGTAATGTAACTACTAGTACACCAGTCTTTGTCCTTTAAGGACAGTTGGTGTCTTTATTGGATTATAAGACCACCTGCCCTTAGCATGATGGTGTCACTACTGTTGCTGCTTCTTTGTGAAGGGAAAAAGAAACCTGTGAGAAATAACCACTACATTTAGATGTGTGATGCAATCTTTATTCATGAATTTGCTGAAGATAGAGCATCAGAATGTAACCAAAGGTTAGAAAATGGATGCAACTATCCCGGATGCAACTAGAGTCACCGATTTGGGAATTCTCATTGACGAGCGACTTAAGTTTTCTGAACATTGTTCAGCGGTTGTCAAAAAATCGAATAGAATGCTTGGTCTCATTTTCAAAAAGGTCTCTTCGCGTTCTCCTAAAGTCATTCTTCCTCTTTTTCGAGGCTTAGTTCGTCCTGGACTGGAGTATGCTGTAAGGTTTTGGAGACCATACCTACAGAGGGACATAGACTTGGTTGAAGGGGTGCAGAGAAGAGCTACGCGTGTCCTTATTGGCACACAGGGCTTGAGTTATGAAGAAAGACTTCATTTTTTGAATATGTTTACATTGGATGAACGCAGGTGTCGAGGAGATATGATCGAAGTGTTCAAAATTTTCAATGGGATGGATAGGATGGACCATGAACTTTTAGTACACCGCCAATCGACTGCTTTTACAAGGGGACACCAGTATCGATTGGTGAGGGACAATGCAAGGTTATGGTGTCGCAGGGAATTTTTCTCCAATAGGGTTGTTAATAAATGGAATAGCTTACCCCCGGAGGTAGTAAATTGTAACACAATTGACACGTTTAAAAAGAAATACGATAAACATGTTGGGGTAAATCGAGAAGCTATCCATTCTTAGAATAAGACAACCATAAGTAATCTTTATGGGCATCGTATAATATTTTATCATGTGTATATATTGTTTGTAATTTGTGTTAATTGCATTTTTAATTGGGTTGCTGTATTTTTGAAACATATGACAACCATATTTTTATGGGCATCTTTTTATCAGCCACCTCGTTGGGCATTTTGCCTGTTGTGGCGTTGTATTTGTATTTGTATTTAAAATGTGGCAAGAATGAGAAATTTTGGCTTCTGTATATAGGTTTAAATAACTAAGACATTTCACATGAAAAAAATATATATATTCTGGGACTTTTTGAAAAAACCACTTATAAAATCTTATGTCATTTAAAGAAATACCATCAGAATGTACCCCAAGGATATAAAATGTAGTAAAAATGAAACATTTTGGTTAATGATGAACCAATATGATATTTTTGAAGGAAAAAAAATATTTAGGCCACTTTTATTTGATTTTTGAACCAAACTGGTTTTTTTAAAAAAACCACTTGGTTAAAACCAAGGTTTAAACCAACGTGGTTTAAACCAAACAACCCTGATTATAATCAAAGAATTTTTTAATTGGTTTTGATTTATTTTTTTGGCCGGTTTTAAATTTTGCAAAAGAAATATATTAACATGAAGTCTGAAAAAAAATTGCTTATATTAACCAAACTTCTTATTTGACCATTTATTGAAGGTTTAAGATTTGTTCACACTACAATAGTAATAAAATAATAGAAATAAATTCTAACACTGTTGCTGTGATCTTTTAAGTGAGTTAGACTGTATTTGATGAGTGGTAGCAGCACACTTTTCAACAACTTAAATGTACTACATTTTTTCCACAACGATTGTTGTGTTTAATCACTTTCTTTCAATTAACCATTTCTTTGATGTGTTATTATTTTGAAAATACTTTACATTTTGAAAATTTCAGGAAAAATTATAAATATGTGAAAAGAACCAGACTGTTTCCATCTAAAGCAGATCCTTCATCAAATGGTTCTTCTAGTACCAGGTAAATGTAAATTTGCTAAATAGATTCCTCTCAATTATGCTAATGTTGTTCATAATTGCAATTTAATTCATCTTATTTTTTTCGAATTAGCTCAAAGCAACTCCATAAATTCAAAATTGCGCTGGTTGGCTTCAAAGACGACAAGCAAAAAGAACTTGAGAAGTGCATAATTTCTCTTGGTGGCGAAGTGACCAAAAAAATTACAAAATCAATCACTTGTGTGGTAGCATCTGAAGGTAATTTTTTCCCCTTGAAATTTTATATATACAAATACAACTCCACAACAGGCAAAATGCCCAACGAGGTGGCTGTGAAAAAGATGCCCATAAAAATATGGATGTCATATATTTAGTGGTTGTCATATATTAGTGGTTGTTATTACAGTGATATCTCACTTATGTACCTGTGCAAGGGACGATTCCCTGGAATGGGCGTAGATCATTTTAACTTTCAGGGGGTGTTTTGAGAAAGAGGAGCAAGTTTGACCGTTTTCTTCTTAATGGTAAGACAATGGCATTGTCTCCCCTAATTGCCTCAGTAAAATCATTGGAAAGGCAGTTGAAAGCTATTAGTCTCAGCATCGTTTACTATAGATCCCATCCCCAACTCTTCTCAAACACTTTTTCATCTTTATACCCTTTTCACATTCTTCTTTTTTTAAACATGTCGGATGGCTAACATCTGTACTCTTTACTGTTTATAATCTGTGAGATGATGTGAAATGACTTCAAAAAATACAAGTTAAACCAAAATTTAAAGGGTTTTTTTGAGGTAATTCACGTTTTTCGATAATCTCAGGTGGATGGGGCCAAGGCCACCTCAAATTATCGAGACTCTGCTGGATATATTTATTTATTTATACAAAATAACATTATTTTATACAAATAAATAAATATATATACAGACCTGCCAACTGCCACTGTGGTGGTCCAGTGGTCATTGTGACGGACTCGCATCGCGGGGACCCGGGTTCGAGCCCCACCGTCACCACAGTGGTGGTCGGCTGAAGTTGGTTTTCTGTGGTTCCCAACTTCGAGGCGCAAATGCGAGTCGATCTCCCCGTTAAAAAGTCTCGCCACAGAGAGCAACAGGCCTACAAACAGTACAAATATACAGTCACTACACATCACTCACTTCACTTCTGAGACATAGATGGCAACACTGAAAAATCATACACAACACTAGATACTCACTCAGACTGTTAGGTACACACACTTACAATTCTGGCACAACTCGCTAGGTACCTATGGCGATAGACCTGAGTTGTGCTCGGTGTAAAAAAAAAAAAAAACCCTGCCAACTCTCCCGATTTAGGCGGGAGACTCCGGATTTTTCATCGTTCCTCCCGCTCTTCGGATTTGTTTAAAATTTCTCTGGATTTTGGCAGAAAATTAGATTTTACGCGAGCTTTCACGTTGTCGTGGCGTCAATAATTATCGTCGTCATTAGGGAAAATACCCATAGAGGACGGTCGTAGTCATTTCCATCGAGCAGCCATTAAAAAAAGTCTCTGTGACCGCATTTAAGCAACTGGCAAAGACACGACTTTGCTTTCGTAGCATTTATCGGCAATCATTAATCAGGGGCCCCCCATTAATCTTGGTTGCTGAAATTCCTGTGTAATTGTTATTGTATTCCATTAACAGCCGCGCGGTAAACATGTTTTTTCGTCCGCCGCTTTGTAATTTGATTTTTTTAAACTCGTTTCTTCCGTTTAAACATCTTCAGAAAAAAAATATAAAACTGTGAGCTATATACAGCTAAATATAAAGCTTTTAAGAATTCATATACCGAAGATTATCAATCACTGATAGCATCTACGAAAGGAAACACATACTTTATAAACAGTATGTAGATGTGATTTCTCTATTCTGCTATTCTGCATGGAAAGACTGGCATTGTCGGGGTGGGGGGCACACCCCTCGAGAGAATCTCCGGATTTCTGGATTTCAAAAGTTGGCACGTCTGTATATACATGTAAATCTTTAACTTACTGTGAAGAAAATTGTTTTATAATTGAGAGGAACATACACGTGAGAGATTGCTGTGTTATGGTTTCTAATTGAGACACAGAAATTAAAAAAAATTGACCTCTTAAATAATAATTTATGATTTTGTTATAAGTTGCATGGTTCCAAATTTTCATTTTAGTCTTAGTTTCAATATGACCGCACCATGAGGGTATATACTAACGTTTTATTGTTTCGTAAAATTGTAATGTGTATAATCTAGCAAAAGGGTAATATCATAGAACATTATCAAATACAGTGTAAACTCAATATCTTTAATCTTGTAGGCATAGAAGAAAGATATTTTCTATGATAAGAGAGGTTTCAAAATTAAATTTTGAGGATTTCTTATGATTTTAATTTTATAGATTTGTTTGAATATAGATTGTTACAGATTACTTGAATTATAAAAAGAATAAATAGGACACATGAATTGATGGAATACAATATCATTTATAAAAAAAATTGAATTTCACCTTTTTCTCCAGTAATGGATTTACGAATCTTTTTTAAAAAAAAAACAACATTCTGCTCTTCTTATTTCTAAGCCCATTAAATTTGTGTGTATTTTTCGCATTTTCATATCATCGATTTAGGATTTCACAATTTTAAACCTGTAACTTTTTTAATTTTTACCTGTAGCTTTGCAAACTGAAATTATTTTTTAAAAGAAAAGGACACTTGTCAAAAGCAACACTTGTCAAAAGCAACACTTGAAAACTGCTCTGTTACTTGAAAAGTTTTTTTCACTAAAACCATGAAAAAAAAATCATGGATTTTGATTAAAACTAATCACCTTTAGTCCTACCGTTGAGAGGAGGAAGATCTTGATTGCAATGAAAGTTTTTTCTCTGTGGTTCAGCTTATTAAAAAAAACCTTTTTAATTTAACAAAGCACTTTCATTACATTTTCAAAAAAATAAGCATGAAAAATACCATAACATGCTTTGCATTTTTATACAAGAAATATACAATTAGAGATGACAAGAGTTTCTAAAAAAAATGCTTGGAGATATTTATGTATAGAAAAGTGCACATCGGTTCAATGCATGAAGTGAAGGAAAATATTTTTATTCAAGTATATTCTATATAGAGGTCCTTGAGATAAGGTGACTTGAGGTATTGCGGTTCAACTGTATTCATTATAAAAATTTTATGCTATTTAGAAAATTCACACCTCCACCAACCTAAAAATGGAAAAACAATCAATGGCAAAGTAAGATAACTGCGATAAGAAGAAAAAATCTGCAACATTTTCATTGATTGATGACAGACAAAATTAAATTTGTAATTTAAGAATTTATCATGCATGTTCTTCAGTTTTACAGGATTTGGTTGATCAGGTTATTACATACTGTATTATATGTATATGTTTATATATGTAACTCATATAAAATATGAGTTACTTGCCCCGGCCCGGCGAATGTCATTCGCCATACAGAGGTATATATTAAATATAACAGGATCATCGCGTATTACCAAGAAATCTTTACGATCTGTCCAGGGAATTCATTAGTCCATGCCTGAACTGGGATTTGAATCCAGACCTGCATAGTTAGAAGCTAGCTCCCTAATCACTGGACTGCCAAGCGGGGTGTCTTTTTTTTTTATATTTACATTTTCCAGAATTGCTTATTTATGCTTCTATGTAAAACATTTCACTGCATTATTCAAATTTTTTTTAGGTTTTGATTTAGTCAAGATTCGAAGTTTTGAAATTTATGCTCATGGTATTTTTACTTGAGATAAATTTTGCTGCTTCTGATTTAGAATAAAAATAAAGAATTGTATTTTGTTCAATTGATTTTTCTTTTAAATATTTTGAATATTGGAAAAAAAGCAAAATTCAATTTTTCTGAAAAGACATAGATGATAGTTAGTCTTTTGTTTTTTACCCCATTTTTTTTCATTAGACAATAAAGAAAAGTATGAAAAGGGTATGCAGATGGCCAAAAAGAATAATGTTACTGTTGTTGCTGAAACGTTTTTGACTGCAGCTAAAACAGGGAAGGCAGCTTATATTCTCAAGAACCATTCAATAAAGCCTTGGGGTGTTGGTGTAAGTATTAAAGTAATGATAGATTGTGTATATAATTGTTAAATGGCTTTGGTATATATTTAATACTAGCAAAAATACCCGGTGCCTCCCAGGTTTTCTTCAATTACTGGGAGGATGAAAAAGTGACAAACCATTATAAAGGAATGAACTATAATACTGGCAACATTAAAGAAGTGACAAACCATTGTAAAGACACATGCATGTCTGAAACACATTGTAAGGGAACCATGGTAAAACTGAAGTAAACATTCCAAAAGTGATTGTTGGGGCCCAAGAACCATTGTTGCCTGATGGTTTTTTGCCCATTTCGGGCATTTGCCCAGCTCTGACAGACTTTTAAAGTAGCCTATAGTTCAATCCTGGTCCTGTTGGTATATGTGCAAAATTTGGCGATCTGTCTTAAAATAGTGATATAAGATACAGTAATTCCTCTATTTACATCCCCTTGGCTTATGTGCCCCACTTTGTGTCGTCATCATCCCATCCGCAATACTCATTTATGAAATCTATATCTTCCCAATATTTTTCTCCAAAAGGAAAATTTTAAAATTATTGAAGAAGTAAAACCCTATTTTATAGACCCAGAAGGAATGAACTAAAATTTATTAAATGCTCCTGAATGAAGGAATGATCTAAAATTCCATTCTTAAATTCTGTGCTGATGAAGTCTCCGACTTTTAATTTTGTTCAATGTTCCTCCGAAAACTGCCATTCCCCTCCCCCCCTCCTATCGACTGGAAAATTGATAAAATTATTCCAATCTACAAATCAGGTGTGCTTTCTGATCCTTCACTTCAGGCAAATAGCAATCACCGTTTGTAAAATCTTCCAACATATTTGCAGCAAAAAGAAATATTCACTTGCATTCCATCAACCTTTTTTCGCCAATACAGCTTTAGATAATCTCTCTCCACTATCTCTCTTCATCCACAACCTTCCAGGAGCCATCAATTAAAACTTACAAACTGATATCATATTCCTGGATTTCTCTAAAGCTTACGATAAAGTTCCCCCATGATGAACTTTTCAAACTTTTTAATCTTGGCCTTAATATATGATTGTTTAAATGTGTTGGGGAGCTGTCCTAAAAATTTTTAAACAGTTTGGCCATTTTAAACATAACTCCTTATCTGCCTCTGTAAAGTCTGTTAGTCCTCAGGGATCGGTCCTCTCCCCTTTATTATTTCTAATTTAAATGAATGACCTTTCCTAAAAGCCTCAATTGCACCACCAGATTCTTTGCATGTGACTGCATAATTTATTGCATCAATAACCACGAGTCCCATCAAGAACTTCAACATAATCTGGCTTTCATCTGACTACTTTACTGCACACCAACTCTGGTAATATATCGCCATATGGCAGTTTCCAAACAGTGGAGTTACACGGGAAATGAAACCACCATATATCTGTGTTCGCCCCAGGCTTGGTGGGTAAAGAACTTATTTTTGATGTTCTTTCCCTGGAATCGAACCCATGGATCTTGATTGCAGCTTTCATGGTGGAAGACAAGCATCTTGCCACTGCACTGCTCAGGCGCTTACATCTGACTGGTGTACATTATGGCAGATGCCTATCAACATTTCATAAACACTTATCGTGAGAGTTTTCCATGAATAATTCCTCTTGAATTCTCATACTCAATGATTGATTAAACTATATCCCAAGTTTCTGAAATTAATACCTTAGCTTACCTACATGGAACAAACATGTTAAGTCTTCCAAAAATGGCTCAACAAACTTTTCTTTGCCGCAATCTTAAACACTCCAGTTGGCATGTCAGACTACTCTGCTACCGAACTTATATATATATATATATATCCCATACTTTTCTACACAGCTGAAGTCTGGGACCCCAACAGCTCCAGTAATATAGACAACTCAAATCCGTCCAAAATAAATCCACCACTGTTGGTCACTATTTGTTTCCATGATCAAACTTAAAAAACAACTTAATCTTCTCCTTTGACTTCTTGATTAACCCTGTTATATAAGATTCTCCATGGTCATCTGAACTTTTGTACTTCTGGTACAAAATTCTTCTGGTACATTCTACATCTCAAATAGATTACCATCCCCATAAAATACAACCTATTTTTCCTTGTATTGACCGCTTTAAATACAGTTTCTTTCCTCATACCATTGGTGACTGGAACAAACTCCCCAGCTCTATTATCAACTTTCCTTCGATCACTACAGTTTTGTATAATATTTGTGTCACATTCAACCTCTATTCTCTGTATAGGCCAACAATATTGTATATATTAATTTATTATAATAAATAAATCTTCTCCAAAATTGTTCTTTTTCAATTCAGGCTTGGTTTGAACAAAATTTGAAAGCTTTTCATGTCACATTATTTAAAAGAAATTAATCTTTGAGCAGATTATAATTCTATGAAATTCCCCTGTGATAGTGTTTTCTGGGGTGTTATAGCCCAGATTTATAAGATACTCACCTGAAGCATGTTTAGAGTGTTTCAAGTTTGATACCCGATTTGTTCTTATCTGAAACTTTCCTGACACAGAAGTACAACAGATATGGGGGCAACGAGGCCGCAGAAGAAGATTGCTACCACAGGGAGTCCCATATCAAGGGGTTAGCACACCAACCCCTCTGAGTATAACAAGGAAAAATTTTGAACGCTATTGTTCGGAACCTGCAATAAATTTCAAGTCCAGTCTTATACGAAGGCCATAACAGAAAAAAAAATATCCTATGAGGTGGATGAAAAAAGATTCCCATAAAAAATATGGATGTTGAATGTGTGTGTCGATCTAAACCATTGTTACCCAACCTTTTTTGTCCCATCGCCCCCTTTAGAATTTTTCTCCCATCACCCCCAACGCAATCTAACCTATAGAATCCTATGTTATACCCGTAGCTTCTACTGCCACCCTGAAACATTCCATTGCTCCCCGGGGGGCGTTAATGCCCACGTTGGGAATCATTGATCTAAACTATATCAAACGTACAGCAACCCTATAAGAGCAACAGAAAACCAACAATTATTATAAAATATAAATATACATACTGCCCTATTAATTACCCCTTGTGTGCAGAAAATGGACATAGTGGGACAAAAACATTCAGTTATAAGGAAAGTGGAGTAAGGACTTCGTGAGTCGTCCCTATGCGACCACATCACACTCTTTTGGAGCGAAGCGGGCAAAACATTTCCTGAACGTGTGTTAATACAGTGGGGCAATTCCAAATAAGAGACCTATACATTCCATTTTTTTCACTTTTCGACCAATAATTATGCATTATTGATTGGAAATTTTTTAATAAAAATGAATAATTTCGTACAAGAAAAATACCTTGTTTTATAAGCTAAAGAAGAACTATTTTTTTAAATGGACAACATACATTTCTAATATTATGTTTTGCATTTTGGTAAAGGCTTTCACTTTGAAAATTCGTAGCAGTGAATATTTGCGTGAATTAACTGCTCACAAAGAACTTTCAATGCAAGAAATGAAATAAACATTAGAGAAAAAAAGGTTTTTAATATTTTTTTCCAACATTATATATACAACAATGTACACATTTTTTACAACAAAGTTTTTTCTAATAAACAATTTACAAACAGGTCCACAGAGCATGATTCGAAATATTAAACTCACAATTCACAAGAGCACTTATATGTTCTCTATCAAATAATTACTTGGTTACAATGCAAACCTTGTCCAGTATTTTATACAAACTCTAAATTTGAAGTGATTTTTTTCCCCCTCAAACATATGCAATGTTCACAGCATATAAGAAATTCTTTAACATTTTCATTAGCTATATTTTCATCATGACTCTACAAATGTCATGTTTTCTCACATTGCAAGGGTGCCAGAAACTAACACCTCTTCCTCTAATTAAGACTTCGTAATATTATATATATAACTCAGCAGTAATCAACACATTAAGGAAGATGCCCAAGTGGTAGCCCAAAACTTCAATAAAAGATATTTTTATTTCACAGGCAATACATTAGAATTTAAAGGAACTATCCAAAAAAACTTTGCATTAAACTGGCATTTTCACAATTATGCAGTCAGAGCTCAAGGGAGATCAGAGGTGCCAACATGAAGATAACATGGAATTGTGTATTGGAATCGTTGTGGAGTTGACGTGGAAGAACGTGCAAGTCACAAAAATCAAATCTTACAGGACAATAAAAAGTCTTACAAAGGCACACCAGAAATAGAAAAGTTTAGGACCTTTGTTTCATTGATTTACACGGGATAATTTTAGTTCTTTATCAGTTTTTTTAATACATGTAATTTTTAATGAAGCATATTTTGTCAATTTTCCTATCATGAAAATTCTTACCCAAATAGTAATGAGCAATTTATACACGATTTCAAAAAATATTTATGAAGTGTAAAATTCATGTGAAATTAATTGGTTATTTTGAATTATCTGCATTAAACAAAAATTGAATGTGAAATGAAAACTACATGAGTTTAATTTTACAGTTGTATATTAAAAATCAATGCATCTTTTAATATAAAACCATGTGCACTTAATTATGAAACTGAAGTTTCCATCTTCCTTTAATTTTCCCCCATTGGTTGGTGCAGTTATAGGCAGAACATGGTATCACCATTTGTGTAAGGGCAGATGGACAACTATACTAATGAAATAATATGAAAACAACTGAAAAGAATACTCAAGATGGAAGTTTTCCCATATTTTAGATGCTGAAACTGGCAATGTTTTGCCCGTCTTGCCCACTTTTGTATTCCTCTGCATCAGCTTGCTCACATCTTTGTTATTGTATAGGGAGTCATCACTCCAGTTTCCTTTTAACTCAGTGGACAAAAATGATAAAATGATTGTTTTGCTCATGAGTTTCCTTTGTTGTGTGAAAGCATTGATTGTTTTGTGACATACTTCAGATTTTGGTATATTCTGGTTTGGGACGCATTGTATTGAATTTATTTGTTGCCCCTGTTGTTGCTGAACTGGGAGGGCTGTAACTAGAATTTTCACAGCCCGGGGCAAACATGATTCAGCTCCCCCCCCCCCCAAAAACATTAAAATTTGATAATTTTGTAACTGTTTCTTTGTTCCCAGCTAAAACTGCACCCCCCCCCAAATTTATTTTTCCTGGGCAGTTGTCCTCCCCCATCTAGTTTCGGCCCTTTAGAAGGTAACCATAACTTTAAAGATAATTTTTAATGCATCTCTTGATCTCGCATCTTTGATGTTTGAATAAGTATCTACTATATTTATGTGTATGTGTACGCGCGCAACGTTTAAGGGTTATTTTTGAAAATTAATGGTTGCACAACCCTTTGACAAGACCCACCACTGTTAATGACCCACTGCAATTGATATAAATTAGTACATGTTATACTTCCGCAGTTAAAAATAATTAGTATTCCCATCTTTTTAAATAGAAGTGAGTTTTCCTATTCAAAATATTTGTATATATTATAGTAATCATGTTAAATCTATCAGATTGTTTGATCAAAAAATTTCTTGTAAAACATCTCGGGGTATTGCATATATTCATCAGCTGTAGGTAGCTTTTGGATGTATTTTTAGCACATCATACCCAGACATCAAAAAGCCTTCTGATGACTGTGAATATTTGAGGTCCATTTCACAGACAGATACGGGGCTAACAGATTAAACAATTTGATAATTTCCTTGTTTATTTGTTTCCACTTGAAATATGTGTGTGTAATTGATATACGTTTGATATGAATCATAGTCCTTTATCGACATGCGTTATAATGAAGTGAATGCTGATTTGTTGGGAAGTATCCAAAAGTGTTAATTTCCTATCATAAATTAGCAATTTTATTTTGGGTATAAATTTTTCCCATGTGATATGAGTCTTCTGTTGTAATTTTGTAATTTCTCTGATTACTATGTTGTTTTTAATAATTTATTCAAGAATTTCAATTGAAATTCGTGTATGTCCAAATTTTACCACTTTTTAATTTGAAATTGCTGTTCCCATATGTAGTGAATGGAATGGAAGAAATTGATTATAATATTGCTGTTCTACGAGTGTAAAACTGTTTTGTAAAAAAGTAAAAAAAAAACGTTATCTACAGCATTCGCTTTCAACTTCTGCAACTTGCAGAGCTCTTTTTTGGGATTAATTTCTATGATGAAGCTTTTTTTTTTTTGGCCTCTTTTTTTAAATTTACTGAATTTTTATCATTTTTCTGCATTCCTGGGGAGTGCACACAGAGCATGGGGTGAAATCTTCTGCTCTATATTATAATTAAATATCAATAAAAGCACAATGAATGATAAGCTATAACTTTTATAAGTTATCAAGTGCATATACTGTATTCTTCATTCCTCTAAATCAGTCATCTTCAGCCTATTGCTCATGAACACCATGATGCTTTTGAAAGCATCAAGAGTGCTCAATACTTGTGTCTGATTTCATGCTCGCGAGCACTTGATCAATTAAACACAGTGTGAAAACTTCATCCAAGGATTGCAATTATGCAGGTTTCAAGCATACTCAGGTCAAAGTTGCTGAAAGGGTGCTCTTTTTGATGATTGACACAGGTAGTGCTCGTGACCCAACAAAGTTTGAAGACCTATGCTCTAAATCATTGATGTACATACTCTAGCTTGCAAGCCAATTCGGGCCTTTCTAATTTCTAGTTAATTAACGTTTAAGGGCTGTAAATCAAAATATGATATAAAATATTAAGTCGAATGTAGTAATAAAAATATGAAAGTCATTGTAAAAATATTAATATCGATTACTGATACTATAGATAAAGACTTCTGCACAGATTCTAAATATTTAAATTGATTTCACCCCACAAGAGTAATCCTGATTAAAATATGGCTCACAGGCAAGAAAGTTGTGCACCTATGCAGATAGTTGTCTATGGTAATTGAATTAACACTTGAAATGCATGTAATGGATATCCAGTTGCTTGTTTAATTTACAAAAGGGGTTTTGAGACCTGAAAGAAAGTAAGGAACTTATTATATATTGTTAAGCAAGTTCAATGCTACATAGATTTTTATATCTAGATGGCCAGGTTAAAAGGTGAGTCAATTTGAATTGTGATTTGATATTCTGATATTTCATTACAGTGAAGTCTCTGTATAATGCAGCTGCTTTGTTCCATTTAAAGATTTGTTACACAAAAAATTCAGTGTATAGTTGATTAACAAAAATGTGAACATTTTAGTAAAACTTTAATTATATTGAAGTTCATTATGTAAAGAGTTATCTACTCAACTGCTTTAAGTTCTTGAGCCTTCCTATGAAAGAGGATTCAGGTACTGGTTATTGAAAGATTTATGTTGTATTACACTCCTTTTGTGCTTCTGAGAATAGCGCAAGTCATATATTAAGGACTTTGGGAAAAATATATTTTATTGAACATTTTAGGAATGGGTCGATTGTTCCAGAAAGTAAGCATGACAGTCAAATTGCACATATGTTCCAAAACTTTCTCCAACTTTAAACTCAACATTTTGTTCTTTGCAATTGACATTTTGATGGACATGCTTTGTAGGGAGTGCAACTGATCCTTGTCTGCTCATGGTATACTTTTCTTTTGATGAAATCAATTTTTGAAAAGGGAGAAAAACTATGATAATTTCAGCCTCTATAATAGTATAATGAAAGAATGACCACACACAAGTGGTCAGCATTGTAGTTTCAAATGAATATTAGTTTCAGATCCTAGTTCGAACATAAATAATTATTTGTTTTGAAACAACTTTTAGCTGTAGAGATGTTAGTTTAGTGAGCTTACAGGCAGACAAATGGAAAACTTAAATAAACCCATGGTGCAAAAAAGTCAAGATTGTATAGGCTGGCTGTCGTCTCAGTTTAGTGAATCAATTTTTTTTTTCTATTTTGCCAATCTGTTTAAATCCCAACTAGGGCAGGAAGTCTAAGCATGGCATAGCAGTGATATTTGCGAAGACATTTAGAATTAGTTTTAAAATGTTCAGCTTGTCTAATTAACACTTTCACAAAATGATCAAAGAGATAAAAATATTTTTCATCTAATTCTATCACAAATGACATCAATATATAGATACAGGTTGTTTTAAAACTTTATCGCCAAAATGAGAGATATGGTAGTAGATGTCAAGACTAATAATTTTTTGCAATAGAATCCAGAGTCGTACTCTTTATTGGGGGATACATGTTTTACCCCTATTTCAGAAGTTGCCAAAATATGGTTATCTTGCATGCATAATGAGGAGTGACAGGAATTTTTTCCTTTAAGTCACAGGCAATTGTTGAGAAAATTGTCTTTTTTTCTCTTTAGGGGTATTGTGTGTGGGGAAAATATTCCCCCCCCCCAAACTCCTTACTTCATGTTCTTTATTTTCTTCTCCCTTGTTTTGGTACTAGTAGTTTGAATTGCATATTAACATTCGCTAAATACAACCTCTGACAAAGTTCGGTGAATGAAGTCAGAACGGCCGATCTGGGAACACTGGCGAAGCAAAACGCTGCACATGCGTAGCGGCAGGTGTTGACCATCTGCCGCCACCGTTGTTCAGTTGAGCGTCGTTTGTGTTCCGTGAAAGACTTGTTTTACAAAGTGCTTGTCTAGTACGTTGGTTCTTAACTGAGAACAGGAAAATGAACAAACAAAAGATCAATTCAAAGTTTTGTTTTAAGCTTGGCAAGACACCGAAAGAAACTCATGCGATGCTTGTACATGTTTATGAAGATCAAGCACTGTCCATGAAGTGTGTGTACGAGTGGGTCGCCCATTTTAGAGAAGGCCGGGAAAGTGTTTCTGATAACCCCTGTAGCGGAAGACCAGAGACCTCCGTCAGTGACAAAAACATTGAGAAAGTGATGAAGGTACATTGAAATTTTGACCCGTTTCATGAAACGTCTACGCAGGGTACGACCTCAGTATGCACAACAAGGTTCATGGTTTCTTGTTCACGACAATGCTCGCCCTCACACAGCCAATGTCATCAAACAGTTCCTGGCAAAAAAGGGGGTGGTGCAAATTGAACATCCGTCATACTCGCCAGATTTCAATCCTCCAGACTTCTTCCTATTCCCACGACTCAAACTCGCTTTGAAAGCAAAGAGATTTGACGATATTCCTGACATCCAACAAAACGTGACGAGGCTTTTGAACTCCATCCCAAAAGAAGACTTCTTGCAAAGTTTCCAGGACATGTATAGGAGATCTCAGCGGTGCATAGTAATGGGAGGTGACTATTTTGACAGTAAAGTAACTTTCATTAACATTTCATCTACGTTAATGTTACAGGACTATTCACCGAACTTTATTGTCGGGTTGTATAAGTCATTTGTGACTATAGGTTCCATTGCAAATTTTTTTTGTCTTCATGGTGTACCTTTCACATTTCGGCAGTCAAGTTCTGGGACACCCTGCATATAATTATATTGTGTGTACTGCTTTTATGAATGTGCTCAATAATCATGATATTGGTGTGAAATTGCAATCTGTGGTATCACATAGCTGCCAAGTCACCTGGATTTCCGAGGAGGCTTCCGAATTTCCTACTGCTCCAAAGTTCTTTTTATCTCTTGAATTTCAACCATGATTGTAAAAAAAAATTCCTACTTTTGGGGAAAAATTATTCTCAAAGCAGCTGCTTGAAATGACATTTTATTCTGAAAATGACTTCATAAGCATAATATAAATTGTCATGACTGTATCAAAAAACAAACTACGTTTTGTTTTTTTCAAATGTCATTTTTGGGGGGGGGGAGGGGAAATTCACTAAACAGCCATCGCCTGTTTCTGCCTCTCTACATCAGAAATTGAGAAGAGATGCCTTCTATCTACTTTGAACATGTGTCCTGTTTTGGGCCTGGTGGCGATTTTTTTTGTTGGTCAGATGTTCACGATCTTGTGGCGTGATTTTCAGGATAGGTCCAAGGTAACTAAAATTGCATATTCTGCTGAGCGAACCATCAATATGTAAATAATTCAAGATACAATTAACAAACTATGAATTTATTGAATATACGACTCGCGAGCTGCGTTGTTGTCAATTTGGTCGTTATGATACTGAGTTGTGTGTGAGCAGCCGTCACTTCCGGTGATGGCTGCTCTCCATTGGTATGCTGCTGTCATCTAGTGGCCTCAACAGATGTGATTTCAGAGTATTGATGACAAGTAATTCAATCTGAGGGTCAGGGTCTTGTCTGGTCTCCAGGTAATTCAATCTACTGGTTGGTAATGATTGTTGTCTTGGCACGAATCATGATGTCTTGCACGGTGCCAGTTTTTACATAGAGGAAAAATCACTATTGTTTTATAAAAATTACTTTTTTATATTGATTTTTGCTTAGAATTTAGATCTGCATGAAAACCTCCCAAATTCTCATTTTTCAAAGTTGGCAGCTATGGTATAGTTTGAAATTTTATACATACTGTATTTTAACATGTATGAGGGGAACCCTTTTGTATTTGAACCCACAAATTTTTTGGGCTTAAAATTTGGAAAAGTTGAAAATGTGTCTAAATTTCACTATTCATGTATAAGAAACCCCCATATATATTTTTTCGGACCCAATTTTTGGCAAAAAGTAGTTCCTTATTCACGTTAAAATATGGTATATGATTGTAGTCATGAATTTGTAGTTCAGTCTCCTGGCTTCTGAAAAATAGTTTGTATATTTGAATTATTGTTTCAAGACTAAACTTCAACACAATTTATTTGCAGAAAATGCTTTATTATGAGTTTTTTGATATTGTCTTAATAATTAAAGTTGCATGCAGATCTGTATGGATGATTTCTGGATACATTTTATTTTTTGGGTCACATTCGTAATTACTTTTTTTCTAGATTTTGCAGGATGATGCAAGTACTTCAGGAACATCTAGTAAGTTTGTTAATATATTAAACATGTTTCTACAAGTAATATATAGTTTCAGACCAGTGGTTATTATATGAAGATACGTCTAATGTGAGTTTGTTTTCCCTCAATTTTTAGTGGTTTTTTTTTTAATCTGTTTAGAGTCAGGAAGTTCAAAAAGTGGCCAAAAAACAAAGAAAATTGTTGTCCAGGGTGTGGCTGAACCTGATCCTGATTCAGGTGAATTTTCGATTGGATAAAATAAATTTATTTTGCAATTATTTGAAGTTCAACTTTTGAATGTATTGTGAAACATTAAGAATTTGCTTTCTGCAAAATTGAATTGGTTATTCATAAGTTATGTATGTCTTCCAATTTAACGTGTAGTGAAACCAATGCTGTCTTAAGGCATGGGCCCATCCAGGCACCTCAAGATAGGGGGGGGGGGGGCTCACTTAAATGTAATCTGGTTGAAATTTTCGAAAATTTGCCTGGTAGGGCCTCAGAAAAATCACTTGGCTCTGGGACTCATGATGCTTTTAAGACGGCCCAGAGTGAAACTTGTTGAATAAACTTTCATAGTACTGTATTAGTGATCCTCTTGTTGATAAGCCAATACAAACAGGGTTGGGTTTTTGACATAACATATGTCAAAAAATGTTTTGAGCTATCAAAAACTGTTATAAAACCTACAAGAATGCTTTGGGATAATGTAAAAACAATAGGTGTATAACAAGATAAGAAATTTTTTTGCATATTACAATGTTTTTTTTTAAACACTATCTTTTTTATCACATAATATATATATAATTTTATGGTTCATTTTATCAACTACTGATTACCTGTTCAATTTCGCAAGCAAAATAGAGCTGTTTATTGAAAATATATGTGATATTGGATCAATGTTAGCTTTTTGACTTCAGAAACTAACTCGGTATTAAAACTGACAAAAACTTATTGTCAGTGTTGTTAAATAGTTTTTTTCATCTGATATGTTAAATAACAAAAAAAAACCATTTTATAGAGATAAAAGATTTTAAAGAGATATGTGCAAGTACATACCATATGCTAGTCCCCCACAAGTAGGACTAGCATATCGTATGTACACTGCTCAAAACAATTAGGGGAGCACATGGTTTTAACAAAATTACGCAAAGATGTATACAGATAAGTAACATAAAATGAATCATCCATAATTTAAAGCCTAGCAGGAAACGGAAGAAGAAAACTTCATATGCAAATCAAAGTTCATGACGTCAAAAACCAGAAAAAGAAGATAAGGGCAGAAATCGGGATGTTGCAGAAACGTCTGTTTTACTGCCGTAACTGTGAAATTCGATTGCGCAGTATTTTTTTTTTGAGACAAGGTGACTTGAGGATGTCTCAACAACGTGATTTACCGGAATCCATGGCATGGCGTGTTATAGGCAGACTGGAATCCGGGCAAACACAACGTAGTGTCGCGGACGCTGTTGGAGTCGCAAGAAGTGTTGTTGCAAGGCTGTGGAATCGATTCCAAGAAACAGGAAATGTTAGACGTCGACCAGGGCAAGGTCGGCCACGCGCCACTACAGCAACTGATGACCTGTATGTACGGTTAACAGCCCGTCAAAACAGAACAGGGAATGCTATGCAGCTGCAAAGACGGTTGCTCTTGGCAACAGGACGGAGGGTGTCCAGCCAAACAGTACGTAATCGGCTTCATGAGGGAGGGCTTTATGCACGTAGACCAATGGTCTGCATTCCGTTGACCCCACGCCACCCTGCGGCCCGAAGAAGATGGGCTGCTGAACATCGAGATTGGGAGCAACATGATTGGAGCCAAGTGCTGTTTACAGACGAGTCCCGATTCAGTCTGGAGTGTGACACCCGACGTGTTCTGGTATGGAGGGACAGGGGCACTCGAAATAACCCCGCATTCGTTCGTGAAAGGTCACAATACAGATGAACTGGTTGGATGGTATGGGGTGGAATCAGCATAGGCGGACGTACAGACCTGCATATCATTCGGAATGGCACTTTGACGGCCCGAAGGTATGCAGACGAGATACTGCGACCTCATGTCATCCCTTACGCTGGAGCCATTGGAGATTCCTTTGTTTTCTAGGATGATAATGCCCGACCGCATAGAGCTCGTCCGGTGGAGAATATGCTTGAAGCTGAAACAATACAGCGTATTTGTTTTTACATGCATTTCTTTTTACATGCTCGGATGATGCATTGCTGCGCGACCAAGGCCGCCTGTTACTGTCCGAGACTTGCAGATTGCACTTCTTGAGGAGTGGAACAGTATTCCCCAAAGTCTGATCGATAACCTCATCGCATCCATGGCAAACAGGTGTGCAGCAGTCTTAGCTGTTCGAGGAGACCACACACCCTATTAAAACTCATGCATCATGTCTAAACAGTACTTTTTATCATTTACATGTAACCAAATTGTTGCCCTAAATCATCTTTTCATGTTTTTTCCATGTTTTCAAAGAATTAAAGCTTAATTCCAAATTTTTTTACGTCTTTTTTCTGTATTGCGCATTGATACGCGTGTACTATCCATTGTATGCCAATACGTGGCTGTCTCGCACGGTTTTCTTCACTTTTTTTGCTTGCTCCCCTAATTGTTTTGAGCATTGTACTTGCACCTTCTGCATCTATTTAATATATTTTATATATTTTTGTATTGACTGCAACTCCAACTTGACAAAAAGCATATGTTTGGCTTTTTTTTTGCTAGGAAATGCTCTCAGAAACATTCTGTGTCAAGCCAATGTCAGGGTGTTCCCCCTGATGAGAGCCCTAGACATTAGCTATGACTTTTTAATTTTTTAATTCTTTGATTTCTTTTTGAAAGTTTTGTATTTTTTGAGTTCATAAAAGTTCATATTTTTTGCTTTCTAGTTCAAATAGTTAATTTGTTTTCTGTTTTCATATAAAAAATTGATATTTTAACTATGTATAATTCAAAGAGTGTGAAAGAAATGAAAAATACAATAAATGGAACAATGAGGAGGTCGTTCTCAAGGGGGATCCCCCTCCCCACATTGTCCCAAGAAACAAAAATGTTTCTGATGATGGTAAGCCAAAGAAAGGCATAGAATTCCCATCAGTGCCTCCGACATTTTTGCAAAAACAAGCTTTACAAGTTGAAAAAGACAAATATTAGAAAATACAAAAATTAAAAAAAACCAGAAAGACACACACACCATGAAAAATATATTAATTCAACTCTTTAATAGTAATGTCATAAATTGTGAGCCACATGGTGTCAACTAGCAAGTCGAAAACGTGGATGAAGTTTAAAACCCATAAAGGAAGACAGATAACCATTGCTACTCAAGACATTTAAGAAGTCAGAAAATGCTTTAAAAAATCATTTACATTATTTCATGTTTTGTTTAATTCTTGATAGTTGTCCAAAAAATATATTTTTCATAATTCTAATAATATTAGAATTGAAATTAGATGAAAAATTGACTTTAAATTTGAATTCTTTTCTTTTATCAAAAATTCCAATAAAAGCAATGCTATTAGACAAACAAATTTTAAGAAAATCCACTGAAAAGGAGGGGGGAGTCATGATTTGTTCTCTTGAGCGTCAAGTCCGTAGGATAAATATCACCACTTAATTCCAGAAAATTCTCAAAAAATGTATGCTATATATACAGGGTGATCAGCGAATAAGCCCTTATTTCAAAATTAAATATCTCTACAACAAAGATCAATAGAATTATGCAGTAAACGGTACGCTTATTAGCAAAACTGTACAGAAATTTAGAAAATTTAGTTTTTTTAAAATTTAAAAAAAAACAAACGAAACTGGAGATTTTGGGGTTCCGAAAATCCTCATTTGTGTGAAGAGAAGCCACTGCATTCGCCTAAACTTACTGCATGGGCTGCGGTATGCGCCAGAGGCATTATCTGCCCCTTCTTATTATACGATTACTACTGAACGTTACGTTACAATTTTGGATTCTTGCATACCACAGCCCATGCAGTAACTTTAGGCGAATGCAGTGGTTTCTCTTCACACAAATGAGGATTTTCAGAACCCCAAAATCTCCAGTTTTGTTTTTTTTTAATTTAAAAAAATTTTAAAAAAACCAAATTTTTGAAATTTCTGTACAACATTCTTACAGTTTTGCTAATAAACGTACCGTTTACCGCATATTATATTGATCTTTGTTGTAGAGATATTTAATTTTGAAATAATCGCTTATTCGCTGATCAGTGTGTGTGTGTGTGTGTGTGTGTGTGTGTGCGTGCGTGCGCGTGTGCTGGAGATCACCGCTGCCACACGCCTCGGCATTGATTCAAAGAGACTTTGGATGTGTTCTTGGGGTACAGCAGACCAAGCAGCTTCCACGCGTTACCAAAGTTGATCTGGTGTGGCAGCTGGCTATGTAATCTGGGTCAATCGTTGAGCAACCATGGACCACATGTTTTCTATCGGCGAAAGATCCGGAGAGCAAGCTGGCCAGGGAAGCAATTCAATCTGGCGATTGACGAAGAACATTTGGACAATGCGTGCCACGTGTGGTCGCGCATTATCCTGTTGAAATATGGCTGTGGGCAAGCCCTGAAGGTAAGGAAGGACAACTGGCTCCAACACCTCGGAGATGTAGCGCTGGCTTTTTAAAGTACCAGCAATGCGTACTAGAGGAGTGCGAGAGTGATATCCAATACCGCCCCATACCATAATACCCGGTGCAGGACCAGTGTGGCGGTGCATAACGCAGCTGTTCAGCATCCTCTCTCCACGGTGTCTCCAGACTCGAATCCGACCATCGTGGTGTTGCAGGCAGAAGCGTGACTCGTCAGTAAAGACAATTTCATTCCATTGTGCCGTCCACATCCTTCTTTCATCGCACCATTGGCGGCGGAGACGGCTGTGGTTCTGCGTCAAGGGTAGACGAAGCAATGGACGTCTTGCGGACAGACCACTCTGCTGTAAATGGCGTCGAATGGTACACGCGCAGGCACTGGATGATGCGGTACAGACTGAATGTGCTGTGCTATGGTTCGTGATGTGGCTGAGCGATCCGTCACTGCCATACGCACAATATGCCTGTCATCACGTGAAGTGGTGCACTGAGGTGGATGCGATAGAACACGTCGGTCCGTCGTACCCTCCTGCATCCAACGATCACATATCCGCATTACAGTTGTTTGGTTTCGTCCAACACGACTACCGATTTCCCTGAAAGATAATCCACAATCTCGGTAGGCCACTATCCTTCCTCTGTCGAACTCGGGTACTTGATCAAATGATGATTGCTGTTTCCTACGAGGCATAATTGATCGTTTTTTTGAAAAAACCACAAGAAAAACACAATTGGCATACTTTAAATCGTCGAAATCTCCAAGCCTTAAATAGCGCTTTGAAGTGGCGCCACAGGCGCGCGTGATGTGCGTCTGCGCTGAAATTCTAATCATTTGCATATGGGTCATTCCATTTCAAATCACCCGGCAAAATGCCAAAATGACACCCATAGTCTTAGATTTCAATGATTTTTTTTTTATTTGTTGCATTTACCATCCTTATTAACCGTGTGAAATATTATTTGCATATCTCTAAAACTTTTTGAGAAAAAAAATGTTGAAATTTATCAAAAACTGATGCAGATGACTTTTCCGAGGCTCAATTTTTAAGGGGCATTGTTTGAGAAAATAAATCATAACTTTTTCAATTTTCAATATATTCAAGTGAAATTTTCACTAAAGTGTTCACAAAAACATACAGAATATGAATAAAAATAATTCATACACTTACATTTGAAATTTACATGCAAAACAATTATGTAAACTTTGTTTTTGTGGAATTTTTTGTTAGAAAAAATACAATTTTTCAAACGTATTTTTAGACCAGAGGCACAGCAGTTACCAAAACAACTTTTATTTTAAATTTCTCCTAAATATATAAAGTAAAATACTGGAGAAAAAAAATAATGGTTTTTTGACTGTTAATATGTTTATTCTGGCTTGCAACACAAAATTCATCGAAATAAGACTGGATCGTTCCGATTTCAAATCATTCAACTAGATACTGAAATGCAACCCATCATCCCAGATTCCAATTATTAATTTTTATTTATTGCTTCTACCATGCTTGTTGACCATGCAAAGTTTCATGTAAATATCTCAAAAACTTTTTGAGAAAAAAAATGTTTTCTAACCTCACGAATGACGTCTCTTAGGCTAACCCCATTCAAGCAATATTATTTGTGAAAATATATCATAACTTTGCAGATTTTCAATATATTCAAATGAAATTTCCACTAAAATGCTCACAAAAAAATGTGGATTATGACTAGGAAAGAAAATTTAAACCTTTGCATTAAAAAATTAGATTGCAAAAAAATCGTTGAAATTTAATTTTTGATTCTTTTTATAATAAAAACACAATGGCTCACCTTTGCTTTTTCATTTACAAAAGCTCTCCTGTTTCTCTCATGGCATATTCAGTGACATTGAACTCTTTTTTTTCCTTGTTCCCATTTCTTAAAGCAGGGGCCAGAGTTAAAATTTGCCCTTGTTGTGATGGGTAAATTGAGTCTTATTTCTAATTAACTTTATCAAAATATTCATATTTGCTTTCGGTTTAATATCTTCATTATTATAAGTGTACATTGAGATTCATTTCCTGGTGATTCTTCAAAAACTTTACAAACATTTGATTTTAAAGTGTTGCAAGCAGATTCAACTTTTCTTTTGGCATTGTTTGACTTGCACTGTGGAGCTACCGTATGAAGTTTAATTGGTGACTCTTCTATGTTCTGTAGAGATGAATTTATTTCTTCAAGTGCTTCTTGTTTAATAATTGACATTTTTCCAAGTTACTTCTCTACATTACTGTCACTGTTCATCTCTTCACAGTATTCAGTTTCTTCATTTAATTTATTGTTGTTTATATTCGCTGTCTCTACAGGCATGGCATATTTTTTGCCCTGGAATTGATTTTGTACAACCGTTTATTTCATTTATACATGAAAAATACAAGTTTACTATCCTTAAACCTTCTGTTATTTTTTTCTTATGACATTTTAAAGGATTAAAGCATGCTTCCGGATATATTTCATACTTTGAGAAAAAAGCTCTATGATGCTAAAACACACAGTAGATAAATGTTCAGAACTTGCTCCACTCCTCAATATTGATGTCTGATGGGTCCAATGATGTAATGGGTAACAGATTTTACACTTTTGCATAACACTTTTTATGACAGTCAGATCCAGTTTTTTTTCCAACACTATTAATTTCAAGTGTCTTTTCTGACATTTTCCTTTATTTCCAAAATGATGATATAAAATATTTAGCTCAAATGGAAATTGTGTTATCATAAGAAAAATTTGCTAACCCTGGAGTAGGCTACTTTATGGAGCATGTTCTCTGTCTTCAGCAAGATCATAATTGAGACTTGCATCATTGGATAGCGGGGTGGGGGGGGGGCAGTTTAGTTCTAACACTTTTGTTTTATTTTTCGCAATGAAGCAGCAGCAGTGACTTTATCATCACCTGCTGGGATGATAAAGTCTTATAATTAAATAAGACACCAGCTGCCCTCTGAAGGACAAAGACTGGTGTGCCATAGTTCATATCTTCACAGAAGATATTATTTTTTACAATCATCATCACAACAAGAAACATCACATCTTATATATCACCACCAGGCATTATATACATTAGGTTTTCCATTCTACTCTCTTCCATCTGCCTCAGCTACAACAATTAGGTTGTATCTGATAATTTCATTCTTTGTGATTTAATGCCTCATATTCTGGCTTTTTATCAGCAATTTTAAATCATTTCTTGGGAAAAATATATAGAGGCTTGTGTTAAATATTATAATGTAGATTTTTTTTCACACAAGTATAACCATTTCATATTTATCATATACATTAAATATATGTTTATTAAAATATATACTGTAAAATTCGAAGTAATTAAAAAAAAATTTAACACTGTTGTGGTAAAATAACTTTATAATTAAGCATGTTAAAAAACTTCAAAAATTAATCTATATATATGATTAACATTATCTGGATTTATCAAATAAAAAATAATTCTTTATGCAAAAATATATCAGATTGCAAAAGTTTGTCTTTGTTGCATCATAAGAAATATTTATAGATCAATTAAAAGTGAAATTAATTATTTGGAATTTGAACACTTCTAAGAATCTGAACATGAAGGTTTAATTTGAAAAATTATTTTATTCACCCAAAACCTTTTTTTTTCACCAACTCCCATTTGACACATTACATTAACATTTCTAATTATTTCATGAATTCATTTAATCCTAGAATTTTAAAATTTATTAATTGTTTTGAATTATTGCATTAACTACTCATGAAACTTAATTTAATTAATACTGTAATAAATGTATAAGCGTACATGAAAAATAAAATATAAATTTCTTTTTACTAAGCATGAATCATTATATTAAGTCAAAATGTACAAATATAATTAATGTAGTCATATAAGTACAATTGTTTTGTTACTCAAATGTATTAACTGTCAAAATAATGTTTACTTTTCTAGTCTTCTTAATATATTAACAGGATTAAATTTAAATAAAATTGAAGATTCATGCTGTGCATCCAAAAAAAAGTGTTTAAAAAATTGTGTCAAAAATAAAATAAAAAAATAAATAAATAAAATTTAAATGACTTTTTCCCTCTAAGGTTTACATTTTTTCTATTCATAATCTGCATTTTTTTGTGAGCATTTTAGTGGAAATTTCATTTGAATATATTGAAAATCTGCAAAGTTATGATATATTTTCACAAATAATATTGCTTGAATGGGGTTAGCCTAAGAGACGTCATTCGTGAGGTTAGAAAACATTTTTTTTCTCAAAAAGTTTTTGAGATATTTACATGAAACTTTGCATGGTCAACAAGCATGGTAGAAGCAATAAATAAAAATTAATAATTGGAATCTGGGATGATGGGTTGCATTTCAGTATCTAGTTGAATGATTTGAAATCGGAACGATCCAGTCTTATTTCGATGAATTTTGTGTTGCAAGCCAGAATAAACATATTAACAGTCAAAAAACCATTATTTTTTTTCTCCAGTATTTTACTTTATATATTTAGGAGAAATTTAAAATAAAAGTTGTTTTGGTAACTGCTGTGCCTCTGGTCTAAAAATACGTTTGAAAAATTGTATTTTTTCTAACAAAAAATTCCACAAAAACAAAGTTTACATAATTGTTTTGCATGTAAATTTCAAATGTAAGTGTATGAATTATTTTTATTCATATTCTGTATGTTTTTGTGAACACTTTAGTGAAAATTTCACTTGAATATATTGAAAATTGAAAAAGTTATGATTTATTTTCTCAAACAATGCCCCTTAAAAATTGAGCCTCGGAAAAGTCATCTGCATCAGTTTTTGATAAATTTCAACATTTTTTTTCTCAAAAAATTTTAGAGATATGCAAATAATATTTCACACGGTTAATAAGAATGGTAAATGCAACAAATAAAAAAAAAATCATTGAAATCTGAGACTATGGGTGTCATGGGTGGGTGATTTGACATGGAATGACCCCTATCTCACCTCCGCTAATGCATGTTGTAAATTTCATATTATTTGCATGCTTCCTTCAGGGCGTTGCATTTACGGTGGCCAGCAGTGTAGTTACAAAGTTAAATTTTTAACCCAGAATAATTTCTAATATTTGAACAGAATGTTTTAGTTCTTGATTAGAAACTACATGCAAAGTACTTAACTTAAACATTCCAGCACTTATTTACTTGAAATTATGGTCTCTCTTGAAAGTACAGGAAGCTCGAGCTATCAATATAGTTAGTTATAAAAAAAATGTTATGCTTGAATCGTCACATTGAAAAACATAGAAAAATCTGACTTTCAAACTGAAGTTAAAAATGGTTAGATAGTCATGTTTCATTACCTCATTTATTTTAAAGAATTTATGTAATTTTCTATTCACTGTTTACAAACGATACAAAAAATATCACGATGATTAACTTTCTTAATTACTAGGTCTCGCTGACGTGGCTGATGTTATGGTTGGACATAATGGGGCCTATAATGCTGTTTTGGGAATGGTCAATGTCACAAAAGGAACCAATTCTTATTATAAACTGCAACTTCTAAAACACAGGACTACTAAGAAGTGAGTGAGCCCCAGAAATATTTGATGTTGCACTTATTGTTATTCTGTTGCTAGATATAGTTGCCATAAATATTTTTAAATACTGATTTTGGCCTATATAAAAAACTGTAGTTGGATGGAATTTTGCCTTGCCTTTGTGTTAATCACTTGCATTATTTTAAATTTGTGTTTTTATTTCAGATACTATGTATTTCGAGCTTGGGGTAGAGTTGGAACGACTATTGGTGGCAATAAATGTGAGAGTTTCAATTCAAAAGATGATGCAGTTGCTGAATTCGAAAGACTGTATGATGAAAAGACAGGGAATGAATGGATATGCAAAGACAAATTTGTTAAAATGCCAAACTTATTTTATCCTCTAGACATTGACTATGGACAGGTAAATATTGTTTGCTCAAAAATGTGACAAAATGAAATCCTTTTAATCTTGCAGTAGAAAGAAGAAAAAAAAAGTAAAAGTGTTTCATTTAAACTAGTTCTCAGAATATTTTCGTTATCAAAGCATTTAAAAAATTCATGTTTTAAATGGTTTGATGAAAAATTTGTTTCCTAGATGTGTCCCCCATTTTTTATGCTTATGAATTTAATGCTTGTTATAACGATTCCACCCATCGCTTTGTTGAAAACTGAAGTTATATCAGTAGGAATCATTATATCAATAGGAAAACATGTATGAGAGTAGTTATATGAAAAATTAGGTTTTATGGATATACTATTTTCTTATAGAACCTTTTTTATCCATAAGAGTTTCCTTCAAACTTTGGTGCTGGAGGAGGAGGATGCTGAGAATTCCATAGACAGCTAAAAGGACTAACAAATTGGTTATCGAAGAAGTCAAGGTTGACTATTCTCTAGAAGCAACAGTCATTAAACAGAAACTCTCTTACTTTGGCCATGTAATGAGCACAGAAGGCTCACTTGAAAAAATGGTAATGTTTGGAAGAATGGAGGGAACGAGAGGGAGAGGCAGACCAAGCACCAGATGGATAGAAGAGGTGTTGCAAAGCACTGGAATGAAGCTAGCACAACTGAGACATGCTGTGAGTGACAGACCAGCTTGGAGAGCCATGATCTATAGTCACCAAGAGTCGAAATCGACTCGATGGTTCCTAACAACAACATAGAACCTACTTTGATCTTTTGAGAGAGGGGATAACTGGAATTTCTGGAGGACTGGTTGGAATCAGTCAGGGTGGTAAGTCAAAAGGGAAGTTGAAATTGTACAAAGCTGTCCTCTGTTTTGCATGATGTCATGTCCTTTGTCTGTGAAAAGAGTATTCATCTCACCCTCTCTGGTTCACAGATAGCCTGTGTAATCTTTATCGTGAAAAGAAAAGAGCATTCAGAGAGCGTAAAAGTGGACAAAGTGACTTGTCTTTGTTTACTGATAAAAGGAGGACATTGAAGAAAGTGATAAGAATAGCAAAAAGGAAGTTGAATCTAGGTTGGCAGGTAATATTTGCTCTGATCTAAAATCATTTTTCAAGTACTCAAATAATGGGTATGAGGAAATAGTTGGCCCCCTCTCGATAGGAGGGTCTAGGGTAGGGAGCAATGTAGGCACGTCAGTTTTAAATAGACAAAGTGATAGTCAGTGTAAAGGTGTTGCATGGGGTAATAAAAATTCCTCAATGATATTCAAGTGGAAGATGTGGAGGTCCTAAATCTTCAAAATAATATATGTGCTAATGAAGTTTAGCGGCCAGTCACACAGATTTACAGGAGTATTGTTGCTGAGGGTGTCATCTCAAGAGATTGTAGCTTGGTATTATGGTTTCAATTCCAATATTTAAGAAGGGTAGAGAAGCAGTGTTCAGTTATCGTCCAGTGAGTTTGACGAAATCCCTCTCAAATTTTGGAAATTATTATCAAAAGGCAATTGGTGGACAAGAATAATGTATTGTCGGATAATCAGCATGGGCTCAGAAAGGCCAAGTCATGTGTAACCAACCTCATTTGTTTCTATGATCATGTAACTAAGGCTTTAGGTGAGTGCCAAAATGTTGATGTTTATCTCGATTTCAGAAGTCATTCACTTGGGTCCAACATGGTATTGGGGGCAACTTGTCGAATTGGATAGAATCGTGGTTGAGAGATAGGTTACAACAGGTTATGGTGAACATGGAATTTTCTGATTGGACAAGTGCCACAAGTGGAACTCTTACTGAGCTATGAAGAAAGACTTGATTTCTTGAATATGTTTACATTGGAGGAACGCGGGTGTCGGAAGGGGGAGGAAATATGATCTAAGTGTTTTTAATTTTCAAATGGGATAAACAGGATGGACCATGAATTATTACTACAGTCAATTGACTGCTTTGAAAAGGGGAAATCAGTATCAATTGGTAAGGGACAATTCTAGGTCACTGTGTCACAAGGAATTTCTCTTATAGGATTTTTTATAAACGGAATAGCTTGCCCCTGAAGGTAGTAAATTCTAACACAATGGACATGTTTAAATAAGAAATATGATCAGCATGTTGGGGTAAATCGAGAAGCTATCCATACTTAAATAAGACAACCGGAAATATTTTTTATGGGCATTGTATTATATTTTATGTGTTTATAGTCTTTAGTTTTTGAGATTGTATTTTTAATCGGGTTGCTGTATTTTAGAAATATATGACATCCATATTTGTCAACAGCATCTTTTTATCAGCAACCTCGTTGGGCATTTTGCCTGTACTGTGGCCTTATATTTGTATTTAGCCTACCGGTTGTTATAATGGAATTGTCGCTATAGTGTGAGGTGTTGCTATAACAGCATCAGCTGTAATTTAGACTTATTTACTTCCAAATAGATGGTTGTATCTGAATTATTGTGGAACCTAACTATGCATGCTGTGTATCTTCAGGTTCCAAATTGTGAGAAACTGGCATTTCAATAATTTTTTCTCCCGAGTAGAATTGTGTGAGGTCTGTTGCACTCGGTAGTGAGAATTTATAGTTTATGAATCATCAGCTGATATTTGTTGCCAGATGTTCTGTACTGCACTGGTATACTCTAATTTTCTTTGTAATTTTTTAACCATTTTTGTTCTGTTGCTCAGGATAACGTAGACATAATCAACAAGTTGAAACCAGGAAAGTCATCAAATCTTAATAAGAAAGTTCAAGAACTAATTTGTTTGATCTTTGATGTCAATGCAATGAAGCAAGCACTCACAGAGTTCGAGGTAATGCAAAATTTAGTCGTAACTTCATAATTAAATCTTCATAATTAAATATCGTCAACTCTGAAATAACTTGATAACCAATAGAAAAATACTACTGTAAAACTGGTGAATGGTATAGTAAAGTGGGTATGCCCAATCAGATGCAGTAGACAGTAGCACGTAAAGCATTATAGGGGATAGGATATAAAAATGTGAATTTTCATGAATTTTGTTTGAAAATTGAAATTTTTATACGGCTTACGAAATGTTAATTAGTAAATTAATAAAATTTGTTACTATTGTACCAAAAGAAATTTACCCCCATAATATTTTGATGGAAATTCTTTGATGTATCTAATTGTGAATTCTTTGTTTTTGTTTGCTTGAATGGGAAGCTTGAAAGGAAATGATTGTTTAAAGTGGCAAAAATCAAAAATTTTAATCATTGATATCTTAGCAGATTTCAAAGTTCCACAAGGTTAATTTCTTTCTGTACAGTAAAAGGACTCAAAATTCTATTAATGGACATTTCTTAGGCTCAGATTTCAATTTTTATACCTCCATGTATTATTTTTTGTGTGGTGCAAGTTTGTTGCATCTGATTGAGCAGCGGTACTTCACGATGCCATTATCCAAGTTGTATACTGTAGCTCTTTTTGTTAGAAAGTTATTTCAGATTTTAAAGGACTTTTCTGTGCACCCTGTATAATGCTATTTTGGTTAAAATTGATACATTTCATAAAACTTAGGTAAGGCTTCTGCTTTTTCTAAATTCTATATGATGACTCTATGGTTGTCTTGATTATTTTCTTCTCTAAATGGCCTTGAATTTCAGTTTGCAGGGCTCCCACTTGTCATACTTATCTTACTTTTTGGTAAAATGTCCTGCTTTCTTGGTTTTGTCCTACTTTTCCATCAAAACCTATCAACAAAATTTGTATAATTTATTTTAATTGAGGAGGGAATCATTTATATAATGCCAAATAATACAAATGTGGTAGATTGCTATTAATGATTCAGCCAAATCAGAAATTGTATCATTTTAAAGTTATTTGGAGGGAGGTGTATGTGGACCATTTGTAGTTTATTAATTTTTCATTTGCTTAGTTTGAGGTTTCAACACGTAGAATAGTGATTAAAACTTCTGCCTGGTTTAGACTATTAATTATACAGCAACTAACATTCATCATTCAAAATTATGGCACACATTTTGTGTATAGGTGAAACAACAGTTTGCATAACAAAGCAGTACATAGGCCTATTCTAGGTTTTGTGACTCTTATGATACCCAATAACATTAGTTGTCTTCTGTATTTTTAGGGCATACAGAGGCATAAATGATATATACAATGCTCAGCAAAGAGCTAGAAATGAAAGTGTTTTGTTTTTCAAAAACTATTGCACTGGCATTGAACACTAAAATTTAAACAAATCCTTTTAAAAAAGGGGATGGACAGCGCAGTAAAACCATCCAGTCCACCTTGACCTATTTATATCAGACCTTATAATTTACACATTTTCAGGGTTCCCACATCCTTACACACTCCTTAAAAACTCCTAACTTTTCATTTCCCTCTGGAAGGGCCCTTATAACTTCTTACTTTTTGCAGCCGCACCTGAAAAAGTCCTTTTTTTTTTCCTCTGAAGGGATGATCTTTCTTAGAATAGGTATTCCCCATGGTGATGAATAGCATTGCCTAGAAAAATAAGAGGAGGCTTTCCCCCAAATATAAAGAGGAAGAAAAGAGAAAAAAAAAGCCCTCTCCCTTTGTAATAGGAAATGTCAAAGCAGGGGATGGGATTGGAACATCCAATGGTTGTACATACCTGCCAACCGTTACGATTTTGTCGTGTTTAGTAAATTAATACGATTATACGCTTTTGCTTCTAAAAATATGATTTTTTACCAAATCGCTAGTTATGACGTGTTTTCCTGCCTATGTCACAAACTGGTCAGCATTGGAAATCGATGGTCCGTAGAACGACATCACTCCGCTGAACCAGTAGCTGAAAATTCCCCCATGCCCAGTGGTGAGAAAGTTTTTACTTATGCGGCGAAACAATGTCTCGAACCTCCTATATTACGCAGTATACTGAGTGCAGACCTCGCAGCTTTCCTATTTTTCCTACTATTTTCCTACTTTCACCGCAATTGCCTTTTTTTTTTTACCGCAATTCTCTCCTACTATTCCTATTTTATCCCTCCTTCCCATTTGCTTACAGCCAATATCTCACTACGAAAATTCTGAGAAACCGCAAAATGTCACTGCTTTCCGCAGTTTTTTTGACATGTTTTATTCACATGACAACTCGCTACCGAAAAAGAAGGAAGGAAAAAAAAAATTTCAGTTCCACTGGAGTGAGGGACGACTACAAGCGTATCTTTTCGCCGCCGCGCCTTAAAGTGCTAAAAACTGAAGTCCAGTGGGGAAAGCGAATCTGTTTCGCAGATTGGTTGCCGTAAATAAAAAGGCAAAAAAAAAAAGGAACAGGCTCTATCCACACACAAGAGATTCCATGAGAGAGACAATGTGTTTATCTCTCCTGGGATCCTGTAACGAGCGTTCATCCCTGAAGCCAGGTTTTCCTAGGAGTAGGCTTTTTGCGCCGCGTGAACCTAACTGGATCATTTCGTGTCGGCAGAAATGAGTTACATAATGACGTTACGCATTTGCGTTTTCCAAGCGTGACGCATCGGCTCAGGACAGCTATATAGTATATGACCCTGGCGTCATCTACTCTATCGGCTGCATGCTCCGGTTTAAAGGGAAGAGACACAACATGAAAATGAAGGGCAGATCATTGAAACGCGCGGCACTCGACGCTTAACTCCTCCAGAAGCAGTTGTAACGTCCCTTATGGGAGTTGCTTGCCCGGTTCGAAATATCCAGTAATAAAGTGGCAAACGACAAGTGGAAAATGATTGCAAATAAACTTTCGCATGAAATATTATTTATTGAAATTAATTATAGGGTTAGTCAATTTTAACAATGGATTAGTATAACGTGGAGCCCTCTATTTGACGTTAACAGTAAAGATACTGGCTCACCAATTGATCATCAACAGTCAACTTGTATAGTGATTGGACATCCGATGTTGTTAGCTTTTCCCGTAAATATCAGAGAAGTTTTCTCGGTTGAGAGCCGGAACACCTTGATCAGTTCCTGGGGGCCTCTCGGTTGAGGGCCGGACCACCTTGCTCAGCTCCGGGGGGGGGGCCTCTCGGTTGAGGGCCGGACCACCTTGATCAGCTTCAGGGGGCCTCTCTGTTGAGGGCCGAACCACCTTGCTCAGCTCCGGGGGGCCTCTTGGTTGAGGGCCAGACCACCTTGATCAGCAATGAAGAACTTTGACTGTGAAGATTATTTAATATTTTTGATTCCGGACCTGCCGGAAAACGGATTCAAACAATGTAAATTATTGCATTTTAACAAATCAGCTTAAGGCCAATGGATACGGTAGCAAGACGGTGAACCGTCCTACTAGAGGGCTTCAGTTGAATAGAACAAGATTAGATGAACGCAGAATCAGACCTGTTACAACGTACGGCGGTATTTAAAGGAAAAACACCCGACCGCACGTGTCTGATCAAGCCAATCGGCTTCAAGGTCACCTTATTTGCATGCGATCGCAGGCGGACATCACGATCGGCCTTGATCGTCGCCATACGACAACAGCTGCAGACTAGTAACATTTATGACAACAGATCACGTGACGGCGACTACGGACTTTTACGCCGGGGATCATCGGCACGTTACACAGTCTGCCAATCAAAGCGCTGCCGTAAAGCGCTGTCGTGAGCCGTATTGCGCTCTGTAGGAAAACAGTCGTACTGCTTTTCATATTGATGAATAGACGCTGTGTCTCGCTGGGGGATTCACATTGCGCGCAGCATAGAAAACCTGCTAGTAAAACTGGCTTTTAAAAGTGACAGCCCGAGCCACGTCTGGTTTTACAGGAGGGGGGGGGGGGACGAGCCGATCAGCCGCTATAACTGAACCCACTTTTTTTAACCTTCAGAAAATAACTTTCGGGTATCTTTATGTTAGGGGTCATTCAAGTGTTACGTCAGCATGGATGGGGAATTTTCGATTTGCTGACTTGATGATGGGGGGGGGGGTTTGGATGATTCTTACGTCATCAACCACCCTTTATAAAAAATATGAAATGTTCTTAATGGCGTCTTACTCGGTGTGCGAACAACGAGTAAAACTTTTCACTAGTTTGTGGGCACCTGAACTAACATTCTCCCTATTGAGTCCCCTACATAGCCACTCTAGTGATCTTCAAATACTTAGCGGATCCAAATGCTCTGGAGCTGTGCCACACGTCATAGAAGTGATCCGTGATTATGCAGCAGATCACTTAAGTAATCTGGGAATGTGCCGCGGATAACTTGAGTGATGTAGAACCGCTCTGGTGGCAGGACCAATGCTCTAAAACTTTGTCACATGTCACTCAAGGGATCGCTTAATGTGCCACAGATCGCTTAAATGGTCTGGAATTGTGCCACGAGTCACTTAACCGATCTGTAAATGTGTCACTTGGTTCATTGTTACAAAAATAGATTTAGGGACAGGCCACATCATAACGCCAGGGCCACATTTGGTTTGCACAGGCCGAATGTTTACCATGGGTCAAGGGCTTAGAGAGGTAGGGTTGCAATGAATTTCTTGAGCAATTTTGAGTTCTTAGCCTTCAAATAGCATTGAAATTAACAAAAATTGATTATAATAACATATAAAGATATTTTGTTTCGAAATTGTACCAAATATCTTTACAATTCTTTTAAAAAATATTTTGTGGGTTAATAAAAAAAAATTTTTGATCATCTGGGGGGAAGCCCCCAATTCAGATTCCACCAATAAGTGTTAGGAGGAAGGGGGCAGAGTGCTGACTGACAGGGGGAGGGTGAGAGTTTTGCTGACTTTTTCTGACAAGAGGGGCGAGTCAAAAATTGCTGAAAATTTGCTGACGTAATACTTGAACAGCCCCTTATTTTAAAGCATACATGTGCTCAACACATGGCCTAAGTGTGGCCTGTCTCAAGTGGCGCCGGTACACTTACAGATGAATTAAGTGGCTCGTGGCAAATTCTTACTTCAATTGAGCGGCCCGCGGCACATTCCCAGATTTTTTGAGTGAGTGATTTCCGGGGGGAGAGAGGGGAATTTTTATGGGCATCTTTTTCTCAGCCACCTTGTTGGGGCTTTTGCCTGTTGTGGCGTTGTATTTGTATCTTTCTCTGGCAGAAGTGACCACAGCTCAAGCAAGATAAAAACAAAATTTATTGCAAACTCAGTACATCACTTCCGATTTCTTTAAATCATTTTAATACTATATACTCTCTCTTCTTTCTTACTACACTTCTCAATACCTAATCTTGATCATCATGCTCTGTTACTGTTCGAATTTGTGTTCTCTTGTCGCTTGTTACTCGCGCATACAGTCACTGCATATCTCTTCCTTTTCAGCTGAAATTCCTACCCATCATACCCTTTATTCTGAAAGTTGAAATCTTGGAAACATTGAAATAGAAATTAAAGAAAAAAGACATTTAAATGAAAATCAATTCACATGTGGGCTTCCTTTGTTTTTCTGTGGGCTTCTTTTATTGTCTAGTGGTGCAATTTTTTTTTCGGAGGGGGCGTGGCCCCATTGCACCTTAAAAACTCCTTACTTTTCATTTTGAAAATTTTGTATGAACCCTGAAGAGTTGCTGCAAATATAAATAATTTTGTAAGAAAAATATTTGTTGGCTGTGGTTTTTATTTTGAATAATTGGAGGGGGAATGAATATCATTTTTAGAATTTTTAGAATTTATGTAATGCTGTTATGAGTTATATTTTTGACTAATACTTGAAGGTTTTAGAACACTTTGGTGACAACAGAAAGCATGTATGTGGATTGATTATTTTATGAATTCTTACGATGCGGGGTAACAAATCAAAACTTGTAATTTTTGAACCACTTCTACATCCATATTTTTGAGAAGAGGGAAAATATGTTTGCAAATTAAAAATAAATTTGCATATGTGCCCCGCCCCTTTTTTTGCTGTAAAACTTGTAAGTTATGAAGTTTGCCATGACTCCTTAAAAACTGCTTGAAACTCCTTAAAAAGTCCTTAAAAACTGCTTGAAACTCCTTAAAAACTGCTTGAAACTCCTTAAAAAGTCCTTAAAAACTCCTTACTTTTCATTTTGAAAATTTTGTATGAACCCTGATTTTGCACTGTGCTTTTTAAAGTGGTTCCGAAAGAGTGTCATTCTTAAAAACTTCGTCTTCATGATTTGTTGTGTGCATTGTCGAAGAGGGTTGACAGACTGGACTGTGGAAGACTCCAAAAAAAGTAGTTAATACCCTATTTTGGAAAAAAATTGTTTTTGTAACTAAGTCATTTCTGTCATTTTGATTTGACTCGAGTTATTCTTACGGGATACGGAAATAGTGCTATGAAAACAAATTTTACAGGTTTTTTTTTTACCCTTTTTCTAATTTTTTGAGTGGGAACCCTGAGTTTGCCACACTACTTGTAATCGTTTAAACTGCCAAACTCTGTGGATTTAAATTTTCATGAATTCCCGTAGTTTCCGATTTCAATCACCCATTGAAACTATTCAATTTTTTTAAAGAATTTTTTGGATAGCCCAAAGTTAAAGAAAAAATCATAATTTTACTATTATATTGAACATGGAAATAGAAATATCCAAAAGAAAAAACTCGTCAGAAAACTACAAAACTAAGATTCTTTAGTTGCTGATTTCCCATGTTTCTCTTGAATGGTCTATCGTATACATAAAGGATACTGAAACCACAGATAGGGAATCATTGGTCCAAAGTGATTTAATTTCAAATTTCTGTTTGTTCAAGGAACTTTTGGATACTGATGAGAAATCAAAGGATGCCTTCACCATGTACCTACAGTGAGGAGTTATTCTGGCACAAAACAATTAAAATAATATATAAAATATTGATTTAAATTGTTTCTTGCTCTGAGAAAACTATTGCTAGGAGATCCATGAAGTTTTTTTGACCAGTTTTTCTTTAAATCACTTGTTCAGAGATACTACTTTAAAAATAGCAAAATTCTCTGAATCATTGTTTTATTAATGTCTTCATTCTAAATTCTATTTTTCTAGTACATCTTTAGTAGGCAAACAGGTTATGTTTGTAGAACCCATTTCATGATACCGGAATCATAAAATTATACATTTTAATTATGTAAAATTTTGAATTGATATTTTTCTCTCATGAAATTCATGGAATTCATCTTTTTGTAGATTGATTTAGAAAAGATGCCCTTGGGTAAGTTATCCAAGAAACAGATAATGAAAGCATACGAGATTCTAACTGAACTTCAAAATGTGAGTTCTTCTATTTTTTTAAACTTTTTTTTGAGTAAATTAGATCTGTGTTCTTCATTTCCCAACTTTTTACATTTGTAGTCCAGTTAAAATAAGTAGAACAATTTTGCAAATTGGCATAAAAAAATAATTCAGAGACCCGCTGATGGCTGTGACAAAATAAAACCAAATATAGACAGCATTTCCTTGCTCCCACAATTCCATAACACACATGTTATGGAATTGTAAGTAATCTCCCCGTTGTAGCATTGCAGTCATGCGTATGTGCTCTTGAATTTTTCTTTTAAATTCTGAAAACTGGGGGCTGATTTCATTGTTGAACATGATTTTGAGGGGGCTAGCTCATGAACTGGCGCCAATACTTGTCGAAGAGATTGTGTGCTTGAAGACCATGGACTGGAGGTGCATGAGGATGACATTCAAGAACTAGTGTTGAAAAATGTCAAGCAGTTGGCAGTGGATGAAGTGATGGATCGTTTTTGCACGCAACAGCAAGAGTGGACAAGAGTGGTTTATGGATGGTATTTCATCTGAAGAAGAGAGAAGTAAAAAGTCCCTCACATAAAATTAGATTAGAGAGATATGTAGAATTTGGGAATCTGTGCAAAACTCTGTAGAAAAGAACCACCCAAATAAAGCTGTAGCATTGCGGGAGCAATAAATCTGTCCAACGATAGTACAATTTCCTATTTACGAAAAAACTGGAAAAAAAAAAGGCAAAAGCAAGTGTCATTAGATAAGGTTCCTTTTAAAGTCATGTAAAAAAATAAATTTGCAAACAACAGTGCATCTGTAAATTGTCTTAGATGATAGTTGTTCTCTCTCTCATTGTTTAGAGTAAGTTAATTTGTAAAGATTATATCATATTGTATGTTTATTTATGGTGTTATTTATATAATGTACATTTTATTGTATTATGTATGATTATTGTGATTTAATTATTGATTGAATGCCATTTTTATTAGTCATTTTTATGTGAATAAATAATTGTGGATTGTAGTGTGGTAAATTCTCCAGGTTTCTATTATTTCCTTTGGGGAAGTTTGATTCGAATAATGAGCATGTTGGCGAAATGAACTAAGCTTGTTAATTGAAGTTTCACTATATTTTTGTGATGTGTGCTGTACTTCCATACTCTCCCCTATTTGCAATGCATTAAAATAGAACGCTAGGCTTCTTGATTAAAAAACAACAATTAGTTTCTGTATAATGCCTTGAATTCTATGCCCCCTAATTGCTGATGTAGAATGATAGATGTTTTACCAACATAAACACCATTTGACTTGAAATTTATTAATTATAGAAATTAGTAAGCAACTTCATGCAAGTCCTAAGCACATCATAATAAAATCATTCATCCATTACAAAAGAAACAATCTTGTCAATAGAATGCTTTCCATTCAGTTGATGTAGAATGACACCTTGTTGTACGTCGAAGGACGGAAGACCTGCACCGTATTTGAGTCGCGACCAGGTACTTACTTTAAGGAAGAGAGAGCCCTCATGAATAAAAGCACTCTGTAAAAAATGTTAATCTGAAGTTAATTTGGTCTCAATGACCTTTCAGAATGCATAGTTATTCACAATTAGATTGCTGATTCAGAGAAGGATTGTCTTTAGGTTTTTAAATTGAATTTACTGAACTTTTGAAGAACATTAGTAAATTTATATTTTGCAGATACTTGAGGTTTCATCAGACTCTGCTAATAATAAGCAACAGCAAGTAAAGATATTGGATGCATCAAATCGTTTCTATACTCTTATTCCTCATGATTTCGGTTTGGAAAAACCACCTCTGCTGGATAGTGAAGCCATCATAAAATCTAAAACCGCAATGCTGGACTCACTATTAGACATTGAGTGTGCCTATAAGTTGCTAAGTGACGCAAGCAGTGGCGATTCGCAGAAAGATCCTGTTGATCATCACTATCAGCAGCTGAAGACTGATATTGAGGTGCTTTCGAAACAAGATGATGAATTCAAGGATATAGAGACCTACTTGAAGAATACTCATGCACCTACTCATTGCCACTATGACCTTGTACTGGAAGATGTGAGTAATGTTAAAAATTTTATATGTGTAGTGCTCATTTCTATTTCAATGACTGTGTTTGAGTTGTTATTTTGCTGTTTTATAGTTTCTTTTAATTGTTGTAGTCGTATCTACCACCTTCTGGTATTGAATAAAAACTGCTTCAGTGCAAGTGAAACTTCTTCCTAATGATTTCCTATGGAAACATTTCTATGATTTAACAATGAAATTTCCTAAACCAGTGGTTCTCAACCGCAGCTGCTCAGAGAAAATGAATTAAATCTGTAAATTTGTTAAATAACAGAGGTCTACGGGCCCCACCATATAGATTATATACTGAAAAGGGCTCTGCGAGTCAAAAAAAAGGGTTGAGGACCGCTAGTCTAAACTTGAAATTACTGTATATACTCTTGTGTAAGCAGACACCCCCCCCCCCCCACTTCAGGACCACCAAAACCGCAATAAATTAAAAACCCATGTATAAGCCGACCCAAAAAAATCCATGTATTTCAGAGAAAAAAAATTCTTATATTTTCATGCAAAATGAATGGCTTGCGGAAATTTACAATAGAAAATGATTCAAAGTTTTTAATCCGTTTCTTCTGAGTCTCCAAGCTCATCATAATTCATCAGATCATCATAGAGTGCGGCATCTTCGTTTTTATCTTCATCTGGGCTGTCTTAACACCATTGTCACTTTCAAAGAGGATATCATCTTCAGTTCCATCCATCATATTGCTGATGCAACATTTTTTCAAAGATCGGGTGATAATTTCAGTGGAAACACAATTCCACACCTCATGTACCCATTGGCACACTAGGTCAATGTTAGGTTTCTTCAAGGTACCACTTTTTTTGTGGTGTCTTTATCATCGGAACTCATCCATTCGATCCATAAATCCCTCACATAGTCTTTCAAAGACTTGTTGATGCTCACATCTAAAGGCTGTACAATCGACGCTTGTTAGCCCACTGGGTATCAAAGTCAATGATGTTTTTGATTTCTTTGCCTCGGCTTTGACACTATCAGTTCGGTGGGGTTTGAACATATCTCGTACCAATAATGCCGGTTTCTCGAACACTACTACAAAAATGACTACTGATTGTGGGATCGATATTTTCTGATCAAAAACTGACTCAAGTATAACCCGACCCCTCCCCCTCAACTTGAACAAATTTTTCCATAAAAAAATTGGCTTATACACAAGTATATACAGTAATTAAATAATTTATTATTTGCTCATTTCAACCCACAAACCAGAATGTTTTGCCTTGTTCTGCAATGAGCCCTTTGTTAACTGGTAATGTTCTTTGATAAAAATTCCCATACTTTTCTTGAAATTCTTCCAGATTTTTCTGCCGCAACACTAATTGTTCTACGATGTACTTCAGTTTTCAGCATATTCTGCTGTGTAGATTCCAGCCATTTCTTTCTTTAATTCAATATTAAACTAAAACGTGCCCAATTTTCGTTGATGTTTAGCACTGTATAACACAGGGCTTTACAAATCCCAGGTTGCCATAGTGACTGAAAAAAAGGGAATTGTCACCTAAAATATTTTGTGTGGGATTGAATTGGAACTTCAGGGCAACACAAAATTTTCAGGATTCATGTCTGTCTACTAACTGGGGAAAAGGTCACTAAACACCAAAACCTTGAAAATTGAAAAGTGGGGAGAGGTGGAGTGTGGAAGAATTGATTTTATTCTTTTTATTTTTATTTTTGTGAGAAAAATTTCTTGGCTCTGAGGAAATCTGAATGCCACCTACACTTTTTACCGATTTGTAAGGGTCTGTAACACTGTGAGGAAAATGGCTATTGGGCATTGATTTTTATTTTTGGGGGATTTGTGTCTCACAAAAAGCCATTATATCAATGGTTTGACAATAGAAAGGGTGAATAACGCTGATCAATAATGTTTAACATTTTTTTTATAACGAGTGAAATAAGTTTTTATCGACCAATTTTGCGGTGCCAAATTCAAATATGAATGTAAAATCTTAATCACATGCAGTTTTTCAGTATGCATGATGGTCATTTTTTAAAATACACACTATGAAAAACTTACACGTCTTGAAAATGGAGATAATTGCTATTATTCTAATAGTAATAGTTATTCTATAATTGTCATATTCTAATAACAAATTATAATACATTTATTGAGATAATTATTTTATAATACAAATAATACAAATACAAATACAACACCACAACAGGCAAATTGCCCAACGAGGTGGCTGACTTAAGAACATCATGGATCCCCGAGCCCCTACCTACTACTGCTACACCACACATGCACCCCCCCCCCCCCCGCGGAACCCCCCCAACAAATCGGTACATGCGGGAATGTGCGTGTACGTGTAGTGCAACCTGACGTAAAGTTTGTTTCTGTGTAATGCTTGTTATGTGTAGTGCTGTCATCTGCCCCCAGTTTTACTAACTATGAGTAAAGTGTAATGATTGAATATTTGTAACGTTGTAGGACTGTTGCTCTCTGTGGCGAGACTTTTTAAAGGGGAGATCGGCTCGCATTTGCGCCTTGAAGTTGGGAACCACAGAAAACCAACTTCAGCCGACCACCACTGTGGGGTTCGCATCACGAGTCCGGCACTATAACCACTCGACCACCACAGCCTGCGTGAGATACTAATGCAGCGTCCTGATTGGACCTTTGCGGAATAGTGCTATCCGATTGGTCCATTTGAATTTTCTTGTAATTCCTGCTCAAAATGAATTTAAGCCATGGTGTTGCGATCGGGGATGTAGATTTATTATCGTTCACTAGTATATTTTTGACGGCGATGGTCGATTTTTCACATTCCTGATTCTTAACACAGCGAGCGTGTTCATTTAATCTTGCTTTTATGGGTCTCCTTGTCTGTCCTATATAACCAAGAGAGCAATCACCACATGGAATGTAATAAATGCCCCATTGTTTATTCTGCGGTATAGCATCTTTAGGGAGCATGAAACCAAAGTTTTTAGTGGGCACATCTATGGTTGTTAGATTAAACTTTTTAAGAAGCGGTTTGATCTTCAGTGAGAGTATTGGATCGTAGGGTATGACTACACTTTCTCTGAGTGATCTCTCTGTAATATTTTCTAGAGTGGTTTCTCGTGCCGGTTTCAAGAATTTTCTACTTAATTCGTCAACAATCTTGGTGTTGAACCCCCTGTCTATCGCAATTGCTCTGATGGTTTCAAGTTCATGGTCTAAAGTGTTCCGATCTGAACAGATGTTAAATGCTCTCGCTACATAGGTGTGAAAAGACGAAAGTTTCTGTTGCATAGGATGGCAAGATCTGAAATGAGGTGGTAATGAGACTGCGAAAGGTTTACGATAGACCGAGGTTTGGAACTGTGATTTCTGTTTTCTTACTAATACGTCCAAGAAAGAGAGTTCATTGTTAGTTTCGAATTCGGCTGTGAACTGAACATGAGGGTCTATGTCATTCATAACGAGTAACAATTGTTCCAAGTCATCTTTAGAGCCGTCCCAAAGCACAAAAGTATCGTCCACGTATCTTCGATAAAATGAGAAGGGCACAACGTTCAATAGCTTACTCTCAAAGTCGTCCATATATATATCACACAAAATCGGCGAGATGGGATTGCCCATTGCTAGACCATCTGTCATCGAAACTGAAGGCTGTTTGTGAGATACATGTGAAGGTGAGATTGCAAATTTCTTCTACTTCAGGTTGTGAAAAATTGTGGGTTTTAAGTCGTCTTTCTAGACAACTGATACTACCACCTATGGGAATGTTCGAACAGCAGAATAAACAATGGGGCATTTATTACATTCCATGTGGTGATTGCTCTCTTGGTTATATAGGACAGACAAGGAGACCCATAAAAGCAAGATTAAATGAACACGCTCGCTGTGTTAAGAATCAGGAATGTGAAAAATCGACCATCGCCGCTCACTGTTGGCAAGAAGGCCACAAATTAAAATTTCAAGAAGCGAGAGTTTTTCACAAAGTCAAGTCCACAGTTGATCTAGATTTCTACGAAAGCACATATATTCGGGCCTTCAAAAATATAATAGTGAATGATAATAAATCTATACCCCCGATCGCAACACCATGGCTTAAATTCATTTTGAGCTTGAATTACAAGAAAAATTCGAATGGATCAATCAGATAGCACTATTCCGCAAAGGTCCAATCAGGACGCTGCATCAGTATCTCACGCAGGCTCACAGCTTCATTCTGACCACGACGTTTGAAGTGAACAGACGTACTTCTTTTGCTGAGCAACCGAGCGTGAAGATTTGTTATGCAACCCAAATGGGAAACACTGTCAGCGAAACTAGTGGTTAAATTTTTCCTCTGAAGACGGCACCCATTGGTATTGAAATGCATTAGGACTTTTATTATTTTTTGTGTATTTGCCTTATTCGTTGGTGTCTTCTAAATACTTCATTATATATGGAATAGCAAAAAAAAAAACCCCACATTCTTCACACAAACATAATATTCATAGTGCTCACATGTATATAGAAAAAACAAAATTTATACACATTTTTCCAGTATTTTATTTTATTTTTCTTGTATCGTGCTGTCTTTTTTCTGCAAAATCACCAGTAATCACTCACCATTGAAAAATCTGACCTGCCTTCCTCCTTAGTTTGAATGTCTGGGTTGAACCTTTTCGCATTATTCATCACTTTCTGCTTTCAGATCATCAGGGAAAAAATTCAAAATGTATTTTTGGAAATATTTGATGACCAAGATTTTTGTACTAACAGAGTAAGTCTTGAATAAGCTGTTGGTAATTTTGAGGTTTGTGGTTCCCCTAGTAAAAAACCCTTTGTTGCAGATAAAGATTGCGGTGCAGTGAGTTCTATATAAAAACAAAATAACTTGATGGTTTTCTTATTTGAGGACCTACAAATACTCCTCCTTTTAGTTTTGTCTTTTAATTTCAGAAAATATTTTCTTTCTTACCACTTGCATATGCGGTATATACATATATATGAGGGGTTATGTTTCTCTGTAAATGAATTCATATGCACTAAGAAATAGAAACAATGCATTTTAAAAACACATCTGCTTTTTTTTTGCATGGTGATTTTTTTTAAATCCATATTTTTCATTTTTGTACATAGTTTGGAATTTTGACTTCAAGATTTCTAATGCATATTCTGGGTGTTTAATGCACAATTTGTATTTTAAGTGCGTATTTTTGAATTTTTAAGTGCATATTTACATATTTTTCGAGCATATTTTGTCATTTTTAGTGCATATAATCTGGACTCTAGTTATGACACAATTTTAAACAATTTTTTTTTCAATCTCTTAGGATAAAAATATTTACTTTAGAATTATTTGCAATAAAACTTGTACGACAGCGTATTCTTTACATAACATAAAATAGCTTTCAATTTTTTTCCTTTAAATGTTGATTTTTGCAGGTATTCAAAATCAATAGACATGGTGAAATAGACAGGTACAAGAAAAAAAGTGAAGATATGGATAACAAGAAGTTGCTTTGGCATGGGTCACGTCTTACAAACTTTGCTGGCATTCTTTCTCAAGGTCTAAGAATTGCGCCAGCAGAAGCCCCTGTGGTAAATCTAAAGTTCATGTTACAGTTATTGTTTTGTTTGATATTGTCACTGAAGTTATTGCTGTGGTGGTTTTAGTAGTGCTAGTGTATCAACTGCTGTACATGGCATGTTGCAAGGAAACTAAAATCGTCCAGGGGGTATGTGACCAGCAGCTCTGAACAGCCAATTTGCATTGCTCAACAATCAGTTTTAATCTAACAGTTTTACTGTAGACTAATACAACCTCTGACAATAAAGTTCATTGAATGAAGTCAGAACAGCCGATCTGCAACACTGGTGAAGCAAAACGCTGCACATGCGTAGCGGCAGGTGTTGACCATCTGCCGCCACCGTTGTTCAGTTGAGCGTCGTTTGTGTTTCGTGAAAGACTTGTTTTACAAAGTGCTTGTTTAGTGCATTGGTTCTTAACTGAGAACAGGAAAATCCACAAGGACTTTGTCAAATCTCTTTCCTCTTATATCAGGGTTTTTCAACAGGTTTTGTCATGAGATGATCGTAAATGTGGCGCAAAAAAATTCAGGCAAAATTAAACCTTTTTTCGAAACCCCAAAGTCGAATGTCTAAACAAAAATTGAGACACTATATGAGTACCATATCATATGATGTATATCATGATAATGAAAACATCTGAATGTTTTTACCAAACTAAGGCCCAGACAAGACTATTAAAATTTTTAGAAAGAAAGGGTTAAAATTTAAAATACAGTAGAAACGTTTGAACTACAGAGGTTTAAAGTCTTATGAGGTCCTTGCTGAAATTTTTTGTCATAAAGTTTGATTTATTACATAAAAGTTTAGGAAAACTATTTTTATGCATCTACAGCCTGATGTTCTTGAGTATTTTCTCCAGATTAAGAAATTCCATTGATTAAGGCAGTGGTTCACACCCTTGGGGCTTTGTGGCCACTCCAGTAAAATGAAATTAATCTGTAAATTTAGTTGACTAAAAAAAAAAAAGATGCAGGGGAGGATCTTACATAGCTTTTTTTAATCCCTCCTTAAGTCAAAAAGTTTGGGAATCACTGGTTTGAAGTGTGCAAATGTTAGAATCAAAATGTTACTGAAAAGGTCACAGTATAAAAATAAAATTGTGAGAGAAATGCCAGAGGATCTCAACTAGCAATTAAGAAATAGTATAAATTTTAATTTCATTTTGTAAGTAATAGATTTTAATTTGGGAATCGACACATTTTGAATTTTACCAAAACAAAATTTCTGTGATAAACAATACAGTCAATTCGCGATAAGTTGAAATCCAATACCTAGAATGTCTGTTGAAGTTTTCACTCAGTTCCAGAACTTTTTACTGTTAAAACTTTTCCTTAACTTAGTTTTTTTCCATTAAGTCAAATTTTTTGGGAATGGGAGAAATTCAAAAAATAGAGTTCAGCATTTAGCGACGGAATTTAGCAGATTCATTTGTCTGTTTGTAAAAAGTGAATGACTTTCTCAAGAAGGATGAAAAAGGGAGAGAGGTAGTAAAAAATCACAGCATTTTTTTGACGGAAAATAAACATGCATGAATTTTTTTATTTATAAGTCGTTCTATTTATACACGTATTATGTCGTTCTATTTATACATGTATTATGTCCTTTATACACGTATGCCTCCTTTTCCATAATACTTTTTGTACAACTAGTTTATTTATAAATTTTCTCATTCAATAATTAAATGTGATTAAATTAGAACTTAAGTTATAATTTAATCACAATTTATTATCTTTTTGAATTTCTTTTATTTCCAGTAGTTTCACATGTTTTACATGATAAAAAGATGCAGCTGTCCTCTAATTTATCTGGGTCCCAGGCTCCAGGTTATTGGCTAAATCTGGGTCATTTTTTGAGTGAAAGTGGGTCCCTCTCGATAAAAATGCCCTCCACTCCATCATCATTCACCAATATCTCTGTGAATCAAATAATTCATTTCTAAAAACATGTTTAATCCAAAGGTTCATTAAAAAAATGATTAATTTAGCAGCTTATAACTAGGTTCTTTTACATTCATTGTCTAGTACAGTGTTTCCCAAAGTGAGCATTATCATCCTGGTGGGCGATGGAATGGCCCCAGGGCTATAGAAGCTACTGGTTTAACTTAGGATCCTATGGGGGTCGCTTGAGTGGGGGGGATGAGAGAAAAAATTTCTGAAGAAGAGGGCGATATGGAACAAAGTTTGGGAAACTATGGTCTAGTACTAGAGAACCAAATTGTTATGCATCCTTTTCTGAAATTTTTGGCATAGTGTGTTAGTGCCATCTCTGCAGTATCCGTGAATAGCACTGTTATTTTAACAAATTTCTCTTCTCTCCCCACTTTGAAATCTGAACTTCCGATAACTCAAACTAATGATAACTCGAAGTTTTTTGTCAGCCGCTGCACATTCAACTTATTGAGATTTGACTTCATTAGAAATAAAAACCGATCATAGTTGAAATAATTGGAAGAAGCTTTATGAGTGTTCCTGTCCAAAACAGAAAATATTCTACAACTCTCAGTTCAGAAACCTAATTCAGTTTTGTTTCATTAATTTCAATTATTTTTTTATTATAAATAGCAATAAATTAATTTGTGATTTAATAATTAATGATAATTAATTCATGATTGATTATTAAAAAAATCAAAAGTTTAATTTTTGAATTCTCAATGGAAGGGTGCTGCAGAAATTCAAACATATGTTCAAGTGTGCCTTGGGATAAAAAAAGGTTGAACACTGTCTATATTATCGATATTAATCTTAGAATACTGTGTCTCAAAGGCTGACGTATAGGTGGTTAACATTCAGTTTTTATTTTAGTTAGTATTGTTGGGTTATAATGACTTTCTGTAAAGTGTATTCCAAGTATCTATCTGCCTGATCGTTTTGGATTTCATGCAATGAAAAGAAAAATCAATGAATCATATCTGTACCTCAAAACCTAACTATCATGTCAAGTATGAACCATGCAACAGTATGGTTGTGAGGTGCAGATATGTGAAATGCTTCAAAAAAGTAAAACATAGTTGAGACAATAATGTTAAATTTAAAGCATAAAGTATTAAGTTTTCACCTCAGTTTGACATTTGTTTATTTTACTATATGAATGCTGCAATAATTGAATGCATCAACAGAAATTCTGTCATATTTTTTTTCATAAAAATAATATTTGTAGATTTAACTGAAATAATTTTTGCGGAATAACTGATTTGCCTTAAATTCTTTTATGTAACAAACAACCTGGTAAGAGATTAAAGAATGGCAGTTGACAATTTTCTTATGATAAATAATTTGACTATTCAACACCAACAATTCTTATTTCCAGACTGGCTACATGTTTGGGAAAGGTATCTACTTTGCAGATATGGTGTCAAAAAGTGCAAACTATTGCTACACTAACAAGCAAAATCCTACTGGCTTGCTGTTACTGTGTGAAGTGGCCCTTGGAAACATGTAAGCCTATATCATATTTCATATAACTCAATTAAAAAAATCTCTCTAAATACTTCATAATTTTTCTCTGAATTTTCTGTTCTAAATAGTACTGTCTAACCTTATTAAGACGAAGTAAAGAGAAGAAACATCAAAGAAAAGTATTTCATATAACTGACAAAACAGTAATTTGTTTGTCGATACAGACGCAAAATTGAGTAATGTAGTGTTGAGTCCTATCCAGAATGACGGTTATTATTTTCCTAGGAACTTGAGGAAAATTATTAAAATATATACACCACAATTTTTTTGCTTTATTTCAAACCAAGCACGACTCAGGTCTAGCGCCATGGTCAATTTACTACCGAGTGAGTTGCGCCGGAAGTGTAAGTGCATATCTAGTGTCATGTCAGATTTTTCAGTGCTGCCAATCTGTTTCAGAAGTGAAGTGAATAAAAAGTAATGATTGAATATTTGTGCCATTTGTAGGCCTGTTGCTCTCTTTGTCGAGATTTTTTCACGGGGAGATTGGCTTAAAATTGGGAACCACAGAAAACCAACTTCAGCTGACCACCATGATGGCACCAGTGGGGTTCTAACCCGAGACTTATTGATGCAAGTCAGGCCACTATGACCACTCAACCACCACTCACCTTCTCACCTTAATTGTTGAAATGAACAATTAAACCAGATTTCACTGTTAAAGTTAATTTCCCCTCTATTCAGCTATCAAATGGTATTAACCAATCGGGTAACACCTCAAATTTGGATAAATTACAAATACAAATGCAACGTCACAACAGGCAAAATGCCCAACGAGGTGGCTGATAAAAAGATGCCCATAAAAATATGGATGTCATATATTTCAAAAATACACAACCCAATTAAAAATGCAATTAACACAAATTATAAAATGAATAACAAATGAATGGTGTAAGTAAAGCAACACTGGAAATGTGTAAACGTATGCTCATCAGCAATACTTAGAGAAAACAAATCATTGAGCGTATTAGCTGAATAGGAGCTTTAGGAATGTTATGGTAATTGACAGTGAAGAAGACACTGTCAATAATCATAACATTGCTAAAGCCCTATATCCCTTATAACAGGCTTCCTACAACCTGAAAATTCGGTTGGGGGGAGGAAATTGTGGTCTGGGATCTGTCACAATCATTGAAAGTCAGGAAAATTTCTAAATTCTGGAATATTTCTTCAAGATATTGTAGAAACTGTAGTTGAAAATAAAAGGGGATATATTTTTCTTGCACACACATCCTCACACTGACTTTCATTTATTTAGTTTAGTACTTTTACATATTTACAATATAAAATCCTGTTCTACTGAGTGATATATCCATCACTTTCTTTTTCTCCTTCTATCCTTACTGCTATATTTCTATAGCTGGTTTTTCATCTACACTTGCTTACTTTCTTTGATTAAAAAAAAATAAAAAAAAATAAAAAATCAGGACACCAGACTTTAAACTAATTTTTAAACAATTTTTTTTAAACATTTTGGTCATATTTTACCAAAAATTTGATTGAAAAATTAAACTTCACACTTTATTTAGAAATCACTTTCGGTATGTTTACTTTGGTTCCCTAACAATGCGTGTCAGACATGCATATGCCTTTACAGTCATTTGTCACTTTAATGCTGCCAGTATTATGTATAATAGTCCATTCCTTTGTAACGGGTTGTCACTTTTTCGAGGCCCCCACCCAGTAAAGTTTGAAGAAAACCCAAGCAACACCGGATATTATAGTTAGTATAGCTATATTTCAACAGCAAGAGTGCTGTTGAAAGAAAACAGTCAAAAGTTGGATCCTTGTATAAACATATGTTTCTATTTCAAAAAGTGAATGGGATGATCAGATTTTTGTCTGTCTAGTGCAGAGTTCCCAAACTATTTGCTGCATGGCGCCCCCTCTTCAGAATTTTTTTTCTCATTCCCCCAACTCATAAGGTCATATGTTATACCCGCAGCTTCTACCATGTATATCAACCTCAAGGGGTGGTATTTCCAACTTTGAGAAACACTTAGTCTAATGAATTGCCTATGTATAATTGACACATCTTTTGAACTTCCAAATTTAAGAAATGATCAGGCGCATTATATCTGAGATAAAATCAGAATATGCCTAAATTATGGTTTTTATTGCAATTGTGATAATATCCTTTGGTTCAGGCTCTATTTTTACATGAGCAATATGGGCATTTGTTTTAAGGTGGGTGAGCCCCAAATTTATAATATATATTTTACCCAATTTTATTTGGTAAAACTTTGGAAAACCGAAAAATATTTTCCCTAATTCAGATCGTATTATTTCTAAAGTGCCTATTATTAGCAAATCCTATTAAATATAAATTTTAATGCTTTACCAACCGGTGATGGACTATACACAGCATGTACAATGCACCCATTGCAATATTAACTGTATGACAAAAATATTTTACAATGTGTCTTTTGTTCAATTTTTTTCACTAATTTTTCAGAGTTGAAAAAATGCAAGCTGATCCTTCTATCAAACTACCGAAAGATAAACATAGTACAAAAGGTAACATTTATTATTTCGAGAGGTTGTCTGTGAAAGTACAGTTAGTTTGCATGCAAATGTTATGTTTTCTTACACGCTCTTGTTATTTAGGTATGGGGGCAACACAACCAAATCCTAAACAAACTATTGTTAGGAATGGAGTTGAGATTCCATGTGGTAAACCTGTCAAGGCATCTGTCAAAAATTCATCATTGCTGTACAACGAGTATCCTTTTATTTTTTTGTGTGAAATTGCACTGGTGTTTTTTTTTTTTACTCCGAGTTCCATGCAACCTAGAAAGTCAGGGGAAACATAAAATATTTGATGAATGGGAAAAATTCTGATAAATATTTGGAAGGTTTTGATTTTGAAAACTTTTTGCTATAGTAGTTTTGGTCAGGAAAATGATCAAGCAGATTTTGCCAGGAGCCCTGAATCTTGTTAATGAGTAAGAATGTATTTATCAGGCCAATTTTTTTTTTTTTTCAAAACTTTGTTGTCTTGAACATAAAAAAAAATTGAAGCTTCATTTTTTATTTTATTTTTGATTGAATTACAGATATTTTCTTTAACCATCATGACAGATACATTGTATATGATGTCAGTCAAGTCAACATCAAGTACCTCCTAAAAGTACATTTCAACCACAAATTTTAACGTATATATGTGTTGCAGCATATCTCTACTCAATGTTTTTTGTATGATGTAAGTATGCATTGATTTTATCGTTTAATTATTTCAAGCCAGTGTCTTTATAAAATTAACAGTATTAATATATAATTAAGGTATTAATATGGTGATTTATAAATTGCTTTATTACCAGTTTAACCTTAATGGTAATCCCCATAATAAATTTAGAATATTTCACATAATTCTCTTCACTTATTCTACATCTCTTTACCATAAAAACGTCATATTTGTGTTTCTGACAGGATCACCAATTGGGAGCTCAAATGTAGCTAAAAAGTGACGCTGAAGTTGAAAGAACTTGGTTATTCAATTCAGTCACACACAGTACTTGTTTCTCACTTTTTGTTAGTCCACTTGTCATGTGTATCATTGTGGAAAATAAAGGTTGTTTAATGTTTTATATATATGTTCTTTCTTCATACTGCAACTAATGAAACACTATTCATATATAATAACATACTACCACTATCCCTTTCAGACCCAGTACTAACAAATATTTTTTTTTTCTCATTGTCAATCTTTTTTTTTTTTTAACCTCGGGAGTTCAGTGTTAACTTCAAGTGTATGGGTGCACACAGTGCATTTCCACACATGGGAAACTAGGGGTCGACAAAATATAGGCCTTTTTTCTGTTTTTCTACAATGAATGGTCTGAAGTTATAAGGGGGGTTGTATCCACATGAAATTGTGACACTGAAATTGATAGAATTGTGCTAATTCTTTTATGTTTAAAATGTGTATTACCAGACTTCTACAGATAGGGTACCACAGCTCTCGCACACTATAGTGATATATTGATTCACACGAGAAACAAATATCGCAGTCAGGATGTGGTAATTTTTTCTTCAAAATTTGAGAGAAAAAAAATTGTTTATTACATGCATTAATTAATGATAATTAATCATTGCAAACGGACTCGCTCCATTGATTTTGGTTCTCTCAAAGTGGAAGGTATCCATTTCATAGTGGATATGATCCAAACAAAAGTGCGGTTAATTCCATCCTTGAAAAAATAGTTGAACTTTGAAAATGTGATGGGAATACAGCCCCTATCCACTTAAGGAAGGGGAATAAAAGAAATTAGGGGTAGTAAAATTAAAATTAAAAGAAGGGGTTGGTCCCCAAATTACACTTCTGTGGAAATAACCTCCCAGAGGGTAAAAAAAGTATATCTAAAGCGAGAAAAAGCAACATGTATGTTTGTATGCTCAGGGGTCAAAAGTTACATACATAGTGGAACCAGTCTTTTTGTCCCTTAAATAAGAAATGCTCCTCAAACAGAGTATATATATGTATACTACATATTTTTAATCTTGCAGCGCACATGTTAAAATTCGGACTTGTTGATGTGGATACACTGGAGTGTATAAAACAGCAATGCTCATTTTAGCAATAAAGTCGGCGCTTAATTTTACGGACCCATACGGACTTGAATAATTAGTTTGTAGAATCAAAAGTTAATGGGAAAGACATTTGTAGGAATGGTTTATTACTGTGGACCAGAAGACTAGTTCATAAAAACATGTGGTTCATAAAATCGAGTGTCAGCTGTGTAATCCAAGTATAGGGAAAGAATTATTATTTTTAGCTATTAAAGCAGCACCTTCATGAAGTTATGAACAATTTTCATTGGGTTTCATTGTTTCTTTCTTCTCTAGCCTCATCACTTTGTAAAACTTAGTTTGTTTACTACGGAAAATTTCAGTGACAAGTAATCGCTTTAAGCAGTTTTTAAAATTTCCCTGATCTGTGCGTTATAAGTTGCATCGGAAATAAAAGCGTGTTAAGAACCAGAGATATTTCAGTGTCACTAAAATAAAGCAGAATAAGTTTGATGAGAGATCTCTGGATTGCTGCTGTAAGGGTAAAATTGTATGCAACGCCTAACTTGATTAATTTTTTATGGTCAGTAAATGCTCAATGTGTATTTTGTGGTAATAATATCAACAATAATTTAAAAGAGATCACAGTAACATTAATTTGATGGCTTGTATCGATGCTGTTGCCTCTTGATGTAATAATAGTCCCTCTAGGACAATATTTTTTTCTTAGCCTGCTGAATCTGGTTGTATCAAGATTTCATTGTACTTATAAATATTTGTGCCGACAATGATGTTCATTCTATTGAATTCACTCGAAAAAATCACTGACGCCAGAAAGATGAATGCTATCGTGAGGAAAAAGAACTTTTCCAAGTTTTTTTTTAATGTCAGATGTAAAATATCACAATTGAAAAACAACAGACTCTTAAACAGTCCTTGACAAAAATATAAATTATGAGGGGAAACGGTAATGCAAAACATTACTTTTCAATATTATCAAAAATATCATTTCTAACAGCAGTTTCCTTCTTTAATAGTCCATTAATCTCACATGTAAAAAAAAAGTTATGTAGTCTGGGGCTACTTTGTTCCCCCTTTTGTAAGAGCTTGTTGGGAAGAACTCGTGCAAGGTATAGCAAATTTGTAAAATCGCTTGTGAAAATGATGTAAATACATTCTAAGACAATTGTGGGTACAATTTTATAACCATATCAAGCCATCATAATTTTTTTTCAATTCAGACTATTGTACTTAATATAATGACTGATTTATACTTAACTGACTTGTACTTAATATAATGACTATTTCTAACAAGGAAAGGGTTGGAAGGTGTCCACAAAGCAGAATGTTTCGCATTGTTCTGCGATGAGCCCTCAGCTGACTGGAAATGTTCTGCAGTAAAAATCCTCATACATGTAATAGTGTGGTTTTGCCCTTTTTCTTCCAAAGTTCTTCCAAATTGTTCTGCGACGTACGTTGCCGATTTTGGCACATTCTGCTTTGGGGGAAGGTGTAATTTTCAAAAAGCTTAAAAAAAATTACCACTAATTCTACTTATTTGAATATGCACAAAAATATAAAATATCTGGTCATGTGTCACTCAAAAAATTGTAAGTACAGTAGACTCGGTAACTCGACACCCTAAAAGTATTGACAAACATGTCGAGTTAGCAGGATTTCGTTCTAAATTTTTGTCCGATCGTTTGTGTATGTAATTATATGCATTCAAACAATTTGATTAAATAAAATGCTAATTCTCTTATAAATTTTAATTCAGGGTTGTTTCATAATAGAATCAAAACGTAAAAAAATTTACCTCATGAAAAATAATCAAGTACATTTGTTTTTCTTTCCGCAGAGAAAACAAAAATTCTTCTATAGTGTTCAGTTTATCCCAATTTATCCAATTGTTTGGCTTTTTCCTGAGTGCGTAGGAATCGATGTATCACATCTACAGCTTTTAATGCATCATGGCGAGATGGTGCAGATACTTCTTCATCTGAACTTTCTGATTCTATTTCTTCGAAACATGAAGCACTTCCTCTTTGATTGATTCTAGAATATTGTCTTCTAAAAGTCCTGAAGTTACAAGATCAAAGTCAACGTTCACAAATTCATCCTCTATAAAATCACCTGTAGCATTATTTATGCTTTCTCCACACATAATTTGAGAGGAATATTTGGTTAAATTATCGTTTTCCAAAGACTCGGAACAAAAACCAACATGACGAAAGCAGTTCCGAATCGTGGCACTCGTGACTGACTTCCATGCAGAATCAATCATTTCAATAGCATCTAAAACAGAAATTTTTGCATCTATTCCAACATCCACAAATTTTTTTGGTCTGTAATTTTCTGTAAAAAGTTTTCATACTTAGGATAATTCCTTGATCCAGTGGTTGTGAAATTGCTGTTGAATTAGGTGGTATAAAGCATAATTTTTTATTTATTATTTTGGTTTTATTTATTTTGAAATTAAGTTTTATTTATTTGGATGAGCAGTGCAATTATCAAAAATAAATAAAACTTTTCTTTACTCACTTGAAAATTTTCTATCTAACTTCCTCAACCATTGTTCTAAAATCTCTGATGTTATCCATGCCTTTTTGTTGCCATCATAGTCCACAGGAAGAGTTTTAAATTGTTAAAGCACTGCGGTTTTTTTGACTTTCCGATAACTGACGGTTTCAATTTTTCAGAACCGTCTGAGTTAGCAGCCAAAAGAACTGTCAAACGATTTTTGTGTTTTTTTACCTGCTTCACATTTTTCGCCTCTGAAGGCAAGTGTTAGGTTTATTTTTTTCGCCTTTTACCTAACCAGTCTCATCACAATTAAACACTACATCTTTATACCCTTCTATCATTGGTTTCAGAATATCATTCTTCTAATTTTTAACAGTTTCTTGAGATGCAGATATGCTCTCTCCACAAACTTTCCTAAAAACAATGCCATGGCGCTGTTTGAATCGGGTCAACCATCCACTGCTCGCAGTAATATCACCTTGATTGAGACTTTTTGCGAAATCCTTTGCTTTCTCTTGAATTATTGGTCCTGATAATGGGATTGAGTGAGATCGAGCGAATTTAAACCACAAAAGAGTTGCTTCCTCTACGTCACCGAGGTCTGATTTTCTTATGCGTTTTCTGCTTGGTTCATAAGAAGATTCAAATGCTGACAAAATTTTTTCCTTATTTTTGGCAAATGTTGAAACAGTGTTCCGTGCAACTCCATATTTTTTGGCGAGTTTTACCTGATTCTAGTTTTTTCAAAATTTCAAGCTCTTTTTCTTTTACTCCTTTTCCAAGAAATCGTGAAACTGAGTTCCACCAAAAACATTCTTTACAATAGACGATATCAAAACTCACAATAGATAAGATTTTTATCCCTATTGGATGTTGACAATATCCACATTTTTTTTTTGACCATGAAAAGAATGAAAGACCTTTTTTTTTGGAAACTCCACTAAAATGATAAGCCGGCCAACAGGTTTCAAACATTCATTCTTCACATACACGCCCCCGATGCAGAAAAGGGGACCCATCATAGAGAACAAAGGATTGTTAAAGTACCCATGAACAATGTCAAAAAATTCTTAGAACTGGTAACAGAAGGCCAATTGTAAAAACCAGCCATAGTGAAGGGACAAAAATCATAGTCGACTTAAGCAGAGTTAAGCCAAACATGAGTTGAGTTAGAGAGGTTTCCCTACATTGAAATTATTATTGTGCCAACCAAGGGAATAATAGATGTCGAGTTACCAAGAGTCTACTGTATTAATATTTTGAACGACAATACAGGCTAAGAATGAAATTAGAAATTCCCAAAATCCCACAACCCTAGAGTCAAAGAGTGACATCATTCTAACAACATATGGTTAATTACAACACAGAGAGTGAAGGGGGGGAAAAAAAAGAGAAATATAGTAGAACCTCATTTATACGTTGTTTGGTATACAGTTATGTGATTTTCACGTTTTATGATGAGCTTCCGTCGCAACATGTTCCTATACATTTTAATTTTAAAATAATTCATTTATTCACAGCGAAACCTCAGTTACTCGACATTTTCCACTTTGACACCAGATCTTTTGAAAAAACGTTCATCAAATGCGCACAATTTTTGTATGCAGTGAAACCGTGTTGCTGCTATAGTTCTTACATATTGTCACTGCAACATCCATAATTTTAGAATGATTGCTGACATATTCGAAAATAGCCAGCTGATGGTCATTTAGAGTGGATTCTGAAGTGATTTGTTTTTTGCTTGTTTCTGAGAATATGCAGACGCAGTAAGCCCAAAAGAAATAGGTTTCAATTGTTTTGACGGGCATATGTTCTTTTAGGATTTTTCTTCCTATGTTTTCAGCGTTATCCTTGAAGGGTAAGAAAGTCTATACATTGTAAGCATTTGGAGGGTACAGCTCTGCCGATAAGAGAGACATACAATACACATACACAATAAGTTTTCATAGTTTCCTGTGGAATTCTTTCGTTATGGTACTTTGTTTGCTGGGCGTGTGTCAAAATGTCTGCCGTTCGTAATATCGTCAAAACGAAAAGTGCTTTCTTTAAAAAATGTAACTGGAAATTTTAGAAGAATCCAACGAGAATTTTAAATTCATGATAGCAGTCGATTTTGCAAAACAGTTAAATATCCCTGTGGCAACTTTGAAAACGCTTATAAAGCAGAGAAACAAAATTTAAAACCAAAAGCTGCTGGTTTCAAATTGTCTACTGCCAAAAAAGAAGTCCAAGATGGGAAATGTTCCCAAGTCAAAGATTTTGTTGCAATTTTTTATCCAATGTCACTGCAAAGATAATATTCCACTAAATTTTATTTTTTTAAGTGATTTGTAATGCACGATTTAATTATTTTTCCCTCAAGTGTGTTATATTGAAATATATTTTTTTATAGAGTTGGAGTTGCAATTAAACACATTGAATTTTATAATTTTTTTCAAGCCTGTGTGGTGGGGAGCGGAAGAAGTCATTTTCTTTAAAGTCTCAGTTTGAAATACTTACATTGATAGAACCAGGGCTCCCACTCATCCTACTTTTTGGTAAAATTTCCTACTTTCGTCCTACTTTCTCATTTTTGTCCTACTTTTCCTACTTTTTTACCAAATCCTATCGACAAAATTTGTGTAATTGATTTTAATTCAGCAGGAAATCATTAATATATTGCCAAATATTACTAATGTTGGAGAATGCAATTAATGATTCTGCCAAAGCAGAAATTGTATCATTTTTAAGGTTGAAATTTATTCCTAATTGAAATTTATTGTGTTACTAAATAGTACTATGGGAAACTGACAAGAAAGGGGTTTTTGTGTTCTTGAAGGAAAAATAATGTAAATTTTCTCAAAAATATGACTAATCTCATATAACATGTAAAGAAAGCAACGAATATGAATGGAATTCGGTACAGATATGTTTAGCAAGCAATATCCAAAATGATAGATGCATCACTGACTCAAACACTTTAGTTATCCAATAATGTCTGTTGGGCAAAATCAAACACGTTTGGAAATTTTCATTAGAAGAGTTGCTGAGTAGCATTGGATCTTTTTTCAGGATTGGTACAAAGTAGTCTTTAATTATGGTATTTGCTTGGGCTATTGCTGTGGTTGTGGGGATTAGAGGTTCCAAGCTTTCTTGGGGGCAGGGTCGGATGAAGCTGATGCTTTCTCTGAAGACGACTTCGAAATTAATGCACAAGAGCCATGAGAGGGAAGAAATTCAGAATCTTTGCATTGCAATGAACTGCCGGTCATTATAAATTTCCATAAAGCATCGTAGGCATCTCCCTGTAAAAGATAACAGAATTAAAGATATTGAAATAATATTACAGCATGTGATACAATCATCTGACAGTACCAAGTGCACACACACATCCCTGAAAAATTGTGTAACATTAGATGCTTTAAATGCTCATATCTCAAAAATTACACAAAATCTATAAGCGTTTTTGGTGTCTGGTGGTAGATCTAGATATGATAATACACTGATGTTATTGTCTCAAAAATACTTGATATTAAATAGGAAAATAGGATTTTTGTGTGAGGAGGCACACATGGTTTTGCTGTCCTACCACCACTACTCAGTCGTACATACCCTTTCTACACATTCCTCTGCTATTAATTTAATATTCCATTCTAATTTCTGCCGGAACAAGTGTTCTGAGTGTATGAGTGGCCCCTACTGCATTTAAGCTGCAGAGTTGTGTTTGTTTTGTGTTCTTGCTGGTGCCGTCATCTTTCTTTCATATTTTAAAGTGAGAATGGTAAATGCTTGAATTTTCCACCCAGAGATCCCGAAGAGTCTAGATTACAGAGTTTTGCCCTCCCCTTACCGCAACGGCCTTCAACTTTTCTGACATTGCGAGCCAAAAAAAAAATCACATGAAGCCCCGATGGCCAAGTCATGCTGTGGTATCTCGATTCACACAGTGGTATGTTAACGGATCCTGGAACTCAGAGCCAAACATGTGATCCTATTTTGTTGGACAATTTTATTTATTGTGATTTATTATTTTTTATTGAATATGAGTTTTTAATCAAAAATTATTTTTTTATTAAATAAGAATCTATCAATTCTCAAAAGATTGAATAATTCTGAAAACATTTTTTCCAATAAAATATGGTGATTCTGGAAATTATGAATTTCCATGAATTGAGAAATATACACTATATAGCATGTGTCTGAGTTGTTCACTTTGGAGTTTACATGAATCATTCTGAAATATTGGTCATGTAAACCATCTGTTTGTACTCACAATTTCCAGTTAAAATTATGTCACGAGTGCGTTTAGGGAATCTACAGAAAATTAAATAAGAAAAAAGTGTTTTTGATCCACCATGAATCAGAAAAAAGCTGCAAATGATTTGTAACTTCCACAGAATATTATACCTGTTATTCTAAATGTTTGAATGTATTTCCATGAGAATTGCACATATTTTCACAAATGCGTGTAATTTTATATGAATATTTCTTCTATAAATTCAAATCTCCATCGCACATTTTTTTGCTTATAACACGTGGAGTCTTCAACCAAATTTTATGAAACTTGGAGAAAATTTGACATTAAAAATGAAACCATCTATATACACCGAAGAGCCAAAAACACTGGTCACCTGCCTAATATCGTGTAGGGAGCCCGCAGAAGTGCCGCAACACGACGTGGCATGGACTCGACTAATGTCTGAAGTAGTGCTGGAGGTAATTTACACCATGAATCCTGCAGGGCTGTCCATAAATCCGTAGGAGTAAGAGGGGGGTGGAGATCTCTTCTGAACAGCACGTTGCAAGCAGGGCCGTCTTAAGAGTATCATGGGCCCCCGGGCCAAGTGGTTTTTCGGACCCTATCTGGTAAATCCTAGAAAATTTCAACTGGATTTCATTTTTGTGAGGCCCCTCTTCTCTTGAGGCCCCCGGGCCGTGCCCGTGTGGGCCCATGCGTTAAGACGGCACTGGTTGCAAGGCATCCCAGATATGTTCATGTCTGGGGATTTAGGTGGCCTGCGGAAGTGTCTAAAGTCAGAAGAGTGTTCCTGGAGCCACTTTGTAGCAATTCTGGACGTGTGGTGTTGCATTGTCCTGCTGAAATTGTCCAAGTCCGTCGGAATGCACTATGGACATGAATGGGTGCAGGTGATCAGACAGGATGCTTACGTACCTGTCACTTGTCAGAGTCGTATCTAGACGTATCAGGGGTCCCATATCATCACAGGGCCTCCACCAGCTTGAACAGTCCCCTGTTGACATGTAGGGTCCATGGATTCATGAGGTTGTCTCCATACACGTCCATCAGCTCGAAGCAAGTGGAACCGAGACTCGTCAGACCAGGCAACGTGTTTTCAGTCCTCAACAGTCCAATGTCGGTGTTGTCGGGCCCAGGCGACGCGTAAAGCTTTGTGTCGTGCAGTCATCAAGGGTACACGAGTGGACCTTCGGCTCCGAAAGCCCATATCGATGATGTTTCGTTGAATGGTTCGCACGCTGACACTTGTTGATTGCCCAGCATTGAAATCTGAAGCAATTTGCGGAAGGGTTGCACGTCTGTCGTCCCGTTCTTTCATGATCTGTTTCCGGCCACAGAGATGTCGTTTAATTTTTTAGCGGATTCCCGATATTCACGGTACACTCGTGAAATGGTCGTACGTGAAAATCCAAATTTCATCGCTACCTCGGAGATGCTATGTGCCATCTCTCGTGCGCCGACTATAACACCACGTGCAAACTCGCTTAAATCTCGATAACCTGCCATTGTAGCAGCAGTATCCGATCTAACAACTATGCCAGACACTTGTTGTGTTATATAGGCGTTGCCGACTGCAGCGCCGTATTCTGGTTCCATTTCTCTTTATTTGCGTACGCATGCCTGTACCAGTTTTTTTGGCTCTTCAGTTTATATATTTATATAGATAAATATGTATCTATATACAGTAGGGTGGAACGAAAAAGGGTGTTTTTTCACTTTTTTTAGAAATTGATGTTGCCTTAGTATTCAAAAGATGCCTTTCAATGTAGGAAAATATTTTAATATCTTGAGGTTCCTCACGGACCCTAAAGGTCGAGAAAAAGGACTTTTCTAAGTGCACATTATAAAAATCTTTTTAAACATAAACGAAGTTGATGACTTTTAAAAAGCGTTCGCCAAAAAAAGAAAAACACCTAATTTAAAAGTTATTCAGTACATGGGGCAAAACTGAAATATATATATAAACCCAAATATTAACTCACAAAAGTTAAGAGTTCCATATATGTTATAACTGACAAGCATATTTGCTTATTTGCAGCTGTCATGGCAGTTGAAAGGAGAATTTTTCAAGCACTCCGAATATAGTGATTGATAGAGAGAGATGAAAATAAACCCCCTTTTTTTGGTGGGGTGGGGACAACTATAACCATGTTCCAAATTATAAAAAAAAACTTAGTTTGACGATATAGGTGACAGGAGAATGGCTCTATTGCTTCCACTGTTCTTACATTTCACTTTTGCAAAATAGTCAACTTTTTTTCAAACGATGGAAGAGTACTCCTTTATTTTATTCTGGCTTGAATGAAGCCTTCACGACTCTCGGTTGTTGAAACAGCAAGAGATGCTTCAGTTACGAGTCGTACGCGCCGTTCAACTGCTTGTGTGTGACACAGAAAATTCGGTATAGATGGAAAAGTAGGTTCAGATAATTTTTGTGGGTCCAGTTATTGATTTTTTATAATAGGTGGTTCAGTAACTCGCACTTGATCCCATGCAAATAGTTCCGAATAATGCTTAGCAGAAAAGTTTATTTTCCGAACATGGAATGTACGGATTTTCTGCTTCTGATAATCCCTCATTTCTAATTTTCAGAATTCTCTTGATTCCCAGTTTTTTGTAAATGAGATTCTCATCTGAGAGTAATGAGAGCAATAAATTCTCTGGGTGGACGTAGAAGTTTTTTTTCTCCCATCGGCCCCAACACAATCTAACCCATAGGCAGGGTTGTTGATTTAAAAAAAAAAAAAAATCAATTTATTTGATATGACATCCATATTTTTATGGGCATCTTTTTATCAGCCACCTCGTTGGGCATTTTGCCTGTTGTGGCGTTGTATTTGTATTTATGTATTTAAATCATGATTTTTTTGATTTTATTAAACAAAATATATAATAGGACATGAATGTCGCTCTCCACTTGTTAATACAAGATATACAGAAGACTCTGGATGTTGTGAAGATATTTATTATTTGAGATGTTAATTTTTTAAGGAAGGAAAAAAACTCGTCTCTGCCTCTACCGGGAGTCGAACCCGGGTCCCTTGATTAAAAAAAATTAACATCTCAAATAATAAATATCTTCACAACATCCAGTCTTCTGTATATCTTGTAAAATATATAATATATATATTACTTACACACTAGTCATTAATCTATGCTTTCTTTAAAGAATATAAAATTAAAGAAATTTTAACTTACAAAAATAATGACTATTTAAAAATTGAAATAGTGAAAAATTTAAAAATGACTATTTAGTATTTTATAACTAAAGATAAAGAATCATACTTGTGAAATATATTTCAGAACATTTTATTAAGAAAAAACGGAGGAAAACACTTCTTGAATATATAGATTTACATCACGTATTAAATAATTTTACCCTTTGTGAATAATTGTCCATTTGTTTCATTAGAAACACTAGTTTGAATGCTTTGTCTACTCTTAATCTGTTTCGCTATTTGGAATGAACTGCACCTTGAAAAAATCCTTTCAACACAGGCATCAATGATTTGGCTGTAGTTAGTGTGTTTACAAATTACATATGACTCTCTGTAATTGTATCTTTACCAAAAACAATTTAAAAACTATTCCACCACTCAAAATCAGGCATTGTATCAACAACCTTAGGGTGGAAAAAAAAATTTTTTTAGCATGAAAATGGTTCCAACTTTTCCAAAAACCAGAGTCACATTTTTGTTTGATTAATTCAAGACCCTTATTTCTCTCTTCTTTTGTGACATTAATTCCCTATTAGAAGTTAACACTGATGAGCTTAGAATAAATGCATCAAAGTGTGCATCTGTTAATTATTTTTCATATATATTTTTATATTCTGATGACAAAACCTTTGCATTGTTTGATGTTGATGCTTCTTTTATCTTCAATTGCAGCTTTTTCCATGCCAATACACATTCAGCTATGGAGCAGTTGTGTGTGTGTGTTCCTTTGTACAAAATCCTTAATTTTACCTATTGGCTTCAGAATTGCAATTATGTCCTTGACATTTCTTTTTGAATCGATATTTAAGATTTCACTAGAGATGTTATCTGAGATCTGTGGTCTTCACAAACTTTGGTAACAACTGACGAATTTTTAACATAAGATTCAAGAGAATCACAACAAGTATTCCATCATACCTCTTCAGGAAGACCAATGCACTTCCTCCTTACATATGATATGCTTTTAGAAATGATTGTGGAAGTATCTAAATATACTTGTAACATACTTTGTTACATTAGTTTTAACCAAATCGTCGGCTAACAAGTTTGAAATGTGGGCACAAAACTTGATATGTTACATTAGAAGTTTTCTCTTCTGTTGACTTCACTGAACTAAAAACCACATTTGCTAAATAATTTCCAGCATGTGATAAGCCGGATGTGTGAATAATATCAACATGGATGGCTTTACTACACCGTTTGATAATACATAGAATTTATTTATTATGTATATCCATCCATCGCCATGTAATTTGATTTTCTAAGTCAATTTTACATTCTCTAACTTCATCATTGTAAATCTTTGGTAACCATTTATCAGCTAAATTGGTACGACTATGGTATGTTTGATATATGCATATTAATATATATATATAATATTATAAAAATATTTGAAAATATATTTAAATTAATTGATATTTAAAATAATTTAATAAAAATTTAAATCAGTTTAGAGCTGCATAAACAATTTTATTCAATTACAACAGATAATTTTTCATATTTGAAAAAAATTGATTTAAATCACGGCAACCCTGCCCATAGGATCCCATGTTATACCCGTAGCTTCTACCGCCCCCCTGGAACATTCCATCGACCCCAGAGGGCGTTTACTCCCACGTTGAGAATCACTGATCAAGATGCTTCACAAGATGCCTTAGAGTAGGCTGACCATATTTCTTCGAGAGAAATACGGGACATCGCCAATTATCGCCAAAAACGACTCCAAAACCAAACAAAGTTGCCAAATATTGTTGAGATTACGGAAAATCACAATGGCGGGAAATGATGCATTACTACAAGTAGCAGTGGATTAAAATGTACTCCACGAAAAAAAAACGTTCACCATGGCAAATGTGGGAGATTAATATTCTCATATATAATAGTAATTATCATAAAATAATTTCTGAGTTGAAAAATAATGTTAATCTTTGACTTCAATAGAGAATAAAAATTCAAGTAGGCTTCGTGTAAAATACGGGAAAAACCGGGACACTTTTGCCAAAAAGTCGGGACGGCCAAAAAAACAGAAAATATCGGGACTGTCCCGGGAAATACGGGACGTATGGTCACCCTACCTTAGAGGTAACTCATTAAAGTGAAAAAGACAAATAAGCCATTGCAAGGGACGGCCTATTTTTTTCTCTATTAATTTGATAACACCATTTTTATAACCAGTATGTATTGGTAACAGTCCCGTCGCATCCGATCGCCATCAATTCCTTCGTATCAAAATCTTGCTTCAAAATATCTAGGATTGATGACTTTGTATCCCTTGCTCTACTGCTTCTTGGAGTTTTTGTTCAAAAGCAAATGAAGTACTTGCTTCGGCACCGATTGATGGACCAGCTTCAGTACTAGTAGATGGAAATGCTAACTTCAACGGTAAACTGTGTTTTGGCTCATATAGATCACTTTCCTCAGAATCGTTGGATATAGATGAGTTTTCTTGGTTTATGAACTAGTTTCCGCCGTTTCTTCTTGAGATGACTTCAAATGGGATACTATTTTCATTTTCCTTTGTTTTCAAATTTCTTCGTTGTTAGGACATTACTCGATCAATGGCCATCTTGCGTGTACTTCTTTGATCTTGCCAGAAATCTCGCTCTAAATTTGGGATCCCCCTTTCTCTAAGACACACTTAGTCTTTCAAAATCACATTTGCATGCTGCAATGTCAAACAATTTCCGTGCTTCGCACTGAAAAGATTTCAAGTTCAAGTTGAAAGTTTGAGAACCTTTCCCTGCTCTCATATTTTTCTGAAGATTCTTGTATTTACAGTAAAATCTTTGAAAATTTTGCATATCCGTTGGTGAGAAACCGTAGGAATTGAAACAGTTTTCCAAATATTTTCTATCTTTGGCACGATAATTTCAAGAATGTCTGCAATAGCTGAATCTTTTCTTGATTGTCGTGCCTTCATATTGCGTTGAGTTAGCAAATAACAGAGCATAACATCGCCATAGGTAGGCGAGACCCGAGAATCCCACTCTTTAGGATTTCCTAATAAAAGATTGATTTTATATTGATTCCACAACAATAAAAGCTTCTGATCATTATTTTGACTGCTAAACACCCTCTCAGTTAAGGGGTAAGATTGCAAATGAATACTGAAAACAAGAGAAAAACATCGAGGTCACTGAATGAATCACTTGTTCAGGGGGAATAGAAAAGCCGTCTTTGCGGTGTCATGTTACAGAATTCTACACGTGCGTAAAACTTCAGGGGCGATGAGGAACCTCCAGAAGTTTGAATTTTGGGGGAAAAAATTAGGAATGGCATTTGCTCACATAAAGGCATATTTTAAATTCTATTACAATGGCAATTTCGAAAAAAAAAATTTCCGTTCCAGCCCAATATACAGGTTGTTTCCTTGAAGTGACAACAAACTCAGTGAGGTGATGACATCAAGAGGAACAAAAATTGCCATAATACATGATATCACAAACCACGCTTAGTCGGTGAAAATCACAAAAATACTTTTAAAGGGTGTGATATCGAATGGGACAAAAAGCCCAATAATAAGTCCTAATATCATTTCAGTTCGACTACTTTGACATCGAACTGCGCTATTCAGGCTGTCGATTTTTTTTATTATAGATCTATTTATTATAGGCTTTTTGTCCTCCTCGACGTGTCACCCTTCATAAATGTTTCTGCAATTTTCACCGATTAAACATGGTTTGCAAATGCCATGTTCTATGGCAATTTTTTGTACATCTCATGCCTAATATTACCTTCTCCTGAGTTTGTCGCCATTTTAAGGCAACACCCTGTATAATGTATCATGAGTATTTCGTATTTACGAAACAACTTCAATAAATGCGAAATTTGCCAATTTCAACGAATAAATGGAAAAATTTGAATTTTTACTACTTTTTTGCGAAATCTCGATAATTTAAATTTTATCGTTAACTAGCTATAATACCCGGAGCTACCCGGGTTTCCTTCAATGAGGCTCTTTAGATCACGTGATATTTCCCTCTTTCTTTGAGGGACATAGTAAGGTTCCGGGACGAATCGTCAGGGAAGCTGCTAAACGAAGAAGCAAAAGAGGGAAAAACTACCCTGAAAAAGATAGCGCGGGAGCCACAGAAAGAAGAAAAGAAAAACACTCCCGCCTGTACAATTCCATTATGTACACAGGCTTTAACCTGGGATACGCTCATTGGCGAAGATCACAATGACGTCATTTAAGATCGGAGGAAATTCTAACTCCGAACCTTTCTCGTGACGTACTAGCCGAAGAGCCGAACATAACCGATTTGGAGCCATGGCTGTTACGTTTGGCAACTTATCGCCAAACACCAGGATTCATTAAAGATCACGATATAATATTACAAAGATATAAAATTTTATAGCAACATAATATAATTATCATAATAATGAAATACAATATAATATCACAACTCAAAAAAACATGCTTCCGACTACTTTATTAATAACTGCCCCCTGTAACTGCCTCGGACGTTGCTTCGCTCCTCCGGCCGTTACAGGGGGCCCCTGCCCCCGGACTGAAAATATCAACTATGTTGTTACCACAACCGGAAATATGGCAAAACTTTTAAGTTGAAACAAGATATTCCAAAAACTGACCGCGGGTAACACTATTAAACAAAGAATTCGAGTGGGATTACATTGATATTCGAACCCACAACCTTCAACACACAAACCCCGTACTCTAACCATTACACCGAGTGGCACACGCCGATTGCAGCTAAAATTAGATATATGTATTATTAAACGTTGCCAGGCAGTATACTGGCGCCAACCAACAGTGCCGGAAAAACGCGCGCCAATAAATATGTCACGCATGCGCATTACATCGAGTTCCGAAGTCAAGATCGGGTGTGACTAGAACTCCTTAATATACCGTATATGAAGGCGTCTTAGGTGTGACGATTTAGTGACGTGATAACTAGCTCGTGCTAGTTAAATAGGAATAAAGAATAGAGGGAATATTTAAAATTATTATTTTCAGATATATTTAAATTGATAGTTTGGAGTATTTTAAATTTGATTTTTGGATTTAACTATTTAGAACTGTAGGTCAGGCGCCGATAGCAGGCGACAGTAACCGATCTACTATATGTACAGCAAACAAATAATTGAATAATAGGAACGTAAATAAGAATGGTTGCTTATGGATGGTAGACATGTTTCTTGAGGGTTTAAAGTAAGTGGCGTCATGTCGATGGAAGAAGCTTTGTCCAAGCGGTGGGAACATAGTCCCAATTAAAAGAAATACAATCACAGGCCGATGTAAGTAGATGGGGCAATCGCCATTCATTAGGGAATCTTTTAGTTACCGTCACAAAGCATCTGGTCGGTTGTACTTCAGGGGTGCCCTAGGCAAAAGGGATCGTCCGAGGAGTGTTTTCTTGGAGAAAAAGCGGGGAATCGAAGAAAATAAAGGGGACCAACGAATGAATAGACAAATCTCAAGATTGAGAATAGATGACGGCCATTTAAGTAGAAATAGAATCCCTTTATTTAGGGGGTGCAATTAAAGTATAACAGAGGATCTAAAATGCCGAGTGTTAGTCATAGGAAGCTTCAATGTAGGTTAGGCCATGGCCGTTGGGGTTCTCGGGGTCCTGAAGGGAGAGTCGCTTGGACAAAGAAATTAGGGATGGATCGGCAGTGGCCAATCTTATGAATAAACCTTCAAGAAACGAATAGAAACTTAGAGATGATGGGTAAAATATCAAATCAAATTAAATGGGTGGAGTTTTCCAAGGGACCGGGGACGTCCGAAATGAAATCTAAAAGGGAGGAGAAAATCTGGATACGGGGAATTGGAGTTTGGAGTTAGAGAGCAATGGAGTAACAAACTAGACTGAAAAGGAGATGATTTGTGAAGACGAGAGTTGTGATCAGAGGAATCGGTTTCTTGGCTGCGATGAGTGTCTAAGGGGCTAAAGACTGGAGAAGGGTCTCTCGCTGCAACTTGGTGAGTGATGCATGGATTATATTCTCTCTCCCATATGTGACATATAGTGTAGGTACTAGTAATTAATTGTTTTGGGGGCGAACTGAGATGTAATGGAAAATCACGGATCATATAATGTTCAGGGCCAAGAGCTTAGTTGTTTTGGGGGCCAACCGAAGATATTGTTAAGTATCTTTGAATGGAATATGTATTAATATTTTTAATAATGATGGTACTATGACAAATACCATTTGCATTAATTCAATTAACTACAGTGTAAATAAACTAATTAACTTCCAGCATCTCGTGTATGACTACTTTGTGTAAACTTTGCCTGGGTTATATACTTTATAAACAATACACAACGCAATTGAAATCAGGGAACGGTATTCGCTTACGTACTTACGAGAACGGCCTCAAACCCGAACGGGCTAACAAGTGATCTTAGCCAATGAGGCGCATCCCTTGTTAAAAATCCTATGTACGGTATGGAATTACGCCTCCCGCCTGGGGATTCTTCTCTTTTTTTATGATTATTATGAGTGTGGTGTTGTAAGGTGGGATGTGCTCGTTGTGTAGCACTTTTCTCTATCTTCCCTAATCAAAATAAATATGATTATTGTTTTGAAAGACGACTCATCAATGAGTACGTATTCAGTTACTCGACCACGAAGGGGAGGATCGTTACTGACATACAAACCGTGTCCACGTTAACCAATATATGGCGACTTCATGCGTGACTCAGGAGAAAAGCAAATCTAGATTTAAAGAAACGTAGAAATGATTATATTTTTTCCTTTTTTTAAGGGCGTTAGGTATTTCGACCCCCCCCCCCCCCCCGAACTTCAAGTTATCCATCTCTGCCGATTTCTGCTTCAAAAATTGCTCAATTAAAGCTGTGGAATTTTTCGATGTACTTTTTACGGGCCGATAATTAATTTTAAAACATCGTAAACTATGCAGTTGAATATTAAAAGACAATAAGGAGACATTAATTTTGATGCTTGAGAAGATGGTAATAAAAAGTTGACATCCATGTAAGTGGACCTACATCAAAAGTAGGTCTGGCTAATTACTTCATATTTAATTTTCTTTGCTTCGTATCTCTAAGCAAACTCAATATTTCAAAAATCGAGAATTCTATACAATTTTTAAAATTATTGATGTGGCAGGAAACCCGTCACTAAATTCCCGCATTTCTACAGTAAAGTCGGCAATTTTAACACTGATTTCTATGGGGATCATCCTTTGCCTGACCCTCAAAGTGATGCTGATGATTATTCTGACGACTATTGAAAAAGTGGCAAACCATTATAAAGGCATATACATGTCTGAAACGCATTGCTAGGTAATCACGGTAACCAAAGTAAACGTTCGGAAAGTGATTGTTGAGGCCCAAAAACCATTGCTGCCCGACAGTTTTTTTGCCCATTTGAGGCATTCGCCCTACTCTGACGAAATTTTAAAGTAGCCTATCGTTCAAGTCGGGTCCCATTTGGTATATACGCAAAATTTGGCGACGATCGATCTAAAACTGTAGATTTGTATAGAGAACATACACAGACAGAAAATCAATTTTATATATATAGATTCTTCCATGTGTTTCCAAGCTATAATTGATATTTTAAAAGAATATGAAACTAAATACGAAAATGAAGGATCTAGTACATAGTTTCCCAATCTTTTTGTCCCATCGCCCCCCCAACGCGATCTAGCCCTTAGCATCACAAGTTATACCCGCTTCTACCGCCCTCCCTGGAACATTCTATCGCTCCCTAGGGGGTGTTAGCGCCCACGTTGGGAATCGCTGATCTAGTATCAGACTTCTCGCGTTACATGACTATGTGCTTCAAATTATTAAAAACTCTTCTTGGTGACAACATTTTGCACTACTAATGCTGGGCGCATAAAGTGAATCTTGTGGGTGACGCGCATTCATTAAAGAATTCAAAGAATTTAACTCTGTTGTGCCCACAAGACGAAGGTAACTTTTTTTGCACTCAACAAAAATGAGCAGTGCGTATTTAACCTACCAGAAAGAAAAAAGTATCACGACATAAGTCGTGGTTCAAAGGTGTCATTCATCTGAGCGAATATCATATTGCTGCTTTTCTCCATAAATACGAAGACGATTTCTTTAAAATAAGTTTTGACAATGAAATTCTAGCTCCTAAAATACGGGGTTCAGTTGACTTTCGTTTCCGAGTTCTGTAGAAAAATTATGCTAATCTACAATTTGAAAGGATCAAACTTTCCATTCGCACATGTTTTGTGGAGTAAGTTAGAAGATTTGAAATCTTTTGGGCTCAAATTTAAGGGCATTTTTACGAAAAAATTGACAAATGCGTATAGTAGTCTCGCTTATCCGACATGAACGGGCCGGCAGAACGTCGGATGATACGGAGGTGTTAAGGAAAAGCCTATTAAACGTCAAACTATGTTATAATTTTGCACACGGCGGACCTAATAATCATGTTTACAGCTAAACATCAAAAAATTGAGAAAATGGACTTAGTTACAGAATATTTTGAAGTTAATTACAACACTTAAAAAAGTTCAATCCTGTGATGATTTAGAAAGATTTTTGATTGTAGTCTGTTTTCCTGACTAGTGCCGTTTCTTCGCTGTCAAATCTCGCCATTTATGCAGCATCATTACGCCGATTCCTGTAGCAGTTTCTTGTTGCTCAATGTATTTAACTACAGTTTCTAGAGCCTTAATACTCCGTCGTTATGTGAAATTCTGAAAGCTCAACAGTTGGTGTTTGATCATTTTTTTGTTGCGGTGGGACGTCGGATAATACGGAAGGTCGGATAAACGAGACTCTACTGTATATTGGAATGGATGAACAGCATGGTATTCTACTGAAGACACAGCAGCAGAATAGAGTTAAAATAAATTGACTTTACACGTGGCATCCAACCAGTGTCGTCTTAATGCATAGGTCCGACCGACCACGGCCAGTACCTTCTAAAGCTTACTCTAGAAGGTGTTGCCACGGCCCAGAAACCTCTAGTGCAGAGGGCTTCACATGAAAATGAGATCTGGTTCAAATTATCGAGAGTAAGCATTTCCAGCAAGGTAGGGGGGCCTCAGAAAAATCATTTTAGACGAGGGCCTGTGATATATGATATTTTTTTAAAATATATTTTATTTTTTTTAATTTTTATTTTTTGTGAGAAAATTTGACCTGAATTCTTTTTTTTTTTTTGCGAATAAATGCGAAATTTATGATTTTTAATTTTTTTTTTTTTGCGAAATATCGATAATCATGACATGAGCAATTGAAGGAAATAATTTTTACGCACACGTCTGTGCGAAAGATACCATTTATGTTTCATAATTTGATAGCCGACAAATATAGAGCAACTTTTGTGAAAATTGCAGATGAATATCATGAAGGTTGGGAAAGATATTGCGAGCATCGAGCTTACATTACTGGAGGGAGTATGACGTCAGTGGTCTCCTCCTTGGCAGTGCTGAGAACGATGTCTCCCCATTTCCATCGGAAGATCACGTGACTCGGTGCAAACAAACACGATCCCTTATATAGATCATTATATCCCTCATATAGATCTTATATAGATCCCTTATAGAGATCAATGTTAAAATGGCCGATTTTAGCATAGAAATGCGGAAATTTAGTGGGGTTTTCCGCCACATCAATAATTTTAAAAATTAAATTGAATTTTTGATTTTCGAAATATTGAGTTCGCTTAGAAATACGAAGCCCAGAAAATGAAATATAAAATAATGAGCCAGACCCCCACTTTTTTGAGTTGGATATCCATGCAATAACATTAATTTCAGCTTTTTATTTACATCTTCTCAAGCACGAAAATGAGAATGTCTCCGTATTGTCTTATATTATCCAATTGCATCAATCCATATAGTTTAGGATATTTTGATATGGGCGCATATATAAATTACATTGCAGAAATTCCGCAGCTTTAATCAAGCATTTTTTGAAGCAAAAACAGGCAGATCGATTCATTTCTATGTTTCTTTCATTTAGATTTTTTCCTCTCATGTGTCGCATTTCTTTCATGAGAGTAATTAAAGATAGCTCCAGAATTAATGAGAGATACTTTCAGCATCGACGAAATTTATAATTTCAAAATTAATGAAAGTGATAATTCCAGAATAAATGAAAGAAAAATTCTAGTTTTAATGAAACAGAATTTCAGTTCCAAAATAAATGAAAGCGGTAATTTTAGCATTAATGAAAGAAAAATTCTAGAATTAATGAGAGAATTCCAAATATATTATATCAATTCTTGGATTTTCCTTCATTAATTCTGGAATTATTTTTTATTATTATTTCTTTCATTACTTCTGAAGTAATTGCTTTCATCAATCATCTCTATCCTTAAAACGCAATATTTAGAGACCAAACTGTACATTTCTATGGCAAATGAACTTTGTTTTCATCGAGTCACGTAGTTTCCTCGCATTTGATGTGTACGGTCTACGCCGTCGCGGCGGTTGGATGCTCCCTCCAGTAATATAGCTCGATGATTGTGAGCTTTAATTCAGGTTACTTGCTGAAAGTAGCATATATATAAAGTCTGAAACTACGTAAGCCAAAGCCGCAATAGAGCCACTACAGAAAGCGAGGGCCATGCGTTAAAGACCCCAGTTCATCTTGTATTTAAGTACAGTGAAACTCGCTCTCTTTCTCTCTTCGGTTAACGAGCTTAATTCGTTCCGCCATCGTGCTCATTATTCGAATCAAACTTCCCTATAGCAAATAATGGAAACTCGAATGATTCGTTCCACATTCACATAATAATTATTAATAAAAACGACATTCAATCAATAATTAAACAAAATAATATACAATAAAATAACCATAATGTAAAAATTAATAAAAATAATAGCCATAAAATTAAATATACAAAAATACGATAATGTTTACAAATTAACTTACTCTAAACCAGTGGTTCTCAACATTTTTTAGCCCATGCCCCCCTTTTAACTATATTTTCTTCTCGTGGCCTCCTCGCCTAACCTAGGGTCCTTTTTGCCCTACCTTCATGAAGGAACGAAACCCTTTCCATTATTGAATTCAGTTTCGTCAAAACTGAACTTATAATAAACAAAAATTTTATAAATAATATCGATCTCTGTTACCCTGGCCAGGGCACTCATCAAAAATTGGGGGAAGGAAGGAAAGATTGCCATCCCTCTCAAGAGATGAATTGTATGAGAATAATATGTCTGTGAAACACTAGACGATTCAACGAACCTACATAGTAAATCGCCTCTCCTGACACATTACTATAAATCCGCACCTTAACTGGGCCAGAGTTCACTGTGCTTCCTCCTTCTGGGGTTCTTTGCATGGCCGTCTCACCATCATGGGCCTCTCTTATTTTGCTGGAAATAACCGCAACAGCTTACACTCAAAAATTATAATACCAAATGCGATTATGAATTGCTCTATGGACAAGAGGTGACCCAAAGCCATGCCTACAGGTTTAGATGCAGGGCCGCAACTGGGGGAAGCAGGCGGGTCTCCTGCCCTGGGCGCTAGAGCCGGGGGGCGCAAATTTCATTTTTAAACTTCCAACATTACGGGGGGGGGCGTCAAAATGTGCGCTTGTCCTGGGTGACCAAGCATCTAGTTGCGTCTCTGTTTAGATGGCTCCCTTCTCCATGAACAGCTGGATTCTGGAAGTATAATCACATTTTATTATTTCACTTAATACTTTATTTCTTTACATCTCTCTGTGGCCCCCTCCACCACTTGTCGTGGCTCTTCTATCTCAATTTTACCCGCGGCCTCTTAGAATATCTCAGGAATGCTAGGGGGGGGGGGCACACATAGCCCCAGGTTGAGAACCATTGCTCTAAACGACGAGAGAGGAGGACTGCTGCTTTACCGCACACCAACCCCGGTCATATATCGCCATACGGCAATTTCCAACCAGAGGAGTTGGGTGGGAAATGAAGGCTCCATCCATCGGTGGTCGCCCCAGGTTCGGTAGGTAAGGAACTTGCTTCTAACGTTCTATGCCTGGATTCAAACCCATGGACCTTAATGGTAACCTTCATAGTGGAAGACGAGCATCTTACCACGGCGCCACTCGGGCACAAGTGAGAGGAGAACTGTCGTTTAGGACGATTTATAGACTCGTTGTTTGCAAACTTATTCTTTTCGCGTGAATTTCAAAAAGAACTTTATCCAATGGCACTTGCTTTTGCCTCCTTTTTAGGATTTCTGGGAAATTGCAGTGTTCGTTGGACAGATTCATTGCTCGCACACTGCTACCGCTTTATTTGGGTGGTTCTTTTCTACATAGTTTTGTACAGATTCCTGCAGTCTACACATCTCTCTAATCTCATTTTATGTGAGAGGGACTTCTCTCACTTCTCTCTTCCTCAGATGAGATACCACCCATAAACTCTTGCTGGTGCGTACAAGAGATCCATAACTTCATCTACCGTCAATTTCCAGACATTTTTCATGACTTGTTCTTGAATATCATCCTCATGCACCTCAAGTCCATGGTCTTCCCCAATAGCGGATTAAAGTTGATCGAGGCCCCGGGCGCAGAAAATATTTGGCCCCTTAGATTAGAAAAAAGTGTGAAGTTTGGGTTTTTCGAGGCTCTTTAGAAGTCGGGTTTCTCGCCGTTAAATCCGCCTCTGGTCTTCCCCAAGCACGTAATCTCTTCTACTAGTAGTGGCTCCTGTTCGTAAGCTAGCCCCTCAAAGTCACGTTCAATAATGCAATCAATCCACAGTTTTCTCCAGACTTCAAAAAATAAATTAATGAAAACATCAAGCTCACATACGCATGACTGCAATGCTACACCTAGTTTTGCATTGTAAATATTCACATTCTTACGTGTGCTACTTTTCCGAGTGAAGCGCGCTTACCAGAGACTGCAGGAAAAATTTACCCACAATTCCACAACACGTGTGTGTGGGTAGAAAAACCACCACTTCAGTCAGTGATGGTCTTTCGTGGGAAATTTCCCATATTTGGGGGAAAAATTGGCCAAAATTTGTCTAAATGGGGAATTTTGAGAGTTCATCAAACAAAAGAATTTTTTGAAGAAAATAAAGAAATTAATGCAGTTGCAATACTTTTCTATTGTAAAATACTTTATTACGTATAAATGGCAGCACATTTTTCGGAATGCGTGGGAAAAATTTAGTCGAAGGGAAATTTTGCTGGAAGAGGTTTTTACCTTCTTTGACTTGAGCTGTGATAACGTCAAAATAAATAAACAAAGCGCAAATTTTTTACTCATAATGCGAATCATTGCTCGTTAACCGAGTCAAGATTTGTTTCAAATTTTTGTTCATTATGTGAATTGCTGCTCGTTAACCGAAGTTCCACTATATTTTATTTTTTAAATAGCAAAGAATTTTTTTTACTTTGTTCATGGTCATGTTTCATTAGTTTTTAATAACCGCAACAACTGGAATATTTTACTAGAAAAATTTTATCAAAATATTAGTTGTGTGTGTGTGTGTGAAAACAATGATGAAAAAAAAAATTGTATACTAACGTTTCCTTCACACAAGTCTCTAGGTTCTTCTTTTTGAGCAGCTTGGAGGTATAACGAATGGAACAGTTTACCATTGAAAAATCTCCACGGTAAACTGTTCTCCAATCGGATTGGATAGCCAGTTATTCCAAGTACCATTCCAAGCGTTATAATGCCCCTCATAAACAAGCTCGCTAGATGGATTGCACGAGTGTTGACTTCTGGTACCTTGGGGAAAAGGAAAGGAACCACATAAAGCATTCGTAAAGGGTAATTGAGAAATACACGATTCCAATTTTTGAACATTAAGGTGACTACGCACGTAACTGAAAGCGCGCTTGAGCGTCTGTATGAGAATTTAGCGCCAGCATCGCGATTGTATAGGCGGCTTGAATGAATTTTGGTAATCACGCTTGTTCTCAAGCATAAGCATGCGGATACCTGTATATCAGTCTTCATGCTTCACTGAACTCTGCTTGTGAATGAGCAAGTTAGTGAGCAAGTGAGAGTCAGTAAATGAGTGTTATTCATTCACTCGTTTACTCACTCGGTCACCGACGTGAGCGAATGAGTGCATCACTCACTCACTGACTTGTTCATTGACTCGGTCACTCGCTCACTCACTTATGCCTAATTGTTTGTCTCTGTGAATTTCCCATAATTATTACTTCAGTATACAAACTGGTGCTTGTGTAAGCATGCTTATAGAGTGTGGTGGCGAACGGGAAGTTGTGAATGCCTTGTGCAAAAAGATTGAGCATGCGTGCTTGACAAGCTTGCAGTTACATATATAGCCACCTTTTCGAATATTATGAATAAAACAGTCAACACCTTTTCAATATCTTCTGATAAAATTTAAAAGCAAATTAGATTCTCTCTCTCCTCTCTCAGACACTTCTGATTCCCTATTAACACTGGTTTTCCTGGTAAAATGATTTTATTTTCCCTCCCTGATGGTCCACCACTCTGATCTGTCGCCATTTAACTGCCACATATTTTCACACCTGAATATGGGAGCTGTGTCGGATTTGTGTTGGAGAAACTTAACAGTGTGCTTATGTGTGTGTGCCCAGCATTTGGCGTGTTTTGTGTTCAGTAGGTGGTGCCATCTATCTAGCGCCGTAACTAGATACTTCCTAGTAGTAATGTAGAAGCAGTTATAAAGGGTGAATTTTGTGCCACCCCCCTAGTCCAGAGCCCGGGACACTAGATCTGCCTGTCCCTCCCCTTTCTAATTGCAGTTCTGCATCTATCTTCCAAACTGATAATGCGTGCATTTGAAGCTTAATGTATGCATATTTGTGTTGTAGGTCTGTGTGATCGCCATGGGCAACCAGAAGTTTTTTTTTTCAAAGGAATAGCTAACTCAAAATTTGGACACCTTAGAAAATCACATTTTTAGCCGATTACCATTGCGCAATCATGCGATCCAAACCCGGATTTTCTTTTCACCAAAAGCAAAATTCAGGGGGTCATAAGGAGCCTATTCCCCCCCCCCCTAAAGATCGAAAATTGAAAATATTTTTGCAGAAAATTAAAATATTGGAATAAAATAAAATTTCTTTTATATATATACTATCTGTTAATTTAAAAATTTTTTCGAGTGTTAGTGACCCAAACTTTCTGTGAAGAATTAGATCCTTGTGCCCCTCCAAAAGCCGATACTGCGTACACACCCGTGATTTTCGCGATGCGAAACGGTGACTACTACCACATAGCAGCTAAATGGCAAACCTGTGGATATTCAAGGTAGAGTTTTTAAGAGATTCGGTTTTGTTTTCACGATATCGGGTAAGTTTTACAATTTGAACGGGCGTTCCGATCCTTAACGATTAAAAAAAAATGCGCATTCGCAATATTGTAGGAACAAGGCGAATTTACGCCGTATAGACGCTGTCGTTGAATGCCGGCAGATAGCCGCGAAACCTCCGGTATGTGACCAGAAGGGAGAAAATCCGCAGGGGGAATAAAAACTCCAAAATTTGACAATTAAACGGCCCCTCATTCAGGGAAGCAACTAGATATCCCTCATCTTATTCTTCAACAACCCGCGAGTATATTAATACAGTATCGTGTACAAAGTAGTAAAAACCACTTTTTCGAAGTCGCGCGATCATGAGAGACGATAAAAAGGAAAAAAACGTTGGAGAGGTTTCTCTCTCTATACTTTCTTTTTAGAACTAGGAAAGAACGCGTCCCGGAGGACGCATGAACAAAATTTTTATGCGTCCTTTTCCGAAATTCCGGGTATTTGACGCGTTATAGCGCGTCAATGGAATCTGGCGCATAGACACGTACAGGGCCCAATTTCCGCATGGGCAAGTGAGGCATGTGCCCCAAAATATAATCAGCAGATTTGCCCGGTTACCTAGAAGTAGAACACGCATTTATCAAGGCTTTGAAGATTGATTGCTAGAGTAAAAAATAGTTTAAAAATAAAATATTAATTATTTTAGTTGTGTTTACCTCCACCATATTTAGGCAATTAACGTTGTTGGCACTCGGATGAACCATCTGTATAATGAAAGCCTTAATTTCAAAGGGTTTCATCAGTTCTTTACCTTTGTGCTTGAAGTTCAGCAAATAGTGCAATACGCAGCAAGCGATCTGGTGTTGACTTGGGATTTCCTGCATTTGCGATGAAGAAAGTTTTCCTGATACACATGCAAGAAAACTCCGCATTTTGATGTCCTGTGCTTCGGGTGAATCGTGCCACAAAGTTTCCATCGTGGGAAAACCTTAAATCAAGGAGAAAGTGAAGTAGAGGAAAGTTTATTTGAGTTTCGATTTTCTCATGATGAAATATCGAAATCACTGTGCATATTTGTTACGATAAATGTGATTATTATTCATGATCGCCGAGCATTTTGATAAGTTTGATGAATTTCTCTAAAAAAAAAAATCAATCACTCATACCGGCGATTATGCATAGCACCCAAGCGTAGCGTCGTTGGTAAACATGATAAATCGTACTATATGATATACTGTACATAGGGATACGTACATTTCGCAAATGAAAAAATTGAATTTTTGCAAAAAAGTTTTGAAATCGGAAATTTTGCATTTTATTCCCACAAAAAAAATTCAAATAAAAAAAATCAAAACTTTTGCATTTGTTCGGAAAAAAAAAAGACTCAATTTTTTTTCCCCTCAAGTATAATTATGGCTTTTTTTAATTATGTCATGCTTTTAATCAAATTAGTAGCTGCTCTTGAAAAGTTGAAGTAGCCTATCAACATTTTTTCTTTTTGCATTTTTTTGTATTTGAAGTATAACTACTATTGCTTACCCACATATGTGCAACTTGCAAACATTCCTTTGGGAAATTTTTACGAATTGGCGCATGCAGGAACATATTTGTGTTGCCGAAGTTATTTATATTTTGGGTTATACTGGGAGGGGGGGGGGACATTTGAAGTCCGCATGACATAACCAAAAGTCTGTTGGTTTACCATTAGAAGTAGCTGTCTGTTAACATGATAGTTTCCTCCATTCCTTGTCATTTTTTAAAAATATATATTTTTCGGAAAAAGCTTCCAGTAATAAATACGAGATGACGTGGGTGTTATTGCGACTTCATATGTCCAGAATATCCATGTGCTGATAGGCTTCATTTGTAGCGTTAAATGTCATGTACGTAGAGTCAATTTAGTTATCTGCTGCTGTCTTCAGCATATTTTGTTCCCTCCTTCAATTCACTATTTTCATTTTCTAGAATTTTTCTGTCTTTTTTCAAAATGGCCATACTTTGGCGCTCAAAAGATTTCAAAACCATTAATTTACTTCCCAATACTTTAGCGAATGGGGTAGTTTAGTTGTTCCAAATTGTCGATTAGTTCCATAACTTTCTTAGGTTAGTTTGTACCTGACCTTACAGAACTCAGGAACAAAAGCCAGCCGAACACGTTATTATACGAGTTAGAAAATCATTTTCAAAACTGAAGGAAGATTAGATGAACCATTCATCACATATTTAGCGACACAATCATATGCAAAAAAGTGATGTAGTTTTTGCAAGAGAATAGTGGCTTTTAAGAACATGAGAACTCAAGGTCCAAGTATTGAGCAAAATTATAACCATCTTCGCTTTTGAAAGTGAAAGTTATCGATACTTCACGGAAAAGTACTGAAATTTTTTCACATTTGTTTGTCAAAATTCAAAAATTTTGCATCTATTTCGTAAATTATAAGTGATATTGAAGTGAAAGTAACCTGGTATGGTATGCATGTTATTGATATGTGGTAGAGTTCGTGATTAAAAGATTATAGAAGATGGGGTAAATATAGACTTGAACTTAACCCCTAGATGCCTAAATACAGTGCAGATAGAAAGCTGCTCTACTTCTAGATTTTGTGCATGGAAAAAATTGCAGAAAAATATACGGAGGTGAACTTAGCACTTAGCTAAACACTGCACCAAATATTTTCAGTGCATTGCAGTGTGGCACTAGAGTTCCCATGATTAAAAAACAGAGAAATTTTTTTTGCATTAAAGCCTTGAATTCTATGCCGTGATATGCCGATTCAAAATAATAATAGATGTTATACACCAACGTAAATATAGTTCGGCTTTCGACTTTACTTTTCGTATTAAAATTTCGAGTTTGCTCGTTTTTTTCTACCAAAACTCACCAGATCTGTGAATGAATAAAAATGCGCAAACATTTAAGCAACATAATGCAAGTCGGAAACATATCCACCAGTTGTGCAAGAAACAATCTTGTCAATAACAGTTTGTTTATTTAGTTGATGTTGAATGGACCTTTGATTGTATATCGGGTGAATTTAGATACCTGCACTATATGTGTGATACTTGAGTTGCCACGACGCATTCACTTTAATGGGAGGTGGGGAGCACTCGCGAATGTATAAAAAGCACTTTCCTTTACAAGAAAAATGTTAATCCATGAAGTTATATAATTTGGGCTCAACTACCTTTCATATTACATAAACACAGATTATTGGTGTTTGTATTTTCTGCTTGTAGTTCGTTTGTAGTTTATTCATTAGTGCTGAATTAAATTTGAGAGATTAGGAGAAAAAATCAGTTAGGCGATGTGAAAATATGCATTCTTAATGATTAACAAGATTTGTTTCAATAAGTTGTCAGTTAATTAAAATAAAATATCTGATTTTTAGATTTAAAAAAAAAAATCAAGATTTTTTTTCATACCGATTACATCTTATCTATATACTAGCTACAATACCCGGCGCTGCCCGGGTTTTCTTCAATGAGGCTTTTTGGATCATGCGATATCTCCCTCTTTCTTTGAGGGACATGCCAACCGTGTCTAAGTTAACCAATATGGCGACGTCCTGCGCGACTCATGAAATAAACAAATCTAAATTTAAAGAAACGTAGAAATTAATAGTTCCCCCCCCCTTTTTTTTATGGGTGTAAGGTATTTCGATTCCCTCCCCCTGAACTTCAAGTTAACCATCTCTGCCTGTTTCAGCTTCCAAAAATGCTTAATTAAAGCTGTGGAATTTTTTCGATGCACTTTACGAGGCCCATAACTAATTTTAAAAACATCCTAAACTATATGAATTTATGCAAATAAATATCAAAAGACAATACGGAGACATTAATTTTTATGTTTGAGAAGATATAAATAAAAAGTTGAAATCAATGTTATTGCATGAATATCCAACTCAAAGTAGGTCCGGCTAATTACTTCGTATTTAATCTCCTGGGCTTCGTATATCTATCTCTAAGCGACCTCAATATTTCAAAAATCGAGATTTCAATACAATTTTTAAAATTATTGATGTGACAGAAAACCCCACTAAATTTCCGCATTTATACAATAGAATTGGCAATTATAACACTGATTTCTAGGAGGATCACCCTTTTCCTTACCCTCAAAGCGATGCTGATGATGATTATGACGTCTATTCCAAAAGCCTCATTACTGAGAGTATTGAAAATGTGGCAAACCATTATAAAGGCATAAACTATTATACATGTACTGGCAGCATTAAAGAAGTGACAAACCATTGTAAAGGCATATGCATGTCTAGGGAACCAAAGTAAACGTTCAGAAAGTGATTGTTGAGGCCCAAAAACCATTGTTGCCGGACAGTTTTTTGCCCATTTGGGGCATTTGCCCTGGGCTGACGAAATTTTAAAGTAGCCTATCGTTCAAGTCGGGTCCCATTTGGTACATATGCAAAACTTGGCGACGATCGATCTAAAATTGTAGATTTGTATAGAGAACATACATACACACAGACAGACAGACAGAAAATCAATTTTATATATACGTATATATAGATATAGATAGATATAAAATTGATTTTCTGTCTGTCTGTGTGTATGTTCTCTATACAAATCTACAATTTTAGATCGATCGTCGCCAAATTTTGCATATATACCAAATGGGACTCGACTTAAACGATAGGCTACTTTAAAAGTTTGTCAGAGCAGGGCAAATGCCCCAAATGGGCAAAAAACTGTCGGGCAACAATGGTTTCTCGGCCTCAACAATCACTTTCCGAACGTTTACTTTGGTTACCATGGTTCCTTAGCAATGCGTTTCAGACATGTATATGCCTTTTCAATGGTTTGTCATTTCTTCAACGCTGTCAGTACATGTATAATATTTATGCCTTTATAATGGTTGGCCACATTTTCAATACTCCCAGTAATGAGGTTTTTTGAACGACGTCGTTATCATCATCAGCATCGCTTTGAGGGTCAGGGAAATTGTGATCCTCATAGAAATCAGTGTTGAAATTGCCGATTTTAATGTAGAAATACGAAAATTTGGTGGGGGCTTTTCTGTCACATCAATAATTTTAAAAATTGTATTAAATACTCGATTTTTGAAATATTGAGTTCGCTTAAAGATATACGAAGCCCAGGAGATTAAATACTATGAAGTAATCAGCCGGACCTACTTTCGAGTTGAATATCCATGCAATAACATTGATTTCAACTTTTTATTTATGTCTTCTCAAGCATGAAAATTAATGTCTCCGCGAATTGTCTTTTAATATTCAACTGCATAAATTCATGTGGGTTAGGGTATTTTAAAATTAATTATGGGCCCGTAGAGTACATTTTAAAAATTCCACAGCTTTAACTAAGCATTTTTGGAAGCTGAAACAGGCAGAAATAGATAACTTGAAGGTCAGGGGGAGGGGGAATCGAAATACCTAGCGCCCTTAAAACAGGAAAAAAAATATGTATTAATTTCTACGTTTCCTTTCATCTAGATTTGTTTATTTCATGAGTCGCGCAGGAAGTCGCCATATTGGTTAACTTAGACACGGTTTGCGTGTCCCTCAAAGAAATAGAGAGATAGCACGTGATTCAAAAAGCTTCATTGAAGAAAACCCCGGGCAACGCCGGGTATTATAGCTAGTCTTATATATAAATGTGAAAGTATGTATGTATGTATATATGTATGTTCTTTATACAAATTTACAGTTTTAGACCGATCGTCGCCAGATTTTGCATATATACCAGACAGGTCCGGGATTGAACCGTAGGCTACTTTAAAAGTTCGTCAGAGCTGGGCAAATGCCCGAAATGGGCGGAAAACTGTCGGGCAACAATAGTTTTGGGGCCTCAACAATTACTTTCGGAACGTTTACTTTGGTTACCGTGGTTTCCAACAATGCGTTTCAGACGTGAATATATGCCTTTACAATGGTTTGTCACACCTTTAATTCTGTTATTATAACAGTTTATTCCTTTATAACGGTTTGTCACTTTTCCAATCCTCCCAGTAATTGAAGAAAGCCCGGGAAGCGCCGGGTATTTCTGCTAGCCTATATACAGGGTCTCCTGTAAGTGATAATGCGGCCCTTATCTTATCAACCGGCCATTGTATAGGTATTCAATTTAAAAAATGCTTAAAAGGCGTTTGAATAATATTCGTTGCACAAGCTGGACGTATGACGTCGCTAACAACAGAGAACAACAACTACGACGACAAAACGGGGAATAAAAATGTTCAACGTCAACTGATGAACTCAATGCTTGCCTCAAATTATCAACACCCTGGCACGAAGCTAAAAAATTATCATTATCCACCAACATGCGAGTTCAACTGCAAAATGACTCAGCACTGCTATCATTTTCACATCAGTTGATCAAACTTGGTAGTGGAAGAATTTCCGTAGACCCAAGCACTGGACTTATAACGTTCCCAAATGGATTTTGCCAGTTCTGATATATATAAACTCAGTTCAAGAACTTGCAGACAAAGTCTTCCCAAACATTCAACAAAATCACTGAAACCATGAGTGGCTTTGTGAGAAAGCGATTCTGGCATCGAAAAATGACAGTGTGAACAGGATCAACGGAAAAATCCTAAAAATTATTCCGGGAGACTCCACATTTTACAAACCGGTTGACACTGTCACAGACACAGCGCAGACAGTTCTGTATCCTGCAGAATTTCTGAACTCTTTGGATATTCCGGGTGTGCCACCACACAATTTGATTCTCAAAGTTGGAGCACCTATAATGCTTTTAAGAAATTTGTCAACACCGATACTCTGCAATGACAACGGACTCTGCGTGAAGAAATTGCATAATTGCATCATCGAAGCAACGATTCTAACTGGATGTGACAAAGAAAAAGAAGTGTTCATTCCACGTATCCCAATTATCACCGAAGAAATGCCATTCACTTTCAAGCGATTACAGTTAGCTCTTGCCATGACAATCAACAAAGCGCAAGTCCAGTCGTTAGCAGTGGCAGGTATCAACTTACTTGAGCCCTGTTTTGCACCTTTTTGTCGCCTGTTCGCGTGTTGGTAATCTCAAAAATTTGTACATCTTCACACCAGATGGACAAACAAAAACATTGTGTATCAACAAGCAATTGCCTGAAGTTTTAATTAAAATATTTAAAAATTAAAGTAGTTTTTTTCTTACTTCATGCAGAAATTTTTTTGATTAAGAAATAATTAATCAGGTATATATATGTAAACTTTTTACAGGGCGGGCAACGTCGCCGGGTATCAGCTAGTCTATATATATGACATGAATGTCGCTCTCCACTTGTTAATACAAGATATATAGAAGACTGGATGTTGTGAAGATATTTATTATTTATAATTAATAAAATAATTATATATATATTATAATTTATTAAATAATAAATATCTTCACAACATCCAGTCTTCTATATATCTTGTATTAACAAGTGGAGAGCGACATTCATGTCATATATATAGCCCTCTGGTGGCTCATCGTCCATGAGCTATTAGCTGATTGGTTTCACCGTCCATTGCACGGTTCCGTTCGGCATATATACGCTCTAGCGAAGGAAAATCTCTATCTCCTCTGTAGCTTAGTGGTCAGAGCACTCGTCCGGCAATCGAGGGACCCGGGTTCGACTCCCGGTAGAGGCAGAGATGAGTTTTTTCCTTCCTTAAAAAAGTAACATCTCAAATAATAAATATCTTCACAACATCCAGTCTTCTATATATCTTGTATTAACAAGTGGAGAGCGACATTCATGTCATATATATAGCCCTCTGGTGGCTCGTCGTCCATGAGCTATTAGCTAATTGGTTTCACCGTCCATTGCACGGTTCCGTTCGGCATATATACGCTCTAGCGAAGGAAAATCTCTATCTCCTCTGTAGCTTAGTGGTCAGAGCACTCGTCCGGCAATCGAGGGACCCGGGTTCGACTCCCGGTAGAGGCAGAGATGAGTTTTTTCCTTCCTTAAAAAAGTAACATCTCAAATAATAAATATCTTCACAACATCCAGTCTTCTATATATCTTGTAGTCTATATATATAAAATTGATTTTCTGTCTGTGTGTGTGTGTTCTCTATACAAACCTACAATTTTAGATCGATCGTCGCCAAATTTTGCATATATACCAAATGGAACCCGGCTTGAACGATAGGCTACTATAAATTTCGTCAGACCAGGGCAAATGCCCCAAATGGGCAAAAAACTGTCTGGCAACAATGGTTTTTGGGCCTCAACAATCACTTTCCGAACGTTTACTTTGGTTACCGTGGTTCCCTAGCAATGCGTTTCAGTCGTGTATATGCCTTTACAACGGTTTGTCACTTCTTTAATCCGGTTAGTATATGTATAATGGTTTATGCCTTTATAATGGTTTGCCAATACTTTCAATACTACACAATACTACTATTCAATACAATTACATTTCAATACTCTCAGTAATGAGGCTTTTTGAATAGACGTCATAATCATCATCAGCATCGCTTTGAGGGTCAGGAATAGGATGATCCCCATAGAAATTGCTGTTAAAATTGCCGATTTTACTGTAGAAATGCTGAAATTTGGTGGGGTTTTCCGCCACATCAATAATTTTAAAAATTGTGAAGAATTCCTGATTTCTGAAATATTGTGTTTGCTAAGAGATATACGAAGCCCAGGAGATTGAATATGAAGTAATTAGCCGGACCTACTTTTGAGTTGAAAATTCATGTAATAACATTGATTTCAACTTTTTATTTATATCTTCTCAAGCATGAAAAATTAATGTCTCCGTATTATCTTTTGATATTCAACTGCATTAATTCATACAGTTTAGGTTGTTTTAAAATTAATTATGGGCCCATAAAAAGTACATCAAAAAAATTCCACAGCTTTAATTAAGCATTTTTAAAGCTGAAATAGGCAGATAATTAACTTGAAGTTTGGGGGGGTGGGGAATAGAAATACATAGTGCCCCTTAAAAATGTAAAGAAAAGTATATATTCATTTCTATGTTTCTTTAAATCTAGATTTGTTTATTTCATGAAGTCGCACAGGAAGTCGCCATATTGGTTAACTTAGACACGGTTTGCATGTCCCTCAAAGAAAGAGGGAGATATCACGTGTGCCTCATTGAAGAAAACCCGGGCAGCGCCGGGTATTATAGCTAGTACTACGTATATATAAAATTCATTTTCTGTCTGTCTGTCTGTGTGTGTGTATGTTCTCTATACAAATCTACAATTTTAGATCGATCGTCGCCAAATTTTACATATATACTAAATGGCACCGGATTTGAACGATAGGCTACTTTAAAATTTCGTCAGAGCAGAGCAAATGCCACAAATGGGCAAAAAAACTGTCGGGCAACAATGGTTTTTGGGCCTCAACAATCACTTTCCGAACGTTTACTTTGGTTACCGTGGTTCCCTAGCAATGCGTTTCAGACGTGTGTATGCCTTTACAACGGTTTGTCACTTCTTTAATTCTGTTAGTATATGCATATGTATAATAGTTTATGCCTTTATAATGGTTTGATACATTTTCAATCCTGCCAGTAACGAGGCTTTTTGAATAGACGTCATAATCATCATCAGCATCGCTTTGAGGGTCAGGAAAAGGGTGATCCTCATAGAAATCAGTGTTAAAATTGCCAATTCTACTGTAGACATGCGGAAATTTGGTGGGGTTTTCTGTCTCATCAATAATTTTAAAAATTGTATAGAATTCTCGATTTTGGAAATATTGAGTTCGCTTAGAGATATACGAAGCCCAGAAGATTAAATATGAAGTAATTAGCCGGACCTACTTTTGAGTTGGACATTCATGCAATAACATTGATTTTAACTTTTTATTTACATCTTCTCAAGCATGAAAATTAATGTCTCCGTAACGTCTTTTAATATTCAACTGCATAAATTCATGTGGGTTAGGATGTTTTCAAAATTAATTATGGGCCCGTAAAAAGTACATCGAAGAAATTTCACTGCTTTATAATTAAGCATTTTTGGAAGCTGGAACAGGCAGATGGATAACTTGAAGTTCAGGGGGAGGGAATCGAAATACCTAGCGCCCATCAAAAAAGTTTCGCGGTTTTTTTTTCGACTTCCTTATACACGGGTCCGACTGTATGAACGGCATGCACACACACACACACACACACACACACAGTATTTGTTTGCATCTGATTATATTTTGTCAAATACAGAGCTTGAAACGTCAACCTCGGCTGTAACAACACTTCGGTTTTAACGAAAAAATTTTGGGGAATCGTTATAATCGAATTTGACTAGTCATATATATTTGACTTACCTTCAATGATCGCCGCGGTTTGCCCTACTTCAACGACTTGAAGCTTCTTATCCAGCGAAGCGCACCATTCTTTGACTAGCACATTCCGATTTCTCTCATAAAGAATGTTGTATGCCCTTTGCCTGATTGGACGGAAAGCAAGATTTACCTCAGGTAAACTCTCATCCCTCCAATCTTCTAGCACCTATATATATATTTGAAGGGGAAAATGAGATCGAAATCATTTTAAAGTAAAATTTCATCATTCAAGTCAGGGGTCTTCAATGCTGAGCTCTTTGACAGCATGGGTGTGGTATAGTGGGGCATGGGCTTCACCCAAACTTCAAATGTGATTCGCGGATTGTCAACGTTGAAGACCCCTGGTGTAAGTTTTGGGTGAATCATTGTTTTCAAATTTTATGTATGGTTACGGTCGAAGTCTAAAATCGGCCAGTTCGTGAACTGTCCGGCCAGATGACCCGGACAATATCCGGAATGCTATGGAATTTCCATTGTTCATGTATGACGCCCTTTTCATTGTCACACTCAATGTTTGCATAATTTTCCTCCTTAATAGGAATCCTGAAGCTCCACAGTTTCACGCCGAGGATTTTTTCTTGTGCTGGTGCTTTGCCCAACAAATGCTCTCCAATGAATGAATTCATAAGCGGGGTGATTTAGTAAAGATTAAATCTTTTTGCCATTTATGCTAGCGGAACTGTCGAAAAACTGGCGTTATAGGCGGGTGACATTAAAAGAGGTCAACGTTATAATGAGGTCATACTGTATATGGTCATTTCAACATCACTCAAACAACAGTTACTTTTAATAGGACTTGAATTTCTTATGGGGGGGGGGGTCAAATTTACCCCTAACGACGGTTTTAGGTTAGTCCAAAATCCGGCTGTTCTAGTGTTAAAGAAGCATCGGGAAGACAGCGATTCGACAATGGTTGCAGGATGGATTCACCTCTTGTGCAACTGCCTGAACATACACACAACATCCCCTTCTTCTCCCTTGGAAAAGAAGGGATTAGAAATCTATCAATTCTCTTTAGTGGGCAAATTGTTTCAAAATCTATAGATTACGTAGGGAAGTAATGTGTTATTTTTGTATCTTTTTAGTCCTTTTAAAAAATCGTAATAAAATAATTCTGGTTTAAAGTTTTCTTCCTGGGAAATTGATCCGATATCCATCTGAAAAAGGAAAACATTTTCCAACAAAAAATAAACATACACAGAGTTTAGCAGATTATGGAAAGATCATGTTACCTCAGACAGGTCGTATTCAAAATTATGAAGAAGACCATAGATCGCTGGAAAATTTTCACACTCGATATGTCTTCTACGTGCTTCCGCATGCACAAAATTTTCTGCAGATTGGGCAGAAGTGGATGAATGCTGGGAATAGAAGCCAATTCCCCTTTTCAGGAGAGTGATGCTGTCGACGTTTCCAAATACCTGCTCACTAATTTGACGAAGTTCTTGTTCGTTTTCACAATTTCCTTCCCAGTTCTTCTCCCGTATCAGTTTGCTCAGTGCATAAGGGAGCTCTTCTTCCTTGCAAAGATTGGAATCGGGATAATCTTTGCGCAACTTCTCGTGGAAAGGCCGGACCAACTTCCATGGGACAAAGTCGTTGCTCGAGAGGCATGAAAAAAGAGGTAGCTGGGATGAAGATATATTAAGCTGATTTAGAAGCATCTGCCTGTCGTATAATCTAGTTGTCAAATTCATCTTTTTCAAGTGCTTCAAAGATAAGACGGGTTTTGAGTCGAATATGAGAAAGTCGGTGTCGTCAGAAATGATGGCGAACACTCGGTCGTTTTTTCTAGCATATTCCGCTATTTGGTTCTGCTTCTTCTGCGCTCTTGAATCTGCTTCTTCAAGAGCGGTGTGCACCTCTACGTTACAATAGAATTTCAACGCGAATCTTGCCAGCAAACCAGTATTTGTCAATGGCGGGGAATATTTTGGATCCCTGTAGCTTGGTAACTGTCGTTTGCGTTTGATATAACGAAATAGTTCTTTCAATTTTTCGGAATTTTCTTTTCCCCTTTCCAAGCGTTTTTCTCGCTTTCTGGAGAGACAGGGCCATCGAAGAAGAGAACTAACTCAATGCCGGCACTTCGGAACCACTCAACGGACCTTTTCAGGGCGGAAATAAATTGTAACCATTGACCTCCATATACCCAGTCGAAACTTCCTGGGCACAACGCACTCACAAAACTTATCCCATCTGCAACTAAAATTGGTTTGTTTTGATCCGTTGCGGCAGAGCAGTTATGGTCTCTAGCCATATCTTCGATGTTTATTTTGCGATAAAATTTCTTGCGGTTCATGTATGTGGAAAGACCTTTTACACCCATGATGATGAGAATCGGGCTGCGATCTGTGTGTGTGAGAGAAAAAAGAAAAAAAAATGTTTCAATTTCCTTTTTTGCAAACTTTTCATTCACGAGAGAGAAAAGTATCAATAATAAATTCCGCAAGATACAAATCTCACAAAACTTGAAAGTTGCGTCCGCATCAATCGTGCTCGGGATCCCACTTGCGTGACTTGTTGAGTTCGTGAGTAGAATGGACGAGATGACGAGTCGCGATGCCAGCAACGCAATATATATAGCACAATATATATAGATTAAATGCTTATATATATATATATATATATATATATATATATATATATATATATATATATATATATATATATATATATATATATATATATATATAGAATTTGCCATCGAGAGGGAAGCAAATTTGACAAGGGTCGAGACAGCGCTGCATCGGCCAATTCCTAAATTGAAGCATCATTCACTCAAGAGCTCCCCGTCCTCAGACACCTCAGCATATGAAAGAAACGGTGGTCTGATTCTTGAGGATCTTCGGAGACATATCGTGATAGTGATTGGTTTGACTGTTATGGTCGATGGGTCTCTTCGTACCAGATTCGGATTTGCTTCCATAAATGTTACCAAGTTTGTGATTTTCATTATTAGAGTTTGCCTTTCTGGTATCTGTCTCCCAGGATCGTTTTAAGAGCATCATGGAAACACGGGCCGTGATTTTTCTGAGGCCCTACCATAGTTAAAACGGTGAAGGCAAAAAGCCAGAACTGGAAAAGATATGTCATACTGTGTTCCTAACAGGACATGGTTTTTTTCCAGAGCATCTCCACCGCTTCGAAATCCTCAAAAGCCCCGACCGTAGATGCAGAGAAATCAGAAACGAGTTGCATTACGCCACCATATGTCCAGTAACTGCACCAAACCACCACCATGCTCCAGCAATTAGATATACTGACAATTGGAGGTGACAGCAGTGCCGTCTTAAGGCATGGGCCCACCCGGGCGCCTCGAGAGAAAAGGGGTCCTCACAAAAATGAGATTTGGTTGAAATTCTCAAGAATTTGACTGGTAGGGCCTCAGAAAAATCACGGCCCGGGGGCCCATGCTGCCCTTAAGACGACCCTGAGAGACAGATACCACAGAAAGGCAAACTCTAATAATGAAAATCACAAACTTGGTTAAATTTATGGAAGCAAATCCGAATCTGGTACGAAGAGACCCATCGACCATAACAGTCAAACCAATCACTATCACGATATGTCCCCGAAGATCCTCAAGAATCAGACCACCGTTTCTTTCATATGCTGAGGTGTCTGAGGACGAAGAGCTCTTGAGTGAATGATGCTTCAATTTAGGAATTGGTCGAATGCAGCGCTGTCTCAACCCTTGTCAAATTTGCTTCCCTCTCGATGGCAAATTCTATTTCTATGTATGTATATATATATATATATATTACTTTTTTGTACGTTTCCATCTTTTGTGTTTCCTCAATTTATGCTAGATGTTTTGAGCATTTAATCTATATCTATATATATATTGTACCTTTGCATTGCTTTTATATTTTTTGCACTGTTTTGTCTTTTTGTTTTTATTCATTGAGTGGTTTTTTTTTTAATTTTCTCATTTTTGTGCTGTAATATGTTGTGTGTATGAGATTCTGTATATGTACGTTTGATAATGTATAATAATGTTTTCTCTGACACAGTCCCGCCCCTTTGCAGGGGCAATGTCTAAAATTGGCTAAAACCGATAGAGCCTGGGCCGTGTTCAGTTTGAAAGAAAGTGTGTCACAAAATAAAATAAAAAATCTGAATTTTTATACGGTTCCCCCTCCTGTCCTATAACTTCAATTAGAGAGTTGTAGCCCAGTCCCGCCTGAGCCCGACAAAATAAATCCTATGTTTTTAAGCGCAAAATTCGTTGAGATATGCGAATTCAAATACAGAGAAAAGGACGACGCTCCTTTCTCCTCATTTATGCTGTTCTTTGAAACCCGTGTTTTGCAACTGTGTCGCTGGTCGCTTAAGTGTTTTGCAACTGTGCCGCTGGTCGCTTAAGTGCTTTGCAACTGTGTCGCTGGTCGCTTAAGTGATCCGTGAATGTGCCACGGGCTGCTTCAATGCTCTGAAATTGTGCCACGGTTCATTTAAACGACAGGAAATGTCCCGCTTAGTTCATTTTTGCTTAGTTCAATTTAGTGAAGGTCAAGGTACCAAGCGAAGGTCGAGTTTGCCTTCCCCCATGAAATCCAAAATGTGTTGTTTTTTATAAGTTGCATATCTTAAAAAATTGAAGTAGTAAATTACAGTTTTTCACAACACTAAATGTGACCTTCATGCAATAATAGCGAAAATAAAAATTATCCCACGGACCCACGGGGGTGGTTAAAAACACTGTTGCACAGTGTATATGATTTTATGTTTCTACAAGTAAGTTAGACATTATAGAGTTTATCTTGAAATGAGTGCAATATTTTTGTTCTAGCTCTTCGTTTTTCTGTAGTAAATATTTGTTCTAAAACAGAACAGTTCACACAGAAAAATATAACGGACATTTATTAAGTACTCGCCTGTACTTCGAGGCCAGAAAATTTGAATAACAGTGGGTTTTGATAAAGAAGAAGATGTTTTTGCTGGGGGTGGTAAGATGTGAGTACTGTATTTTTCGGGACTCTCTTTTCGGGAATCCGGGTTCTTATAAATAGACAACGGTCCTGTATGTTGTATAAATAAATATATTCTATGTATTATAAATTGAAACCCGGACTCTCTTTTCGGGAATCCGGGTTCTTATAAATAAACAACGGTCCTGCATGTTGTATAAATAAATATATTCTATATATTATAAATTGAAACCCGGGCTTTCTTTTCGGGAATCCGGGTTCTTATAAATAAACAACGGTCCTGCATGTTGTATAAATAAATATATTCTATATATTATAAATTGAAACCCGGGCTTTCTTTTCGGGAATCCGGGTTCTTATAAATAAACAACGGTCCTGCATGTTGTATAAATAAATATATTCTATATATTATAAATTGAAACCCGGGCTTTCTTTTCGGGAATCCGGGTTCTTATAAATAAACAACGGTCCTGCATGTTGTATAAATAAATATATTCTATGTATTATAAATTGAAACCCGGGCTTTCTTTTAGGGAATCCGGGTTCTTATAAATAAACAACGGTCCTGCATGTTGTATAAATAAATATATTCTATGTATTATAAATTGAAACCCGGACTCTCTTTTCGGGAATCCGGGTTCTTATAAATAAACAACGGTCCTGCATGTTGTATAAATAAATATATTCTATGTATTATAAATTGAAACCCGGACTCTCTTTTCGGGAATCCGGGTTCTTATAAATAAACAACGGTCCTGCATGTTGTATAAATAAATATATTCTATGTATTATAAATTGAAACCCGGACTCTCTTTTCGGGAATCCGGGTTCTTATAAATAAATAACGGTCCTGTATGTTGTATAAATAAATGTATTCTATGTATTATAAATTAAAACCCGGACTCTCTTTTCGGGAATCCGGGTTCTTATAAATAAACAACGGTAGAATAAATAAATAAAATAATAACGATGCAGGGGCATCCTGCATGTAGAAAAGAATAAATATTGGAAAATATTAAAGGTGCAACCTGAGGGAAAAGATATCCAAAATAATTCCAATTAATCCGACACACGCACTACATCATATATACGGAATGAAGAGAAAATATGAAGAACTATCCCAACCAAAGCTGCTTGAAAGATTCTTAATGCAGTCTTAATGCAGCTTTGATCCCAACGGTTTTTCAAAACCATTATAAAGGTATAAACTATTATACATATACTGACAGCGTTGAAGAAGTGACAAACCATTGTAAAGGCATATACACGTCTTAAACGCATTGCTAGGGAACCACGGTAACCAAAGTAAACGTTCCGAAAGTGATTATTGAGGCCTAAAAACCATTGTTGCCCTACGGTTTTTTGCCCATTTGCTCTGCTCTGACGAAATTTTAAAGTAGCCTATCGTGTAAGTCGGGTCCCATTTGGTATATATGCAAAATTTGGCGAAGATCGATCTAAAATTGTAGATTTGTATAGAAAACACACACACACACACACACACACACACACACACACACACACACACACACACACACACACACACACAATTTTATAAATAGATATATAGATCTTATTCATAGCGGGTGTTTGGCAAACTCGAGAAAAAATTCGAAACATTCTTTCGCAGTTGCAGTTTTACTTGAAAATTTTCTAAATTCTGAGAGATGTCTTATCAACTTTCAATCAGTACTCTCTCTCCTTTTTTTAGGAAAGCATGGGAAGATCTTGAACCAACTCTCTTAAAAAAAGGCTTCTGGGGTCTGAAAGAGTGAAATAAATATGGACGCATATAAAAAGTATTTGCTTACGATAATCTTTATTTCATCCATGAGCGATCCAACGGCACGAGTTTCTGCGAGTCCTGACGGATATTGTTTGCCTGCCGTTTTGTTTTATTTTACACCAGTGTTTTACGTTATCCGTAGTGGCTACTTATAAGCGTACGGAAGCAATCACGTACAAGAAGTAGTTCTGCTTTCGGTTTCAACTCGTTATGGCCGGCAGTAGCGTAGTGGGGTGGGGAGGCAGTAGAGCATGATAGGCGGAGAGGGATTCCCCTTTTTCTTTCTGAAATCACGGTCAAGGCCATTTCGAGACGCCATTAAAAAGAGTTAAACATCTAGCGTATTTTAGCGCCAAAACTCGGAAGAGGGAAACGCTATCGTGCGCCCATAATGAACCGCTTCTGGCTTTATCGCGGCACCATGCGAAGCTTTTGACGTCACTGAAGAAGTCCATTTCACCTGTAGCCATTGGATATAGCCAGGCTATCGCGATGCGTGCGATATCTTTACTTTTTTTTGCAGTAAAGTCGAATCCCGTTTTAACGAATACCGTTATAGCGAAAAATAAGTCTCGTTTTAAAGAACACTTTTCTAATCCGTAGATATGTTTCCATAGGAACAATGCAAAAACCTGGAATTCTCCATTATGACGAAATTTTGTTATAACGAAATGATTTCTCCGGTCTCTTGGAGTCCGTTGGAACGGGATTCGACTGTATATTCAATGACTGCAGGTGAAATGGACTTCTTCAGTGACGTCACAAGCTCCGCGCTGAGGCTTTCTGCTATAGATAGTGTAGCATCTCCATGCTTTTATCCGCTTTAACCGGAATGAATTATTTCTTTTTCTCGCTTGTGAACTGCTCACCGTTTAGCAAGCTCGGTGAGTTTGCATGGAGGAAAGAATGCATTTAACAATTAGTACATCACAAATTATCTGCCCTGGTACGTTGAAGTACCGTCGATTGATAAAGGGTTAGGGGACCATTCAAGTATTACGTAAGCAGATTTTTAGCCATTTTTGACCCCCCCCCCCTCCCCCTTTCCTTGTCAGCAAAATTTCGTCAGCAGCTTAGAATATTTCATATCTTCAAAAAGGGTGGTTGATGACGTAAGAAACCTTCAACCCCCCCCCCTTGTCATCAAAAGTCAGCAAATCCGAACCCCCCCCCCCCCCCCCGGGGATTAGAAAAGTGTTCTTTAAAACGAGACTTATTTTTCGCTATAACGGTATTCGTTAAAACGGGATTCGACTTTACTGCAAAAAAGAGTAAAGAATGAATGACCCCTAAGGACCAAACTCGGCAAAAGAAATTCTAAATATTCTTTTGCAGTTTATTGAAACTTTTCTAAATTCATGCAATAATACGGGAAACGAGAGACGGGGGCTCGAAGGAGGCAGAAATGAAAAAAAAGCAAAAAAAAAAGCAGCATCTCTACACATATAACCCGTTTTCCGTATATCTTGTGTTAAGAAGGGAGAGGACATCTCCACATATATTTTATCATCAAAGATTCATAAGATAACGGGTCTATGTAAGGATAAGACTTTACAGCCGCATATTAATTACTTAACTTACAAGTCTTCGTGAATGATGCAATGTTATTGACAGCAGCGGCCGTGAATAACGAATAACAGCCACAGCTTTTTTGGAACGAAAAAATAATTTCTTAATCGGAAAGGGGTCATTCAAGTATTACGTCACCATCGAGGGGAGAGGGTTTCGGATGTGCTGACTTTTGATGACGGGGGAGGGGGGTTTGAAGGTTGCTTACGTCATCAACCACCCTTTTTGAAGATATGAAATATTCTAAGCTACTGACGAAATTTTTTGCTGACAAGGGGGGGGGGGAATGGCTTAAGAACGTATAAAAATTAAATTGAATACTCGATAAAAATTCAAAATAAAAAGTATTATCTACTTACGGTCAATTTCTTCGTCTACGGTCGATCTGTCGGAACGTGTTTCCGCACGCGAGTTGACCTTGTTTGCGCTGTTGACTCACGTCATCCCCATCGCCTTTGACAAGCGTACTAATTTTAATTGATTTTCGTTTTCACCCGTTAGGCCGACAGCGGCGTAGTGGGTGGGAAGGTGATAAAATGGTTGGCGGATTTTTTTTTCCCTTCTTTTAGACTACAATACAAGATCAGGTCGTGGGATTTTGTGGGGAGCCAAGAAAACGAACATCCAGCGCATTTAGGCGCCAAAAATTGGAAAAAACGCTATCGTTCGGCATATAAACAGATGTTCAGTCCGGTCGATTCAGAGTGGCGGCTGGACGCCCTATGGTAGTGGCGGCCTCGTGAGTCGGAGAACGACCTTCCCCAAATTGCGTATGTTTAGCTTGATAATCTATTTTGTCGCTTCATCGTTACGTACACCTATATTTCCAAGGGGTCAACAATAAGTCATGAGGCTTAGACTAAGATAATGAATTACGATCAAATAAATTTTTATTTTCAATGTACAGGATGTTTCAAAACTCACGCACGTCATAGTTTACGATTTTTTTTTTTTTGAGTATGAAATATTTAACAGAAAATTAACAGATTAAACTTATGAATTGAAACATTACCTTTAAAAAACAACTTACTACAAAGTTTAAAACAATTTACTATAAATGTTGAAAATGCTGGCTTTTTTCACGGATACACAGACACCAGTATTCGTCAATACGCATCCAGATGCGTGATTCCGCGCATCAAAATTCAATTTTACTCCTCCGAATTTCGTTGAGGAGTGAAAGTACTCTTTCAAATTAAAGGTCAATTTTTTTCAGAAGGTTGCGTGTTCATATCATGTCCGGGTCACCATTATAGAGTATCCAATGTGGATGTATCACTGGCGTAGAAAGTGATGTGCTGACACTTGAATTGAAGTGGTGATTTATCCATAGATAGATCAAACTTGACTCCACAAAATTGTTTGATTCCAGATAACGGCTAAATATAAAGTTTATTAATTTGAAGAAACACACGGAACGAACATATGAAAAGAAACGAGAATACAGTCGAATCCCGTTTTAACGAATATAGTTACAGCGAAAATCTCGTTTTAACGAACATTTTTCTAATCCCTCAAATAAGTTTACATAGGAACAATGCAAACAACCTGAAATTCCTTTATAACGAAATTTTGTTATAACGAAGTGATTTCTCCGGTCTCTTGGAATTCGTTATAACGGGATTCGGCTGTATATACATGGACACAGAAAAATGACATCTTGACTCTGCAAGAAACAAAAGCCTTCTCTCTCGAACAGCGTAAGAGAGGTAAAGAAAAGGCGCGCTCACGAAAACGATGTGTTGGCAGATTTATAAAATTGGAATGCCAACACCTACGCACACTCTTGCCGACAGCACCGCCACAATTTCTCACTGAGTGAAAAGAAATGCCCTTTAAAACTTTGGAGAGGAGTGAAATTACTATTCAAAATTATATTTTCGGATAACACTGATAGGCACATTTGTTTTACCAGATTGATCGAGACCCAAAATCCGCGAGAATCCACATGTCTGATACTGCATTAACTACTTGACGATCGAGGTCGTAGTATTGCGTCCAAACGCCAGTGGAATAAATTTAAACAAGTTCTCTTAGTCTTCTTTCCTCTCTTCTCATCATCGCGAAGCTTTGTTGCAACCCTATAATTTTTTTTCCTCTTGGTTTTTTGTACACCCTGATAGTGATTTTTCCCCCACATATAATATTTTAAGCAAAATTAAAGTGATATTCCAAAGACGATTGCAAAATATTCTATGAATGGAATATTTTGTTATTTTCACAGTACATTTAGCTAGAGTAATGACGCAGGTTATGAAGTAATGGATTGTATGATATGCACTCAAATCTGTGATTTTTTTTGAAATTTCATTCGACATTTCGTCTGCGGTGGCCCACTGATTGATGACTGAAGACGTGCCGTGTGCAAAAATGCATGGGCGCAGAGAAAAAAAAAGAAGTGCGACAGGCGATAAAAAATACACTGTTTTAAGCCGGGTTTTCGTACGAGCAGGTTCCTACAGCATTTGCAGCGTGAAAACGCTGATTGGTAAAAAACCCTGAATTTCAAGTTTTTAACCAATCGGCATTTTCACGCTGCACACGGCGCAGAAATTCCACTCCTAGGAAAACCCGGCTTTACGCGGGAGTCTTCACGTGCATCGCAATGGCGAAGGATTATCTCCGTACGAACCCCATATAAATTTTCTTAAGCTTTCACTTTTAATTTAATAATAATTAAATAACAATCTATAATTGTGGACAATAATAATCTTATATAATTATGTGTAATTCTTTTTAATGTTAATAAATAGTTGATTATGATAACCAGTGACCAACGCTCATCTTTACGTCTATGAAACACAGTAATTCGACAAATATGTGCGATAGTTCATGACCTGAACAATATATACAAAAATATTATATTAATATTTTGTAATGATACAATGAATAGATTTTTGGAAATCATGTTTCAAACTCAAGTCAAATGTCAAAAATAGCATTCTCCGTTAAACGCATTTAAAGTTTTTATTCACGACTTACTTATATGTAAAAACGCAACCCTAAAATTGAACGTAACTTCAATTCTGAGCGTCATACAAACAATTCAAGGCCTGTTGTGGAATCAAAGAATAGGGCTTTTTCATTAAAAAAAAAACAAAACGACATTTACTTTCAAAATGACATTTTCGTAGTCCGATACCTTAATACTCCGATGAGGTTGCACTTGTGGCACACTTTCGAGGACGGCTCTGTTTTTATGCAACACGTATTATTTTACGCGGTTTTTTTTTTCACGTGTGTCTGTCCATTTCTCTTTTCTGACTCACTCGATCGACATCGCCGTTTTTGTTATTTTTTTCTTGCTCGCTCTTGAGAGGAGAGAAATACGTGCATCCGACAAGGAAGAAGACTCTGTGCAAAGAATAATTCCCGATGAATCTTCCATTATAATGTCATAATGGCCGCTTGAACGAAGAAGAAGGGAGGAGGGCAGTGGGGGAGATTGATCGTGAAACGATATTTATATCTAGTTTTTTGTTTAATGTTTTTTCTTTTTAAACACATTTATCCTAGAACTAGTTACATCTCAACCCAAGGCTGTAGAGAGGTAGGGGGACTAGGGGGTCTGCCCTGCCCCCCGAAATGTGAGAAAATGACCGAAAAAAGGGAAAAAGATGGACAAATCTATTGTTCTATCACTTTAGTCCCCGAATGAGATTTCTGGCTACGGGCCTGTCTCAACCGTTGTGGCGATGGAAACATACTTTCAATTAGAAAAAGTATCCATACAACGTGCCCATTTTTTAGATACGCCATTTCTTTCACTAGCAGTTGTTTATAAACTAACTGAGGTGCAAAATTTAATTTTTTTGTGCTGTCTAAATCAAAAAAGTTGTTTCCCGGTTTCTTCTGAGTCCAACAAAAAATATTCTATGTTTCCAAGTGAAATATTAGTCACGGTTAATTTAGTTCAAGCATCGCTGAAGGATTTAAGGACAAACTCGAGAAAAAAATTCGAGACATTCTTTTACAAATTGTGGAAACTTTTTTTTATAGGTTCTGAGATGTCCCTTTAACTTTACAATCAGCAAGTATTGTGTCAAGAAACATGAACTTTTTGCTCAGACAGGGCAGAAACTTTTTACCTGGAAGTTTGAGGGCATAATTTTGTATCTTGGCACATATACGGCCTCTAGTAAAATGAATGAAAAAATCTAAAATTCGCACGTTATTTGAATACTTTTTCTAATTGAAAGGATGTTCTATTACCAACGTTCAGAAGATAAAGGGTGTAGATCTTAGAAGAGGTATAAAATTATATATACCCGTGCAAGGTGTATTTGGGGTATCAAGCTCCAAGGTATATTAAGTTCAAACTTTGGGAGGTTTAGCTTTTTTAGGGAAATCGCAAAAAAAGTTGTCGTAGGTTATCTTGATTTCCAGAAGGCAATCAAACGGATCAAACATTGTAAACTCTACATGAGATTATGATTAGAGGCAACTTGTTGAATTGGATAGAATCGTGGTTGCGAGATCAGTCATAACGGGTGAATGAACGGGGAATTTTCTGATTGGACAAGTGTCAAAAGTGGAGTCCCTCAAGGAAGTGTCCTCGGGCCCCATGCTTTACTTTTTTATCGATAAACTCGATCAGGGGAATCGATGGGATTGTAAGTAAATTTTCAGATGACGTGAAGCTAATGGGAGTAGTCAGGAAACCAAGCGATAGGCAGATGCTCCAGGCGAACTTGAATATGATTGCAACATGTGCTAATGAATGGAGCATGACCTTTAGCGTCGAGAAGAGCGTGGTCGCTTATTTCGGTTCGAACAATCAACGTTTCTCTTACGTGTTGAATGGTGTCAATATCCCGTATGTAACTAGGGTCACCGATTTGGGAGATTACATTGACGAGTGGCTTAGGTATTCTGAATTGTTCAGCGATGGTCCAAAGAAAAAACAACAACAAAAAAAACGAATAGAATGCTCGGTCTAATTCTTAAAAAGTTCTCTTCGCCTTCTCCTAAAGTCATTCTTCCGCGTTTCCGAGGCTTAGTTCATCCTGGACTGAAGTATGCTGTAAGTTTTTGGAGACCATACCTACAGTGGGACATAGAATTGGTTGAAGGGGTGCAGAAAAGAGCTACAATCCAACAAGTCACTTGGCTTTCTCGTAAGGTCGTCTGGGCCATTCACCTCAGTTCCAGCGATGGTACGGCTGTATTTCGCGTATGTCTTGCCCTCACTTGAGTATGGCTCAAGTTTGTCTTCCTCATATTGAATTCACAATGTTTGCTTCCGTTGCGCATATATATTTTTGTATTATACAATTGTTGATTTTTTCTTTAACGTGTAAATTATTATTATTTGCTTTTCTATTGATTTCCATTACTTTTCCCATCTCTGTAATTGGGCTCAGCCTGTTGAGGTGTGTAAATAAATAAATAAACATGCTCATAGGCGGACATAGACTTGGAAGTTTGGGGGGGGGGCACGATGATGATGATATCAATTCATACACAACATATACATTATTGCCCACTTCCTCTTTGACGCTGCGGGGGGGGGGGCATTGCCCTCCAAGGCCCCCCCCCCCCGTATCTCCACCCATGCAAATGCTCTTGTTGTCACACAAGGCTCCAGCTATGAAGAAAGACGATTTCTTGAATATGTTTACATTGAAGGAACGCAGGTGTGTCGGGGTGTCATTTCTTTCAGTAATTCTGAAACTATTTCTTTCGAAAAAATGCTGAACTTTCATCAGTTCTGGAATTGTTTGATTCATTAATTCCGAAATTATTTCTTTCATTAATTTTAGAATTATTCGTTTCTCAATGTTTACAACCACTTTCTGAAAATGTTCGGTGGGCCACAACAAAAAGCTGCGAGGGCCAAATGTGGTCCATTCGTTGAAGACTTTTGACGTAAAACGAGGGACGCCTGTACACATGCACAACGTATATGGTGCGTGCGGTTGCACTTGTCGCACATCCTCCCCCCACAGCCGAGGACACCTTTTTTTTTTATGTATTTTATGCGCTCTTTTTTCATTTACCGTCTATGTTGTGCCTTTCTCTTCTTTTTTTTTTTCTGCCTCATTCGATCGACGCCGCGTTTTTTTCGTTTTTTTTTCGTGTGGTTGCCGTAAAAGAGATTGAAGATCATCACAAACGTTCGCGCGAGAGAAACACGTGCACGACGAGGAACAAGATTCGGTGCAAAAGACGAATTCCTAACGAAGGCCATTATGTCTGAAGCGGCCATTATCAACGAAGAAGAAGAAGAAAAAAAGAGATTATATAGTATCGGAAAATATGACATTTTATTTGGTTATTAATGTTTTTTTTTTTAAACACGTTTGGCCTGGACGCATTCTTAACAACCCAACGGTTGGCGATACAAACACACTTTCAATTGGAAAGATCATCCAAATAACGTGCATATTTTAAATATGATATTGCTTCTACTATATATAGGGGTCGTATATGTGTTGAGGTACAATTTTTTTTAGGATCCAATTAAAAAAGTTGTTGCCCTGTGTCTCCCGACTCCAACAGAAAATATTTTATGTTTCTAAGTGCAGTAGACTCCCGCCCGTACGGCCTAGTTTTAAAATAATGCATTAATTAAATTGCAATATTACCTTTTAACATTTGTGTAATCATTAATCAATGAACTATAAAATAAGTTTGAATATATAATTTTTGAAGGAACTTAGGAGGCTACGTTTTACGTTTAAGGGCCATTCAAGTATTACGTCAGCACCGATGATGTTGCTTCCGATTTGCTGACTTTTGATGACGGGGGGGGGGGGGTTTGAATGATGTTTACGCCATCAACGACCCTTTATAAAAAAAGGGAAAAATTCTCAATGGCATCTTACTCGGTGCGCCAAAAACGAGAAAACCCCTCCGCTAATTCCTCGGCACCTGAACTGACAATTCTCCTGTTGATAAGTCCCCTACAGAGCCACTTTAGTGATCTCGAAATGTTTCGCGGATCCTTCAAGTGCTCTGGAAATGTTCCACGCATCACTCAAGTAACCTATAATTATGCCGTGGATCGCTTAAGTAATCTGGGACTGTGCCGCGCGTAACGAGTGATGTAGAACCTCATTGGGGGCCGCTTAAGTGCCCTTAAATTGTGCCGCATGTCACTCAAGGGATCCTTAGATGTGCCACGGATCGCTAAAGTGTTCTGGAACTGTGCCACGGGTTATTTAAGCGATGTGTAAATGTGCCTCTTAGTTCATTTTTACAAAATTAGGTTTGAGGAGTCAGGCCACATCAGATAACCTTCAGGGCCCGCGGATCAAGGGTTTACCATACACGACTTAGAGCGTGGGTCGCAATGAATTTCTTAAAAAGAAACTTTAATTCCTTAGCCTTCAAATAGTATTAAAATTAACAGTGGGTGGAGGGGCTGAAAGAGGTGCTGGTTGTCCCGTATTTACAAGACTCAAGTGTGTACGTAGGATGGAGGAAGGTGCTTTACATTGTCTTTTTCAGAAATTATCGGGAATTCTCAGCCCCCCCCCCCCTTAAAATTGATTGGGGGAAGGGCCTCAAATGGCCTCAGGCCCCTAGGTTCCGGTGCCTATGTCAACCACTCTTTATAAAAATATGAACTATTCTTAATGGCATCTTTACTGAGTACACCAGAAACAAGAAAAACTTCCCTGGTTTGCACTTGAACAAACATTCTTCCTATTGATGAGTCCTCTATATAGCAAATTTAGGGATCTCTAATTGTTACGTAGATCATTCAAGTGATCTGGAAATGTGTCCGGGCCACTCAAATACTCTAGGATTGTGTCGCGCGCTATTTAAGTGCTCTAAAACTGCGCCAGATATCGCATAAGGGATCTCTAAATGTGCCACGGACCGCGTAAGTGTTCTGCAACTGTGTCTCTGGTCGCTTAAGTGATCTGTGAATGTGCCATGGGTTGCTTCAATGCTCTGAAATTGTGCCTCGGGTCATTTAAGCGACAGCAAATGTGCCGCTTAGTTCATTTTTGCTTAGTTCAATTTAGTGACGGTCAACGTGCCAAGGACTCCCTGCAGCGAAGGTCGAGTTTTCCCGTACGACCATTTCACGAGTGTACCGTGAATATCGGGAATCCGGTAAAAAATTAAATCTACGACATCGCTGCGGCCGGAAAAAGATCATGCAAGAACGGGACTGACGAGAATCATTAAACGTGACAGACGTGCAACCCTTCAGCAAATTGCTGCAGATTTCAATGCTGGGCCATCAACGAGTGTCAGCGTGCGAACCATTCAACGAAACATCATCGATATGGGCTTTCGGAGCCGAAGGCCCACTCCTGTACCCTTGATAACTGGACGAATCAAAGCTTTACGCCTCGCCTGGGCCCGACAACACCGACATTGGACTGTTGAGGACTCGAAACACGTTGCCTGTTCTGACGAGTCTCGGCTCCAATTGCTTCGAGCTGATGGACGTGTACGGGTATGGAGACAACCTCATGTATCCATGGACCCTACATGTCAACAGGGGGACTGTTCAAGCTGGTGGAGGCTCTGTGATGGTATGGGGCGTGTGCAGTTGGCGTGATATGGGACCCCTGATACGTCTAGATACGACTCTGACAGGTGACAGGTACGTAAGCATCCTGTCTGATCACCTGCACCCATTCATGTCCATTGTACATTCCGACGGACTTGGACAATTTCAGCAGGACAATGCGACACCCCACACGTCCAGAATTGCTGCAAAGTGGCTCCAGGAACACTCTTCTGACTTTAGACACTTTCGCTGGCCACCTAAATCCCCAGACATGAACATATCTGGGATGCCTTGCAACGTGCTGTTCAGAAGAGATCACCACCCCCTCTTACTCCTACGGATTTATGGACAGCCCTGCAGGATTCATGGTGTCAATTACCTCCAGCACTACTTCAGACATTAGTCGAGTCCATGCCACGTCGTGTTGCGGCACTTCTGCGGGCTCGCGGTGACCCTACACGATATTAGGCAGGTGTACCAGTTTTTTTGACTCTTCAGTGTATATGTACCACTCATTGTATTACTTTTACTTATTTAATTATTATTTTTTTTTAATCTCTTATTTTGCTTATGTAAACAGAGAAGATATAAATCCTATAGGCTTCATGGAAGGACAGTTGTCCCTTGGGGCCACACAGATGTCTTTATTGTTTGTGTGCGCGCTCAATTTCATATGTAGACCTGCCAACTCTTCCGATTTAAACGGGAGACTCCGGATTTTTCATCTTTCCTCCAGCTTTGCCGATTTGTTAAAATTTTTTTGGCAAAAAATTAGATTTTACGCGAGCTTTCACGTTGTCGTGGCGTCAATGATTACCGTCGTCGTTAGGGAAAACACCCATAGAGGACAGCCGTAGTCATTTCCATCGAGCAGCCGTAAAAAAAGTCTCTGTGACCGCATTTAAGCAACTGGCAAAGACTTCGTTTTCGTAGCATTTATCGGCAATCATTTATCAGAGGCATGACCTTGGTTGCCGAAATTCCTGTATAATCATTATTGTATTCCATTAACAGCCGTGCGGGAAACACGTTTTTACGTCGGCATCTTTGTATTTTGAAGTTTTTTAAATCGTTTCTTCCGATTAAACATCTTCAGAAAGAAAATATAAAACTTTAAGCTGTATAAAGCTAAATATAAAGTTTCAAGAGTTCGTATACCCGAGATTATCATTCACTGATGGTATCCACGAAAGGAAACACCTATACTTTATGAACAGTATGTACAGTCAAATCTCGTTAATGAGTCACTCTTGGGAGACCAAAAATATGGCTTAGTAAGCGGAGTGACTCGTCAAACGGAATAAGCCATAGCTGTGCCAATTCCTGCCTGAGGACAATTGGGACTTCCAAAAAGTGACCCGTTAAGCGGAGTGACGCGTTAACCGGGTGACGCACTAACGAGGTTTGACCGGTCAAACCTCGTTAATGAGTCACTCTTGGGAGAGCAAAAATATGACTTAGTAAGCGGAGTGACTCGTTAAACGGAGTAACAGCCAAACCTCGTTAGTACGCCACCCGGTTAACAAGTCACTCCGCTTACCGGGCCACTTTTTGGAAGTCCCAATTGTCTTATACAAACACAAACAATCAGTCACGTCTTCAGGCAGGAATCGGCACAGCTATGGCTTACTCCGTTTACTAAGTCATATTTTTGCTCTCCCAAGAGTGACTCATTAACGAGGTTTGACTGTATAAGATAACTTGAAAATTTTCTAAATTCTGAGAGATGTCTTATTAACTTTCAATCAATTCTCTCTCTCTCTCTTTTTAGGAAAGCATGGGAAGATGGTGAACCAACTAACTCTCTTAAAAAAAAGGCTTCTGGGGTCTGAAAGAGTTGAATAAATATGGACGCATATGAAAAGTATTTGCTTACGATAATCTTTCGCTCATCCATGAGCGATCCAACGGCACGAGTTTCTGCGAGTCCTGACGGATATCGTTTGCCTGCGTTTTTTTTTTTAACCAGTGTTTTACGTTTATCCGTAGTGGCTACTTATAAGCGTACGGAAGCAATCACGTACAAGAAGTAGTTCTGCTTTCGGTTTCAACTCTTATAGCCGGCAGTAGCGTACTGGGGTGGGAAGGCAGTGGCGTGATACGCGGAGAGGGGGGGGGGGAATCCCTCTTTCTTTTTCTTTCTGAAATCACGGTCAAGGCCGCTTAGAGACGCCATTAAAAAGAGTTAAACATCTAGCGTATTTTAGCGCCAAAACTCGGAAAAGAGAAACGCTATCGTGAGCCCATAGTGAACCGCTCCCGTTTTAACGAATACCGTTATAGCGAAAAAATCTCGTTCTAACAAACACTTTTCTAATCCCCAGATACGTTTTCATAGGAACAATGCAAAAATCTGGAATTCCTTTATAACGAAGGGATTTCTCCGGTCTCTTGGAGTCCGTTGTAACGGGATTCGACTGTATATCCAGTGACTGCAGGTGAAATGGACTTCTTCGGTGACGTCACAAGCTCCGCGCTGAGGCTTTCTGCTATAGATAGTGTTGCCCAGCTACATGCTTTTATCCGCTTTAACCGGAATGAATTATTTCTTTTTCCTCGCTTGAAGTGCTCACCGTTTAGAAAGCTCGGCGTGTTTGCTATTTATCTTCCGTTCTACAGGAAGAATTTTCTGGTGGTGACAGAGTTGGCCCCCATAGGGATGGAATTAACTGCACTTTAATTTGGATGATCTTTACTTTTTAAAACTGATAGTTTGCACTTTTTTTAAAACGGATACTTTCCTTCTCAATTTTAGTATTCGTCTTATAGTGAAATAGTAAATCTAACGGAGTTTTTGTAGCAAATGATGACTATTGGTCGATAAATTATGACAATAAAAGCGAAATCTTTATTTAACAATAAATTAATTAAGGATAATTAATGATTATATTGAATCCAATGGAGTTTTTGCGACAGTTAATTGTTGTTAATACTAATCGTTAATTAGTTATGACATGATATGCGCAAATATATTTGATTATCAAAGTATACAAATAACATACCCATGTCATATACGTCATTTCTTTTATGTAGGACCGTACATGTACTGAGACACAAAATTTAATTTTTTTTTATATGGTTCAAGTTAGAAACTTGTTGCTGTCTCTCTCCTGAACCCAACAAATAATGTTTCCTAAGCACAATATTAGCCGAAGAATTTGAGTTGAAACATCGTTGAAAATGAGGGAAGGAACAGCTTATACTTTATACCCTTTGAATACCACATTATGAAAAGTAGAAGAAATTTATTATAAATAAAATGTGGTAACAATAAATATTTTTATCCCCTTCCCCTAATGTAATCATTTTAGTTCTAATTAAAGATAACAAAAATGAGGGTAGCTTGTGCCATAGACATTGCCGCAAGTTTTGACGTGAGTACGTGCTTTGGGCCTACCTTTGCGTGGTAGGTACTGACATAATGAAATCGGTATAATCGGATTTGTCCTTGGAATTGGCTAATAGGACCTTTCGCCTGCCTAAACGCCGAACAAATATTTTACGAGATGTGCAATATATATATAATCAGTGGGATGGGAAAAAAAACCCCGATATGTTCAATTCGACTATAAGAGAATTTCTTAACAGTTATATGTGAGTTTTGAATGTTCATGTTAATATGCTTTTTCGTATGTATTTCTCAGTATCGTAATTTTAATCATTGTTCCACTCATTTTTTTTTGTGTTTTTTTGTACTTTGTTGTATTCACTTTTTGTATTTGTGTTTTGTATTTCTCTTCCCTTGTCCATCTCTGTAATTGGGCAATCCTTGCCTGTTGAGATGTGAACAATAAATAAATCAATAAATAAACATAAATAGACGATACCAATGTTGTCTATTTGCGTTGCCAACTTCTCAAGTTATAGCGTAAAACAATTTCGTTACGAAAGCGGGCGACGAGTATGGTGCCCAGACCAGAAAAGGTATTAAGACCAGAGTTGTATTATTGGATTTTTCTTAGGCCGGTATTACACTATAAAAAGTTTGATAAAATTCCTCTTATAAAACTAAAAAAATCCAACCAATGAAACTCATAGGTCACATTCGAGCAAATGCAACCGATGTAATATAATGGCTTATTGGTTATGTTTTATATAAAGGACTTTTATATGTGTATGACACTTTTATTGTGTAATCCCAGCCTTCCCGAAATAAGAGCGTTTTCTAATCATATCGTTACGCAACTTTCTGCGAATGTACACAGTATTGCCAGATGATTTAAAAGACGTATTCACTTCGAAAAATACAATTTAACAATTAGTACATCACAAATTATCTACCCTGGTACGTTTAAGTACCGTCGATTGATAAAGGGTTAATTAAACTCGAGAAAAAAATTCTAAATATTCTTTTGTAGTTTATTGAAACTTTTCTAAATTCATGCAAACGTACGGCAAACGAGAGGGCGGGGCTCGAAGGAGGCAGAAATGAAAACAAAAAAAAACAGCATCTCTACATATAGCCCGTTTTCCGTATATCTTGTGTTAAGAAGGGAGAGGACATCTCCACATATATGTTGTATCATCAAAGATTCAAAAGATAACGGGTCTATATAAGGATAAGACTTTACAGCCGCATATTAATTACTTAACTTACAAGTCTTCGTGAATGATGCAATGTTATTGACAGCAGCGGCCGTGAATAACGAATAACAGATACAGCTTTTTTGGTACGAAAAAGTTATTTGTTAATCGGAAATTATTCGAGCGTATAAAACATTGAGTCGAGTTAAATGCTCGATAAAAATTCCAAGTAAAAAGTATTACTTATGATCAATTTTTTCATCTACGATCGATCTACCGGTACGTCTTTCCGCACGCGAGTCCTGTCAGATCTTGTTTACGCTGGTGACAGACATATCACGCCACCTCCATTGGCTTCTGATAAGCGTACGGGAGCCTAGTTTTACTTTTCGTTTTCACCCGTTATGCCGACAGCGGCGTAGCGGGTGGGAAGGTGATAAAATGGTTGGCGGATTTTTTTTCCTTCTTTTAGATTACAATTAGAGATAAGTATATTTCGCAAAAAAAAAAAAAAAAAATTTAAACCATAAATTTCGCATTTATTCGCAAAAAATAAATAAAGTACTGTATATTAAAAAAAATAGCATATCATAGGCCCTCCCTCGGCTAAAATGATTTTTCTGAGGCCCCCTACCGTGCTAGAAATGCTTACTCTCGATAATTTGAACCAGATCTCATTTTCATGAGGCCCCTCTGCACTTGAGATTTCTGGGCCGTGCTTGGTCGGACCCATGCATTAAGACGACACTGGTTCGAGGTCTTGTGTAAAGTCAATTTATTTTAACTCTTTTCTGCTGCTGTGTCTTCAGCAGAATACTATGCCGCTCATCAATTCCAACATACAGTAGAGCCTCGTTTATGCGACCTTCCGTATTATCCAACGTCCCAGTGCAAAAAAAAAGAAGAGAAAAAGAACAGTTGGTGCTTGAGCTGTTGAGCTTTCAGAATTTCACATAACGACGGAGTTAAGACTCTAGAAACTGGAATTAAATACATTGAGCAACAGGAAGCTATACAGGAATCGCTAAATTGATGCTGCAAAGATGGCGAGATTTGGCAGTGAAGAAACGGCACTCGTCAGGAGAGGAAAAAAGCAGACTAAGATCAAATTTTTTTAAAATCCTTACAGGACTGAACTTTTTTTAAGTACTGTATTTAACTTCAAAATATTCTGCAACTTTAAGTTCATTTTCTCACTTAATTTTTTCTGTTGTTTTGCTGTAACCATGATTATTAGGTTCGTAATGTGCAAAATTATAACATAGTTTGACGTTTAATATGCCTTTCCTTAATACCTCCAAATTATCCGACGTTCTGCCGGCCCGTTTCATATCGGATAAGCGAGACTCTACAGTACTCAGTTGCCAATTTTTTTTCTCTCGTAAAAATGGCCTTGAAATTTGAGCCCAAAAGATTTCAAATCTATTAACTTACTCCACAAAACGTGTGCGAATGGAAAGTTTGATCTTTTCACAAATTGTCGATTAGCATAATTTTCATACAGAACTCGGGAACGAAAGTCAACTGAACCCGTATTTTAGGAGCTAGAATTTCATTGTCAAAACTTATTTTTAAGAAACTTATGCTGGAGTAATCGTCTTCGTATTATTTATTGAGAAAAGCAACAATATATATGATATTCGCTCAGATGAACGACACCTTTGAACCACGAATTCTGCCTCGTTACTATCGGCGTCAGGAAGAATTTTCCTGAAGAACTTTTTTTTTCTTTTTTGGTAGCTTAAATACGCACTGCTTGCTCATTTATCTTGAGTGCAAAAAAGTCATCTTCGTCTTGCCCACAACGGAATTAAAGTCTGAATTCTGTAATGAATGCGTCACAAACAAGATTCATTTTTCACTTGATGCGCCCAGCATTGGTAGTGCAAAATGTTGTCACCAAGAAGTGTTCTTAATAATTTGAGTCTGATACTATGTAGATCCTTTATTTCCGTATTTAGTTTCGTATTCTTTTAAGGTGTCAATTATAGGTCGGAAACACACGGAAGAATTAACGATAAAATTTAAATTATCGAGATTTCGCAGAAAAGTAGTAAAAATTTAAATTTTTACATATTTATTCGTCAAAATTGGCAAATTTCGCATTTATCGCGGTTATTTCGTAAATACGAAATTTACGTATCCCCTAACTAATACAAGATCACGGTCCACCAAAATGCGCTGGAAAACATCCAGCCCATTTTGGTGCCAAAACTTGGAAAAGAAACGCTATCGTTCGGCATATAAACAGATGTTTAGTCCGGCCGATTCAGAGCGGCTGGAAATCATGCCGCTCTATAGTGGTAGTGACCATCGTCAGGCTCGTGAGTCGGAAAACGACGGTAAGCAATTCCCCCCCCCCCCCCAAATCGCGGGTGTTTAGCTTGACAATCTATTTTGTCGCTTCATCGTTACCTACATCTATATTTCCAAGGGATCAATAAGTGATGGGGCACAGACTAAAGGCCGGGATTACACTATAAAAGTTTGATAAAAGTCCTTTTATAAAACTTGAAAAATCTGACCAATAAAGCTCATAGGTTACACACATTCGAGCAAATTCAACACATAATCTTTGAATTTTTCAAATTTTATAAAAGAACTTTCAGAAAACTTTTATAGTGTAATCCCGGCCTAAGATAATGAATTACGATCAAATAAATTTATATTTTCAATGTACAGGATGTTTCAAAATTTACACACATCATAGTTTCATTATTATTTTTTGAATATGAAATATTTAACAGAAAAAAACAGATTAAACTTATATGAATTGGAAAATTACCTTAAATAAAAGTTTAAAAACACTTTACTATAAATGTTGAAAATACTGGCTTTTTTCACGAACACACAGACACCAATGTTCGCCAATACGCATCCAGATGCGTGATTCGCTCATCAAAATTCTATTTTACTCCTTCGAATTTCGTTGAGGATTGAAAATACCCTTTCAAATTTAAGGTAAATTTTTTTGAGTTATTTCTCACTGATTGAAAAAAGAAAATACCCTTTATTTATACTAAAATACCCTTAAAACTTTGAAGCGGAGAAATTACTGCTCAAAACTATATTTTCGGATAACACTGTTTCCGGATAACACACTGCACATTGGTTTTACTACATTATTGATGAAGACTTAACAAAGTCCGCGATAATTAATGTCTGATATTGCATTAACTACTTGACGATCGAGGCCGTAATATTGCGTCCAAACGCCAGTGGAATAAATTTAAACAAGTTCGCTTAGTCTTCTTTCCTCTCTTCTCATCATCGCGAAGCTTTGTTGCAACCCTATAATTTTTTTCCTCTTGGTTTTTTTGTACACTCTGTTAGTGATGTTTTTTTCCCACGTATGATGCATCTTTTTTATAAGGGTGAAAGAGAGGGGAGGTGGGGTGAGGGTGAAAAAAGAAATCTACTTTGTATCTACATTCTTATCACAACTTATCTATTATACTGTTTTATTCTTTCATTTGTTTTATTTTTCTTCCTTTTCTCTTTTTTTTTTTCCTTTTTCTAACGTGCGTTAGATTAGAACAAGCTTACCATATTTATCGCCGATTCGTCAAGTATAGAGCATCCGAATTTCTTGCCAATCGATTGTAAGCGGGGGGGGGGGGGGGGAGGGTTAGTGATGTAATCCCTGACAAGGGTTAGTGACGCCCCTAAGAGCCGCAACGCCCACTTTGAGAAACACTGCTTTACATGATTAAAAAAGTGTTTGGTGCGCTATATAAAACCGGCGAACTGTGAGGGGCTTATTTTTTTTTTCGATTCCGCTGTTGATGCCAAAGTTTACACAGACATTATTACTCGATTCATTTCATTGATGAACAGCGATTAATGGAACTCTCGGTTTTAACAGGATAATGCATAATCACATAAAAAAAAGAAAGTTTTCATGTATTAACTGCATTTTTTGCGATCGTGTTATTACGCGCGAATGTATATGGCTCAAGTATATCTTTTTTTTTTTAGAGCTACCTTAAAAATGCCGCATACTGCAATAATCCCCCGTACGATTGATTGAACTCAATACTACCATTATTGATGCAATATCTGACATTAATTCTCGCAGACTTTGTAAAGCCTCGAGCAATCTGGTAAAATGATCATCATTTGATCATTTTTGTCGCACCACGGTCATTTTCTTCATACGAGGGCTAATTAGACCGGGACCTACAATTTATTGTCGATTCCGAACGGCAGGCTTGTTTTTCATACTCATCGAGAGTTGTTGCGCTAACCCCTCGATGGGGGACTCCCTGCGCTAGCAAATTTTTCTGTGGTCATGTCGCCGTTTCTGTTCTACCCCTGTGTCAGGAATTTTTCTGACAAGGACGAACCGGGTATCGAACTCACGACACCTCTAAACATCCTTTGGTACTTCTGAATTGGATTGGTACTTCTAAACTTCTGAATTGGAACATTACTTTTAATAAAAGATTAAAACAACTTTGAATTTACTAAAAATGTTGAAAATGTTGGCCTTTCTCGCGGAACATTCATTTTACCAGAGGGCGCGATAGCCCAGGTCGATAAATTACTCGGCTAATCTGTTATTTTCTATTAAATGGTTCATATTCATTTTTAAAAAAAACTTTCTTAAACTATGATGTTATATACTGAATTTTGAAACACCCTGTATGAGCTACCTTTTCCGATTTTTGTAGTTATCTTAATTTCTCCCACTAAAAAAATGAGGGGGGGGGGGGCGTTGTCTGAATATTACTTTGTTCGGGGGGGGGGGTCTCCGATACTCTCGAGATGGCCCTGGATAAGTTAAAACATCCTGAGTTCCTGGGCCAAGCGATTTTTCTGATGCCCTGCCAGACAAATTTACATGCTTACTCTCTAATATTTCAACTGTATCTAATTTTCTGTGGCCCCCCTCCCCCGGGCCGTGCCCTGCCAGGACCATGCGTCAAGACAGAACTTTGATAATTCCCTCCTAATGCACGGTATTAGATGTTACAAAGTGAACAAAACGGTATCTTCAAGATATATCTAGTGGTTTTCTTCTTCTTCTAGAGCAGGGGTTTATACCCGAGGGATCCACGAACCTCTTGGGGAGTCACTTTTTTTCATTTCAGGGAGGTCCGTGAGCCGGAATGAGAAAACAGTTCATCGTTTTCCATTGTTATATACTGAATATTATTCAGTCAAGGTGTTACTACAGTCAAACACAAACATAAAGGCCGCAACAAGCAAAATGTCCAACGAGGTGGCTAAAAAAAGATGCCCATAAGAAATATGGATGTCAAATATAGCCAAAATACAGCAACCGAACATAAAATTGGTTGCTCGATACTCATTATAACATCCGTCTTTTTTATATAATGACTATTCTATGTTTTTCTTTTCGATGTAACGACCATCCTAACTTCGGTTAACTAACCGGCCGCCGACGGAACGATGGAGGTCGTTATAACGAGCGTTGACTGTATTGAGCCATTGCTAATTTTATTGGCATATAGAGAGTCCGTGGCCTTTTATCTTATCGTTGCGTGCCAAATGTAATCCAAATGTTTAAGAACTGTTCTGGAGCTGTTTTAGGACTGTCTCCTTCATACTAGTACGATAAAGGAGGACACCGGACCTTGCCTATATAATAGCATCTGTCTTTCATGGAGGCTACTTGAGTTCCTGTCATCTCCAATTTTGAAAGGTCTAATGATTCATATGCAAAAATGAAATTCAGCTGTTTTGTAGCGAACTCACGTTGAAATAATGTTTATTTTATACATGAATTTTTTTACATTGTATAGTACTAAAATTTTGAAATTGAACAGTATTTTTTACAAAATATTGTAAAATTATTTCGTAGAATCAATGCCCTTGTGAAGATGTCTTGTCATACTGTTTGGTACCAAACTCGTCGATCATGTGCAAGCAGTTGACACACTTTATGATATTCCAACGTTTATTACCCTCCAGAGTTTCCAGAACTGTTCAATGACATTTGCCTGTGAATACAATTTTTAAATTAAAAAAAGAAACATTCACTTTTTTGAAGTGTGAGGAAAAACAACCAAAATCGTAAATATTATCAACTCTGAGAATTTCCATTTACATATTCGTATAAGAATTTCTATTTTTACAAGATACCGTCACCGTTATTCGTCGAATGAAAAGTGCCGAGCTTATATAGCCCTTATTTCTTCTCCATCATTATACGTACTTCCAAAAAGAAAATTGCACACCGAGTGGCCACTTTATTATGACCATCTGACAGTTTTGAGCAAATAGGCTAGGGCTGTTCAGTAATTTCGGGTATGTAAGCATGATGCTTGAACTTACACTTTTCAGTGCAGATTCGATCAAGGATGATTTCAGAGGAACGACAAAAAAAAAAAAAAATTCAATCAACCCCCCTGTCTCCGTAGCATAAAAAGCTGCAAATAATTCGTTACTTTCACAGAATATTCAACTTGCTGTATGAAACACTTGCATGCTTTACGATCATTTGCGTTACTTAACGGCCGTATTCACCTACACAGTTTAACACAGTTACAATTGCAGGTGAAAGGATTGGAGATCTATAAGGATTTTAACCAATCCATGTCGATCTCTAATCCTTAAACCTGCGATTGTAGTGTAAACTCTGTCGGTGAATGCGCATTTAAATGTAAGCGCCATTTCGCCCTTTAGATCAAGGGTGTTCAACATCTACGGACATTGATTTGAAAACGTGCCGTGAGTCACTTGATTAAGTGCTCTGGAACTGTGCCACGGGTAACTTAAATGATACGTAAATGTGCCGCGGGGTCTCTTAAGTGCTCTGGAACTGTGCCAAAATTCATTCAAGCTATCTAGGAATGTGTCCAACACCACCTGTAGAACAATGGCCTATCTGAAGAAGGCCATTTCACGTATTGCCATTGGATATAGCAGGCTGACGCATACGATATCTTTACATTTTTTTTTGCAGTATATCCAATGGCAATGCGAGAAATGGCCTTCTTCATTGACGTCATAAGCTTCGTGCGGAGGCCTTGTTATACTTAGGGGGTCACTTAAGTGCTCTGGAACTATGCCACGGTGATATGTAAATATGCTGCGTGTCGTCCAAGTGATCTGTAAGTGTGTCACGAATTACTTAAGTGATCTCTAAACGTGCCGCGGGCAGCTTGATTGCTCTGGAACTTTGCTGGAGTTATCTGTACATACGTCGCTGGTCGCAGGGGGTTGGTGCATGCAAATTTTCCAAAAAACACATTTTCCAGTTTTTCAATTTTTAAGCTCTCTATGAAATTTTCTCCTTCCAACTGTGTTCGAGTTTTTGTTCTACCTGCGCTAAAAATATTTTTCAAATATTTTAACATAAACTGCTGGCAGACATTACACATACTAATGTTTTTCTCTCACTAAAATGCTTAGTTTTTCTCAAAACTAAGTTTTTTGTTAGATAAGGAACATTCTTTCGAACAAAACCACTCATTCAAATTATCTTGAAATTTTGTGTGTCTCTCAAGAATATGGTCTTAGGGGCCATTCAAGTATTAAGTAAGCAGATTTTAAGCAATTTTAGACCCCTCCCCCCCGTCAGCAAAACACTGACACCCCCTCCCACCAGCAAAATTTCGACAGCAGCTTAGAATATTTCATATCTTCAAAAAAGGGGTGGTTGATGACGTAAGCAACCTTCAAACCCCCCCTCCTCATCAAAAGTCAGCAAATCCGAAACCCCTCCCTCGATGCTGACGTAATACTTGAAGGGCCCCTTACACACTTTAACACGATGATTTTTTTTATTAAACTGACAAGAAATTTTTATGGCACAAAATATGGGTAATTTTTGGTGATTTTTGAAAATAGCTGCATGTTGTTAAAGTTAAAAAATTCAAGAAAAAATAACCAACAATTAAAATACATACTAAAAGCTCGTTTTAGAGTATGTAACACCATGGTGTTGAGAGACACACAAAGTTTCAAGACATTTTAATGAGTTGCTGTTCGAAAAAATGTTCCTTATCTAACAAAAAACTTAGTTTTGGGAAAAGAGCATTTTAGTGAGAGGAAAAATATTAGTATGTGTAATGCTGCCAGTATTATATTATATTTTTTAAAAATATTTTTAGTACAGGTAGAACAAAACCATTAACACAGACGCAGAGAATTCCATAATGTTTAAAAATTAGAAAATGTGTTTTTGGAAAATTTGCGTGCACCATGTGCCGCGAACTGCTAAAGTTATGTGTATCTGTACCGCGGTTCACTTACGCAATCTGGAACAGAACCGCGGGCCATTCGAGTGGTTTGTAAATGTGCCGTAGGCCTCTCACATGGTCTGGGAATATGTCGCGGGTTACTCAAGGCGAAAGGCTAAAACTCCTCTGTCATTTAATATATGGTTATTAAATTTTGAAAATATACATGATAAAAATATATATCAATATAAAGTGAAAAATTAAGAAATAATATTATATACACACGGTGGTAAAATAACTTTGCTGATTGATTGATGTACGAGCCTCTAGCGGCCGCAAAAGTCAGCGAATGCGAATGAAATTCGAGATGCAAGTGGTTCTCAGAGTATGCGCTAGAGGATGTGGGAAAAACAAAACCCTAGCTCTTGTGTGCGAGTAGGGGGCCCGTTCAAGTATTACGTCAGCGAATTCTTAGCCATTTTTGACCCCCCCCCCCACCCCCGTCAGTAAAATTTCGTTAGCTCTGCCCCCCCCCCTCTCCTAACACACATTGGTGAGATCAGAGACATACGCGGGACCCTTGGCCCTACTCCCTAAAACCTAATTTTGTAAAAATGAACTAAGCAGCACATTTACTGATCACTTAAATGACCCGTGGCCCAATTTCAGAGCATTTAAGTGGCCCGTGGCACATTTCCAAGTAGGCCTCTGTGGCACATTTTCAGATCACTCAAGTAGGCCCGTGGCGCATTCGCAGATGACTTAAGTGACCCGCGATACAGTTCCAGAACACTTAAGCGATTCGTGGCACATCATTCATCCCTTGAGTGACATACGGCACAGTTTTATAGCACTTAAGCGGCCCCCAGTGCGGTTCTACATCACTCACGTTACCCACGGCACAATCCCAGATTACTTAAATGTGATCTTCGGCAAAATTACGGATCACTTGAGTGAGGCGCGGCACAGTTCCATAGCTCTTAAGTGGCCCGGACACATTTCCAAAGCACTTGAAGGGGATCCGCGAAACATTTAGAAATCACTAAAGTGGCTCTGTAGGGGACTTATCAATAGGGAGAATGTTAGTTCATGTGCTCAATAACTAGATCATTTGATCATTTTTGTCGCACCACGGTCATTTTCTGCATACGAGGGCTAATTTTAGACCGGGACCTACAATTTATTGTCGAACGGCAAGCTTGTTTTTTTATACTCATCGAGAGGTTGGTGCGCTAACCCCTCGATGGGGGAACACCCTGCGGTAGCTAACTTTTTTCTGCGGTTATGTCACCGTTTCTGTTGTACCCCTGTGTCAGGAAAGTTTTCTGACAAGGACGAACCGGGTATCGAACTCGTGACACCTCTAAACATTCTTTGGCACTTTAGGCGAGTATCTTATCGACCTGGGCTACCCGGCCCAGCTAGAGTAAGGTTTTCCTCTTTTTTTGGCACACTTAATAAGATGTCATTAAGAATATTTCATGTTTTTATGAAAGGTGGTTGATGACGTAAGCATCATCCACCCCCTTTCCGTCACCAAAAATAAGAAAATCGGAAACCCCATCGATGCTGACACGTGATACTTGATTGACTTCTTACTGATACAACGAAAAAAATTCGAATGGCAACACCCATTTTCCATGCATTGCAGAATGATCATCGTATCAAAGAAACTTAAATGGCGTTCAAACGGTGTCTATATTACCATAAATACGGGCGCAGAACGCAGACAGAGATCTCACCAAGGGGGTTGATGTGCTAGACGCTCCGCCAGGGACTCCCGTATATTTTGAAGAAATTCCCCGACCGAGCGTCTAACGCACCAATCCCTTGGTGAGATCTCTGTCTGCGTTCTGCGCCCGTATTTATGGTAATATAGACACCGTTTGAACGCCATTCAAGTTTCCTTGATACGGTGATCATTTTGCAATGCATGAAAATGAGTGTCGCCATTCGAATTTTTTTCGCTGTATCCGTAACCGCAAGAGCTAGGGTTTTGTTTTTCCCACGTCCTCGAGCGCATACTCTGAGAAGCACCTGCATCTCGAAATTCATCCAAATTCGTTGATTTTTGCGGCAGATAGGGAGCATGTATATCGGCAAAGTTATTTCATGTAGTACCAGAGCTGTATTAAGAAGCTCTTTAATACGCTTTGTGTAGTACATTCAGAGTGTTTCCGAGAAGGACTCCCTAACTTTGAAACTGTAACAGATGGAGAGAGATGAAACATGTGATAAAAGTTTAATGGGCACGGGCTTGGAATCTTAAATACAACGATTCGTAATATTAGTTATAACTTTGGCTGACAGATGGTGGCACAGTCTCTATGCAATTCGCCACAGAAAGCAACAGGCCTGCACACAACGGTACAATTATTCCTCATTGCAATTCACAAATAGTTAGAAAAATTGATGACAGCACTCCACATAACAAGTATTACACAATAACAAACTTCACCCACCTCGTTGGGCATTTTGCCTGTTGTGGCAAATTTGTATTTGTATTCTAACATGTACCAATTCGTTAGAAATTTCGCAGAGGAATATGGATGAGGAGCATGTGTGGTTTAGTAGTAGTAGTCTCCATGCAATGTCCTTTAGAAAGTGTGTGAAAATTCCCTTTGCAAACAGGGGGGGGGGGGGGGCAAATCACTTGACGGTAGATTCGAAATGGCACCGCTTTCATAGCAATGAAAGTGGAATTTGAATCCCCCTTGTGCATTGTGTGTACTGCAATGGATGCGTATAACCTCACAGATGAACTTTTCACGTTGATAAAGCGTTTGAGGACACTTACTGTATATCATCGTTTCTCGTTGATCTCGGTCTTATCGCCACTCCCCTCCCCCCTCCCCCCCCCTCATCCTGGAGCGCGACCCTTTCTGCTTATTTAATTGAATTTAGTCAAAAACTAAATTTGCAATGAACAAAAATTTATAAATAAGATCGATCTCTCGAACCCTGGGCCAGGCACGGACCCCAAAGGGGGGGGGGTGTATTCATCCCTTCAAAGGATTATATGGGCAAAATACGGGACCTCGGGAGGAAGGATGAATGGTCTCTCCTGACACATGACCCTGGGTCAGTGCCTTTCCTGTTCTAGAGTTCTGTGTGTCTTCAGCGCCGTCTTAACTCATGAATAAGGCCCCGAGGGCCTCAAGTTCAGAGGGAGCCTCATGTAAATGAGATGTCATTAAAAATTCTGAGAGTAAACATGCAAACTGGTAGGAAGGAGGGTTCCGAAAAATCGCTTCGCTCAGGGGGCCCATGTAATGATGCTTTTGAGACGGCCCTGTTTCTTTTACCTAGAGTTCCGTGAGCTTCCTTCTTGTTTGGGTTCTATGCATAACTCTTTCAACATCATGGGTCCTCGAGCAAAGTGTAATGTTCTCTTCTCCCATAATTACACTTACATATATAACTACATACTTACATTCAAAAATCACGGTACCAGGTCTCCCCCATGTAGGTGCCATATAGACACGAGGCCCGGACCATGTACCGATGGGCGCATAGCTTAAAACGGTCCTGGTTATATGGATAGCTCTGCTGGATTCTGAAATTAGCCCCACTTTTTACATCACATATTTCACTTGAAAGCTTTCTCTCTCTCTCTCTTCTCTGGGGCCCGCTTCAACACTTGGCTCCCCCTTTCATCTGATTTTCACCCGTGGCCTCCTTCGAATATCCCGAGACCGCAAAAGAGCCCTTTGGTCCCCAGGTTCAGAACCACCGCTGTATAAAACGACCTGCAATCGCCCCCTCCCGACACATACGCACGCACGCACGCACACACACACACACACACACACACACACACACACACACACACACACACACACACACACACACACACACACACACACACACACGTGTATGTACTGTATGTATATGATGTACAAACTTTGTGTCTGCACAGTTCACTCGGTCGGGCCCCTCGTTTAACTTTGAGGTACATAGAGTGGAAAAGTTTTCCATTGAAGAATTTCCAAGGCATGCTTTCCTCCAATGAGATCGGATAGCCACAGATGCCAAGAACCATTTCCAACGTTGTCACCCCTCTCATGAATAAGCTCGCCAGATAGATGGCACGAGTGTCAATTTCTGGTACCTTCGCGGGAAGAGAAGAGAGAAGTCATGTAAACACATTGATAAGTAGGGTTAAATAAAAGGTTCATTTGAGGCCATTTTGTGCGATTATTATGAAAATAACTATTCCAAATCTCTGCAAAGATGTTAGACATTGTTTTGCTCGTTTTAAGCGGCACATTACGTTTGAACGCGGGACATTTGGACCCGTGCCGTTTGGACGTGAGCAGTCTGATAGTAGTTTGAAGTTGGTTTCCAACAGGCCAACAACGACACAAATGCTCAATCATTACTCTACACCCACAGTTTGAAATATCGATGGCAGCATTGAAATTACCAGACGCCCTCATTTGAACGGACATGTCCTCCATTTTGATGTCATTTCAAGCGTCCTCCTAAGTTTTAGAATATTCACTCTTTTGTCCTCCTTTTGAGGTTTCCGGAATTATTTTTGTTTCCTTCTCCAGGGTGAACTTTTTTTTTCTCTTCTAAATATATATCTATTGTTCCCCCCCCCCCCACACATTTTTACACGCTTTGACCAATCGCCGTCGGAATTCCCAGAATGCAACCACCCAAGTTGATACTACTTCAAACATGGCCCAGCCTGCTCTAAGACAATATGGAAAAACGGTCTGTGTGTGAAAAAAAAAAAACAGCTCTGGAATAACAAAGCCGCAACATCGATTTTGAGATTAACGTTGTTTGCTCAGCAACAGCTAATGCCGTGTGCTGAAGTGGGGGATGGGGGTTACCGCTTCCATAAAGAAATGAAGAAAATAGAATGCAAACAATACTCAATGCTGATTACTAACGTGAAATCGCCTCTGGTAAAAAAAAACGCTTCCGAAAGAAAAAAACGCTTCCGAAAGAAAAAAACGCCTTCTGAGGGGAGTAGAGAAAGAAAACATTTCGCCCTGCTCTAAGCAAAGTAATAAAACTGACCAGACTGTGTGAAGGCACGTCTTCCGCTATGAACGTTACCGTCTAGGGCCACGGGTTAGAATCCAGGCACGGAACGTTAGAAACAAGTTCTTTACCAAACGAACCTGGGGGCGATCACCGATAGGTTGTGCCTTCATTTCCCACCCAACTCTGCTGGTTGGAAGTTGCCGTACGGCAATATATGGCCGGAGTTGGTGTGCGGTGAAGTAGTAGACCGTGGGAAAAATTTACTAAAGGCGAGGAATACGGATAAGTATTTTTTTTTTCTTTTTTTTCAGTGGTTCTGGTTGGGAAAATTATTGTGTTGGTAGGTTTTTCTTTTGTTAGTATAAGTGGCATCATCTGTTGAGAAATTGGGAAAAGTGACGTTCTGAGGGTGCGCGTACAATTGTGCTCCTATCGAACCTGGTGAACCCTACACAACACCAGATACACTCTCAGAATGTTAGGTGCACACACACTCACGCTTCCGGTACAACTCGCTCGGCTGTAAATTGCCCATGGCGATAGAACCAGAGCTGTGTGAGAAAGAAAGTTTGAGTGGATCAGCATACAAGCCAATCCAGGAAGACCATCATGTAGATCAGATACCGCATCGTACATGAACCACATTTTGACCGAGTCAGAAAAAAAAATCTTAGCGTGTTTTAGTGAATCAATGCAATCAAATGTGATAGGACGCGGTCACTAGACGGCGTTCCGGCGTCCAAACGGCATGGGTTCAAATGTCTATCTGTAACCTCGAGAAGAAGAGAATCGCTTAAAGCAATAGTAACAAAATTTTGAACCAATCAGTGAAGAAATTCGTGATTTATTTTTAAGCGTTAAACGTTGGTAAAGTTCAAATAAGGGAGTGCTGAGACTTGAAAAGCAATTTGAAATATTGACTGATTCAAACCTTCACTGATTCCAACCAGGCAACATCACTTGCTCCAGGGCAAATCGCCTGAGCTATGAAAGTCACAACTTCCCAGGGTTCTATCACCTTCTTGTTCTGGTACTTCAGTTCCATCAGGTAGTGCAACACACAGCAAAATATCTTGTGCTCATCTTGTAATTCCGTGATTTGGGAGTAACTCAGCTTCTCCCCGATACAAGCGAGGAAACACTTCATTTTGGCTTCCTGGATCTCGGGCGAGGAACCGCACCACAGAGTTTCCAAAGTAGGCAAAGTACCTAAATCAAGAAAAAATAAAAGAAATCTATCATATCCAACATGATAATCATGTTCATGTGACAAGTTTCTTTCTCTTTCTTTTTTTCATTTTTCAATGTTCTGATTGAGTTCATGTTTTATAATTAGGAATACAGTAATATTGATTTTCAGCCGAGCAGTAGAACAACATTAATCAACATTTTCTGGCAGCATTTATATATATATATATATATAAATTTTTGCGATCCTTTGGCTTGTTGGTGACCCGGATGGATGGAATTGTGGGATTAAAAGAGCTGATAAAATTGTTAACTTGCACTTGATAAGTACAGTAACTTTTACCTTAATATAAGGCGCCCTGCATACACAGGATGCCTAGGAATTTCAAGGGGTTCTGATCCTTGTTTCTTTGCCTAATAGAGAATTGTAGGATATTTCATATAAAAAAAAGTCACCAAAACCGCCAACCTGCACGCTGCACCCGATAGGTCAGTGTTTCTCAACCGCCGGGCCCTGATTTCATTCATACCAGGCCGCGAGTGATTAGCGTTTCATTTTTCCTCATTCATTTTCCGTTAGTCATGTATTTGACCGGGCCTTCGACCATCACCACCTAGAGATAGAAAGCCTTCGCACTCTGCTTGTGACGTCAAGTAAGTAGTCCATTTTCCCTCAGAATATTCAGGGGGAAAAAAAATTCCCTGCTCGTGCCAGTATCATCGTTGCTTGGAAAAGAAATATTCGGGCTCAGAATTGGCGATTTCTTTGCCCCACATCCAATCACTATGCGGTATTTGTGAGCCAATCGGGTATATTCCACGCCAATTCGAACAAACGAAATAGGATGCTGCGTTTCAAAATGTGTTAAACTTGCTAGGTAGTCTGAATGACGTTTATGGCAAACAGTGCAGAGGCCTTCTATCTCTAGGTGGTGATGCTTCGACTCACAAAAATTAATGAAATCGGGCCGCGGACTCGAAAAAGGTTGAGAACCACTGCGATAGGTAACATAAACACCCCCCCCCCCCTAAAGTAAAGGTTTTTGGAGAAATTTAGGCGGTCTGTATTTGAAGTATCGGCAATAATATTACATCTCAGAAATTGATTTCGTTGTTCGTATGTTGTAGGAGATAGAAAGGGAAAAGAGAGATGCGTACAGTATATATATATATATCTATATCTATTTCTTTCGTGATCAAACATATCGTTACCCTCCCCCGACATGTTCTGTTTCATAAAAGATGCATTATATGTGAGGGTGGAGGAATGCTGATATGAGCGGAGAGAGAATAAAACAACTTCCGTTCATAGGGTTACAATGACGCTTTGCGATGATCAGAGCAGAGGGTAAAGAAAACAGGGAGAGCTGGAATATACCGTATTTTAACGTGTATAAGGAACCCCCTTTGCCAAAAATTGGGTCCCAAAAATAGGAAGGGTTTCCTTATACATGGCAGTATTAAAGATATTTATCTTTTCCAACTTTTTTTTCCCCCAAATTTTAAGCCCAAAAAATCAGGGGGGGGGGGGCTCCTTGTACACGAGGGCGCGAGGGTTCTTTATACACGTTAAAAAACGGTATTTCTTACATTTGTGTTTGGACGAGATATCTCGTCCCTCATCGTTAAGGGGATTAGACCAATTCGAGTAATTCGAGAATGCATTGCAACTACTGACCTTGTATGTTGATAGGCACGAGCGGTACAAGTTCAGGTTCTTTGAGACTACGTCTAGGGACTACACACCATTCTTTCACACGTACACTGTTGTCTCCTTGGAAGAGAATGTAGTACGCTCTTTGCCTGATAGGCCGGAACGAAAGGTTCACCGATGGTGCGCTGGTGTCGTCGTAATCTTCGAGAACCTATACATTCATACAAATACAAAGTCAGAGTCCACAACCGACAAATTACCTAACAAGGTGGCTAGAGGGAAAAAAATGGAAAAAAGGTAAAACATTAATCAATAAAATAAATAATACCGGAAAAAAAGCCCATAAAAATGTCGTTGCCATACCCTAAATACACCAACCCAATAGCAATAAGTCAGAAGAAAAACTAAAAGTTTACCAAACTACCATAAGGGGCCATTCAAGTATTACGTAAGCAGATTTTCAACCATTTTTGACCCCCCCCCCCCCTTGTCAGCAAAATTTCGTCAGCAGTTTAGAATATTTCATATCTTCAAAAAGGGGTGGTTGATGACGTAAGCAACCTTCAACCCCCCCCCCCCGTCGATGCTGACGTAATACTTGAATGACCCCTAAGTTTACCAAACCAAAAATCGAACATTATAATCATTGGAAATAGATCGTGGAAATGATCATGCCTACCTCGCAGTTATGATATTCGAGGTGATGAAGTATACCATAGATGGTTTGTATGTTCTCACAATCGACGTGCCTCTGGCACGCTACAGCATCGCTCGTGGAACGAGGTGCGTAACTATTCCTTTCGGTAGCGGACCCCCTCATTGAATAGAAGCTGATGCCAGTTTTCAGCAGTCCAACTTTATTCTCGCCAAATACTTCGTTACTGATTTGAGCAAGCTCTCGTTCGTTGTCGGGACAGCCTTCCCATCTTTTGTTGGCGATCAATTTGCTGACTAGAGGTATGGCATTTTTCGGGATGTTTCTTTGTCTGTTCTCCATGCATAACCTATCGTGGAATGGCCTGAGCAATTCTACCGGAACGAAATCATTACCCAGAAAACACGAAAAAAGAGGCATCTGTGTAATGGATAGTCCCAGCTGGGAGACAAGTTTCCGCCTATCGTATAATATGGATGTAAAATCTTCTATTTTCAATTGGACCAGTGATAAGACGGGTTTCGTGTCGAATATCATGAAGTCGGTATCATCAGTGAAGATGGCGAACACTCGGTCGTTGTTTCTAGCGTATTCGGCAATCTCAATATCTGCTTCTATCAGAGTGGTGTGCACCTCTGCGCCGCAGCTCAATTTCAACGCGAATCTTGTCAGCGAACCAGTATTCGCCAGTGGCGGAGAACCTTCGTTTGGAAGCTGACAAGTCTCTTTCATGGCACGGAATTGGTTACTCAAATTTCTGGCGCTGTTCATCCTTCTTGCGGCCCAATGCTTACGTTTTTCTGGAGAGATCGGGCCATCGAAGAAGAAGACTAGTTTGATGCCGGCCGTGTCGAACCTCTCGACGCATTTTTTTAGGGCCGATATGAATTCCACCCATTGGCCACCGTAAGCCCAGTCGTATCCCCCTGGGTAGGCCACATTCATGAAACCCAACGCGTCTACTACAGCGATGGGTTTGTCTTCTTGATTAGTCTCTGCCTGATGTTTTCTCGCCATGTCTTCTATGCCGACTCGACGACAAACGTCCTTACATACTTTGCTCATATAATATTGAAGAAATTTGACTCCCATCGTGATAAGCACCTAGGTTCGAAGTCGATCTGTAAAATAGAAAATATTTATTATCATTCGTTTTTTATTTCAATTATTATCACACACACACACACGTGAGAGAGAGAGAGAGTGTGTGAGTGCGCCACCTGTTCTAGTACTATTTATAGTCGAACTTGGATAATTTGAAGCTCAAGGGGACAGCAATAAACTTCGAATTACCCAATTCATCAATGTAGGATGACTATACACTTTCACGAAAAACTGTAGACAAGTATAAAAATTTATTGAATACAATTTTTTTTCCTAGCAAGTTTCCTAGTTGTTGCAACTGAGGGGTTCACAACCATAGTAGACGAAGTCCATTTACCTTTATTATGGATAATAACACCTTCAAGTCTTTGATAGATAATCAATTCAGTTCAAGTGATGCAAAGGAATTAAATACGTCAAAATTCAGTTAAAAACACCATTTTTAGTGCCCTTCTTTTACAAAAACTTATTATTCATAATAAAAATAAATGGACTTGGTCTACTATGGTTACGAAACGTAAAGGATCACCAAAATTATTTCATTTGTAAAATTGTATACTTTTCTTTTCTTTCGCCACAGAGAGCAACAGACATACACAACGATACAATTATTCAATCATTACACTTCACTCATAGTTAGGAAAACTGATGGCAGATGGCGGCACTAGATATAACAAGCATTACACAGAAACAAGCTTCATGTCAGGTTCACCACACGTACACGCGCATTCCAACAGGTACCAATTCGTTAGAAAGTTCCGCAGAGGAATACGAACGAGGTGCATGCGTGGTCTAGTATTTGTTTTCTTTTTGGTGTTCTTAAACATTGTATAAAATATCATTGTAGGAGGGTTTGCATAATCAGAAAGTTGGTTTAGGGAATGAAAGATGCGAATTTTGAACTTGAACAGCCTAATTTTTTCTAAGTATTCTGTAGTTTCTGTAAGTGTTGGAAAAGGGATTTCTGTTACTTTCTTATTTTCGTTTTCGTCCTTAAAGTCCCGTTTACACACGGTAAGTGATTAAGTTGGTAACAAAATTTTAAGTTGCCAAGTACGTTACAATGTATGCAGACGATAAGGGCCGTTTACACGAGTTTAGTTGGTAAGTGGCAAGTGCATAAGTGATTTAGCAATTTAATAATTAGTGAAATAATGACGGATCTATTTTTTCCGGTTAAGTAGACCTATGCGCATGCGCCAGTGGGCGTGGCCTGCAACTCAGAGGGGTCTTTTTCGCTCTCTCTCGGGGTGGGGGGGGGATTATTTTCCTCTCTCAGCGCACCCTTCCCTCCACACCTTTCATATTTATGATTTCCACTGCTTTATTTATACAGGGCGGTCATAAAATAATTTTTCTGATATAAGAGCCCCTGGTGGCCGCAGAAAGCAACGAATACTTCTGAAATTCGAGATATACGTGTTTCAGAGTATGGGCTCGACAATGTGACGAGAAACAAAAATTTATTATTCGTGGCTACGGTTACAGCAAGAAAATTAGGAAAAATTCAAATAGCAGCATTCACTTTTATGTATTGAAATATGATCGGCGCAGTAAAAAAACTCATGAATGGCCTTGAAACGGCACCGGTAGGACCATAAACGTCAATGCAGGACGCACGCAGACAAAGAAAGATTCCACCATGGGATTGGTGCGCTAACCGCTCGGTCAGATCTGCGGGAAGTCCATCGAGCGAGTGGTTAGCGCACCAACCATTGTGAAATCTGCTTTCTTTATCTGTATCCTGCGTCTGAGTTTGTTGCTCTACCGGCACCGCTTCAACGACATTTATGGTTTTTTTTAATGCGCCGATCATTTTTCAATACATAAAAGTGAATGTTGCTATTTGAATTTCTCTTAATTTTGATGTTGTAACCGTAACAGCGCGATAGATAGGTTTTTTTTTTCGTCTCATTTTCGTGCGCATACTCTAAAACACTTAGGCTATGTATCGAATTTCATTAGCAATAGTTTATTTTTGCGGCCGCTAGGGGGCAAAGACCAGGAGTTCACAGACACCCCCGGGAATTCTTGGACAGATTTCAGGGGGGGGGGGGGGGGTCTGTGAGTTTGGGTGAGAAAACAGTCAACACTTATTTCTTTTACATTTAATATACTACTGAATATTCTGTAAAGGGGTCCGTAGCTTTCATCTTATTGGCAAAGGGAGTCCCTGGACTTCGCCTTATCCTGTTCCACTCCCAGTTACGGTAGGGGACGGTCGATTTTCTGCTCGCTCCGTACTCAGTCGGAGATCACTATTTTCCTTTCAGGTCTCACTGCTCCTGAACCAGCTGATCTCATAGCTGCCAAGTCTCTCGAATTTTCCGGGATTCTCCCGAATTTTAGCTTCATCCCTCGACCTCTTAATCAATTCTTAAATCTCTCGAATTTTTACGAAAATCACAAAAAATCCCTAATTGTCCCCAAAAATTTCCTTCTTCATTAAAAAAAAAATGCCCGCTTCTCTAAACATGTTTTTTTTTTTCCCCCTTCCGAAATGACGTCACACGTCGTAAATGGGGAAATTCCCTTTTTAAGGAAGTTTTACAAACCCTCTGAAAGTTGTTTCTCTTATCGTGCAGGGAAATATAGTCCACCGATCACGAGAAGAACACTGGCTACGGCGCGTTACGTCACGTCGGACGAGTCTATTATTCCCTTTTAGGTAAAGCGACTGCGCATCGAGAATATCGGCGCTTTCTCGCTTGGCGTCTTTAGCGCTATGTTCACCTCCAAGAAATTTCCCTAAAAGCGCACTCGATAGTGTCGTTCATAGTAAGACGCCTTCATATACGTATGTATTATGTGTGTATTAAGGAGTTCTAGTTCATAGCAGTGTCTGTGTGACGTAATCACCGCCTGTTCGATAGTGCTGTCTTAAGGCTTGGTGGGCTCAACCGATCCCCAAAAGGAGAGGGCCTCACAAAACTAAGATCTGGCTGATATTTTCCAGCATTTACGAGGTACGGGCTCATAAAAATCACTTGGCCCGGGCCCATGATGGCCCTGCTGTTAGAACATTTACAGCATATTATTTCAATACAAAAATATACTTTCTTATTCTGCAGAAAGGGATCGAAAACTCCTCTTTTTTTCAGTAATTAGTTTCATCCATAAAGATGAAACAGAACGCCTACACGTATAAAACAATTCCGACTATAGCCCCCAGAACGATGGAGCTGACAAGGCTCCAACCCTGGAGAATTCACACACACACATATATATATATATATATATATGTGTGTGTATATATATATATATATATATATATATACAGTCAGACCTCGTTAGTGCGTCACCCGGTTAACACGTCACTCCGCTTACCGGGTCACTTTTTGGAAGTCCCAATTGTCCTCAGGCAGGAATTGGCGCAGCTATGGCTTACGTCGTTTAACGAGTCACTCCGCTTACTAAGTCATATTTTTGCTCTCCCACGAGTGACTCATTAACGAGGTTTGACTGTATATATATATATATATATATTCCCCCCCCCCACACTGTAAATTCACTATATGAGAGATATTCACGATATGAGAGGCCGGTGAGAGATTTCAATTGCAGCATGAGAGGACCATGCTTCCGATGCCCTTATGGTGGCTATTCACGTAACTGTAACTATTCACGTTGACAAGCATGCATGTTCAATGTTTTTATTTGTCACCTCTTTGAAAAGCCCATAAGAAAGCATCCGTGGAGAAAGTAAAAAAAAAAAAAGAGGATGACGTGGCGACAAGAGATGGTAAACAGAGAAAGAAGGGCTATGTTATGAATGGTTCACTCGAAATTCTGCCAACTGTGCATCTCCACCAGAGAATCAAACGCAGTTGTCTATTGATACGAATACATGATATAAAAACCTTCTCTTTCGCACATTAAAAAAAACTGCTTCCTTTCCAGCCGAAAGCATCGCTTCAACTAGCCCTGTACAGACAGAGAGGAGAGAAAAACCAAACCACAGAGGGAGAGGTGTTTCGCCAATGATTCACAATCGTCTGGGTCAAATCTGACACCACAAAATATGTGAAAAAAAAACAAAACATCTTCCCACACTGATTCGCGACAAGCTTTTTTTTTTTTAAGTTGCTGTCACAGGTGGCCTTCTCTTATATAAGGATGACGTCACTCTCCGCTACCGTACGAAGGATTTAACAACCGGCTGTTGCGAAGATATATTTTGGAAAGAGAAAATTCAACTGCCCCTGCGGGGAATCGAACTCACGTCCTTTCACTTCCCGGGTGAACGCCCTAGACCACTGGACTACAGAGGCACCGAATCTCTCAATCTTTCCTTGTACACTGAAAGGGACCGTACGTGGACGGCCGGACCAGAATCAGGCCAAGCTCACAACTGCTGACGCTGCCACCAGATGGCGACTTATACAAGGATGACGTCACTCTCCGCTTCCATACGAAGGATTTAACAACTGGCTGTTGCGAAAATATATTTTGGAAAGAGAGAAAATTCAACTGCCCCTGCGGGGAGGTTCCCTTTCAGTGTACAAGGAAAGATTGAGCGATTCGGTGTCTCTGTAGTCCAGTGGTCTAGGGCGTTCACCCGGAAAGTGAAAGGACGTGAGTTCGATTCCCCGCATGGGCAGTTGAATTTTCTCTCTTTCCAAAATATATCTTCGCAACAGCCAGTTGTTAAATCCTTCGTGGCCTTCTCTTGTTGCGGAAAACCGAAAGAAATTTCACATAATTTACAATAGTAATAAATGATAATTATTAATGTTTTCTTTATATTAATTTAATTTAAATATTTAATATTAATTTAATTTAAATATTTAATATTAATTTAATTTAAATATTTAATATTAATTTAATATAAAATTAATTATTAATTTTAAGTAACGTAACTATTAATTTATTTCATTTAATTATTTTAGTAATTTCATTATTAATTAAAAGTAATTTTACTCCCTTTATTATTAAATTATCACTGCTTCCTTTACATTTTTTTCCGTATTTCGCTCCATTATCTTTTTTTCTGTATCAAATATTTTAGTTCAAAATATTGAATTAAATGGAATTCAAAAATTTTAGTTTTTTAAATTAAAATATTTATTTTTTTAATTAAATTAAAATATTTAATTTAGGGTGCAAGCGATAGAGGCCCGACAAACCAGTCACGACCCAGGCTCTGTCCCTCCAGGGATATAAGCCTTTTACCCTTGCTGGTTGGGTCGCGATAGAGGCCCCGTAATAGAGTAAAAATATCTTATATTTTGACTAACCTTTGTGTTTGCTGTGTTCAACTTTTTGAGGCGTCGTGGTCTTGATGATGTGGCATCTATTCTTACGTGAATAATGGGGCTTTCGCAGAACTTTTTGTGAGATCTCCAGATTCGTTTCCTCTGTGTTCTTCCTTGAGGTCAAAAGTTTCTCCTTGATGTGTTGGCCTCCCCATTCCTACATTACGTAGAGACAACAACGTTTTCGACGAATTTCAAGACTATTTACATGGATTTAATTCACTTTCGTCAACAAAATCACTAAATCCACTCAAACTGGAATCCGAGTGATGATCACTTGAAGTATCTCTGTCTGTTTCAGAATCATTGTCATTTGATAGGTTTATACACACTGAAATGCTGTCGATCATTTCTTCTACAATTCCATCAGTCTCCAGTATGTATTTTCAATGTTTTTCACATGATTGTGCAGTACTTTTTCCACTCTTCACACCCTGTGTTTCTGATAGCCTCCATTGTTAACGATTGCAAATGTTGCAAGCTCAGATCAGCACTAGCATTGCGTTCTCTCACATATCTTTTGATCGATGCCCACACAAGTTCTATTGGATTCATGTCGCAATGATAAGAGGAAGCCGAATGACGTCATGTCCATTGCCTTTTAAAAGTTCGTCTATACAATATTTTCTCTCGCGTGAGGCATTCGCTTTAATGATGTCGAACAAATCCGTTTTCCGCATCTTTTCATCATGGACAATTTTTCCCTTTTGCAACCACGAACACGTGTCTCGTTTTTTTGGGGACTTAACGGGTACATGGTCTAGAATTTTGGAGTGGTATGCGGCATTGTCCACGCAAACAACAGAATTCGGAGTGATATTAGGAAGTAACTTTCCTTTAATCCATTTTAGAAAGTTGCTGTGGTTCATTTGCCCGTGGTAATCTCCAGATGCACAACCAGCTTTGAATACCAATTCTGCATGGGGGACAAATCCAGATTCCGATCCGGCATGCACTACTATGAGGCGATTGCTTGCTCTTTCTTTAACTATAGCGCCAATTTCATCATTTTGCCAACATTTATCGTATGCAAGATTGCTGTCGATCCATCCAAATAAACACTGTTTCTTCTGCTTTCTCGAAAAAGTTTCATTCTTTTCAAAAATCGATGCCTCAACATCCTTATCTGTGGGCGTTCCATCAAAATATTGCGATGACTTTTGCTGCGTTTGAATTCAAATCCTGCCTTATGTAAAAATTTTCAAAGAGTATCTGCTTTCCATGGAAAGTTGATCTTCTCCCTCACTACGGGAAGCAGCGATCCAACCGATGGCACTTTCTTCTTGGTATAAAATTCACTCACAGTGTTACGGATGACAAACAAGTCAAAATTGTCCAACACGGCGTTTCTTTCCTCAGGTCGCTTTCTGTGTTTACCCGGCGTTGATAACTTGCCCTCACCAGCGACGGAACTTTCTTTCTTGATCCGCCTGATGGTTGTTAAAGAAACACCAGCAATAGCAGCAGCACGTTTCTGTACTTGCGAAAGAGGTATCGAAAGCTCACCTACTTCCGCTTCTGTTTCACAAAACTTCATGATATTGTCTATGATCTTTCTTTCTGAAGAGTTCGTCCTTTTGAAGACATCTTGAAATGTTTTGAAAACAACGAATTTCAAAAAGTACAATTAATATTTTAAACAGCGAACTCGAGGTTCAAAGAGCACGTTTTGAAAACAAAACCTCACTCACGGAACAGCGGAAAAGACTTGGCGACGAAAATCGATTTGTGAGCGCCAAGACGGCGTACTAGCAACCCGGGATAATTTTTATCTTTTCCCCGCGCCAAAATGAACCCTCTCCAGAGAGGGGGGGGGGGGGTTCCGATAACTCTTCTCCTGATCTGAGGACTAGCTTAGTGAAGGGTCACCACTGAAGCCTTGGCGTACACATAACACAAATTTATTAAACATTTTAGCACAAATTACCAAGACACAAATATAAGACAACTAAGAATCAGACAAACTGAACAAGCTTCTGTGTGTGAGTCAGCGAGTGATACAGTATAAGAAAGATCTTCGTCAGGAGTTGTGGGGAGGAGAGTTTAGTTTTAGTTCCAGTCTCAAAGTCAAACCAAAACCAATATTCTTCGTTTTGCGGTAAACAGTGTCCGCCTCAGTACCCCCCTTCCAGTGACTAACGACACAGTCTGACAACATTGTTGAATCTGACAGGATAGCGTACCTGTCTTCCGGAACGCGTGAAGCGGTCTAGTGGTTTCGGAAGCACATTAATTTTGGGACACACTGTATTGGAAATTGTAGTTGTAGCATCCTCATTCACTGTGAATGCAGGTTTGATTCGATCGATACATACATTTGTTGGTTTTCCATCTATCAGAACTTTCAAGTTCTTTTCTTTTCTGCTGATCACCGGAAACGGTCCAGAGTAGGGTGCTTGAAGCGATGTTCTCAACCTGTCATGTCGGATAAATACATGAGAACAGGTGTTTAATGCTTTATGTACGAACACATTATTTTTGTTATGAGAACTTGTTGGCTTCGGTTTTAATGCTCTCATGTGTTCCCTGAAGTTTTCAATGAACATGGACGGATCTTGAATTTTGTCACTCGAATCGTAAAAATCGCCTGGAAGACGCAAGGAAGCACCGTAGACAAGCTCAGCTGGTGTTGCACCTTTATCTTCTTTCAGTGCTGAACGGAAACCGAGAAGAATGGTTGGAAGGACTTCTGTCCACTTGGTGGTGTTGTGAACCATGATTGCAGCTTTTAATGGACGGTGAAAATTTTCGATCAGGCCATTTGCTTTTGGGTTGTACGGTGATGTTCGCCACTTTTCCACACCTAGAAGAGTAGCGAGCTGAGACATTAGTCTCGACTCGAACTGTCTGCCTTGCTCAGTTGTTATGCGGTCTGGCGTGCCAACATGGACGGATCTTGAATTTTGTCACTCGAATCGTAAAAATCGCCTGGAAGACGCAAGGAAGCACCGTAGACAAGCTCAGCTGGTGTTGCACCTTTATCTTCTTTCAGTAGCGAGCTGAGACATTAGTCTCGACTCGAACTGTCTGCCTTGCTCAGTTGTTATGCGGTCTGGCGTGCCAAATCGGGAAATCGACTCAGAGTAGATTGTCTTTGCGACTGTTTCAGTGGTGATATCTGAAATCGCACATACTTCCGGAAAACGTGTTACGCGGTCAATTAAAGTGAAACAATTGACGGGCTCGTCAATTGTTTTCCCGTTTGATTCCGGCAAGGGTCCCACAACATCGCAATGAATATGTTGGAATCGTGCAAGTTGTTGGCAGTGAAAATTTTCCTAATTCTGATTTCGTGTGTTTGTGAATTTTAGAATGTTGGCAATCAATGCATTGGCGTGCCCACTCACGAACAACTTTATTCATAGACTGCCACACGAAACGGTTTCGTATAAGGTCAACAGTACTTCTAATACCTGGATGAGAAAGTCAATATAATTTTAGGAAAACTTGTTTGCGAAATTTAGCAGTGACATAAGGTCTTGCTTTTCCAGTTGAAAGATCGCAATATATTTGAGAATTTGAATTGAAATTGGGCAATTGAATTAATTTCAATTGCAACCCAGTATTAGTGTCTGAAATGAGTTGTTTCAGTTGTTCGTTTGATTTTTGATCATTACTGAGTTCATCATAATTGAGAGGCTGGGGGACAATAACCTCATTTATGCGCGATAGTGCATCGGCAGCTTCGTTTCTCTTACCTTTTAGGTACTCGATATAGTAGTGAATTCTGATATGTAAGAAATCCGCCGTGTTTGCTTATTCGAGTAAGTGTCCGTTGCCTTACGAAAAACGTATGTTAATGGACGATGATCTGTAACAATTTTACAGTTTCTAGCCTCTAGCATGTGTTTAAAAAATTTAACAGACTCATATAGCTATTCAAGTTCACAGTCGAAACTTGAATATTTCATTTGTGTAGGTGTAAGACTTGAAAAGAATCCCAGGGGTTTATATTCTAAATTCTGCATTACACTTAAAGTAGCTCCAATTGAAATTTCGCTAGCATCACAATGAAGTATTAACTTATCTTCATTTTCTGGAAACACTAGCGAAGTAGCGTTTAGCAAAGCTACTTTTGATTTGAAATCAAAAGCTTCTTGATCATTTTTTTTTAGACCCCTTTTAATAGGTCAGTTAATGGTGCTAATACTTCAGCAGCATGTGAAATGAATTTCCTATAGAAATTTAGTAACCCCAAGTATTTTCTGAGTTGCATCAGATTTTCTGGACATGGATAGTTCATTATGGCTTTTACCTTGTCGTCCAAAGGTCGAACACCCCCTGCTGATATTTCGTGACCCAGAAAGGAAATTTGTTGTTGGCCAAAAATACATTTGGAAGCATTGATGTTTAGTCCGTACCTACTAAACCTTTAAAAAACAAGTTCCACGTGCTTAATGTAATCATTTTCGTTTTCAGAAAAAATTAAGACGTCTAAATAACTGACAGTAAAATCGAAACCTTTCAGTACCTCATTCATAAATCTTTGAAATGTCATTGGTGCACATTTCAGACCAAATGGGAGGTACAAAAATTCAAAACTACCAATGGGAGTAGTAACGGCACTTTTTGGTACATCGGATTCATTTATCGGAATATGATAGTATGCCCTTACTATATCAATTTTGGAAAATATTTTCTTTCCGTGTGCAGCACATTGGTAATGTCATGTATATGAGGTAAGGGGTACCTATCTGGGACAGTTATAGCGTTCAAGCGACGATAATCACCACAAATTCGGTACGTTCCATTTGATTTCGGAACTGCATGAATTGGGGAAGCCCAAGGTGATTTTGATGGGCGACAAATTCTATTATCAATCAAATATTCAAATTCGTGTTTAACTGCTTGTAATATTTTTGGATGCAGCCTTCTAGGGTTACAGAAAATTGGACTTCCGTTTGTTTCCAGAAAATGCTGAGTGTTATGTTTTGGAGGACGGGAAAACTGCGGTATTGGATTTGCCAAAATTGGAAATTGTTCAAAAATTTTATGATATGGTGATTCACCAACAATCAATTTCACTGTGGGTACTGCAGCATTGGACAGTACACCTTTTGTTTGCATGTTAGTGATAGAGTCAATTAATGCTCCATTTTTCAAATCCAACACGAGTCCAAAATGTGTTAAAAAATCAGCACCAATAATAGCAGTATTGACTTTTGCAATGAGGGAAGTCCAACGAAAATTTCGACGAAGCCCTAAATTTAGCTCTAAATGTTTTTTTCCGTATGTTGGAATTTTCGTGTTGTTGGCTGCATAGAGAAAATGTGAAGAATTGTCCTTCACATTGGGTGACACAGGAATGCAAGAGATGTCACTACCCGAATCCATTAAAAAATTACAATTTGTCACTTTATCATACACGTAAAGTCTACATTTAGTAGGACCTGCTGCTGCACCGAAAAAAGTATGCTGTAGCGATGCAGCAGCGTGCTTTAGTTTTTTGGTTTGTATGTGCACGGCTGGTAACACTTTGTTGCTTTCTCACCAAATTTATCATGATAGAAACATAGTGCTTGTGTAGTATTGAAGTTACGATTTCTAAAATTACGGCTGTTGCTTCGGTAGCGAGAAAATGAGTACGCCCTCTTGAATAATTTTCATTTTTAATTTTCGTTGACAAATACAAATACAACGACACAACAGGCAAAATGCCCAACGAGGTGGCTGAGAAAAAGATGCCCATAAAAATATGGATGTCATTTATTTCAAAAATACAGAAACCCAATTAACCAATTAAAAATGCAATTAACAAAAATTATAAACAATATATACACATGATAAAATATTATACAATGCCCATAAAGAATACTTATGGTTGTCTTATTCTAATCTGCAATTTGAATATTTAATTGCGATATTTCATTACGTAATTGTGCAATGTCAGATTTCACAGAATCTGATGAAGGGCCTGACTGTGAAGAAATCGCAGAAATACTCAGTATTGGTCGTATCTCGGAAATTTTATCGGCTAGTGTGGCCAACTCAGTTAGATCCGCAGTTGACACTGATAAAATGGCCTGAGAGTTCAAAGGTAACCTTTCCATCCAAATAGTTTTTAGAAAATCTTCAGTTACTGAATTTCCTGCCAGCTCTTTCATTTGTCTCAGTAGAGAGGATGGTTTCTTATCCCCAAGAGTCAATTCAGACAACAGTTTGCGGATTTGTATAGAAGAATCTGTAAATTCAGCGATAAGCCTTTGTTTAAGTGCTTCGTATTTGTTTTCGGCTGGTGGATGAAGCACCAAGTCTGAAACCGAATGAAGCGAGTCGGCATTTACAGCTGCTAAAACGGTATTATATTTCGTAATATCGGAAGTTATTTGTGCTACTGCGAAATTAGCTTCCACTTGCACGAACCATAAAGCAATATTATTTATCCACATTGGAGGTATAATTTACAAGATATCCTTGCGACCACCGTGGGATCCGTGCCGTCATCCATCTCGTAATAACAATAATGAAATACAAGATATACAGAAGACTGGATGTTGTGAAGATATTTATTATTTGAGATGTTAATTTTTTAAGGAAGGAAAAAACTCATCTCTGCCTCTACCGGGAGTCGAACCCGGGTCCCTCGATTGGCGGACGAGTGCTCTGACCACTAAGCTACAGAGGAGATTTTCTTTCGCTAGAGCGTATTAAAAAAAAAAAAAAAAATTAACATCTCAATAAATATCTTCACAACATCCAGTCTTCTGTATATCTTGTGTTAACAAGTCGAGAGCGACATTCATGTCATATATATAGCCCTCTGGTGGCTCGTCGTCCATGAGCTATTAGCTGATCGGTTTCACCGTCCATTGCACGGTTCCGTTCGGCATATATACGCTCTAGCGAAGGAAAATCTCTATCTCCTCTGTAGCTTAGTGGTCAGAGCACTCGTCCGGCAATCGAGGGACCTGGGTTCGACTCCCGGTAGAGGCAGAGATGAGTTTTTTCCTTCCTTAAAAAATTAACATCTCAAATAATAAATATCTTCACAACATCCAGTCTTCTGTATATCTTGTATTAACAAGTGGAGAGCGACATTCATGTCAAATAATGAAATAGATGGGGGAAAACGAGGATAAAATTCCAACCAAAATTATTTTATGCGAACAATTAGAATTTTAGAAGAAAAAAAAAAAAAAAAATATATATATATATATAAAGGCCGGAAGAGAGATTAGCGAAAACAGTAGCTCACCGTGAGAAGATCCCATCAGTCAAATGGAAGCAGAGAGAAAATAATCCAGAGCTTGGAGATACAACCAAAAAGTTTATTCAGAAGGTTCTGTTCATTTGAGAGTCACCACTGAAGCCTTGGCGTATACATAACACAAATTTATTAAACATTTTAGCACAAATTACCAAGATACAAATATAAGACAACTAAGAATCAGACAAACTGACTGAACAAGCTTCTGTGTGTGAGTCAGCGAGTGATACAGTAAGCGCTTTGAGAAGGAAGGAGGAGTTGTGGGGGGGGGGGGGAGGGGAGGAAAGTTTAGTTTTAGTTCCAGTCTCAAAGTCAAACCAAAACCAAAGATTTTCTTCGTTTTGCAGTAAACAGCGTCCGCCTCACGGTTTCTAGAATATATATTGTCCGCCTCACTTAGCAGCCAATAGAGTCGGGGCCTTCCTGATTTCCCTTCTTACCTTTTTCCCTTTCTTTACCTTTACCATTACCTTTTACCTTTTTTCCCTTCTTAAGGGAAAAATCACGAAGGCACCGATAGAGTATACTCCTGGATAATAATTGAAGATTATAGTGACGCGCATGTGGTCAAAATTCAAGGGCGTAGCGAGGGGGGGGGGGACTTGGGGTCTGGTCCCCCCCGCCCCGAAATGTGAGAAAATGACCGAAAAAAGGGAAAAAGATGGCCAAATCCATTGTTCTGTCACTTTGGTCCCCCCCCCCCAAAATGAAAGTGGCCCCCCCCCGAACGAAATTTCTGGCTACGCCCCTGTCAAAATTTCTTTTGTTGAAATCATCACACGTCATAAATGAAGAAATTCCCTTTTTAAGGAAGTTTTACAAACCCTCTGATGGTAACAAGAAGGTTGTTTGTTTTATCGTGCAGGGAAATAGCTTAGCAGCTGGATAATAATTGAAGATTATAGTGACGCGCATGGTCAAAATTTCTTTTGTTGAAGTTACGTACGTGCGATATAGCAAAACATGAATACTGATAAGCAAAAACATATTTAATCAATTTTAAAGATACTTATTCCCCGATGAATTTCTTTTCATCAAACGTTCCAGAAAAGGGCCGACTTTTCCTTTTTGTACAAGTTGTGTTAAGGACATAAACACGTCGGTCACGGAAAGACTGCCATCATAACCCATGTGAAATGAAAAAAAAACAGCAAGCAAGTGTCACAAAAAGTCAGTGTTCTTCAAAAATCGACACTTTTTTTCCCTTCATCTTCCGATGATTTCGGGGTCATTCGCGCAGAATGTTTGTCGACATCGTTTCTGATTGTGAACACAATATTTATTTCTTTTTTTAGATCACCATTTTGAAGTTTTGGACTCCAATTTCATTTGTTGTTTGCGTAGCGATTTTATTGCCAAGGGTTTAACTTTTATGTGTGGAAAATCCCTATTTTATTTGGAAAAATCCCTTTTGTATCTATTAGGGAGTGGTTTTAGCATAAAATACGGGTTCGCGCGAAAATCTCCCGAATTTTCATTTTCAAAAGTTGGCAGCTATGCGATCTCTCCCCCATGGCGAGAACAAAGAAGGCGCCCAAAAAAGGAAATCCTTCGTCAGCAGTCAAACCTACAAGACAGAAGAGCTTCTGCTATTTACATCACGAATCCATAGTCGTCAACTCTTTTGACTGGGATATCTTATCAACAACTCTGGAAGCCTTGGATGAAAGCATACAAGTAAACTTTATCTCGCATGAAGAAGCTATCATTCAATCATCTATCATCTTTTCTCATAATCCTGAAAGAGTTCAATGCAGATCGGAAAGCCGCTCACCGTAAAGCCTGGATCCTGCGACATTTGAGAGAATCCTGATGCACACTGCTTCCAGAACCTCCCCCTTTCTAGATCAGACGGTCCGGAATTTAATTCCGAGGAAATCGCAGATTCCATTAATCCGGATATCATGATCCGGGAAGAAGAAAGCTCTTCTCAGTTCCAGCCAATGGAAACACATTCATTCATTCAAACCGAGCGCAACTCCGGTCTATCGCCATAGACAATTTACTACCGATTGAGTTGTGACGGAAGTATGAGTGTCCCCGCCCCCAAATCCCCCGGGATACGAAAGCGACTGTATAATAAGTGTACATTACACAAAATACATTCAGCTGCCTGACACCTCACCAGCCACCGTCTAGTCCAGCCGCAACTCGAGCAGCCGCCTAACCGACATGGTTTTAAGGGAGCTGCCTCGCGACCGTTGCCTACAAGAAACAGCTTTTGCCCTTATTTTATTAGTCAATGGAAACACAGAATCTCAACAAAGATTCGAGTCTGCCTGTAGACGCAGCATCGATGGATACAGACATAATTCCAACGCCATCGGGAAATAGAACGGTGATTCTCATTATCTCAGACGATCGAGCCAGCCAATCGGACGAAGTACCTCTCACTCAAAATCATCAGCACAGGGAAAGGAGGTTTACCACGGATGCCAAGCTTTCCGAAATATGTGCTGGTCGGTATTGGGCGAAACTCAGGCCGCCAAATCGAAATTTCTTTCCGATCAGCTGACGATCCACGACTAGCTAGAGCATGGCTAGAAAAAGAAAGGTTCTTACAAGTGCCTAAAATCAAAGGTACGAGATCTTTCGCCGTGCTTCTGAAAGGCTTGGAGCGGGATACTTCGGCTACAGGCATCAAATTCGCCCTTTAAAAGCTTAGCTTTTCACTTCACAAAATTAAGGTCTTCAAAAAACCGAATCGCAATCACAGCTGGTCTGGAAAATGACCCTCTCAAAATCAGAGGAAAACTTCAAAATTCTGGAGATAAAATCACTACACCACCTGGACATTTCTGTGGAAAAATTCATAAAAAATTTTCACGCTTTCCAGTGCCGTCAGTGTCTTGGTTTCTCGCACTTCGCCGAGGACAGCGTCAGTGCTTATAGATGCATCAAGTGTACGGCAACTGACGAGCCGGGTAAATGCGATAAAATGAGAGGAATTGACACACCGACGTGTCTTTTGCTTGGGAAACCACCCAGCCACTTCAAGAAATGCTCGGAATTTCTCAAAATTTTGAAACGTAAAAAAATCAAACATTTCCTCTGAAAAAAAGCCGTCAAAACACACTTCTAGCAGAATCACTAGTCTTCACCAAATCTACCAAACCGGCATCAACAACATCTTTTCTGCCGAGACCTGTATTAGGCCGTTATTACACTATAAAAGTTTTCTAAAAGTCCTTTTATAAAACTTGAAAAATTCAACCAATAAGATTATCGGTTGCATTTGCTCGAATGTAACTTATGGGCTTTATTGGCCGGATTTTTCAAGTTTTATAAAAGTGATTTTATCAAAATTTTTATAGTGTAATATCGGCATTACTCAAATTCAAAAAGTTTCTGGACGCCAAACACAACGACGCTAGCCTGTCGCATCCCCCGGCCACAACGCCTGCGGACAAGCCGGACGACAGGTCTCCATCACAGCCGGAGCAAGGGATCTCCCACTCGGGGACTTGTACTCGTGCCAGAAATAGCTCGTCGACGCTGGATGAAGCGGTCAGAGACCTGCACTCCATCATCAGCATCATTGCAGCTGATAATATCATGTGGATAGAGTAAAACTCTAAACCTCCACCAGCAATTCCATAATAGCGCAACGAAACTTGAAGACGGACTCTAGGCCTAAGCCTACATCTAACCATATTTTCACACACATTCCAGACCGTTTCAGGTTAACTTTGTAGTGAAGGGGAAGCTCCGAGGGAACCGCATCACTCGTTGCTATAGGAACGAAAGCCTCTTAACCAATGTATCGATGCGCGGCCTCGGTAAGGTATGGCCGATTCTCGCCAATCTCACTGAGAAAAATCTTTTTTACGTGCAACGTAATTGCACAGTTAAATTAGTAATAATTATGAATTAAAAGAAAACCATTGCCGATACTTTCAGAAATTAAAGTGAGGTTTTTGTGAAATCATTTGTTTTGTTTTTTGATTAGAAAGTGTTTTAAATTTAGAAAAAATAATTATCTTCTATCAGAGCGTGTCACTTAAACTCTTCATTGATGTGCCGTAAGTAACACTAACAATTTCAAAAAACAGTCATATTTTTCTGCAGTATTTCCCTTCCCTCAGCTGAAATTTATTTTAAAAAAAAATCCCCCCCCCAAACAATAATATGAAAGCAACATATGATTTTAAAATACTGTATATCAACCATGGCTCTCAAAAACTTGGGGATTTCTTCAATTTATACGGAAAAAATTAATGTTAAATAAAATTTTTGAAGCCAATCAAAAAAAATAATAATTAGGAAGCAGATTAACTCTGTCGCCACGTGTAAATGCAGGAATAATAACAACCAAATAATAACAATGATACGGAAAAGTTTAGAATTTTTTTACTCACTTTTCTTGCCGAAATTTCCGTCGCTCCAACCCCCCCCCCCCCACTTCCCCGAACGGTATACGTCGATGACACTTGTTTTCACGACAGTTTTAGTCTTGATGTGGTGCTCATAGTTATTACCGATGATTCTTATCGAGTTTTGTTTACAGCGAGTATTCAAAAACCAAGAATATAGTATTCAGGAATGGAAGAGCAGAGAACTTTAGCGTGGCTATCTCTGGTGAAAATAAAGACACAACTGTCACATAAAAGATGAAAGCCCAAACCACTGTGGACCCCCCCCCCCTCCTTTTTTTTTATCTGAAGAGACACTATTAAGGCAAGGGCCATCGAGAGAAACAGGTGGGTGGAAGATGGCGTCCGTTTGTGGAAGACGCGACTCCTGTCAACACTCTCCGTGATCGGAAACTAAAACTATCCCATAAACATGGCAAAAAATAAATGATAAAAAAAAAAGGAGGGCCTGAAACCAAAACTTCTGCACCCATATAGGACCTCTCCCACAATAGTATCGGCACTCTCGTGGAAGAGAAACACTTCTTGTAATCTATGAGTGAATATCTGAACTCACTGAAGCCTATTTTTGGGAAAAATAAAACTGATTGAATATTTGTTTTCATGTAAGCCTATAACTGCATGTAAAACTGAATGAAAAATTGTATCGTTATGGAAAATTCAACCAAATAACGAAAAAAATATAAACTGAAGAGCCAAAAAAACTGGTACAGGCATGCGTATGCAAATAAAGAGATATGGAACCAATCAGAGTATGGCGCTGCGGTCGGCAACGCCTATATAACACAGCAAGTGTCTGGTATAGTTGTTAGATCGGTTACTGCTGCTACAATGGCAGGTTATCGAAATTTAAGTGAGTTTCAACGTGGTGTTATAGTCGGCGCACGAGAGATGGGACATAGCATCTCCGAGGTAGCGATGAAACTTGGATTTTCACGTACGACCATTTCACGAGTGTACCGTGAATATCGGGAATCCGGTAAAAAATTAAATCTAAGACATCGCTGCGGCCGGAAAAAGTTCATGCAAGAACGGGACTGACGAGAATCATTAAACGTGACAGACGTGCAACCCTTCCGCAAATTGCTGCAGATTTCAATGCTGGGCCATCAACAAGTGTCAGCGTGCGAACCATTCAACGAAACATCATCGATATGGGCTTTCGGAGCCGAAGGCCCACTCGTGTACCCTTGATGACTGCACGACACAAAGCTTTACGCCTCGCCTGGGCCCGACAACACCGACATTAGACTGTTGAGGACTGGAAACAGGTTGCCTGGTCTGACGAGTCTCGGTTCCAATTGCTTCGAGCTGATGGCCATGTACGGGTATGGAGACAACCTCATGAATCCATGGACCCTACATGTCAACAGGGGACTGTTCAAGCTGGTGGAGGCTCTGTGATGGTATGGGGCGTGTGCAGTTGGCGGGATATGGGACCCCTGATACATCTAGATACGACTCTGACAGGTACGTAAGCATCCTGTCTGATCACCTGCACCCATTCATGTCCATTGTGCATTCCGACGGACTTGGACAATTTCAGCAGGACAATGCGACACCCCACACGTCCAGAATTGCTACAAAGTGGCTCCAGGAACACTCTTCTGACTTTAGACACTTCCGCTGGCCACCTAAATCCCCAGACATGAATATTATTGAACATATCTGGGATGCCTTGCAACGTGCTGTTCAGAAGAGATCTCCACCCCCTCTTACTCCTACGGATTTATGGACAGCCCTGAAGGATTCATGGTGTCAATTACCTCCAGCACTACTTCAGACATTAGTCGAGTCAATACCACGTCGTGTTGCGACACTTCTGCGTGCTCGCGGGGGCCCTACACGATATTAGGCAGGTGAACCAGTTTTTTTGGCTCTTCAGTGTATATATATACAGTATACAATTGTGTAACGGAAAAAACACGACAGTGATATTGGCAGGGAAAATTTCTAGGATATCGCGCCAGAATCTCGTTGCCGTTGCTATGGATTTTTGATAATGGTAACCAATATTTTTTATAATTTAAAAATTTTAAACAAGTAAACATCGGTTGAAAACGATGTTTTTTCAGTATTTTTTTCAAAATCATAGAAAAAATTGAAATATTCTGTATAAAGGTTCATCTTAAACCTCCGATATATGAGAACTATATTTTGCGGCGAAGGAATACACTCTCTACCTTTCTCTTCGCTGCAAAGTTAACCTGAAACAGACTATACTTACTCAAATTTTTTTCCTTTTAAAGCGCTATCCCCCTTTCAAAAAAATCTTATAATTCAAAAAACAAAAATTCTTTCTCTCTTGATTTTAAAACTAATATTATTTTTTACTACGGCCGGTATTACACTATAAAAGTTTGATAAAAGTCCTTTCATAAAACTTGAAAAATCTAACCTATAAGGTTATTAGTTACATTCTAGAAAATGCAACCGTTGACCTTATTGGCTGCATTTTTCAAGTTTTATAAAAGGACTTTTATCAAACTTTTATACTATAATACCGGCCTTAGGCTGGGATTACACTGTAAAAGTTTAATGAAAGTATTGCATCCAATAACTAAAAGAAGACAAATGATATCGCGAGATAAAACATTTTAAATTTAAAATCAAATAAAATCCTGTACATTTTATAACTCCTTATTTTGGAGGTTTTACGCGATTTTTTACAAAATAATTTTTCTATTTTCTACAAGCTGGGTGATATAATCAGCTATAATAAAAAAAAAACTCACGCTTTATATTATCATACCCCAGTCAAGCTCTGTGGGATTTATTCGCGACGAAATCTTGTTGAAATGATCTGAAAAGTTCTAATCTTTTCAGAGAACAAACACGATGTAACTGAAACCAAAAATGAAAACAATGCTAGCTTAGCATGTGATCTCGGATATACTCTGCCTTTGTCTCTCGCGTAATGATTCATAGACTTTGTTATTGTGGATATAAAGATGGTGCAGAGGGATATCGGCCGGGGCCGTTCAAGTATTACGTCATCATCGATGGGATGGGGGGGGGGGGGTTCCGATTTGCTGACTTCTGATGACAAGGGGGGGGGGGTGTTTGGATAATACTTACGTCATCAAACACCCTTTATGAAAATATGAAATATTTTCAATGGCATCTTACTTGGTGCGCCAAAAACAAGAAAAACTCGGTGGCACTTGAAATAACATGCCCCTCTATTGATAAATGCCCTACAGACCCACATTAGTGATCTATAAATGTTTCGCGGATCCAAGTGACCTGGAAATGTGTCCGGGCCGCTTAAGTGCTCTGGAAATGTGTCACGCATCATTCAAATAATCTGAGAATGTGCCGCGGGTAACTTGAGTGATGCAGAACCACACTGGGGGGGGGGGGGGCACTTAAGTGCTCTAAAACTACAAGTACGTCACGTGCCACTCAAGGGATCTCTAAATGTGTCACGGATCGCTTAAGTGTTCTGGAACTGTGTTCCGGATCATTTAAGTGATCTGAAAATATGCCACGGTGCCACGGGCTGCTTAAATGTTCTGGAATTGTTCCACGGGACACTTAAGCGATCTGTAAATGTGTCGCTTAGTTCATTTTTACAAAAATAGGTTTGAAGAGAGCAGGCCACATCAGATAACCCCAGGGTCATATTTGGTCCGCGGACCAAGGGCCTTTATGCGATTTATCATTATATGACTTAAAGGGTGGGTCGCAATGAATTTATTAAAGATAAATTTTGTGGGATTTTTCTTACCCTTCTAATAGCATTGAAATGAACAGAAATTGATTATAATAACATATAAAGGCATTTTCTTTCGAAATTTCAATTAAAAAAATATTTTTCGCATTGAGAAAATAAATTTTTGATTGTGGGGGGGGGGGGGCACGAGCCCTCCTATGCCTCTTCCCCTGTGTACGTCTCTGATCCCACCAATATGCGTAAGGATTCAGAGGGGCAGAGCTGATGACGAAATTTTGCTGACAGGGGAGGGGGTCAAAAATGGATAAAAATTTGCTTACGTAATACTTGAACAGCCCCCCTAATCCTCTGTGACGTACCAGCGTACTAGGAGGATCCCCACCGACTAGTTGCTTGCCTAGCTTGTCATCGCGTCCACCAGAGGCGCCGACATAAAGAAAGCATTGAAGGGGTTGAAAGAAGTCTCCATTCGTTCCTTATGCATGGGACTCAAGCCCTCCGGCGCCTGTGGCTGCGCTCATATTGGATCGAAGAAGTACGAGTTACGAAAAGTGCGACCAGGAAGAAAAAAAATGCATAGACATGGCGAAGAGGTGTCCGCACACAGTAGGACGGAAGAGGAGGATAGAGAAAATGACCGGAGGGGTTCTGAAATGTAAGGGGGCGATGATGATGATGATGACGATCCCTTCACAGGAGAGGGGGAAATTGCAAAAAAGGGAGGAAACGGACCACAATCAGCAGATAGCGAAAATCAGTAGATTGAGGTGAAAACAAACATGTTTGTTCAACTCCCGCACCTCGTTGATTGGCCTCTTTCTCTGTTTCGCCTCACTTCTCGAGAGTATGCGCGGTGTAAAACAAAACAATGCAGCTGTTTTCGTCGCTAGTCTAACACTCCGTACCTCTGTCTCGCCGAAGTACGCCTATGTACGCGCACCTATAGCATCCACGTTACGCGGGAACTCAGCAAATCACTCGAGGGTAAATCCCAATGGTTCCTAGTGTGGAGCCACCTTAAGGTATGTCTATGTTACTGCCAAAGCCCAAAGTCGGCAGATCGCAAATTGCCAATTTTATTGTAAATTGACCCGGTCAATGCCAGAATTTCGAGCTTTGACTAGCCAGTTCACGAAGTGGCTGGAGATCCTCTGATAAAGTCCGGAACGAAAAGGCGTGATTGGGGCCATCGCCATACGGCGTTTTTTTTTTAATATTGATAATCTTGTCCACGTTATTTATGGCAACCCATCAAACCGCAGTCACGATGCGGTCATCTTTTTTTTCTTCAAAATTCGACAAAATAACTATGGCCATTATTATTATATTAATATGTACATATAGCCATGTATCACACGTTGGCGATGGGAAAAAAATGAATTTGGCGCTTACAGGACCGTCTTACATCAACAGATCGAACTTTGGCCAGGGATCTCCGGCGCACTTCGCGAGTGGGCCTGCCAAAGCCGAAATCATTTCTGCTAATCGGACTTTGACCAAAACTATCGGCCAATTTACGAATCGGCCGCACTTCGGGTGTTTTGGCAGTAACATAAAAAAAAAAAAAAAAAGAAGAACGACAATGGCTTCTACAGTGTTAAGACGTCTTTTGACGGAGCTCCGGAATTACATCATATCCCGGCGTAACCATTTGTAAGCTGACGGATCCTGGTGTGCCGTGAGTTGGGGGACATCGAAAGGACTCTTTAGAACTTCGAAGCAAGCGTCTACGGCGTCAAGATGAAAAGTTATCTTCACTTACATCGCGCCGAGTGAATTGCGGATCGGTCGGCCATTGTCTACAGCGTTAGCCCTCCCATTGGACTTCAAATTCATCAAATGTCGGCTGATTGAATAATTTTTGTGTACTTTATGTGTGACATAAATGTTCGGTTCAAATTTATCATCGAAAATCGTTTTTAATTAAAATTTGATCGATTTCAAAGTAAATTCTATGAAACCCGCCATCTTAATACAAGCCTATAGATTTATCATTATTGTAGAGGCTGTATTATTCTTCTATGGCTCCGTAACATGTGTAACAAGGCCAATCTTATTATTTGTAATATAAAGGAGTTCTTATTCTTGAATTCTATTTTCGGCTGGCCTCGAGAGCAGATTACTTTAAGATGCACTACTGTTCTTTCAAAGGCCGAGCATAATTATTATAAGTAAAGTTGCCTAGAATAAGGTATAATAAATAAAATTAACACAAACAACAGCAAGGATAATACAAAGTCACATTACTGAACAAAATCTTTGATCAACATGAAATTTGAACAATTGCGACACCACTTGGCCATGAATAACATCACGTCATCGGACGACCATATCGATGTCACCAGTATCCGCAGCTCGCAACTTTTGAATGCTTTGGACTTATCCGGTGGACCTGGGACACCTTCCTACGCAACACGAAGCTGCCAATGTTCAATGAAGACTGCTACTCCCCTCTACGGATTAGTTCCCAAGAGGAACTTCCTGAAATCAACAGTTCGTGCTTCAGATGTCGTGACTCCGGCTTTGCATCCCCAGATCCAAAAGAACATTGTGCCAACTTCTGTGGTAAAAGCGATCTTAGGTGACCACGAAACGAATGAAACTCTCGATGCTGATGACTTCTATACGTATGATGCTGCGTGGAACATCTGGACACTTTTAACTGATCCCCGAAGAGATTCGTTGGGCAGATCCCATCACCGCCTACCTGTCAGTGATCATGAAAGTCTACAGTGCCTGCTAAAAGGCACCATAGATGCAATTAAATCGACTTGGAATCTCGTTCGAGACACCCGAAAACTCTCCTCGGGAAAGGTGCGGCGCAAGGTGTCATTAAATGATCAACACAGTGTTCGTCGTCTATTAGTCGACCTGGTCATGGAGATAGTTGGGCAGTCAGAAACTCAACCCTCGCCTACGAAGAATTCTAACGTCAAAAGTAAATCAAGCAAAGTGACCTTCCCTGGATTACGGAGCAAAATGACCCAAAAAGTCAGCGATCGTGTAATGGGCCAAACTAGCATACAACGTTCTCCAATGGTATCATGTACGAATGAACTTCGGTCGGATGGTGTTCTAACGGTCGCTTCGTGTTACGAAAGTAAGCAGTCAGTAGTCAAGAGAGTGAATCAGCGAGAACATAACATATTTATTAGTAGAGACACTCAAACTGATCATCTGTCAGTGTGTCGGAGTGAAACTGGTCCACTTATTGACAAAGAAACTCAGACGATCTTGGATCATGCTCCGGACGTGGACTCACCAGATCGGGAAGATTGTCTCACCGACGAGCGGCAACAGAACTTTCAATTTGTAGTAGCTTCCCAAAGTGATACAGAATATAATGGTACGGGACCAGACGCCCCACGAGAGAGGAACGCCTGTGTAAGCCCAACGACGACAGTATCCTCTCAACTGCCAACCTCGATATTTTACGTTGAGGATAGCTGGAACAACGAAACCACTTTACCTTGGGAACCTCCCAAACCTCAGAGACAACGTAAAGTCAAAATTGACAGGTCTAGGCAAACGAACAGTCCTTCGATAGAAATTGAAAAGGTGGACGCCTGGCCACAACTGCATTCGAATAAGCAACTGAAGAATAGCACTGCGCTTCCAGCTGGAAAAGTGTTGTCACCTTCCTCCCTCGGATTAAAGAGAACGTGGGCAGAAGTTGTAAAAATGGAAGACAGTGGCCAAAAGTGGTCCAAATATCAAATATTATCGGGCAGGCGGCTTGCACCTGAAAGGACTAAGGGCGTGGACATCTCCTCGCTACACTTGTCAAACCCAGTGGAATCAGATGTTCAAGCCGAGGTAATTTCATCGAATGACGTGAACGAAAAGAGACAATCCAACCCACTCTCCTGGGCTGAACGATGTGAAGACTATGACCGAACTATGAAAGGGACTGATACCGTAACAACAACACATAGCCGTAAGCAACTGAGAGAAGAACTTCAGGGCAGTAAAAATAGTCGGCATGGCAAAAACACTTACGCAACAGAAACCCACCAGGCTCGTCACCAGCGAATGAGCTACCTAACCAACACTAGCAGCGGTGCGACGAAATTAGACTCTTTCAAGGTATATAGACGTAGTCAGGTACAACACGCAGAAGAGCAGTTGGCTCAGCCGTCAAGTAGGAAGGCCACAAACCCTCCCAATTTTGATGCTGAAAGAAATGTCAGGAGGTCTGATTATGATCCTCATGGGCGTGACTGTTATCCACCACACCGACGGAAACACATTACGTCTGACCATTATACTTCCGACTATAGGGACAGTACACTGGGTACAGCGAGAGAACACTTTCGACAAGACCAACGACGAAGAAAATACCATCTCTCACAAGGAGTAGTACGTGAGGAGAGGCGGGTATATGTTGACACACGTGAACTCGGACGCCATCGCCATCGGAACTGGCAAAATATACGATGCAGATGACCGGGTATACTCAACCGATCAACACTCATATGGACAGAACGGGCAGATGTGTTGACTGTGTGCTCATGAACATGGCGCAAGACCTCCGCTTTAACACGGACCACAGGTCGAGGAGCAGAGAATGTCCCAGTTTTCTCCTCACAATAGGTCTGCAGTCGACTCGCCAGTTATTTAATCAGCGACGCAGAGATTGGTAAGGCGTGATGGTCGAAGAGAAAGGTGTAACAGTAAGTTACTAACTATGGGCCTGAATCTAGGCAGTGAATTAACACGAAACTGATGACGTCACATTCGGCAAAAAACAACCAAGTAAGACACGGACTTCGTTTCCTCCAATTAAATGCAGACAAAGCTAAGATCTGTATCGAACATATGGAGGCTTTCGTAAGAGCACAGTCAGTAGATGTGGTTCTACTTCAAGAACCATGGCAAAATAGAGGTCTTTTACGTGGTATTCCACAATCATGGCAGTCGTGGACGGCGCAACTATGCAAAAGTGCTATATTAGTCCCATCGACTCATATTAGACCGGCCACGTACAAGATTGGCCGCCACCTGGTAGCTGTTCAGATAAGTCTGCAGGGACGTGAACTTATAATTGCTAGTGTATACATTTCTCCGTACGAAGAAGTAGACGAAGCCATAGAGGAGATGGATGATCTTTGCGAGTCAGCACCAGGTATCGACATTATCTTCTGTGCGGACGCAAATTGTCATTCTTCGTGGTGGGGCTATCGAGAGACGGATCCAAGAGGGCGCGCGATGCAGGAATTTCTCACCAGCAGGAACTTGTTTCTGTTTAATTCTAGACGGACAAGACCTACCTACGAATTTTATGACGCAAAAGGATGGCCAGATCTTACTTTTACAACGTCAGAAAATATTTACAGGCGTTCCGATTGGTCAGTAGGTACGGAAGATTCGTATAGTGCGCACAAATATATCCATCTACAACTCAATATTACGCCTAGATATCAAAAACCTACGAAGTATAGAACTACCACAAGACGATTAGCAAAGATCAGGCCTGCTACAGAGCAGATCTTCATGGACCTCCAAGAACAACTTCATATGGTTTTGGACGAGGATCAGGTTAATGCATGCTTTGACGCCTCAATGCAGCGGCTGAAAGAACGATGTATCCAGGTGTTGGGCTATGCACAACCGCGTCTTACCGCTTCTTTGAAATGGTGGACTGATGAGTTAGCAGCTTCACGCAGGCAACTTCGTAAACTAGAGCGTCGTTTCATTAAGGCCAAGGGTGATGATAGAGTACAGGCGAGGATGGAGTTTAGAAAATTCAGAGCAGGGCATATTAAGGCCGTAAACAAGGCAAAAACGATTAGTTGGATTGCCTTTTGCACAGAGGAAAGCCGCCCATTTGGACAAGCATACAAATCTATGTTCAAAACGAAGCGTCTACCACCACAGGTAATGATGTCCAACGGTCCACATACTGGTGCCACGATGCTGGAAGCGGCCCAAGCACAATTGGAGGAGATTTTTCCGAACCTCCCGGATACTATAAATTTGACTCCATACACGCCATCTATGATTATGACGGACCCACCATTCACTCATACGGAGATCAATCAAATAGTCAGAAGACTGAACAATAAACGAGCTCCGGGTATTGATAACATAAATATTCCTCTTTTGAAAACCCTAGTCGCAGCCCATGGTCATGTTATCACAGATATCTTCAATAGTTTAGTCAAGTTGTCGGTGTTCCCAAAGTGTTTCAAACGTGGTAAGGTCTTGCTTTTCCTGAAGAAAGATAGGGATCCAGGGGTGCTGCAGTCGTATCGTCCCATCTGTTTACTCTCTACAATGGGTAAAGTCCTAGAAAAATTGGTGGTGCAACGGATCACCTACTATCTAGAGAAGGCAGACTGGCTTAGCCCAAGACAGTTCGGATTTCGTACAGGTGGCTCGGCAGAAAAAGCAATAGAATCACTGATGGAAGAGATCACGACTAGACATCGACGAGGTCAAGTAACGGCCATAGTTTCCATAGACATTCGCGGTGCTTTTGATTCGGTCCGCCATGAGATAATAATCAATACTGTACGAAAATTACCAATTCCGTACAATCTCATTTGTATAGTGGAGAACATGCTAAAAGATCGAACGGTTGTGATGCCAACTGATGGAGGAGACGCGGAAAAGCATCAGGCCATGGGCTGTCCTCAAGGCTCATGCAGCGGTCCGCTACTATGGTCCATCGTGCTTGACTCACTGCTGAAAAAGAATTGGGGACCGGATGTCTATGTCCAAGCTTTCGCCGATGATCTGGTGTTTGTGATCTCGGCGAGAACTCCCAACGACATTGGCAGCACTGCGGATGCCGCGTTTGACGAACTGTCAAAATGGCTAGAAGATAATCGTCTCAGCATGGAGGTGACTAAAACTAAATTACTATGGCCACACCCCAAGAAAAAACGTCCCTGCATAAGAATCAATGGTGTTCGACTGCAAATATCTAAATGCATGAAATATCTTGGAGTGCATATTGACCATCAGTTCAAATTCACGACGCATGTGGCGAAACAAATTGATAAGGTTCAAGATACCATGCAAAAATTGAGACGCATAGCAGGCCCAAAGTGGGGTATACGCCAAAAATTTAGGAACATTTTGTACAGATCGGTTGTACAACGGCAGATTTCATATGCAAGCGCCATCTGGTATAAAAACCCGACACAGAGACTCCGTAAATTACTCGATGTTGCCCAACGTCCGTTCTTATTGTATGTAACTGGTTCATACAGAACTACAGCCAATGATGTTCTGTATACTGCTACGGGAAACCCTCCGCTCAGCCTATATGTTGAATATGACGCTCGTCGATCTACAATCCTGCATTTCGGTAAGGAGGTTTGGATGGACGGAATTCTTATAACACCTGATGCCTACGAAGGGAATGATAAGAGTTGGCTTCATCATCCCAGTGTGGACTTGTTCCAGAATCAAGTTCCGCTGCCTGGTACGGAACAATGCTCATCGGATGAAGCTATTAGTATATTCACGGACGGCTCAAAAACAGAGACATCCACGGCCTGTGCATACGTAGTTATGAATGCAGAAGGATCTGTTGAAGAGGCTTGGAGTCGACGGTTGCGTCAAGGGAACAGTATCTTTCAGGCGGAGGTTCTGGCCATACTAGCTGCAGTAGAATGGGCGATTAAGCAAAATCAGCAGGCGACGATATATACTGACAGCGCGTCTAGTATTAATGCGATTCGTGATCAGCGCACTCCACATGAAAATACTCGGCGAATACGCAAGCATTTATACGACCATCCGTCTATCAGTATCAAATGGGTCAAAGGCCACGCAGGAATAGCGGGGAATGAAATTGCGGACAGATTGGCCAAAGATGCTCTTAATCTCCCAACGGGAGAACAACTCTTGCTACCTCGCAGTCACATCAAACACGTGCTAAAAAGTGACCTGTTACAAAAGTGGCAACAGCTATGGGACAAGAATGCACATAAAGATGCCTATAAGATACAGAAACGCGTCCGTTGGAACAGTTCCATTTGGTCTAGAGAGAAAGTGATCATGATAACTGAGCACGGCCCATTACCGACGTATCTAGAACGTTTCAAGAAGTGGGACAACGCCATGTGTGCTTGTGGTGAGATTGGATCTTTATGGCATTACCTGACATCTTGCCCATATACAAAAAAATTTCATTTTGGTGCTATTCCCGAAAACGGTCGACTGTGTTTCAAAAAAAGAGTTTTGAAGAGCCCTATGGGCCTTGCTCGGGTGCGGTGGATTATATTGTTCCTCGATAGCAACTTACATCGCATACATACTAAGAAGACTGGAAGTGCGCGTCTGAGCGGTGGGAGCGATGACGAGTTCAAACCGGCAAGAGCCCCAGCGATTGATCTTAGGAGGAAATATGATCTTCAACCACGTCGGCGTCAAAACAAAAGTAACCGATAAATGGAAAACAGAAGCAAGTTCACCTGCAAGGAAATGAATCAAGTCATCGATGGCAAGGACGAATTAAGTGTTATTTACTCGGCTATATAGTGAATTGTGATGATCTCAGTTCACCCGGTGACGATTCCGGTAACGACTGGCGGCTTAGACGATGATGATCTGCGACTAATTCAGAGTGATTCGAAATTTTATATACCAAGATTATCGGCAATCATTCGATCAATTGACGATTACTGGATTCTTATGCGATGGACGGCTATACACCAGCATCTTATAATCCCGTTTATAATTTTGATTGCCCATTGGCGTTGATTGTTTAGATTTTATTTATTTGTTATATGACTTCAGAAGTTGACGATCAATTTTTATGTAAATTATTTTATTTTGCTGCCTTCGTCTGAGGTGGACATGTTACGTTGTTTTTAATAAAACTTTCCGGATACACCCATCCTTCGGGAACGCTTCGATATCTCTCTGAGATGGGAAGCGGGGTGTATCCGGTCTTCAAAGGTCAAAGTAACATAAAAAAAAAAAAAAAAAAAAAGAGTAACATAAACACCAGGGGTGTTCAAACGTACAGCCCGCCGACAGGTTCCATCCACCCCGCGAAAAGCGTTTCGATAGAAAAGTACAGTAAAACCTCTCTTTTGCGGACACCGGCTGAACAAAAAAACTTCGTTAAAGAGGGATGGCCTCTGATCAGGGGGTTTAAAATGCATACTTTTACAATATGCAAGGCGAAATTATTATTTGTCCGTAAAACGGGGGTGGCCGCATCTGAGGGGTGTCCGTTAAGGGTTGTTTTTTTTTTTAATTGTATTTCAGTAGCAGCTTAAGCTCCGCAGAGAGCAGGCAGACCTTCGACACGATACTCACGTAACATGCAAATTCAAGCATATACCATCTCCACTTCAAAGTATGTAAGACAGAGGGCAGCACCAACAAAAAACACGAAACGGGCGTAACTCTTCAACATAAATACGTTAGGGCCATGCACAGTGCCGTAACTAGACAGATGCAACAGGTACACCCGCACAGGGCTCATTTGGAAATGGGGGGTGGGAAGCCAAGAATGGGCCAGAAAGGGCCTATAAATGCAAATTCTTGCACAGGAATGGCTAGTTACGGCACTGCCCATTCATGTAAATACACTCACCGAACACGTTCCGACAGAAAACGGAATGCTTGGTAGCGTGTACCAATTCGTTAAAAATTCATCAGAGGAATATGTACGAGGTGCATGTTTGGTTAAGTAAGTACCTTTAGTAATGAAAGGCTACATTTCCTTCATAATAATATGGGAAATAAGGTGGGGCATCACCAGTTATCGGCAGGGCCGTCTTAAGAGCATTATCATTGCCCGGGCCAAGTGATCCTTCTGAAGTCCTACCATGCAAATTCCTGAAAATTTCAACCAGATCTCATTTTTGTGAGGCCCCTTTTCTCTCCCGGGCCGTGCCCGGGTAGGCCCATGCCTTAAGGCGGCACTGGTTAATTGATGTCAAATTGTTATAAAATGCTAATAATAAATTGGGGGAAGGTGTGGTCATATGTAATTTATTTTTTTATTTTAATAAAAAAATAAACATTCCTCACTACACAAAATTATCGCTTAAAATTTTGGAGAGGAGTGAAGTTACTCTTGAAAATCATTTTTTCTGATAAAACTGATCACAATTCCTCCCTGCAGATTTTAATGTTAAAGTTTTTCATTGTTACGACAAATAACTTCAGTTATGTCGACCTCTGACTCGAACGCCAACATGGCTGGAGAAACGGGGTGGGGCGGGGGAGGGTGGAAATGTTTGTATTCCTTGGGCTACGTTAATAATTTAGCGTAGTTTGATTCCTCAAACTATTCCTGGGGGTTAAAAAGTTAGACTGAAATGGGAGGGGTGGCAAAATTTGTATAGCCCACAGGCGGCAAAAGCGTAAATACGGCCCTGGTCATGTTCTACACGTCCAGTAATATGTTCGATCATGGGGAAGCGATATGCATTGCTGTTACAGAACGAAATTGTTCCGGCTCTACAAGCACGTCTTGCAGGCACAATGTTTATGCAAGACGGAGCTCCTGCACACACATTGCAGTGCGTGTTAAGAAGAATGTTCTTAAAACACATTTTACAGAAGAGCGTGTCGTCAGCCGGCACTTCACTAATCTATGGCCTCCCCGGACCCTAATCCATTTTTGGTTTTGGGGACATTTGAAACGTCTGGTAAGTCGTGACAATCCAAGAACTTTAAGCCGGGTTTTCTTAGGAATAGGTTTCCTGCGCCGCGTGAACCGAATTAGACCATTTCGCGCCGGCAGAAACGTGTTACATAATTACGCTACGCGTTTGTGTTTTCCTGGGGTGGCGCATCAGATCAGGGCGGCTATATCATAATAAGATATACGGAAGACTGGATGTTGTGAAGATATTTATTATTTGAGATGTAAAATTTAACATCTCAAATAATAAATATCTTCACAACATCCAGTCTTCCGTATATCTTGTATTAAGAAGTGAAGAGCGACATTCACGTCATATATATAATAATATATGACCTAGTGGCATCAGCTACTCTGCTGTCTGCATGATCCGATTTGAAGGGGAAGGGAACGAAAACACACAAGAGTGAAGAGAATATTGGCAAAACCGCGGCGCACGACGCATTTGACTCCTCCAGAAGCAGTCAACCAATCACGCCTGACTTAAAGCGCTGTTGTGAGCCGTATTGCGCTCTGTAGGAAAACAGTATTCTAATTTTCTTATTGGTGAATGGAAGGCGTGTCGCGCTGGGCGATTCACGTTGCGCGCGGCACAGAAAACCTGCTCCTAGGAAAACCCGGCTTTACTTGACCTTAAAAGGCAGAATTTCACGCCACGTGCTGAACATTCCCCTCAGTTGTGGAACATGCCATCTTGCGATTTCACATGGCATCTAAAAATGATGGCCATCATGTGGAACATGTTTTGTTGCAGTAACAATTTTAATAGTGTTTAACGATTGTTAAAATTAGAAACGTTTGCCTAAATGTGTCATTTCTTAATAAAACACCCTCTGGTGGCGACATGTGCAACTAATTTTTTTCCCCCCATGAAACAAATTCCCATCACTTCGTGAAGTCCTCCACAAAATTTCACAATTTTTCGATGACTGGTTTCGCCTGTAGGCTACTTTTAAATAGGGCCTTTCAATTATGAACCTGTACTTAAGACAAAAAGACATGACTAGACACTTCTCCTATCATTTCCCCCTCCCCTCAGCACTTTTAGAAAGTAAGATGAAAAAATAATTTTCTTCTAAAACTTCTTTTTAAAAGAAAAAAAATATATATCTGGAATACATGTCACGCGGTGAATGTGATAAATCGGTTGTTATACATAATAACCAGTTATTATGCACACTTACCATAATTTAAGGGGGTCACATACCCTTTAACAAAGGGAATGAAATTTGAAATATCATTAAAAATACTATTTAACCGTTGATTTATTTGAAATTTTTTTCGCACATTTTCGATTAAATATACCGTCCTATACTTGCATAAAACTTTGCATGTCTCTAATACTTAATACTTACCTTCATTCACAATTTCAGTAAAAATTTTAAATTCAAATTAGCATTGTCGAAATAAATAGGAAAATTGTATAAAGAAAGTCGGAACGCCAAAATGTACGTGAAAGTACGAGAATGACCCGTAAAATAAGGGACACGTGGTTACCCTTCTGGTAATATGCCATAAATTAGCGCAAAGTTGAAAAACGCGATTTATACTTTTAATAATATTTCCATGGTTACCATGTAGCCTTCTACACACTTATTATAATAAAACTATTTTTCAATTATGCTGATATATGTGTGTGTGATGACTATACGTCCTATATTTCTCGGAACATTCCCGTATTTTCAAGCAATTTTTACCATCCCGACTTTTTGGAAAAATGTCCCGTTTTTTTCTATGGATTTTCAATCAAGCCAACTTGAATTTTTATTTCTTCATTGAAATCAAGTATTAAAACTATCTTCCTAACTCATAAACTATAATACCATAATTACGACTATAAATAAGGATATTCATCTCGCATATGGCCCGTGATACAGATGCTACTAATTAGCACGAAAGTGGCATTCTTTCGTGCTATTTATTAACGTGTGTATCACGGGCCTATTTGTGCCCGTGGTTTTTCTTGAAGAATTGATTTCAATCCACCGTCTTTTACTGATAAATGCACTGTCTTAAAATCTATGACAATAATAAAATATGATTTCAAATGGAATCTATATATAACTCAGCAGAGAACTGGTTAAGCAATTTCTTGGCTAATAGAGATGGATTCAAACAATGAGGAGTAATTTTTGCACATAATCAAGACTTAAAATAGGTTCTTTTACATGTAAATTTGCGGATGCGCCACGAAAGCCCTTACCCGAATTTCCTATAATTTTTTACTTTGCCTCATGAAGTTGAGGAATCAAACTACGCTAAATTATTAACGTAGCCCCCCCGTATCTCCAGCCATGTTGGCGTTCACATAAGTTATTTCGTCGTAACAATGAAAAATTTTAACATCAAAATCTACAGGAAGGAATTGTGATCAGTTTTATCAGAAAAAAATGGTTTTCAAGAGTAACTTCACTCCTCTCCAAAATTTTAAGGGATAATTTTGTGTAGTGAGGAATGGTTTATTTTTTTATTAAAATAAAAAAATAAATTAGATATGACCACACCTTCCCCCAATTTATTATTAGCATTTTATAACAATTTTACACCAATTATTTACATCAATTGGATTTTTTTTCTTTATTGAGGAATTTCCCTCATCATTGGGGGAAATTATATAATTTATGCCAAAATACATTGCCATATGTTCATATTTTATCATTTATCCCGCAAAATTATTTCTTTCAGTATTTTAACGATAAATTTAGTCGACATATCAGCTCAAAATAGTGCACTGAAAATGTAAAAATAATTTTAGCCAGGTTTTCGGGTAAAATACCCCACTATGCGTCGTATAAATGTGAAAATCCCATAAAGGAGATATTCAAGAAGGGCGTATAAACGGTATCTACCGTATTCCTATAGTTCCACCTATATTGGTGATATGAGGGAAGTTTCAATACAAACGAACAAAGGAAATCTAATCGAAAGATTACTCTATTCACAAAGATATCACAAAAGAAAGGATTTGCCCAAGTAAAGAATGGAGAAGGATTTGGCCGCTCAGGGCACGACGATGTCCATCTTAGCCGCACAGGGCACGACACCGATTTTCGCTACAACCCGTTCAAACGGCGCTTGATATTAACCGGTATTCCCTAGAACTCCTTAATATGAAGGCGTCTTAGTATTCCCTACACCTCTTTATGGAAGTCGTCACTGGTCACGACGGTTGAACGGAAATGGTTGGCTCAAGATGGCTGACAAAGGATCTAACAATAGTTTCTGCGGCACAAAGGATTATGGGAGGGAGGTCGGAGTCAACCACCATTCCTCCGCAAAAAAAACCCCCTCAGCCCTGTTTACATGGGAGATTGAAAAAAGCGGGCTTAAACCCTGCTTCAAGAATTTTCACAAAAGCCCGTTTACATGGACCGGCTCTTTAACCCCGCTTTACAGATGTCGTCAGAGGTCACATGGGTCGGCCGGTTCAGTTCGCCGCGCAAAGGATTATAGGAGAGGAGGTTACACTTCCCAAGTATCCCTCAACAAAGAAGGAACAATTCCTGCTCCCCATTTCTTTCCCTACGGAGGGGGAAAAAATTCGTTTCCATTGCAACTCGCAATGCTATCGTAATATTGCACATGTAAACGGGGCTTTTGATGGATCTCTGTCCCCCCCCCCCCAATGAGGAAAACAAGTTGCCATGCAGGTAAGAATAAGCAAAGTCATCCCCCAATCTTTCGCATGTAAACAGGGCTTGTGTGTGTAGTAAAAGGAAGAGAATTAGGAAATCAGTTCGAGTTCATTATTCGTTACAGATATTTTCCTTTATTAGTTACGTTGCTTTCTTATACATACAACGTTTATATAACGCTTAATAACACACTAGAACATTTTGAACATTTGCACAACAAGTCCACCATCGGTGGTGTCGTCGTACCTTTTCTTCTAACGCCGACTATTCTCCGCACCCTCCCTTTTAAATTGAAGGGCGAATCAGTCATGCTTTGCGAACAAATGGTGCTGAAGACAACCTTCTCTGTCTCCATTTTCCAATTTTCCAGACGACGAAGGCGACAAGCGGAAGCACCATCAGCACTGATGGGATACCGAGTGCGTAAGCCAGGGTGTTCCTCTTTTTCCGGAATACTTGCGGAGTCTCCTCTTTTGCTACTTTACTCACGCAAACTCCAGAAATATTGCAGGTACTATTTTTCGCTCCGCATTTGGTGCCGTAATGTAAGAACACATCCTCGCCGTCGAAAGCTCCAAGGTCTTTGGCCGGCACGCAAGACGCATCGTCTCGCAAGCAACAAACGCGACAGGCGTCGTCACCGCTGCAAACGCAGGGCTTCTTGTTGTTCTTCGTGCAGAACGACTTGCCGCAATAACCGAAGTTACAGACTCCCTTTCTCGCGAAACACTTTTTTCCGGGAGGCGCGGTTTTCTTCAATGCCGTGCATTTCTGCGAAGTGCCGTCACATTCCTGCACGACGCAACCGTCGGGACCGAAGTCGCACTCCTTCCCTGCTTTCTGGATTTTGCAGTCCTCTGTACAACAAGCATCATCCCTGGTGCTGCAGAACCGCTCTTGTTGTCTTCTGTAGGTACATTCGGGATCCGTACCGATACCTCCTTTTGGTGTGCAGCACTTGTCGACGATGTCGCAGATGTCTGGTGTCCCGCAGTCGCATTCTTCTCCTGTCTCTCTGATGCTGTTGCCGCAATAGCTCTGTGTCGATATTGAGGTACATTTTCTTTTTCTATTCTTGGATGGTTTTTTTATTGCTGCGAGTATTTTTTTTAGATTTCTCGTTATATTTGTGACGGAACACGGAGAAAATCGACCGAGATTTCCCCCTTTTACAAAAGAATATGTTCCCATTATATATGTACCGACACTGTCATCTGGATAGCATTCTTTGCCCATCTGTTTTTTGTCGTGGCTAGTCCCAAGAAGATGTCCTGTCTCGTGGGTAAATGTCCGAATAGTGCCATCTAATGATCTATTATGAGTTTTACCCCGGGAATAAGTGAATGTTGTAAATAATCCGTAATTTCCACCAATGAAACACATGCCCGGATTGCAGGCGTACCCAAGATCTCCTTTATAGTACCGATTTGTGAATGCCATAACAGCATCGTAACTGTGTTTATAATTTTTTATAAGTTCATTAAGTGCCACTTTCATAGGACGGCTTGCATTGGGCTCGTTGGCGGACTCGTGTTTGAACGGGTAGTTGGGTTCGCTAGTGTTTTTGAAAATTGTTATCTTCTGAGGGATTAGTCTTACTTTCATCGAACCGAAGTCCGTTCGACGAATTATCACGTCCGCCGCTTTGCAGTGCAAGTACATGGATGCTGCTGTATCTTTTCCTTTCGCCGCGTAGAATGACGCGAGTGCCAATAATTCCATCCTAAAAATTAAGTTTACTGGTGATTTCCCGATGGCTTCGGTATCGGTGTTATTTTCGGCATAATCCGTTATGTTATTATCGTCGTAGACATTTACGTAATCTTCGACATAATCCGTTATGTTATTATGGTCGTAGACATTTACGTAATCTTCGACATAATCCGGCACATTATCGTCGTGTTCACTATGGTTATGTTCGTTCGAATCGCCGATGATCTCATACTCCTTGTAGACGATGGATTTAGAAGCGACGGTGTGATTGTGTGGAAAATGCACGCTGGCTGGTTCCACGAAATAGGACGTGCGGCCGTTTCCCACCAAAACGAAACCCTCGAACTGGCCGTGTCTGTTCTTGAAACCTTGGACGCACGTCGTATAATTTTCGAACTCGTAATACACCGAGCGGATGTCCCGAATGTCCGAGTCGTCACTTCCGTGTATCTGTACTTCAGTCTGATGCAGTTCCGGAGATACAGATCTGTGGAGCAGGATGTCGATGTCGTCGCCGTAAGCGCTGAAACTGAGCTGTGTTGACTCTCCCCTTATGCTTAGTAGCCAGTTCCCATTTTACATTTAAGCCAGTACTATTATTCCCATCGCGTTGTGTAACTTCCTACTGAGATTGAGGTCTCCTTCTATAGTGAAGAGCAACCCCAAATCCCCGTAGTAACCCAGGGTTAAACATATTCTAATCTAATTAGAAGTTATTGAGAGACTTGAAAATAATTACGTATACTCCCATTTAAATTTACATTGAATTTATTTACATTATTATGATGATTCATTACAGATTACACAGGTACATGCACATTAACAATTAACTTTTTCAGTGATGTGGAGGCACTTATTCTAAAAACATGACAATACATATTGAGCATCACTTACCCCTTTAAAGATCCTAGACCACAATTTCTTCGACGTCATCCTTCTGTCCTAAGTTTCTGACTCCCTCTCCCTCTGATCTAACACTCCAAAACCCTCTTAGTCTGCGGAATTTTTCCTTTTCTCTCTGTTAAAATCTCTTTATATTTTGATTGATAATTTCAACTCCACCTTTTTGCGCTATTTCAAGACTTTCCATTCGCTCATCTTGAAATTCTCTTTTCCCGTCTGAACCACTTTTTAGTATTAAACATAATTTCATTGGCCCATCTCCTTCTCTGGGAAAATCTCACATTCCCATAACCTTTGACCCTACCATTTAATTTAGATCCGCTCCACGTCCATAGAAACCGTCTAGACGCACATTCCTTCGTAAATCAATGCATTTGACCAGCGACAAAGATTAGCCTTATCTTATTTTTCATAAGATTTCCAGTGCCACGGTCTTCAGCTTGACACGAATATTATTTTACCCACCTAACATTCTCAACTAGGGTCCCGTTTTATTACATTTCCTTCATTATCTCCGACTACATACAACTGCATTCCAAAATATAGCTTTTCCCATAAATTCAACAGTCTGTCTCCTGGGATTAAACTTTCCCATCTCATGCGATTCACTATTACCCAAAATTTTGCCTCCTGACCTACATTCTTATACTATAGTAGGTTTCTTTTACCTTCACTGTAACTTCTTACTTTTCTTTCTTTTTCTGCTCGTTTTTCCATGAATCACTACTACTATTATATAATATCTATAAACTATTTCGATTTTCCCTAACTACCATCAATTAACTCATCTCGTTAAGATTAACTATCTTTAATTAACTCATCAAGTTAACATTCCTCCCCTTGCCGGAAAAATTTGCTCACAGCAAATTTTCAATCCTCTCAGCCTGGGACTAGTTAACTACTGAATCATTCCTCCTCTTCCATTTACCCTTTCATCATATTGTTGATTTGAATTGAAACAACAATACTGTATACTATACTAGGCTGGGTTGGGGCAAGTCATACTCAAAAACATATAACTGTTTCATGATAAACACAATCATACTTATATCATTCATTTTACAACACCATATAATGCAATTCTTTCTATAACATTTCAAATACTGCAGCTAGAATGATTATTACTTTCTACCTTCACCACATATCGATTATGTTCAGCAAGTACTAAAATTATTTGACTTCAAGGTCCACAAATACTTAAGGGTTACATAAGTAATAACATATATTCTTTCAAAACATTAAAATATTAAATTTACTAGCACATGAATAAATATCCCTCAACTAAAGCTTGTAATTAAACATAAATGATAAACAGAAAATCCATTTGAAAAATAGAATATGTGATAGGACAACAGATCTCGCTAGCATCATCTTCCAATGGGAGAATCATAAGGTGAGTCTGCTTGTACCTAAATAAATCATATATACAATGACCTTCTCCATTTCTTCTTATCGTCTACATAGAGAAACAAGAGTAGAACAACTGAAAATAAAAATAAATATCGTTAGAAATGTCATTAAGATAATTCTTGAAAAGTGTGACAGGAATGTACTGGGAAGTCCATTCCAACCGGAAAACCAACGATCAGGAGATACTTGTCCTGCGTAAAACTGCAATGTAGTTAAATTCGGATGCAACAGTTCAATGTCTGCAGCTTCTAAGCAAAACGACAGCGGCTGGCAGGTATGTACGGTACGGCCATAGAGACATAGCTTGTCGGAAATGCACCTGGTTTCCGCCTTAAATTCTACCAACTGTTTAGTGGGTGTAGATTGTAGTCTCAGAGTACTAGTAGCGACCTCGATTCGTTCAAACTTGACAGTCACCATGCCCTCAGCACACGTCGAATATGCCATGAACGTCATTCTGGCGAGTGGCGCACAGGCATAACAGCCAGTTGTCGTGATTTCCTCACTTTGAAATTTAGGACACACTGTTCTTCTTTCAACTACAATGTTATAGTTGTCAAAGATGAGTTGCACATTCACAGGTTTGGTGAAAAGCAGCTCCGATTTCAACTGCTCATTTTCATCAATGAAATAATAATGATAGCCTATGGTGCGAGGAAGCGCAGCGACTTTGCTATCAATCATACGGTTGAGCGCGGAATTCTTCATGTCACACCGAAGCAACTCCTCATATGCACTACACACGATGCTACTTTCCGCGAAAATGAAAGTTTTTGTTAGTGATGCATTTGCTTGAACCTGCCCGATTGCGTTATCTTGAGGCACCCCTGCTGGCGAAACATATTCCATATATGCTTCACGTTGTTTCCCGACACGCCTAATGAGCGACTTCTGTATAAGTTGAGTCGGTTGATCATAAGCTCCTAGAACTTTTATTTTTATGCCGTTCGTTGTAGACATCGCGTAATTCATCACAGTGGCTTGTGATGTTCCGTTCATACTTTCCTCCATTTCGAGATCGTATGAGCAAGTATACCCTGTAATCGCCCTGATTTCGTAGGTACGGAGATAGTCTGGAACTAGAAAAGCTCTGTAAAATAAACAAGGCTGCGAGTCTATTATATGACACGACGATGAACCTCCATCAATCGCAATACATCTGTTAATTCCCGGAAACTGTTTAGATTCCGTTGTTTCGGCTGAGAACCTTTTACCAGAAACACAGTGTTCTCCCCAACCGCACATAACATTTTGAGGACACGCTACCTGTGCTACCGCCTTCAATTCCGTGGGAAATGTAAAGTACATCCTCTGAGTATTCCATGAGCATCTAACTTTATTCAGTTTGATACTCAATGAAAATAAATTATTTTTATTTTCGTCCTGAAACCATAAACAGTGAGTGTAATGTAAATTTTCTAGTGTCACCGTCGCTTGAGTGGTCATTTTACATGATTGCGCATCGTGAACATCTTCACACTCTGCCGTAGTCGATTGCACGATTAAATGATTATTGCATAGGGTTGATGAGGGTTGCACCATAGCAAATAATGCTATTAGTACCAGCATGTTCACTGCATGCTCTGGCATCCCTACACGATTAAAATACTCTTGCGTTTGTTGTACTGAATTTCGCAAACGATTTCCCACATGAGCACCTCCTATCATCGTAATTCGAGCCGTTCCTTTAATCAATCGAAATATCTGGTAAACAACCACCACTGTTGTTTTTACCACTTGGAAAATCGCCACCAATGCGGATTTTAAGTAAATTATTGTTATTGAAGCTAACAATATACACAGGGTGTAGACGAAATATGCTGCCGTTGCTGGAAGACATTTCAAATGCTGAAATGCTGCTATACAAAAGAAGCACGGTAACTTTCTGCATATCGTACGACCATTGACGTGCAGCTCCTCTCGTATCGTGTGACCGCCTTTCTCAGCTACGAAAATAAATCGCAATGTCCCTGGAAAACGAAGAAAGTTTTCTGGAACTACGGCTTGAGTAGATGTGAGATTAAAGTGAATTATTGTTTCCAGGCCCTCTTTACGCACGATCAAAAGTCCTGGAGATGACACTGCCACAATAGGATCATGAAATTCCAAAGTTTCACCATTCAAGGTGAATATTGCCTCCTCTTCATCAAGTAGCGACCTTCTATGACGTTGATGTGTTTGTGAGTATTCTAATGGGTGCTCACAAAACGTCAAAGATATTACGCGGGGTTCATCAATTCTTTTAACACCGTCATAATGAAAAATATTGGACCGACCAACCTTAATGTGGCAAAAGCATGCTGATTCCCTACTGCAATTTACTTCTTGGCAATACTCGGCAGTTCCATTACAAGGCAACTGAGTAGTGCACGCACAAGGAAATCCATCCTTATCACATTCGAAGATTCGTGACGTTCCAGTTAATGATGCATTTTGTGATATTGTGAACAGGCGAGGTGTAATGAATTTCTCCTCCGTTAGTGGTGACCAAATGTAACTAATCCACTTTTTCTGGTCACACTGGCTACATAGCTTTGAGATAGCACAACTATTTCGTGGGAAATACTCGAGGTATTCTTTGGGGACCGCATGGGAACACTTCTTAGTTCCTTCATTAAACAAACAATATTCTGCGTTGTGTTTGAGCGCCACCACTGGTAATAGCGCCAGCACCAAAATCTGAAATTAATTGAATGCGTTTAAGGTATAATTCTTATGTTTTGATTTTTTTTTTTTTTTTTTTTTTTTTTTTTTTTTTAATGGAGAAGTCATACTCAACAAATCCTGCCATGCTTCCTTAGTCCCTCCACATCACTGCATTAAGTCAATTTAATATTACTATTCATTAAATAAATATGATTTACTTTAAATTTTCTTTGGATTTTTTTTTTTTTTTTCTCAATTCCTCACCTCAATGACATTTAAGAGTTTACTCGCCAATTTATCAGCTAATCGGTCCAGCACCGTTTTTTCCGACTCTTGAGATGCACTAGGTTGTGCCATCCAAGCAAATAATTTATCAGCAATATTCATATTATTGCTACTCGCATCATTACTAGTTCCACCTTCCAACTCTCCATCTCCAGCAGGATTGGTACTTTCTGCCATCCTGTCAATAGAATTCAATTTTTGCACTCTACCATACACATTGCGCGCACGTAAATTGTAACGTGTTGCCTCTGAATTTGACTGAGTATCAGCCACATTCGCGGCAGTTAAGCTGCCTTCGTTTTCGGTTTCATTTACACTACACGCGTCATCAATAAAAGATAACTGTTGGAGGTCTACGTGAAAACTTTCTGGAGAGACATGGTTTCCCAGCTGGTTTCGGTTTCCCCCCTCTGCATTCGGAGGCAACTGCGTCTGTCTTCTGGGGATTATGTACGAATGCCATAACTCAGGCAGTTGTAACTCCCCACCATTGGCTTCATTTTCTTTTTCCTCTTCGTCGTCTGAATTTCCCCCTGCACTTACGATTTCTACTTCTGACCTGTCCTCCACTTGCGACTCATTTTCCCTCATTTCAGGAAATGGGTCATATGGCCTATGTAATGATACTTTCGTGAGTCTATCCGAATGGACCAGTTGAATATCTTTTGGTTTATGTACGTTTTTTATTCTAAATAACACTGGAGATTTTTGTTCAATGATTCTATATGGTCCCGTGGATAGCCTACATAATTTATGAGACACCCCTCTTTTGGGTTTCCCCGGGGTAAATAAATATACGGAGTCACCTAATTTTAACTTCTTGTCAACAGCCGTTCTGTCGCGATACTGCTCTTGACGTTCTGCTGCTTGCAGCATGCTAGAACGTACAAAATCATGTGCTTTCTGTAACTTTGGCAGCAGCTGCAATACATATTGTTCATGCGCATAATAATTAAAAACAGGTGGTTCTTTCAACAATTCCCCTGCCGTTACCATATCTCTTCCAAAGAGAACAAAATGTGGTGTTTCCTTTAACACCGCGTGAACAGCACTTCTATACGACATTAAAACATGGGGTAACATATCATCCCATTCTTCGGTTTCCGTTATCATGCACGCTAAGGTATGCGTAATTGTCGCATGACTCCTTTCATTACTGCTATTTGTCTGGGGGTGCAATGCTGAGGTAGCTAAAGGTTTGATCTTCAACTTCTCAAGCATGGCACGAAAAACTGACTTATGCAAGTTTGCACCTCTGTCTGTAAGACAAAATTGAGGCCGTCCATATCGTGCAATAATTTCGGAATAAAATGTCTTCGCCAACGTTTCAGATTTCGTATCTGGCAATGCTATGGCTTCAATAAACTTAGAAAAATTGTCCATCATGACCAAAACATATTTATTCCCCGACATAGTTACGTTGAATGGTCCCATAATATCTACCGAAACTAGCTCAAACGGTTCGGTTGGAATAAAGTTCCGTTGCAATGGTGCTTTCTTATTTGGATTATGGCTTCGTCTTTCTAAACAAATGCGACAAGTGTTAACGTGAATTTGACAATCTCTATAGTATCCCGGCCAAAAATAATGACTACGCAGTCTTTCAAATGTTTTGTCGAAACCCATGTGACTACTCAAATTATCATGAATTTCTTCCAATATTTCTTTTCGCATTAAAGTCGGTATTACAATTTGTTCAATATACTCTTCTCTGACAGGCCTAATGTCTTTTGAAGCATAATGGCATAACAAACCATTCTTCATAAAATATGCCTCAACCATCTTTTTGACTGGCTCTGCATTAGCCGAAGTTAACATGTCTATAATTGGTTTTAAATGTGGGTCCAGTTTTTGCGCTTCGCGTATTCGATTTTCTAACGAAGTCGAGTGAGTTTCGACAGTATTTATCTGTCGACTTAGACAATCGGCGACGACATTGTCACGACCCGGTTTATGAACAATTTCAAAATCGTATTCTGACAAATTCAAACACCATCTCGTCAATCGTGGATTATGTGTTTTAAGGTTAAGCAAGTATTTCAATGGTTTGTGGTCACTTTCCACAGTAAACCGTCTACCTAATAAATAAGGTCTGAAATAATTGATACCCTCCATAATGGCAAGTAATTCTTGTTCAATTGCTGGATATTTCTGCTCAGCCGGTTTAAATTTTCGGGACATGTATGCAATAGGATGATTTCCCTGTTCATACCGTTGATATAGACAGCATCCGATTCCTATCTTACTGGCATCCGCCGACATTATAAAGTCCATATTAAAGTTAGGATATGCTAATACCGGTGGATTTCGTAATGCTTTCTTTAAATACTGAAAAGCTTCTTCTTGACTCCGACCCCATGTAAATGTGATATTTTTCTTAGTCATATCCGTAATAGGTTTTGCATAATCCGAATAAAATGGTATAAATTTCTTAAAGAAATTACACATTCCGAGGAAACGTCTACAGTCCTTGACTGTGCGTGGTTGTGGAAATTCATCGATTGCTTTTACATTATCGGTATGTGGACGCACACCGTTTTCTGAAATGACATGTCCTAGATATTTAATTTCTTTCTTCAAGAAATCACACTTTTTCGGTGCTAATTTTAAGTTATACTTTTCAAGCAATTGAAAAACTCGTTCTAATTTCTGGATATGGGTTTCTATATCAGGACTAGCTATCAAAAGATCATCGATGAAACAATGAATATGTTCATCATGTAATTCCGACAATAAACTGTCAGCTAGACGCTGAAATGCTGCCGGTGCTGTTTTTAACCCCATTGGTACAACATTGTATTGATAACACCCTTCTTCATTGCTGAAAGACAGATGTTTTCTATCATTCTCATCAATTTCAACCTGATAATATGCACTACAAAGATCAAGACTACTAAAGTATTTAGCGCCATTTAATTGTGCCAAAATATCCTGAATTAACGGAAGAGCATATTCATCCGATTGAATTGCTTCATTTGTCTTACGAAGGTCAACACACAATCGATACCCGCCATTTTTCTTTCGTACCATAAGAGTGGGAGCTGGATGACTACTGACACATGGTGAAATAATTTCACTCTCTAACATATCGTTTATTTGCTCCCTTAATTCCGCTCTTAAATGATACGGAGTTCTATATCGTGGGGATTTCTGTATCGGCGTTCCATTCCACGGTATTTTATGCTTTGCCAAAGTAGTTCGCCCGATTTCCGTAACATCTCTGGCAAATACATGTGTATATTTCAAGAGCAATGGTAATAATTTTCTTTTTATTGCCGGTGATAAATTATTTAGGTCAAAATCCTGTTCCGACAGTCTAGGCAATGTCTTTTTCCTTAATGGAATTGGAGCCTCTCTAACATCATCTTGTTCCGAAATCGTTCCAGTTCCCAATTTTGTACCCTTATTCACATGCCTGGGCTGTTCAGACATATTGGAAATTAATATCTGAATTTTCCCAGTCTCGTCAATTTTTCCCACTGAGTTTGCTACCCACAAATCACTCAGCTTATTGTTTCTTGGCGTAACCTCTATTTCACTTCCATATTCAAATCCTGGCACATTAACTGTAATCACTTTCTGAGTACGCGCGGGCACCCAAATTTTATTAGGCATTACTAAATTTACACATACATTTTCTGTCTGCGACACTGTAGCACACCCTGAATTCAATAGTTTTATTTCTGTAAACTTATTCTTTAACATGCCCCTTTTGACATCAAAAACAAAATCTCCCTTTTGGAGAAAATCATAACCTAAAATCATCTTATAATCCCTACTCAGCTCATACTCGGAGACATATACTTTATGATTCACTTTGAATTCTCCCAAATTTATAGGTATGCTATAACACGCTTCGTGTGGTAACGTCTGGCCAGTTACACCACGAATTTCAATATTTTGATTTCTTAATTGACGACACTTCACAGTACACATTATATTATTCATAATACTAGAATCAATTACACTAATACAAGCACCAGAATCAATAAGAGCACAAAATTCTATATCTCCGACTTTCACTGTCACAATCGGTAGAGGAAAACCCCTAACCTGATTTTGTTGAATCCTATATACAATGTTTTCTTTTCTATTTACATGTCTTCCCCTACCCCATGACCGTCACTTCCGAGGTCGGAAAACCTGCTGTTTACAAAACCCTGTCTCTCTCCTAGTGCCCCAGTTATTGGAAGAAACCTGTCCCCTACGAAAATCCTGCTGCTGACGGGGATTCCCTCTGCGAAAACAATTTCGCAATAGGTGGGTGGTTGACCCACATCCAAAACACGCGAGATTCCCTCTCGGCTGGAAACCTCGACCCGAAAATCGCGGAGGCACCTCAAACCTCTGCATATTACGTTGAGCTGGAAGTGGGGTAGTTGACATTTGTGATGGGACCCCTCTTCCCCTACGAGCAAGGACATTTCCTTCTTTTACTTCTCGTAATTCTTGAGCCAATTTTTCCATTGATGTACGCTGGAGCATACTTTCTTTCGCTACTTCCGCTAACATAGACTGCAATGTGTTCAATTCAAAAGAATTGCCCGTTGCTTGCCTCTCTATGGCATTTACTGTACCATAGTTACGACTAATTCCCTCATTTCCCTCTACAAGGGCAGCAAATTTGATTGCGGTGGCCAAATCTTGGGGGTCATGGTTTAATACATGTTTTTGTATTTTAGGGTTCAGCCCCGCTAAAAATTGTGACAATTTAGTACGATCTGCCAATCGTTCAACATCTGGACTATTGAAATTTGCTCCTTGCAGGAAACCGAAAGCAGCATTTTTTACACGCGAGGCAAAATCCTTGACCGATTCATTCGGTTTTTGTCTACATCCCGTAAAGTTCTGGAGATGGTAAGTTAAAGGAAATTCATTCTTGAAATGTCTCAAAAATTCTGTCTTGAATCGCTCATAATTTCTTTCCTCTCTTAGTTCCGGACTGTTTGCCAGAAATTCAGCGGCTCTTCCCTTCAATTTTGCTTTAAGCACAATCAATTTTTCTGTATCTGCCCATTCCGCAATTCTACCAATTTCCTCTATAGATTGGAGGAAATATTCCGCCGGATAAGACGGCTCTGAACCGGAGAAACTATTAAGGAGGCCTAAATAACCCGCAATTGTATTTATTTTGACAGCTGCTCTGTCACCGGATGATTCTACTTCATTACTGTGGCTCATTTTGTTTAGTGGTTAATTGAGTGCAAGTACCAGATTCAATTAATTAACTTATTTGAAAACAAAATTATAAACATTTAAAAATTATTTTCAGTCTCCAAAATCATTTATATGTAACGTTACTGTCACGGCACCATTGTTGACTCTCCCCTTATGCTTAGTAGCCAGTTCCCATTTTACATTTAAGCCAGTACTATTATTCCCATCGCGTTGTGTAACTTCCTACTGAGATTGAGGTCTCCTTCTATAGTGAAGAGCAACCCCAAATCCCCGTAGTAACCCAGGGTTAAACATATTCTAATCTAATTAGAAGTTATTGAGAGACTTGAAAATAATTACGTATACTCCCATTTAAATTTACATTGAATTTATTTACATTATTATGATGATTCATTACAGATTACACAGGTACATGCACATTAACAATTAACTTTTTCAGTGATGTGGAGGCACTTATTCTAAAAACATGACAATACATATTGAGCATCACTTACCCCTTTAAAGATCCTAGACCACAATTTCTTCGACGTCATCCTTCTGTCCTAAGTTTCTGACTCCCTCTCCCTCTGATCTAACACTCCAAAACCCTCTTAGTCTGCGGAATTTTTCCTTTTCTCTCTGTTAAAATCTCTTTATATTTTGATTGATAATTTCAACTCCACCTTTTTGCGCTATTTCAAGACTTTCCATTCGCTCATCTTGAAATTCTCTTTTCCCGTCTGAACCACTTTTTAGTATTAAACATAATTTCATTGGCCCATCTCCTTCTCTGGGAAAATCTCACATTCCCATAACCTTTGACCCTACCATTTAATTTAGATCCGCTCCACGTCCATAGAAACCGTCTAGACGCACATTCCTTCGTAAATCAATGCATTTGACCAGCGACAAAGATTAGCCTTATCTTATTTTTCATAAGATTTCCAGTGCCACGGTCTTCAGCTTGACACGAATATTATTTTACCCACCTAACATTCTCAACTAGGGTCCCGTTTTATTACATTTCCTTCATTATCTCCGACTACATACAACTGCATTCCAAAATATAGCTTTTCCCATAAATTCAACAGTCTGTCTCCTGGGATTAAACTTTCCCATCTCATGCGATTCACTATTACCCAAAATTTTGCCTCCTGACCTACATTCTTATACTATAGTAGGTTTCTTTTACCTTCACTGTAACTTCTTACTTTTCTTTCTTTTTCTGCTCGTTTTTCCATGAATCACTACTACTATTATATAATATCTATAAACTATTTCGATTTTCCCTAACTACCATCAATTAACTCATCTCGTTAAGATTAACTATCTTTAATTAACTCATCAAGTTAACAGCTGCATCAAATCGTTAGGTTTGTCCTGTTCGTTGGCCCCACCATCACCGCCGAAGACGACGTCCTCTGCGGTCCCCGGGGGACGGAAGTTGACATCCAGTATCGCATAGTGCGCGCTGTCGCGAATGAGAAGTTCCAAAAGGAATATTATAATTACTTTTTTCCTCACAATCATCTCTTGCCACGGAATTGGTCAGTGATGGCTTCGATGATTTGGCGATTTCGCTGGAAGATTTCTAGCCAACACAACTTCGAGAATGCGAATTCCAATTTGAAGTTATTAATGTAAGCGCATAAGCCTCACGTGCTTACTTTTCAACGGTTGTAACCAGCTCACATAATAAATAAACACGCGCATGGGGACGATATGCGCAAGCCACAGTTTTCGTTCGAGCTCAGTTTTTTGCCTCTCTAGTATAGCGTAAGCTTTGATGAGTCTGAGGCCCAAGGGGGTCTTCAAACTTTCAGACATTTCGAGCCAAGTTCGAACTTTCCACGAATCCCGCGGGCCACCAAGTCATACCACGGTATTCTCGGTTATTGGACAGATCTCGCCAAATTTTAATGAACACTTTCTTATTTGCTCTGAAATTATTATTTTTTCATTAAATTTGAAATTTTATTCATTTCGATAAAATAACTTCCTTTCATTAATTAATCAGGTTTTTTTAAATCAGTTATTTCCGTTATTGAAACCTGAAATTTTGAATAATTTTGGAATTATTTTTTCATTAATTGAAAATTTACATTAATCATGCAATCATTTCTTTCAAAAATTGACAATTTTTTCCTTGAATTATTGCTTTTAACAATTCCGAAATTACTCATGACAATTCTGAAATTATTCTGAAAAATTCTGAAATTACTCTCATGACAATCATGAAAAATTCCGAAATTATTCTGAAATTATTCTGAAAAATTCTGAAATTATTCTGAAATCATTCTGAAAAATTCTGAAATCATTCTGAAAAATTCTGAAATTATTCTGAAAAATTCTGAAATTATTCTGAAAAATTCTGAAATTACACTCATGACAATTCTGAAACTACTCTCATGACAATTCTGAAATTACACTCATGACAATTCTGAAATTACTCTCATGACAATTCTGAAATTATTCTGAAAAATTCTGAAATTATTGTGAAATTATTCTGAAAAATTCTGAAATTATTCTGAAAAATTCTGAAATTATTCTGAAAAATTCTGAAATTATTGTGAAATTATTGTGAAATTATTCTGAAAAATTCTGAAATTATTCTGAAAAATTCTGAAATTACTCTCATGACAATTCTGAAATTACTCTCATGACAATTCTGAAATTACTCTCATGACAATTCTGAAATTACTCTCATGACAATTCTGAAATTACTCTCATGACAATTCTGAAATTATTCAGAAAAATTCTGAAATTACTCTCATGACAATTCTGAAATTATTCTGAAAAATTCTGAAATTATTCTGAAATTATTCTGAAAAATTCTGAAAAATTCTGAAATTATTCTGAAAAATTCTAAAATTATTCTGAAATTATTCTGAAAAATTCTGAAATTATGGGTTCGAATCCCGATAGGACATTGAAAAAGTTTTTGCCGCTGTGGTGGTCGAGTGGTTATAGTGCCGGACTCGTGATGCGAGGATCCGGGTTCGAACCCCACAGTGGTGGTCGGCTGAAGTTGGTTTTCTGTGGTTCCCAACTTCAAGGCGCAAATGCGAGCCGATCTCCCCGTTAAAAAGTCTCGCCTCGCCACAGAGAGCAACAGTCCTACAACGGTAAATCATTCAACCATAACACTTCACTCATAGTTAGAAAAACTGGGGGCAGATGACAGCACTACACATAACAAGCATTACACAGAAACAAACTTTACTTCAGGTTGCACTACACGTACACGCACATTCCCGCATGTACCGATTCGTTGGGGGTTCGTTGGGGGGTTCCGCGGGGGGGGGGGGTGCATGTGTGGTGTAGCAGTAGTAGGTAGGGCCTCCAAAAAATGGCTCGGGGGATCCATGATGTTCTTAAGTCAGCCACCTCGTTGGGCAATTTGCCTGTTGTGGCGTTGTATTTGTATTTGTATTTATTCTGAAAAATTCTGAAATTATTCTGAAAAATTCTGAAATTACTCTCATGACAATTCTGAAATTATTCTGAAAAATTCTGAAATTATTCTGAAAAATTCTGAAATTATTCTGAAATTATTCTGAAAAATTCTGAAATTATTCTGAAAAATTCTGAAATTACTCTCATGACAATTCTGAAATTACTCTCATGACAATTCTGAAATTAGTCTCATTACAATTCTGAAATTACTCTCATGACAATTCTGAAATTATTCTGAAAAATTCTGAAATTACTCTCATGACAATTCTGAAATTATTCTAAAAAATTATGAAATTATTCTGAAAAATTCTGAAATTATTCTAAAAAATTATGAAATTACTTCTATCAGTAGCTCCGCAATTATTTCTTTCAGAAATTCTGTAACTATTTTTTTCATTAATTATAAATTTTCATCAATTATGAAATTATTTTTTTTCGATAACTCTAAACTTCTTTCATTGAAATGTCCTTTTAATGTAACATAGTGAGCGACCTAGTTAGTGAGTAAGCGGGTGGGAGCGAGCGAACTAGTCAGTGAGAGAGACAGAGTGAAGTGACAGAGTGAGCGACCCATTGATTAAATGTATAATAGAGTGAGTGACCTAGTGAGTTGATGAGAGAATGAGTGATCTAGTGAGTGAATTACAAAGTGAGTGAACTAGGAAGTGAGTGAGGGACGTAGGGTGTAACGGCGTACTAAGAGAATGTTCGAGAGACATTGTGAGTGAGCGATCCGGTAATTAAATGAGTGATCTGTGAAGTAAGTGAGCGACCTGGTGAGCAAGTGAGTAACTTAGGGAGCAAGTGAGTGACGTAGTGGGCATTTCTTTCAATTCGGTAATAAAGTATCCAAACTAGCCAGCCAAAAAGTATACGGTTTTTGTTGCCGAATTCGGCGTCTCGACACTTTTAGCCTATATGAAATCATAGGACACAAAAGCTGTTTTGGCTCAGGGTCCCCCGACTTTGTTACGACGGCCCTTTTGATGTATTAAATCATAGCATTGCTATTAAATCTGGAAAGTATTCCACAGTGGTATACACAGATTTAGACCGCGCCCAGAGTGAGGCGACCAAGAGAGTACGGGAGTGTATAATAGAGACTAGCACAGCGAAAGCAATTGAATTGTTTTTTTTCTGCACCACCCCCCCCCCCATACCCGAGCAGCGAGGGCAAAGAAGAGGAACAGCCGATTTGCGCTCAATCAACGATTTCTGCGGAGGGATCCAAGGAGGGTTATACAGTCGAATCTCGTTATAACGAACTCCAAGAGACCGGACAAATCACTTCGTTATACCGAAATTTCGTTATAAAGGAATTCCAGGTTTTTGCATTGTTTCTATGTAAACTTATTTGGGGGGTATTAGAAAACTGTTCATTAAAACGAGATTTTCGCTATAACGGTATTCGTTAAAACGGGATTCGACTGGAATACTACGGAGGTGACATCAGGCACGAAAATTGAAGCAATTGTGGCAACCCTATGGGCTGACAAGTTAAGCCCAACCAAACCGCTCTTTTTCCCCTATACTTAACATGTGTTTTTCCGGATCGAATACTTTTAAAGTATTCATAACTAAATAAATTTAATCACCAATGATCGTTTAATGCGTCTTCAGGTAATCTACACTAGTGTTTCTCAACCACCTGGCCGCGGCCCGGTACCGGGCCCTGGCATCAGTCAAACCTGGCCGTGTGTGTGAGTGATTCATCTTTTAATTCTTCCCCATTTATTTCCCATAGTCGTGTTTATGTGACCGGCCTTCCACTCGAAAAAAGATACTCAACCGGGCCGCGGGATTCCAAAAGTTGAGAACCACTGATCCACATGATCCAATATAATGGGGAAAGACAAAAACTTATCCTTATATAAGAGTTATATTTTCATGAGGAATTTTTTGATTTCTGACTCAATTCTGAGGTACTCGAGCACCTTCTGACCGGGCCGTAAGTAGGATTTTTGCCGCCCGGGGGCAAAAATCTCCCAGCATTTGCCCCCCCCCCCAATTTTGAAATTTGATTAATTTTGTAATGGTATTCTTTCCACTTAAAACTGCCGCCCCCGCTAAATTTAGAGTGACCCCCCCCCCTTCTAGTTACGGTCCTGCTTTCTGATACCATCCTGATGGACTGCATAATATTACTCGGTAGTATTTCAAACGTGTGAGTGAGTGCTCGATGGGAGAGGGGAGTGGGTAGGTGCTTGTGGGGCGTTAGAGCTGTTGGGTGTCAAGCACCATGGCCTCCCGTCCTGGAGCAGGACTCCAAGGCTGGGACTTTTGGTGGAACCCCAGGTTAGATAGGTAACAGGCCCCCAATTTAGTTGATTTATTGCGTGAAAAAACAAACACTTATTACTGAAGTAATATGCACATATAAATAACTGCCCATAAAATGATGAGAATCGTCCTGGGCACAGGGCTAGGGCAACACCCCCCTAAAGAGCTCAACAACACCCTCTTTCGGGGGTGTTGGTTTAGGCCATGTCAGCCCCACTCTTGACGGAGGGGAGGGGGGGAGTCGTGGAGCTGACAGGACTCCAGCCTTGGAACACGATTAACTTTTTTCCCTTTTTTCATGATCATGAATTCATTATAGAGGTCTTCATGAAAAGCCTGACTTGGGGGCTAGAGATCCTGCTACAGAATGGGGTGGAGGCATGTCGAATGCACCAGGCCGAGCCAGGGCCGTTATTAGATAATTTGTCACTCGGGCAAACCGGCATTTTGATGGCCATTGCCATGTAGAACAAGCACTTAAGAGGGAATTCGGTGCCACTTCTGATTCTACTTTGAGGCACGGGGGTGCTCGGCCCCCGTGTCTAAGCTTAGAATTGATTCTGAAATCGAAATATTCTCATACGTAAGGGGTCATTCAAGTATTACGTCAGCATCGAGGGGGGTTTCGGATTTGCTGACTTTTGCTGACGGGGGGGGGGGGTTGAAGGTTGCTTACGTCATCAACCACCTTTTTTGAAGATATGAAATATTCTAAGCTGCTGACGAAATTTAGCTGACGGGGGGGGGGGGGGGGGTCAGTGTTTTGCTGACTTTTGCTGACAAGGGGGGAGGAGGGGGTCAAAAATGGTTAAAAATCTGCTTACGTAATACTTGAATGGCCCTTAAGGGGAAACGAAAGTGCTTTAGACTTATGGGTGCTCTGTTGAACTTTGTGTACGAAATTTTCATTTCATCCTGCCTTGTTGCTCGGCCCAGGGTCGCAGCTGGGGGAGGGGGGGGGGGCAAGTGGGTCTGGTGCCCTGGGCGCTGGATCAGAAGTGGCACCGAATTCCCTTTTAACTGCTTGTTTACATGGCAATGGACATCAAAATGCCGGTTTGCCCGAGGTGACAAATTATCTAGTTGCGTCCCTGACTAGGCCTGGTGCACTCGACACATGCCTCCACCCCATTCTGTAGCAGGATCTCTAGGCTGAGATATTTGGTAGGGCGCCCAAGTCAGACTTTTCACGAGAGTCTCTATAATGAATTCGTGGCATGAAAAAAAGGAAAAAAGCTACCCTGGGCCGAGCAACCCGGCAGTATAAATTCAGCAATGAAAATTTCGTACACAAAGTTCAACAGAGCACCCATAAGTCTAAAACACTTTCGTTTCCCCCCTTACACACGTAGGAGAATATTTCCATTTCAGAATCAATTCTAAGCTTAGAAACGGGGTGCTCTGCCCCCGTGCCTCAAAGTACTGGAAGTGCTCGAGCGTCCTCCGCCACCGCGTATTTATGGTTTTGCTGACTGTAAGGGGGGGGGGGTCATTGAACTATTACGTCAGCATCGATGGGGGAGGAGGGAGTTTCCGAGACTTTTGATGATGGGGTGGGGAGGGGATTGGATGATGCTTACTTCATCAACCAGGAGAACGGGTGCCACTTCATGAAAATATGAAATATACTTAATGGCATCTTACTCAGTGCGCCAAAAACGACAAAAATCTTTCGCTAGTTTGTGGGCTACCATTCTCCCTTATAATAAATCCCTTACGCAGAACCACTTCAGCGATCTCCAAATGTTTCAGGGATCTTTCAAGTGCCCAGGAATTGTGTCCGGGCTGCTTAAGTGCTGTGGCACTGTACAACGCATCACTCAAGTAATCCGTTATTATACCACGGATCACTTAAGTAACCTGGGAATGTCCCGCGGGTAACTTGAGTGATGTAGAACCGCACTGCGGGGCGGCTTAAATGCTCTAAAATTGTGCCACATGCCACTCAGGGATCTCTAAATTAGCCGCAGATCGTTTAAGTGTTCTGGAACCGTGTCGCGGGTTACTTAAGTGATCTTTGAATGTGCCACGGGCCTACTTCGGTGTTCTAAAAATGTTGCATGGGCCACTTAAATGTTTTGGAATTGTGCCACGGGTTATTTAAGCGCTCTTAAGTGATCTTTGAATGTGCCACGGGCCTACTTCAGTGTTCTAAAAATGTTGCACGGGCCACTTAAATGTTTTGGAATTGTGCCACGGGTTATTTAAGCGCTCTTAAGTGATCTTTGAATGTGCCACGGGCCTACTTCAGTGTTCTAAAAATGTTGCACGGGCCACTTAAATGTTTTGGAATTGTGCCACGGGTTATTTAAGCGCTCTGTATGTGCGCCGCTTAGTTCATTTTTACAAAATTGGGTTTGAGGAGGGGGCAAGCCAAATCAGATAACCTTCAGGGCCACATTTGGTCCGTGGGGCCAAGGGTTCACCATATATGGCTTAAAGGGTAAGTTGCAATGAATTTCTTGAAGATAAATTTCGAGTTCTTACCCTTCAAATAGCCTTGAAATTAACAGAAATCGATTATAATAACACATAAAGTTATTTTCTTTCGAAATTTTAATTTTTTTAAATATTTTTTACATTCAATAAAATAGTTTTTTTTATCTGGGGGAGGCGCACGAGCCCCCTATGCCCCCCCCCTCGCACTTACGTTTCTGATCCCACCAGTATACCTTAGGAGGTAGGGGGGCAGCGCTGACAGAATTTTGCTGATGGGGGGGGGGGCAAAAATGGCTAAAAATTTGCTGACGTAATACTTGAACAGCCCCTAAAAGCTGTACAAATTTCGTCCGTTCCACTCTCATATTCTTGAACACGTATTAGGTCGTTATTACACTATGAAAGTTTAACAAAAGTTCTTTTATAAAACTTTAAAAATGCAGCCAATAAGACTATCGGTTGTCTATCGATGGTCACCTCAAGCTCGTTTAGGGAAAATATGATCTTATCTATATCCTCCCTCAGGTCTGAACCTGGGACGTTGACAGCAACCATTCACGGTGGTAGACGAGCATCTTACCACCACGCCATTCGGGCAGCTTTAAGTGGGTAACAAAGAAAATCCAACCTTTAGTAAGGAATATGATCACTCCTGACTTTGATTTTTTGTATGTTTGATTTTTTAGTACTGCCATCTATGTCCCACTTCAGAAGTGAAGTGTAGTGAGATTGAGTTACATTTTTTACCGTTTGTAGGTCTATTGCTCTCTGTGGCGAGACTTTTCAAAGTGGGAGAACGGCTCGCATTCGCGCCTTGCAGTTGGGACGAACCACAGGAAACCAACTTCAGCCGACCACCACTGTGGTGACGCTAGGATTTGAACCAGGAATCTCGCGATGCGATTGTGACCACTCTGGTCATCGCAGCGCCGAAAAAATACCCTGCGTATTGGTTCAAGTGCAAAATTTGCTCCGTGGCTTTGACCAAGGAGGTTATACGGAAATTTCGTCTACGACGTTGCGTCCCTTCCCCCCCCCCCCCAGTACATTTCGCTCCCGGAAATTTGAATCCCTACTGCTATTCAGGATTTACATCGTCTGCCCATGTTGAGTACAAGGTTGCCAACGAACTGTTGAGGCATTGCTGCCCATTCCTGTTTTTAGCGCCAATCGCAGCTCCGGAATCCAATCGTTGCTGGTGACGTGCTGCCAAGCGTCTCCCTAGAGCAGGGGTCTTCAAGTCGCGAGCACTGCCTGTATCCGTCATCAAAAGAAGAGCACCATTTTCGACTTTCTAGAATGCAATTTGTACATGATGTTTAGTTGCAACATTGACCAACTGCTCGTGAGCACGAAATATAACAGTTACATCCGACATCAACCCAGGCCTGTCAAAGGATGACTTACTTCCTGCTACCCCCGAGGGGGGGGGGTGGATTTAAGCGTTAAAAAGGCTTCCAACACAATCCGGAGCCTCCGACACCTGCATGGGCAACACCCCTCCAAGCATCTGATTCCCCAGACTGTTCCATCAGGGTAGCACGAAATATAACACAAGCATCGAGCACTCTGGGTGCTTCAGTGAGCATCGTGGGCCTCGCGAGCAACGGGTTGAAGATGCCTGCCCTAGAGTGCAGGGCCGTCTTAAGAACATCATGGGCGCCTGGGCCAAGTGGTTTTTCTGAGGTCCTATCTGGTAGATTCTAGAAAATTTTTATCAGATCTCATTTTTGAGAGGCCCCCACGGGCCGTGCCCGAGTGGGCCCATGCATTAAGACGGCACTGCTAGAGTGTCCTACACGTGTTCGATTTGATTTAGATCCGAGGACATTGTCGGCCAATCGATGCATTGAATATCTTCACTCTCCAACAGTCACTGTGCGATGAGGTGTAGGGTTGTCGTCCATGAAGAGAAACTGAGGACCAGTGCCGTCTTAACGCATAGGCCCACCCGGGCGGGCACAGCGGGGACCTCAGAAAAATAAGTAGTTGAATTTTTCGAGAATTTACCAGGTAGGGTCTCGGAAAAATCACTTGGCCCGGGGGGGGGGCCCATGATGATCTTAGACGGCCATGCTGAGGACCCATAGCACCTCTATAAAGATGCACGTGAGGAAGGAGAACTTAGGTACAATAGCGGGCACCACACACATTGCGCATGTTCCCCGCTCTCTTCCTCCAGATGTGTATGTGTCCAGAATAGCTAGTCAGACTATAAATCCGTAAAGAGTACTCGATCACTCTTCTCAGTAGGCCGGTCACTCACTTGATCACTAGGTCGCTCATTTACTCCCTAGGTAGCTCACTTTGTCATGCACTCGCTAGGTCACTCATTCTATCACCAACTCACTAGGTTATACACTCAATCACCTTTTCGCTCATTCCATCACTCACCCACCATGGTCCGTTCACTCTTTTACTCCCGGACTACGTCACTCACTCTGTTACACGCTCGTGACCCGAGCCATACGTCAAGAACCTCCGTTATAATACATTGCACATTGTTGTCGACCTTGACTCTGTGGTCGGCTTTGACCGAGTCCCCACGGATCTTTTACTGTGAATAGAGTCGAATCGATACACAGTATCGCATAAAAAAGTCATCAGTGTGTCTCTAATAATGAAATTATCAAATGACAAGCAGTTTCTGGAACTTAACAATTCAGATATTGAAGAATCGTTGAATTCACGTTGAAAAAAGTCTTTTATTCTATATACAATGGATTATAGAATATGTGAATATAGAATATATTCAATATAAATTTCAAACATGGCAGTATTTTAACACAAAATTGTTTGTTTTTATAGTGATTTATATAAAAATCAACACATAAAAAATTCTTCAGTCAAAGTCACTGATCGATTCTGATACCCGTTAAAAGTAATCTAAATCAGTGGTTCCTCAACCTTTTTTTAGCCCGTGGCCCCCCCCCCCTTTGGACCATATTTTTATCTTCGTCAGACCCAGGGACCCCCTCCCCTCACCCTGAGCAAGATTCTCTCTATGTATTGAATTGAATTTAGTCAAAACACTGAATTAACAATGAAAAAAAAATTTTCATAAATTTTATCGATCTCTAGAACCCTGGGGTCCAGTCACGGTTACAATCGACGCTCGTTATAACGACCCCACGTTGTAGCGACCATTCCATTACAACGACCGGTAGAATAAGTCCCAAACGTTTTCATGTAACGAATAACCTATCTGTTTTTCCTTTCGATATGACGACCTTCCAATATAACGTCCATTTTCGACGGGACGATGGGGGTCGTTATAACGAGCGTCCTATATAATGTTCTCTTAAGATACAATAATATGGGACAATCCAACGAACGACACAATATATAAATCGCCCTTCCGCAAATTACTATGGGCCCGCACGCACAATGGGCTAAAGATAGAGAGAGTTCAGTGATCTTACTTCTTGGGGGGGGGGGGGATTTTATGCATGGCTATCTCACACGGGCTGGGTCCTCTGACAAACTGATGTTCTGGGGGCCCCATACTTAACTGGAAGTAACAGCTTACATATCTACATACTTGCGTTCAAAAATCATGGTACCAGATACCTTATCGTGTAAGTTCCCCAATATGAGGCCCCGAATCATGCTTACATAGTCCCATGGGTTAAGCTGGCCCGGGTTTTATGGACAGTCCTACTGCATTGTGAATGTGTGTGTAGTTATAAATTATATATATTTCACTTCGAAGCTTTATTTCTTCACTGCTCTCTCTCTGTCTGTGGGCCCCTTCACCACTTCTCATGCCCCCCAGAATATTCCAGGACGAAAAGGGAGGCCACATGGCCCCAGGTTGAGAACCACTGCTCTAAATTATTTACACGCATTTGGCACTTATGATACTTGAGTCTTTATTATATTCCATAATGTCCGGAACTGCTCCACAACAACCACCTGCGAATAAAATTTGATATTTATTGTCATTTATCTGCTTAAAATGCAAGAAAAGAAAAAAAAGCTCGACAAATATTGCAAAATTTTGAACTTTGAAAATTTGCATTTTGACAAGTTTGCAAATTATCTCTGAGTTGAGTTCTTGTGAATAGAATCTTCAATTTTGACCAAGAATTTGGTTGTGAAAACAAATCCCTGCGTATTTTTGGCTCAAATACAGAATTTGCTCCATGGTTTCGGCCACAAGGTGGTATAACACTCTCTTTAACCTCTTTACCATTGTAGCGATACTATTGTATAGCAACTAATAATCCGGTAGATGGCGTTAGTCATCCATGATTGCCGCTGTGAATGCTGCGAGTGTATACTTATTAATAGTGATTAAATATATATAATAAAGTATTTTAAGTCAACATGTGCAAAAATATAGTGAATCCTTACACTATACCATCACAGACGTAATATTACGTTCAAACACCAAAGGAATAAATTCAAACAAGTATTTCTCTGTGTTTCCCTCCCCCCCTCTCTTCACAATCGCGAAGCTTTATGGCAGAGGTCTTCAACCTTTTTCCTATAGTCACGAGCACTGACTGTACCCGTCATCAAAACAAGAGCACCTTCCCGGCAAGTTTGACATGCGAACGCGTGAAATCAGGATGACTTCAATCCTTGAATACGATTTGTACAAGGTGTATAATTGAAACGTTGATAAAGTGCTCGCGAACACGAAATCGGGCACGAGAATCGAGCACTCTGGGTGCTTCAGTGTGCACCGTGGTGCTCGCGAGCAACTGGTTGAAGATGTGCCTGCTTTATAGTAATCCTATATCTACGAAAGTTGCTTTTTCCCCCTTCCTTTTTTTCTCTATACTCCCCTTAATGATTTCTTTTCCGCACATACCATGTATCTTTCTACTATACATGTAAGAGCGGAAGAGAACACGTAGGGTGAAGGTGAGAAAAGAGGGGTGAAAAACTCTCTTATCTACCTTATCTATTAGGCCCTCCTCACACGGGGAAACTAAAGTTCGGCAACTGATAAGAGAAACCGTCTCCCGAAGACCAGTACGTATATCGCTCTAGACGCCCTCACACGAAGAAATTAGCGTCTTGGCGACGAAATATCGAACGCGACTCAGTCACTTGGCGACTGGCATGCTAGTCGCCGCCAACTTTTGTTGAAGAAACTAGAGAAACTGCCTTTAGCATTCCTTCATATTTTCGTCATGCGAGTTTGGACTCATATTGAAAAACAATCCAGAGTATATATATAATAAATTATCAGTTGAAAGGATATAATGAAATTTCTTCAGAATTTCAGTTCACAGGTAAATACACGATTTCTTTACTTAAAGTGATATTATTTTGAAATTATAATGAAATCAGGGGCGTCGGAATTGTTTCAAAACTGTGGGTGCTCGTCTTTAGTTTTATACCGGAAAGTTTAATTTCTTAATCAATTCTGGGGTGCTCGGATCCATGCCACAAATTACCGTGGGTGCCTGGCTCTGACGCCACTGAATGAAATGGTAAACCAGGACTGTCATTTCAACTTTTTTCGGGGGGGGGGGGGGCAAAGAACATATACTCACTGTATGTACATATATATACTATTTCTAGTGTATTTTTGAAAGCCCGGGGGGCAATAGGCCCCTGATCCCCCTAGATGACGGGTCTGTGGTAAACACATGGGCCCACCCGGGCACTCCCCCGCGGGGGCGATTTCAAAAGAAGATGGAGCGTCACAAAAATTATATCTGGTAAAAAATTTCAGGAATAACCAAATTAGTTTGCCAAGTAGGATCTCAGAAAAAACAAATACATGGCTGGGAGCCCGAGCCCCCATGTTGCTCTTAAGACGGCCCTGGATAAGAACCTGCAGAAAATTTCAAAATACTGTCTACTTTTACATGTACCTAAACAAGCACGTGTTCCATAGGGATGGTCCCTGATTTTCCCCCTTGCTTGGAATGTCTGTAATCTAGGTCACGTACACGCACATCTGTGTGTGCGAGTATTCGGGGAAAATCATTCCCTGAAACATAAACAACAATTCATGTGTTGTTTGTCTCTAGTCTTGCCTATAGTTTATTTTTTGCTGAAAGGTTTTTATTAGGTACTGAAAGGCACATTTATAGAGGGAAAAACAGACGATTATTTTTCCGAATGAAACATGAAATTATACTAAAAAATTATCTAATTTTTACCATTTTATTGTCATTTCAAAATGATATCAATTTGAATAATGAAGTTTTGTATTTACCTGTGAGCTGAAATTCTCTTTAGCAATTTCACGTATAATATAAATTATTTTTCTTATTTATTTGTTTCGATTTTTCCTAACCCGGTTAACAAGATAGTACCGGAAGATAAGAAGGAAAACTAATAGACTGTGCTGTTTTTACTCAGTTTCCTGGGCTTTGAATATTTGTTTAGTAGCGCCGTGTGAGGGAGAACGGGCAACTCGACTCGTTCTAGTCAACTCAAGTTGAAGCAACTCGAGCTCGATTTTAGTTTCCCCGTGTGAGGAGGGCCTTATACTTTCCCCCTATATCCTTCTATGGTTTTTTCTTTCCCCCCCCCCCTTCTTTCTTTTTCTAACGTGCGGTTAGGTTAGCACAAGGTTATCAGATTTATCACCGATTCGACAAATAGAGATAATCCGAATTTCTTGCCAAAATCTTGTACGTGAAGTGGTTAATATCATTTCAGCCACAAGCCCGTTCTCATACACAGTGATAAGAAGCGTAATGTCAGATAATCACTGTTCAACCAAACAATAATAAATAAGGTGAATAACTTTGCTAATTTTTACAAAGTTAGATTTGAAGGCGTGGGCCACATCATATGACTACCTAGGGCCAAATTTGGCCAGCGGGCCATGGGTTGAGCGCGTATAATTTTGGCAATATCTCCACCGATTGTTTTTTCCCCCTCTATCTGCAGAAAGTACCACGTATTAACTAAGAGAATAACAATTATAACTGATATTCTTTCTTTCTTTCTTTCAAACCGAGCACAACTCCGGTCTATCCCCACGTGCAATTTACTGCCGAATGAGTTGTGCCGGAATTGTGAGTGTGTGTGTGTGTACCTAACAGTCTGGGCATGTTTCTTTGTAGGCCTGGTGCTCTCTGTGGCGAGAGACTTTTTAATGGAGAGATCGGCTCGCATTCGCACCTTGTGGTTGGGAACCAAAGAAAACCAACTTCAGCTGAGCACCACTGTGGCGACGGTGGGGCTCGAACCCGGTCTTTGCGACGGTGTTTTGTGTCCCGAATATTGGCATAGAGTTATTGTTCTGCTTTTATGTCTGTTTTGTAATTGTTGCATATAGTATTGTATATACACTGAAGAGCCAAAAAAACTGGTTCACCTGCCTAATATCGTGTAGGGTCCCCGCGATCCCGCAGAAGTGCCGAAACACGACGTGGCATGGACTCGACTAATGACTGAAGTAGTGCTGGAGGTAATTGCCACCATGAATCCTGCAGGGCTGTCCATAAATCCGTAGGAGTAAGAGGGGGTGGAGATCTCTTCTGAACAGCACGTTGCAAGGCATCCCAGATATGTTCAATAATGTTCATGTTTGGGGATTTAGGTGGCCAGCGGAAGTGTCTAAAGTCAGGAGAGTGTTCCTGGAGCCACTTTGTAGCAATTCTGGACGTGTGGGGTGTCGCATTGTCCTGCTGAAATTGTCCAAGTCCGTCGGAATGCACAATCGACATGAATGGGTGCAGGTGATCAGACAGGATGCTTACGTACCTGTCACCTGTCAGAGTCGTATCTAGACGTATCAGGGGTCCCATATCACGCCAACTGCACACGCCCCATACCATCACAGAGCCTCCACCAGCTTGAACAGTCCCCTGTTGACATGTAGGGTCCATGGATTCATGAGGTTGTCTCCATACCCGTACACGGCCATCAGCTCGAAGCAATTGGAACCGAGACTCGTCAGACCAGGCAACGTGTTTCCAGTCCTTAACAGTCCAATGTCGGTGTTGTCGGGCCCAGGCGAGACGGAAAGCTTTGTGTCGTGCAGTCATCAAGGGTACACGAGTGGGCCTTCGGCTCTGAAAGCCCATATCGATGATGTTTCGTTGAATGGTTCGCACGCTGACACTTGTTGATGGCCCAGCATTGAAATCTGCAGCGATTTGCGGAAGGGTTGCACGTCTGTCACGTTTAATGATTCTCGTCAGTCCCATTCTTGCATGATCTTTTTCCGGCCGCAGCGATGTCGTAGATTTAATTTTTTACCGGATTCCCGATATTCACGGTACACTCGTGAAACGGTCGTACGTGAAAATCCAAATTTCATCGCTACCTCGGAGATGCTATGTCCCATCTCTCGTGCGCCGACTATAACACCACGTTGAAACTCACTTAAATCTCGATAACCTGCCATTGTAGCAGCAGTAACCGATCTAACAACTATACCATGTATGTGTTATATAGGCGTTGCTGACCGCAGTGCCGTACTCTGATTGGTTCCATATCTCTTTATTTGTATACGCATGCCTCTACCATTTTTTTTTGGCTCTTCAGTTTATATACATATGCCTATAGTTTTTCGTGGGCCCCCTTCGAAGCCTTTTGTTTTCCTTCAAATCGAGTACAATCAGCACCTCCTAGAGATAGGCCTCCACAATCTGCTTGTGACGTCAGTAAGTAGTACATTTTTCCTTAGAATATTCAGGGGAAAAAATTCCCTGATCGTGCCAGTATCATCGTTGTGAGGATAAGAAATGATCTCAGGTTCAGAATTGGCGATTTCTATGCCCCACATCCAATCACTATGCGGTATTTGTGAGCCAATCAGGAAGATTCTATGCCAAAATAACAAGAAACGAAATAGGATTCTCTGTTTCAAAATGAGGCAAACTTGCTAGGTAGTCTGAATGACGTTTATGGCACACACTGCAGAGGCCTTCTATCTCCATGCCGGCACCTACATTTCAGAAGTGAAAAGTGATGATTGAATATTTGTACTGTGCATGCCAGTTGCTCCGGTGGCGAGATACTTTTTAACGGAGAGATCGACTCGCATTAGCGCCTCGAAGTTCGTAACCACAGAAAACCAACTTCAGACTACCACTACTGTAGCGACGGTGGGGCTCGAACCCCCCCCCTCTCCCCCCTTCGAGGCCCGCTGGCGACGTGCTTATCTCTGTAAGCACCTGCCCAATCTAACCTCAATTTTGTTCCTTCTTGGCAGCTGGCGTTGTTTCGGTGCTTAGTGCTCCGGGCGTCGCATCGCGATGGCCCAAACCCTCTGGGTAACCAGCTTATATACCTATGGGGGACGGAGCGGTGGGGGGGGGGGGGTCATGGTCGGTTTCGAGTCTTCACGATGCGAGTCCATCGCTATGACCACTCGACCAGCACAACGGTTATATTTAATACTACAAGAACTGCAGGTAAAAAAAAAAAGGAATACCGAATATACCAACGTTTTGTTCACAAAGATCTCCCGGTTTGGCGCCTCGTTTAGCTCTCAGGTACATCACGTGGAATAATTTCCCATTGAAGAATTTCCACGGCATACTATCCTCCAACGGGATAGGATAACCGCAGATGCCAAGCACCATTTCCAAGCACGAGGTGCCTCTCATGAACAAGCTCGCCAGATAGACGGCACGGGCGTCGATTTCCGTCACCTTCGAATAGAGAGAGAAATGCATGAAAATAATAATTCGGGGGGGGGGGGGGGGGGGTCGCGACCCAAACTAGGGTCACGGGGGGGGGGTTACAAATCCATATCTATGTAATGATATAGCTATTAATATACTATGTATATGCCAGAACTTATGAAAGAAATAAAAAAAAAAATTCAGAATTAACCAAAGCGCAACTGAATATTTATTAAACAAATGTTTAAATAATTAACTGAAAATTAATGAGAGGAAAAAATTTCAGAAATAATGAAAGACGTGATTGAATATTAATGAAAGAAACAATTAAATATTAGGGCCATTCAAGTATTACGTAAGCAGATTTTTAGCCATTTTTGACCCCTTCCCCCCCCCTTGTCACCCTCCCCCCCACTCCTTCCCTGTCAGCTAAATTTCGTCAGCGGCTTAGAATATTTCATATTTTCAAAAAGGGTGGTTGATGACGTAAGCAACCTTCAAACCTCCCTCCCCCTCCTTGTCATCAAAAGTCAGCAAATCCGAAATCCCCTCCCCCCCCCCCCCGATGCTGACGTAATACTCGAATGACCCTTTATTGAAAGAAACAATTAAATATTAATCAAACAAATACTTCCAGAACTAATTAAAGATAAACTTGAAAATTAATGAGAGAAAAATTTTAGAATTAATGGAAGAAAAAAATTGAGAATTAATGAAAGAAAAAGTTTCAGAATTAATGAAAGAAAAAGGTTCAGAATTAATGAAAGAAAAAGGTTCAGAATTAATGAAAGATAAATTGAGAATTAATGAAAGAAAAATTTGAGAATTAATGAAAGAAAAAATTGAGAATTAATGAAAGAAAAAGTTTCAGAATTAATGAAAGAAAAAAATTGAGAATCAATGAAAGAAAAAAATTGAGAATTAATGAAAGAAAAAAATTGAGAATTAATGAAAGAAAAAGTTTCAGAATTAATGAAAGAAAAATTGAGAATTAATGAAAGAAAATGGTTCAGAATTAATGAAAGAAAAATTGAGAATTAACGAAAGAAAACATTTCAGAATTGATGAAAGAAAAATTTGAGAATTAATGAAAGAAAAATTGAGAATTAATGAAAGAAAAATTGAGAATTAATGAAAGAAAAAGGTTCAGAATTAATGAAAGAAAATGGTTCAGAATTAATGAAAGAAAAATTGAGAATTAACGAAAGAAAAAGGTTCAGAATTAATGAAAGAAATAATTGAAAATTAATTAAAGAAAAAATTGAAAATTAATGAAAGAAAAAATTGAAAATTAATGAAAGAAAAAATTGAAAATTAATGAAAGAAAAAATTGAAAATTAATGAAAGAAAAATTGAGAATTAATGAAAGAAAATTTGAGAATTAATGAAAGAAAAATTGAGAATTAATGAAAGAAAAAGGTTCAGAATTAATGAAAGAAAATGGTTCAGAATTAATGAAAGAGAAATTGAGAATTAACGAAAGAAAACATTTCAGAATTAATGAAAGAAAAATTTGAGAATTAATGAAAGAAAAATTGAGAATTAATGAAAGAAAAAGGTTCAGAATTAATGAAAGAAAATGGTTCAGAATTAATGAAAGAAAAATTGAGAATTAACGAAAGAAAACATTTCAGAATTAATGAAAGAAAAATTTGAGAATTAATGAAAGAAAAATTGAGAATTAATGAAAGAAAAAGGTTCAGAATTAATGAAAGAAATAATTGAAAATTAATTAAAGAAAAAATTGAAAATTAATGAAAGAAAAAATTGAAAATTAATGAAAGAAAAAAATTGAAAATTAATGAAAGAAAAAATTGAAAATTAATGAAAAACATATTTGAAAATTAATAAGAAATAATTAGAAAAACTACAGAATTAATAAAAATTCTGAGTTTTTGAAAGAATTAATTTCAGAATTTGCATAATCTCCGGTAAAAGTGATAACTTTTTTAATAACTTGATCATCACATATTCCAAGAAATCTGTCCAGGAAATCTGGTAGCAGACATCCATGCCCGAACCGGGATTCGAACCCAGACCTGCACAGTCAGAAGCTAGCTCCCTGCCCACTAGACTACCAGGCGACAATTATTGGTAGTATTTATGAAATTTACCTACTGTGCTCGGATATTATGCATATTTCGCCGGTAAAAGTGATAAATTTATCAAGCTTCCCAAGAGACGATTGTTAAGTATGCATAATAACCCATTTCATCACATTTACCTTAACAGACCCATAGGTCGCAAAATTGATCATGTTGTTAATTTTGGGGCGCGGCTAAAAAAAAAAAAAAGTTTGATAACCCGTGTAATAATTCAACAAGTTAAATGCAAGTAAAACATTCATTTGGCAAATTGATGAATAGATATGCAGTGTGACACAATGCTGCAATTTACCTTCACTGATTTCAACCAGGCGACATCGCTGGCTCTGGGACAAATCGCTTGAGCTATGAAAGCCGCAACTTCCCAGGGTTTTATCACTTCCTTGCCGTTGTATTTGAAGTTGAACAGGTAGTGCAATGTGCAGCACAGGATTTTGTGTTCATTCCGTAATTTCGCTATTTGCGGACATGTTAGTTTTCCCCCCAGGCATGATAGAAAACACTTCATTTTGGTTTCTTGAATCTCGGGAGAGGAATCGCACCACAGAGCTTCCAACGTTGGCAAAGGACCTAAATCAAGATAAAATAAGAGATGAAAAATCGATCATGTGTCCGTTGTATTCAGAGGCATGCATTACGACTAGAGCCCGGATTACACGCGGCAAAAAAATTGCCAAAATATGCACGCAATAAAAAACTCTGAAATATGCTGTAAAAAGTGTTAAAATATGCACTAAAAACACTGAAAAATATGCATTAAAAATAAAGATAAATCTGTTTTTAAATATGCCGAGATTTGTAATAAAATCAAAAATACGTGCAAAAGATGCAACCAAGTCCAACTAATAATGCCGAAATGGCACTAAAAAATATATACAGTATACATAATACACAAAAATGAAATAGTGAATATAAATACACAAAAATTGAAAAAAAAAGGATTGGAAGTGCTGAGAAAAAAATTTCACGAAAATTGTGAAAGCTTTACATTTAAGGGGTGTCACGACCCGTGAAGTCAAATTTTCAAAAATGACTTGAATGAATGTCATTCAAAAATGCAATTGAATGAAATATTTTTTGAAGTCATTTTTTTGAAAATTCGACTTCAGGGGTCGTGACACCCCTTAAAAATGTCGAAATATGTGTTTGAAAAAACCAAAATATTGATGGTATTAAACAAATTTTAAAATTAATTTTAAAGCATTTAAAAAATTCTTCAACATGCCCTGAAGGGCATATACACTATAGGTATATTGAAAAATACATGTGAAATGAAAAAAAATGTATATTTAAAAATGCGGAGAAATTTCCCTAAACAGGGAAAAATATGAACGAAAAATGAAAAACAAAATGCATAAGAAAAATTTGTATAAAAACAAAGATATGCACAAAAATAAACATAAAAATATGCACCAGAAGTAAAAAATACTCGCAAAAAATGAACACATGCATTTAGGAGTGCAAAAATATGCATTTGAAAATGCTTAAAAATAAGTCCTAAAATGAAAACGGCGAAATATTTTCTTGAAAAAATTAAAGAAATTTGATTGAATTTGAAGAATGAAAAAGTAAAAGTAATTTTGCAAACGTTAGTGCAATGCGGTCAATAAAAAAAAAGGCTAAAAATATGCACTTATTATAAAATTTCAGTGATTTTATGCATTTATATATGCATTAACTATAAAAAGTGCAAAAATATGCAATTATATATGTACATATTCACTTGCATACAATCCGGGCTCTAATTATAACTAAATTGCTGTCCCAAACTGTGTGCACAGCAGGCAATCGTTGACTTTAGAAACATGCTTTCAGTTACAGAAAAAATTTTCAAATGACGTGCAGCTGCTGGAAATCTCAAAATTTGTTTGAGGTGCACACAGAAAAATAAAGAAATTAACTTCATATACAGTCTCCGTGTGCTAACCCTTCCAATAACTGGAATGTTGGTCCCGCTCTGGGAAGCTATTTCTGCCAAAAAAGCCTCATTTGCCAAAAATTCCGTATTTTTCAATGCAATATTTGTCGAGACATTGAATGTGTAAAACCATTATGTTTTGGCAACTTATCACTATGTTGGCAAGTTTTCATTGGGACTCAGAAGTTGCCATTTTTAGGGACTGTGCACGGTAGCAATTCAACCGTTATATTTTTTTATTCACAATAAATAACAATTGCACATTTTGACAATTACAGAATTTTTACAACTTTGAATTTAATTTACGCGTTTCGCACTTTGTGAGCCCTTACCACCGCAAGCATTGGTGATAAATGCTGAAAATTTCAAAGTTGAATATTTCCGTTAACATTGCATTTAGAGAAAAGCGCATTTTTTTTTTTTTTTTTTGTAAATGACTTCTCAGATCCGCATTTACATTTCATTAATTGGAAGTTAGTGTACATAAGAAGTAAATTTTCAGTTTTTTAATTTTTCTGCATGCGACCCCTTAGAAAATTTAAGGCATTTTGAGTAAACATACAGCATTTGGGAACACTTTTTGTAGTTTCCACAGCCAACAGTTGCTGAGATATCAGTTGTGCAAACAATTTTTGACAGCCTGTAGGTGGGGACGGATAGATTTGGACAGCTTTATCTGATGGTTTATAGAATTTTGTTCATGTCTCTAAAGCAATTTCGACATTGCCGGAAAAGTAAAATAAAAAGATCAAAAGATCCTTTGAGACAGGAGTCTTCAACGCATGGCCCGCGGGCCACATTCGGCCTTTGGAGCTTTTTGTTGTGGCCTGATCATTTTCAAAAAAATTGTTGAAAACATTGAAAAAACGATTAATTCTAGAATAATCGTTTTGATGAATTGTTCTTGAAATAGTTCTAGAACAAGTATTGCAGGAAAATCAGAATTACTGTAAAAATAATCATTTTAGAATTTTTGGAACGAATAAATTTCATAGTCAATGAAACAAAAAAAATAACTTGAAATAAATCAACTAGAAAAAGAATTTCGTAATTTCTGGTAGAAATTATTTCACAATCAATAAAAGAATAATTGTATAATTATTAAAAGAAATGATTTCAAGATATATTGAGAAGGGAAAATGATTTTTCATAATTACCAAAATAGTTAAGAAATCATATAGAGTGATTTCAGATTAAAACTAATCTAAGAATTAATTAATTTAATCAGTATTTAAGCAAAAACTTTTTCAGAATTAGTGTAAGAAATAATTTCAGAAATAATCAAAATTGATAATTATCAAAAAGAAAAGAAATAATTTCAGAATAAATAAAAGTCTCCAATTATTTTTGTCGCTGGGACAACGTTGGCCCCTCCACAAGATGTCACTAATTACATGAGTTGCCGCCCCTCCAATAATTTCCCCTCATTTATTTATTTCTGTCGCCCACAAATTCTCTTACTGTATTTATTTTTACCGCCCACAAATTATTCACCTCATTTATTTATTTTTTGCCGGCCCACAAATTATTTCATGCATTTATTTACTTCTTGCCGGCGCGCAAATTATTTCTCTTATTAATTTATTTTTTGCAGATACGAAAATTATTTCTCTCATTTTGTGCGGCCAACATATTATTTTTCTCATTTATTCATATTTTGCAGGTTCGCAAACTTCTTCCATTTATTTTTTGTCGGCCCGCAAATTCTTTTATTTATTTCTTTTTTGCCGCCCCCTCTAATAATTTCCCTCATTTATTTATCTTTGTCCCCACAAATTCTCTTACTGTATTTAGTTTTACCGCCCGCAAATTATTCATCTCATTTATTTATTTTTTGTCGGCCCGCAAACTTATTTATTTGCCGCAAATTATTTCCGAAATTTATTTATTTTTTTGGCAGACCCACAAATTTATTTATTTGGCACAAATTATTTCTTGCATTTATTTATTTTGTTGCGGGCCCACAAATTAATTTTTTCATTTATTTATTTTTTGCCGGCCAACAAATTATTTCTTGCATTTATTTATATTTTGCAGGTTCGCAAACTTCTTCCATTTATTTTTTGTCGGCCCGCAAATTTATTTATTTGCCGCAAATTATTTCCGGAATTTATTTATTTTTTTGGCAGGCCCACAAATTTATTTACTTTGCCACAAATTACTTCCTGCATTTATTTATTTTTTTGCGGGCCCACAAATTAATTTTTTCATTTATTTATTTTTTGCCGGCCAACAAATTATTTCTTGCATTTATTTATTTTTTTTGCGGGCCCACACATTAATTTTCTCATTTATTTATATTTTACAGGTTCGCAAACTTCTTCCATTTATTTTATACACATATTATTATAAACGGCCCACAAATTATTCATTCTCCTTTAATTTTTTTTTTGTTGCCAACGCTGTCGCCCTCACAGTATTTGTTTTTACCGTCCGCAAAATATTCACCTCATTTATTCATTTTTTGCCGGTGCTCTAATTATTACCCTCATTTATTTATTTTTTGTCCCCCACAATCCCTCTTGATATTTACAAATATTTTGCCGGTCTCCGCAAGTAATTTCTAACATTTTTCACTAGTCCACTGTTGTTCAACTACTTTTAAACAACAGTGTCCGCAGCTGCAAAAAAAGTTGGAAGGACCCTGCTCTAGAAATTATTGCACAATTTACGTCGTAAATTTTTTCATTCACTCATAATTATTAGAATCACTACTTTCTAATTCTCACTGTTGTCATCTACGCATTTTAACAGCTCGTGCTTGTTGTTTACCTTGTATGCTGATGGGCATTTGCGATACAAGTTCGGGTTCGGTGATATCATGCCTGGGTGCCACACACCATTCCTTCACGCGAACACGGCTGTCTTCTTGGAAGAGAATGTTGTAGGCTCTCCGCCTGATGGGTCGGAACGAAAGGTTCACCGACGGTACGCTCGGGTCGTTGTAATCTTCGAGAACCTACAAATTTGAACGGAAACCGACCAATTTTATTGCCAAAATAACGAATCATGAATAAATTTAAAAATAAATTCAAATCCAATTTCAAACTCATTCGCTGTTGAAAGTTTTCGACAGCTCTGTGACGGTTTGCGAACTATAGTCAGAATCGGACACCTCGGCTATAAGGTCAGTAATTGGCAGTCCGGAATAATTCCCTAATAAATTAGAGAATAATGTTATTGAACCTTGCTTACCCCATTTGTGCCTTTTTTTTCCCCGAATAAAATTGCAACACATACGTTTTCTTGTGACCCGGGTTCGAACCCTATTGTTGCCACAGTGGCAGTAGGCTGGAGTATGTTTTCTGTGGTTACCAACCGCGAGGTGCGAATGCGAGTCCATCTCCCCGTTAAAAAGTCTCACCACAGAGAGCAACAGGCCTACAACGGTAAAATCTTCAATAAATTACACTTCACTCACAGTTCGAAAGAATATATAGCAGATGGCAGCACTATAACAAGCATTACGCAGAAACTAACTACCCGTCAGGTTCACAACACGGACAAGCACATCCTAACATCTACCAATTCGTTAGAACAGTGGTACGCAAACTTTTTGAATCGGGACAGCACGTCCTAGAGATAGAAGGCCTTCGCAGTCTGCTTGTGACATCAGTAGTCCATATTTCCCTCAGAATATTAATAAACTCAGGGGAAAAAATTCCCTGCTCGTGCCAGTATCATCGTTGTGAGGAAAAGAAATAATCGGGCTCAAAATTGGCGATTTCTATGTCCCACATCCAATCACTATGCGGTATTTGTGAGCCAATCAGGAAGATTCCACGCCAAAATTAGAACAAACGAAATAGGATGCTGCTTTTCAAAATGTGGTAAACTTGCTAGGTAGTCTGAATGACGTTTATGGCAAACGGTGCAGAGGCCTTCTATCTCTAGGAGGTGCTGAGCGAGACCCCTTTTGACAAAAAAACTTTATCGGCGACTCCTTCACAGGCTAACCATATGTCCCACGACATCCCCCCCCCCAAATAGGCTGACCATATGTCCCGGATGGAAGTGTAGCGAGGTGTATGGTCCTTGATTTTCGTATACAGGGTGATTAAGAAAGAATTACCCGATTTCAAAATGATTCTACACTCGGAATCGACCTTAAAAAAAAAATTGTTCATAAATCGGGTGATTCTCTCCAAGTCACCCCGTAAAAGTACTAACTTTATACTCCATCCGCATGCCAAAAGCACCCGAATGCACGAATTTTACTTTCATTAGTTGTTTTGGTATCTTGTGTTGCCATCTAACTTGTGCCTGAAACGCGAGTCTGTATCGCTATTGAAACACACGTTACAAAACATTTTAGGAAAATAACTTCCATAGAGTAACATGGGTAGAGTGAACATGCAACAGTCATTTCCCACGTTCTTTTTTTTTTTTTTTGCAAGGACATTGCACATTCGTGATTCTGACATGACAGAGCCGTTAGATTGACATCGTACAAGTAGGATTGATAAAACTTCATTGTATGATAGGGGCCATTCAAGTATTACGTCAGCATCGATGGGAAGGGTGAGGGGGTTCCCGATTTGCTGACTTTCGATGGCAAGGAGGGGAAGGGGGGTGTTTGGATAATGCTTACGTAACCACCTTTTATTACCACCCTTTATAAAAATATGAAATATTTTTAATGTCATCTTACTCGGTGCGCCAAAAACGAGAAAACCTTTCGATAGTTTGTGGACACTTGAAGTAACATTCCCCGCGCTATTGATGTGAGTGGCCTACAGAACCACTTTAGTGATATCTATGTTTCGCGCATCCAAGTGATCTGGAAATGTGTCCGGGCCGCTTAAGTGCTCTGGAAATGGGCCACGCATCACTCAAGTGATAATTATATGCCGCGGATCACAAATAATCTGAGAATGTACCGCGGGTAACTTGAGTGATGTAGAACAGCACTGGGGGGGGGGCACTTAAGTCCTCGAAAACTACGTCAGATGTCACTAAATTTTTCATGGGGTCAAGGGATCTCTAAATGTGTCACGGATTGCTCAAGTGTTCTGGAACTGTGTCCCGGGTGATTTAAGTGATCTGAAAATGTGCCACGGGTCCCTTAAATGCTCTGGAATTGTACCACGGGACACTTAAGCGATCTGGAAATGTGCCGCTTAGTTCATTTTTACAAAATTAGGTTCGAGGAGGGCAGGCTGCATCAGATAACCCCCAGGGCCATATTTGGTCCGCGGGCCGAGTGCTTTTATGCGATTCATCATTATATGGCTTAGAGTATGGGTCGCAATGAATTTATTAAAGATCAATTTTGAGTTCTTAGGGGTCACGAGCCCCCCCTATGCCCCCCCCCCTGTGTACGTCTCTGATCCCACCAATATGCGTTAGGATTCAGAGGGGCAGAGCTGGACCCCCCCCCCTCCCAGCTCATTGACGCGACCCACGGTTTGCGAACCACTGCGCTATAAGTTCCGCAGTGGAATGTGGACGAGGTGCATGTGTGGTTCAGTAGTATTAGTAGAAGCACACAAATGAGTAGAGAGTACGAATAAATTAACGTTTTTTTTATAATCTATTTATTTTATCTCGCTGGGCTGTTGCCACTAAACTTTCGAATTGAATTTATGGATTTTATTTATTTATTTATTTTTTCATATTTTTATTTGCATAAAATTCTGGATGGTCTAGATTCCACAATGGCCCAGCCGAAAGGTGGACTGCTTACGTCTCGCAAGAGACAGTGGGGGGGGGGCATGTTTGGTGTTGGTCTGGATGGTATAGAAGTTCTGACCTGTTTTGAAAAACAATATTAAACAAAAGCTATTAATGCTGGAAACAAATGGCTCAAATCCTTTAAGAGGAAGAGGTTTGAGAGTATTTTTTTATTTTCATTAATTTTACTTTAATCTTTACTTCCATTATTTGTAATCTTCATGTTACAAATGACATGGCAAGAAACGATGTATAGGCTTGACGTCCTCCGCGTCACTAAAGGTGCGCATGTCGAAATTTTGCAGTAAATAGTAAAAAAAACTTTGGTGCTTTCTCTTTCAAATGCTTTAAATTGTTTATCTCTATCTTTAATAGCGTTTTATTTCTAATGATTTTTTTTCAAATCATGTCAGGACTTCTGGACCACCCTTTATCTTGAAAGAACAAGAATGCAAAAAATACCCACTTCATGCCAAAATATCCTGTCAGTTTCATCCGAAAGTTTTCCCAGCTGAAAAATCGAACGTTATCGTGCACAGACAGATCAGAAAAGGTTATGTTACCTCACACAGATGATACTCAAAGTTGTAGAGTACGCTATAGATTGCCGGCGTGTTCTCGCAGTTGATGTGCCTCTGGTACGCCACAGAATCTACTGTACACTGAGCTGCGTATCGATTTCTTGTGGCCGTGGACTTTATCGAATAGAAGCCGATGCCACTTTGCAACAGACCGATTTTTTCGTTCTCGCCGAACACTTCGTTACTGATTTGAGCAAGTTCTCGTTCATTTTTGCAACTGCCTTCCCATTTTCTTTCGACGATAAGTTTTCCGATCAGAGGTATGACAACCTCTTTCACGACTCTTTTCTTGCCGTTCTTCTCGCATAACCTCTTGTGGAATGGTCTGAGCAATTCGTTCGAAACGAAATCATTACCCGTGAGACAAGAGAAAAGAGGCATCTGTGTTGCGGACAGTCCCAGCTGAGAGACGAGTCTCTGCCTATCGTATAGTAAAGTCGTCAAATCTTTCATTTTCAAGTGTTTGAACGATAGGACTGGTTTCGTGTCAAATATCATGAAGTCGGTATCCTCAGCGAAGATGGCGAACACCCTATCATTGCTTTTAGCGTATTCGGCTATCTCGATATCGGCTTCTTTGACGGTGGTGCGAACCTCGACGTCGCAGTTGAATTTCAACGCATATCGGGTTTTGGAAGCGACGATCGCCAATAACTGTACGTCGATGCCCGGTTTGATGCCCATATTTTTCATGAAGTGAAATGCCTTCGCTATTTCTTCGGATTTCCTTTTCCTCCTTTCGACCCATTCTTCTCGTTTTTCCGGCCAAACCGGGCCGTCGAAGAAGAAAACTAATTCGATGCCGGCCACGTCGAACAGCTCCACGAAGTTCTTGAGGCAACAAATATACTCTAGCCACTGGCCGCCACACACCCAGTCGAAATTACCCTTGTAGAGAGTGTCTATTATGGTCATCCCGTCCACGGCTATGATGGGTTTACCGTTGGCCGTGTCCATCTTCTTCCGATGTTCGTCGGCCATGTCTTTTATTTTGACCCGATGACAAACGTCGTCGTATACTTGCGTCATGTAGTAGTTGAGACCCTTGACTCCCATCGCTGTATAAGAGCCCAGTTAAGCGATTGATCTGTAAATAAAGAGAACACAAAATAAAAACATTTTCATAAGCTCTTTTTCATTTATCACACATATGCTCAACCAGGGCTGGTCGGGCAGGTGACTTAGAATAACACATGCCTGAACCAATATTTTACATGCCCAAAAAATATTACTAAATATTGTTATTGGATTTGCTTATTTCATAGTAAACATAATTTCTCATTGTCAAAAGAACGCACAAAATAGCTTCATATAATAGTTATTTACATAATACCCCTTCAAATAATAATAATAATAAATCGTAATGAATACACAAATTTTTAAAACATGATGAAAACGGCGCCCCTTGTTAACTGGTAATGACGAATATATGGATCCTATGCATATAGAAACGTCCTCCACTTGTTAATACAAAATTCATTTCATCGACTGGTTATTTGTGGAGATGAAGATTACAAGGAAGAAAATTCATCACTGCCCCCCACAGGGACTCGAACCCCGGTCTCTTGCTTGCCGGACGAGTGCTCTACCATCTAAGCTATGGAAGCCGATAGAATATTTCAACCTTGGAGCGTATATATATGTTGAAAGGCACCGTACATGGACGGCGTCAACAATCTACCAACAGCTCGTGAATGACAAAGGCCAACCAGATGGCCATATGCATATAGCAACGTCCTCTCCACTTGTCAATACAAGATTCATCGAAAGACTGGTTATTTGTGGAGATGAAGATTTGCGGCAAGCGAGAGACCGGGGTTCGAGTCCCCGTGGGGGGGAGTTATGAATTTACTTCCTTGTAATCTTCATCTCCACAAATAACCAGTCTTTCGATGAATCTTGTATATGGGTCCTACTCTTTCCCAAAGCTGCATTAAGAGTCAAGGGCTTTGACTCTTTCCAATCCTTGAGTGGTGGTGACGAATATATGGGTCATGGAAGACCTGTTCCTTCCCCCTTTACATATTCTACCTTGACTGACACCTTCAACGCCTCCTAATCTTCTTAATCCTCATGCCTCCTTAATCCTCCTCGTTCAAATGAATGAAGCGCTTGGATGAACAGTTGCAATGAATTGGTTCCAGACCATTACAATAAATACCGTCTGTATAGAACAAGGTGTGGTTTTTTTTTACTGGTATCTTGGAAGTGAAAATGCAAGATTGTTATAGAATGGAATTTGGGAGGGGTAGTACAGAGAAGCGCCGTTCACATGTGCAAGATTGGGGGTTGCTTTCGTGATAAATCCCGGCATGGCAACTTTTTTCCTCTCGTAGGGAAAAAAAAGGTGGGTGAGAAGCTCATCACAAAAAAAAACCCATCTTTCTTGGGGTGGATTGGTGGTTCACACCGACCTTCTCTCCCATAATCCTTTGCACCGCGAAAACTACTGTAAGCTCCTGTGTCAGCCATTTTGAATCAATCACTTCCGTTCAACCCACGTAACCAGTGACGACTTCCGGAAAAAAGAGGGGGGATTACCCGCATAAACTAAACGTCATGTGAATGGCTTGTAGCGAAAATCCTCGTTACCGGGAACTTCCCGGGATGTTTTATTCCACATGTGAACGGGGCTAGAGAGAGAGAGAGAGAAAAACTATTTATTTTTCTGCTTTTTCCCCCCACTTATATTCACAACATGCGAAGCTGTACGTCAAAAGTCTTCTGTGAAAATGTTGTTCTTATTTTAAATTCAGTGAAATCTCGATATAACGATATTCCGGGGGCCACGGAAAATATCGTTGTAGAGGGATTATCGCTATATCGAGAGGCAGCAGTTTAATATTAGGCTATAGGCATTGCTGAATAAGACGAAAAAATATCGTCGTAGAGGGATTTATCATTGTAGCGAGATTTCACTGTATATGAACGCGTAAATAAACGTACGCAATTCACTAAAACCCAACAAAAAGTTTATTGGCTAGAACAGTGGCTCTCAACTTTTTCAAGCCCGTGGCCCGGTTTCATTCAACTGACACAATGGCTGTATTTTTTTTTACATGTTTTATAATTTTATATTACAATGTAATTTCTGAGTTGGGAAGATAATTTTAATTGTTGATTTCAAGAATGAAAGTCAAGCTGGCTTCGTCGAAAATACGTGAAAAATCGGGACATCCAAAAAAAGCAAAAAAAACCGGGACTGTCCCGGCAAATACGGGACGTATGGTCACCCTATTTAGTAGCTTTTAGCTACTGCTCTCTTTCCTGTCCCCCAGCTTTCTTCATCACATTATGAATTAACTGTTTTCTACGGTGTCCATTCAAACATTTTTTTATTTCTCTTTGCATTTTCTTTTCAAATATTGTAAAATATGTAATTTAATGGTAAACTCTAATTTGTATGGTATTGTCGGGACAAATAAATTACGCTATGTTATTGGTTGCATTTGCTGGAATATAACCTATGAGCTTTATTGGTTGGATTTTTTAAGTTTTATAAGAGATTTTATCAAACTTTTATAGTGTAATACCGATCTTAGAGATAGTGTACTTGCAGGAGTGGTGAGGGGCAAATTTTCGAGAAAAGACGTAGTCAAGAAAATTAGACTAGAATGGGAGAAGGGCGGCGAAATTCGTGTAGCCCGCAGGTGGCAAAACCGCATAAATGCACCTCTGAGTACACTATAAAAGTTTGATAAAAGATTTTTACAAAAGTGGATAAAAAAAAACAACCAATAAGCCTATATTGTAACCGGTTCGTTTATTGGCTGTTTTTCTTAAAGGTTTGTGAGAGAATTTTTATAAAATTTTTATATACTATAACCGCGACTGAACGTAGTTATAAAAATTAGCCAAAATCGAAAAGCGCCCAAAAAAAAAAAAAAAAAAAAAAAGTCGCCAAGGGGAAAATTCCCCACAAACGGGAAAAATCATGCTAGAGCTGTTGGGAGAGAAACAAATTATTCCTGGAAATATAAGATTCAAAAATTTCCGAGAAAAAATAAAATTTAAACTTTTTCTTTTTGCAAACACGTAAATTGTAACATCGGCTTAGTTTTCTTCAAACTTGTAAATATATGAAAAATTTTATTATAATAAAAATAACACTCACTGTTTTGTATCCTAGTGATCCGACTCGTGATGATTGTTATTCGAGGCCAATTGATGTGTGTGATCCGTGAAGTGGAAATCGCCAAAATGACATTTCAAGATTAGATAATAGTAAACAAACGCACGCGTGAAAGTCCAACTGAAACCAAACGTGAACACAAGATAAAATTAACAATACGATTGTTTTTCCTGACACGTATCGCCATCTATTGGTGGAAATGTGAACGTCAAACTCTTTAGAAATGAATTACCTTTTGTGTTTGACAACACAATTGAATAATCAACGCGCGTTAGATTTATCAAAGGCGTAGCGAGGGGGGGGGGAGACTTGAGGGTCTGGTCCCCCCCCCCGAAATGTAAGAAAATGACCGAAAAAAGGGAAAAAGGTGGCCAAATCCATTGTTCTGTCACTTTGGTTTCCCCCCCCCGAACGAAATTTCTGGCTATGCCCCTGAGATTTACCCATAACTCCAAAACGAACACGGCTATACGCGTTTCGGAACTATATGAAGTTCCTTCATCAGTAGCAGAAACAAAGAAGAAAAATTCCTTACAGTGGGAGTTACTCGCTTTGTAGACGAGAGTCGAATTCAAAAATGAACCGGCAACAAAAGAGTAGAGCAGTGATTCCCAACGTGGGCGTTAAGGCCCCCTGGGGGGCGATGGAATGTTCTAGGGGACGGCAGAAGCTACGGATATAACATAGGATCCTATGGGTTAGTTTGCGTTGGGGGGCGATGGGAAAAAAAAAATTTTTGAAGAAGGGGGCGTTGGGACAAAAAAGGTTGGGAAACTATGGAGTATAGGAATACAAGGACGAAAGAATAACAGGAGGTGACATCAGGCACGAAAATTGAAGCCGTTGTGGCAACCCTATGGGCTGACAACAAACCGCTCTTTTCCCTATACTTAACATGTGTTTTGCCGGGTCGAATTCTCTTAAAATATTAATATCTAAATAAATTTAAGCACCATGACTGTTTAATGCGTCTTCAGGTAATCTACATGATCTAATAATGGAGAAAGGTAAAAGTTTATCCTTGTATAAGGGGTTTTTATATTTTAAATTTATTTTTGAAAGGGGAAGATCATTTTTAACTCTCAACTCGTCATAGGTTTTTAGTTCAGTGCCTTCAATTTATTTTAAAAATTGGATGCATCACATTAATGTCTATGGAAATATGATTAATTAAAAAAATATGAAGCTCCAATAAAATGCAATTTTCATAATTTTTTCTTTTAACTGTTTATTTTGTTCATCATTATCACAGATCCGGGACATTTCGGAAGTGTTTGAGGCCCGTGGGCGCTCGTCTTAAGCTTTACATGAAGAATTTTGATTTCTGAATCAATCCTGAGGTGCTCCAGCACCTTCTGACAGGGCCCTAGCTAGGATTTTTGCCACCCGGGGCAAACAGCATTTTGCCGGCCCCGTGCCTCAAAGTAATGGAAGTGCTCGAGCGTCTTCCACCACTGTGTATTTATGGTTTTGCTGCCTGTAGGCTGTACAAATTTCGCCACCCTTCTTCCGTTCCACTCTCATATTCCTGAATACGTATTACTGAAATATATGCCGCCCATCCGAACCTCCCGCTATGTAGATGTAGTATTGAGAAAAAAAAATATTAAAAATAAAAAACTTTTTTTAGGAGCCGTGATAAGTCATCTCTCTGGCCTATAGTATTTAGGAAAATTTTCACTTGGGCTGTTTTTTTCCCCTCTTCATTTTGTACCAATTACTTTGCTTTTAAAGTGGTATGTGTACGAAAATTTGAAAAAAAAAAACAGTTTCGAATTGAATTTGAAATCTAAAATTGTCTGTGCTCGAGTTTTTGTTGTTCTTCCTGGACTGGAAGTATTTCTACAATATTTTAATATAAACAGCTGAAAGGCATTATATATGCCGCCTGTTGTTTTGCATATATGATGTTTTTCGCAAAAAGTCAGATTTTTTCAAACACCACTTGTTCAAGTGTCTTTAAACATTGTCTTTCTCTCAGCACTGAGGTGTTACATGCTTTGGCATAATTTTTTTTAAATTGAAATGTCGAGAAGGAATTTTGGTGCACAAGATATGGGTAAATTTTGGTTATTTTTGCAAAAGGTTCCATGTTGTTGAAGTTAATATTCGAAAACAAATAACGACTAAAATTGTAAAAGCTCTCGTTCAATTGTATAAATATATCCACAGAATTTCAGGGAAAAAAATCGAGTTCCTAAAGTGAATTGTAAATTTTTAAATGATTTTTAAAAACGGGGGTTTCTCCTAGGAAAGCATGGGAAGCCACGGTATGTTTGAGCTTACTTGGTCCCTTTAATACAGCGATCACTGGCTTCATCTGGCAACCTTGATTCACCATGCTTTCTCAACGGACGCGCTGGTCGCGTCACCTCCTGACAGAAAAAAAGAAAAAATTTCGGAGCCAATCGCAACCGAGAACGTGATGCTGATGGAAAAGAATCATGGAGCTTATACATATATTACTGGAGGGAGTATGACGTCAACGGTCTCCGCCTTGGCAGTGCTAAGAAGGGTGTCCCACAACATCTCCGTCGGAAGATCACGTGACTCGGTGAAAACATACACGATCCCCCATAGGTAGATCAATGTTAAAATTGCCGATTTTAGCATAGAAATGCGGAAATTTAGTGGGGTTTTCCGCCACATCAATAATTTTAAAAATTGAATTGAATTTTTGATTTTCGAAATATTGAGTTCGCTTAGAGATACGAAGCCCAGAAAATTGAATATAAAATAATGAGCCAGACCCCCCACTTTTTTGAGTTGGATATTGTAAGGTTCAGGAGAAAAGAGGTTGGAAAAAGGCCGAGGAGAAACAGGAGTCGCGAGAGAGAGAAACGAGAACGAGTGGAGACATTCGAAAAAGAGAGGAGTGTAAAAGTTTGGACCGAAGAGACAGGACGGTTTCGTGGAGGTGTTGGATAATAAATTAAATAAAGTGTTGTTTTCTTCCTTTTGGGAGTCTAGAATCCAGTTATTTCGCCCTGGAATCGTAGTGGAGGTACAGCCGAGGACCTACGACCAATAAGAAGAAGAGGGGAACTTTACTGGCGCAGTCGACAGGATGAGGTCGTAGCTTCAACGACTCAAGATTGCGAGCTGAATTCGAAGAAGAGTGTCCTAGCGACGGTGGAACCACCCGGTTCGTATAGAAGGATAGTAGCAGCGTCGAGCACCCACGCTGTTTTTTTTTTTTCGTGAAGTCAACCCGACAACCGGTGCTGAGAGGGGCAATCCTGCCCAGGCAAAAAGGAGCAAGTGTTGTACGGCGGTATCGAGACGATAAATAAAGATGGCGTATTTGGCAAAGGGGAACAAGGAGGATCTGGAGACCATGGCCGCCAACTTGGGGGTAGAAGTCCGATTGGAGTTCAACTTAATGCAACTAGTGAGTACCATACAGGAAAGTGAACTGTACAACGAAGCGACATGCAGAGAGATGCTGAAAACGATCATAGGCAATAGGAAAGAAAGAGAAGAGATGGAGATGGAGAAGAGGCGTAGAGAGAAAGAGATGGAGATGGAGGAGAGGCGTAGAGAGAAAGAGATGGAGATGGAGGAGCGGCGTGGAGAAAAGGAGATGGAACATGAACTCGAAAGACTGAGGATCGAGACAGGAGTCAGAAGAGAGGAGAATAATCAAGCTGGGCGCGGCAGAACCCCCAGCCGGGATTTCCAGAACATGATGCAAAAGTTCAGAATGGAAGAAGACATAAGTCTGTACCTGGTGCTGTTCGAGCGGCAAGCTCGTCGCGCGGCCTTGGCACGGGAAGAATGGTTAGCTGAGCTCTTGGGACTTCTTCCCTACGAGATGAACCAGTTAATTGCCCGCGAGCCGGAAGAGCAAGTACAGGACTATAATCAAGTTAAGGAATTGTTATTGCGGAGATTCAAACTCACCCCAGAGAAGTTCCGACAGATGTTTTCTTCGCGCCACAAGAATCAAGAGGACACCTGGAGAGATTTCTACCACGAACTGTGTACCTATTTTGATGGATGGACGGAGGCTTTGGGGGTCACGACGTTTGAGCAACTAAGAGATTTAATCATCAGCGATCAAATGAAAAAACGCGTTCCAGCAGATTTTAAGGAACACTATCTGGACGAATGGAGTGATATGGTGTCACCAAGTAAGCTATCGGAGAAACTAGATAGATTCGATGATGTGAAGAGGACTCTGAAGACACCCTTTCCTAGTGACAGGACGAGAACCCCAAGACCGGTTCATCAAAATCCGAGATGGAAAGCCAACGGAAACCAGAGGCTTCAGGGTGAGTCCTGCCCACCTAAGGCGACGATGGGTTCGAATTCCAGAGAGAGAGCTGCAGTCACTTGTTACGCGTGTGGAGCAGAAGGCCATATAGCAAGGTTTTGTCCTGCAAGAGGCCAGCAGGAGCCATTGAGTCGGGCCCAGGTGAACTCTGTCCAGACAGAAGAGGGGGACACGATTGAAGAAACCACAGTTCTAACAGCACATATCACGGTGCCGGCAGCTGGTGTTGGTGCGGACATTGACACACCGCAGACCGTGAGTTTGAAATGTGGTCAGAAGACAATAAGAGGCGTAGTTGATTCTGGAACCCAGATCTCAGTCGTTAGATCTGATTTGGTTGAGATCGACGACAGTGAAGGCGAGGGGAGAATAAGGATCAAGTCCGCATTTGGCGAAAGTGAGATAGCCCCTCTCAAAATATGTATGATGAAGATCAGCGACGGCAAACACGGATACGTGCCAATTACTTGCGCAGTGTCGAGTCGCTTGATAAATGAAATGCTAATATGTCCGACGGCATACGACGCACTCTTGGAAAATGTACCAGTTCCAAGTCCGATCAATGAGCCGAGCCGTAGGGACGGTGTGTGTACTTCATCTGCCGATGGCAAACAGAAGGCCAACAACGGCAATAACAACGATTTTTGCATACCTAACGAAGAACTTGAAGAGAGGATCATATCCCAAGTCGAGAGCTACTTCACCAACTTCAACATCATGAAGAACAACTTTCTGCTGAAACAAATCCAGAGAAACAAGGAGGGCTACATCAGCCTGAGGTTGGTCTCATCTTCAAGACCCTGGTCAAGACCCTGACCAAGGACTGGAGGGTCGTCCGGTACTGTCTCAGGAACTCGAACAAATTCCAAGTCAACGGAGGAGGCACTAAAGTGCGCTGTATTGTGCCCGTACCGGCTTGCGAGACCAGATGCGCTAAAATGACCCCGGTCTGCAACATGCCGTCCGAGGGAATGACACCCGAGTCAGTGTCGCAGTTTATATCAGAACACGGAGAAGTCGTCGACGTGGCAGTCGTCAATCGAGGATCCAAGATACCATATGTCTGTACGAGGCGCTGTCCCTACGTCAACGGGAACATGGTGAAGAAGACGCTTGCCCTCGTCAAGTGCAAGACCAATCGGGACGCGTCCGCATCCGAGGGCAAGGCCTCGCAGCTCAAGGAGATGAACAACCGTTATTTGCCATTCAAGGGTGGTATGGCCGCCGCCAAAGTAGCTGCTACTGCACGGTACAACACTCGCCTACCAGATAGCGTCATGCGTTGGCCTGAGGGACCCGAAAGGGTGATACGCAAGATAATGCCGACGCCCTGTCACAGTAGCAGTGAGAAACCGAGTTACGCTCTTGAAGCATCATCATCATTTAAAAATGATGGATGTGCTTTTCGATGATGGGACGTGTAAGGTTCAGGAGAAAAGAGGTTGGAAAAAGGCCGAGGAGAAACAGGAGTCGCGAGAGAGAGAAACGGGAACGATTTGAGACATTTGAACAAGAGGGATAGTGTGAAAGTTTGTACCGAAGAGACTGGACGGTTTCGTTGGAGGTGTTGGATAATAAATTAAATAAAGTGTTGTTTTCTTCCTTTTGGGAGTCTAGAATCCAGTTATTTCGCCCTGGAATCGTAGTGGAGGTACAGCCGAGGACCTACGACCAATAAGAAGAAGAGGGGAACTTTACTGATATCCATGCAATAACATTAATTTCAGCTTTTTATTTACATCTTAAGCACGAAAATGAGAATGTCTCCGTATTGTCTTATATTATCCAATTGCATCAATCCATATAGTTTAGGATGCTTTGAAATTAATTCTGGAATTATTTCTTCATTAATTATTATTTTTTTCATTACTTCTGGAGTAATTGCTATAATCAATTCTGGATTTGTTTCTTTCATTGATGCTGAAATTATTTCTTTCATTGATTCTGAAATAAAATCTCATTAATTCTGGCATTATCTCTTTCATTAATTTTGGAATTATATTTCATTAATTTTGGAATTATCACATTTTCATTAATGCTGGAGTTATTTCTTTCTTTCATTAATTTTAGAATTTTTCTTTTATTAATTTTGGAATTCTTTCACTTTAATTCTGGAATTACCGCTTTCATTAATTTTGGAATCATCACTTCATTAATACTGAAATTACTTCTTTCATCGATTTTGGAATTATCTCTTCCATTAATTCTATAATTTTTTCTTTCATTAATTTTGGAATTATCCCTTTTATTAATTTTTGAATTATCTTTCATTAATTCTGGAACTATCACTTTCACTAATTTTGGAATTATCTTTCATTAATTCTGGAATAATCACTTTCACTAATTTTGGAATTATCTTTCATTAATTCTGGAATTATCACTTTCATTAATTTTGGAATTATCACTTTCATTAATTTTTGAATTACCGTTCATTAATTTTGGAATTATCTTTCATTAATGCTGGAATTATCACTTTCATTTAATTTGGAGCTGAAATTACCTCTTTCATTAATTTTGGAACTGAAATTATCACTTTCACTAATTTTGGAATCATCTTTCATTAATTATGGAATTATCACTTTCATTAATTATGGAATTATCACTTTCATTAATTATGGAATTATCACTTTCATTAATTATGGAATTATCACTTTCATTAATGCTGGAATTATCGCTTTCATTAATTTTTGGAACCATCACTTTCATTAATTCTGGAATTATCACTTGCATTAATTACGGAATTATTACTTGCATTAATTACGGAATTATCGCTTGCATTAATTACGGAATTATCACTTTCATTTATTATGGAACTGAAATTACCTCTTTCATTAATTTTGGAATTATCTTTCATTAATTTTGGAATTATCTTTCATTAATTTTGGAACTGAAATTATCACTTTCACTAATTTTGGAATTATCTTTGATTAATTATGGAATCATCACTTTCATTAATTCTGGAAATATCACTTGCATTAATTATGGAATTATCACTTTCATTAATTTTAGAATTATCACTTTCATTAATTTTTGAACTATCACTTTCATTAATTTTTGAATTATCTTTCATTAATTCTGGAGTTACCACTTTCATTTATTTTGGAACTGAAATTATCTCTTTCATTTATTTTGGAACTGAAATTATCTTTCATTAATTTCGGAATTATCTTTCATTAATTTTGGAATTATCTCTCATTAATGATGGAATTATCACTTTCATTTATTTTGGAGCTGAAATTACCTCTTTCATTAATTTTGGAACTGAAATTATCACTTTCACTAATTTTGGAATTGTCTTTCATTAATTCTGGAATTATCACTTTCATTAATTCTGGAACTGAAATTATCTCTTTCATTAATTATCACTTCCATTAATTATGGAATTATCACTTTGATTTATTATGGAATTAGCACTTTCATTAATTTTTTAATTATCTTTCATTAATTCTGAAATTATCACTTTCATTTATTTTGAAACTGAAATTATCTCTTTCATTAATTTTGGAATTATCGCTTTCATTAATTTTTGGAATTACCACTTTCATTTATTTTGGAACTGAAATTATCACTTTCATTTATTTTGGAGCTGAAATTACCTCTTTCATTAATTTTGGAACTGAAATTATCACTTTCACTAATTTTGGAATTGTCTTTCATTAATTATGGAATTATCACTTTCATTAATTCTGGAATTATCACTTTCATTAATTCTGGAATTATCACTTGCATTAATTATGGAATTATCTTTCATTAATTTTGGAATTATCACTTTCATTAATTATGAAATTATCACTTTCATTTATTATGGAATTATCACTTTCATTAATTTTTTAATTATCTTTCATTAATTTTTTAATTATCTTTCATTAATTCTGAAATTAATGAATTAATTTAATTCAGAAGCACTTTCTCCTGGAAGCCATGAAAGTTCAACTTCAAGTGCTGCCCTCTGATGAAAGCCCCCAAAGTTCAATATTATCATACTTCTAACTCAAAACTTACACAATAGAAATGGTATTTTCAAGATTTGAATGGAAATGTTTTGATTGGCTGATGTCACCAGTGTTGGGCTCTAGATGGAATGAAAAAAAAAGGTGTAGTTCTATCTTTTATACTTATTGCTTCTTCTTCTACACCGAACTCTAGTTTATCGCTACAGCTGTTTTACCTCCCTTTCAAAAATAAGTTGTGCCAGAAATATATGTGTGTGTACCCAACAGTCTTTCACAGCCAGTGGCCATAGTGATTGGCCCACATTGTGATCTAGGTTTGAACCCCACTGCTGCCACAGTGGTGGTCGGCGGCTGAAGTTGGTTTTCTGTGGCTCCCAACTTCGAGGCGCGATACGCGCAATCCAATCTGCCCCATCAAAAAGTCTCGCTACAAAGAGCAACGGGCCAGCAACTGTACAAATCTTCAATCATTACACTTCACGAATAGTCTGAAAAATTGGTGGCAGGTGAACTATATTACACATAACTAGCATAAGGGCAACAACTTGATGCTTAGTCACCCGGGGCAAGCGCATATTTTGACGCCCCCTTGCAATGTTGAAGGAGAGATTTCAGTATAAAATTGGCCCCCTCGGGTCCGGTGCCCGTGGCCGAGGGGGCACAAGAACCACCTGCTCCCCCCTAGGGGGAGCCCCCGGGCTGACCATATAGAATAGAATTTTCTTAAAAACTTCAACCAGATCTCATTTTTGTGAGGCCCCTTCTTCACTTGAGGCCCCCGGGCCGTCTGTGGCTGTATTGAATACCGTCATCAGAAATTGAAGTGGAGGGGAGCAGCTAAATCATGTTTGCCTCTCCACACAAAAATCTTAGTTACGACCCTCGATGAAATGGTCATTAACAATAAATAAATGATATTAATAACAAATACAGAACAGGAGAAAAAAAATTACTACTCACTGTACTTGGTCAGTCATGTTGAGTGTGAATTTCGGCACGCATTGTTCCCATCCGAAATGTATAACGAGTGGTCAAAGGAAGAGAAAGAGTGAATCCCCCCAATGGTCCAGTCTGCTAAACCAGCACCAGTTATAGTAAATATGAACAAAAACTATTTATTCTTACGCTTCTGTAGAGTAAAACAAGGCTTCACGCAAATAAGAACACTGCAAAAACTACACCAAAATCGCTAGATCACTTCTTCTCTTCTGATGAAAGACAGCACAATCTCTGAAATCGTGGTATTTGAGCAAAAAATTCCAACTTGAGCAAAAATATAAAACACAAAGTGAAAGTACAGTCAGTTTTTAGCAATCGGCCACATAGGTTTTTTCTTAGAGTATGCTAAATATTTTTTCTTGTTACGTGATGTTATATGACCAGAACTGATTGGACATTGAGAGCGATTATCTGTTACTCGGGTGCGGAATCTTGACATTTCTGGTGAACTCACCCACATACAATGACGGTCGCTGGTGGGAAATTTCCCTTACGCTTTTCTTTCAACATTAAACAAAAGAATGATTGGAAGGAAAAAAAATGCCGTTCAATGTCAATGCCTTTCTCGAGAGCTTCTCTTGTGGTTCAAATGACCAGAGACGAGGTCGGGGCAAAAACGGAGGCAACAGGACATTTATGAGTCACAAAAACTTCAATTACTCGACGTTTTCACTTCAACTCGAACTGTAAAATGTTTGGGAAATTATCATTTGCATACATTGAATCGATGTAATTGTAGATTACAAAAATATGTGGCTATAATAGTTGTTCATTGCATATTTTTACCTCAAAAGCTCTAAACCTTAATGATCGACTAATGGACTGATTGTTGACAGAGATACGGTATATCAGGGCCGCAACTAGATGCGTTTAGTCAGCCGGGGTAAGTACGTATCTTGGCGCCCCACTTTAATGTTGAAGAGATTAATGAGTGAAATTTGCGCCTGGTCCGGGTCACCAGACCCCCCAGTTGGAACCCCAAGGTTTTTCAACTCCTTAGTTTCGGCCCTGCCCAGAATTAGTTTAAAAAAGCACCCCTTCAAAGCATTAAAAAGGCAATCAGAAATGTCAACAGCTTGCCGCGACGCATGGTTTGAGAAACACAGATGAAGCGTATTTCGGTTCTTTTCTTTTAGACAACTTTTAAAAAGTTGGACTCGACGCATTATCTGCTTCGCTTAAATATGGGGAGAAAAAAAACACTTTTTAAAAGGAAGAGAGACAGGGGGGGGGGGCACATAATGCAAAGAAACAATTCAAAAGTCCAGCATCCTTGGAGGAAGACCCTCATAAAGTCCGCATGTAGGTCTTGAGTTTCGATAATACCAATTCCCAGAAAGTCTTCTTTGACTGTTGTCTGAAGGACTTGTGTGTGAGAATAGGAAGAAGGAAACAAAGCAGCCAAAAAAAACACAAATATTGTTTCTCTTCTACTGGTCGTTTATCCCAAATTTTTTCAGAGTACATGTTCTCAACAAAAATAAAAAATTTCTCCAGGTGAAACAGTAACAAGAAATTTTTTGAAGTTATCAGAGTCCCGGGATTTTTGAGGTTTCCGTCACTTTTGACTGCGGCGCGAAACAGCAAAAATTCTCTCACGGAACCCTAGTTGGTACTAGAATTACCTGCACTAGAGCCGTCCTCCTTTTTGGTGTCATTTCAAGAGTCCTTATACGTTTCGGAAAATTCGGTTTTTTGTCCTCCTTTTCAGGTTTCCGGAATTATGTTTAATTTCCTCTGGGGAAAATTTTGTTCTTACGACTAATATTGTTCTCACGACGAAACATATATTTATTTACATGAGTGTGTGTGTGTGTGTGTGTGTGGTTTTTTTTTTTCCCCCGCACACAATGGCCGTCGAAATTCCCAGAATTCTTTGTTTCGGTTTCTTTTTAGCGGTACTGTTTTAGAGTTAGGAAAAATTATTGTTTTGGATAAGCTGACCATATTTTCTCAAGAAAAATACGGGACATTGCCAATTATCGCCAAAAAATGATGCCAAAAGTAAGTAAAGTTGCCAAATCGTGCTAAAATCACAGAAAAGTCACTAATCCAGGGAAATGAAGTTCGACTTCAAATTGCAATGAATAAAAAAATATGACAAATATGAGAAATAAATATTCTTATTTGTACTCGAAACTATTGTAATGCAATTTCTGAATTGGGAAGATAATTTTATTTTAATCTTTGATTTGAAGAACAAAAGTCAAGTTGACTTCGTTGAAAATAGGTGAAAACCCGGGACATTTTTGAAAAAAAACTCGAGACAGCCAGAAACACAGAAAAAATCGGGACTGCCCTGGCAAATACGGGACGTATGGTCACAATGTTGTTGAAGGTCTCATTGGTCGGAATAGCGGCGCCATCTATTGGGGAAATTAGCATAAGTTATAAGGGTGCGTGTGTAGACAACGTCTTTTCCCAGTCTTTGGACCTGGTAACCCTACTGTGCGTGCATCTTTAATAACGTCAATTTTTTTCCAATTTTCACGTCTCTAGGGTGCTACAATTCTGACCAAATTATTTAAAAACCGGGAATAATAATAATTCCGAAAACCCGAAAAGTCCTTTTTATGTCATTTCAAGCGTCCTCCCCCCTTCCGAGAGGACGCTGGAAATGTAGGCCTAAGCTTCGGAAAATTCGTGCTTTTGTCTTCCTTTTCAGGTTAACAGAATTGTTTCTCTTTTTTTTTTTTTGAGGAAATTTTTTTTTCCACTCTGAACAGGTCTCTCTCTTCATAAAAATGAGTGTTTTTGTGCCCCCCCCCCCTGCCCACATTGGCAAATGGCCGTCAAAATTCCGACTTTTTCTGGTTTTGCTATTTTTTTTCACCGACTCTGTTTTTAGTTAAGAAAAATCATAATTGTTGTGGCAGGTTTTTTTTTATTCAGGATATAACCGCATCATCTGTTGTGGAAATTGGGAAAAATGACGTTACTGAGGATGCACGTGCAGATGTCCTCCTTTCTAGGTTCTTGAATCTAATAACCCTATCAGTATTTTACAGGGGTACCCGACCTCCAGCCAGTAGGCCAAATGCGGCCCCAAATGGGTTCCATCTAGCCCGTGAATGTTAACCATATTTCTTTCAATACCGGGTATCACCAAAAAAAAGTTGTCAAATAAAGTTGCCAATTATCACTGCCTATGAAAAATAAAGTCAAAACTTAAAAAGAAAACACGTAAAACAGTAAAAGAAAACACATTGAAATACAAAAACCCCGCAATCTGCTATATTTTAGAACGAATCGAAACCTGAGTTTTTAAACGCGCCAATAGATGGCAGCACGAGGTCGAATTTGTCAAATAAATTAACGCACCAATTCCGAAACTGAAACTCTATGCACGCCACTCAGCTATAAGGAAAGTTTCTATATAGCTGAGTGATGTACGCACGTAACCGCAACTATAGCTGCTTAATCAGTCGGGCAAGCCATTTACCTCCTAGCGATACTGGAGGTGATGTAATCAGCACCGTCTTAACGCATGGGCCCACCCGGGGCACGTCAGGGGGGGCCTCAGTAAAACGAGAAGTAGAATTTTTCGAGAATTTGTTAATTATGGTCTTAGACAAATCGTTTGGCCCGGGGACCCATGATGCTCTTAAGACGGCCTTGAATGTAATGTATCTAGGAAGTAACGGGCAAGCTCGAATTTTGTGCCCCCCCCCCCCCCATAATGTTAAAAAGGAGAGGTTAAAAGTTAAAAGTTGACATTTGTGCCCTCCCCCGTTGATCCGACGCACCAAACCCGCCGGCTCCTCTCTAGTTTGAACACTGTGTACGCGCGAATGCTTCATCTGGACATGGTCAAATTAGGCTTGCACACTGGCTTAAAAACAGTATATCGAATTTATTTATATTCATACTGTCGCTGCCCGGATTTCCTCCATTGGGACAGTCGGGAAGTCACAACGATTGTAAAGGAATAAACATGTCTGAAGCACATTGTTGGGAACCACGGAGAGCCAAAGTAAGATTAGTAGAGCCAAAGTAAACATTCTAATAGTCATTGTTTAGGCCCATGAAACATTGTTGCAAGACAGTTTTTCGCCCCATATTTCCTCGCAGTGCCGTTTTAACGCATGCGCCTACCCGGGCACGGTCGGGGGCCTCACAAAATGCGAAATCTTTGGTCATACGATCTGGTTGAAATTATCGAGAATTTGCCCGGTAGGGCCTGAGAAAAATCATTTCGCCCAGGGGCCAATGATTCTCTTGAGACGGCCCTGTTTGCTCGAGAAAAATACGTGAAATTGGGCTTCTTATATACGGGAAAATACGGGGTATTGCTAATTATTGCCAAAAATGATGCCATAAGTAAGCAAAGTTGCCAGTTCGTGCTAAAATTGCAGAATGTCACCTTTCGAGGGAAATGAAGCGCTATTTCAAATTGCAGTGAATTAAAAAAAATATGATAAATACGTGAAAAATAAATATTCTTATTTGTAGTCGTAATTATCGCAATGCAATTTTTGAGTTGGGAAGATGGTGGCTTCGTTGAAAATAAGTGAGAAACCGGGACATTTTTGGAAGAAAGCCGGGACAACCAGAAAAACAGGGAAAACCGGGCCTGTTCCGTCAAATACGGAACGTATGGTCACTCAACCCATGTCAAGAATTTCGCCAGCTCTGACGAATTTTTAAAGTAGCCTATCGTTCAAGTCGGATCCGTTCGATCATAATCACTACTGACTGAAATGGTACTTTTATGGAGGTAACGGACGTCTTATATTATACCACCCTTTTTAACTATACTTAGTTTGTACAGCTCCGTACGAGCAGGATCTGCGTATGGAGAAAATTTAGAAAAATAAAACCTAAAAGGGGGAACAATTTTCCCACCGAAGTGCTGTCCACAGGGCCGTCTCAAGAGCATCATGGGGCCACCGGGTCAATTGGTTTTCCCGAGGCCCTACCTCGTAAATTCTAGAAAATTTCAAACGAATCTCATTTTTGTGAGGCCCCTCGGCCGTGGCCGGGTGGGCCCATGCGTTAAGACGGTACTGGCTGTCTGTCCACCGTCAGTTCAGTCTCGTCGCTAAACGAAATAGAGATCTTAAAGTTGCAAACTGAAATGTTTGCAATTAATGCCCTTATAATACTTCTGGGATATACATAGCCATAAAAGGACAAGTATTTACTTGTTTTATTTTACAGAAAATAACCAACAACTGTTCAAGTTTCACGACAAAGTTGATAATTTAATTCATATTATTACTCAAAAAATATTTATCAATATCAGGCTATACTGTTTTTTTTCTTTCATGCAGTATATCAATCGAGAACCTGTCACTATTCAATCGAAGAATTATAACAGTTGCGTTTATTATTTCATAGGTGGCAGCAAGAATTTCAGTTCAACGATGAGTTCCTTACATGTAATATAATTCCGTGTTGTTAGGAACCATCGAGTCGATTCTGACTCTTGTAGACTATAGATCATGGCTCTCCAGTCTCTCTCTGGTCAATCATTCACAGCATGCTTCAGTTGTGGTAGCACCAGTGCCGTCTTATTCTTAACGCATGGGCCCACCCGGCAACCTCACAAAAATGAGATCCGGTTGAAATTTTCTAGGATTTACTAAGTAGGGCCTCCGAGAAACCACTTGGCCCGGGGGCCCATGACACTCTTAAGACGGCTAATATACGTACTAATTTTCAATATTCTTCCACAAGACACTTTTGTCCAAAAACCAATAAACGGGTAAAAATAAAATTTTATCAGAAAAAATGTAACTTAGAAAGGTACCATTTTATCATGGTGAATAAGTTTGCAAAATGTGGACGTTTAGAGTCCGAAGAGAGTGCTTCTGGGTACATACGAGTTTTTTGCTGCTCAGAAAAAAAAATTCCCCATATTGTATAAAGGTCGTATTATTTTTTTGTCATTCCACACAGATATCGAAATTCTGTGGGCAGAAAAACAGGTCAGTGCAAAAGAAATAAAAGACAATGTGCCCTCTATCCAGGAAAAAAAAGTTAAAAAGGGCATATATTGCATGTTGGAATAAAAATTTCCCTTTTCCCACGAGCATCTCGGCGCTCTTCATCCCTCCCCCCCCCCGCACCATTCTGGAGCCAGGCCACCTAGACCGAGATATTTGTTGAGGGGGGTCTCCTCTATATTGAATTTGTGTAAAATATAATTTTTATTTCGGCCGTATAAAATTTTTTATTTTGTTGCACACTGTATTTTCACTCTCAAAACTGATGCAGGGTAATTTTTGAACGTCTGTTGAGCATTTTTTAAAGTGGAATCATACCTCTACGACGGACGGTTGAGGAGATAAAGGCCGTGTTAGCACTTGCAGGACACCCTGTATATATGGGGTGATTTATATAATTAAAGTCCCGATTTCAAAATTCTGTAAAGAAAGAACCACTTGTCAGAATGACCTGAACATACGTGAAGTAACGTGAATTTATTTGGTGAAAGAAATAGTTCGAAGTAGATGGCGCAGTACTTATTTATAATAAGCAAATTAAAAGACGTGACATGCGCACCGCACATTAGTTGTTTAAAAATGGGAGTACACGCAGTTCCCGTTATTCTGCTTGTGTTTCCGTCATGATTCTGATAATAAAGGATCGGACTCTACTTGTGAAGCTGTTAACAAAATAGGTGACTACGTCAATTGCTCAGAAGTTCCGGACATTAATGCCTGTAAGGAAAGGCTCTGGTTAGCAGTGCCGTCTTAACGCATGGCCCGGAAGCCCCAAGATCAGAGGGCCTCACAATAAAGAGAAGTGGCTGAAATTTTTAAAAATTTTCCAGGTAGGGCCTCAAAAACATCACTTGGCCCGGGGGCCCATGATGCTCTTAAGACTGCCCCGCTGGTCAGTGGCGTAGCCAATCAAATTTTGCCTACATTGGTGCCTATTCTTCTAATCGATGTTTGATCCTCAAAATAAATATTGAACACTTCATTTTGTGCCTTCGTCGACAAAAAGAATGAATACCTAAGAATTCCCGGGCAGCGCTGGGTATTTTTGCTAGTAAAATATAAGAGAAAATTAACACACTGACTGCCATCTATCGACACCCTCCCAACTATAAACACTAGGTCATTTCAATAAATACGGCTTTATACAATCAATTGATAGCCCTATAGAGAAAAAAAACCAAACCCACATAAAAAAAACTACTCAATGTTAAAATATTTGATAATTTAGCTACTCTGAATCTCAAAAATTAGAGCTCATAGAGGAAAAACTGCTATCATATTTGAAACCAACGCACCAATTACAACCAAAATCAGTTAAAAAAATTGGGTTTTTTGTAACGCTGTGTGCAATAAATAGAAAAGTATATACCCCCCCCCCCCTCCCCGATTCCTCAAATTATTCTCGAACAAACAAACAGTGAAAACGAATAAACGACACTCGACACATTATGCAAAAATAGACAATAATGACTTTAATTACGACGGGGAAAAAAAAACTGTGACAATTTTTCTTCTTTATCACAGGAACACAATACGCTTCTATTCACAATGAATGAGATCTAGAGTTAACTGTACAATATACTTTATGTACACAAAAAACACCTTCCAACAGCAGCAAGAAGTAAAAAAAAAAACAATATTTCGTTGCATGCTGTTCCGAGAGCGAAAAAAGTAGTACAGAGATGGTCCAGAGACTATTTAACAACAAAATAAGAGAAAATTTTACATCGAGAAACCTAAGCATGTATGTCTTTAAAGAAAAATATATGACAGGATAACCATTCACGTTTACTTCTTTTAATCTATACAAAAAAAAATGGTTTTCGGATAACTTGAAACATAAGACTGATATGTGATAGGAAAATTTCTCCACATCTCTGCGAGTTGGGTTTTATGCATGTATCTATGATATTTTATATTAGATTAAACCTTTCCTTGTTTCATTGTTTAGCCTTATGACAATGATCTCTCAAATAACGTTAATGAAATGTTAAATTCGAACGAGAGATTCTAAATTTTATGATTACAGATCTGGATGCAGAAAAAAAAGCTTTGTGTTAATGGCAATATGTTAACCAGAGAAATTAATAATTCGTATAAGGTGACTTTGCATTACTTAACATGGCACTAAGACACTATACATTATTTTCTGTTCTTTGTGTTATTTAGTTTTGTTGCTAAAATCAAACATTTTGTGTTCTTAAGTAGCGGGGAGGGCGGGGGGGGGGGGGAGATACTCTTCTTTTGCCAATAAATATATTATGATGATGATAAGCTACAATGAAGAAATATGAAGAAACAATAACTATGATATTTACAAAACTTGTAATCATTATATCGGTCACAGTACTGAAAACAAAGGGGAGAAAAAAAAACAACCCCTCAATAGCTCGTTAATCCGATTTTCCCTGAAGTTTGTATTTGTGTAGGGCTGAAATAATAAGGTAATAAATTATGTTCAAGTGAAAATTTCCATAAGAAATAATCAAATAAAATATAGATTAGTCTTAGGGCTACAGTTGAACGGTCTTGATATTTAACAAGAATACACAGAAACAAGCATCACCTCAGATTCACAACAAATACATGCACACTCCAGCATGTACCAATTCGTTAGAAATTCCGTAATGGAATGTGTATCAGGTGCATGTACGGTTAAGTAGTAGTAGTGGTCTCGATATTTTGAGTATTACAGGTGTAAGGGGGGCAGGAAGGAATCCAAAGAATGTTTCGGGATAGCCAAAGATGTCTAGTCAATGTTTCTCAACGGGGAGAAAATGTTTGAATGCAGGGTTATAGCGAGAAATAAGTTCCCCCACTTTGGAGAGCTGTGGAGTGCATCTATTGCTCCAAATGAGATAGAAATGCTACAGATAATTCAGATGATGCGATTATCATTCATCAAATTTAAAAAAAAAGTGCAAAAATCTGTCAACAGGTGGTGACAGCAGTGCCGTCTTAAGGCATGGGCCCACCCGAGCACGGCCCAGGGACCTCAAGAGAAAAGGGGAATCACAAAATTGAGATCTGGTTGAAATTTTTGAAAATTTGTCTGGTAAAGCCTCAGAAAAATCACTTGGCCCAGGGCCCATGATGCCCTTAAGATGACCCCGGGCGAGAGAGACAGCGCAATATATATTGAATATGCTTACGCACATAAATGTTTAATATGTAGCACTAATACTGCTTGATATATCCCCCTTCATTTTGAACAATATGCTCTAATCGCACAGGACAGCATTCAACATCATGTTCTGGATATTTTGGCAGACTCACTAAGTTCACTTGTGGAAAACATGGTTTAGAGGTATTGTTCAAAAGGGGGGGGGGGCATATTGAACAGTTTTAGTGTTACATATTAAACATTTATATGTGTAATTATATTATTTAAATATGCGTGCTAAATATAACAAAGCACATCATTTCAATTAACTGTAGTACAAATTGTCTTCTTTGGAGCAATAGAACACACTCCAGAGCTCTCCAAATAAGGGGAACTTATTTCTTGCTAAACCCTGTATTATAGTAGAGTCTCGATAATCCCAGGCAAATGGGATGGAGACCGCCTCAGATTATTGAAAACCTGGATTATCCGAAAAGTAATATAAAATAACATTTCAAGAGTGTGTGTGTGTGTGATTATATATGCTCTAACCTGGTTTGCCCTTAATTCAATGGCCCAATTCATTACACGACATTCAAGAACCTATGTCCTTTTTATAAGAAAAGCTGACAGGCTTCAGCCCTGGAGGAAAGGGAACTTGATATACAAATGTTATATTTTCCCTTTTATTTTCACAGTATAAATTTACTATTTGGCCTAAGGCAGAGCCGTACCCAGAAATTTCTGTTGGGGGAAGGGGAGAACCAAATTGGCAGGACTATAGATTTAATTATTATCCCATAAAAATCAGCTATTTTTTAACTTTTCAGGGAGGTACCAGACTCCCCCCCCCCCCCACTACTGTCTTGGCCTTGGAGTCCACAGAAAAAATGAAACCAAACTCATTATTGGCATAAAACAATGATTTTGAGGTGGAATTCCAGCACCTTGAATTATTGAGTCTCTACTGTTTTAACAAGACATACAATGATTGTTGTCCTGCAGAGATGAATATTAATGCCTGACTATTAGCAAAAAAGCCATCAACCTCAACAGAAGTGGTAACACTGTTGTAGGCACATTTAACTAGTATGTACCATGAAGGGGGGAAGGGGGACAGATTAGATTGCAAATTATAAAACTTTAGTGTTGTGTATAACTGGTGTTGTGCATGGTTAATGTTCAGGAGATGCCATCTGTCTTGTGGATTGAAGTGAGGAACTGGCATACACACATATGGGTGAATTAATGACTGAATTATCAATGTTGTTGGCTCGACTGGTCTCGGTGTAGAGACTTCATTGTTAAATTACACATCGTATTTGAAAAGTTTGGTGTAACAAGGATTTTAAATGAATCCAAAAAGGGCAAGGAAAGGATAATTTGAGATAGAGGGATCGCTGTTGTTTAAGTAAGCTGATATATTTTGAAGACTTGCATTTTCCAAGATAAATTGAGAATGCAAATGATTTTTTCATTAACAAATTTAAGTACGCTAATTTCCATTGCTACAGAAAATCCCATTTCGAACAAGTGTACAGTTTGCTCAATTATAAAATGCTGAAAATTAACGAACATCACATTTTTTTCTTGCTAACGAAAAACAAATATTAAGAAAACTTTTTTTTTCTTCCTTGCACTGTATTTGAATGCATATAACACAAACAGCTTTTAGCCGTTGTACTAGTTTAGTATGTTCTAGATTTCATCCCAAAGACTCTATGCAGAAGGAATTTAAAGAAAAAAAGTTGAAAAAAAACCAACAAAAAATATTTTCTAACATTTCATGTTTAACAGATACTAGTTTTTTCTTATATATATAAATTTACACATATTTTTTTTTTAAATCCCTCTCTCTTGAGAGCACGAGTATCAACTAACTATCAGTCACAAATTAAAAGCATTTAAAAAAAAATTATGTTCCCCCGATATAGAAAAAGCTCTCTTTTTTTTCTTTTGTACAAATATAAAATTATTTTACACAAGGCACTTGGACTTGCTGTACAGAACAAATAAATAGAAAAAAAATCTACCGAAGCACATCGTTTTTTTTTTTAAACTTCTGTGGCGAAAATGCCTTCGTCAACTTGCATTGATGGTGGCCTCAATTGGTGGTAACAGTCGTCGATCTTCTGCGATAACTGCTGAACATGATCCTGAATCACAAAAACAGCCGCTCCACTGTTATTTGGATTCGAAGGAGAAGTTTGGAAGCAGCCACTGTAATAAGATTAATATACAAATACTGAGTAAAACAGTCATTAAATAACAGAAATACGAACTTAATTACCAAGACCTAAGTCAGAAACTGTATGAGATGTAGTGCCATCTTAACACATGGGCCAACCCGGGCAGAGCCCCAGGGGCCTCACACAAATGAGAATGGGTTGAAATTTGAGAATTTGCCAAATAGGGCCTCAGAAAAATCACTTGGGCCAGGGACCCATGATGTTTTTAAGAAGGCCCTGATGAGATGTAAACGTATCTTGAATGTAATCAAAAGATAGTCTGTTCAATGATTGCCACATTGATGTGGACTATTACAAAACCAAAATATTTTAAAATGGGATATTATTTCAGTTTGTTGATGCTCCCTTTCATACAGGTTGCACTGTATTTCCAAAAAAATTGGTATGTTCAGATAGACAGACTCTTAATCTTAAATAAAGGAAAAGACTTTTTCCTGGATATTATGGCATTTATACAATTGGGCTGAGAAGAAAAAACCCATCTAAATCTTGTTACTGCCACCACCTGGGGGCCATTTGCTGAAGTTAAGGGGTGGAGCTCGCTTGTATGCCTCTACTTCAGAGCGCAAGTAAGAAGGGAATAGTCGTCTCCTGTGGTGTATATGGATAGCACACTTGCCTGGATTGCAAGAGGACTGGGTACGATTCCCGGCAGAGAATAGTAGACTTTTCTTTCAGAGTTCACCTTGGCATAATATCCAGAAAAAAGTATTCATACATTGTGTTGAGGGGGGAAAAAAATCAAAAATCGTCTCAGACTCTCACCTGTTTCCTGAGCTGCTGTTCTTCTCTCTCCTTTCTAATGTCCTTTGAACATACAACAAGTTCTTTTCAGGTAGTTTCTTTTGGCTGCCCGGCATCTGTGTATTCACAGCTTTCGGATTCACCGGATCACTGTTATTCACTTTGTGATCCAAAGTGTTCACAATTTTGTTTTGTGACACCACACATTTATTATTCATTCGCAAAATGTTTCTTTCGTTCTGCTTGATTTCATCTTCCCTGGCTTCTTCGAAGCGTTTTGGCTCCTGGCGGCGTCTGCAGAATTTCACAGCCAAACATATGGCACATGTAATGAACACAGTCGAAGCGATAAAAGTACATGATAGAATGACAGCCATGCGACTATTTGAACTATCGTCCCCTGGTTCTTCAGACACTTGGTGGGAAATATTTGATATGGCAGTAGAAAAATTGTTAATTTGTTCTGCGATAGGCACACTTTTAAACGAGTGGTGCTCTGCCTGTGAGATTGTTTCGCACATTTTTCCTTCGTACCCTCTCGGGCAAATGCAGACGAATGCCATTAGTTCCTCTAACCTGCAAAGGCCACCATTCAAGCACGGGAAAGAGCTGCACGGGTTGTTGATGACTAAGTGACCAGAGCAATTTTTACCACTTTCACAAGCTGTGGGCGTTTCACACCGTGTGCCGAAGAATCCTGCAGCACATTCACAGTGAGGTCCAGATGGCTTATCAATGCATTCAGCATCTGAAAATGAAGGGAGGAAAAAGTGTTGCAATGAGCATATGTGTGATATCAGATAATATCAGTGCTAAATCATTACTTTCGAGATATTAGAAAACATTACAATTTTTTCTGACCTGAGCAGAAATATATGTGTGTGTACCCAACAGTCTTTCATAGCCAGTGGCCATAGTGATTGACCCACATCGTGACCTAGGTTTGAACCCCACTGCCGCCACAGTGGTGGTCGGCGGCTGAAGTTGGTTTTCTGTGGCTCCCAACTTCGAAGCGTGATACGCGCAATCCAATCTGCCCCATCAAAAAGTCTCGCTACAAAGAGCAACGGGCCTACAACTGTACAAATCTTCAATCATTACACTTCACGAATAGTCAGAAAAATTGGTGGTAGGTGAACTACATTACACATAACTAGCATAAGGGCAGCAACTTGATGCTTAGTCACCCGGGGCAAGCGCATATTTTGACGCCCCCTTGCAATGTTGAAGGAGAGATTTCAGTATAAAATTGGCCCCCCTCAGATACGGTGCCCGTGCTCAAGGGGGCACAAGACCCGCCTGCTCCCCCCTAGTTATGGCCCTGACTAGCATTACACAGTAACAAACTTCACGTTAGGTTCACAATATGTGGTTCATGCACATGCAGCATTGCACATTCCAGCATGCACCATGTGACTCACCTGCAATGTGTTATTCCCTGTGGTGGTGGTGGTCATGTGCAGGCAGTAGCCAGAAATTTCGTTTGGGGCAGGTGACCAAAATGATAGAACAATAGATTTCCATTTTATCTATCTAAAGAAGGCCATCTTTTTCCCCCTTTTTTCAGTCATTTTATCACATTCCGGGGGGGAGGGGGAACCAGGCCTCTAAATCCCCCCCCCCTCGCTACGGCCTTGGTCATGTGGAGCACATACCGCTCTTAAAAATGATTTGGAGGCATTGTGTTTGTTATTTGCGTATCTTTTCTTTGACTTGTGTACGTCAGCGCCACCTATCGGCTGTTTTTGAGTTTTTTTCCATCTTAAAAAACATTCAGTGACCTAGCAATGCCACTAACCCTGCAAACTGTTTTTATTTCGGTTATTTTTCCAGTTTTTATGAATTTTTAAAGTTTCTACGGACTTTTTGCCCACCCTGCATATCAAAAGTAATGAATTGTTCATTAAATGATGGCTGCAAAAGCTTGTTTTCACAATGCAAATATTGCAAAAGATAATGTATAAATGTTTTTTTTTCCAAAGGTGTGAATCAATCCAAACATTTGATTTGATAATATTGTAATCAACAGTGAATGTTAGTGTCAACAGTGTATGCAGCTTAATATGATCACACCTTGACTCTGGGTTTCTGATAACAATAACCAATTAATAACTATAGCCAAAAAAATCCTAGTTGTAAGTATTATAACCCATATGTCCTGTCTGGTTGAATGGGATGTATGGAAACGAGACAACTGGCATTTCTTTCCAACATAACAGGTTTCAAAATGTTAAATTGTGAATTTTTTTCCAATTGTTCTAAAACAGGATTTTTAATTCCTTTGGCTAAAATCCTTTTTTTTAAATTCAGAAATTGCAAAGACTTATGTTGTAAATCTAATGTATATCCCAAATTATGATACTTTTCACAATGTACAGTACAAAATTCGATAGATTCTCTTGTGGAAGTCTTTTGACCGAGGAACTGTGAATGGTCAGTTGAAAGAAATGGACTATGAATTGATGAGGTTTTTTTTTTATTTTACATATGCCTTCACTGTAAGAAAGATATTACAAAAGAAGCAATACACACGCATGGATCACATAGCAGCTATTACGGCCCTGTTGTGCACTGGGCACGAAAATTTTTGTCAATAAGGGAGCCCTCCATCATCCTATATAGTCTAGCAGATTGATAATGATAACTCCATAGGGACAAAACTAGTCTGGCTCAACCTTTGCTTCACCATATACAAAAGGGAAAAAAACTTTCTAGGAAAAAAATAACTACAGTTGATGCCACTCATTAGAATCACGAATAATATGATCATTCAGTATTGTTATCACTTTTCCAAGGAACAGAATGGACCAATACCATTACATGAGAAAAATTAGTTTATAGTTATCGGAACTTTGGGTAATGCTATCAAATTTCTTTTCATCGAAAAAAAAAATTTCTGCATTCTGAAGCTAAAGTTTAACCAAACTTAATTTCTTTCCTGCAAGTTATCATTATCAGGCTGCAAGACTACGCAGGAATCTAGAAGGTGTTACTTAATGTAGTAATCAGTCTGCAGTATTTGATGTGTTACATGTATGTGTGGAGCTGCTTTTGCAATGGCCTTCCTATAGTGAACGAAAAAGGAAGCGCTTTCCTTCAGTTCTTGATCAGTTCCTTTCAGTTGACCAGATTCAAATTTATTTTCCTGAGAGACTTTAAAGGGATCTACGAGTATGAAACGCATTGTGTACGTAAAAAAAATAAGGTAAAAAAGGTAATTTGTGATATACATTTGACAGTTTCATTCTAACACCTCACAATGGCTGATTAACAAAAATGTAAAATTTTAGCTTAAAGGGTGAAAAAAAAAGGTGTCCCATTTAGATTGAAAAAAAAAGTTGTTGATTGAACATTTTTTGCAACCAATTACGTGGGAAAGAAAAACGGTTTCCCTGCTTCAGCAATACCCATTTACCATACATCCCGTTCAACCAAACAGGTTGTATGGTCACCATACTTGCGAACAGGACTTTTTGAATATAGTTATCATTTGTTTATTATCAGACACCCAGAGCCCTGTCTGTGATCACATTAAGCGGCATGGACTGTATAAACAATTTTTTTCTCCATATTATATTTATTGGTGGGCTCAGTATTTAGCTAAAATGATAACAATACACAAGTGATAATATTAATAAGTGGTATCTACTGTATAAGAGGAAAAGGTAGCAAGAGCTTAAAAGTAGTACAAAATATATCTCATATGCCCAAGAATTAGGCTCGTAAATTCAGTTGAATCAGAAATAAGGAAGAAAAGAAGAAACAATCTGGCAAGGTAAAGCAAGCTGGACACTCAGACTGTTCATACAAATGCATGCAGAAAATGTTATCACTTCTGTATGATAACTACTAGTGAAACACGTGAATTTTTTTCCTACTCTGTAATAAATGTGTTTTAATACAGTAATTAAGTAAAAACGTCATCCTCAAATCAATTGCACAGAGATAAGCTCACAAGAACACTCAAACGAATATCGTGTGTTGAAACTATACCACACACAAACTGAAAAATTAAAAAAACAACTTACTATTGAGGCAGAAACCAGAATTGCATTTAGTGGTAGATTTCTTCTCACAGTGAACACCTGAGAACCCATTAGGACAAGCGCAAACAAATCCTCCAGGATCATGAACGCATGAGCCGCCATTTTTGCATGGGTTCTCTGAACAGATATTAGCCAGCGTCTCACAGTTTGGTCCATAGAAGCCCAGAGTACACGTGCAAGTGTGATTGCCTTCACTGGGATTCTGGAGAATATGAAAGACAAGATATTGAGTGAATAGAAATACGAAACATAATATAGTCTAAAATTAATTTGTATCAGCGATATACTAGGTGTCTGCAATTACTGTTGCCATGTTCTGAGCCATTTAAAGCATGCATGCTCAACCCATGATTCTCTGGCAAAATGTTACTTTCATCTAATATGGCCTGCGACCTCAAGCCTAATTTCGTAAAAATCAACTAAGCGGTGTATTTACTGATCACTTGAGTGACCTGCAGCATATTTGCATATCACTTAGGTGACCCCCAGCAAAGTCTCAGATCATTTAAGTGGCCTGCAACACATTTACAAAAAGAGGCGTCAGAAGTGTCTCGAACTTGTGGTTGCTCGTTTGAGTTTTATGAAAGATATTTTGATTTTTGAACTAATTCTGGGGGTTGCTCGGCCATGTACTACAAATTACCATGGGCACTCAAACACCCACAACACTCCGGCTCCAACACCACTGTTTACAGATCAGTTAAATAAACTAAGGGATAGTTACAAATCTTTAGTAACTTGCAACACAGTTCCATATAATTCACGTGACCCCCCGGCATATTTAAAGATCGCCTGTAGCACAATTATACATCACTCAAGTGGCCTGCGACACATTTCCAGATCACTTAAGTGATCGGCGGCTCATTTACAGATCCCTTGAGTGTCCCATAACACATTTCAAACCAATGAAGTGAACCACTCTGCAAAGGGTTGAGCACCCTTGATCTGAAGCCTTAGCCATTCATCAGAAAATTATGAGACTTTAGGAGGTCTTAATGATGGAAGAGAAAGTATTGCGGAGGCTCTTTAAGACAGGAAAATCACCAAGTATCCAGAAATTTCTTTCAGTTTTTGCTAGTTCCACCATTTGTCTTCCGTATTTTGAAGTAAAGATGGTTAAATGCTTGAATTTTCATGGCATGTCAGTACTGTGTTTTAGGTGTGCCTGCTCTGTGCAGAGTGTCTTTTTTTAAATGGGAGACCAGCTCGCATTCACACCTCCAATTGTGTGTGTGGTGGGGGGGACTGAACCTCCTGGTTCCCCCCCCCCCCCACTAAAGCCTTAAAATCATCATCTTTGTAAAAGAGTTTCACAGTGAAAGTAAGTTCGTGTCAACAAAATGTTATACTATTTTCTGAACATATTCGATTGCAATGGAGTCTAGAAATACCCTGCTATGAAGCTTGATTAGTTTGTATGTTGTATGCAAAAAATTAGCATGTGCACTACAGTTGGCATAGAAAACGGCTTCTATTGGTGGATGTCTGAAAGAAATTAAGAGCAAAAAAAAAAAAACAGTTCAAATCTCTTCATTAATATATGTTTGCAAAGTTTCGTACCTTTCCTGATACAGTTTAAGCAGTAGATTTTAGAACAGCGATTCCCAACGATGGGCGATGGAATGTTCCAGGTGGATGGTAGAAGCTACGGATATAACATAGGACCCTATGGGTTAGATTGCGTTTTGGGGCGATGGGAGAAAAAGGGTTGGGAAACTATTTTAGAAGTAGTAGGCCCATATGAAGTGTATTTTAGGGATAGTTTAAGGTCGTAGATAGCTCAGAACATTAACTTTAATTTATAGACACCCTGTATATACCGAGTACAAAATCATAGAATGTGTATTTAAGAAATTGCAAAAAGTATCTTCCGAATAGTTACCAAGCATATTCCTCCATTTTTGCAAGGATTATTCTGACATGGATTCCGTAGTATGTCACATACACTACCTATATATGTGTCAGAACATGTGCAGGTGAAGGAACCTTGTCCAGTGTTTGTACATGTGCCGCCATTTTTACATGGCCTGTGGTTTGTACAATAATTGAGATCTGAAAAAAAAAAATGAAGTTTACACACAAATCACCATTTGTAAATACTTAGAGGTAAAACATGTAAATATACAAATAATAGTTTCATTGAAAAAAATGTGTTTAGAATAATAGATTTTTGTTACCTTGATTACAGAAAAGGCCACCCCAGCCTTCGTTGCAGTTACACTGCCATGGCTCATTACAGGTGCCATGTTCGCATCCTGGATATCTGGAGCAAATATCACAGAGTTCTCCTTCCCAACCAGGCCTGCAACTGTAAAATCAGAAAAATAAATGACAAATAAGCATTTACTATGCCAAAAAAATAGTAAATATACAATTGTTTTCAGGGATGATCAAACCAGTCTTTCATTGAAATCATTATGCTAAGTTTGATTTTAGTATATGCAAGGTATAGACTAGCCATCTTCAACTCGTTGCTCACAAGCACCAATGGTGCTCTTTGAAGTACCAATAGTGCTCAATGCCCGTGTCCAATTTTGTGCTCACGAGCACTTGATAAATGAAACAAAAAAGGCTTTCGTGACCAAGCACAAGAACTGCTTCAACAGAAAGGAAGAGAGGATGAAGATCAACAGTGCTTGGTTTCCCATTTTAAAAATGATGAGGTTGAAATCCAAGCATTATCCAGAGCACTTAGGAACAACTTCAGCCAATGGGGGAAAACAGACCAGTCCCAACGAGGTAGTACGACTCAAGCAGGGAGAAGGCATAAGTAGTAGCCTTTCGCCAGCAAATCTTGAAAATGTTCGCCACTTGTGTGAACGAAACGTCGAAAGAAAAAAAAATTGTACTTCACGTTGGCCAAAAAACCCAAAAACTTTTAAATTTAATTCTAATTTACTTAATAAATGGTTCAATTAAGCACCCTGTAAAATTTGCATTCAAGGGTTTATGAAGATTTTACTCTCAGTTATACCTGCACAGGTGCACCTGTCAGCAGAGATGAAAGACATGAAGAAAACATTGGAGGACAGGAAAGTTGCTGGTCGTCCTGTATATACAGGACTCAATCGCCTACACAAAAGAGGGAGGATGCATTGTTTTTTTAGAAATTACTGGGAAGCTCAGCCCCCTTACAAGAGTTATTGGGGGGGGGGGCTCAATGGGCTCAAATGCAGGGGCATAGCCAGAAATTTCGTTCGGGGGGGGGAACCAAAGTGCACAACAGATTTGGCCATCTTTTTCCCTTTTTTCTGTCATTTTCTCACATTTCAGGGGGGACCAGATCCCAAAGTCCCCCCTCACTATGCCCTTGCTCAAATGGCTTCAGCCCTTAGGTTTTGGCACCTATGCCTGTTAAGTATAACTGCATGTGTGTAGGGGCCTTAATGCAATTATCTCAGGGTTTTAAATGCTGTGAAGACGTTATTTTGAACAAAAAACTTGTTTTTTAAATTTAAACTCCAAACATTCAAATTTTTTTTATAAAACCATTAATAAGTTTAAATTTTGCCTGAAGTGAACAAATAACAATTTGCAGCAACATGGATTCTTAAGACTCTTTCTTGGCTTGTGTAATTGAAAATATTTATGAAAAAAACCATTATAACAATATTCAAACGAGGCTGAATATATACCAGGAATACTTACATGCATTCGTGAGGCTGCTTACAATGTCCATGGTCTATATGGCAACCTGGACGACAAACAGCTGCAAAAAAAAAGAAAATTCTTATTAAATTAAAAAAGAAATTTTTCACACTTTTGGAAATAAAAACCAATAAATCCTGTACGTTCTTGCGTACAATCTGCAAATTAAACATTATGGAAGCATCAGAACTTTTAAGTAAAGATTATATACCGCTGTGTATGTTATCTACAGCTTATCTCCCTTCCACTTGGGTCAACAGATATTCTTATTCTGAAAGGCGTGGAAAAACCATAGCATTTAATCCCCGTAGCCCTCTGCTTAGTGGCGTCAGCGTAGCACATTTTGTAGCACAGGTACAAGTGCACCCCCCCCCCCCCTCATGACTCCCCACATCCTTGAGCAAGGACCCCTAGGCAGAAATATTTATTGGTCCCCCAAACCAAACTTTTCACGGACCCTTCTAGTGAATTTATAGCATGAAAAAAACAAAAAATTATAGTAATTGTCCTGGGTCCCAGGGCTGGAGCCCTGTCAGCCCCCTTGTGAGAGCCCTTAGGGCTCCGCTGATCACAAAATAAATTGGCAAATTTGATAAATAAAATGAAGACAAGGCTTACAGGTTCCGTGAATCAAAAAAGTTGAGAACCACCGGCACGGCCGGGGAGCCTTGAGTGCAGAGGGACCTCATAAAACGAGATCTGCATGCTATTTTCGTATATAAGTAAGCAAAGTATATATAAATTGGAGGCAGGTATTTTTAGGGGGATATGTCTAAGGTGGAGGGGGGGACGTTTAAAAAAATCACTCTGCATAGGGGCTTATGACGCTCTTACGACGGCCTTGGTCGAACATAGTAGCAGAGGAGTACGCGGGTAGGGGAGCCCCCCCCCCTCCCGCAAAGATCGATCCTGCGTACAGGGCTGTCTTAAAGAGTATCATCGGCCCCATACCAAGTGATTTTCCTGAGGCCCTACCTGGAAAATTCTCGAAAATTTCAACGAGTTCTCATTTTTGTGAGGCCCCAGGGTCGTGCGTTAAGACGGCACTTGCCTGCGTACTCCCCTGCATAGTAGTACTCCAGTACAAGGCCGTAGCGAGAGGGGGGAAGAACAGTGGTGTCCCCGGTCTCTTCCCCCCCCCCCCCCCGAAATTGCTATTGCCCCTTTCCGAATTAAATTTCTGTAACGGCGGTGCTTCAGTGCCGTCTTAACGCATAAGCCCATCTAGGCATGGGTCTGAGAGCCGCATAAGAATGAAATCTGTATAAAATTTTCGAGAGCGAGTATGTAAATTGCTAGACAAGCATTTTCCAGCCAAATATGCCCCCCCCCCTGAAAAATCACTTTGCCCGGGGGAAAGGGCCGCGATGCTCTTAAGACGACCCTATAAGTTTACTTTAATTCAAAAAAAAAAGTGAGTAAAGGGAGAGAGACTGAAGAAAGAACTATTAGCTCTTAATCAGTAGCTAACTACTAAGTACCAGTTTGCTAGATCTAAAGAATAAGAGCCTATTGCACAACAGGACGTAAAGAAAGGTGAATGGAGAAGGGGGAGAATACCATTCATTCATAATGAAAACACACACATACTCGCGTTCACCCGCGCCCCCCCCCCCTACACTTCTTTGAGGCAGTGGAGCCTAGTTCCTTTCTTTACTACACTGGTTGGTGTACTAGAACAGGCCATCGTCTTTTTTACAACTTCGGCACAGAGATCTATCTAGGCATAAAATCTCATTCTTATCTTCTTGTGTGTACCTTTTTATTTTTTCAAAGGTTGGAAAAGTGTGATGGGGGAAAAAAGTAATGGAGGTGGAAGAGTCCAAGGTGGATGATGGAAGGTCGTGGTGTCGTCAAGGCAGAGACGAGACTTGACTTGCTGCTGCAGAAAGAGAATTTCCAAGTGGATGGACGGACGGACGGACGCCGGATGTGTGAGCAGCACGCGATCATTCTCCTTCACTCTTCTGTGCCTTTCTCCCATACCACCCCCAACTCTGGCGATTCTTTCTAGCCGAACCTTTTGTTCTCGGATAATTACTTATTAGTAGTAGTAGTCGTCGTCGACGACGGGATTCTCAAGGTCTATCGAGAATCTTCGAAAAACTCGCGTGACCACACCCTGAGACAAAACTGGACGACTTTTGGAGAAGCAAAACGGCGCATACATCAATCAAATACCGTCTTCATCGTTATTATTATAACGTTTCGCACCTACACCAAAACTTCATGACAACGGTTATTCTACGAACGGCTTTTTTTCTTCTTCTTATCTCTTCTCCCGGCTCCCTTCTCTTTCGAGAAGTGTCGTTCGTCAGTTCTGAAATGTCTATCGATATCAAGCACGGGTCCAGGTGGGAGGCGGGCGATGGAGCGAACGCCCCTCCCAAGAACAGAATAATATGGGAGAAATTTGTCTGTCCCGGAAAATACGGGATGATCCGATACACCTACACAAAAAAAAAGGTACACACTGGATCGATATCTATTCGCAGCTGAAGATGTCTGCCCCCGCTCAGGCTCAGATCCAGGGGGGCATGAGCCAAATAAAATGGGAAAATTTGCATGTCCCGTACGGGATGATCAAACGAACTTACACGATTCGCCCCTCTCGTCAAATCGTCCTGGATCCACGCACTCGTACGCACTGTAATCTATACATATATAATAACATGCCCTGACTGACTGATTCATGATCACTGAGCCGGAACCACTGAAGCTATAAATATCAAATTTGATCAATAGTTTTTTTTTTTATGCCGTAAAGACTAACCAAGAAGGGGTTTTTTGAAATTCTCGGCCGCTATTGGGGGGGGGGGGGGTTCAAAGGTATGCAAATACAACGCCACAACAGACAAAATGCCCCAACGAGGTGGATGAGAAAAAGATGCCCATAAAAATATGGATGTCATATTTCAAAAATACAGCAACCCAATTAAAATTGCAATTAATAAAAATTATGAACAATATATACACGTGATAAAAACATACTGAAATCATCCCGAGCCAAAACCACTGAAGCTATAAATCATGAAATCTGTTCAGAAGTGTTACTTCATGACGTAAAAAAATAGCAAAGACGGGGGTTTTCGAAATTCAGCCTCTAAGGGAGTCAAAAGAGGGTTTTGTAGGTAACATATAGAAATCATGCCGAACAAAAACCGCTGAAGCTATAGTCATGAAATTTGGTTAGTAGTTTAATTTCATGACGTAAAGATTTTTCTTCACTCGCTCTTTTCGCTTTCGTCCACACACGTACTGTGGAATTGTGGGTAATATTTTCGCCTACGATCTCCGGTCGGCGTGCCTCACTCAAAAAAATTAACACTCGTGTGCGAGCGTGACTGTTTATGATGCGGAACTAGACGTCGCATTGTAACCACGCGCTTGAATTTGATTTATAAATTCTGCTTGGCAAGGAGTTGAGCGTAGACAAACTGGTGGACCTCGATCGCGTGCAACAGCAAGATCTTATATATGGAGGGTGGTACTACCTTTTCTGAGGAAGATAGAAGTGCCTCACTTCAAATAAGATTAGAGAGAGTTGTGTAAAATGTGGGAATGCGCGCAAAATTCTGCAGAAAAGAACCAAATAAAGCTGTATCAGTGTGCAAGCAATGAATTTGTCAAAGAAAACTTCGAATTCTACATTTCCGAGAAAATCCTTAAAAAAGGATCCAAAAGCAAGGTCATTAGATACATTCTTTTTCGAAGCCACACTAAAAGAATAAGTTTGCAGAAAAAAAGCGAGTCCCTAAAGTCGTCCAAAACAACTTTTGGTGTGTTCAGAGGGAGTTAATTTGCAAACATTATCCCATTGCATGTTTAGTGTCATGGAGTTATTATATTATGCATATATTTTATTGTATTATGTTGTATTTATTGAATTAAGAAGTTTTTATTAGTCATTTTTTTATGCGAATGAATAATTGTGGAACGAATTATGCGAGTTTCCATAATTTCCTATTGGGAAGTTTGATTCGGATAACGAGCACGTTGGCGGAACGAATTAAACTCGTTAACCGAAGTTCCACTGTACTAATAATATCCATATAGATTCAAAAAATGAAACTTCTTCATACTTAGGTTTATCATACATACAATCGAAAATGCGGGAAATTTTGCGATACTAAGTACGGAATGTCACTGATTGTAGCCAAACGATGTAATCTAAACCACAAATTTGCTAATGACTGCAAAAATGGTGGAAGGATATAAAGGACTGATACAAATCACAGTAAACAAAAAAAAAAACCCATTCAAATGAATAGTTGACCATATTTCATTGAGAAAAATAAGGGGAACTGGGATCTCTTAGTTATGTAAAATACGGGAAGTCTCCAACGCGAACTCTTGCCTTAAGACCGCGAAATCCTTAATGCTAAAAATCGCTGAAAAAATTGAGGGAAAAACGTTGAACCTTACAAATAAGTAAAACGCTGTTTATTTTCCCGATTTTAACGAGTGCTACAAATTTAAATAAACATCGTTGAAAAAAAACTGGACAAATGTATAATAAAACAAAATTTGGAACAATTGAAAATACTGGAATGCCCGTAATACGGGACACGTGGTTTGTGGAATTGTTTCAGATATTTTACTGGACATTGGGTTTTGAAAGGTTGAGGAAACGCTGAATAATAGGGCATTTTGTGTATGAGAGTTTAGGGGGGGGGGGGGGAGGAAAAAACTTTTCCGCATGCAATATTCAAGTGTTAGTATTTTGCATGCTGCTCCGAGACGACTTCCGTAAACACAGGAAGTCCTAAAAGATACCATGGAACGCGTCGTTTTTCGGGCAGAGAGGAAAATCGAAAACGTCCGATGTCAACACTGCGCAGTACGACGAGTCCATAATCAAAGATAACAGCTGATCGAGAAAAAAAAAATGAAGAGTGACGTCACAGTTTTGTATGAATGGCAGAAAATTTTTGATTTTCGAGAGGGTTTTTGTCTCGATCAAACCCACGGAACTCTACCCCCCCCCCCACACACACACACACACCCTGTAGCAGGGCCGTAAGACTGGGATCTTTGGCCAGATTTTTACGGGTTCTTCTCTAGTGAATTTTTAATTTAAAAAAACAAAAAATGATAAGAATCGTTTTGTCAGTCCTACCCTTTAGGGGATTTACGGAAAATTCACCGCCAACATTTCATAGACAGCAATTCAACGCCACGTAATTCACCGACAGGGAAATTCAACGCTGGCAAAACTCATTGACAGTTCGTGACCAGTGAGTGACCGAATGAGTTAGTGAAACAGTTAGTGGATAAATGACCATGTGAGTGATCATGAATAGCTAATGGTTGAATGGCCATATGAGTGACCCAGACAGTGACCATATGATTGGGTGAGTGACAGTGTGAATCGTCGTGGGAGTGGGTGAGCGACCGTATATATCAGGGACTCACTCATTGTCATTTTGTCGGTGAATTGCGTGGCGGTGAATTTTCAGGCGGAGAATTGTTGGCGATAAATTTTTCGCACACACTTGTGGAGGCTATGGCTCTATTTTAACTAAAACAGACTAAAAGAAAGAGCTAGTCCATTTTTACGTCGAATGATATTTGCCAACATAAGGGAATTTCTATCCCTCCTCTGGAAGTTGGTCACGAATGCACGAAAGTACATTGTATTGGCTGATTGGGGGGGGGGGGAGAGAATTAAAAAAAGGCAGCCTCGGCAGTGGCCGGCAATCATCACGAACACTCCAATTTATACAATATTGTAACCGATGTGTTAAAATTCACAAGAGCGGCCGGTTCAAGGATGAGGACTCGGTGGCCTGGAACCATTGCTGTCTTCAACACGCGATTTGCCATTGAGGAAAAAGAAAAACAAGACAATGGATGGCATGCATTTGATCTACCCCCCCCCCTCCATCCTACACTGTTTCAGGCAATAAAATAGCTTTGCTGATTTCTATTGGTCCCTAGAAATAGCCAAAATACCATGATAGGAACATACGCGAAATTATATAAAAATTCAATTTAGAAGAAATGACTCGCTTTCAATAGTTAGGGGTCATTCAAGTATTACGTCAGCATCGAGGGGTGTTTGAAGGTTGCTTACGTCATCAACCACCCCTTTTTGAAGATATGAAATATTCTAAGCTGCTGACGGGGGTCGGGGGAATCTCAGTGTTTTGCTGACTTTTGCTGACGGGGGGGGGGTCAAAAATGGCTAAAAATCTGCTTACGTAATACTTGAATGGCCCCTTACACTATCGTACGCAAGGTGGAGGGTTTCAGCCAAGATTACAGCGTTTTCTGCAGGGAAAAAAACTCTCCTCCTCGAGAAAACCCTGTGCTGATCAGTTGATCGATAACTTGAAGGACCTGTTAAGCTCGCTACATTCTGCCAGGTTTGCCTGAGCAGGTATTTCATTAGCTCACTCATACCGAGAACAACTTTGGTCTATCGCCACGGGCAATTTACTACCGAATGAGTTGTGCCGGAATCGTACACGTGTACCTAATAGTTTGAGAGCATATCTAGTGTTGGACTAGAGATCCTGCGGACATATGACCTCCCAGGCAATGTTTAGAGTTAAGATGGCTCCCCGGTTCTATTAGCAGTTCTGATGGGTATACATATAAAAGCATACTCTGAACAGTTCGGTGCATCCACATCATTTAGTACGACGACGTAGCGAGAGGTGGCACTTGGGATCCACTATACCGCACACCAACTCCGGTCATATATCGCTATTAGGCAAATTTACAACACAATTGGAGTTGGGTGGGAAATAAAGGCGCCATATACCCCCACGGGCGGTACCACACTCGGTAGGTAAAAAACCTGTTTCAGATGTTCTTCAGCGGGTTCGACCCGTGGATCTTGACGGTAGCCTTCATCTTACCACTGCATCACTCGAGCATTCCCTGCACCACCTCGAAACCTTAAGAAATGACCGATATATATACAGTTGACGCTCGATACAAAGACCCCGCTTCGTCAAATCGAAAACGGGTAGGTTGCCATCTGGTATATAAGGGGTATAAAGGGACAAGTATGACATCGATGGGGGAGGAGGGTTTGGATAATGCTTACGTCATCAACCACCCCTTATGAAAATATGAGTTAGGATTCAGAGGGGCAGAGCTGATGACGAAATTTTGTTGACAAGGGGGGAGGAGGTCAAAAATGGCTAAAAATTTGCTTACGTAATACTTGAACGGCCCCTAACCAGAGCAGTGTTTCTTTTTTGACCTGAACAGATTTGTTCTTCATTCGGTATATCTATAAAGGTATAATCAAATACAATCACCGAAACTGTGTGGTAAACCTGCGCAGGCGCACCTCAACGCGTAAAGAGGGCTTTTAGGAGAGTGAGGAAAGATCAGTCAAATTTGAAAGATGCTCACCAGTTGTGCAATAGTCGCCTTCCCATCCTGGCATGCAGACTTTCTTCCCGTCGTTGCGGCAAGTATAGTGGCCGAACCCGTCGTTCCTCGGTTTGCAGAGCACGTCGCACCTGTGTCCGAAATAGTTCGCCTGGCATCGGACTCTGTAGGACACGGTGATGGCCGTCCTGTTCACGGTCAGTTCGTCCTCCGTCCACTCCATCTTCGGTGTCAGAGATCTCTGGCCAACGAATCGGGATATCAGCATCCTCTCACCTGTCGAGACGGAGACACGGCACATGAAAACGACATCGTATCTCACATTAGTGTGCGTATACATAAATAATAATATAGACATGCTTTTCATTTATTGAATCCCATATTTATACGGTAAAACCTGTCGAATTATACCCTCTGTATACCTAACACGCCTCTATATTTGACGGTTTTCAATGGAACCCGGCCATAATCCCATAACACGGAATAATCACCACCACCATCCGAAACCGACCCTGATCAGCACCTCCTAGAGATAGGCCTCTGCGCGGGTTGCCATAAACGTCATTCAGACTACCTAGCAAGTTTGCCACATTTTGAAACACAGCATCCTATTTCGTTTCTTCTTATTTTGGCGTAGAATCTTCCTGATTGGCTCACAAATACCGCATAGTGATTGGATGTGTGGGCCTTATAGAAATCGCCAGTTCTGAGCCCGATCATTTCTTTTCCTCACAACGATGATACTGCAGGGAATTTTTCCCCCTGAAATTTCTGAGGGAAAATGGACTACTTACTGACGTCACAAGCAGACTGCGGAGACCTATCTCTAGGAGGTGCTCCCATGATCCTCACTCAGTCCCCATAGGGAATATAAACTGGCTACCAAAGCGTATTAAGAAGTCTTTAATACGCTTTGCTGGCGGCTACCCAGGGTCTTCGGGAAACGGTAGAAGAGCGATGTTACGTCCGGAGGGGTGGACTGGAAGCGGAAACTTTGACAACACCCTCCTCGCGGCCACCACAAGAGTGGCCTGGCACTAGGCCCCCGACTCAGATCCCTAGACTGTGTACGGCCGCCCCCGGACACACTCATCGGTGGGGGGACTGCCTGCCACCAAGAGCGTGCCCACCCCCCATTTCACATGCCACGCAGCTCACGTCACATACACCATCACACTCGGGCCCCGTGCAAGCACCGCCCGGAAAAATTGAGTCACATCGTTCATCCAATCTGCCCAGCCAGCGCGCAACTCCCCCCCCCCTTCCCCACCACTTCGAGCAAAGCTGCATTAAGAACTTTCAAGTGGCTTTGCCTCTGCACGCAAGCAAGCCCGGAGACGAAAACCCAAAGGGGCAAATCATTCGACTACTTTTACTTTACCGCACACCAACTCCGGTCATATATCGCCATACGGCAATTTCCAACCATTGGAGTTGATTGGGAAATGAAGGCGCCATCTACCGGTAGTCGCCCCAGGCTCGGTAGGTAAATAACTTGTTTCTGACGTTGTATGCCCGGATTCGAACCCATGGACCTTGACGGTAACATTCATAGTGGAAGACGAGCATTTTACCACTGCGCCACTCGGGCGCAAGTCATTCGAATGGTAAACAAAAGAAATGCCTCGTTGCGTCATTAGCTCCTAGAATAAGGGTGCTCAACCTTTAGGAGAGAGCGGGCTACTTCACTGGTTTGAAAACGTGTCGCGGGCCACTTAAGTGATCTGTGATGTGCCGCAAATGTGCCACGGGTAAAAGCGATGTGGGCTTGCACTGGGCTGCTTAAGTGCTCTGGAATAGTGCCGCAGGTGACTTAAGTGTTATATAAATGTGCAGTGGGCAGTTTGAGTGAGCGATAAATATGTCGCGGGTCACTTAAGTGATCTGGTAGCTTGAGTATTCTGGAACTGCGTTGCGGGATACTCAAGTGATGTACAATAGGTCACTTAAGGGACCCGCGGCACATTCCCAAAGTCACTTGAGTGATCTGGGAATGTGCAGCTTAGTTTATTTTTCGCAAAATTAGGTTTGAGGTCATGGGCCACATCAGATGGCTCCCAGGGTCACACTTAGCCCGCTTAGGCCGTAGGTTCCGCATGTATGTCCAAGAACCTATCTAGGAGGTAATGGTTGCGTACGGGGGCTATAACTTGTAACACTAATTTGGCTGCGACAATATACCCACAATTCAAGTACATTTGCTTCGCGAACAATTATTGCTTGTACGGAGCGGCTCTCGGGGCATTGCCACGTGCCTATGGGGAGCAGTTTTCGCTTTCTCACATGCAGGGTCCATAATAAGAAAGTTTCGGTTTCAATGCGGCAGAGGATAGTTCTGTTTTCTCTTTCGATTTTGCCTGCCGATGCTGGGACTCGTCTCTGCTTGTCTCGTTCGGTATTCTGCCTAGTCTTCGTACTTGCCGGGCGCGATCCATGTCCACAATACTGTACCCTCTATATCTTAGACATGGATTTTAAGGAACCCTAGATGCCCAACTTGGACAGGTTTTACTGTACAACGAAAAGGTATCTCGGTCATTGAAAAAAAAAAATAAATACACGTTATAGTAAAAACACCAGTCCCCAGAAATTCCTAAATTGTATTGCTCATAAAAGAAAATACCTCGTTAATATTATAGTAAAAACTAATGTTTCTTGACCTTTCCCTCACTTATGGCTTCCTTTGGACCTACATTTTCTTCTCGTGCCCCCTCTGGCCAGGGCGAGAAAAAAATTATATCCGTGCGGGACCTATCTGTAGCGCCCTACGACCACCACGGTTTTTGATCGACAAATCTTTTTTTTCAAACTCGGATTTGGTTCTCCAGAGCAGTGACCCATGCGGCCACCCGGATGGCCCCCCCCCCCCCCAAGAGTGAAAGGATTTACTCATTGAATCGGTTTTTTTAGTGAATTTATAAATTGAACAAGAATTTTATAAATTAAATCAAACTACTCTCGGGATATAATCCAATGAGGTTCTATGCCTGGGCCTACTCATCCTGGTGCCGGGTCCCTAGGCTGATTATCTCCGACGAGTCTGGTCTGTTGTGTAACTCATAGTGTAAGAAAAGAAAAAGGGGGAATTTGTAGCGGTCACCCTGCAGCCCCACCCTGTAGTGGGGGGGGGGGGAGTGGTTTTTATTGAATATGAAGATGCATGCCTTCGCTTCATTTGAAGCTGAAGATATCTGCCTCGACTTCATTCACAGCTGAAGATGCTTTCTTCCACTCTGTTCAAGAGCTGAAGATGTCCGCTTTCACTCCATTTGAATCCGAAGATGCATTCGCTTCGTGAGAATCTCATATGACTTTGCTCCATTCAAAGCTGAAGATGTCTGCCTTCGCTCAGGCACGGATTCAGTGGGGGAGGGCGGGGGGAGATAGGAAATATCACCCCTATCTCAAAAGCCGAATATTGTGAGAAAATTCGCCTGTCCCCGTAAAATACGGAATGATTCAAAGAACTTGCAGAGTTCGTCCTCGATCCGCGCCCGCGAAATCCCAGGTCGAGAACCTCTGTTCTAACCGAGGGAATCCAAAGCTTTTCAAATCAGTATTTCGAGGTGAATACAGAATATCACGAGAATTTTCGAATTCATATCAGTTTCGCCCGTCTTCGTAGATCATTGGGCGGCGGCGGCAGCAACACTGCCCTCAACAGGATGTTTGTTTACAACTACTAGCATATGAAACAATGAAATCGATCAATGCTGGAAGGGATGAGACTGTGGCAGAATAATAATAGTAATAATGATAACTCTGGTGTCTCTTGCAGGAGTATTGCAGCGTGAAAATTCATTAGAAGGATAAGAAAAAAAAAAAAAAATATATATATATATATATATATATATATATATATATATATATATATATATAATATGTGTACCTAGATAGAGAGAGGAGAGGCCAAGCCAAAGGCCATCATCAAAGAAGTTCAAACTAACAAGTTCGGGCAGAAAAGAAAGCGAAAAATACGTGACGAAAATCGGGAATTATTCCGAGAATATTACTAGAAGCCATTGTTTTGTTGCCATTATCTGCACCAGAAAAAGCTTGATGGGTGAAGAAGAGAGAGGATTGAGAGAAGAAAAAAAAATCAAAACAATCGGCTTCAGAGATAGGGATCGGTGTTTCGGTCCGAGGATTTTTCGCAACGAGCAGCGGCGAGTGCCCCAGACGCTGCTGCTCCTCAACCTCCCAATGACCCGCCGTCGGAACAAAAAAGAATGGGGTAAAATTATCGAATTGTCCAATAATGAAACACTTGGACAGACGGAGGGTCAAACTCGCGTCCGAACAACCACCGACTGACGACTTGAGATATAACGTCGGCGACGTACGCAAAACACACCCCGTGAGTGACCTCAACTTCCTTGGCACGACGGGGCATCAATCCAAGCGTGCTAGAAGCAAGTCTTCGGTGGTAGAAACGAGGAGGGGGGATTATAACAGTAATGATGGCGATACGAAAAAAAATCCGGATGATTTACGGAGGATGTTCGTGAGATTTACGAGTTCCGAAAAAAGGACTCTTCTAAGACAGGAAACCGTTTTTCTTCAGTCCTCCCACCCCAATATCGTACCTTGCTTCAATAACTTGAATAAAGACTCTGTATAGATTCATCTTCTAATCGAATTGTCACGCAGTATATGAAGGATACTCCATCTTCACGAAAAATATTTGAAATTAGAATAAATAATCCGGGCTGCCCTTACCAGACGCGGCGCCCGGCACCAAAAATGCTTAAGAACCCCCCCCCCCTCCTTCCCCTTAGCCCCGATTTCATATACGTGCATCTCGTGGGGGAGGGGAAATCGGCATTTATTAATTCAGAACGTTCAGGAATACTAAGAAATATCCATAGAAAAAAAATTTTAAACAATTAAATGTAACATAGCACAAAAATTTATGAAAATTCAGCGCTGAACGTAATTTTAAAAAAAAGAGAAACCAATTCCCGAAACTAATGAAAATTTCTAATTTATCGACTCGATGAATTAAAAATAATTGAAATAAATAATTCCAGCACCAATGACAATTCAGAATTAATGGATGGGAAAAATTCCACAATTAATGGAAGGAAAAACTCAAGTGTTGATGAAGAATTCAGAATTAATGAAAAAAAAAAATTCCAGAATGGATGAAAATGCAGAGTTAACGAAACAAACAACCGCAGAATGAATGAAAAACAGAATTAACGGAAGAGAAAACTCCAAGAACTGATGAAATTTCAGAATTTAATTCTGGAATTTTTCTTGTAAATTCCGAAATTTTTATCAGTTCTTGGAGTTTTTTTTCTCTTCCGTTAAATCTGCTTTTCAACAATTCTGCGACTGTTTGTTCCTTTAACTGCATTTTCATTCTGGATTTTTTTTTTTCGTAATGAGGTGATAAATCTAGAATTAATGGAAGTTGATAATTCCAGAATTGGGATGGGAATCCGGAATTAATAGAAGTTGATAATTCCAGAATTGAGATGGGAATCCAGAATTAATGAAAGTGATAATTCCGGAATTTTTGAAAGCCTCCAAAAATTTACCGTGAGTGCGCGGCCCCGCAAAGCGCTGAGCCCGGTGCTACCGCAACTGTCACACATCCCTACGGGTGGCACGGTAAATAACATTAAGTCATAGTTTTAACACATTGAAACTATTCAGCTCATTTTCAGACTTGGAAATTCAAGTGCTTCTACCCAGTGGCGTAAGCAGTGTTGACCTTTGAAGGGGGACAAGAAATTTCTTCCACCGAATTTTGAGTTACTTAACCTTCAAAAAAAAAAGCATTTTAAATCATCAGAAAATTTATCAAGATAGCCAGCCATATAAAGGTTATGTTGATAAATTTGAATTTATTTAGAAAAATATTTGAGAATATTTTTAGTTTCGATTTTTTTCTAGGGGACGCCCCTCCCTTCAAAGGCCTCTATTTGAATAGGATCAAAAATAGGAACAATAGGAACAATATATACCTAAACATTATTCCGGAAGGCTACTACATCGAATGAAACAACAAACGTTTCATTTTCATGTTACCTTTCTCATAATAGTTGATTATTTATCCCTGACTCATTTTCCTAGAGGCTGTTATGCAAACAGGATATCCCGTAATGTCTGCATTGGGTTTGAAATTCTGATTAAAAGGATTTTCACCACATTCGTTTCAACAGTTTCATTTTCTTTCATTTCAGTGTAAGGGTTTTAACTCGAGTAAAACTTTTTTGTGTGAGATGGCTTTTGAAAATTAGAATGCAATTAAATGGAGGCTTCGTTCAAAACTATTATGGTCTTGAAAAACAACGGGGAATAGCGCTTCCGGGAAAAGGTAACGGGAAATCAGTTATGTGGGAAAAGTAACAGAAAATCAGCTCCTATTTGATGAAAACTCGGAAAAAAGTAACGGGAAATAAGTTGTAAGTTATGATGGAAAATGCAACGGTTAGAATCATCTACATTCTATTATTCCTGGTGAAAATAGTATTAGCTCCAATTTGATGGCACCTGGGGAAAAAGTAACGGGGAAACCAGCTTTGAGCTGACAAAAGTAAAAGAGAATCAGCTTTGAGTCGTGTCTGGGAAAAATACGAAAAATCAATTAGAAGTTATAATGTTCGAAATCTAACGGAGCATTTGCTACAATTTATTATTCCTAGTAAAAATAGAGTTAGCTCAAAATTGATGATAACTCAGAATTTTTGGGGGAATCAGCTCCAAGTTATGTCTCGGAAAAATTACGGTGTGATTAGCCTCCAAATTATGAAAAGTACCGGGAAATCGGCTCCAAGTATATGGGAAGAAAAGGGAAACGTGCCTAAGCAATGATAATATGGTGATCGTGAGAATAAGAATCGCCTCCAAGTGACGACTCCTGGGAAAAAGGTAACGGAGAATCTGCGTCAAGTTTCGATGACTGTTACAAGTGACCGGTAAATATCTCAAAGATGTGGAGTAAAAAAAAGAACAAAATTAAAATTTTATTTGATTAGCAGAGAATATTTTTTGTTCAATTAAATTATATTATTTGATTATGAATTATTTTTTAGAAAACCAATCATTTAGTAAGGTTAAAAATTAAGTTAAGTCCTATTTAGGCCTGGTTTTTTTTTATAAGCTATTTCGGAACTTACTTCCAGTCTTCATATTGTTGTTTCTTTCCCTTGGAAACTGCTTTTGATAAAACAAAACTTCCATCGAGCTTAATTTGAAACGCAAATTATCACCAGTTTTTTTTGAACTGACTTTTAAATCCCTACGATGAGAAAACGCAATCGAAGCACTTCAAGAGCACGTATTTGTCTGCGACAAGGTTAGCATTAAGAACTGGAAGGTACGTCGAAATGCGAGAATTAGACGAATTGCTGACCAACAGTACAAGTACCAGACACATGTACCTTTTTTAGGGATCTGCTAAGAAATCGCCACCCACCCCTGACCCTAATTGATGACTCATCATTTATATTTAACTTGTTATCTGCGCAAATAGTGTATAGAAAACTGTCACAATAAAAAAAAGGGTAAGATTTCTGATCAAATCGGAATCGCAATTTGGTCAATCCGAACTTATGATGTTCTGCTAAAAAATGTGACCCGATAACAATACATACGAACGATAACATCATCCGTGATTCCAATAAGCGGCATCGACTGCATTCAAAAAAATATTCTTCTACAACTCCCATATGCTGCTACCTGTTGAGCTATTTTCCACTTTTGTAAGGCAATCCATTCCGGAGGGGAATACTGTTTCTTTACCTTTAACGTTAATTTATGAATTGTGGGAAATGTTCCTTTGTGAAAATAAGCTTCTAAAATGTGCCGTCGTCTTCGTGAATTAACTTTTCACCTCATAAATCTCGGATGGATGTAAAGATGAGTTTGTATGAATTGTGGATGGGGGAAAAAAGTAATTGTTGAATTTCCGGAATGAAATAAAATATTTTTTTTTCCTCCCTTCCCAAGTAATAAATCAATATGAGATTATGATAGAGTAGTATAGGAAGGCTTCGTACCCCCCACGCGGACATCAAACTTTGTCGATCATCAGGAACGCCGCACAACAGTCACAGATAAGGTGAGGCTGGTCATGAAAATGATGGAAAAATTGTCATCAATGACAAATGGGTCTTCTCCGTTCAAATAGGATTGGAGAAAATGGAAAAAAAAAAAAGATGTATATATATATATATACAAGATATTTTTTTTTTAATGTTAGGATCTTCGCTCAATGTTGTAATCATCGTCAATGTCCAATTTCTCTCTTTCCGGTCAAAAAACCTACGACCAGGAAAAAGTTCTTTGACCGACCAGTAGTTCGAGTGCACACGGCGGTGTAATCTCACACGCGCACGCAAACATTTCATTATTTATCCTTTTCAATACCAATATTACGGAGAAAAATAAAAGAAAATTACCTCCACGCCACCCGTTCGAGAATGACCGCGACACAATACGTATGATTGGTCAGTACCGATGAACTTCAAAAGATGTCACTGCTTGTGTGTGTGGGAGGTGATCCAAGTTCAAAGATTAGAGGTGGAGAGAGAGGGTCATACTCTTCGGATCGGCTATTCACGGGCGAATGAATGAAGAAAAAATATATAGAAACCGCACAATGGGCGGCGATTTTTCTTTTGGCTATTTTCCCACGAGGAGTGTAAAAGCTCAGGATACGAAATTGTTTGGTTCCATAGATTATGGATATGATAAAAAAAACAAAGAAATTACTAAGATGCATTTCTTTTATGCTATCCAATCGCCGTCACAACGGATGTGTACATTTATACTCTATAATTTTTTTTTATAGCCTCACCCATTATTGGTGATTTCTGATGTCTTTGCTCTTTTCTTCTAGAAACAAAGTTCAGTCACTGATGAAAGAATGAAATTATATGACGGCACAAAATTGCCATGACTCACCGAGAAACTCACCTAGTAACAATTCCGAAACTATTAGCATCCATTAAAAAACGATAAAAAGTTTATAAAATGGATATCTATCCTGAATAAAATGATTTCGGGAAAAAGTATTACATTTTGGTTTGCAGCACAATAATTGGGAGAAAAAAAATACACGCATAAAACCCATACATAATGTATGCATATCCTGATGAATCTGTGAAATAAGAACAAGGACAAACACTTAATGATCCCCCGATGTTATTTTCCCACATGATTTTTACAAAATTCCTTGCTTTTTGAAAATTTTGCTGAAAACCATTTTGAAAAGTCCATAGCTGACGTAATTATAGTTGAAAGTTCATATTTTCCCATCAAGGTATATATATCAACTCTCCAAAGTTGGCAGATCATTGTTTAAAATCCATATTTAAAAAGTGATTATTGTTCCCAATTATTAATCGGCTTGATTAAATGATCTGTAAAAAAAAGTTGGAATGAAATTGAATGAGTTGAAGTTGGAATGATCATTGTTGAAAACCCATAATCTACATGATCATTGTTGGAAAGCTTTCATTGTCATCAAGACCATTGTTGGAAAGCTTTCATTGTCATCAAGACCATTGTTGGAAAGCTTAATATTGTAGTCAAGATTATTGCATTCATCACGTGATCTTTGTTGAAAATCCATAGTTGTCGTCATCATTATATAGTTGGTGTAATTGTTGTTTCAAAGTCCATAGCCGTTGGAATCCGTAACGTAGGAGAGCCTCATTGCCGTCAAAAGCATTGCTAAAAATTTATAGTCGGTGTGATCATTTTCGTAAAGCCTTATTCATTGCCGTTAAAATCATTGCGATAAGTCCAGAGTTGTATCATAAATCCATCGTTGTCGTGATCATTGTTCGAAATCCGTACATGATCGTCGTTGCAGCACCAACTTCTCAAAGATCATTATCATTAAAAATAATAAATAAAAAGAATTGGTTTCGGCAGTGGAAATTCGACGAAGCAGTACAGTTTTATTATAAAAATTCATTCGAAGTAGACGGAAATGGAAAGAACTATGTCAGATAAATACACAAATACGTAAAGTGCAATACTGCGTATTGTATCTATGTTTGAGAGGGAGAAGTAGGAGGATGGAGTATTTGCATAGTACAGGGAATGAGGGGAATGAAGTGAAAACGGTAGCAGGTCCAGAAGATTAAAAAAAAAAAAAAAATAGAAAAGGTTAAGAGCAAAAGAAATAGGATCCGTTCCGATTGAGAGAAACGGAGGTTTCTTTTTTCTTACATTTTGTCCTACACATATTTTCCGTTTTTTCTTTTTTTTGCTCCTTTCATACCTCCTCCTTTTCCTTTCGTGTGACGTCGACGTCGTCTTAACTCACATACACGCATACACACGTATGCACATCGCCGTCTTGAAGCAGTGTGGGAAATGAGTAAGGAAGGAAGAAGGGATAAATAACAACCCCAACCGTGGGAACAAGCTCAAGCTAGAGCTCCTAAAAAAAATAGCACTACATAAGAAAAAGCACCTGGTGGCACACCTCAAGGTCGCTCTGACGCTTCCCCTACTACGTACGTACGCACTACCTACGGTTCCCTGACCGTGGGAAAAAGACCGAAGTTTTTATTTTATTTTATTATTTATTTCTTGAGCTTCCTCTTCGAGGAGACGACGACGACAACGAGGGCCCCCTTACAACAAGAATATATACACTACCCACCACCTAATTTTTTTTTTCATTTATTTAGTATATATCGTTGCGTTGTAGATATGCTGCTGCTGCCTGACCGAGCGATACATTGCTCTCTCTCTCTCTCTCTCTCTTTGCAGGCATACAGGCACCCGAGATTTATCAAATCAAAACACGAATCTTTTTTTTTTTTTCTTTCGTTCTAAAAGGTAGAGACGGGTTTTGTTTGCGCCTCGGCTCGTCGCACTTTGTCGTTCAGTGGAGCATTTAGTGAATAGATTAATCCATTTTCACTGTTTTGATTCTGGAAATTCATTTTGACTTTTTCTGAAACACAATTGTAAAAGGGTTTTCAACTCAAAACATTTTTTTTATGAGCGGTGTTTATTGTATAGTATAATGAAACTGAATTTATCGTTTCTAAGCTAAATACCTGGGAAATGGTAACGGGAAATTAGTCTTGAGTTATGATGTGAGGAAAGTAACGGGGAATAAGCTAAAATTTATTATTCCTAGTGAAAATATAATTTGCTCAAATTTGATGGCACCTGGGAAAAAAAATAACGGGAAATCAGCTTCGACCTGATGACCCGGGAAAAGTAAAAGAGAATTAGATTCGAGTCATGATGGCTTGGAAAAGTAACGGGAAATCAGTTTAAGTTATGATGTGAGTAAAGTAATGGAGAACAATTAAGTATTCCTGGTAAAATAAGAATCAGCTCCAATTTGATGATACCTGTGAATAAAAGTAACGGGAAATCAGCGTCGGGGTGATTACCTGGGAAAAGTACAAGAGAATTAGCTTCGAGTCATGATAGCTTGGAAAAGAAACGGGAAACAAGCTGATTACTTGGGAAAAGTAAAAGAGAATGAGCTTCTCGAGTCACGATGTCTGGGATAAGTAACGGGATATTAATTAAAAGTAACGAGCAATTAGCTACAATTTATTATTCCTGGTGAAAAGAGAATTACATCCAATTTGATGAAATCGGGAAAAGGTAACGGGAAATCAGCTTTGAGCTGATGACCTAGGAAAAGTAAGAGAATTAACTTCGAGTCGCGATGTCTGCGGAAAGTAACGGGAAATTATTTGTAGGTTACGATGTTGGAAACATAACGAAAATCAGCTACATTGTTCCTGTTAAAATAGAACATTGTTGATCGCAAGAGAAAATTACGGGGAATCAGCTCTAAGTTGTCTGGGAAAAATTACGGTGATAAACCTCCAAATCATGTTAAATGTGAAAAGTTCCGGGAAACCGGCTCCAAAGTTTATGAAAAGAAAAGAAAACATCTCCAAGTTATATATGATGACCCAGAAAAGTAACCGAGAATCGCCTCCAAGCGACTCCTCCAGGAAAAAAGTACGTATAACGAAGAATCAGCTTCAAGCCGCGACAACGGAGATTACCGAATAGCAAAAGAGAGTATATACATGTATAATTCCGTTAACTTCTCCATGGTATCATTGGTATGAATATCCTTTTCGAACAGAGTGTCACCCTTGATGGCAAGCGAGACTATGGACAGATACGATGATATACAATTAAAACTCCCTAGAAGCACTACCCTCCATCCTTAGAAAGACATGTTCTTTAAAGAATTGGGGGGTCCCTGGATAGAGGTGAACACTGGAGAAAATTCTAGACCAGGAAAGAATCAGTCCTACGCGGAGGTGGCCCCTTTACAGAATTTTTACTGTGTAATACAGATTAAAAAAAATTACAAACTATTTCATCGCGATATCAATCAATTATCGACTATAATGAAAATAAACTTATATACTGACCACTATTTTCCAGAGTGTGGTAAGCTTCGATGACGAATGAAAATGAACCCTAAAGAGAAGAGGAAGAAAAAACGGTTAATTTATTTATGAGCCAATATAGATGTAATGCCGAAATAGTTTAACCAAAAAAATTACTCATTTCACACTACCACCCCGGTGCTGCCCGGGTTTTCTCCAGGGCCGCTACAAGATATTTTTCAGCCGGGGCAAGCACGCATTTTGGCAAATCCGTGTTTTGTAGAAGGAGCAGTTAAAGCTGACCGGCTTTCCTCCTGTACTCGGGGCATCAGACCCGCCTGCACTCCCTTCCTTCCTTCTTCCCTCCCCCCAATTGCGGCCATGCGTTCACTTTTTACTGGGAGTATTGAAGTGACAAACCATTGTAAAAGAGTAAAAAATGCTTGAACCGCATTGTTTGTGTACCACGGTAAACAAAAGCAAACATTCCAAAATTCATTGTTGAGGCCGACGAATCATTGTTGCCCATTTCGGGAGTTTGCCCAGCTTTGACGAATTTTTAAAGTAGTCTATCGTTCAGGTCAGGTCCCGTTTGGTATATATGAAAATAAATGTCGATGATCTGCCTAAAATTGTAGATTTGCATTGAGAACACACACACACAGGAAGTTAATTTCAAGATTTAAAATTAATTCAGTATTGTACAAAAATAGGAAATGCCTGAAATGGGCGAAAAACTGTCGGGCAACAATGCTTCTTAAGCCTCAACAATAACTTTTGGAATGTTTACTTTTGTTACCGTGGTTCACAAACAATACGTTTCCAAAGTTTGTCACTTCTCTTGTGCTCCCAGTGATATGAAAAAAACTCGGGCAGCACCGGGTATTATAGCTAGTACTGTATAAAAAACAGCGATACATGAATAATTATCGATTAATTTGTTTACAAAATCATAAAAAAATTTAATGATTTTTGGAATATTCCTGAAATTGTTGTTGCAAAATCAAAAATTACTGAAAACGCATTGCTGCGAAAATCATTGTTGACAAAAACCTTTCTTGAGAACACATTGTTGAAATCATTGTTGCAAAACCAACAACTATTGAAAACGCATTTTTGACAACATCATTATTGACATAAAACTTTATTGAAAATGCATTGTTAATACCATTTTTGAAGCACATTGCATATTTCCAACAACAGCTTTTGGTAACATTGTTATAGGAATCACTGTTGAAACCAGCCACTCATAAAGTAATTGTTCGAGTTTTACAATTTTCGAGATAAACATATGATGCATTTAATTATTAATTATGACGAAAGTTGTTGCTGAAAAATTATTTCCTTAAAAAAAATACTAGCAACTTTCCTATAACATTAACTTCTCAGAACTTTCAGCAATATTCTTTCCAGTAACCAGATCCACGGTTTTTAGAATATCTATTGTGTACTATTTCTATAACCATGCCCTGCGCAGTTCATTTTTGGTGAACAAGATACCGAAATCCATTATTGAAGCGGGCCTCCCTCTTCCCCCAAATGGGTAAGGGTGCCACGTGGTATTGTGGGGAATAAAAATCATATAAAAAATAATAATTGGGCTATGAATACCAAACTGGTTCATCAGGGCACTTTACAGTGCCACCGATGTGTTTACGTCAAGGGTTTCTGAACCCTTTCCAGCCGCGACCCACAGGACTGTTTGTTCTTCGAAATTAGCGAAATCAGCGACGCAATAAGCACATTGATCAAGTTTCGGGTCGTGACTAATAGATCAGGAGCCTCTGACTGTAAGTGGAACTGAACTATCCATCTCGGAAGCCCCCCCCCCCCGCGACCCATAGGTTAAGAACCCCCGGCTTAAGTATTGGTACATTAAGTAAGGGTGGGTGCCACTGGATTTTTCAAATTCCAATCTCATTCGTAGGGATGTAGTGAAAGTAAAATGTTTGGCAATCCCTTCATTATATGAGGTGCATATATAGTCATCCGAAATCTGAGCAGGAAGTTGTCATTTGTGATTTTATTTTGTAGGTGCTCAAAACCTGTCCTACAAAATTCTGTGGTTGCTCGAGAACCCACAGCACCCCCGGTTCCGACGCCACTGCTGGAGAGGGAGGAATGGCTTTTAGATAATGAATGATATCCATAGTCTTGAAAGTAGTCGCTCCCTCTCTCAATGTCACCTGGAGAAATTCCAAGAACTTGACCATGATCTGAGCCACATTTTCCGAGTGAAGTGCTCATGTGAGTTAATCGAGGCATAAAGAAGTGGAATGCAGGAACCAATTGAACTCTCTTCATCGTTATCATAATACTACAAACGATTCATTCCGCTCATCGGGTGAAAAACGTGATAACAGAATCGTTAAAAACAATGAATAGGGCCATTTTAGGGGTGGCGACCACACCCATAATCCCAATAATCAGATGAATGAATAATGGCAGGAGATATACGTACGTGGCCATGGCGCGATAACTACGCCGCTGACCCATTTCTCCACTGTCAAGTTACGTAACTGGGGGAAACAAAAGAACTCATTGAAAACTCTCATAAATTCCGCGTATATTAAGTTTTTGATGGTATTGCTGCTGCATATGAGGAGCGGTTCCCCCTTCCCCCACAAGGCCGTAGGGGACATTCGGTATAATCGCGCAGCTTTTTCTGTTTTGACCTGAACGCATTGGCGTTAGCTTAGGGGGGCGCCCCTGAGCACAGATTATGGTATCTTTCAGCAGTAAAAAAAGGAATACTTCCGGGAAGAAAAATATTTGAACCCCTCCCCCCCACGAGAAAATCCTGAGTACTTCACTGTGTGAACGCATTTGCTTTTTCAGGTAGTACTTGAACGGTGTGGATGCACTGAACTGTTGAGGTATGTCTGCACAGGCAAACATGAGCGCATGTAGCGGGTTTTAAAAATATTTTATGTTTTTATAGCAAAGCATAGAGTATAAATTCTCAACCTTTAGGAGAGTGCGGACTACTTCATGGGTCTGAACACGAGTCGGGCCGATACCGTCTACAGCAGGCGGCCTCCGCGCGAAGCTCATGACATCACTGAAGGTCATTTCACCTATAGCCATTGGATATAGCAGGCCGACGCATGCGCCATCTTTACCCTTTTTATAGTATATCCCATGGCTATAAGTGAGATGACCTTTAGTGGCGGAAAGAGCTTTGCGCGGAGGCCTTCTGCTATAGATGGTGTTGGTTGGGTACCTTTAAGTGATCTGGAAATGTGTCGTGAATCATTCAAGTGATCTGTAGATATTACGGGGGGTCACTCAAGTAATTTCGGAATATGCCGCGGGCCGCTTAAGTGATCTGAAACTGATCCACGTGTCACTTAAGGGATCTGTAACATGTTTTGGGTCACTAAAGTGATCTGTAAACGTGCCGCAGGCCACCCGTATGATCTGAAGGTTTCCCAAGGGCCGTTTACGTGGTCTGCAAATACGCCGCTTAGTTTGTTTTCACAAAATTAGGTTTGAGGTCGCGGGCTACATCACATGACTCCGAGGGCCACATTGATCCATGGGTCAAATGTGGCCTTCGGAAACTTGATGTGTCCCGCGACCATAAATCTAATTTTTTAAAAATGAACTATATGGAACATTCAAAGATCCATTGAGTGGCCCACGACACAGTTCCAGAGCGCTTAATTGGCCTGCGGTACATTTACGAATCATTTAAGTGGCTCGCGACACACAACTTTTAAACCAATGAAGTGGTCCGTACTCTTGTAAAGGTTGAGCACCCTTAGCAGAGGCGCCAACATGACTAACATGTTGAGGACTGAAAGTTCCCAGTCGTCCGTATATACGGGACTCAGGCTCGTACGCTGGAGGGGGGAAAGGTACGTTGCATTGTATATTCATTGATTATTGGAAGAAGCTTAGCCCCTAACGAAATTTACTAAAGGGCCTCAAGACCCTTAGACCCCTTCCCTTAGGATCCAGCACCGATGCATAGAGCCTTAAATGAATTGATATACTACTCACCGACCAGGTAAAGTTCAAGTAGAATACTATCGGAGGAGCTTCGTCGATGAGTTTCGGCAAGGATCTCTCGCTGAACACCCTCGTCATGAATTCGCCTATGATGCAGGGCGAGCTGCTATCCACGGAGGCCTGGTAGTTCTTGACGCAGATGCGAAACGACACGGGGCTGCAACCCTTACCGGGCGGGCAGCCGTCCTTTTTACTGCTGGTGGTGGCTAGTAGATCTGCCGGTGGTTGTGGTGGTGGTCGCCTGCTGGTCTCGTCGCCGCCGCAACACCCGGGGTTGAAGAAACGGTGCAGGCGAATTTCGAAAGATCCTGTCGTCGATTCCACCTGCGAGAGAATTCATGAATCATCATCATTATTATTGCTCCATTATACAAAATGGGTAACTCCATTAATATCAATAGTAAATGGAGCCTCCATTATGCAAAATAAACAATCGTTTCCAAAAGTCAGCATCAACACGTGCAAAAAAATTGAATGAAATGGAAAATTTGTTTGTTCGATCGTGAGCGGAAAATTCATCGCCAACAATTCACCCAAAAAAGGAAAAACTCCTCCCCGAACAATTCATCGACAAAGTAATATGGCGAGTGAGAGGATAAGCAGAAAAATGAGCCAGCGAGCAAGTGATTGATCAACTGAGTCAGGGAGTTAGTGAGCGAGCAAATGAGTAAGTGAGCAGATGAGCAAATGAGTGACTAACTAATTCATATGGTGGCTGACTCACCCAATCGCTCGCTCACATGTTCATCGTTTCTCCCAATCGCTCACTGAATCACACAATCACTCACTCACATGATCGCTGACTCACCCAATCTGCTTACTCATATGGTAACTGATTCACTCAATCACTCTCATATGGTCACTGATTCACCCAATCACTCTCATATGGTCACTGATTCACCCAATCACTCTCATATGGTCACTGATTCACCAAATCACTCACTCATATGATCACTGATTCCCCCAATCACTCACTCATATGGTCACTGATTCACCCAATCACTCACTCATATGGTAACACACTAAGGGCGGTATTCACCGACATGGTTTAAGCTATAGTCACAATTTTTTGATAAGAGATCGACACGGATTGGTTAAATTCAGGGTTTTAACCAATCTATGTTGATCTCTTATCCAAAAATTGTAACTACAGGTTTATACCATGTCGGTGAATACCGCCCTTATACGATTACTTACTCAAACACTCATCCGATTAATAATGCGGTTCCTCACTCAATAGCTCACATACTCATTCACTTGCTCCATCACTCGGTCACTCACTGATGACGAATTGTTGTCGGTGAGTAATTCACCGACAACAATTCGTCATCAGTGAGTGTCCCACAATTCAATTTGTCCCACAATTCAATTAGTTCAACTATCAGTGAGTTGTTGGACTAATTGAATTGTTGGTGGTAAGTTCCATATATAAATCGTTTCGATAAAACACAGTAGTTTCACGTTACTAGTGATATGCTCTGATAGGGTCCTCACATCCTAGAGCCAGGGCCCCTTGGGTCAAGATTATTAACAAACCATTCTACAATAAATTTATATAACGTAATAATCATACATTATAATCATATTAATAATCAAATATCCGTTCCGGGCCCCCTGGTGTGTAGCTCTGTCAGGATATTCCATGTTTAGTGGGGCTACTTATGGTTTATATTGATTTCAGTTCACAGATGCACAACACATGCATAGGTTCTGAAATTTTGTACATTTCGCATCAAATGATTGCTCCAAAACGCACCGGAAGCATCAAATCTCGGGGAGGGGGGGAAGAGTCGAATCGATCTCATTGAAGAGCGGCTTCAATGATACAGATCTTGCTCCACGTAAAATCTCGCTGTGACGAAGGGTGGACGGATATCCGGTTTATTGTACATGTAAATTAAGCTATTCGCACCTTGTTTGTGTATGAACTTACCGTACCGTCATACTGTTTTGGCCATACATGCTCAACCCTTGACCTTCGGAGACATCTGACGTGGCCCGCAACAGATAACCAAACCACGCAAGTGGCACAAAGTTTACCAAATCATTTAAGTGGCCCGAGGTACATTTCCAGATTACTTCAGTTCTTTGCGCCACATTTTCAGATTAATGAGCAACCAACGACACATTTCCAAATCACTTGAGCGTCACGCCTCCTGTTCACTTTAAGTGACTCGGATCATTTGCAGCTTATTCAAGTGGCCTACGGCAAGCTTTCAAATCACTTAAGTGGCCCGCTACACATTTAAAGTTAGTTCACTTGAGCGACCCGCTGCATTTCTACAGATCACTTATATGGCTCTTGGACACATCGATTCAAGAAATAAAGATAAAAATAAAATACTTCATAGTAATAGATATCTCCCCACCACTCATTAAAAAAATGACAGATTTTTCGAACATCCACCCGGGGTCGTCCAAACGATATTGGGGAGCGGCCCCATGTCCGAATATATTTTCGGGAGGTATGCATATACACACACACACACACACACACACACACTAGAAATGCAGTGAAATATTGAAAAATGTGGGCACAATCGGAAAAAAAATGAAAATTCTGAGTGAATGAAGTCTTCAATAATTTAGGGCCCCGGTGGCTCCATTAGCGCAACCGTTAAGACATCACTGAATGTTTATAAAAGAATCAGCATGATATTGAGAGAAGAGATCATCACACTTGAAGAAGCTTGGGTCCTGACAACGGATTGGTCCAATTTAATTACGGATTTTTCACTCGAGGGACCAATTGCTTCGTAGGGCAAGGGTGACTGCTCACCCTTTCGCGGAGTGCAGGCCATTTGAGTGATCAGGAAATGTGTCAATAGTGTCGCGGGAAATTTAAGTAATCTAGAAAAATGTGCCAAAAGCCACTCAAATGATCTGTAAGTGTGATCCGAGCCACTCAAGTGATCTGAAAATGTGCCGTCCAGCCACTTAAACTATCTGCAAAATTCTACGAGGCAAGTGAACTGGAAGTGTGCTTCGGTTCGCTTAAGTGATTTGAGAATGAGCTTGGGGTTCACTTAAATGATCTGGATATGTACCGTCGTCATCTTAAATGATATGGAAATGTGCCGCCAGTCAATGAAATAATTTGGAAATGTGTCACGGGCCATGAGTGATTTTATAATCTTTCATGGGCCACTACAGTGGTTTGATTATTTATCGAGGGCCGTATTCAGCCCGCGGGCCATTAGCTAAGCATGTATGGTTTAAGGCAAGGCTTAATATTAAGGGGCTTGAGCGGATACAAACTCCTTGAACGGAAAGGGGGGCAAGTTTCCACCTAAACCAAAACACAACTTTTTCACTGAACAGGATAAAGGAAAATCAGCCCCTCGAGTCCCTTCCTTCTCTGTATCGGCCTATGCCCCCAAGCTCTGAAAATGTGCAAGTGCCTTGGGCCTCGTGTGTACATTCCACGGACTCCACGGCCGCTCCAAGAATATAAAATAAATCAGCAAATTTATTGAATAGAAAAAAATAACAGAAAAGAGGGCTCCGCGAGTCAAAATGGTTGAAAACAGCTTCTCCACAGCGATACCTGGGCTAATAAGGATGATTCGCTCCAGAATCACGTTTGTCAGCCAAAACACGAATAGAGATAAAATTTTATCCACGAAATTATGCCTTTTAGAAAATATTGAAAATAACTGCGTATATATCTTTGAACTGTTACCACTGCTGCCACCTACCAAATAAAACTTGTTATAATTCTTCAATTGAAACGGGTGACCAGTTTTTTTATTAATGTGCAGCATGAAAAAAAAACAATATGGTATGATATTAGTTAATATTTCATGAGCAATGACAATAGTTAAATTGTCGAATTTGCCTCGAAATTTTAACAGTTGCTATTTGTGTGTTGCAAAATTAAATCAGTAAAACTCGTCAAGTAGAACCGTCTTTCGCTTTCTACGATTGTAATCAAAAAGATAGAAACCAGTATGAACTGTTTCCTGTTTATATTCTTTTTTATTACAATCACAGAAGGCCAAGGAGGGTAAAGAGTTTTCTTTTTGCAGGTTTTAGTAATGTTATTTTACAACACACAAATAACAACTGTTAAAATTTCAAAGCAAACTTGATTATTTTATTAATATTATTGTTTATAATGTAATAACTAATATTATATTATATTGGTTTTTTTTTATGCGATACATCAATCAAAAACCGGTCACAAAATTCAACCGAAGAATTATAACAGTTTTATTTGGTAGGTGGCAGCAGAGCTTTCAGTTTAAAGATGTTTGCCACGTAATATAATTCTGTAGTGCAGTGGTTCTAAACCCTTTTAGCCCATAGCCGGCTTTGGGAAAAAAAATTTTCGTTGTCCCCCAAATCTTATCCAGGGCCCCAACCTTCATCCAGGAGCGAGACCCTTTCTTCTTATTCAATTGAATTTAGTCAGAACTGCATTTGTAACGAACAAAAATTTTATAAATAAGATCGATCTCTAGAACTTTGGACCAGACACTGATCCAGAAGGACGGGGTGGGGGATAGATAATCCTTCCCAAGTGCCGAATTATGGGTCCTTGGGCAAAGTGATGTTCTGGAGCCTCATATTTAGCTGGAAGTATGTGTCTACATTCAATTAAAATGTTTACATGATTACGCTCAAAAATCATAGCACAAAATCTCGTTATGTAGCACCAAAACAGTATGCAAGCATGTGAGCGGCCAAAACAGTGTGCAAACATGTGAGCGGCCAAAACAGTGTGCAAACATGCGAATGATTACAAGAAACACTAAGAGAGAGTGTGCGAGCTCGAAGTGACCAAAATAGTGACCTAGACACAGGTGTACTTACAGGAGTGGGGGAGGACAAGCGTGGGGATTCGAGGTCTAAGCCAAGAAAATTAGACTAAAATGGGAGAAAGGCATCGAAATTCGTTCATCAAACAGGCGGCAAAACAATTATTGCGCCTCTGGCAAAAGAATAGGGGGAGCAGAACCGAGTTGTTTTCTCACAGTCCAGGGGGGAAAAAAAGATGACAACTCTTAATATACAAATAGGGCGTCACATCGGCTGAAGAGAGTGTAGGCAAGAAGACGAACGAACTCCGTGGAGCCGAATTCCCATCCGAGAGATGCTGATCTCGGTGTGAAGACAAAACAGCAACAAGTTGAAGAAAAAAAAAGACCTGCTCATTAAAAAAAAAGAAGATAAAGAGCAGAAAAAAATAAGTAGAAAGGTTATCTCTATTAAGGTTTGAGAAGAACAGGAAGAAATACATATCTCTTCTCCCCCTCCCCTCTCTCTGGTGTCGCCCCTTCTCTCTTTCCCACTCACTCTATTCTTAGTGTGTGTGTGTGTATTTATACAACTATATATATCTCCAACCATGTACTACTAGCATCGACTAGCCATCAAGAGAAATAGTAGGACGGCGACTTGAGGAAGGGCCATAACCAAAACGCACACTCTTCATTTCTCTCCCTTATGAGGAAGCGATCGCCTCGGGGATTTTCCCACAGAAACCGAAACCCAATCAGTAGTCCGAGGAGCGCGTGCACGTACGCATACGCACGCACGCCCTTATATTGAGCGGTGGTACTCTTTCTGGAACAAGTGGATGAATCCGCGTCGAAGTAGGGATGGAAGCAGTTAGCAAAAGAACCACTCATCACCCCCCCCCCCCACCATCTACAAGATAACAGGTGAATCTCTCACTCTTTTTTTTACCTTACTCTCACCTCCTCTCTGAGCACCTTCCCTTCTTAGCTTATTACCTTTACCTTGAAGGAGTGACTGAGCACCGTCCTAGTAATTTGATTTAAGAAAAAAAGGACAGCAGGTTGAATAAAGGTCAAAACCGATGGCGACGGACATTGGCACGGCAATTATACAGTAATAACAATAATAATAATAAAGGAACAAAATTGTTCGAAAGCGTATCGTGTATGAATGATGCATCACGGAGGAGTGGTCATCACATGTGATTGTTGTTGCTCGTATTGTATATGCGATGATTTATTAGTTAGGAATAATATTCAAGTCTTGGGAACAATACAGGCGACTCGTATCTATACGAATCTATTTGACAGGCAACAACTGTTGAAAGTATGGCTTCGCCGAGACTACCTTCAACTAGAGTAATCTTTCAGTGAATCGGTTGTAAAATTCAACCCCTCTGGTAATTTGTTACACATAAGCTATCCATGCATAATTATAGGATCATTAAAAACACATTAATTTTGCAACCGAAAATTCGAAAGATACCATATAAACAAAGACGTTGTAAGGCTATCGAGAATGGGACGAATACATGGTTGCACCACCTGACATTGAAACTGTTGAGAATCGTACGAACACGTTGTGAGGCTGTTGATAACCTCGCAAAGACATTGTTGTGAGGCTATAGAGAATCGCACAAAGACATTGTTGTGAGGCTATAGAGAATCGCAAGAAGACATTGTTGTGAGGCTATAGAGAATCGCAAGAAGACATTGTTGTGAGGCTATAGAGAATCGCAAGAAGACATTGTTGTGAGGCTATAGAGAATCGCAAGAAGACATTGTTGTGAGGCTATAGAGAATCGCAAGAAGACATTGTTGTGAGGCTATAGAGAATCGCACAAAGACATTGTTGTATCGCATTGCTGTGAGGCTATTGAAAATCACACAAAGACATTGTTGCCCCCCCCCCATTCTTGGGAACCGATTGAAGACATTCTCATAACGCTATTGATACCCGTACAAAGATATTGTTTTACCGCATTGCTGTGAGGCTATTAAGAATCGGGCAAAGACGTCGTAACACTATTGATAATCACTCAAAGACATTGTTGTGAGGCTATCGAGAATCGGACGGCGACATTGTTGTAGCGCTATCGATACCCGCACAAAGACATTGTAGTAGCGCTACTGATATCCGCACAAAGACATTGTTTTACCGCATTGCTGTGAGGCTACCGAGAGTCAGACGAAGACATTCTGTAAGGGCTTATAGAAGGCTATTGAAGATTAGACAATTACATTGCTGTGAGAATATCGAGAATCACTCAAACACATTGATGTACCGCAATATTGTGAGCCTATCAAAGAATCGAGGATTAAGGTGTTGTACGTATGTTTTGAACCGAATATCGTGTATTGAAAAATTTAATATTTCGAAGTAGGGGTAGTGAGGTTAGTTCATATTGATGTGGGAGACGAGATTTTTAATGCAAACATTTTGACTGCAGGAATCGCACATTGTATCATACACGAAAAATCTATTGTATTTGCGATTGCACAGAAATTTCTCTTCAAAGCAGAAAAGTAACGTTCCGTGTCAAACATTCCACACAGAATGGCATTGGCAGGGAGGAAATAAACACTGACATACATTTGGGGCACAACAACAACAGGGAAGGCCTCCCATTGACATTGGAAGCACATACTACAAACCTCAACGAATAAAATGAATTTTTCCTTCTTTTTCTTTTCTGCAACTGAAAACAGAACAAAAAAGTCGTCTTCCTACAACCCTAAATGTATAACGTGTAGTCATTTCTCTCGGTCGGAATCATAAAGGGACTCCCGAAACCACCCATTTCCGAATTGTGTGTGCGAGTTCCTCACTCAATTGCGCATTTTATTTTTTCCATAACACACACACAAACATATGGAAAAAAAGAGAAAACAAAATTATTGTATTCACTACTGAAATAAAAAAAAAACTCACACAATGGCGTAGGAAGTGGTGAAAAATTGTCTTTTTCCGGTCCGAGAATTTAACCGTTATTTGGATACAGATCATACAAAATATCTGTATACCATTTGCAGGTGATCGAAAGTCGTCATAATGGAGGAAGGATCGATTCGGGTAAATGCGTACAGCAAAAGTTGTGCTTTTTCTGGCCCCTAATAAATATTTGTTGTAGCATAATCCAGGTATTAGCATACTGACATCATACATTATAGCAGGGGTTCTCAACCGGTGCTCCGCGGAGCCCCAAGGGCTCAAGGCTACGGAATCCACGGGGCTAAAAGGAGCCCCTAAAATTATTTTCTCATCGGGCCTCTCATCCGATAAGGGTGGCTCTGCAGGGCTACAACTAGATGGACAACCATACATTTCGGAGCGCCCCCCCCCTCGTAATGTTGAAGGAGAGATTAAATGTGAAATTGGTGCCCCTGGCCCGGGAGCACCAAACCCATTTGCCTCCCCCTTTCCAGCTGCGGCAATGAGTTGTTACCGTAATTATGATCAACGGCACCTTCCTCTTGTTCCAAAACGAATTTTTCGGGTTTTCACTGCGTTATGGCCCAGTTCGAACAACGCATTCTTAAAATTGGCAATATTGTACGTTCGTCTTTGAGGAGACACTCAAAGCTGATACGGAACCAAGCGATGCACAATCTATTACCTTGAGATTTATCACGATATACACCCTTCCAATTGGTGGCGCGACATAAATATTATGCTAATGCCCAAATATTGCAAAAGTTTTTACTCCTCTCAATGGAATTATCACAAAGCTCTACTTCGGTTAAAAATTGCGTTTGTGAATAAGAACAAAATTATGTTGAACAAGAAAATTCGAATTGTAATTATGCATCATACAACATTATAGTCATACAATAAAATGGGGCTCCGATGGGGCGAAGCTTCCAAATTGCTGATTTTCCTTAATAGTTTTTTAGAGTGAACATATTTTTTCTGGGCATTTTTCTGTATTTTTGCATTTCTTTTATTTGGCATTTGCATTTTTATGCAGTAAAACCTCGATGCAACGTTAAATCCCTCTACAACGATATTTTTTCATGTCTTGTTTGGGAATTCTTTACAGTCTAAATCCCTCTAAAATGTAAAACTCTTCTCTATTCAACGATATCCTTTACTACGATAAACCCCTTTATAGCGATATTTTCTTAGTTTTTTTTTTACATTTAGCAATTTTGCTACAACGATATTTGTTATATTTCATTCAAAATCACCTTCAGTGAATTTTTAAATTCCTCACCAGTTTGTTTTTTTCGAAGGCGTTCAACAGAGTCGGTATTTTGCACCATCTACCCTTAGAAAGTGTTAATAACATTGCCGGGAAGCTATTTTCCATGTAGTACACAAAAGTGTTGTGAAACAAACTAATTTACAGGGTGAAACCAGTAACAATTTTATTCATTCACTAATTAAAATTTTTTGCTGAATGAACACTCACAAATGGTTTTAATGGTTCCTATTACTAACAACGCCAATTCATAAGGGAAATGTCAAGGACGGCATAAGTTTGGCGGCACCTGATAATGCTACCTTCTCGATATAACGATAACCTCTCTCTCACTACAACAATTTTTCTTGGTCCGCAGAGAGTATCGTTGTATCGAAGTTTCACTGTATTTGACATTTCTGTATGTTCTAAGTGCATGTATGGCTTTTTTAGATACCATCTGATTTTCCATCACCCACAAAATATTTGGGGTCTCCAAATTCGTTGAGAAGGGGTCTCAACTACAACCAAGTATTATGACTATCTTTAAGACTGGTGATGGCACTGTCCACCATTTCCGATACTTTCGGATGAGAGGGAGCCCGAAAGTTCAGGCAAAAAGCCATAAATGACTTTTTTTGCCTATTTTCACGTTTTTTCTGTAAAAATGCCTTTTCTGCCATAAATGCCTATTTTGACATAGTTTTAAGTTTATTGGTTGCATTTCAGAGGCCATAATATGCAAAAATTGGATATTTTGAGCATTAAAAAGAAATGCTTTCTTAAAAAATTTTCCAACTCTCAGTATTAATTTTGATCAGAAATCCCTCCCTCTTCCAGCCCCCATTTAAAAACACGAATAAGTGATCCGAGAGATAGGGAACTTTGCTTTGACCAGGGATGGTATTAGACGTGATGTTTTCAGATGAACGCAGCCCATGTTAGAAAAAGCAAAGGAAAATTATAAATTTGTTTCTTTACATAACATGTCTCGCTCAGCCACTGGATTGCATTGTGTATGTACAGCTGACCAATGACTGTCCCAAGAGGTCATCAATTGACGTCATGGCTCACTCAAGGTGGGGCAGGAGAAGACAAGGGCTCTGGGGGACCCTTGTTGTTTTGATTTTCTTTTTTACACCATAAAAGCACTGCAAACAACCATGGCTATTATTTCACATACATATTTTTTGATATTCGATTAAATAGGCCCGATTTGCGCTCAAGGGTGTGTGACAGATGCGGCCACACAGAGCCCCGCGCTTGGAAGGGTCGTGCACATGTTGGAATATAAAAAAAATAAATTTTTTTACAACAATAGACCAAAGTAGCTATGTTTCAACTATAGAAATGATAGTGATTATTCCAAATTATGCATCAAATAAACAAGAATTATTCGCAACTCAATGGAGCCCACAGATCATTTTCTCTTCGGGCTCCACGTCTGGTAAGGGTGGCCCTGGAATTGACCTGAGGGACCTCAAATACTTTTTTTTTAGACTTGAAATAAATTTAACTTGAATAATAATGCAGTTGTTATAAATTCTAATTGAAACAGTAGGCGGATTAAGTGCAACCAATTTTTCAGCTAGTTTTGGACCCTTAATACCTTAATTTTTAGTTATATTTCCTTCCTTCCGTAAATTTAGCCTTTTTAGTGCCTATTTTTGGTAATTTTGATGCCTTTTTGCCTGCCTATTTCGAACATTTTTAGTACCTAAACTTCCGGGCTGCTCTAATTATGACATAATACAGTGTGTACATCTATTACTAATACCAGGTCTTGGAAATGGGAAAATAATTTAGGCGACAGGCAAATTTCTCAGGAGCCAAGCACAGTTCCCCACCCCCAAGAAAAATAGTCCGAAATGTTTTTTCGACTTTTCAGAGACAATGACCTTTATTGCAGGAGGGCTGATTTACCTATCATACACAGAAAATTTTATCATACATAGCAACCTAGAACTTGGGATTTGTCAAGCCTTGCTAACACTGAGTATTATTTGTTACTAATACTCAGTATTATTTGCAATGCCAGGCTTTTATGAAACGCTTCAGATATGTGTAAATTGCTTGAGTAAGAAAAACCATGTAAATAAGGTGTTTGCATTATTAGTGATAGAAATATATGATTATTTTTTGACGAAGGACGAGGTCATAATTCCTGCAAATGCATGCATATACAATACTATATTCAAACCATTGTTATCTGAAAAAATAATTTTGAAGAGTGATTTGACTCCTCTCCAAAACACAGTACTATATTCAGACTTTTTCTCCGATCTGAATTTCGAAGGGGGACTCGAGCACGGCCTAGTCGATAGTGATGACGAAAAGCCATCTCTTAATACGTACGCTAAACCAGTGGTTCTCAAACTTTTGTCACATGGCTCTCTTGCCCGATTCATGGTTCATATGCGGCTCACCCCAGGATATATTTCAGTAGATATTTTCATTCATGAAAGAACCACTTTAAAGCATATTTGAGCACGGAAATCAATACCTATAGTTCGCAGCGACGCCCCTAGGAGCCGCGACGCACACTTTGAGAAACACTGCACCAAATTGTTATTTAGAGAGCGATAATCAATACCATTCAGGGGAAAAAAAAGTGGAATAATTCAATAACTGTAGCCTTTGGAGACGAATATCCAGCTGCTATTCGGTGTTCGGCCGAATATCTGTAAATCTAAGCACAACAAACTAATTTTAAAAAATTACGTTAATTGGAGTTTTCCCCAATAATTAAAAATTTAAGGATTATATTTTTTTGTGTGGTGTATAATCCCTTTCTGTGAAAAACGTTATGTCACGGTGAATTTCTAGAATACAGAAAACATGAAACTAAAAATAGAATCCTACTGCAATAAGGCGAAAGAGTGAGCATGAATTACACAATGCTACAAACTGAAGAATAGACAAGATACTTATTGAGCTGCTGAAGGCGATAAAAGAGCCAAAGAGAAGAAAACAATAAGAAAATAAGTCGTAAATTTTATGATGCATTATTAATATTTGAGAGCAAATAATGGTTGAGACATTTTCTTGATTAGATGTAAAATTGTAACAAGTCTGTAAGTAGTATTAAAATACAATATATATCATCGTTAAATTTGTCAGTATCATGGCAATAAAAATCTTCCAATTACCAGTTTTTCAATACTTGGTTGAATAATAAATTGAAAAATTAAGATCAAACATCAGTCATTTGAAATTATCACCAATTTTATTTATAATTGTGACGAATTTTAAGGAAATTGATATTCGCCGGCGATTATCCGATATTCAGGCAATACATTAGCCGAATATTCGGTATTCGGTCGAATCACTATTCGTCCCCCTCTAATACTTATACTAATGGACGTTTTAACTAATTTTTGAACTACATCGAGACAATAAAAACCGACATTTTTCGAGGGATTGCACAAAGATTCATCTCTATATTTCTCATCGTTTTGGACTCAAGTTTCACACCTGTACATGCAAGGAACTGAGAAAGAGATTGATCGGCATGATCCGCATCTTCGGTGTTCGAATCCCACGTAATCGGAGCTCTAGAACTCCCACGAATGGGAAATGCACATACACAAAAAAAAAATTGATATTTATCATATTTAAAATGATGTCGATAACAGTGCTTACCTGTTCGGTGGCGATGAGACACACAAAGGCGAGGGCGGCCGTCACAGTGAGTAAATTACGCCGGCACAATTTGCCCATTGCCTCCCCCTCCTCAGAGGAGAGAGTCGTCCAATGTCCCTACCGCTATCCAGTTTTTTCCTTATTCACCTCCGTTGTCTTCCACGATGACCTGCGATTGGAGGAGCAAAAAAAAAGATAAAAACAAACGATAAAGCTTCTTCTTCTTCAGCATCCCATGATCATCATCCTCTGCATCCCATGAACAAACAAAATGAAAGAGCACGTTAACAAAAAAAAAATAATTCAGCACGAGAGAAAAAAAAAAAACAATCGCGATCGTATTTTAGTGGCAGTGTAGAGCGCGGGTGATGAAGATAATACTACTACTACTGCTGCTCATGGGTGATTACTACACTACAGCACAAGGGAAGAAGACGAGGAGCAGCAGCAGCACATCGCTGCGGCATTCGCGCCCATCGGCGGATGGTCGCGTTCTACTGTACTGCATGAACACACACTGAAAAACCCCCGGCGCGAACACTGTTGTAGCTTGTTCGTTCGCTGGAGGATCCGAAGAAAAAAATACACCCTCCTCCTCTTCTCTCATCTGTTTTTTTTCCTCCTCCTCCCGCCATTGACAGAACGGGCACAAAACGATCCGCGGGGAAGAAGAGAGACAATTTTTACGTTTGGAGTACGAATGAACACGCCAGAAGCAGCCAAATGGCGACAATCTGGTTCGCCGTGAAATTTAATTTTTTTTTCCTCCTCCTCGTATAATTATTGAATTTCGATTTTGTCTGTGGAGATGGCTTTGAAACTGATGAGTTTCGTTAGATCTGTGCCTGCAAAACTATGTAATCGCTTCATACACGATTAAGAAGTTCCGCAATTAACCTTTTATCGGCAGAATTCAGATCTGGATTAATTTTCATTCTTTTTCCCTTTTATTTCAGGGGTTCTTCGGTCGCAGGGCTTCTGAGATGGGTCCTTGAAATTCACTTACACAGCCAGGGATTCTTAACTAATGGGTCACGACACAAACTTGATTAGCAGGGGCTTCCGAGATGGGTCATGAAAATCCTCTTACAATCCTGTTATAAATGATCTTATTGCGCGTCACTGGTTTCACTAATTTAAGAAAAAAGTCCCATGGGTCGCGAAGCTAATCTTGTTGATTTTGAGTCACGGCTGGAAAAGGTTAAGAATCCTTGTTTTATTTCCCCTTCTCAACTCCGTTTAGAGATATTAACCAAAAAAATCATGAAAAAAAAATCTTGTGTGTTTTCTGGACTTGCCCATGTCCATAGAAATTACACTAAAAAAAATAAGTAAATTCTATTCTTCCTTAAAAATGCGATTTAAAAAAATTTATGGCATAAAAGTACTGAAATGAATCAAATGTTTGTTTTCTAAGTGAATTTTGGAATATCTCACCCTCAAGGGGAAAATTTAGTGCTTTTTACGAAAGGAAATTTTCTAATTAATAAAACCGATGTTCTCAATTATGAACACTTGCCGTTAAAAGGTGAAGACGTGATGCAAATTACTGTTGGAAAAAAACATCGTTACGTAAATGATTGTTGGAACAAAAACCATCGTTATGAAAATGATTGTTGGAAAAACCATCATTATGCAAATGATTGTTGAAAAAACCATCATTATGCAAATGATTGTTGAAAAAACCATTATGTAAATGGTTGTTGGAAAAAAGAAATCGTTACGTAATAAATGATTGTTGGAAAAAAAGGCCAACCATTTATCATAGGTATACTTGACACCCATATTTTTTAATGGACATTTTTTTTCAGTCACCTGGTTGGGCCATTTATTTACCTGTTGTGGTTTTTGTATCTGAAAATCATTGTTGGATATCATTGCATAATTGTTAATCAAACATAACAATTTATAATTACCGTATTTCATATTTACGGTGAGACAACATGAAAGTATTTTCTCTTTTTTTTTTTTCTGTGCCGTAACCTGTGCTAATCTGTCGATTCCAAGATAATACGTATATAAGCCCTCACTCATACGCAGTCATAGCCCTCTTATTGAGAAGAAAAATCAAAACTGCTAATTTTCCGCTACAAAGCGTTAAATGGTTACGTAAATGATCGAGTTTTCAATGTAACGTGCTCGATGCTCCTCGAAATTGGCGATTGACATAACAGCTATTAATTATTCTCTCCCTCCCCCCCCCCTCCCCTTCTAATCCGGAACAAATTTCCACTTCTCCGCTTTTTAAGTGAGATTGCAGAGATTTCGACTCTTCCGCTCAAAACATGACAAAAGACGACATCCGACGACGACGGTTTGGAAGTTAAACAATTACCCAGAAGTTAAGAGTTTTCTTAGAACAAAAGACGAACCAAGGAGTAAGAGGGTGGAGGGAGAGAGAAAGAAACTCTCTTAAATTAGAGTTCGTTTTAAACAAGCGAGACGGTGATTGGGGTATATTTAGGCACTTCGGTAAACTTGGGGTTTTTTTTTTCACATATAAAGTCTGGAGAAGCAAGAAAACCAATGAAGTCACTCGAACCCACAATAAGAGTATAACGTATATCCAGTGCTGATGATGAGCACAGAAGCTTGTTTGCGCTCTTACGCACTGTTTAAAAAAAAAAAGACAGACGTTTATTATTTGCACAGACCTCAGTCTTTTTTTTTTTTTTGTATTTCTACTCCATGGGAAGATACTTTAACTCAGTTGTGTTTCACTCTGTCACGTCAACCAAACCACTGAGAGTGATTTGCTTCTTTCATGAAGTACATCGTTGTTGAATTCAGGTTGATCTTCTCTTTGAATTGAGAGGGGGAAAAAAATTGTTTGTAAAATGTCTCAGAACCTTTCGGAACAATTGCCCGAGACAGTTTTCTGTATGTTCAAATATGCCATCAAAAAAAAAAAATCTTAGGTTGAAAATCGTTTAAATGGATCTTCCGGTGCAACGATAAAAAGAAACACGCTATTACTGTATTACTTTAACACCTTGACTCCCACGCCGTGGAGTCAAGGTGAGTCAAGCTTTACACGAGCATATATATGCTCGACCCACGGCCCGCGGGACAAATGTGATTAACAGATCACTTGCGTGATCCGCCACACCGTTCCAGAGAACTTGAGCACCCGTGGTACAGTTCTGCATCAACCAAAGTGACCCGCGGCACACTTACTGATCACTTAATTGACTTGTGGCACAGTTCCAGAGCAATTAGACGGCCCGCAGTGCAATTACACATCACTCAAGTTACCCGCGGCACAACTCCAGGCCACTCAAGCTTCCGACGGTACATTCCCACATCAATTAAATAACCCGCGGAGTACTTACAGATCATTTAAAGAGCCCGCGGCACATTTACAGATCACTTAAGTGGCCCGTGACACGTTTTCAAACCAATGTGAAGTGGCCTACACTCTCCTAAAGATTCAGCATCCTTGATGTAAAGTGATAAAATACATCATATAATAATCATCGAGTCCATGAATCTAGATCTAATCTATTACGTATAGTTGAATTCGAACTGGGTCCGTTCCTCATAATTTCGGGTTCAGGGCAAATATGAATTTTTGGGGGGCCCCTTTATATATACATGTATAGCGTTCTTTGAGTCATAGTTACAGGGTATTATGTAGCAATTATGGATTAATTAATATTAAAATGAATTCTAAGATATGCAGTGGCCATGGCCCTTACATCCTGGAACAGGGACCCTTAGGCTGGGATCTTTGGCGGTTCCCAAGGTAGACTTCTGTCGCAAATTTTACAATGTTAAACAAGAAACAATGAGATTCATCCAGGGCCCCTAAATGAAACTTCTCCATGGGGATTTGCCCGATATATTCAAGAGTTAAATGAAAACTTCACCCAAAATCGTTACCGATTTCCATAACACCAAAAAACCGTCACCGATTTCCGTCACACAAAATCGTTAACCATTTCAATTGCATTGAAACAGGCCCTTTCCGAGTTAGTGAAGTAGAGAGATATATACACTTATGTCCATAAATTAAGGATAATTCAGAATCACATGGAAATTGAAATCTAAAGTAAAAATTTCACCTGTAGAATTATCACACACATCTGCAAGAATGATATGCAAATTTCAGGAAGCCACCAGATGATGCCGATAGTACGTCACAACGACGAGAGTGTGAGAGGGGGGTATATAAGGAATGGTGGCAAAGAAGTAAAATTGTTCACAAGAGTTCTGTAAGGCGCTCAGTGCCATAAGCGAATAGTTATGACGCAGAGGACGCATGTAGATGATTTTTTACGTGGTAGAATTATCGGCCGCCTGGAATGTGGGCGTACTCAGATGGAAGTATCCGAAGAACTTGGAATTGCCCAAAGTGTCATCTCTAGGCTTTGGCAACGATTCCAAGATAACGAAAATGTCAGTAAACGTTACAGTACAGGTCGCCACCGAGTTACAACGCCGAATGAAGACCGGTATTTGGCAGTAACTGCCAAAAGAAGCAGACGGAGCACAGCATCAGTCCTGTCTCGTCAGCTATCTGCAGCCACGGGTACCACAGTTTCAAGGCAAACCGTGTACAGACGTTTGGGAGATATTGGTCTATATGCTCGCAGGCCTGTCAGATGTGTTCCGCTCACGGCAACTCACTGTCGGCAGCGATTAGCCTGGAGTAGAGAACATGCAATGTGGACATCGTCACAGTGGGCTTGTGTGATGTTTTCCGACGAGTCCAGGTTTAGCTTGCAGTCTGATTCACGTCGGACTTTCATATGGAGAACGCCAGGTACCCGTTACCACCAAGACAACATCATTGAACGACACCGTTACGGTGGTGCAGCATTGCTCGTTTGGGGTAGAATTATACTGGGTTCCAGAACAGATCTGCATGTTCAAACCGGAACCATGAAAGCCCAAATTTATCGGGACATCATTCTGGAACAACATGTACGTTTGTTTAGGGGTGCCATGGGCGCAGAATTTGTGTTTACGGATGACAACGCCCGTCCTCACCGAGCAAACATCGTAAACGAATGCCTTGAATCTGAGGATATAACCCGTATGGAATGGCCAGCATTCTCACCTGACTTGAATCCGATAGAGCATGTGTGGGACATGCTTGGCCGACGAGTTGCAGCCCGTCAACCACCTCCTACATGTGTACCGGAACTTCGGAGAGCATTGCTTGCTGAGTGGAGTGATCTTCCCCAAGATCAGATCGATAATTTGATACTCAGCATGCCTAGGCGTTGTACGGACTGTATTTCATCGCATGGGAGACATACAATGTATTAACCATCATACCAACCATGTAATAGTAAGTTTTTGTAAAGGAGATATTTTTTACAATTGCTCCAGGGAGCAAAAATCGTAGTTTTTATGAATGGTATCATACATACACCATCGTTTTTGTTCTTTATCTTTTGTTTAATAAATGAGCTTTATGAATAAGTAACGTTTGTTTTGTTTCTGAACCTTTATTTGCCGGAGCTGGCTTTATCCTTAATTTATGGACATATAAAAGTTATGATTTATGGAGCCCTAAGGGCTCAGCGGAGCACCGGTTGAGAACCACTGAGCTAGAGCTTCGTAGTACAGAAAGGGGGGAATAGATATCTGTAGGAAGAGGTTACACGAAGCCTCCTACAATACTCCTACTCATTCACACCTGCGAAAATCAATTAGTAGAAGCGAATTGATGAGCTCATCAAAATCTGCGAGAGAAGTGAAAGAAAACTTCATGCAAGCGATCAATCCAAGCGAAACTTCCATCATCATTTCCTTCTCATCTTAATCACTGGGTCCGAAGTACTGCGAAGAATATATACAGCAACAATACCAGCACCACACTAGCAATCTGGTACAACAATAAACAACAGCAACAATTGTCGATTGTTATTTCCCACCGAATTCCCGGAACTCTTGGAAAGTTCGTAAAAAAAAAAACTTCGTCTTAATTAATGCCCTTCAGAGACGTAGTTTGGTAGGCGGAATAAATACCATTTCGGGGAAGAAGAAACATCCATGGACAACAAAACGCCAAATCTTTATATGAATATGGAAGCACATACTTAATTCCACTTTTTCTTTTCTACATATATATTTAATATACACAGAAAACGTTAATTGGCCGATTGTATTCACCGAGACTATTTAGCATAAAGAAAAGCTGGCATCATGAGAGAGAGCGGCTCGTTATCAAGCCTAACGAGCTCGAATTCTTCTGCGAAAATGTTTATGGTTGAAAGATTTAATTATACACATTACGATTACACTACTAGTACATCCATTGAAAGGAGAACTCACATGACTTGGGATCAAATAATAAAGAGCAACACCGTGTGTGTTTGTGTGTGTGTATGACTACTAGGAAGGGATTAAATATGGTCTCAAACCCGAGAGGTTGATAGAGAGTTCAACTTGATCATTCAAATCTCTGACCATAGTCTGGTTAACAGGTCCAACATATATTTCGCAACCGAATGAAACAATAACGTGTTTTCTCGAGCTCTGTTTTACACGCCGCACGAATTCAATGATTGAATTTGCATATTTATGAAGTGGAATGTTACGGATAAATACTGTACTTCACTTTTTAATGAACTAGAATAAGATAGTTCATTGTCTGTCTCGAGGATAGGCCATGATTTTCAAAATAATTACCTGGGTATATAGCAATGCTTTTTTTGAATAATTATAATAATATAGATCTATTCTCATGCTTTTCAGAATAGTTATCTGGGTATCACCAATGTGGTTGCTGAATGATTTTCTCGGTAACTATGCTTTTCTGTATAATTTTTGGGGTAGTAATGCTTTTCTGACTAATTATCTGGGTAACAATGCTTTTCAAAATAATCATCTGGGTGGCAATGCAGTTTCTGAACGATTTTTTGGATAGCAATGCTATTCAGACTAACACTGTTTTTCTAATAAAAAAGGGTAACAATGCTTTTCTGAATGATTATCTGGGTAACAATTGCTATTCTGTATAATTTTTTGGAGAATCGATGCTTTTCAGACCAATTATCTGGGTAACAATGCTTTTATATAATTAAGCATTGACCAGATGAAATAATTATCTGGGTAACAATGCTTTTATATAATTAAGCATTGGCCAGATAAAATAATTATCTGGGTGGAAATGCGAATGATTTTTTGGATAACAATGCTTTTCGGGCTAACACTGCTTTTCTAATTATCTGGGTAACAATTGCTATTCTGCATAATTTGAGGAATTGATGATTTTCAAGCCAATTATCTGGGTAGCAAAATGGTTTTCAGAATAGTTATCTGGGCAACATTGCTTTTCTGAATAATCATCTGGGTAACTATTCTTTCAAGACCATACTCGAGGTACTCACGCTTCATTTACAAAGCGGGATGGTCTCAGACTCGGGTTAAAGCGGGCTTTCTATGATGAATGACTATATCAAATTGGAATAAACTGTGGAAAATTCGAATTTGGCGAAACATGCAAATAAGATGGGCTACATGTGATAATAAATAACATATTACTACCTCTATTCTTTATTCAGATTGGAGAATGGCGTGTTAGTTGTTGAATTGTTCCATCGGATACCGGTATATTTTATCACTTTCAAATTATGAAGTACTGTTTACTCGGCTTCCCACCACAAGGGTGATTTCATATACCGAGGGTCTGACTGTAAAATTATCTGAAGATTTAATAAGAAAATCATTGAACCCTTTCTCTCTGGAAAACCGCTGAAACAAGCCACGAAATTGCTTTGATATTTAAAATGGTTTTGAAAAATAAAAAAGGCACCTCAGATATCTAACAAAGTTGTGTGTGTCAGTCTGTAGTATTGAAAGGGGGAAAAAACACGTCAAATCGCAGACACGCAGAATCCTTTCTGTCGGGCAGCAACGACAAAATTAGCAACCCACTTTCCAAGGGAAGAAAATAAGAAAAACATAAAGGCAAACACGAAGACATCAGTTTTGAGAACAAAAGTAAAATGCAACACACAGCATAAATAAATATTAAAGAAATGAAAGAATATTAAAGAATATTAAAGAAATGAATAATGAAATGAAAGAATATTAAAGAAATGAATAATGAAATGAAAGAATATTAAAGAAATGAATAATGAAATGAAAGAATATTAAAGAAATGAATAATGAAATGAAAGAATATTAAAGAAATGAATAATGAAATGAAAGAATATTAAAGAAATGAATAATGAAATGAAAGAAATGAATAATGAAATGAAAGAATATTAAAGAAATGAATAATGAAATGAAAGAATATTAAAGAAATGAATAATGAAATGAAAGAATATTAAAGAAATGAATAATGAAATGAAAGAATATTAAAGAAATGAAATGGAAGAAATTATGAATGAAATTTTAACTACTGCTTAGCCACGAAACTTGAAGTATTCGGTCTATGCTTAACATATTAGAGTAGAAAATTCCACAATAGCCTTCCCTGTTCGGTCTTCTGACAGTATTCAGTCCATACTTGCTAAAATTTCCCCGAAATAATCGGTACAGCCTTCTGGTGATATTAGGAATGTAGGGAACTAAGCTTTCTAAAATTTTAAAAATATTCGGTCGTCTTCTGGCAGTATTTATTCCAACTATGATAAAATTCTCCAAATACTTATCAGGCCGTCATAAACGCATACGCTTACCTGGACATGACCCAACGAAAAGTTAGTGCTCTGAAGCCCTCAGAGAGTAACTATGTGAATTGATAGGATGGTACTTTCAACCGAGTGCATCCCCAAAACATCACTTTGCCCGGAGAGCCATTGGTGTTGTTCTGCTTACTGCCACCATCCAGTCCATTGACTGTTGGTTTTTTTTTTAACATCGTTATGACAAATAGGTGTTGAAAAAATCATTGTTGTGGAAAGTATTTTTTGTGAGAAGCCATCAAATGGAAAATCATTTTTTGAGGGAGGGACATCATAATGAAAGTGATTGATGGAAGCAAAGTCGTCATTACGCAAATGATTGTCGGCAGAAGTCATCGTTATGCAAACGATTGCTTGGAAAAATCATCATTATGCAAACGATTGCTTGGAAAAATCATCATTATGCAAACGATTGCTTGGAAAAATCATCATTATGCAAACGATTGCTTGGAAAAATCATCATTATGCAAACGATTGCTTGGAAAAATCATCATTATGCAAACGATTGCTTGGAAAAATCATCATTATGCAAACGATTGCTTGGAAAAATCATCATTATGCAAACGATTGCTTGGAAAAAATCATCATTATGCAAACGATAGTTTGGGAAAGTCATCGTTATCAGATTCTGATATTCTGGACATTGGCGATATTCGGAACTCCCAAAGTTTCTTCGTCATCGCTGGAGAAAGAAATCTTCTCTATCTTGCTAGAACACCTGAAAGATTCGGTATCATCATGAATTTAGAGCCTTCCTGAAATCTAAGACCTGTAGTTGATTAAAGTTAAGGAAACTATCGAAAAACCCGCCAGAGAAAGTCGTGAATTTCTATGAACCTGAAACTTTTTGATCACCAAGCATACTTGTCGGGGAAAAAACCCGGTGAAAGTTTTCATTGAAAGGAGTGAGAGAATAATCCTCCCGAAGAGATCGCATGTTCTCCCCATCAATGTTCGAAATCATACATTAGTTTTTAAAAAAGAAGTTCCGACAACAAAAACACGAGTTTCCACCAAAAATGACGGCAGTGTCTTTTGGGAGTGCAGAGGAAGAGAGGTGCGTGCCACAATAATAATAATATATACACACATAAACTAGGTATACCCCTATGTTCACATGTCTTTCTTCCCCACTTATAGACATCGCACCCACAGTTCAGCAGCAACACCTTTTCCAAAGGGCATGGCCTTCTTCTCTTCAGCTGCTTCCTCTCTCTCTCTTATCAGCCGCACCTTGAAGCAGCCACGCGACAAACGCGTGGCACAAGACGCCTGTGTATAGAAACATTTCTCCTCCTCCTCTACCCTTCCCCCAGGTGTTTTTCCAACCACCCTTAGTTTCTTCGAGGGTGGAACAAGTGCTATACAAAAGAGACGATATATTTAAGTAAGTAAGGAATGAATGTATTCAGTCACATCTGCCGCTCATACACACACAAGGAGGAGGCTTGACTTCGATGATGGGGAGAGAGGAGGGGAAGAGAAGAAAAATGCAATATAAAAGAACGATTTATAAGAAAGACCGATTTTCTTCTTCTCATCGCTTTCTTTGGAGCATCTTGAGGAAAACAGCCATTATATACACATACACACCCGAATTCAGCTATTAAGGAGTCGCTGTTCCCAAAGCCCCGCGGTACATAGTAAAACTAGCGTCCGACTGACGGAGACTGACAAGGAAAATTTTCTGTAGGCCCATGGCCATCAGATTAACCCAGTGCTTCTGAACTTTTGCGAACCCCTTCTCCCTAATCGTAGTTCATTAGCTAGCGGCTTTCCTCCAATATGGCCGGAACTCCGTGAGGCCCCGACAAAGATTGGCGACGCCCCTACGAGCCGCGACACATACTTTGAGAACCACTGGGTTAACCTTATACTCAGATGGGTTTCTCGAAAAACGGAAGGGGAGGGAGTCTGCCGGCCTGCATGAGAAAATAAAATTTACAATCAGCACTCATATCTATTTTATATTCTGAAAAATCTCTTGTAAAGGGTGTAGTATCATTCATCGCATTTGATACAGGGGATCCATTGTCTCCATCTCGTTGATATAGGGGAGACGCTGTCTTCATCTCGTTGATATTGGGGGGGGAGGGGAGTGTGTCAGTATCTGTCACCGATTTTTTTCCAACCTATCTCATTAATGGCAGTAAACTGCAATATAGCGTTATGGCCGGAGTTGGTGTTTGGTGAAGTAGTATCTGTCACCGAGCCTTCATCTTATCGGTAAAATAGGTCAGTTGAACAGAAAAGATTAGGAACCCCTTATCTAATTAGAAAGGACTTCCTGTTAGTTATCCAGTGAAAATGGGAGTTACTCAGTTAAATATTTGCTCCCCCCCCCCAGTTCAGAGAGCGGGACACCAGACCCACTTGCCCAATCGTGTGTTCCTCACCTCCAAATAATTTTAACCCCCCCCCCCGCCCAACAAATTGACTTTAACCAACTGCCTACATGACGCAGAAGCACCAACATGATGTAAGAATTTGAGGGGGGGGGGAAGTTGTTAGCTATTCCGTATATACGAGACAGGCGCATACGTAAAAGGAGCTGTGCTTTGCATTTTATATTCATTAATTATTTGGGGGCTCTGTCCCTCCCCCCCCCCCAACAAAATTTATTACGAGTGGGGGGAGCTCAAATAGTCTGAGTGCCCTAGGTTCCAGAGCTTATTGCCTGAATCGTACGTTTTAAGAGAAAGAAAACTCGGAATTCGAAAGACACTGGTCCACGATGGAAAGTTTAAGATGATGTTGAGCTCTAAAATGACATCTGTGTATCCCTACTATATTTTAGAGCCCTCTCTTTCTCTCTCTTCCTTAATATCACTAAGGCCAGGATATCCTATCACTAAAATGTCCGGGCGGAGGGGAAGGAAACAAGACCTATCGTAAATAGGCACCCGGAGCCAGAAATATACGTGTATATAAGAAAAGAGAAGAGCCAATATCAGTTTAACCTCCTATTATTCTCGAGAATAAACGCCAAGCCTTCGGGAGAGGTTAAAGAAGCCTTCACTGTTAGACAACTACTGTACCAGGTCCCTCGAAGTGAGGATAGCATTAGCTCCGGTGGGCCCCACCTCGACCCGATTGTATTTTTATGTGTTTCAGAGACGGAAGATGTCGGGAATAGGACGGTTTTTTTTTTTTTTTGGCTCCTCTGCATATATGGATGTATATCAAAAGAAATAGCTCCATAAAATAAAACATCCTCCTTTTATCAAGACGAAGACGACTTTTTACCTTCCTCTCCTTACCTTGAAGGTAAAACGTCAAAAATCACTCTTCTTTTCTGTTCCAACTCCTGAAGGTGTGTGTGTGCGCACACCTAATTCTTTTTTCGTGACTTTCTTAGGTCCCTCATCCTAATATCGCTTATATATAAGATATACACACTCACTCTGTGCAACATCCGCAATAGCCTGAAAGAAGACACAGAGAGAGGAGTGTACCACTATCAAGGAGTCGAAGAAGGGCCCTCGCGGCGGAAATTTACGTAGAGAGAGAGAGCAAATGCCAAGCCCGTATTTGATATTTCGTCCCCGTAGGCCACGAAGGACGGACGAGGATCGATATCCTGTGGCACCACCAAGAGCTACTGTTCGTAAAAATTCTTTAATGCATTCATGCGCGTGTGCCATCACTTCTTCACCGGTGTAGTACAGTGGAACCTCGTTTATACGACGTTCAAGAGGCCGGTTCAAAACGTCGCATAACTGAGACTCCTTTGAAAAAAAAAAAAAAAAAACGCCCCCCCCCCTCCTCCAACCGACATACAAAATATCCATTAAGTTTATTTGAAAGTATTCAAATAAACCAGCGGCCCTCGGAGTAATCTAATGTGGCCTGCGATCTCAAACCTAATTTCATAAAAATAAACTTGGCAACACATTTTTTTTTCCATATCACGTAAGTGAATAGCAGCGCAATTCCTGATCACATTATCTCGCGGGCAGCACATTTTCAGATCACTCGGGCGACTCGCAGCATATTTACAGATCACTTGAGTGACCTACTGCAGTTCCAGAGTATTTAAGTGACCCGCGCCACAATTCCAGATCGCTGAAGTGACCCGCCGCAGCCTATTAACATATAACTGCGGCACAGTTCCAGAGCACTAAAGCGATTCGTGGCACATTTAAAAATAATTTAAGTGACTCGCGCCACTGCTCCAGATCACCGAAATGACTCGTCGCTTTTTTGCAGATCACCGCGGCACAGTTTCAGAGCATTTAAGCAACCCACGGTACATCTAAAAATAATTTAGTGACCTGCAGCATATTTACAAATCAGCGTGGATCAGTTCCAGAACACTTGAGTAAGCCGAGGCACATTCCCACGTCACGTGAGTGATCCGCGGCGCTATTCCAGATCACTTGAGTTTCCCGCGACGTATTTCAAGTCAATGAAGTGGTCCCGCATCCCTCCAGAGCCCCTAGGCTGAGAATTTCACGGGCCCCCTTTATAGTCAATTCATAGAGTGAAGAAACAAAAAAAATGATGAAAATCGTCCCGGGCCCCTTTCAGTCCCACCTTTGTGGGGGGGGGGGGACATTGCCCTCACTCTCCTAAAGGTTGAACACCCCCCCCCCCCCCTAGTCTAAGAAACTGCGCGCATTTGATGGATATAAATGACGTTCTTCAAAGAGATTCGGAATTCGAGTTGTGGGCCCCCTCTAAACGTCGTATAAATGTGAAAGTCGTATAACTGAGCGACGTGTGAACGAGGTTCCACTGTATATTCTCATCATCCTCCATCCTTTTCTTCTACAACCGAGAAAATCCCTTCGAGCTATGCCGGAGTCCTTTTGGGTTATATATATATATATATATATACACACACACACACAGGTTAAAAATATTTTCGCTTAACATTAACTAAATGTTAATTATGCCTGTATAAACCGGTTGTTGGTTGTGAGACACTGGTCTCGGAATGGAGATGTCTGGTTTGCTTCCCATGTGAAGATCTTCATTTTCTTGACGGGGCTGCCCACCCACCATGTCTATTTACGACGACACGGTATTTATTTTAGCAAGTGGTGTAAAATCACCGCTACATATTAATTTGCTGTGAACTAATCCTTGGGAATTCGGGAGACCAGACCGTATCCCCCCCCCCCACCAGAAGGGTGGGCTGGCAAAGCTCCTGGGACGATATTTTTAGCATATAGGCCTAGAGAATTGTTCCTCAACCTGGGGCCATATGCCCCCCCCCCTAAGGTACTGGGGGAACGGATGAAAATCAGCTGGAAGGGAAGCGATGGAAAGTGGTAAAGGTGGGAGCCCACTGAGAGCTGTGAAGAAATATAGAACCAGGGCCATATAAATACATGGGCACATTTGGGCTTGACTGGGGGGCTTCATATATATACAGGGGACCGCATGATCAGATCTGGTACTATGATTTTGGAGTGTGAGTATGTAAGCTGTTACTTCCAGCTGAGTATGCCCCCCCCCCCCTCAGAACATCACTTTACCCGAAGACAAAAGATGATGTTAAGCCAACCATGTAGGCGCGGACCCAGGGTGATGCGTCAGGAGAGGTGGTTTGATTTCTTACGTAGGTTCGTTGGATCGTCCAGTATTTTATACACATTTATTTTTCCCGTATAGTTTTCCGCTCTTAAAAGGCATGGTAGACCCCCCCCCCCCCTTCGGGATCCGTGTCTGGTCCAGGGTTTCAAGAGATCAATCTTATTTGTAATATTTGTGTTCATTATAAATTTAGTTTTGATTTAATTTAATTCGATAAATAGAAAGGATATCGATCTTTGATGATGGTAGGGGCCCCTGGATAAGACGGGGGGGGGGGGCAAGAGGAGAAAATATGGTTCAAAAGGGGCCCATGTGCTGAAAAAGGTCGAGAAACACTGGCCTAGAGCATGGGTTTCCAACTGGGGGTTCCGCATGATGAAATGCCACGAAACCCTCGAAAGTCGCGGAACCCGGAGAGCTTTTTCAAAGAAGAAAAGTTTGTTACTAATGTTCGCAAAGCTCAAGGAAACAGTTATTTTCCGGATATTATGCCGAGACGAGCTCGGAAAGAAAAATCATCACGTCTCCGCCTGGGTTCGAGTCCCGGCGGAGACGTGATGATTTTTCTTTCCGAGCTCGTCTCGGCATAATATCCGGAAAATAACTGTTTCCTTGATATCTCTGGTTGAGAAAGAAGCCATCTATATTCGCAAAGCTGTTTTTTATTTTGAGTTTTAGCGAGATAGTGTCTTTTATAGGCCGGGATTACAGTTAAAGTTTTGTAAAAAAGTGCTTTTATAAAACTTGAAAAATGCAACCAATAAGGTCACCGGTCGCATTTTCTAGAATGTAACGAATAACCTTATTAGCCGGATTTTTCAAGTTTTATAAAAGGACTTTCATCAAACTTTTATAGTGTAATCCCGGCCTTAAAAAAATCAGCAGATTGAAAGAACAGCTCATATAAAAAGTTGATTTTTTTATTTTATTTTAATAACCATACAACTTCCCCTTGCAACACGAGTGACGTATCTCAGTTCTACACGTTATTTGGATACTTTTTCTAATTGAAAGTATGCCTGTAGAATAAATGATTTGCCAACAAAATGCGGCAAGGGGGGGGGGAAATTGAGCAATCATCCTGGATTGTATATCCAGTGTTTCAGAAAGAATCTTCCGATTTAAAGAAAACCATAACTATTCAGCTTTTAATCCGTTTTGATTGAATAATGTATAGGTAGAAAGAGGGAAATCTCGAGTTTCACGCAGTTGCCGACAGATAGCGCTAACACTCTTCCTTCAGCAGCCACGTCAGCGTTTGTCAAGATGGCAACTGCACAGAAATCGTTTTGTGTTCTAAGCTTCGCAAAGTGCGAGTCCGTAACAACTGTTCAACGTGCTTTCCGTAGACAATACCCTGGTGTTGAACTTCCTACCGCTCAGAGCATTAGGCGATGGTATAAGCAATTCCTAGGCACGGGTTTGTCTGTGTAAAGGGAAGTCCCTTGGCCGTCCTCGCTTGTCAGATGAAAATGTGGAGCGCATCCGACGGAGTAGTCTACAGAAATCCACTCGCAGTAGATGCAAACATGCTCCCAAAACCGTGGGACGAATTTGACTACCGTATAGACATATGTCGTGCATACCAATATTGAGCACCTTCAATTTGGTTCGTAAAAAAACTTTATGCTTAGCCATGTAATATAAAATTAATCTTAAGTGTCTATGTTCAATATTTTTCGTAATAAACGCATTGCAAATCGAGTGATTCTTTTCGAAACACCCTGTATATATGTAAGAAACATCACTGAACTACTGCTGTCACCTATCAAATAGAAAATACAACTGTTGTGATTCTTCGATTATAATATTGAGATGACCGGTTTTTGATTAGTGCGCCGCATAGAAAAAATCAATATAGTATGATATTGATAAATATTTTTTGAGAAATAATGTCAGTGGAATAGCCAAGTTTGCTTAAAAATTATAACAGTTGGTGTTTGTGTACGGTAAACTAACATTAGTACGATGCGCAGAACTTTTTGTAATTGAAAGATTAAACCAAAACCGAACTGAGCTTTGCTTGTGCGATCTTACTAATGTTAATTTACCACATACAAACAGCAACTGTTAAAATTTCGAAGCAAACTTGGCAATTTAACTGAAATTATTGCTCAAAAAATATTTATGAATATCATACTATATTGGCTTTTTCTATGCGGAGCACCGATTAAAAACCGATCATCTCAATTTCAATCGAAGACTCACACCAGTTGCATTTTTTATTTGATAGGTGGCAGCAGTAGTTCCAGTTCAATGATGTTTTACATGCAATACAACAGTATATATACTGTAAGACCCGTACACTTATTTTCGAGAAGGCAAATTTTTACTGATAAAATTTTATTTTTACATGTTTATGGACAAAAGTAACAAAAAAAGGCACCATTTTTTCACGGTGAGTAAGTTTGCAAAGTACGGACGTTTAGAGTCTGCAAGTGACTGAGAATGCCTCCCTGAGTTTTTTTTTGCTGAGCAGAGAAAAATCCCTTATATTGTATAAGGTAGCATTTTATTTCGTCATATCGCGCAGATATCGAGATGTCAAAACTCAGTGAGCAGCGAAACACACAACAGGTCTGTGCAGGTGAAATGAAAGAATGCACCTACCTGGAAAAAATAGAGGACATTTTTAATGTAGGAATAAAGTTTTTCCTTTCCCCCGTGAGTTCTCGGTTCCCCCCCCCCCCCACACCGACCTAAAACCAGGCTCCAAGGACTGAGATACTCGCTGGACCTTCTCTATAATGAATTTATAGTCTTATTCCCTTGGTGTGGGGGGGGGGGGGAGGTAAGGTCATGGTACTCACGTAAGCAATTGACGACGTATGCTTGATTTCGCCCGAGTGATTAATCTTTTGAGTTTAAAAGATATTCACCGACAATTCGGTTTGGATGAGCATCCTATGATTCACGATGATTAGCATTATGATTAAAGGATATGCCAGAGTTCTTGTACTGGAGGTTTTCTTCTGTGTGGTGATGGTTTTAATCATACCTTGAGTAGTTTGGTTTTTTTTTTTTGGAAATTTTTTTATACACTAAAAGTGAGGATTCTTGGATTGCAGGATTCACGTGTACTTCACGGGACACCCAGGGCCATCTAAACAAGAGTCCCATCCGGGCACAGCACGGGAACCTATAGCCCCCCCCCCCTTCTATTATGCATTTGTAGTGATAAAAACAAAAAATGAGAATCATCTCGGGCCTTCGGACTGGAGCTTGTCAGGACCCCCCCCCCCCTCCTGCAAGGACCATGCGTGGACCTCATTCTACAGGGGCTTCCATGATAAGATCTGGCACGGTGATTTATGGGAACAAATATGTTTCATTGGAAGTGGTGCCTAAGCCCTTTTTCATTTTACCCTTATGAGACGGCAGTAAGGACATTTTTTTTTTTTTTTTTTTTTTTTTGGATAAATATTCAAATATTTGTTTGAGTTGCGTGTAACATCAAGGGTTCCACGCGGCAATTACGTTGGAAACCGCTGGCCTAGAGAGTATTTGGATCTATTCTATCCAAGCATGTGAACGATCAAAACAGTGTGCAAGCACGAGTGAACAAATCAGTGAGCAACCAAACCATGTGCAAACACGTGAAAAGAGTGATCTAGACTCTAGAGAGTGTATATAAACATGTGAATTTAAAGTGTGACAAAGAGTGTGACCAAAAGAGTGAATTAGAGGAGTATCTACAGGGAGTGGGGATTAAGCAGGCTAAATTTGAGGAATGAGTGGTCAAGAAAAGTTAACTATAATTGATGAAGGGCGGAAAAATTTGTGTAGCACACATGCGGCCAATCCATAAATCTGCCTCTTGATACGTAGCGCACCACATTTTATTGAAAACGTTTTTTTTTTTTTTTTTCAATTAAAACTGAGAAGGCACTGATTCTACTTCGGAAGTCCCCTTTTGATATTAACGACACACGAAAATACATATTTTGGAAATTCATCCAATACACGAGAAACAAATTACAAGACACACGTCCGGCCGGTCGCCATGAAAAAAAAAAACAATGGAGCATTTCCGGTGAGGGGGGGGGGGTTGATAAAAAACAAGAAAACATCATTCCTCTATAGAATCGACCCACTCACAATAATACAATATCATTATTACTTTAGACACAGAGAGAGAGAGAGTCGTTCGTGATCCTCTCAAACATTTTTTCCAAAAGACAAAACCTGAATGAACTACATCCTCTTCTGACAAGATGATCTCTCTCAGCCGGACGATCACTTCGATCTCTTATCAAGATTACGAATGGCAAAAAAAGGGGGGATATTTTCATACACGCATAACTAGTAGTACCTGGCGAACACGTGACACGTTATTTTCCTCCATTTCCCCCCCCCCCTTCTCCATCAGAAAAAGATTTTGTATTTCCCATCACGTCAACGTTTTGTCGTCGTCGTCGACAACATCCGATTTAAACGCCACCAATTACATAAGAAATAGACCGAACTCTTATTTTAGAGAGAGAGAAGTGTTTATGCAGAAGAAGCAGCAGCATCCAAGACGGTGGTTAAGTCGTGATACAGTAAAAAATGGATGGTGGGAAAGGATGAGAAAGGGGAATTGCGTATCCTGTTTTATATTGAAGACGAGCTCTCTCTCTCTTGTTTCGCTACAGTAACCGACAGTGATCTCCAAAAGTCACGCGATCCAACGAGCTGGTCCTAAAGTAACACAAAGATAGAGTTAGTTGTGTCCCAAGGACAAACCTGGAGGGGGCTTAAAGAAAAAACCAAAAGCCTTCTTTTTTTTTTGCACCAGTTACTATGTATGGAGTCTTGGCTGGAAGAACGGACACAAATGACATGACTGGAGGTTAAATACGCATAAAATAACTGAAGAAAAAATGGATAAGAGAAGTTTTGAGGTGACAGTGATCAAAGTATGCACTTTCACCATATACATACAGAGCAGTCGATCTCAATTTTGCAGTCTTATAGGATATTTTATGTGGAGCACAGGGTCGTTCGCGTGCACAGAATTGACCTTAGGGAGTAGGCAAAAAAAAAAAAGATTGTGGGAAACAATTTGCGTACCCGCAAAAAATTAAAAGAAAAAAAATGAAATTTTTATGGGCTGGCTGAGATAAATAAGGAGGATAAAAAATAGAAGTAATTTGCGGACCGGCAAAAAAAGGGAAAAAATGAATAAGAGCAATTTGCGCACCGGGGATATTAGAAGCGCACTATTTGTGCACCGGCTATAATAAACAAATAGGAGAAAAAATAAACAGTAGAAGCAATTTGCGGAATGGCAAAAACTAAATAGGAGAAAAATAAATTGTGGGGGAAGGCAATTTGTGGACCGGCTAAAATAAGTAGAAGGTAGAAAAATAGTTAATTCGCGGACTGGTAATTATAAATTGGTGGGGGAAAATAAATAGTAGAAGTAATTTGCGGAACGGCAAGGGAGAAATAGGAGAAAAAATAAATTGAAGAAATTTGCGGGCCTGCAAAAAATAAATAGGAGAAGAGTCGAAGCCATCATTGTGGGCCGGAAAGAAATAAGTAATGAGAAATAATCTTTGACACTTGAAAAAAAATGAGTAACTGGGAGAAATAATTATCGGACCGATGGAAATAATCCGTAAAACTGCTGATGACTAAGACAGAAACAAAAACCAATATATAGATATGGTACAATATTCAAAATTAAATCTAAATATGTAGCGCAGTGATTCCCAACGTGGGCGTTAACGTCCCCGGGGGCTATGAATGCTCCAGAGGGGCGGTAGAAGCTACGAGTATAACATAGGATTCTATGGGTTAGATTGCGTTGGAGGGCGATGGGAGAAAAATATTTCTGAAGAAGGGGGCGATGGGACAGAAAAGGTAGGGAAACAATGATGTAGCGGCTACGTGAATTTTGGGAAATAGTTCGTGGTCCGGTCACCGGTGGGAAATTCTCACGGACCAGCGGTTGAAGAACTCTGGTCTATGATGTTTATATTTTACTTACATGATTCATACACATGGGAATCCTTTTTAACCCTTGAAACATTAAATCCTTTCTGGAAATCTCACGTGACCCGATCCAGAAATTTTCATTCTTTCCGGAGCAAACTGGGAAAACCCCGATCGTCGAAATAAGTTTCCTCTACGAGTAATATGCCATGCTACTAATAAAAGACGGTAGGGGCAGCACACGGGGACGGGTCGATCAAGGTATTCTCATATAGATATGAGTGGATTCCAAAAATAGCTCGTCCTTGTCTAAAACCAAGAGCAGTCTCCCCGCAGCAACAACACACAAGACACACACACTACTTATTGTGAGCACTAGGTCACTCACCCACTCAACAGAACACAAGACACTACTAACCTGACTCTGAGAATTCAGCAGACGCAATATGGGGGGGGGAGGGTTTGATTGTATACTTACTCATGTAGCAGGCTTTCACCTTCTAAAATGAATGAGAAATAAGCTACACAAAACGCGCATTCGCCTGTATAATAGCGACACGTGTACATCAGCTGCAGCAAAATGTTCAGTTCAGCAGCAAAAAGGCACCTATAAAACACCCCCGAAATGTATATTATGGCATCTAGGGTCTCTGTACACTTTCCCTTCGTCCGGCAGCTGCTGGTACGTACCACAAGGAAAAAAACACAAGCACAGGCACCTCTGGTAGACACCTGGTCGGGTTCGTGTCCTTAAATGTCCCACAGATATACATCCGTAAACTCTATCGATCTACGCGCACACATATTCTGAAGTAGTTTTTCCCCTATAATATGCACTAAAAAGATCATCACTAAATAATCCAACGCTCGAATCGTGTAGAAAAATTTTGATTGTCATCATCGCATTTACGTTAGTATTTAGGTCTTGATGACACAAAAAATGAAAGAAAAGATTTTTCAACATGCAATATTCGGTTGAAAAACATTCAATCGTATATATAAATCTGAAAGCATGTATGTTTGTCCTTTATACAAATCTACAATTTTTGACCGATCGTCGCCAAATTTTGCACATACCAAACAAGAACGGGATTGAACTATAGGCTACTTCAAAAGTTTGTCAGAGCTGGGCAAAAAACCGTCGGGCAACAATGGTTGCTGGGCCTCAACAATCACTTTCGGAATGTTTACTTTGGTTACCGTGGTTCGCAAACAATGCGTTTCAGACATATATATGGCTTTACAATGATTTGTCAATTCTTTAATCCTGCCCTGCCACTATATATGTGTAATTGTATAATTAATGTCAGCGGTTCTCAACCGGTGCTCTGTGGAGCCCTTGGGGCTCCGGGGCTCTGCGGCCGCTTGAGGGGGAAAAAAACCAGAAAATTTGAAAAAAATATATATTTCTAAATAATAAAAATAAATCAGTAACTTCGATGAATGAATAAAAAATAGGCCTACGGCTCCGCATTGAAATTTTTTACTAAAAAGGGGCTCCGCGAGTCAAAAAGGTCGAGTACCTGTGGTCTATGATTTTTCAATGGTTTTTGTCACTTTTTCAATCCTCCCAGTAATTGAAGAAAACCCTGGCAGCGCCGGGTATTACAGCTAGTATCAAATAAGTACCATTATGTTTAAACTTTAAGGCCCGGAACACACACATGCTACAAAGCAGTACGACAGCGCACTACTTTCGAGCAAACACAGCCAATAAGTTTGTTGGTTGCATTTGAACGAATGCTGCTACCTGTTTTAGATGTCAACAGGTATGCGAATTATTTCTGATATTTATGACTTTTTACCGGTCAGCAAATTATTTTTCATATTTATTTACACAAATAATCTCTGCTATTTATGCAATCTCTCTAATTTATGTATTTTTTTTTTCTTTTTTTGCTGGTTCACACAATTTTTGTTTATAATTATAGGCCTGCCCAAAAAATAAGTATCTCCCATTTGTGTGGTTTTCTACTGGTCTGCAAATTATTTCTGCTATTTATGCATTTTTTTTCCAGTGCGCAAAATTATGAAAAATAAGACACACCGACGTGTTATTTTCCCTATTTACTGATTTTTTTTTTTTTTGTCGGTTCTCAAATTATTTCTCCCCTTAATGCATTTTTGCCGGTCCGCAAATAATCTATCATTTTTACTAGTCCATAAATTATTTCTCCCATTTATATATTTTTGCCGGTCCGCAAATTATTTATTTGATTTATGAATTTTTGCCAGACCACAATTAATAATCTATCTATCCCAAGGGGTTCTCAAACTGTGTGCCGCGACGCCCCTGACAAGAGTTTTTTGAAGAGATCCTTTGTTAACCCTTGTGTTCAGGACCCGATTTTAGGCAAGCTTTCAAAGTAAAAAGTTAAAACTTATACAGAATAAAGAGATTAGTGTACAGCCAACAAAATAACAGATTTTTTTCCTAGAAATCCTTTTTATATCAAAAAAAAAATTCTTCTAAATTTGAATCCATTTCTTTTTTTAAAATAAGGGTTTTCAAAAAATAAACACAGGCCAAAAGTATGGGTCGGGGCTTGAGTGTTGCTGTTATCTCTAGTGTTGACAAAGAAGTTTCAAAGTAATCCCTAAACTGATTTTCATTTTATTTATCGTTTACTTTCAGTGTTTGAAAAGGGAATTTTCAAGTGTGCCCAGACTGGGCAAACTGAGTCGGAAAGTGTAAAGGTACGTCCACACTCAGCAACATGTTGCGCAACACGTGCTGCGGGATTTTTTGTACTATAAGTGTGGACGTGTTCTGGGACTTGTTGCTCAACTTTTCAAAGTTGCAGAACACGTCCACGCTCATGTACAAAATTTATTTCTGAACCTGTTGCTGAGTGTGGACGTACCTTTTAACTGTTCTAGAGAGCCACGAAATAGCTTTGAATATAGAAAGGGGGCACCGCTGGCGGAAAAAGTTTCGGAACCCTGATCTATGCTATTCATTTTTGCTGGCCCGCAGATTATTTCTCCCATTCATGCATTTTTTGCCGGTCTGCAAATTATTTCTCCTACTTGTGTTTTTCGTCGGTCCTCAAATTATTTTTCCTATTTATTGATTTTTTTTGCCAGTCCTCAAATCATTCCTGTATTTTGTACTGGTCCGCAAATTATTTCCCCCATTTATGTATTTTGTTCCGATCCGCAAACAATCTTTTTTTTTTGCTGGTCCGCCAACTATTTCTCCTGTTTATCCATTTTTTGCCGATTTGCAAATTATTTCTCCCATTTATGTATTTTTTTGACTGTCCGAAAATTATTTTTCATTTCCATCGGTTCGCGAAATTTTTCAACCAACTTATTTTCGCCAGTCCGCAGTTGTGAAAAGGTTGAACAATTGCTATGGATTAGAGCAGAGGTCTTCAACCTTTTTTTTTTCCTAGTCGCGCGAGCACTGCCTGTACTCATCATCAAAAGAAGAGCGGCAGCAAGTCTAACATACGCATGCATGAAATCAGAATGATTTCAATCCTTGCAATGCAATAAGTACGAGGTGTTAAGTTGGAATTCTCGATCAAGTGCTCGCGAGCACGACATCGGAAACGAGCACTGAGTATAATGAGTGGTTCAGGGAGTGGTTCAGTGGTTCACCTTGCTACTCGCGAGCAACGGGCTGAAGATGCCTGGGCTAGAGGTTGGCCTCCTGAGACATCAGATGTGGCCAGTTCCACACTGCCAGGTTACTTCAGTGCTTCGGGCAGCATTTCCAGATCATTTAAGCGACCCCAAACACATTTCCAAATCACTTAAGCAACACGCGGTACACCACCTGTACACTTAAGTGGCTCGGTTCATTTGCACATCAATCTAAGTGGCCCGAGGCATTTTTAGAGATTACTTAAGTGGCTCTTGGTCCGTTTTCCGACCACTTAAATTGCCCGTGGAAAATTTTCAGATCGCTTGAGTGGCCCGCGACACGTTTACAAATCAATGAAGTAGCCCGCACTGTCCAAAAGGTTGAGCATCCCTGGGCTGGAGACTGTTCCACGGGACCCAAACAAAAAACAAACATAACCATGTATATATCTCCAATTATACGTATATATTTACGAATCTTATATACGTATTTCTTTACCATAAGTTTTTGATACGGTGGAAATCTTTCGCGGCGGAACACCAGTCGCAAGCCAATGATATTCCTTCGCGAAGACCAAAGACATTTGTTTTTTCTCCATCATTTTCTCGATCTGAGGAAGCCCAAGATGAGGGGATGACGAAACGTTGTCAAAGTGTTCGCGTGCCCTCTAGTGGAAATGACAAACATTAAAAAAGGGGGACGTGATTCTTTGAAAATCCCCATTGTTGTGAAGGGGAATTTTTCAGCTGACACGAGGCTTTTCACAATTGATACTCATTTCCAAAATAAACAAATAAATGAATTTTTAAAAATTTCCCACCAAATTAAATTTTTAATCATTGTTATTGGTGCATCATCATCATCAACAGTAAAATTTTAAGCTAATCGAAAGTTCTTCTGATGAATTATTACCGACTGATACAGTTTTCCCTCCCAAATATACGGGGTGTCCCATAAATTCGTAAGCAGTATAAAATTGAAGGAATTGTTATATTTCAATGCGGTTTGCGAAGTTATGCTCACGAAGGGGCAGGGGGGATTATTTTGGTGCGGGGGAAAAAATTTGTTAACTTTTTTTATAGATGAAAGGTGCTGCACGGAAGCGCAAAAATCCCAAAATTAAATGGAAATTCTCTCCAGTCCCTCTTTTGTGTCCGAAACGTTCGTAAAGCTTCAGCCGGCGATTCAGTGGCTGTGGTAAAACAGCTTCATTTGATCATTTTTGGCGCAAAAACAACTTCATCAACAGTGCTCGTGGGCGGAAATACGTGGGGGGGAGGGGGGGCGAGTCAGATGCAGCCAACTGATCTAATGTAAATGAATTGACGGCATCATCATCATGCCCCAGCTTTCATGAAAGGCTGTGGGGGGGGGGGCATGACAATCTCCGCCTATGTTAGTGTTTCATACACCAATGTCAACATCACAATGAAAACCTCATAGAAGCACTAGTGATATGAATATTCAAAAATGCTGTCGATGTACACCCTTCATTTTATAGGACTCTGATTTGCATCATCATGGAAAATTTCAAAGTAGAAAAATCAATTAACAAAACTTTACAGAAGGTCTGCCACAGAGGTCTTCAACTCTTTTCCAGTCGCGAGCACTGCCTGTACCCGTCATCAAAAGAAAAGTAGCCCCACAGAAAGTTTACATGTGGGGGGGGGGGAATGCATGAAATCGAGATAATTTCAATCCTCGAATGCAATTTTTGCAAGATGGTTTTATTGGAACGTTGATCAAGTGCTCGCGAGCACGAAATCAAATACGAGCATCGAGCACTCTCGGTACTTCAGGGGAGCACGGGTTGAAGATGCCTGGTCTACCCAAAACATTGTAGAAGTGCATCTCTCTTCCCTATTTCCTCTAATGTAAACATTTTCCGGCACACATTACTTCACCCCCCCCCCCCTATTAAGGAAATCCATCTCACCCAAAAGGTGTTTTCCGAGCGACACCCTCTTAAAAATAATGAAAGCTTCATAATATGTAACTTTAAAGGTATTCGCTTAGTCAGTGGCGTATTTACAGTGGAGGGGGGGCCTTAGCGGGCTATAGCCCCCGCTGGCGAATTTGACGAATGAGGGGGGTCAAGGAAATTAATAGGATGGGAGAAGCGCGAAAAATTTGTGTATACAACATGAATTTATTTCATTTATTTAATTTACGTGAATTTAATGAATGAACGGCAGAACGTTGCCACGAAGCTGAGATGGAAGAGATCTCGCCAGAGTCCAGAACGCTTTATTCCGAGTCAAAAAAAATATTAACAGACATACAATGTTTTTACAATATATTTTCCCCGAACAATTGGGTACTATCGCGATTCACAGATTTTGTGGTGATAACAAACGAGACGGGATTGAGAGTTATTCAAGAAAAGTTCCGGGGTTTTGTTAAGGAAAATGAAGGTATATTTTCAGAAGCAATTGATAGGAAAGGGGGGGGTCATGCCATCTCATCTGTTATCTTACACTATCATATTACATACAAGGATACAACAAACTGTATATACCATAGGCAGTAAAACCTTAAATCCGTCTCTGCCTAGAGATATAGACTAGGTCAGTGAATGACGAAACGGGTGACCTAGGGAGCTTGGAAGCATGGGAAGTAATCAAAAGAGTGACCTAGAGCATGTCTAAGGAAGCATGTGAATGACCAAAAGTGACCTGGAGAGCGAGGGACCAGTTTAGTAAACGAGCAAAAGAGTGACCTGGAGAGCGAGGGACCAGTTTAGTAAACGAGCAAAAGAGTGACCTAGGGTGTGTGCTAGCATGTGAGTACCCATGGCTTCCCACATCCTGGAGCAGTACTCCTAGGCTGGGATCTTTGGCGGGTCCCCAAGCCAGATTTTCCACAAACCCTTCTATAGTGAATTTATAGCATGAAAAACATTGTTCCGGACATCGGGAGATTTGAGCTCCGGACAATTATAATCTTTTTTTTTTCCATGCTATAAATTCACTATCTGAGTTATTCACAAAATCTGGCTTTTGGGGGGGGGGGGTACCTAAAATCCTAACCTAGGGGCACTGCTCCAGGACGTGGGAGTCATGCAAGAATGTGATTGTCCAAAAGAGTGACAGAGACAGGCGTAATAAAAAGGGTTTGGGGGGGGGGAGTGATTAAGCAGATTTATGCTCAGGAAGGTGAAATTCGAGGAATGTGTGCTCAAGAAAATCAGACTGGAATGAGAACGGAACGCGCAAAACCATAAATGCGCCCGTGGCTGTAGTTCAAATATACACCACAATATTCCTTCGCCCCCCCCCCCCCTTGATATACATACAGTAGAGTCACAATAATCCGAGGTGACCGAGGCTACCTTGAATTAATGAAAACTCTGATTATCCGAAAGAAAAAAAAACAATAGAAATCGATTTTCAGAGGGATGGGCCTTAGACCTACGAATTCATATTTACTCTGACCTATTTTGTTCTTAATTCAAATGCTTCGTTATTTATATCAGGCCTGTCAAGACCTACGGCCTCTTTGTAAGGGAGGCGGCTAACAGTCTCTTATATCCCTGGGGCCCGATATGATAAATTTACTATACCAATACTTTTTTCGTCATATACCATATAGCATATATATATATATATATAAATTTACTATAGAAGAGCCTGTGAAAAATGGTGCGGGGGGTCCATCGAACACTTCGGCCTAGGGATTAGGATCATTTAAAACTGAAATAATTCACATTCGTTGGAAGGAAGAATCAATCAAAGTGAAATAAAGCTCGTTCCTGGTGGGAAAACAGAAAAAGAGTGGTTTCTGAGAGAGAATTTAGAACAATTCCATCAACTCCCATTATCCGGAAACTCGAACTTTCAAGACTCTACTGTAAGTTTATTTCTAGATGTTATTTCGTTGCGCAGTGAGAAACCATCTGAAAATTATCACACCTCTGAGCAGCACTTCACGAATTTTTGTGGAACCCGAAAGAAAAAGTGATTTTCCTTGCTATTTTTTTGCTCCTCTAAACTAGAGTTTTCAAACCTTTTTCGTTCTTCCACTCCTTTCTCCAGATGTCTTTTTTTTTTCTTTTGCATTGCAGCCCACCCCCAACTTACGCAAAGTGATTGGATCCTGTGTTATGCCACTACAGTGCTTTTACCAACCCTGTTTGGATTATTCATCAGCCCACCATGGGAAACATTCCTCTAAAAAGCAGTGTTTCCCAAACTATGCATGTACCAATTCGTTAGAAATTCCATAAAGGAACGTGTACGAGGTGCATGTTAGGTTAAGTAGTGTTTTCCAAAAGAGAGCAATATCGCCCACTGAGGCGATGGAATGGTCTAGGTGGCGGTAGAAGCCTCCCCAGTGTAAGGATCCCGTGGGGTTGGTTAAAGTTGGGGACGATGAGAAATGAAATTTCTTTATAAAAAACGAACTATGGAACAAAAACTTTGAGAACATCTTCTCTAAACTTTGCATAACCCTGGCGTATGGTCATAAGGCTATTCAATTATGCATAAAGATATATGGAAGTGAAAATTGGTCTGGGGAAAAAAAATTGCTTCACGTACACAGAGCAAAAAAATAAAAATCATTTTCGGACGAAACAAAAAAAAAAAAAACCCAAAAAAAGATGTAGCAAACAAATTACTGTATTGTTTCCAAGGTTAAGCATAAGACAGCTGCGTCTGTTTCAACGTAGTTTCGGGCCTGCCTGAATGAAAACATCAGTGATGTACTAGGAGACGACGACCGGTGGTTTTCATTGGAGGGAAAAAGAAAATAAGAGAGAGAGAGAGACTCATCACATCCCCATCAGCATTTTTACTCTGACATTATTTGCGGAGTAACCGACGAAAGAAGACTCATGAGCATATTGTTTCCTACGGTGCAGTTCCTGGAAAGAGAAGATCGTTAACGTCTTCCACAACTGCTAAGAACTTCCTGGATGTAACATACCTCCAAGCCACTAAAAAATAAAAATGGCACTACTGCTAACTACAAGCAATACTCATTCTATAAGTATGTATTGCAACCGTTATTACGCAGCCACAGAGTGCGTGTAAAACTCTCGGCCTGAACTTAGAAGGAAAAAAAAAAAGAAGAGAGACCTACACGTTGTTTTTCACGTATATTTAGGCTGGGCTTCCCCCAGACTTGATGACAGATTCGGATTTTCCTGCCGGAGAGACCAATGAAATTCTTTTCTTTTTTTCTCTCTTGGTGCGGCTTAAGACAGACCATCTGGTGTCTTATTGTTTACATACCGAGCATGATTTCGGCTCTCCGGCACGCCGTTACGTCATTTCTGTTCATACCTAACACAACGTCACTCTCCTACTCATCCTTGGAATTCGACACTCCCCACGAAGGATGGAAAAAAAAAATGGAAGAGAATTCCCAATTTTCACGAGCCATCAATCTGTTGAAAGCTTCTTAAGTTTATTAACCTGGAAATACTTTTATTTAAAAATAAATAAATAAAAATGTTAATTTATTTTGGAATGTCCTCAAACTATTTCGGTAGCAGAAAAACGCAAAAACAAGGCACATCTAAAAGACTGAAGGCGGAATAAACAAACAGTAATGCATTCCAGGGTTACAGACACGCCCCCCCCCCTCACGTCTTGGGGCTGACGCAGCTCTAACCGGGGGGCCCTCAAAGCTGAATCACATTGTATTTATTTACTTTATTGTTACATCTTTACAAGTTTTTTACACTATAAATTTATCATAGGGGATAATTAAAAATCTTATATACTGCCCCCCCCATCCCACCAATGATCCAAGCTAAGTTTCTCTCCCACGATCCCGCACCTAAAATGCAACCGAGAATTTCCCGGGAATCCAAACTTATCTCCCGTGATCCCGGAAGAAAAATAAGGTCGAACCCAGATCACGTTTCTTTACTCAATTAGAAATGTCTATGAAAGAGTTTTTATCACTAGAAGCAAGCATTTTAGGAAAAGCAAGTTGCAGTCAATAAATTTTGAATGAAGTTGATCGTAATGGATTCCATACAGTACATTTAATCCTTAAAGCGGCAATGACGAGATATCTCGTTTCAATCTCTTGCCTCTTATTCTAGGTTTGACAAGTCCAGATATTTTGTTAAGTTTATTTCTGAATGAAATACTTTTCCCTATAGCTTTTAGGCTGCGTCCATAGTGAGGCAAAGAGGGACGAGTTCCAAGAATTGCAACCAGGAAGAAAAAAGTGCACAAGGAAGAGATGTCCGCACATAGTAAAAAGGGGGATAGAGAAAATGGTCGGAGGGGTTCTAAAATGTAAGGTTGTGATGATGATTATTATTCCTCCGCAGACGAGGGAAAGGAAAAAACAGACCAATCAGAATATAGAAAAAATCAGTAGCAGCAGATTGAGGTGAAAATAAACATTTTTGTTCAACTTCCTCACTTCTCTCTTCTTTGTCTCGCTGTTTGAGTATGTGCGGTGTAGAACGATACATTTCCGTCGCTAGTCTCTATTACACACTCCTGTGCCTCGTTGTCGCCTCACTTAGTGCACTGCCTAAGTTTGCATCTGCTGAAAATCGGAAGAAAACCCAGATTCATTAAAAAAAGATACGGCATTTTACAAGGACCTCAATGATTTCTGCTGTGTCGCTTGAAGAGTTAATTAGTCCAGGGCTGGACAAATCACAAAAAAATAAATCTACGCGCCAGAAAAGATTTTCAGGCGCCAAAAAATATTTACCCGGGAAAAAAGGGTCCAAAATAATGCATCTTTTGACTTTTTCTGGGCATACCATACCCTCTTTCATGTTCACAGATATGTGCTGCTAGAAATTCCAACCATTCGGTGCTGATCCCAGTCTGCAATTTTATTAACTACGCTAAGAAAATTTTAGGCGCCAATACCATTTTTTCAGTCGCCATGGCGACCTGGCGCATGGAATTTATCCATCCCTGAGCCCATCCACTATTATTGAAAGGTTGCTGTAAGCGCAGGACGTGAAGCCTTTTTGCAGCGGCAAATATTTTTGTTTCAAAACTAATGCGATGATATGACTTTTTTGAAAAATAGAAAGTACCTAGATGAAATTGTTTGAAGGATTGTTCTACAAATATACAAATTACTCCTAAAGGGTGAAGAAACCCAATTTTTTGTAGTAGTTCTGTAAATTTTTCTAAAGAAATTTTTAAAAAAGAGTACATTATTTTCACACTAGAGCCACATTTGACCCGCGAGACATGGGTTGAGCAAAGTATAGAGTAGACCAGTATTTCTCAACCTTTCTGAGCCCAAGGACCATTAGAATGAGGATCGAGAAAATGATTGGGCAAATGAATGGAGCATGACGTTTAGCGTTGACAAGTGCATGGTCGCTCATTTTGGTTCGAACAACCCACGGTTCTCTTACGAGTTGAATGGTGTCGCTATAACGGATGCAACTAGGGTCACCGATTTGGGAATTTTCATTGACGAGCGGCTTAGGTTTTCTGAACATTGTTCAGCGGTAGAGGAGATACGATCGAAGTGTTCAAAATTTTCAATGGGATGGATAGGATGGACCATGAACTTTTAGTACACCAGTATTTGTTTATAATTGTATTATAAATACATTTGTTTCTTTAATTGCGACTTGTAGCAGTCCTTCATTTCCCACCCTTTGGCAATTTTAGCAATAGAATTATCGAATTGCATGTTTTAGCAAAATGTAGTATCCCGTAGTTCAGGATCACATTTTCCTCGATGATGTATGGTGAAACTAAGTATAAAGGTGTAAGGGGTCATTCAAGTATTACGTCAGCATCGAGGGGGGGGGGGAAGGGGGTTTCGGATTTGCTGGCTTTTTATGACAGGGGGGGGGGTTTAAAGGTTGCTTACGTCATCAACCACCCTTTTTTGAAGATATGAAATATTCTAAGCTGCTGACGAAATTTTGGTGACGGGGGGGGGGGAGAGGGTCAGTGTTTTGTTGACGTTTGCAGACAACGGGGGGGGGGGTCAAAAATGGCTGAAAATCTGTTTACGTAATACTTGAATGGCCCCTAATTATTATTTGAACCCATACAGTTATTACTAATATCAATCACAACGGTTTAGTAAATTTTCAGTCGGTCAAGAATTAAATTATGAAGTCTGCCTGCGGACCACCTATGTCATTCGTCGTGGAGGACCATAGATTGAGAAACCCTGGAGTAGAAGAAAGTACAGCATCTCTCCCTAAAAATAAAAAAGACGCGCATACTTTTGCGGAACGAAAACGGTGAGATCATTCAACAAAACCCTCGTTTATACACATAATAATGATAACGAAAAGCGCAACGTTTTCTTTCCACACACAAAACAAGAAAACGACGAAGGACCGAATAAAACAAAGTCGTAACTCAGAAGTATTTAGGATGTGAGTGAAAGACGAAGACAATTCAACCTTTTGTTTTTCGTTCTCCGCCTTTCAACTGCATTTTTTTCTTTTTCTTCTTCTATTTCCTCCCGACTCGATAGATGGCGGAGGAATTATATGTTACGAATATAAGTAAGGAATAAATCAATTCATAACAACGAAAAATACTTTCTTTTTTTCCACGCAAAATAATGAGACACCCTCTTCCCCCCTCCCCGCAAATAAAAATTCAAGATTCGCTTCCCGTCACGAAATTTACGATTTATAATCGAAGGAGAACAAACAGAAAAAAAGATGTCGAGATAATGTCATGACAATACATTTGTGTATTTCATGCGAATTATTATTATTCGGGGATAAAATTTACGATATTGTCGGGGCTTTCATAAAAATGAAACATTCGTGAAAAACGACGAGAAGCACAAAACAAAACAGCAACGTGCATGTCTTTTAATGCGCGGGGAGAATTACATTCTCTTTTACGACCATATACATCCTAAAGATGCTGCTATAACAAGGAATTTAATGTGACAGCGCGTTTAAAGGAATCGCGGGGAGGAACAATAAGCATGGCATATTAAAGTTAAGGATTTGAATGGGCGTCCGTAACAACAAGTAATGGCAAAAGTATTTGCAAACAATATTATATTCAAGAAAACTTATGGTTTATTTGGAAAGATATGCTTTATTATGTTCATTGCTGTGCTATTTCGATGGATATTCTTCATGATGAGAAATCGACTGGGACGTGATTTCCGATCTCTCACACACATTTTTTTTTCCATTTTATTTTATTTCAAAAACCCTTAAAAGAACCTTACGATGTTTTCCTTAATTGCAAGAAAAGATTATAAACTATTCTCTTGAATAGGTTTTTTTTTTAAATATTATTAACAATAGCTCTCAACAGTGGCCATCCGGCAACGAGGGTTCCTTTAATACGATATTTTGACAACAAAGATTTCACGACAATGATATATACGATGAAAGGTTTTCGGGGGGGTCACAAAAATTTTCTTCCCAATAAATTACCACCCTTCAGAAAGTATTTAAATTAACAGAAATTAGTTATTTAAAAAATAGCATATACAGAATTTCAATATTTCAATTTTTTTTCCACCGAAATAATCTTTTCTAATTTTTGGTCGACTTAAGGGGAGGGGGAACGGAGCCCCCCGCCCCCTTGAGCACCTCCTTTCCTCAGCGTACGCCTATGATCAGAAACATTTAACAAGTTTTAAAATGAAAATAGCCGATGGGTCACGACGTTGATGATTATTTTGGGTCGAAAAAGGTAAAGAACCCTTGATCTCTAGAAAGAAGTCAATGTCAATAAAGGGCCGTTCAAGTATTACATCCGCAAATTTTTAGCCATTTTTGACCCCTCTTCCCTCTTGTTAGCAAAAGTCTGCAAAACAGTAAAACTCTGATCCCCGTCCGTCAGAAAAATTTCGTCATCAGCTCTGCCTCCTAACGTATATTGGTGGGATATGTGGGAAGAGACATATAGGGTGGCTCGTGCACCCCCCCCCCTTCCTCCGACGATCAAAATATACTTTAATGCAAAAATATTTAAAAAAAAAATTAAAATTTCGGAAGAAAATACCTTTATATGTTATTATAATCAATTTCTGTTAATTTCAATGCTATTTGAAGAGTAAGAACTCAAAATTTCTCTTTCAGTAATTCATTGCGACACATCCTCTAAGATAGCGGTTCTCAACCTTTTTGACTTTTGACTCGCGGAGCCCTTTTTGACTTGTAATTTCTATGGCGGAGCCCCCCCCCCCACCCGTAAGCCTATTTTTTACTTATTCATAAATACTGATTTGTTTTCACTATTTGAAAGTATTTATAATTTTTTTTATTCTTCAAATTAACTGTTTTTTATATTTTCCTCGAGCCCCTGAGGAGTGCACCGGTTGAGAACCGCTGCTCTAAGCCATATATTATAAGCCCTTGGCCCGCGGATCAAATGTGGCCCTTTGGGTTATCTGATGTGGCCTTCCTCCTCAAACCTAATTTTCTAAAAATGCACAAAGCGGCACATTCACAGATCACTTAAGTGACCCGTGGCACAGGAATACTTAAGCGATCCGCGGCACATTTAGAGTTCCCTTCAGCGACATGTGGCACAGTTTTAGAGCACGTAAATGGCACCCAGTGCGGTTCTACATCACTCAAGTTACCCCGCGGCCCATTCCCAAATTACTTAAGTGATCCGCGGCATAATTGAGCGGCCTGGACACATTTTCAGATTACTTGGATCCGCAAAACACTTAGAGATCATTAAAGTAGTTTTTATAGGGACTTCTCAATGGGGGGAATGTTAGTTCAGGGGTGCCCACAAACTATCGAAAGGTTTTTCTCGTTTGGGGTCATTCAAGTATTACGTCAGCATCGAGGGGGGGGGGTTCGGATTTGCTGACTTTTGATGACAATGGGGGGAGGGGAATTTGAAGGTTGCTTACGTCATCAACCACCCCTTTTTGAAGATATGAAATATTCTAAGCTGCTGACGAAATTTTGCTGACAAGGGGGAGGGGGTCAAAAATGGGTGAAAATCTGCTTACGTAATACTTGAATGGCCCCTTTTTGGCGCACAGAGTAACATGCCATTAAGAATATTTCATATTTTCATAAAGGGTGGTTGATGACGTAAGCATCAACCAAACCCCCTTCCTCCTTGTCATCAAAAGTCGGCAAATCGGAAAAAACACCCCCCGATGATAACGTAATACTTGAATGACCCCTAAGAAAGAGATAACGCTATTCAATAGATACATTTCCAAATGTTGTAAATAACCGTTTCTTACGATGAATTCGAGAATCCGAAGAGCTTAGTACGAATGCGCACCATTATCATCTCACCATCATCTCGTCAAGACCTATTATGAAAACTGTAATGAGATCCTGATAAAAAGCACGAAGAAATGTGCTCACCACATCGAGAAATGAATGATAGACTTTTTACGATGGCATCGATTTCACTTCCAGTGGGTGACTGCCAAATATGCTCCGAATTTGACGTGGGGGGGGGGGGGGCTTACAGACTGGAATACACACACACGCGCGTTTATGTTTTTTAAAATTCTCCTCCCTCGAGCGAGGGTGTGCGGGAAAAAAAAAACGTTGCCAACAATCTCAAGCGTTCAATCGCCCTTTCCCAACAAGAAGGTCGTTGTCTGCCGTCTCAGGAATCCCAAGGTGCCCAATAAATATCACAGAATAATCCGAAGGATTTTGTTGTTAAACTAAAGAAAAAGGGGGAAATCCCCTCTCACACACGCGAAACGTCTTTCAACAGACGGCTCGACGAGGGTGTGGTCGATACAACTTTGGACGCGATTTCTTATCGCGAAGTAAAATATATATTTATAAAAAACTGTCTGGAAACTCGGAAAAGATAAGACTTTCTCGACGAAATTCGAAATTTCTAGACAATACACGGGGCGAGAAAACTTCTCATTATGCGTGGAGACAAGTGCAGATCCCTAGGGTGCGACGGGGGCGATTGACCCTTCCAAGAACACGAATAATATGGGGTAAATTTGTCTGTCCTGTGAAATATGGGATGATCCGATGCACCTACACATTGTCTCTTCTCCGACCCGACACATCGCGCTCGATTTGCCTGCCTTTGCTCCTGAAGGTATGCCTCGGCTTCATTCACAGCTGGAGATACCTGCCTCGGCTTCATTCACAGCTGGAGATACTTGCCTCAGCTTCATTCACAGCTAAAGATGGCTGCCTCCCAGGACCGTAGCGTACCTTTTCGTGGGCCCCTTAAAAAAGAAAAAAAATTATGCAAAATAAGTGCATTTTTTTTGTGAACCCCCCTCATTTGTTTCGAGGCCCCGGTTGCCCCAGAATTGATGAGAATTCAGAATTAATGAGAGGAAAAATTCCAGAATTGATTAAAGAAAAATATCAGAATTGATTAAAGAAAAATATCAGAATTGATTAAAGAAAAATATCAGAATTGATTAAAGAAAAATATCAGAATTGATTAAAGAAAAATATCAGAATTGATTAAAGAAAAATATCAGAATTGATTAAAGAAAAATATCAGAATTGATTAAAGAAAAATATCAGAATTGATTAAAGAAAAATATCAGAATTGATTAAAGAAAAATATCAGAATTGATTAAAGAAAAATATCAGAATTGATTAAAGAAAAATATCAGAATTGATTAAAGAAAAATATCAGAATTGATTAAAGAAAAATATCAGAATTGATTAAAGAAAAATATCAGAATTGATTAAAGAAAAATATCAGAATTGATTAAAGAAAAATATCAGAATTGATTAAAGAAAAATATCAGAATTGATTAAAGAAAAATATCAGAATTGATTAAAGAAAAATATCAGAATTGATTAAAGAAAAATATCAGAATTGATTAAAGAAAAATATCAGAATTGATTAAAGAAAAATATCAGAATTGATTAAAGAAAAATATCAGAATTGATTAAAGAAAAATATCAGAATTGATTAAAGAAAAATATCAGAATTGATTAAAGAAAAATATCAGAATTGATTAAAGAAAAATATCAGAATTGATTAAAGAAAAATATCAGAATTGATTAAAGAAAAATATCAGAATTGATTAAAGAAAAATATCAGAATTGATTAAAGAAAAATATCAGAATTGATTAAAGAAAAATATCAGAATTGATTAAAGAAAAATATCAGAATTGATTAAAGAAAAATATCAGAATTGATTAAAGAAAAATATCAGAATTGATTAAAGAAAAATATCAGAATTGATTAAAGAAAAATATCAGAATTGATTAAAGAAAAATATCAGAATTGATTAAAGAAAAATATCAGAATTGATTAAAGAAAAATATCAGAATTGATGAAAATTCAGTATTAATGATTTTTTGAATCCTAGAATTGATGAGAATTCAGAATTAATGGGTAGAAACATTCCAGAATTGATGAAAGAAAAAATTTTGGAATCGATGAAAATTCAGAATTAATGAAAAGAAATAATCCCATAATTGATAAACATTCAGAATTAGATGGAAAAAATCCCATAATTGATTAGATTTAAGAATTAATATTTTTTTTTGAATACCAGAATTGGTGAATATTCAGAAATTAATGAAAAAAGAAATCCCAGAATCGATGAAAATTCATGACAGAAATAATTTCAGAATTGATGAATTAATTTAATCCCAGAAAATCAGTTGACACCTTTTTTAAGACAATAATGAAGGTATTTGAAATACAGTCGAATCCCGTTATAACGAACTCCAAGAGACCGGGGAAATCACTTCGTTATAACAAAATTTCGTTACAAAGGAATTCCAGGCTTTTGCGTTGTTCCTATGAAAACTTTTCTGGGGGAATTAGAAAATAGTTCGTTAAAACGAAATTTTTGCTATAACGGTATTCGTTAAAACAGGATTCGACTGTATATTCTATTCCCTTCTACTACCGTAACTGCTGGGCCCTCCCCAAACCACGGGGCCCAATGCGACCGCACCTGTCGCACACCCCTAAGGGCGGCTCTGAACTTATCACAATTAATTCGAAATGCATAGACCAGAATAAAAAATTTCCGTTCAGAAATTATTCATCACTGCTGGAAAAAAAACTTGCAAGTAGAAAAATGATGGAGTTTGGGATGTGGAATTCCCATGAGCCCGATGATACGACATTCAAAGGAGCCACTCCTACAGGCTTTTAGGACGCGTCACTGAAGCCACACGCACTTCCGAGACGTCATCTAAGCACGTGTGTGTCAAAAAAAAAAATATCGATAAAGTTCCAGACATGTCTGCCCGAGAGAAAATTAAAGTGAACACTGATGGATATTGGGAACAGTCAGAGACTATTGAAAAAAATGCAGTGGTGGTGGTGGAGCGTGTATTATAGTATTCGTTGTTAAAATATGATTTCGTACTTTTCACGCCAATGCTAACGTAACATTCAAATGAAAATAATTGAAGTCTCAGAAAAACCGATTTTGGTTTCATTTGGCGTAAATTTGTTTGAAGAAAGAGGATTCCATTCAAGAAATTAATCCTGGTTATTCATTTTTTTTCTAACAACGGTATCCCCAATAATAATAGTAATTCCTCGCTATAACGCGATCTTTAAAAGTTGATTTTTGGAATTTTAACCTGTACAATTCGACTTGGATTTTAACTTAAATCCTGAAAATGGGCTTGCGAATCAAAGGTATATAACATAGTTAAATCCTTTGATCGGCGATGGACGTTGTATTTGATGACGTAGCCGAAACAAACATGAGAAAAATTCTCACATACAACTCACCTGATCTCACTGATGAACAACGTTTGGTGACACATTGATAATGCCATAAGAGTCTCAATCGAAAAAATCGGTTTTCCAATTTCCGTAGTTGCGAGAAATATGCATAATTCCCTCTGGATTTGATACTAGTTTTTATAAGGGGGATGAAAAATGGTGCTTGTCAGCCGAGTCTCGACTGTTTCATCAAAAGATTTATCGGCCTATCATACCAGGCTCTTTTCAGGAAAGAAAACATCCACATTCACTAGAATAATTTACTTACTAAAGAAAAGTTCCTTTGCTCGTTGGGCTCAATTTCTTCAATCCTTCTTGAAGGAAAAACAACCCCCTATCCCTATCTTTCCCGTGTTAAATTCAACTCACTTTACGGGAATTTGTCTTAGGTCGCGCACTATTTTGCGGAACGGTATTTTCTAAATACCATTCAGCGAAAAAAGATTTTGCTGAATAATATTGTCAATGGTCAAATCAATGTGGCAATAGTAATACGTTTGAGTAACATATTAGAAACAATGACTTTTATATAACGTTGCCTATGCTAATAGTTTTCGAAAAGCAGTATAGATGAAGAATTTCGATCACTTTGTCGATAAAGATTTTGTGAATACATATAAAGTTGTCGTTGAAAATGGTTTTTCGGACAGCATCATCGGTAACAGGGATTTGTCGGATAGCATCAAGCATCATCGGTGAACGAAATGTTTCAGATAGCATGACCAGAAAAATCTTCTTGGATAACATCATGGAATACAATTTTTTCAGCAAGCAATTATCGACAAAAAACGATTTTTCGGATAGTGCCATCGATAACAGAATTTTTTGCGGATAGCATCAAGCATCATCGATAAACGGAATTTTTCGGATAGCATCATGAAAAACAAATTTTTTAAATAGCAAATTTCGACAAAAAAAAAGATTTTTTTGGGTAGCGATTATCGACAAAAAAAAATGATTTTTTGGATAGCGATTATCGACAAAAAAGACAACTTTTCGGTGGAAATTTAGTGTAATCGGTAACAGGAATTTTTCGAATAGCATCATCGGCAATAGGAATTTTTCGGATAGCATCATCGGCAATAGGAATTTTTCGGATAGCATCATTAGCAACAGGAATTTCTCGGCTAGCATCAAGCATCATCGATAAACGGAATTTTTTCGGATAGTAAGCATCATAGAAAAAAAAAAATTTCCGATAGCAATTCTCAACTAAAATCAATGATTTTTCGGATAGCGTTGATAAAAACTTTATGAAAGCATAATTGGTAACAAACTTTTGGGACAATAGGCATTGTCTCTTTTTTTTTTACGTGCCTACGTGATGTGATGCTCGCTGTGATTCTATGTTCGAGCTGAAGAGAAAAAAAAAATGAGTAACCTACTTAAAAGAAATTTTAAAATCGGAAAATTTTTTCAATTAGCGATATCGACAACGAAAATTTTTAAAACCATGTTCTGAAGATTGTCTTTTCATATAATACAATTTTTGGTAACGCTCCAGCAGCTAGTGATGGTTTTTTTCCTTTTCCATCGCTTATGGTTTTGGTTTCGTTTTTCTTCACTTTAGTCGAGAGATTGGGGGGGGGGGATAGAAGAACATCATATACATCTTTTTTTATAATTCTGATTGTTTATTATATTAACAGGGAAAAAATACATATTTTCCATCTTATACGCTTTCAAATAACGTACCGGTCCACATTATCACGATTATGTTCCTTCGAAGAGAAATGAAGTTAAACTTTTTTTTACGAATACATTTTTCTCGAATAAATATAACACTAAAATTTATTATTTTTGTTACTTTGAAAAATATATGTTATACGGCGTTAATTTGAAAATTCAAACTGTTGTTTTCTTCTTCTATCTATCTATTCTATCGGATAGGATAGATTTATCACTGTTTTTAAGTAGTACTTCAGATGATCGGCTGATTAAACGCTATTAAAGCATCGGAATTTCTTTGTAAGGATTATATGCAGCTTCCCCCCCCCCCCAGAGTGTGGATTGGAATGTTCCAAAAATTAATTTGTAAGAGAGAAAAAAAATGTAGATGGCGTAAATAGATGTGGATAGATATCTTTAAGTGATAAATTACCTCTACAAGGAAATTTAAAAATGAGCTGTTAATCATACATAATGCATTTTATAGAACTCTAATTTGCATATTTCCAGTCATTAGCTTCCATGCAGTGCCCTCTATCAACAAAAACTTGAGATAAATTTTTTTGTACAAAAAAAAATCCCTTTTCGTGAGAGTACATTTATCGCAACCCGCATTCAACGTACAAATTCCTTCAATTTTTATGAATGTTTAAACTATGTAAGAATTTATGGGGACACCCAATATTAAGTGTGCAATTCTATTATAATGAATAGGGCTAAGATTTTTATAACCTAAAAACCGGCAAAAAACTCAATAATTAACTAACTAAATGCATTTATGACCTAAAAAAAAACCCAAAAATACGTCGTAAGGTACCTAAAAATATGCTTTACAAATAGGCTGACCATATCTCCTCGGGAAGTCACAAGAAATCACAATAATTGTCAAAAATGATGCCAAACGTGCGCAAATAAAATTTCCAATTATCGCTAAAATCGCCAATTGCGGGAAATGAAGTTAAGGAAGATAGAACTTGGGGGGGGGGGGGGATCTCTTTTTATTGTTATGCTGAAATATGCAAAATAACGCTCCAAAATGTGAAAATATGCCTCAAATTTTGAAGATCATAAAAAAATATCCCCTAAAATTACTTGAAATCATGAAAAATATCCCTTAAAATTACTTGAAATCATGGGGAAAAAATGTTCTATCGCTTAAAAATAGCGGAATGTGCAAAATGCATAAAAAAATATGCAAAGTCATAGAAATCCTAGCCCTAATAATGAATGTAAAAGGGAAAAATAAATTTATCTCCGAACGGCCCCATTAACAAGAAACACAGCGTAGGGTCATCATCTGGATAATTTTTAATGATAATAATCTACTCTTCGATGATAAAAAGAGGGTTAAAAGGATAAATTCAAGGTCTGATGGAGTCTTGAAAGGGAATTACACCAGGAAAACGGGACATTTTCCCGTCAAGGACACTCTTAATTATTCATTTCCCGATAACCTTGCCAAAGAAAATTACTAGACCGAATTTAAAATGAATGTTAGGCTACACACACCCACTTCAACCATGTTATTATAAATGACGGGCGGGGTGGAAAAAAAGAAGGAAAAGTATTCACCTCTACTTGGGGGAATTAATCATTACAGTTATCATCACCAACGGAGAAAGCCATGTTCGCCACTTCGAAATCATTGATATAAACATTTATCATTCGAGAGGACTCTAATGTCTAATCAATTACAAGAAAAAGATTAATTTCGCTCCGGATCATTTCTGCTTCATTCAGTTCAGCATGTGTGAGGATATGGTCTCTCTAAGTTAATGAATACGATTTTTTTTATCGATAATATCGATGATCAAGGAATGGGATATATTCGATTCAGTGCAGGGTGTTCCATAAATGCGTAAATAGTTTGAAGGAAAAAGAATTGAAGGAATCGGTATATTTCAAGGCGGTTCGCGAAAAGTTATTCTCACGAAAGGGGAATTTTTTTGGTACGGGAAAAAAAATTAGTTCAAATTTTTGTCGATAGAGGAGAGACCAGTTCGGAAGAATGATTGTTCCTGAACCTTTCTTCATCCCTTGTGTGTCCGAAACGCTCGTAAAGCTTCAGCTGGAAATTCATGGCTGAGGTAAAACAACTTCCCCAATAGTGTGCTTTTATCCACCACTGGCAACATCATAATGAAAACCTTCGTCAGTAAAAGAATTCAGAAATGAGTGGGGGTTAATCGTACACCCTACATTTTAATACGTCTATTGGGACTCTTATTTCTTATTCGCATATTTCTAGTGATTCGCTTTCGTGCAACGCTCTCTGTCGACAAAAATTTGAACTTTTTTCTTTACAAAAAAAATCCTTTTCGCAAGAATAACTTTTTAGAAACCTCATTCAAATTTACCGATTCCTTCAATTTTTGTATGACTTTTTAACATGTTTACGAATTCACAGGACACCTTATACATATGTTAAGCAGTAAATGCGATAAATCCGATTATTATGCATAATTACCTACGATTTCGGTAAATTTCACCAAATTTATCACTTGGGTAATTACGCAAAATACCCAAACGCTGTTGGTAAATTTGATAAATGCTGAAAACATCACTTTCATTGGCGATTATGCATAGTACCCAATGGTTATTTGGTATAAATTTGATAAATCTTACAGAAATTCATCACATTTGCCGGTTATTATGCATAATCTCCAATTTGTATCGGTAAATATGATATCTCGTTCCAATTCCTGTGATGAGATTTATTGTTTAAATGACATACTAGTGAGCCAGGGTCTCAACCAGACATAATGAACTCTGATTTAGTGAATTTTTCCGAACAGCCCCGAAATTACTCCTATGATTAGCTCCCATTTGACGAATTCTGAAATCGCACCTCGATGTAACGAACTCCTACTTAACAAATTTTGCGATCGTGCCTGGACATAACGAACTCTTATTTAACAAATTCTTCGATTTAACACAATATTTTACCATGAAATAACGATTTGATTGTTAAATAATGAAATTCATTAAATGGGTGTTCGTTGTATAGGATTCACATTCAACTTTATCACACATATTAGACTCATTTGGGAATTTTTTCATATTTGTAACAATGCACTAATCACACTAGTGTATTATGCATCACCGGTAAAAGCGATATATTTCAGGGCACTGTTTTCCAAAGTGGGCGATGGGAGCTACGAGCATAACTTGGGATCCTATGGGTTCGGGGGAGATGAGAGAAAAAATTTCTGAAGTGGAGGGCGATGGAACAAAAAGTTTGGGAAACTGTTTCAGGGATTTATCAAATTTACCTGGTACGATTGGATATTATGTATAATCACCGGTAAAAGTGTAGTAATTTATTTAGAATTCAATCGAGTTTACCAATGACATTTGGGTATTAATCGTCGGTAAAAGTGACAACTTTATCAAACTCATCGAGACGATTGGCGATTATGCATAATAACCGATTTATCACGTTTACCGTAACATATATGCAGATGCTAATACCAACTAGAGATATTTCGATACAAGGTTCAGCAGGAGGGACTCCCCAATCAAAATATCCACGGATATACTGTATTATGAAAAGTTCCGGGTGAAAGGTAGGAAAAAAAAAGGGGGGGGGGATATATACAGCTCGTCAATTAATACCTTGCAGGTGGCGCTGACTTCTGAATGCGTGGCCGCCCATGCTTGAAACGAATGACTGGCACACTCTTCAGAGGAGGGCTCTCCTACCACAGTACCACGAATTCAGTTTTGGGGTATGTAAATAAAAAAAAAGGGTAGTCAGAACATTATACGCAGCAGAATATTTCTGGTGATCTCGGAAATAATTATTATGAAAAAAATTATTTCAATGGAACAATAATGGGGTTGATGCGGTGCGATAATAGCATAAATGGCTAATTCTGTTACTGTTCAAAGTAATCGCACTGGAGAAAATTAGAATTTCAGAACGATATCGAAAAAATAGTTCTTGATCGGAAATCTCTAGAATATACCACCAGGTAGCGTTTAAACAAATCTAATAACACATGGTTGCTTACACCGATACTCCCCGCTTTTACTGGTGTTAAGGAACGGTTAAACGGTGAAATTGTGTGCTTTCTCTGGTTTGATGACCAGTGTAATGTTGAAGAGCAGTTGAATGGTGAAATTCGGTGGCTTCCTCTCTGGTTGGTTTAGTGATCGGGGATTGTGACTCCTCGTATAATGTTGAAGGAGTGGTTAAACAGTGAAATTCGGTGACAGCTCTGATTTGATGATTGGGATTCTGGTTGCCCATGTGATGATGAAGGAACGGTTAAACGGCGGGATTGTATGCTTTCTCTGGTTTGAAGACTCGTGTGATGTTGAAATAGCGGTTAAACAATGAAATTTGGGGTTTGGTGATCGGAGATTTTCTGTGACTTGTGTAGTATTCAAAGAGCAGTTGAACGGTGAAATTCGGTGGTGCCTCTGATTTGATGGCCGGGGATTTCGACACCTCATACGATTTTGAACGAGGGGCTTGGATGGTGAAATTCGGTGCTTCTTCCAGTTTAGTGAAGCGGGGATTTCGACGCCTCGTATAATGATGTTGAACGAGCGGTCGAACGGTTTGAAATTCGGTGGCACACTGGGGATTTTGACGCCCCGTCAGATGTTGAAGGAGGGGAGGTTAAACGGTGAAATTAGGTGACCGGGGGCAGCAGACCCACACGCTTTCCTCAGCCTCCTAGTTGCGGCCCTGCTTGTTGCATAAACGAAGTAGTAAGTAGCCGAATCAGAACTGCGTGAACGTGACATAACTGTCTCAAGAGAAATCGCACTCATCATTTCCCCGTTATAACTGAGCCTACTTAATACGGAACTAACGCAGATGATAACATCGATGTGTTGCCATTTTTTTTTCCCCCTAAATCCACCAAAGATACGAAAAAAGAAAACCGTAAGCAGAATTATATCACTACATTGTGAGCAATCAGACTTGTATCTTGGTACTTTTATTTTCTGATTTCTTTTTTTTTGGAGAACAATAACCACCAAAAAATCGCAAAAGATAAGGTGGAATGGGAGAAGAAAATGATATAAAGGCAACGGGGGGTTTGTTATAAGAGTCGAAACGGTTGGATGGTGGTCGAGGGCGTCGCTTTCTGCGAGCACCAAAAAGGATTCAACTGAGCGTTGAGGAGGCACTTCCTTTTCCTTGTTCTGCGAGACGGGCAAGACAAAGGGACAACGGCCAAGATGGGCGGGTCAATCATATACACGTGCTACCTCCTACTACAGCTATAGCTAGCTCTCTCTCTCTCTGTCACTTAGCCGCTACCACGAGCGGCTCCGTTTCCATCTTAGACCACCACCACCATACTGTTCGGCATCGATAACAACGCACCCAACACAAAAGTAAGCGTTCATCAAACCGTGAAAAATGCCAAAAGAATTAAAAAAGTTAGTTTTTTTTTTTTTATAGGAGGAGAGAGAAACAAAACGGTCAACACAACGCTGTGTTTCTAGCACCAGGGTCAAAACAAACTGGAACAGAAACTTCCAAAATAAAATCAGATTTTATTTTGGAAGTCAGTGGAGTGGTGATCTTCCATATAGATGTCTATAGTAGATACAGCAAGAACTTATCCCCCGATCAGCCGGACGGCCATGAAATGTTGGATCAGCTTGATCATCGGCTAAAGCAGTGTTTCCCAAACTTTTTGATTTGGTGATTAAGATTTTGATTGAGATTTGCCCCCCCCCCTCTTTGGACAATATTTTCTTCTCGTGGCTCCCCAGTTTTATCCAGCCCACACCCTTATCCAAAACCCTTTCTACTTATCAAATTGAATTTAATCAAAACTAAATTTATAATGAACAAAATTTTTATAGATAGGATCTATCTCTGGAATACTGGGCCAGGCACGGATTCAGAAGGGGGAAGATCATCACTTCCACAAAAGCAGTATATGGAAAAAATAGGACTGTGTAAAATAGGAAACGATCCAAAGAACCACCACAATAAATTGAACCTACTGACATATCACCCAATCAGTAAGCTTCTTTCTTGTTTGGTTTCATGCATGGCCGTCTCAACAATGTGGGCCCCCGAGCAAAGTAATCTTCTGAGGCTCCCCATACTTAGCTGGAAGTAACAGCTTACATAAATAATTGAAAATTATAGTATCGATCTCATCTCCCCTTCCTCCCTCCTATGGATATGAGCCCATGGGTAAAGCTGGCCTTGGCTTCATGGACGGCTCTGCTGAAAAAGTATTCACATTTTTTTCACTTGAAAACTTTATTTCTTCACATCTCTCTCTGTGCCCCCCCCCCCCAGAATCAGGGCCGCAACTAGATGTTTGGTCACCCGGGGCAAGTGCGCATTTTGGCGCCCCCTTGTAATGTTGAAGGAGAGGTATTTGAGAATAAAATTTGCGCCTTCTGGTCCAGCGCCCGGTGCACATGACCCGTCTGCCCCCTCCCCTAGTTGCGGCCCTGTCTAGAATATTCCCAGGATGGATCACAAGGGGGCTGTATGACCCCAGGTTGAGAACTTATGAGCTAAAGAACAGGGTGGACAAGAAATCTAGAACATATTTTAAAAAATTAACAGCGAATTGTCCTATTAACGTAAAAAGGCGCGGTTCGCGCTAAAATACAGAGCGATTCATATAGATCCGCCCCCCCCCCACCACAAAAAATGAAGTAGATCACGAAAGATATCATGCATGCGAAGTGATAATTAAAGTTCCCGTACTCTGAGTACTTTTTCTCAAAGACTGCTTATCTGAATGCAGTCAAGTTTTTAGGACATCTTAATGAGAAAATGAGAGATTTATGAAATAATTCAATTTTCGACCCCCAGGTGAAAAAGTGGCTTTTTTTTTTTATTGAAGGACGTATTCCATTGATACTTGGGATATACGCTATATGGTCCATGGGGGGGAAAGGAAAATTCAGTAAAAAGCACTACTTTTCTTAATGAATCCACCGCCTACACCAGACCAATGTATTTGTTTACTTACAAACATCAACTTTTAAACATTTGCAGCAAACTTGATGATTTTAATCTTATATTTCATAATAAATAAAATGATCAAGTTTGCTGCAAAACTTTATAAGTCGACGTTTGCTTGCCGCAAATTAAAACCAGCAAAATCCGCAAAGAGGGGTGGATCCTCTTCTACCACATTTACAAAAAGCCAAGAAGGGCTGACTGACAAGAAAACACACACACACTCTCACACACTGTTGAAGTTTTGCAGTCAGAACTTAATTTATATTATTGCTCAAGAAATATTTTTGTGACGGTTATTTTATGGCACGATTTGTTATTATACGATTACGATCTGCTTGCGTGACGGTTATTTCATTTTTACAAAATTAGGTTTGAGGTCACGGGCCTCATCGGATGACTGCGAGGGCACATTTGGTCCGACGGCCCGTTGAGCATAACAACGCATATTGTACTCTAGAGCCATCCCCCAACTTCTTGAGAAAATTCTGCGTTCGCTACTGGTTAATTATCAGCCTTACCTAAAGAGATCTCCACAATGAAAATCACCGCGATTTTTTTTTTCTTCAGTCCTTGTTTATTGCTCTCATTTAAAGACAGGGGACCAAATGTGACTAAGGCTGACCATGCCCTATACGGTCCTATCACGTCGATATTTTCGGCCCATATACAGTTGATTCCGCATGTAACATTCCGACCTGGAACTTTTTCCCGCGTGATCGCACCTGTAACCGATACCCATTGAGATTTACCGTTTAAAACGTTTTCCCAATTTCAACTTTTCTTTAAGACGTTTTTTTTAAAAAAAAACATAAATGGGATCCAGTCACTCGGACACAATGTGTACGAGGTGCCCTCCGCTCTGAATGTTTTTGTCAGGTATTTCGAGTCACAAAAGAGTAAATAAAAGTTCACGAATGTACGTACTTCGAGGAAATGAAATCCCGATCTGACAGAGGGGGGGGGGGGGAGCGGGTCGGGGAAACGTGATCCAGGTCAAGTGTTGCGGTGCGATTGCCTCACGTCTGTAGCCCCGCATGGATGGACAGTTGCTAGGTTTCGCGGACAGTCTCCATCCAGCGTATAAGGTTAAAAAATAGACACATACACACACTACGAAGCTGAATTCACGAACCCGGTCACGTAGCCATACGAGACTTGTGCATATGTTGGACAGTACAAACAAGTCGTACAGAGTAAGAGTTAATGGTATAAAAATGGATTCCCTGTGACTAATAAGTAAAAGCTTCATGAAATATTTCTCTCAGGTGTGTCCCGGAACCCTAAATCTCTCTCTCAGTCGTAACAAGAGCCTTGCTGGGAAAAAAAACCGAGTGAAGGTCAATCGCTACGTCACAAATGATCAATCAGGCAACGGGATCCAATGGAAAGAGGGAAATGGGCAATTTCTTTTATACCATCAACTTTTTTTTTTAAAGTAGTAATAGTGATAATAAATTCATAGCTGTAAAAGGGACGGGTTACTGGTATCCGTCAGTGTTAAGTTTATCGGTTCCGCCGTTGAAGCGCATCTTCCTTCAGTCATGGATTGATTCCTTTGCTCCGGGGGGGAAATAGGATCCATTAATATTGGATGTGTAACACAGAAATTGTTCATTATCAGTCCGTACACGGGGATCACGGCTACATCCGAGAAAATAAATAGGGCTCGTTAGGGTTTGAGCGGTTGAGCGATCACGTGACAGTAAGCCTCCATATTATGGCGTTTCGTAAAATGCAAGAACTGGTTTTGATCCGTGGGATTGAAATTTTTTTAGGATTCCCCTCCCCCTTGAAAACTAGATTCAACTAAGGTGCCTATAAAGGGACTCGTCGTCCATCTTCGAGCAAGAAATATATTTGCCGTTCAAAGTGATGTCTCGGAAATCATTGACAAAAAAAAGAGTAAGGAATGGTTAGAGAGGCTCTGGTAATATTAGACTGATTCATCCGCCATTTTTGAGTAAAAGTGTGACGTGAATATTATTGTTTTAGCCAATCGCTGATTACTATTCCGAAGCGCATACAGTATGTAGGAGAGCGCCTGAGTGGTGCAGTGGTAAAATACCCGCTTTCCACTGTGAAGGTTGGAGTCAAGGTCCGTGGGTTCGAATCCAGCGAAAATAACATCAGAAGCAAGTTCGTTACCATCCGAGCCTATTTCGACGAACCGGTAGGTAGCGCCTTCATCTCCCACCCAACTCCACCGGTTGAAAATTTCCCCATGGCGATATATGACCGGAATTGGTGTGTGGTAAAGTAGGAGAGCGAACTCGACGTGCTTCATCTTTGAAAAAAAACAGTTTTTACCGCCTAATATCTAATCGTTAAAAAAACTATAGGGTACTGAGATTCGATATAGCCCTTTGATAAATCACACCATTAATGCGCCTCTATGCCATTTTTTTAAAAGCCCAGTTTTCCAAGGAGCAGGTTTCTACAGCGCAAGCAGCGTGAAAACGCTGATTGGTCGAAAAAAATCTGAATTTCAGGTTTTTAACCAATCAGCGTTTCCACGCTTCACACGGCGCAAAAGTTCCACTCCTAGGAAAATACGGCTTTAGACGTATTTTCTACTTTTAGACGTATTTTATTTTACTTTGAATAGAGGAATCTGCTAGAGTTCTTTCCAGGCGTCTCACGATTGGCTATAGCGATAATTCTGGCGTCACACTTCACTCAAACACGGCGGATGAGTCAGGCTAAGCTTCCAAGTAAAACACAACAAAACTGTACTGTATCCAGCTTTTTTTCAACGATTTTTGACAAATCGTTTGAAGCGACAAACATGTTCTCTGCTCAAAGATGGACGACGAGTCCACTCTCTTTTATTGGCAGGTGCCTTAGGAACAGAGATTGGCTACAGCGATAATTCTAACTTTGCTCAAAGATGCTAGATGAGTCAGCCTCGTATTCCACTGGGTGCCAAGATTCTCGTCTACCACCATGGGGGTTTCCTTCAGGTTTGATCCCAGCCATTGGCAAAGAACACATTTTCCTATCGAACCTAAGACGACCACCGATAGATGGTGCCCCACCTTGTGCCACAGCAGGAAGTCGCCCGTCCACAAAAAAGTGTGGTCGAATGCTTGGTCACGTGAATGGGTATTTTCTTTTAATATTTGTGGCATCTGAACACGTATCACACCCTACGGTCTGTTGAACTTGACTTTCAGTGGTTTCCAACTTCGAGTCACAAATACGAACCGGCCTCCCATTCGAAAAGTCCCGCCACGTCATCGTGCCTTAAGAAAATCCTTATGAATGAAAATCCTAAATCTTGCTGCGATCGATGGGGTTTTGTAATGAGGAAGGACTCGCGTTGAGTATGTGGCATTCGATTTTACAGCAGCTAGCCTTGGTTTCAAGATTAGAAAGTCACATGTTCTCTTCACCCCACCTTTGCACAACTTTAATCACATACTGTAGTCACTACTCCATCTAGAGCCCTGATCCGGAATCTGAAGCAGTCCACACGGACGATTCGGCCACTGGGCTGGGAAAACTCCCATCTCCCTGCGACCGTTTGCTATTCTGGATATCTTGTTTGATAATTAGCCTAATTTTAAGCCACGTGTATTCATCCCCCCCCCCCACTTTCTAATGTGGGGAGAGGAAAAATATCCCACCACGGAGGGATTAGTGCTTTGTTTGAGTACGATCATATTCATTGAAATCGAAGTACTCGAACTGTCACGCGATTTTACCCAACTTTGGTACGCTACGAAGTTGTGAAACATGCGTGAGTGACTACGCAATTGAGTGGGAGGGGGGAGGGGACGGGAGGGTTGATTTATGACCTCTGCGCAAGAGCGTGAGAGGACGGTCACGATCGAAAGGGAAAAAAACTCACAGTCGACAAAATATGATGTCGGATATACCGAGAAAGGTGAATGGTTCGAAGAAGCGCGAAACAACACACAAAATAAGACAAATATCGCACACACTCACGAGATTTATATGTGCATGTACATGAGCACGCACCAAGTGACTGACCACTGCGATGTAACATCCCATACTAACACATGGACATCGAATGATGTATTTTTGACTAGCGAGAGGTGAAGTGGGGGAGGGGGGGGGGGAAATATGACATTAGATTTTTGAAGGAGGCGCGAACACGATACATAAATGAAGGGGTCCGTCCGTCGTGTTCAACGACAATTTTTGAGTGGTACGCCTTGAAATACCAAACTGACTCATCCGCCATGTTACAGCGCAAGTGTGACGTAGCAAATCACTATTCCCCAATCTTGCTTCTTTTTAACGATTAGACGTCATTTAGATCAGTTTTTTGTTCAAACGTGAAAACATGAAAGGACGATGAGTTATTTTCACGCGCCTCAGCTATAGGGGCCATTCAAGTATTACGTAAGCAGATTATCTGCCATTTTTGACCCTCCCTCCTTGTTAGCAAAACACTGACCCACCCCCCCCCCCCCCGTCAGCAAAATTTCGTCAGCAGCTTAGAATATTTCATATGTTCAAAAAGGGGGGGTTGATGACGTAAGCAACCTTCAAACCCCCCCCCCCTTCCCATCAAAAGTTAGCAAATCCGAAACACCCCCCCCCCCCGATGCTGACGTAATACTTAAATGACCCCATAGCCAATCACCGAGGCCTCTCCGAAACGCTAGGCTGACTCATCCACCATCTTTGAGTGCCTAGAAAGAACGGCGAACTCATCGTCCTCCATCTTTGAACAAAAAAACTGTTATTACGTAAGCTATTAAAAAAAAGCAGGATAGGGAGCATCGATTGGCTTCAGCTATAATCACTGGAAAATCCAGGCTGACTCACCGTCTATCATCAGCATGCAAAGTGGGACGTCAGTATCATCGCTTTACACCAAGATCGAGTTCCTATAGCATGGCTGGCAAATAACCCATCTTCGTTGGCGATGTTTGACCCCGATTGCAAATTAATGGCAGACCACGAGTCCTCTAGGAGATTTCAAGGTCACCGTAGCTATAGTCAGTCACTATTCTCTATCCTGCTGTTTTATTAACGGTTCGCCGTCATCTGGAGCGACAGAATCAGTTTTTTGTTCTAAGAGGGGCGACGAAGAGTCCGCCCTCCTTTCTAGGAAAGTCTTGTTATTACCTTATCCTACTCTTTTTTTTTACACGATTAGACGTAACGAATCGAATCTTGAAAGGACCTTTTATCATTGGGGGGGGGGGGAAGAGAATCTGCTCTCCTTTATATACGCCTTAAGTGGCACCGTTACGTCACTATGGGACGTGTTTTACAGCATATATGACCACTCGACCCCTACAGCGGCTATGGTGAAGACTAAACTTAATCAACTTAGATGTGTTGTAAAACAGATTCCCATAGTAACGGATTCGCGTCGCGAGGTCCGGGGTTCGAACCACCATGTGCAACACATTTGCCTTTTCTCTCCCACTTTTCAATACGGGAGACAACCGGGTGGGCTAGGCTTGAGGGCAGAGCCCCATATCATCAAAAAATATTACCAATATCTGATACATATATAAATTGGGCTCAAGCAGAACCAACAAGCGCTTAGTACCACCCAGGATCAAGAAAATGAATCGGACCACTCTGGATGGTATACATCGTCCTGTATCCGCGTCCAAATAAAATCTCACCATCGACGATCGGTTAAATACAGAGATGGCTGAGATCAGAAGAAAAAAAATTTGTGAAACGGAATTTTAGGTGGGTGACCATAGGAAATACTTCAGAAACCGAATGTTATGAAATAACACGAGATGCAAATCACTATTAGGCCGGGATTACACTATAAAAGCTTTCGGTCGGTATTACACTATAAAAATTAAATATAGAATCCCTCTTTATAAAACTTAAAAAAATCCAACTAATAAAGCACATTCGAACAAATGCAACCGATAAGCTTATTGGTTGAATTTTTCATGTTTTATAAAATTTTTGTAGTGTAATCCCGGCCTTAGAAAAGTTCTTTTATAAAACTTCAAAAATCTAACCAATAAGAGCATCGGTTACAGTTTGTTTTCACGCGTATTTTATACGTAGAATCCTAATGTAAAAAATGTAAAACTGCTGCATAACAAATTATAGTCAGACCCTGATATAATTAACTTCCACTTAATGAATTATACAGTTGAACTCCGATATAATTAGCTCCTATTCGACGAATTCTATAATCAAACATAGATATAACGAACCCCCTATTCGACAAATTTCCTGATTGTATGAACACACTCACTCAACCACCATAACTTTTAGTTAACCAACGACGCTCTTGGGTATTATGTATAATCACCAGTAAAATTTATAATTTTTTAGGATTTATCAAATTCACCAACGACTCTGAGGTTTTAATTAATACACAGACATGACCTCAGACCGCTCATCTTTGGATAGTTCGCACTCTCTTCCAAAAGGATGGACGGTCTCGGAGAGACTGATGATATCACACTCCATGAAAAAAAAAACTTATTTTACCCCAGGGAAGCGCAAATAACACTTCGCGAGCTGAAATTCAATGTCATTCTTGCATCAAATTAAAGCATACATAAAGCATTCATATGCCAGCTATCTGGAAACGCTGGCAATCATGGAAAATTTTCCTCTTTAACACAAATATTTTCCACATAAGTTCATACATACACTATTATACAACTTTCCAATATTGCATTCACTGACTGAAAAATGCTGGCGCAAATCAGTCCAGTTTGTTATATTTCAATATAAATTCTCTATTGTTACGTTCATATTAGGGTTAATCAACGGTAGAAGTGATATTTTTTTAGCATTTAATCCAATTTACCACCGACACTAGAGCATTATGCCTAATCACCGGTAAACGTGATAAATTTATCAAACTTACCGAGACAACTGACGAGTAGCCTGAACATAACAGATTTATTACATTTACCGTAACATATTAAGTTCGTAGTCTTTTCCCCCTCAACCCTCTCTTGCACACACTAATATTTATAAATTTTAGGTTTGTTAGTTGTGTTGTCAGACGAAATAAAATTCAAAATCACAAAACGCTCAACTTAAAACATACAGAGAAACACATCGATTCCTTTTTCCAGGTCTAGCGTCTCTCTCTCTTGCATCAAAAATTCATTCCCAGAAAAAAATATTACGTAAATGTATAACCTACACAAGGTCTTTTTCCTTCCCCTCATTTTACTCACCCGTTTCCTCGTTAAAAACACCCAAGTTCGGGGTCACACCCTACCTCATAAGAAAAGATACATTTAGTACATAACACACACACACAGAATTCTGCGGCGAGTTCTTTGGAGAAAAATGACCGAATTTTTAATTAAAAGATTTCTGGAAACATGGCACATTGCCCAACATAACACGCCTCACTCACGCAGACGAAACCTGCGTGCATTCGTGGTATCAGGGCCACCACCACCCCCCTCCTTTTCAAATGAAAAAAAACCTTCAAAAATATCGATTATTCTTCCTCCTCTCGCTTTGTTTTTACTTTCTTTCAGATATAAAAGTATGTAAAAACAAGAATTGGAAAGAACGTAGAGTACATACTTTGCGTGCCTGGCCTACATTACACTCGGCAGCACGAGTTTCTCCCCACAGACTTCTACTATATACACACTTCCTGTTCTAGTAAATACTGTCTTATTTTTTTCTTTTCCTAGATTCCAGGAAAAAAAAAAGGAACTTTCTTTCCAGAAAATTCCGGAGCAGATAAGAGTGAAGGGGCAAAATAACAAAAGAAACATAGGCCTATATATAATTCACGAACCTATCCTTTGAAAAAAAAAACTTTTTTTCGGACACAGCCGCAAATGTTAGATGTTGGCTTCTGTGTGAGTTGCCATTCGCGTGATGAAACAAACATACACAGAGAAATTATTTTTCCTCCTGCACTATTTTTATATCAAGTCATAAATTCTAGACTTATTATTCATCATCATTTGTATTCACTTTATCCAAGTAGTTCTCTCGGCATGGGTTTTTTTTTCTCCTTCCCCCCCTACAATCGGTTAAACTCAAACATAGCAGCCACCATCACATAGAAACGTAATAAAGAAAAAAGGAATAGACAATATGACTGTTGTCCTTAATATAGAGCACACGTGCGTTGTCCGGTCGAATTGATATCTCATCATTTATTTAGTCTGAAGTTGATATTTGCGTGATTGTTGCTGGAATAGAAAAATAATAATAAAAATTCGTCAAATTGATTCTGAATAAGTTCGGTTGCAATTTTAAGACGTAAATCTACGCCATATCGCAATCTATGCAGAATGCAAGCCTGGATCCGGATGGGGCGGGGGGTGGGATGAGGATGAACGCCCCTCTAAGAGCCGAATAATATGTGTGAAAATTCGTCCTTCCAGGATGATCCGATGCATTCACACAAACGGGCCGAATACGCACTAGACCGAAACCTATTCGCAGCTGAAGATGTCCACTTCGGTTTCATTCGCAGCTGAATATATCAGCCTCGGTTCATTCACAGCTGAATATATCAGCCTCGGTTCATTCACAGCTGAAGATATCTGTCTGAGCTTCAGTCGTAGCTAAAGATGTCTGTCACCGCTTCTTATAAATCTGAAGATGACTGCCTCTGTTTCATTCGCATAAAGCGGGGGGGATGGGAACATGAAAACGAACGCCAGTCAAAGAGGCAAATATAAAATAGGAAATTTTGTCTGTAAAATTTCTTCCGTAAAATACGGGACTATCAAATAAACTTACACAATTCGCCTCGCCCGGCGCATCGTCCCGGACGAATGGCAGAACTGCAGGGTTGGCAGAGAAATCTTCTTGATCTTCCCTGACCAAAACTCGTCTGTGTGTGAAGAAATGAATATGTTCTGTAATTCAAAATCCTAACCTGCTAAATGTTTGTGGGATGCAAGTTTTTTCTCTTTACAGAATTTTCCCCAGATCGTTGACAAGTATTTTGCATTTTTCCTTCTCCCTGACTTTCCAGATTGCTGAGTCATTCTCAGTTCGAGGGCGAATATTCAGCTCCGACATTAATTAATTCCACAAATGTATTTTAACATTTCATATTTTTTTTATATTTATTTGAAATTTATGAATAGTTTATAAATCGAGTAACAGTTTATACGTAATATGAACAGTTTATAAATTTATAAAAATTAAAAGAATTTTTGTATATTTGAATGCGGCTACGAAAAAGATGTTCTTCACAAATGAGGATTTTTTTTAATACAAAAAAATTTCAGTAACTTTCTGTTGATAGAAGGCGCTGTAAACCACTCCAGCAAGATTGGACCTGAACCTTTCTTCAATCTCTGCTGTCTCCGAAACGTTCGTAAAGCTTCAACGGGTGATTCGTAGCTGAGGTAAAACTTCAATAATGATGCTTCATTCACTAATCTCAGCATCACAGCGAAAATCTTTCGTAAGTGCCAGTAACCGTAAAATTCAGAAATGAGAATTGTTAGCATTATTCAGAAATTGAGCAATTAATCTAATACACTCTGCATTTTATAGGACTCTGATTCGCATATATTCAGTGATTTGCACTTGTGCAGCGTCCTCCCCATCAACAAAAATTTGATTTTTTTTTGTTCAAAAAAAAATTCCGCTTTCATGAGAATAACGTTTTCGTAAACCGCACACCAATTTCTTCAATTGTAATAAATTTTTAAAGTATTTACGAATTTATGGGATACCCTTTACATAAGACGTCTAGGGTTCTTAACCTTTTGTGTTTCTCGGAGCTTTTGCACCAATTAGACGGCGGCCATTGACACCCTTACCAAATAAAGATGAAGGCCCCCACGCAACCTTTCATACAATATTCGATACAATAAGTTAATTGTTTTCTCACGAGCTCAAGGACCCCTCCTTTCCCCAGACTTGTCCAAGGGGTCCGTAAACCCCTGGTCAAGAGCCACTGATCTAATGGAAGCTTTATTGGCGATACAGAATGAAGAGATCGTCTCTCGGATGGCTACGAGTTTACCCCCGCACTGATCACTTCTTTGCAATAATTTCATGAATGCAGTGAAGCGTCACTTAATTCCGTATTTTTCAGAGGCAGGAAATGTTACTTTCTTGGAGTGGGAAATGGTCGCAGAAACTTAAGCAGGGATTTAGACATCGTTTTCACCACCAGATACGGGATTTGTACAAGAAACCGATGTGATGATCGGGAAATTAAAAATGAAACAAGTTTTAATTTGAACTGCGGAATAAACATTACCTCACTCACCCACCTCTTTCCCCCCCCCCCCCTCAAATCTCATTGAAACAAAAGTCACATTCGATTGTGATTATTCTGATTGACGGTTATTCCATTTGAATAACGGCTAATTTTCCCATAGAGAATGCCAAAGAGCCTTGCTCATAACGTCACGACCTCTGTTATAACGACATTTTTGCCATTTTTGCTTCCGCTTTTCTGGCGTTTCCCCATTTCTAGAATTATAGCTGATCATATTCACGGAATATTTGTTTTTCTATTGATACCTAGTGATGACAAACAATTTGTTACATGCGTGACGCTCTAATTTGCTCATTGTTATTACCCATCATCGCGACATTCCCGTATTTTCTAGCAATTTTGCCCTTCCCGACTTTTTCCTACAACAATATCCCGCTTTTCTGTTTTTTTCAACGATTTTCATTTCTCAAGGAAACAGATAAGTGAACTCGGAAAGAAACCTCGTCACCTCGTCTCCACCGGGACTCGAACCCAGGCTCCTTTGCATACCGGGCATGCATACTAGAATCTACACCACCGGAGGAACGGTAGTATGCTTGCCTGGTATGCAAGAGGGCTTGGGTTCGAGTCCCGGCGGAGACGAGATGACTTTTCTTTCCGAGTTCACCTCAGCTTAATATCCAGAAAATATGTTTTTCTTGACATCTTGGGCTGAGAAAAAAGCCGTCTATCAATTTTTATTTCCGTTTATAATCTTTACTGAAATTGGTTATAATTTAGAAATTATATTATAATGCATATGGCTTTATGTATAAGCATAAATAATTTATCACATATGTGTGAATCGTTCAATTTTTTTTTTCCTTCCAGGAATACATTTTATGTCAATAACAATCACCACAGACGCTGTAGCGCCTTATTTTCGCCACGAGCTATTCAAAAGCAATAAATAAGGGGTCATTCAAGTATTACGTCAGCATCGATGGGGGGTTTCCGATTTGCTGACAGGGAAAGGGGGGGGGGCCTTTGGATGATGCTTACGTGATCAACCACCCTTTATGACAATATGAAATATTCTTAATGGCATCTTATTCGATGCGCCAAAAACGAGAAAAATCTTTCGTTAGTTTGTGGGCACCTGGACTAACATTTTCCCTATAAATAAATCCCTTAAAGAGCCCCACTTCAGCGATCTCTAAATGTTTCACGCATCCTTCAAGTGCTCAGGAAATGTATCCGGGCTGCTTAAGCGCTGTGGCACTGTGCAACTCATCACTCAAGTAATCCGTAATTTATGCCACGCATCGCTTAAGTAATCTGAGAATGTTCCGCGGGTAACTTGAGTGATGTAGAACCGTATTGGGGGAGGGGGGGGGGGCATTTAAGTACTCTAAAATTGTGCCACGTCACTCAAGGGATTTCTAATTTTGCCCCGGATCGTTTAAGTGTTCTGGAACTGTGTCGCGGGTTACTTAGGTGATCTTTGAATGTGCCACGGGCCTACTTCAGTGTTGCACGGACCGCTTAAATGCTCTGGAATTGTGCCACGAGTCATTTAAGCGATCTGTAAATGTGCCACTTAGTTCATTTTTACAAAATTGGGTTTGAGGGGCAAGCCACATCAGACAACCTTCAGGGCCACATTTGGTCCGCGGGTCAAGGGTTTACCATATAATCGCTTATAGGGAGGGTCGCAATGAATTTCTTAAAGAAAAAAATTTCGAGTTCTTACCCATCAAATAGCACTAAAATTAACAGAAATTGATTATAATAACAAGGTATTTTCTTTCGAAATTTTTTTTTTTTAAATGTTTACATTAAAAAATTATTTTTTTCATCTGGGGGAGGCGCACGAGCCCCCTATTTCCCTCCCACGTACGTTTCTGATCTCACCAGCATGCGTTAGGAGGTAGGGGGGCAGTGCTGACGGGGGGGGAGGGGGGTCGAAAATGGCTAAAACTTTGCTGACGTAATACTTGAACGGCCCGTAATTGAAGCATTCGGTCGAACAACGATCTATGTTGTCTTTTCAAACTTAAGAAGACGACACAATAAAATTCATCGCTAAATTCGATGAAAAAATATCGATAATATATCTAAAAATATATAAAATACAATTTATGCAAAAGAAACATCTTTCTTTCTTCATAGATTGATTGTGTAAAAGTTCACTGTTTAGTTTCTACAGAAACTTACTTTAGGAACATGTAATTGAAGCTATATGGAACGTTATATTCAGTCATAAAACTGATTTCGCGCAAATGTAATATAGACCGTTAATCTGCCGAACGCTTCAACCTGTCAATTTGCATCGATTTTTGGCGAGAAATTCGTGATGTCCCGTGTTTATGATCCGTATTCTTGCTTTTTCCCCTAAATAAAATATGGTCACACTAATCGTAATGAATTTCAACTTTATGTATAGTATTTTATTTTATCTGATTGCATGTCGTATTTAAAAAGGTCTTGGAAAAATTCAACCTCGGTTGTAACGACACCTCGGTAAAAACGACAAATTTTCAAAAAATCTTCGGTGTCGTTATAACCGAATTTAACTATTTTTAAATTCATTTTTGAAGCTATTGAAAATTTTAGACATTTTCTTTCAAAAACAATTTTGGCATAGTTTTCAATTATCTGTGCCGCGAAATTGGAGTCAAAGGCTTTAGAGACTAATTCATGGTTCCACATATGGGGGGGGGGGCTGTAGGGGCTCCAGCCTAGTGTTCTCGTGTTATTGTTTTAATTTTCAAGCCACATATTTATTATAGAAAGGCACACAAAAAAATAGAAAAAAAAAACTAGCCTGGGTCCGGCTCCATTATGTGGTGACCATGGACTGGTGGTTTAAGGCTTTTAGCTCGGGGTTCTTGAAAAGTTTTCATCCGTGACCCAAGATCAGCTTCGCGACCCATGAGACTGTTTTTCGAAATTAGTGAAACTTGTGACGCAATAATTTATTACAGGATTGTAAGTGTATTTGTACGACACTCTCGGGGCACCCCCCTTTCCCGAGCGAGGCATGGGTGAAGAACCCTTGGCTTAGCTATTGGATAAGGTTTTGCGGAAATCCCTAGCATGTTTCGTCCCCAGAAATTTCGGCTATTCGTCCATTTCGTTCGTTTTTCCCGGCTATCTCGTCTGCCCCGATCGTGAGTGACCATATGAGTAACTAAGTGAATGCGTGAGTGGGTGACCATATGAGAGTGAAGTATGTGATCGTATGAGAGACCAAGTGAGTGTGGTCACTGAAAATGATCACGAAAACGGTGGTCACTCATACGATCACTCACTTGGTCAATTGTATGGTCATTACTTACCCAGAGTTATTCCCACTCCTTTACTCATACTGTCACTCACTTATACAGTCAATCGCAAACTCACTTGGTCTCACTCATACAGTCACCCGCTCATAAGGCAATTCCTCCAATCACTTGGTTACTCAATCGGTAACTCATGCGGTTACGGCAAGCGAAATGTCAGGGCGAAATTTCCGTATCCCAAGGATAAGAGTGGGGAAGTCACCAAATATAACAAAATGGTACTTTCGTAAATGTTCATATTGTTTGAACAGAAATATCATATTTCGACCTTTTTTGCACAATAGCAAACAAAATATTCCTTCCAAGACCCAAACTGTGTTTGCCCACGCATGCATGAGACAGAGACGTACGTATTTAGTTATCTTATCGTCTAGGAATGCATTTGAACTGAAGGAAGAAAAAAATAATAATAAAAATAAGCGTCTCTAAATCTAACATCACGTAGATAAGAAACATATATGTATATACAAAAAATTGACCTTTGAAATTGCATTAATTTTTTATTTTGCAATAGCCACGCTACGAGGATAGTGTTCAGAATCTTCTTTTTTCCCTCGACTTCTATTTTTTTTGCATATGATGGAAGAAATATTTCTCCAAATACATGACAAAAAATAATCCACGCCGCTTAATATGATCGCACCGGGATTTAGGAATTGATAACAATAACCGATCGATAACTATATCCGAAAAAATTCCCGTTTGGAAATATGGTGATCATACAGCCCGTTTGGTCAAACAGGACGTATGGTAAATGGATATTAGTAAAACGGGAGAATTTTTTCCTCCTTTTTTTTCCGCACATAATTGGTTGCAAATTTTTTTCTTTTTTAAAAACGGGAATTCCCCCCCCCCTTTGTGCTAAAATCCTGAGTTTTTTCCCTATTCGGCCATTGTGAGGGCGTTCGAACGTAACTGTCTAATGTATATCACGAATTACGATATTTTTTTAATCCACAAAATGTTTCATAGGTCTCTTAAAAAGAAATTTGAGTCTGATCAACTGAAACTGATCGAGAATTGAAAGAAAGAGCTTTTTTTTTCTTTGTTATGTATTTGCTTTCCACTATAGAAAGGCCATTACAAAAGCAGTGCATGGATCGCAGCAAATAGGACTCCCAATGCGACATTGCGTACAGAAATGTTTGTCAACAAAGGAGAAGGAGGGGGGGGGAGAGAGAGAGAGAACGCCTTCTAACCTCCTACCGTCTTGCAACCTGATAATGATTTACGGGGGAAATAAGTTTGTTTAAACCAGAGATACCCAACGTGGGCGATGGGATATTCCGGGGAGCGGTAGAAGCTAAGGGTATGACATAGGCTCCTATGGGTTAGATTGCGTTGAGGGGCGGTCCTGATGGTTGGGAAACTATGGTTTAAACCAAATTATATTTCTAACAATTATACAGTCGAATCCCGTTATAACGAACTCCAAGAGACCGTAAGAATCACTTCGTTATAAGGGAATTCCAGGTTATTTAAAAATGTCCATACGTAAAATTATCTAGGGAATTGGAAAAGTGTTCGTTAAAACGAAATTTTCGCTATAACGGTATTCGTTAAAACGGGATTAGACTGTATTTCTTTAACAAATTATATTTCTCCCATCAAATATGAATAAATTCCATTAATTAACTAATAATTCCATTCGTTAAATAGAAGAATTTTTCCCATTAAACATGAGTTATCAGTAATTCAGAATTTTTTTCATTGGTTCAGAAATTAGTTTTTCTATTAAATACGAATAAATTCCATTGATTAATAAATAATTGCATTTGTAAATTCTTCCCATTAAATACCGATTGCCATTAATTCAGAATTTTCTTCATCAAATATGAATTTTTCATTAGTGCAGAATTTTTGTGAATTAATAATCGATTTCATTAACTTGAAATTATTTTTAATTTAAATATAAATTTCCATAAATTCTATAAGTAAGTATTTTTCTCATTAAATATCAATTTTTATCAATTCACAAACTATTTTAATCAAATATGAATTTTCATTAATTTAGAAATTATTTATCCATTGAATATAAATTTTCTTTGATTCCGGAATCATTTTTTCCATCTAATGGGGATTTTCATTATATATATGTATATAATTGAGAAGTTACTTTTTTCTATCCAATATGAACTTTCACTATTTCTGAAATTTTTCGATAAAATATGAATTTCACGAATTCAGAAATTATTTTTTCATTAACTACGAATTTTCATTGATTTATAAACATTTTTTCATTAAATAAGAATTTTTATCAGTTACGAAATTATTTTTTCATCAAATTAAAGGATAGTTGAAAGTTCAATTACATATTTAATAATAAATTTGCATATGTCTTTATCATCTAATCACTTGGCTTTTGAAATTACCTTATTTCATAGCCGACAACAACCCGGGCATGTGGCCTTTAGGCAATTTCCTAAATTGGCCGATTCCCTAAAAACAAGATCAAGGCAGAGAAAATCCAGGACTAATCAAATCGTTCAACCTAAATTGGATTGTTTCCAGTGGACGACATCCGCAAGTATAAGATGAAAATATAATCCTTCCTGTAAGGAAGGCAGAGTCGTATCTCCAGTGGTGTAAACGGTAGCATGCTTGCCCGGTATGCAAGGGGGGGGGCCTGGGTTCAAGTTCCGATGGAGAGACCAGATGACTCTTCTTTCCGAGTCCACCTCAACAAAAAATCGAGAGAATATCTGTTTCTCCTTAACTTCTGTATTTGTTTAAACTGTTCTGTATTTGACGAATAGGTGCTTAAAATGAATGTGAAAAAAAATTCTAGCATCAATATAATATCACGAATCAATCATTATCATGTTCGTTATAAATGATAGCCAGTAATGGAAAATTCGATTAAACGTTCCGAAATTTTCGACTGATCCATAAAAAATTTTACATTGATAGCAAAAACAACCGAGAGTTGAAATGTTTCGCGTTTATTTTCCAACCAATTAAAATCAAACTGATCAGAAAGGGGGGAAAAAAGCTATTACTTACACAGCTTGAATGGAGATTACGCTTGATATCCATACGGTCGTCCATAGTGAATGATTGGTTTTTGTAAAAACGCCGGAGCACGAATATGCTCGATATGCACACACTGATGATACTCCTAAAAGGTTCAGGAAATTGTAAAACAGTTCACCTAAAATGAGCAAACGGGGGAGAAAAAAAATCAAATATATCAACGTTATGTAGAAAATTACGTATCTCAGGACAGTATTACACTATAAAAATTTGTAGATCTTTTACAAAACTTGAAAAAACAACCAATTTGTTACATTCGAGCGAATGTAACCAATACGCTTATCAAAGTACGTTACTAAAGTATCGTAATTTGGTAATCATATCATAAAAATGTTGTCATTTGGTATCGTAATTGGTCAAAAAAATATCATTGAATATTGGACGATATTCGGTTGAAAAAAATATAGGAGAATCGTATTTTTGACGAAATAGAGTAGTTTATGTAAAATTAGATTGAGTTGAATATAATGTTAAAAATATAGTTCAAAGGAATAAAAATAGTTTCTAGTTCGGGATTATTTTTTTTTACGACTCCACCCTGGACAGATCACATCAGATCTCTTGGGTCACGATTATTCGATTTCCGTAATTTAACCCCCACCCCGGGAAAGCTTCCCACACTCTTGCATTTTAATATTAATACTTAAATGACCGCATATTATGTTTACTAGTCTAAGACGGGCGATTTTCTCGTTTGGAAAACAAAAATGAAAAACAAATACATATAGGAAATTAAAAAATCGAGAAATCTCTTTGCCGGTCTTTTACGTCTCAGCACTGAAACACGAGAAATCTCGTGAGCGATCGTTTAAGTGTTAAAATGCAAATTCATTATCTTCAGGAAAGAAAAAACATAACTTATTCAGCAATACGATCCATAAATTAATTTAAAAAATGTATTTTTTTATTAATACATTCGTAAAATTTTTATTTATGACATGGGATTTTGGACTCAGTGTAATTTTTTTTCTCATTCCGTTCGTGCATTATGCTAAAATGACGCAATCCGTTCCTCACCCCTCTCCCCAAATCTCACGTACATAATAGATCGTAGCCGGTCAATTTGTCGCAATCAACTTGTCGCGCTCAACTCGTCGCGCATCAATTTGTCGCAGTGCCAATTCGTCGCGGTACAAATTCGTCGCAGAGCCAATTCGTCGCGATACAAATTCGTCGCAGTACAAATTCGTCGCGATACAAATTCGTCGCAGAGCCAATTCGTCGCGGTACAAATTCGTCGCAGAGCCAATTCGTCGCGGTACAAATTCGTCGCAGTGACAATTTGTCGTGTAACCAATTCGTCGGGACGTCAATTTATCGCAGAGTCAACTCGTCACGCGATCTGTATGTAGGTTTTTTTGTCTCATACGTGAAAAAATAAACATGAAGAAAAGTTTTTTTCCATCAAGAAATGCACACAGTTTACTAAATTTTTTTTTTTGTCATTTCGAAAAAAATCATCGAAATTACATCGAAATTAAAATTACAATTGATATTAATGTTTTATTATTTAATTATTGTAAATGTTAAAAAAATCATTTTTTCTATGATAAAATTTTAAAATTCTGTAAAAAAATGTCGGTGTTTATGATATTCCCCAAATTACAGTACAGCGGAGGCTGTCTTTAAGTGTAAACTTGTATCTGTCCCATGTGGAATCGAGACTCCCACCAACATTAACCACTACAGTATCTCCACAAGAACCTGAAATAATTAATAATTTAATTTAATTAATATTTCATTTTCACCGGATAAGCCACACTTGTCGCTTTCTCTCGAGATTTGCATTACTCGTAGCGAGGGGAGTTGGGGCGCACACCGAGATGATAAATTGCGATCACATACATTTTCAAAATTTAATTTGCACCGGATAAGTTGCTCAAGTTAAAAACTCAAAAAATCCAACCAATAAAGTTCATAGGTTACATTCGAGCAAATGCAACCGATAATCTTATTGGTTGAATTTTTCAAGTTTTATAAAAGGACTTTTAGAACACTTTCATAGTGTAATGCTAGCCTTAGATATATTGTCGGTAAAAAATTCCTCAAAGATGTATTCCCTACATGGCAGATACATATTCAATAGTGAATTAGGGCCATTCAAGTATTACGTGAGCAGATTTTCAGCCATTTTTGACCCCCTCCCCCTTGTCAGCAAAAATCAGCAAAACACTGACCCCCATCCCCTCCCCCGTCAGCAAAATTTCACCAGAAGCGTAGAATATTTCATATCTTCAAAAAGGGGTGGTTGATGACGTAAGCGACCTTCAACCCCCCCCCCCCCCGCCATCAAAAGTCAACAAATCCGAAACTCCCTCCCCGATCCTGACGTAATACTTGAATGACCCCTTAGGCAAATTGTGCTTTGGGATGGGCATTGATCCTAATTTATCATCTTGGTGTGTTCCCGCAACACCCCTCGCTGCGAGAAATGGAGATCCCGCCAGAAAGCGGGAGTGCGGCTTATACGGTGAAAATTTAATTTTGAAAATTTATTTTATCGTAATTTATCATCTTGGTGTGTTCGCCCAACGCCACTCGCTGTGAGAAATGGAGATCCCGCCAGAAAGCGGGAGTGCGGCTTATACGGTGAAAATTTAATTTTGAAAATTTATTTTATCGTAATTTATCATCTTGGTGTGTTCGCCCAACGCCACTCGCTGCGAGAAATGGAGATCCCGCCAGAAAGCGGGAGTGCGGCTTATACGGTGAAAATTTAATTTTGAAAATTTATTTTATCGTAATTTATCATCTTGGTGTGTTCGCCCAACGCCACTCGCTGTGAGAAATGGAGATCCCGCCAGAAAGCGGGAGTGCGGCTTATACGGTGAAAATTTAATTTTGAAAATTTATTTTATCGTAATTTATCATCTTGGTGTGTTCGCCCAACGCCACTCGCTGCGAGAAATGGAGATCCCGCCAGAAAGCGGGAGTGCGGCTTATACGGTGAAAATTTAATTTTGAAAATTTATTTTATCGTAATTTATCATCTTGGTGTGTTCGCCCAACGCCCCTCGCTGCGAGAAATGGAGATCCCGCCAGAAAGCGGGAGTGCGGCTTATACGGTGAAAATTTAATTTTGAAAATTTATTTGATCGGCGTACTGACTCTGCGACAAATTTGTACCGCGACGAACTGATTCTGCGACAAATTCGTACCGCGACGAACTGATTCTGCGACAAATTTGTACCGCGACGAACTGACTCTGCGACAAATTTGTACCGCGACGAAATGAGTCTGCGACAAATTTTCACCGCGACGAACTGACTCTGCGACAAATTTGTACCGCGACGAACTGACTCTGCGACAAATTTGTACCGCGACGAGTTTGTAGCACGACGAATTGACGCTGCGACAAATTGATTGCGACGAATTGTCGTGCGACAAGTTGATCGCGACGAATTGACCTAGACGTCTCAGCACTGAAACACGAGAAATCTCGTGAGCGATCGTTTAAGTGTTAAAATGCAAATTCATTATCTTCAGGAAAGAAAAAACATAACTTATTCAGCAATACGATCCATAAATTAATTTAAAAAATGTATTTTTTTATTAATACATTCGTAAAATTTTTATTTATGACATGGGATTTTGGACTCAGTGTAATTTTTTTTCTCATTCCGTTCGTGCATTATGCTAAAATGACGCAATCCGTTCCTCACCCCTCTCCCCAAATCTCACGTACATAATAGATAGATGCAGCGACGACATCAACTCAAACATTGGGGGACAGGCTACAAAAAAAAACCAATTCATTTAGATGATTTCTTTTTTTCTCTTCCCCAATCAGTTATTATAACACGGCATTGATTAAATGGAGTACAGAAATTGATCGCTGTTTTTTGTACCGCCGCTGCTACCACCGAGATTTTCACCAATTATCCTCCCCAGTCGGATCTCCCTCCACGGGTGGGTTGCACTGACAAAAACCCAGAAGCTAATTCCGTCGAATCGATACATAAGCTAATGGAATGGAGGCATATCATTTTCGCTACGGTGGTGACTATTCTGACTATTCGGCTTCCACAAAGTAGGCGGGAAATTTTCCGATTTGCGGCCTCTACCACAAAAACCATAGAGATAGGTTAAAAAAAAAAAAAAACCCGTTTCTTCTGTCTCATGGAAAAACTAAAATTGAATATGCCAGCGGGGAAAGGGCCGATTGTTGGGGGTGGGTGCGGATTAGGGGATTGCTGTAGAAGGTAGTTTCCCATACCAGGTGTCCGACATACTTCAGTGACTTACCTGCTGCTGGCTGTTGCTGCTGCCCGCAGTCGTTTCCGCGTCATTTGCATTAAAACGGCCGCAATCACGACCCGGTAATAGATTGACTTCATTTTCTCCCCTCCTCATATGGCTAGGACCCTCCCAAACCCTGAAATATACGCTATATATTTCTCTTTCTAGTATGCTTGCAGTTTCAGATCCCAATACATAATGCACAGTGAGTCGAGGTAAATTTTAATGCGAGTGTGTTTATTTGAAAGGACCTAAAAAAAATTACGACACAAAATTTCCACTTTTCTGTCATTCTACTGTTCTTACAGGAGAGATGGTCAAAAGCATGTGCATACTCAACCCGTGGCCCTCGGAGTCATCTGACGCGGCCCCGCAACAAATAACCAAACCACTCAAGTGGCCTGCGACACACCTCCACCTCACTTAAGTGGCCCGCTGCGTTTTTATAGATCACTTTAGAGGCTCTTGACACATTTTTATATCATTTAAGTGACTCGAAGCGCATTTCCAGGTCACCTGAGACACACTTTCAGCACACTCGCGACGCTTTCAGATCATCTGAGTGACTCACGGCACTTTTCCAGACTCAAGCGATCCGCGACACGTTTTCAAACTAATGAAGTGGTCCGCACTCTTTAAAAGGTTGAGCACCTTTGCTTTATAGCAACTAGTGACCCCGAGGAGTAGATATGGCCCATAAAGCCAAATTGAATACGAGGCCTGATTGAATGGAAATTAATGAAAAATATGATCATTCCCAACTGATGAAAGATGGTCAATTTCCGGATTTTGCGTTACCAAAATCTAGGTGGCGCTATTTCCTTCGGAAAAATGACAATCTTAATCAGGACCATCTTAACGAGCCGTGGACCTGAACATTTTTTGAGCCTCTTTCTAATTTCTTTGTGTCTGTAAATACTACTACTACTACTACTTAACCGTACATGCACCTCATACAAATTCCTCTGTGGAATTTCTAACGAATCAGTTCATGTCAGAATGTGTTGTTCCCTGAGTGTGTATGTGGCTCCTAATATTCATTTTGTCAGAGTTGTGCTTTTCAAGGAAACAAATGTTTTCTGGATATTATGTCGGGGTGAACGCTGAAAGAAAAGTCAACCGGTCTCCACCGGGACTCGAACCCAGGTCCTCCTGAAAACCGGGCAAGCATGCTACCATCTACACCACTGGAGGAGAGTTGTGCTTGTTTCGTGTTCTTGCTGGTGTTGCCATCAGCCTTCCATATTTACCTGTAAATAATGCCTTTACGCTAACAAAAATCATTGAATGAAATTTAAAGAAACATTCGGGACGAAAAAAATTTTTTTTTTTAATGATTAGGGACCCGCTGTTCAACTCGGGCCCCCCCCCCCATGGGACTCGTCGTCCCAACTGTTAATGTCATTAATTTTCATAAAGATGTTCAATTGGGAGTTTTGGTGCTTCATTGTGGCCCACGAACATTGAAAAAAAAACCATTCAAGTGGCCCTTTGGCGATCACAAAGTAATTTAAGTGGCCAGTGCTCATGGAAAGGTCATGGAAAGGTTAAGCGCCCATGGTCTATAGCAGTGGCTCTTGAGCTTTATTCCCCCGCGGCTCCCCCAAAACAGTCGAACAAAGCACCAAACAGGCACACATCAATATTGCCAGCTCACCGCAACGGAGGACCCGTGACACACACTTTGACAACCACTTGGCTTAAAGAATTCTCGCCATACGACTTCGCATACTCGGAAGAAGCTAGAGACCCATACATGTCCAGCCTGGTCCAATACGCATTCGCAAATATTTTCATCCAATGTGTACCTAACCCCCCCCCCCATACCCCTGCTGCAATGAAACACCAGAAGCATAGGCTGGCCCACGGGGGCATTGGAAGTGCTTCAGGCCTCTGGGTGATTGACTTGAGTTTCATGTAGAAAATTTTGATTTCTAAATTGATTCTGGGAGTGCTTGAGCCTATGCTACCAAAGTACAGAACGGTACTAGTATATCCAGTATTCCTGAACACTCTCCAAGGATACTCCCTCCCAACGCGTGTTGTGACCGTTGTCGTTCTTCGACCAATGTGGTTGGTGGTGGATTGGAAGATCGGGAAGGAAGGCGGCTCCTTTTACTTCGGGAAAAGGAGCCGCCAGGACCTTCGCCCTGGAAGATCCTGGTTGTTCTCTTCGCTTCCTGCTTCCAACGTGTGACGATCATTGCCAATGGTGGAGCAACTACACTACTCGTCCATGACCAGCCTAGGAACAAATAAGGCCAATCTGGATACGAGTGTGGCCTCGGCTTTGGACAGACACAGCATTGATTAGACACACTCCTATGCAGTAACAGTGTATATTTTGTGATTAAATATTATATTAAACGCAAGTTATATTGGGAGTGTGGTTCCCAATCAGGGGTATCAAGGCAGTTTATGGTGAAATTACAGATATTTTGAATTTCCAAGGATGCCACGAATGCAAAAGGATTTGGGAATTTCTGACCGAAAGCGGCCGGAGGGAGAATTCAACTGTTTGTGAGGATGATATTTTTATGGGCATCTTTTTATCAGCCACCTCGTTGGGCATTTTGCCTGTTGTGGCGTTGTATTTGTATTTGTATTTGTATTTGTATGATAGGTCGGTCTTTATCAAACAGAGTATTGTGGATATCCCATTTGATCGGCCGTTTCATGAGATGGGGCGACACTCGTGCCCAGCCGGGCCCAATAAGTTCCAAAGTTCGTCATGGCCGGGTAGTGTAGCCACTCCACCATTGGCAATGATTGTCAAATGGTGGAGACTGGAAGGTATTGGAAGACTGATCAACTGGAGAATGTCTAGGACCTTCCAGCCCCCATCCTAGGTCAAAGGTGCTGCCTTCCTTCTCGATCTTCCAATCCATATGGCCACACATTGGTCCAAAAAAAACGCCAACAGTCACATTGAGAGTGTTCCGGAAGCAAATATTCGCCAAAGAAATTGGGCCAAAATATATAGATAGGCTACGCAGCTGCAACAGGGTACTTCATTGCAGCATGGGGGAGGCAAACATTTGCGAATGACTATTGGGTTAGTTAGGCTGGACACGAATGTATGTGGGCCCTAGCTTTCATGTATGGGTTGACCATACATGCTCAACCTACAGCCCCACGGGATAAATGTGGCCCTCGAAGTTATATGATGTGGCCGCGACTTCAAATATAATTTTGTAAAAATTAACAAAGCGGCACATTTCCGAATCACTTAAGTGGCCAGACATATTCCCAGATCACTTAAGTGGCCAGACATATTCCCAGATCACTTAAGTGACCCGCGGTATAATTATAGATCACCGTGACACAATTCAAGAGCACTTAAGTGAGCAACGACTCGCTGTACATTTAAAGATCGCGGCACAGTTACAGAAAACATGTTGAGGTAAATCGAGAAACTACCCATACTTAGAATAAGACAACCACCATAAATACATTTTTATGGGCATTGCATAATATTTTGTCATGTACATATATATATTGATTCTAGTTTTTGTAATCGCATTTTTAATTAGAAATATATGGCATCCATATTTGTTATGTACATCTTTTTCTCAGCCACCTCGTTGGGCATTTTGCCTGTTGTGGCCTTGTATTTGTATTAAGTAATGTGTAAGTGAGTAGCGGCTCATTCAGTGACCCGTGGCACAATTCCAGATCCTTCAGTGGTCCGCGGCACATTTTCAGATCCTTCGGTTGTCCATCCGCGGCACATTTTCAGATCACTTAAGTGGCCCACTCTCTCTCTCCCCTAAAGGTTAAGCACCCTTGCTTTAGACCAGTGGTTCTCAACCCGGGGTCATACGACCCTCTTGAGGTGATGGGATATTCTGGGGGGGGGGGAACACGAATGAAAATCAGATGAAAGGGGAGCCCCGGAAAGTGGTGAAGGGGACCACAGAGAGCTGTGAAGAAATAAATCTTTCAAGTGAAATATGGTGTGGAAAAATATTCAGCAGAGCTGTCCATAGAATCTGGGTCATCCTAACTTATGGGCCCCATGGAGCATGACCCGGAGCCTCATATTCATAGAGAGCCAACATAATGAGATTCTGGCACTATGATTTTAAATGTAAGCATGTGAGCTGTTTCTTCCAGGTAAGTATGGGATCCCAGGACATCAATTGGCCCGGGACCCCCGGTGTTGAGACGGACATGCATAAAACTTCGACAAGAAGGAAGCTTACTGAACTCGTTCAGGCTAGGCGTGAACCTAGGGTAAAGTGTCGGGAGGTTCGCTTTATTGTGTAGGTTCATTGGGTCGTCCCGTATTTTTCGCACACACATTTTTCCCATATAATTCTACTCTTGGGAGGAACGATCGCTCACTTTCTGGATCCATGCCTGATCCAGAGGGGTTTCCGGAAACTATTATTATTTATAAATTAATATAGTTTTGATTAAATCCCATTCGATGAGTAAAAAGGGTCCGGCTCTTGAATACGGGTAGGGAGCCCTGAATAACACAAGGAGCCACGAGAATAAAATATGGTTCATAGGGCGCCATGAGCTGAAAACGTTGAGAAACACTGCTTTTAGAGCAGTTTCAGAAACTTTTTGTTTTATCGCCCCCTTCTTACATTTTTTTCTCTCATGACCCCTCCCCCTCCCAACTCAAGCGCACTCATAGGACCCTAAGTCACACCCGTAACTTCTATCGCTCCTCCGGAGCATTCGATCACCCCCAGGACGGGATATCGCTCACTTTGGGAAAACACTGCTTCAGACGAAATGGATTTACGCTTTCTTTCAAGACCTTTTCCTGATACAGCAACTTCGTCTGGCTATTTTCGTAAAGAAAAAAAATCTATCAACATTCTGAGAGAGCGAGAAGGAGGTACAGCAGACATTAGTGTGTGCGCGAAGGGCTCTGTTTTTTGTCTCTGGATTCGAAATCCGAGTGCTGATGTTTGGTTACGCAAACATCTCGTCCACACGTGATACTACTTTTACGTTCTCTCTCTTCCCCCCCCCCCTCATTTTATGAGATTTTTAATCCAGAGCATCTGTTGCTCTTCTTCGGGTTCGTTGTACCCCCCGAAATCCCATTCTACCATACTCCCCGTGGCCTGTCAACCGCTATTCGTGTCTGGGTTGCAGGGAAGACTGTATAATCAAGAGTGGTGAAGAGATGGGGGGGGGGTCTCCACAACATCTCGAAGAAATAGGGAGGGGGGTAGGAGAAGACAAGACTTCCGTAGCAGTTTCAACTCTCACTTGTATGTAAGGGGTGTGTGATGATTATGATGATGGCAGGTCCTGTCATTCCCATGAACTTACGTCCGGTTCCCGGAGCCCGTACTCATCTCTCTCTCTCTCTCACCGACCTCTCTCCTGGAAGTGTAGATTCGTATGTAGAGGAGGAGAAGGAAGCCACACACAAGTGAAAATGCGCTTTCTCTGCCCGATTTAAATGTACTGGAACCTGCTTGCTCTGGAATATTTCTCACGAGGCTCCAGAAGATGAGGAACTGGCTACATGAAAAAAAGAAGAATCTTTTCTTTTCTCGCTATGTTCGCATCACTTCCTTCGTATGTTTTTTCCTCTCGAAATGTAATTCTTTCCGTGCAGTAGCGTACTAATTCATTCCGTTATTCGCTGGTGGGTAAATTAATGGTCTGAAAAAAACCTATTATTTCCGATGGCGAATATAAAACGAAAATCTCTTATGGGTCTGAGGCTTACCATTCATTCTTCGTAAAACGAAAAGAACCCCCCCCCCCCCTCCTTCCCGAACTTCATCGAATTTCAGAGGAATTTATTTCACCCAAATACCAATGAAACGGTTTTTTTTCCAGTTACGAAAAGATTAACATACACATCCAGAAGAAATCCCTTCCCCCCTCCCAGAGCGTCTTGTTTTATTTAAGGGAAAATGACTCTGCATTAAAATATTTCGAGATTTTTTTGAAGCTATATTACAACCTTTATATTCGTCATTAAAGTTGGTATAAGTATGCAGTGATTACAGTAGATAACGCTTGTAACGCTCTTCGAAAAACCGTAGAGAGAAAACGTTGAGAGCGGGAAACGGCTTAGTCTAAACGGAAGATTTTGATTAGTATTGGTAAAAGTTAAGAGATACTAAGCAGGAAAACATTCTAAGAGGGAGCGTAATAAGCGGGATCCACTGTTTATGTAAAAAATAAAAAAGGGATAATTTTCGATGCCCTTTCTTATGATTGAATAGAATTTTGAAGTAAGCTGAACTATATCTAAGCAAGCTATAAAATCATTGTCGAATCAATTACTGCAGTGAGCTAATCTAAACAAGCAGTCATTGTTGAATTGGGTATCTAAGCAAGCACTGTGTAATTGTTGAAATGTGTATCTAAGCAAGCACTGTAATTGTTGAATTGGGTATCTAAACAAGCATTGTCATTGTTAAGTTGGGTATCTAAGAAAGCACCTTTTTTTCTTATGTAAGCAAACTAGCTTGCGTAGATACCCAACTCAACAATGACAGCTCAACTCACTTCAATAAATAATCGATTCTTATGGAACTGAGCTGAACTGTCATTTTCGAATCAATTATTGAAGTAAGCGAGCTAAACCGCCATTGTCGAATCAATTATTAAAGTAAGTGAGCTAAACTGCCGTTGTTGAATTGGATATCCAAGCAAGCTATAAAGTCATTGTCGAATCAATTTGAGTTAAACTGTCATTGGTGAACTGGGTGTCTAAGCAAGCTGTACTATCATTGTCGAATCGGGTATCTAAACAAGCTGAACTAAAATCATTGTTGAATCAATTATCATCGGAGTGAGCTGAGATGTCATTAATTCGGCTTCCTTAGATACCCAATTCAAGTCATTTTTAAGTTGAGTATCGAAGGAAGTTAAATTGATAAATTAAATATCGAAGCAAGTTGAATCATCGTTGTTAAAATTAGTGTGTGACTAGTTTTGCGCCAGTCAAGCTGACTCTTTTTTACCAACGATAATATTCTATACATCAGTTCTTAGGATTCAAAAGATCGAGTCATCCAAAGACAAACTTCAATCAACCTACAACAGGCATATCAAAAAATTTCTATAATTACTGATTTGTTCATGTTTTCTATAGTATAATTAGTTTTATGCCTAAAAACTTGGGCAACAAATTATAATTCCAATGTGTCGATACGAGCGTAAATGCAATATACCAGAATATATCAACATAAATGTACAGGGAGAAAAATCCACGTGATCCCTATGAACTTCCATTCGGAGCTTTTAAAAATGGCAACACGCAAAGGAAACGTCATAGTCATGAAAAAAAAATGAAATAATAAAAAACAGGAACGTTTATCAAGGTTATTTTTTTATTATTAAGCCTGCCTTCCTCCATACCTTCCCCCCCCCCACTTAATACAAGTCCATTAAATACATGGAGAAGTCGAAGAGGGGAACGAATCATAAGAGGAAATGGTTGCCGTTTACCTGAATAAAAGCAAAATTTCCCTCTTTTCTAATGATTGGTAAAAAGGGGGAAAAAATCTTTTTTTCACAATCACGAAACATCGATTTTTTTTTTCGTGAAATCCAATATTGCATGTTAATGTCAGCTTATTTCGGGACTATAATCATAAGGAACGAATATTATCATTATTACTAACATTATTCGGAATGCATACTGTTAAGATAAAAATTAGACTTCGTGTATATGTTTCGAATTTCCGAGTCCCGATTCTGACTTTGAATGTTATTGTTACAGCCAAACAACTTTAACTAAGGTCATTACTAAGTTGAATATACCTTTACAAGCAAGCTGAACAACGTCATACTTTCATCGAGTATTGAAGCAATGCGAGTTGTAGTTGATAAATCGGGTATTCAAATAAGTTGAGAGAGAATTAGAGTTACTGTTGAATAGAAAAGTTGAAGTGACATTGAACATCAAAGTAAGCTGAGGAAACGTCACTGTTGAATCCAGTATCTAAATAAGCTAAATTAACATTATTAATTTGAGTATTCAAGCAAACTGAACGGCGATATAAATTTTCTCTCACCAAATATAAGTTGAAGTGCAACTTTTGCTTTCTGTATTCCAACTTTCACAGTGATATATCCCGCTGGGGCACACAATTTTTTTTCTATCTTTCTTGATACTCAACAACTTAAGGCATTGTTAAATTTGGTGTCCAAAGAAGCTGAACTGTGGATCCAAGATAGCTGTAAAAACTGAGAATTGTTAAATCGAGTATCCAAACTGAACTCGGGCATTGTTAAACTGTGTAGCCCAGCTGAATTCAGGGCATTGTTAAATTGAAGAAAGCTGAGCTGAGGAAATTTTTGAAATGAGTATCCGAGCAAACTAAACTTACGACACTTAAGTTTGGTGTCCGAGGAAGTTGAAATAAGGATTGCTAAATTGAGTATCCAAGATGAACTCGGGGAGTTTATAATGAGTATCCAAGAGGCTGAACTGAGGAAATCGGTGAAATGAGTATCCAAGTAAGCTGAATTGAATTCATCTTTAAATTTAAAATTTTTATACCATAAAAAATGCTGTTTGAAAATTTAATATTGCAGCACAAACCAATATGCACAGAGAAAAGTTTATGCAGTTAAAATTTTTGTTCCCTTTATTCGTCTGAGAAAACTTATGAGACAAAAATATTCGAAATTTTAAGAAAAATATTGTTTGAAGATTTTCGTACACCCAGTCTGATTGGCAGGAATCCCCTCATTCGCCTGATTGAATTCGATTAGCGTCAAGGTCTCTGTGGGCTTCCGTGATGTTTTACAGCGGAAGACGTTATCTTCATCCACGAAAATTTTTGTCAAATAAAAACTAGTTTACATAGTGATCCATAAGTTTGTAAACATTGTAGTTTAAAAATTGAAATAATGGGTATATATGAATTGAGGTTTGCGAAAAAAGTTATTGTCTCGAAGGGGGATTTCTTAGTATAGAAAAAAATTAGAATTTTTGTTGGCAAGAGAGCACTGCACTAAAGCAAATTACTGGAAATATGCAAATCGGAGTCCTGTGAAATGCAGAATGTATGATTTCCAGCTCATTTCTGAATTTTCCTGTTACTGGCGATTAATAAAATTTTCATTTTGATGTTGTCAAATCATCGAAGCTGTCACCAAACTTCGCTAAGTTTGTTGCCGATTTGGCAATATTTACAGAGGAAATGTGTTAATTTTTATTTTTGCATAAAATGACTATTTACAGGTGAAAATCACAATGATAGACATGAATTATTTACATGATTCTCATAACAATATTTATATTCTTGGACTCTTTTTCTGTAATAAATTTTTAAAACGTACAGTACATAAACATCTACACTATGTGTATATTTATATATAAATTACTGACCCCCATAGATCACAAAATATGAATAAGAGTGGTTTTTGGTGTACAAAAGGTGTTTTCGATGGTATGGTCGGGGTCGGAAGTGAGCATTTATGCAATTCCGGACTATTCGGCTTTTCTGTTATCCGGCCCACCCTTCCGCGACATTAAGGCAAGTATAGTCCGGATTCTACTGTACTGTTAAATCATCACAACCCTTTTCAAAGACATTTCGTTTCTCTCACTAAGATAACCACTTATTTCTTTATTAGCCATAATGAATGGCAAGAGTACAGCGTAGCGGAGTTGACATAGGAGAATGATACTCATATACTAATCTCTGCGCTCAATTGTATTTTGTATCCCACCTAATGCCTCATAAGTTGTCATTTCCAGAAGTGGAGGGAGGGAACTCCTCTTAACCTTTTTGCCGTATAAATAATAACAATGGAATTAATACTCGAAAGACTGAAGGGCAAAAACAAAAAAAAAACCTCATGTCTAGATTAATGTTAAAAAAATTTTTTTTGACTGTACTTATAAATAACGTGGCTCGCGCGCTTACGCACGTACACTCCAGTGGTTTCTAAATGTGGTGCTCGGCATGATGCCAAGCTATGACAATCTGGTTTTTTTTTTTTCTTGTTTATTGTTGTTATTATTTTGTTTTTGGCTCCATGTCTTCGCGGTCGCAGAGGAGACGTCGACGACGGAGCCGTTTCAAACGGAAAAAAAAAAAGGAGACAAGAAAAACTGGAACCTAAAAAAAACTTTGACATCGTCATTTCGTGAGAAAAAACACACACACACAAGGGATAGATAGGGTGCGGTGGGGGTTGACGTAGACTGACTGCACAGCCAGCAGCACCCGATTCCTCGGGAATATTTCCAGCATCAACCGCCGCCATCTCCATGACTTCTGGCACAAAATGGTCTCGCGGTGTTTTTCCTCTCTCATGGGTAGTAGTGGGTGGGGTGTGCGCTAGACTTTAATTTCCATGGAAAACGCTGCTGACTATTAAGAACCGACACGTGTTAAAGAGTAGTAATAGTGTGGTGATTCCTTGACGTTATAATAGCAGTGGCGTAGCAGCCCTCTCTCCCAACCTTTGAAAAACGTTTCTTAGTTAGAGGGAAAGAAAAATATATGAAAGTATCTTTAATTAACTCACCCCATTCATGTCATGGTTCCCGACAAGGGTTCCGTGATTTCATTCTTGAGGCAGAGATCCAAACCTTTTCTCTTTAATGAAATATTGCAACAGCTGGGTACTGGCGGAGGCTGAGACTAAAATCATAACAATAGCTGAACTTCTCTATCCCCCAAAATTCTTATTTACTTGTTTGCGCGAATAGCCCTAGGACATCACACGCCGCTTAATGTGACCACATTGATTTCTGATAAAAATAACAGATTGATAACTATATCCGATGGAAATCCCGATTGTGAGTAGGATGACCGTGTTCGGTCGGAAGGGACGCATGGAAACCGTGTCCGGAAAATTCACCGACCAACAATTCATCGCTGGCAAAATTAACCGACAACAGTTCGACTGGAATGAATGAGTGAACAAGTGAATGAGTGAGCGCGAATAAGCAAGTAAACGAGTGCGTGAGCAAAAGAGCTACTGAGCGAAAAAATGAGTCAGCGAGCGATCAAATGAACCAGTGAGTAAGGTGATGAGTCAGTCACTATAGGTCACTCCCTTACTGACCAGGTCTCTCATTCTATCATCAACTCACAAAATCACCAAGTCGTTCACTTACTCGTAAACTGACTACATCACTCGGTCTACCACTGGGCTGGTCACTATGACACTCACTTACTAGGTTCCCCACTCACTCACTATGTCACTTTATCTCTAGATCACTCATTCTGTCTCTCGCTCACTCACTAGTTTGCTTAAGCACCAACATTAACCACTCTGTTACTCACTAACTAACTACTGTATCATTTACTGACTCACTCACTTGGTCTTTTCCCGCTCACTGATTCTTGAATTAATGGCAGTGAATTTTCTATAAACCCATGTGGAAACGGGACGCGCAACTCTTTTTTTTTTTTTCTCACATAACATGTTTCAAAACGTTAAATCGTGCATTTTTCAATTGTTCTAAAACAGGATGTTTTTCCCCCCACATTGAGCTAAAAGTTTTTCCTTTTAAAACAGAAATTGTTAGGAGTCAAAATGGAGCTGTCCAATGTGCATTATGAATTACGATACTTTTTATAATGTGCAGTACATTCTATTAGATTCCCTTGCGAAAAGTTTCCCTAGAGCAGAGGTTCTCAACGTTTTTTGACTCGCGGAGCCCTTTTTTGTACATAATTTTCATGGCAGAACCTGCAGGCCTCTTATTTATCTATCTATCAAATTTACTGATTTATATTCTTTTCCTCGAGTCGCCGCGGAGCCCCTCGGAGGTGCACACGGAGCACCGGTTGAGAACTCCTGCCTTAGAGAAACTGTGAATGTGCTCAGTTGAAAGAAATTGATCATGAACTGAAGAAAGGGATTTTTTTTTTTTACCTTACACGTGCCTTCACTTATAGGAATGAAATTGCAAAAGAAGCGCTACACATACATGAATCATAGCGACTATCTGATCAGGACAATGTGAACCTGAGTACAGAAATTTTTGAAATTAGCGAAGCCTTCTGCCCTCCTTAATAGTCTTGCAGATTGATTACGATTACTTATGGGAGGGGGGGGGGATGAATCTGCTTCAAAAATATGCAAAAAAGAAAAACTTTCTACTGAAAAAAGTTGATAACACAAACCGAAGTTCTCATAAATTTAGACGAATTTTATCCTATGTTATCATATTGGCCAGTTCTGTACTCGGCGAAAGTGATAAAAATACCCAAATAATATCCGGAATTCTGATATGTGGAGTCTACTGTACAATATTTAGTGACACCCCTCCCTAGACGTTCCGAAATAATCGATCGAATATTTCAGCACATATATATTACTGAATTAAAAAAAAGGCTTTGTTTCCACAATGGCCCTCTTGGATTTCTATATCCATCGAATTCTTAACATTCTTCAAAATAATAGATTTGAAGCTCCCCAAAATAAAACTTCTCGAACCAAAGGTTCGTCCGGCAGGGAAGTCTCACGAAAGTCCAAGTTTCTACAGAGACCCCCCCCCCCCTCCTTAGAAACAGCAAAGAAGAGAAAAGAAAAAGAACCGCAAAGCTCTTTTTGTGCTCTCAACAAGATAATCTCAATTTCAACTTGAGCGGACTACGTACGTACTCGAGTGAAAAGAGGCGACCCGAGACAGCAACTCTATCATAGTTTAAAACTGGAAGCATTTCTCCTTGAAGTTGTTTTATATGTGTGTGTGTTTTTTTGTTTTTTTTTTTTCATTTCAGAGTACATCACGTGCGGATACTGTTTTGCCCACTCTCCCTCAATTTTCCCACTGTTAGAGCAACTACAGGAAGTCGCAACGTTTCATGCCATTGCTTTTCCAACGCAAAAAAAGGACTGTCTTGCAAAACAAACGCACGCACGCACGATAGATTGGATCCTCACAATCTGGATGTGACCGCCGCCATTTATTGCCATTTCTCTCTCTCTCTCACACACACAATTTCTTATTCTTCCCTCGCAAAAACGACAAACAGTGAAGGTGACTTCAGAAAGAGATAGAAGCAAATGACAGGACGTTACTTTAACCTCCGCAAAAAAACAAGAGCGGTCTGTCGCGTGCTCTAGTCTAGCCCCCCCTTCTGAAAGCACTGAACGCCAAAAAAACTGTACAGCTTTGACTTTTCTCCATCATCCTGGCATCTACTTCGAATTGGGAAATTTTTAATAGTATCTCTCCATCACGAGGCACTAACTCGTCGAGACACATGAATTAATGAATGAATGAACGAACCATACGTCTTAATCATATCATGGGGGACACGATGTTAGGTCTTATAAGAACCTTATCGCTTGTAAAGATCGGAATTCCTTTCAGACATGAATAAATTAGTGAACAGATTATTCGCGAACAGATTATTTCGACGGTTCGTTTCGCGACACTCAATTATTTGGCCGGGAATAGCCCGAATTTCAGGACTGACAGCTCCGCGTTGTTTGATATCGACGGCCCAGTTTAAAAAGGCAACCTGTTATCAGAGATATCTGCATTTTAAAGATTCGCTCTGCATGGGAAATGAATGGGGATCTCTACTCAACTTTAATTACATTAGGCAGGGAACGTCGGAAGTGTTTCGAACCTGCGGGTGCTCGTCTTGAGTTTCGTGTAGGATTTTTTACTATATAGGAAATTTTGATTTCTAAATCAATTCTGGGGCTGCTCAGATCCTTTCTACAAATGTCCGTGGGTGCGGGAGCACCAACAGTACCGGCGGCTGAGACGCCACTGACAGTAGGGAGCGAGCGTATAAGCAGAGTGATGTACGGAAAATTCACCGTCAATAATAATTCTTTGATAAAAATGTTCACCGACGAAAAAAATCACCACTGGGAAAATTAACCGACACCAGTAAGATCGAGTGACCGAATGAGTTGGTGAATGAGCTGGCGAATAAACTAATGAGTGACCAGTTGAACGAGTGAGTGACCGAATGAGTTGGTATGAATAAGTTAGTAAATGACCGAGTGACCATATGAATGAACCACTCACCTAGCTGATTTGCTCACTCAATGGCTTATTCATCCCCCACTTGCTCACAGGCACGGATCTAGAGATGGATGATAGGGGCGATCGCCCCTCTCAAGCGTGAATTATATGGAAAAAATTGGTCATTCATGCAAAATACGGGACGATCCCGAACCTACACTGCAAATCGCCTCTAACGAGACATCGCCCCTCCCTCACTCACTTGCTTACTCATCGAGAGGTTGGTGCGCTAACCTCTTAATGTGGGACTTCCTGCGATAGCAATATTTTTCTGTGGTCAGGTCGCCATTTCTGTTGCACCCCCACGTGAGGAAAATTTCTGACAAGGACGAACCGGGTATCGAACTCGCGACACCTCTAAACATCCTTTGGTACTTCAGGCGAGTATCTTATCGACCTGTGCTGCAGCACCCACCTGCTAATCCATTCACTTACCTTGCCACTTTGTCGATGAATTGCGTTTTGGTGAATTTTCCGGCGGTGAGTTGTTGGCGATGAATTTTCCGCACACGAAGCATGGGAGTTGGGAGTTGTTGCTGTTTTGCAATATGTACATAGAAGCATTTTCCAGCGTTGTCATGGCGTGCATGACAAAAATGCAATTTTCTGAGACTCAAAAATGCAGTTGTTTGAGTTGCCATTTTTAATATTGGGCCGACAATATATAACACAATAAATAATAGACAGAAAAACATACCTGTGAAAAAAATGTCCCGATAGCCTAAAATCTAAACACAGAGATCAGTAGGACACCACAAATGATGTTTAGCTACCGATAGAGAACAGGTACTCTGAGAAAAAATTGGGTGGGGGAGGGGAAGCGTGCGTTTTGTACCGACAAAACATGATCATGTCGGCTTCTGTAGAGTGTATGAACATACCGTCAATCCCACGACGCTATTGTTTGATTTTTCCCACCCAAATAAAAAAAAAATCCCTCCCCCCTTAAGGATCAGGAGAGGAGGAAAAAAAAGAAATAGGGATACCGAGAGAAGAGAGATCAAACGGGATGCCGACGGAAGACGCCTTCGAAATCTTCAAGATCTCTCTTTACTCAGGGATGCACAGTGTATACACATCCTCATCCGGATAAGGAGGCGGATATGATGGTGCTTCGTCTTTTTTACAACACTCGGCTTCGTCTTTGTCGGCTTCCGTGACGTCACTGGTCTTCAAAAGAACCGAAAAGACACGGGCACGATATCTCCCACCTAATGCCACCACGTGGTCTTGCAAACATTACCTCCCCCCCTTCGACTATATTCAATATTATATGGTATCGCCCTTCTTCGGGCCGGATGATCTAGTACCGTATTATTGAAACAAAACATTAAAAAAAATTATCCACGGATCCTAGGAGTAAGCAATATTTTTTTTTTTGGGGGGTGGGGGGAAGAGTTTCGTCTTTTTCTTCCGGTGGAGGGGGGAAGCTATTATTTCTGTAAGCTCTAAAATCCAGACTCATAATCAACTCCCCACTCCAGCCCCTTGCGTACGACAGTGCATAGGTCCAAAAATACTGATAGATTAATATTGATGAATACGTGGATCCCAATTTATATTGAAAACTGAAATACTATACGCTATACCAGGGTTCTTCAACCTCTCAGATATTGCGGGCCAAAAAAATATCGAGGGCCATCAAGTCATACTGCGGTATCTCAGCTACGTTCACACAGAGACTTCTATAAACGGGCTTCCTATGGCCCTCGGGGCTCTGAGTCAAATGGGGAGGCTCAAAATTATTGGCGAATTTTATTCATTGAGAGATTATTTTTCATTAAATATGAATTTTCATTAATAATGAAATTATTTTTTCCATCCATTTTTTCCGCAATTATGAATTTATCAATTCTGAGAGTTCTATTTAATGACTTTTCATTAATTCTTATATTTTTCCATTAAAAATGAATTTTCCTTCAATTCTGAAAATTTTCTCATTAAATGTGGATTCTTTCAATTTTGAAATTTTTCTGTTTAAATATGAATTTTCGTTGTATGAATTTCTTCCAGTTTAGAAATTTCTCATTCAATATTAAATTCTAATAATTGAATAAAAATTTAAAATTTTTCTCATTAAATACGAATTTTCCTTCAGTTCTGAAATGTTCTCATTAAATATGAATTTCCTACAATTCCAAAAATTTTTTCATTAGATATGAAAATTTTTCATTGAAAATGAATTTTCCTTCAATTCGAAATTTTCCTCATAAATGTGAATTTCCTTTAATTATGGAATTTTTCTCATTAAATATGAATTTTCATTGATCCTGAAATATTTTTTTTAACTAAGGGGGCCATTCAAGTATTACGTAAGCAGATTCTCAGCCATTTTTGACTCCGACCACACCCCCCCCCCCCACCGTCAGCAAAATTTCGTCAGCAGCTTAGAATATTTCATATCTTCAAAAAGGTGTGGTTGATGACGTAAGCAACCTTCAAACACGCCCACCCCCCTTGTCATCAAATCCGAAACCTCCCCCCTCGATGCTGACATAATACTTGAATCACCCCTAACGCAATGGAGGATTTCTTCAACACATCTGACACTGAGTCGCGAGCAGACATCCGAGGCGATGCGTTAGAAGGGACTTAATGTGTTGGTTAATTGGATCGTCCCGTATTTTACGGGACATCAGTTTTTCTTCATATTATTCGACTCTTGGGTGGACGGCAATCACTCCCATCGCCTACCCCCTTCTCTCTTCCTCTCGTGTTTCAAAATTTAGATTTTTTCGGAAAATAAACACAGTATAAAAAAAATTTGCGCTAACCATCAAAATCATACCCGTTTAATAAATATAATTATGTTTATATCAGTTTTAAAATTCAGCAACAGCAGCAATCGTACCCTTCAGCAATCATAAGCGGATACAGGTTCCTCGGGGTAGGGAAGGTGAATCACTGAAGGTGTGTGTATAGTGGACGGGGGGGGGCGGATGTCCGCCTATGCCAATACAATTTTTTTCTGAACGGGGGGGTGAGGAACGATCACCTCCTCTCACCTTTCCCCTGTATCCGCATTCACCTACTCTGTAGCTTCATTACGTTGTCGGTCGCAGTGGTTCCCAATCTTTCATGCTTCAAGTACGCCACAGGAAATGCGTAGGAGGCTTGTATATGTATACCTCCTAGAAATGCATAGAGGGAGTTCTAACCCCTAAAAATGTATGCTCACTCTATGCGTACCATTTAGAAACGAATAGGAAAGTATACCACCCTGTATATTGCCCCATAAACAGTGTTTTGCATATTTTTATTTCTTGTGTTTTTTCCGCCATTGTTAACTTTCATCGTACCTCAACGGGCACGCGAGCACTACAAATTGGGAACCACTGCTCCAGAGCGAAGAATCACACACACACCCCCTTTTACTTCCGCTGCACTTTTTTGGAATGAGATAAGAATTTCAAAAATCTCGCGGAAACTGCCATTTCTGGTCATTTCGGCGGCGCTTCAAATTGTCGTGACAAGAGATCGCATCCCGAATAAATACTCTCAAATATCCCAAAAATATCTCGATTCCACCCTTTCCCGTCAGATAGGTAAAGTCCACGTCATCCCATTGGTATTATGAAGATATTGGCAGGCCCAAACAAAGTTTACGCCTATGCCTCCTCCGGCTTGGCTTTTGGGGCACGCGCAGGACGCCGCTCTAGGTGGTCGCGAAATTCGAATTTAAAATCCAAAAGAAAAGGCTTTGTCGACCGAAAAATCGTGGTGGGGGGGAGCCAAAAATAATTCCCCCAGGGGTAGAGAATTTTTCTACAGCAACCCCCTAGAATTCCTCGGTATAAGCCTACAGTTTGGGAATCACTGCCTATAATCCTAATTTATATTCTTAATTGATCCATTGGAGTTTTAAATCAACTCTGATGAATACGGTTTCGTTCTGGGCTTTGACTAAGAAGATTTTTTGGACCGGGGTCTGATTCCGATTTCAAATGCATTATTGTAGTTTTGACAATCCTCGTCTCCAATGAAAATCGGAGTCCACACATTTTTGAGGGGCGGCCCCCCTTCTGAACCCAATTTTATTGTAAAACGACACTTCCATGCATGTTAAAAATCACTAATTTGGGGGCTCCTGCGGGCCCCATGCGTGAAGACGCCTCTGCTGTGTGACCAGAGTAGCCAGTTCCAGACGACATACCAACATTATACATAATCACCACCATCAGGACCATACCATTGGCTGCAGGAGATACCCGGATGCTGAGGCGGAGTTAACGGCGGTTGCACCGGGTGTGAGTGCCCTGGGTCCCGACCTCTGAAGAGCTCCGCAAAAGCTCAACTTTACACTTTTTTTCTAATGACAACAAGTATGGCTAAGGGGTCCAATATTATCTTCTGTGCCCCAGTCCATAGGTGGATAGACTTGAAAGTCTGGGGGGGGGGGCCTAATAACTATTGCTGGGAGGTATTTTAATGATTTCAGTTCATACAGTATATACGCATGTACATTAGATCAGTCGGTTCCACCTTTGACGAAGGGTGGCATCCCTCCCTTCCCCCTCTCCGCACATGCCTCAACCGACCTTAATTCGCCTTTGCCCCTATGCTAATTGTTCCACAGCTAATTAGCTTACCTTAGTGCCTCTTTATAACGGTGAAAGTTAATTTTTTGGTGGTTACAATCCTGATCACCAGAAACTTGGGGGAAGGGGGCATTTGCCGCTACGAAGTCACGGCCCCGATCACTATTATCACCGGCTGATTATGATTTCATCACCATCATTAGAATTTTGCTTTAAAAAACATAGATCAATTTTTTGCGATTACTAATGACGTCATAATTTCATGCAAATGATAGCTAATTGAACCCCTGACCCAGGACCATCTCAAGAGCATCGTGAAGGACACCCAGGACAAAAAAAAATTTTGTCAACCTTGTCTTGCTTCCAATTTACATGCTTAGTGTCGAACGTTTTAAACAGATCTAATTTTAATCTAATCACGAGCTCCCTCCCCTCCTCTTATACACTCGAGGCCCAAGTGTTAAGATGGCACTGTCCTAACCAGAACCACCCCGTGCGACAGGTGTGATCGCATCGGGCCCCCGCACTTACAGTAACAGAAGTGAAAAATATGCTTGTACAAAAAAAAATGTACTATTGTAGTAAACAAGAAGTCTGAGCTTCAACTGAATTGATTCTGGAATTTTTGTCAATTCTGGATTTTTTTTTTCTTTCATTAATACTGAATTACTACCAATCATGGAATTATTTCTCTCATTTTAATTCTGAGGGGCAGCCCCCCCCCCCTTCTGAACCCAATTTTTTAATAAAAAAGACTTTTACATGCATGATAAAAATCGCTAATTTGGGGGATCTCCTGTGTCATCATTTTACATAAATGTCAAATTACAAAAATCATTACAGAAATTTTTCTCTCATTAATTTCGAATTTCCATCAATTCCAGGATTTTCTCTCATTAATTCCGAGTTTTTATAGTGAGTAGATATTTTTCAGCTTTCCTGTATATTCTGTGATGATGCACGGTTTGTGGATACAGATTCCCCCCACACAAAATACATTAAATCTACGCTAAGGAGCCCGGAAATTATTTTTGCTCCGGGCCCGTCTGACAAGGGCGGCCCTGGGCAACATTTAAAAGCTGATTTTGAACAATCGAGAACTTAAATTAATGTTAAACAGACATCAACACCTACTACAATGATTCAAGCGCTTTTGAAAAACAATATTGTTACATAAATCTAAATAACTTACCTTCGAATTTTTCACATCGAAGATCATGAGTTTAATGTTACGGTGACGATGATAATTCACTCATTTGTGTATTTTCACAATCCTCATACATCCACACATCAAATTCATGAGTTTTAAAACAATGAGGCAGTATCCACTTTTGTCAACGTGATTTAAAATAAGGAGAAAATCCGCATCCCGGATCAAAATATTCACAATAATTGTCGATCACAAAAAAAAAATCCAACAATGGGGGGATACAACAATTGGAAATATTTCACAACAATACGAAAGTTTGTTTCTTTTCCCCCCGTTCTTCAACACAGCAACACAATTCGAGTAGGTGCTCGTGAGAATAAAATGACACCAAAATGAATGAATGGAGGAGAGAGAACAAAAAGAAATCACCAAAAAAAAAGTTGCCGTCGACTCGTTTTCGGGAAAAGATCATCACATGGCTCTTTTTTTTTAACTGTACTTTTCTGTTATTTACTCGACTGTGGATTTTTGTCGCCAACTGTTGGCGATAAATTAACTTCCTATGCACCTGGCGATCCACCGGCATCGGTGGCTTACCGTAATGAGGGAAAGGACAAACAATATGGACGTAATTCAGTTGTTATTACTAGAGATATACGTGAATCTCTCGCAAATTTAAAATTCCTAAAAAAGAAAATTTCTGATCGGAAATTTCACATTTATTCGCAAAATTGAAAAAAAAATTGTTTTCAAATCAAAATATACAAAAATTTTGCATTCTTTTGCAAAAAAATTCTTTAAAAATTTTGCATTCATTCACAAAAAAATTCAAATTCAAAAATTTGGCATTCAATGAAAGAAAAAAGGCTTTCGTGGCCATCGTGTAAAACCTGAAAACTTTTGAACTTAATTTTAATTTGGCATTTATATTCATAAAAAATGTTCAAATCCAAAAATTTAACATTTATTCACAAAAAAAAATTCAAATCCCCAAAATTTGTATTCATTCACAAAATTTAATTAAATATTTTTCATTGATTCGCATAAAACTTTCAAATCAACCATTTTGTATTCATTTGAAAAAAAAAAAATTTGAATAAAAACTTGGCATTCATTCGTAAGAATTTTTTTAAAACCAAAAGTTGCCTCCATGTCATTGGTTTAGTTCAAGTTTACGTGGTTAAGTAACTGTGGTTAGTTGAAAGTTCTGGCAAAATTACAACCCATTTTTTGCTTGGGGGAAAATTATCAAGAGATTTCGCGGAAAAGTAACAAAAATCCAATTTTTTGCGATTTGCATTTCATGCAATTTTGCATTTATTCATCAAAAATGACAGATTTTGCATTCGTCTCATCTATTTTGCTTACACGAAAACGACGTATATCCCTAGTCATTACCTAACAATGCACACATTTTTGATTTATGTAGAGAACTGAAGAAAAAAATTAGTTCTTGAAAAAAGAAATGAATGAACAATTAACGTAAGAATTTTAATGTATGCTAAAAAAAACTCTTGGAAACTCACAGAGTAAACTACTCAACTAGTACTCTAGCTAGTACTAGGTACTAACTACATCGATAGAGACTACAAGATCACGGTAGACTAGACTGCATTGATGTAAAAATGAATCGACTAGTTTATATTGTTTTTCAACTTTTTCAGTTGCAGACCAGCGAAAAATAAACAAATGGGTGAAATAATATGGATATGAATATAGGAGAAACTAAAACTTCAATTAAAAAAACAAAAAACATGGGAGAAATAAGTTAAATACCTGCAAAAAATAAATGAATGGGAGAAATAATTTGCGAATCGACAAAAAAGGGAATAAATGTTAGAAGTAATTTGATGGCCTGCAAAAAATAGATAAGGGGCCATTCAAGTATTACGTAAGCAAACTTTTAGCCATTTTTGACCCCCCCCCCTTGTCAGCAAAATTTCGTCATTAGCTCTGCCCCTCTGAATCCTAACGCATATTGGTGGGATCAGAGACGTACACGGGGGGGGGGGCATAGGATCCCCACCCCCCGATGATCAAAAATTTATTTTTTTAATGCAAAAAAAAATTTTTTTTAATTGAAATTTCGGAAGAAAATACCTGTATATGTTATTATAATCAATTTCTGTTAATTTCAATGTTATTTGAAGGCTTTTTTTTTTTTCAAGCCGAGTACAACTCAGGTCTATCGCCGTGGGCAATTCGCTACCTGGTGAGTTGTGCTGGAAGTGTGAGTATGTGTGTACCTAACAGTCTGAGTGTGTATGATTTTTCAGTGCTGCCATCTATATCTCAGAAGTGAAGTGAGTGATGTGTAGTGACTGAATATTTGTACTGTTGCTCTCTGCGGCGAGACTTTTTAACGGGGAGATCGGCTCGCATTTGCGCCTTGAAGTTGGGAACCACAGCAAACCAACTTCACCGACCACCACTGTGGTGACGGTGGGGCTCGAACCCGGGTCCCTGCGATGCGAGTCCGTCACTATGACCACTCGACCACCACAGCGGCTGTATTTGAAGGCTATGTGAACGCAAAATTTATCTTTGATAAATTCATTGCGACCCATCCTTTAAGCCATACAATGATAAATCACATATAGGCCCTTGGCCCGCGGACCAAATATGACACCGGGAGGGTTATCTGATGCGGCCTGCCCTCCTCAAACCTAATTTTGTAAAAAAAATGAACTAAGCGGCACATCCACAGATCGCTTAAGTGTTCCGTGGTACAATTCCAGAACATTTCAGCGGCCCGTGGCCCATTTTCAGATGTGAACAATGATCAACACTTAAATGACCCGGGACACAGTTCCAGAACACTTAAGCGATCCGTGACACATTTAGAGATCCCTTGAGTGACATGTGACGTAGTTTTAGAGCACTTAAGTGGCCCCCAGTACTGTTCTACATCACTCATGTTACCAGCGGCACATTCTCAGATTATTTAAGTGATCCGCGGCATATAATTATGGATCACTTGAGTGATGCGTTGCGCAGTTCCAGATCACTTAAGCGGCCCGGACACATTTCCAGATCACTTGGATCAACGAAAAATTTAGAGATCACTAAAGTGGCTCTGTAGGGCACTTATCAATAGGGGGGGAGGGGTGTCACTTCAAGTGCCCACAAACTATCGAAAGGTTTTTCTCGTTTTTGACGCACCAAGTAAGATGCTGTTAAAAATATTTCATATTTTCATAAAGGGTGGTTGATGACGTAAGCAAAATCCAAGCCCCTCCCCCCCCCCCTTGTCATCAAAAAGTCAGCAAATCGGAACCCCCTCCCCCATCGATGATGACGTAATACTTGAACGGCCCCTAAACTGGAGAAATAATTTGGGAAGGCCGGAAAAAAATAAATACATGGGAGAAATAATTAGCGGACCGTCAAAAAAAATGTATAGGAGAAACTGAATAAGTAGGAGAAATAACACTGGTAAACAAAATTTCACTTTTTTTCTTGTTTCTTTGAGGGTCATTTTCTTATAGAATTTTCCCCACTGATTCCGAATCTGCTTTCAGAATTTGTGTGCCGGGCACAGTGTTTGAGTAACACACGTTTAAAATTTTGAAAAACGTATATTTTTCGCCTTTGCTTATAACTTAAAATAGCTTAAATTCTAATACTAATGGCACTTCAAAAGGTATTTTTACATGATTTTCTTTTGTATTTTGCAGCAGGAATATCTCTTTTTAATGTCCAACAGTAATCGGCCATCATGTTTGGGCTCCACTTGCCTTCATAATGCGATTACGTGATGGATATGTCCTGGTGGAATCGCTCACCGTGCTCGTCGCTGGCATCACCTAGGTTTTCTGGGGAAAAATCCAAATGTGAATGAAGAAAATGTATCTTCAGCGACATATTGCAACCAAGAGCTTTATACAGTAGTTCTGAAGCAATTCCTCCACAAGGTCCTTATATTTGTCCGTCTCGTTATTTCCAAGAAAGTTCTGGACTACTTTCTTGAATGACTCCCATGCTGGTGTTTCTTGCTCATTTTTAGGGTGGCATCGAACTCAGCATCGTTCATTAATTCTTGAATTTGAGGGCCAACGAACATGCCTTCCTTGATTTTAGCGTCACTGACCCATGAAAATGTTGTTCTTCAGAAAGCTAAAACCGTCGCCGTTTCAATTCATTCCTTTAACAAAATTTTTCATCAATCCCAGTTTAATGTGTAGAGGTGGCAGGTAGACTTTCTGAGGATCCACCAGGGGCTGACTGACGACATTTTTGGTTCGCGGAACGAGCTGTCTTCTTGGTGTCCATTGTTTTTTTTACATAATGGTTTTGTCTATCTCTGCTGTCCCACAAGCACAAGAAATAGCAAAATTTGGTTTATCCTAGTTGAAGACCGAGTACAAGGGAAATGACTTTCAAATCTCCGCAAAAGTGCCAGGCATGTCTTTCATACTGAAACATCCGTAATAAAACTTTCATGTTTTAATATGTCACCTTCGTGTGGGCCCCGTAAGCGATGGGAATGGAGGGGTTTTCGTTACCATTGTGCAAAAGTACTGCTTTGAAGCTGGTTTTAGAGGAATCTATGAATAACCTCCCTTCTAGGGGATTATCGACATCATTGCAATAGACTAAGTCATCTTCCTTCGAAAAAAAGGTGCTCAAATTGCTTTGGTCGAGGAGCAAAGCTTGGACAGTTTGGTCAGGAATTCCCTAGAAAGGGTGAAAGGGACTCGTAATTCCCTTGTCCTCATGGCTAGCACGTGATCAGAGGTATCTGAAAAGAATCTTGATGTACTATTCCATAATATTTAGTCAGAGATGAGGCAAGTTTTAATATTTATAATACCCATTATTAGGCTAAAAATTTTGATCTTCTAAGTATGGAATATTAAACCCATTAACTGCCAAATTTTTTTTTTGAAACTTTTGGCCGGATAAATTATATATATGCACAAAAAGTTGTAAACGTAAAGCACGCAAAATTCCAAAATCCCCAAATGGGGATTGTGGCAGCTAATGAGTTAAGGCTGGTTAGGCTAACCCGCAGCAATGTAAAATGCAATTGCGAAAAACTGGTGCCTCATGGACGATTTCTGACGACGGATTCAGAATCAGCATCGACAGTACTCAGTACTCAGAAACAGTACTCAGAGTCCAAGGAACAAAAACCTTGTTTACCAGTGTAATTTGTGGCACTGTGTTGCTTCATAAACGCATGGGTCCACTCGCGCAAGGCCCGGGGGCGTCAAGTGCGAAAGAGCCTCTTGAAAAATGAGATCTGATTACAATTTTTGAGAGTTATGCCGGGATTACACTATAAAAGTTTTGTGAAAGCTCTTTGATAAAACGTGAAAAATTCAGCTAATAAGATCACCGGTTCCATTTTCTCGAATGCAACCGATTCGCCTATTGGTTGAAGTTTTCAAGTTTTATGAAAGACCTTTTATCAAACTTTTATAGTGTAATCCCGGCCTTGGGCTGGTATTACACTATAAAAATTTCATAAAATTTCATTTATAAAACTTGAAAAATTCAACCAATAAGGCTATCAGTTGAATTTTCTCGAATATAACCGATAATCTTATTGGTTAAATTATTCAAGTTTTATAAATGAACTTTTATAGTGTAATCTCCCGGCCTAAGGCATATAAATTGATAGCCAGTCATTTCTCTCCATGTGGGGGGGAGGGGGCTAAGATAGATCACTTTGCCAGAGGCTCCCATGATGCTCTTTAAAACGGCCCTAATTTGTACGATGGCAAAAAAAAAAAAATGAGAGCAATGATGGATAAATAGGAGAAATAATTTGAGGGCCGGCAAAAAATGAATTAAATGGGAAAAGTAATTTAACGCCTTACCTGTTTTTCCCGAAACTGGGTTCAGGCAACACGTTCTATAGCAGAAAGGCTCCGCACGAAGCTTTGACGTCACTGAAATGGTCCATTTCAACTGTAGCCATTGCATACAGCAGTCCGACGTATGCGAAATCTTAACCTCTTTGTGCAGTATATCTAGGTGAAATGGACGACTCTTCAGTGACGTCACGAGCTTCTTTTTTTTTTCAAAAACAATTCTTTTTCTTTCACGAAATAATACCCTTCGTTAAAATTTGTTGTCATGATGATTCAGGGTATATTCATCTTAACACAATGCCGTCTTGACGCATGGGCACACCCAGGCAGGCCTGTCATTTGAGGATTCAGGGAGGGCCTTTCCCCCCCCCCCCAACTTTTGAAAATACACTAAAAAAATGGTATATGTATAATTATAAATACAAATACAAATACAAATACAACGCCACAACAGGCAAAATGCCCAACGAGGTGGCTGATGAAAAGATGCCCATAAAAATATGGTTGTCATATGTTTCAAAAATACAGCAACCCAATTAAAAATGCAATTAACACAAATTACAAACAATATATACACATGATAAAATATTATACAATGCCCATAAAGAATACATTGAATACATGTCATTTGCCCCCCCCCCAGAAAAAGTTGAAATGACGGCCCTGCACCCAGGCACGGCCCGAGGCCTCCAGAAAAGTGGGCCTCCGAAAAATAAAAAACGAATGAAATTTTCGAGAATTCACCATGTAGGGGCTCAGAAAAATCACCTAGCCCGGGCTAGGATTTTTGCCGAACCCACAACTTTAAAATTCGATAATCTTATAACGGTGTGCTTTGTTCCCACCTAAAATTGCCGCTCCCTATTTTCCATTTTTTTATATCTCCCTAACAGGGGGGACAGTTGCCCCCTGTCTCCCTCCTTCTAGTTCCGGCCTTGTGCCCGGGGGCCCATGACGCTCTTAGAACGGCCCTGTCTTCACAAGCAATTTTTCTCAGTATTTTATTGCTAAATTTTATGGAAAAATCACACTTGAAGCCATCTCCCTGAAAGTTCTACTTAAAACGCTGCTTTCTTATGAAAGCCCTCAAAGTTCATATTCACCGTATTTTTAACTCAAAACTTAGACAATCCTTTAAGTTAGGAATTTACTCCCTGAGATCAAAAGAAAAAATTCCACAGTGAGGAAAATCAAACTCGCATCGCGAGTGCCCGGCTTCGAACCCCACATCGTTGGTTTTCTGTGATTCCCAAATTCGAGGAGCGAATGCGAGCCGATCTCCCCCGTTAAAAATTGTCGTCACAGAGAGCAGCAGGCCTACAACGGGGAAATCTTCACTCGTAGTTCGAAAAATAGGTAGCAGATGGCAGCACTATAACAAGCAATATATAGAAACAAGCTTCATATTATTTTAACAACACGGACACGCATATTCCAACATATACCGATTCGTTAGAAGTTCCGCAGAGGAATATGGACGAGGCGATTTAATGGTAGTAGTGAGAACTTTGTGTGGGGGGGGTCGAAGCAGTCCACAGCCGCGGTGCGCGGTTTGAGAACCCTGTACTAAACAATATAAAAATAGGAAACATTAAAAAAGTGTGGATCTTTAGTGTCTCCTTCCCGTCCTTCTCCCACGCACCTTCGTCAGAGAAGCAGCGACGATCGCTAGGAAATGCGTTTATAAACTATATTTTGATAATTATGACAAGAAATGCATTCATTCGTCTCACATTTCTACGATGTTACATTGTATTTGTCATGAAATTTGCAGCGATTTTTCCGCGTAGCTTTAATTCCCGCCGCCATCGCATCCGTAAGTTTTCAGCAATTTTAGTGACAATTGGCAACTTTACTCGCATTTGGCAACCTTTTTTGGTGAGAACGTCCGATGTCCCGTTATTTTCAATATATGGTCAGTTTTCTGTCGGTGAATATATTTCGGACTTCTCCCGATAGATGGCAGCAGACGATATTCCTAGCAGTGGATTCCTCATCAGAAATTTATGTTGCGTTAATATTACATGTGGTCGCGGGACTGTAAACAAAACATTTGAATTTGCTGAAGAGCGACTCTCGCTTCAAGAGGCTCGTGTAATTTGAGGAAATATAAGTGAGTTTATTTTCAAATTAAATTTGAATTTTTTCGAAATTTTATTAATTTAATTCAAAAGCGCTGTTTTGTTTAAGCCTTTAATGTAATTGCGTTAAGCGTAGTTCATTCTTTTCGTCAGTAGGGATGGGTCTCAAATTACTTCCCCAGTTTTACGTTGTTTTTAATTGCACGAAACCTCATTAATATTCCGTTTTCTCATACACATTTTCTACAGTTACGTCATTTTTATAGTCAATTACAGCCCACCCAAGCAGTGCCGTCTTAATGCATAGGCCTACCCGGGCCTCGAGTGCAGCGGGGGTGTGGCGGATAATGCTACCGAGATTTCGTCGAGACTTTCATGTAAATTGGTAATAAATCGCTTCTAGTTGGATAGGAGGGACCTCAGTATTCACCATTTTACCTAGGGTTGCCACAGATTCAAAAACTGAGAAAGAAGGACGCCTGAACACTCACTATTTTAACATCAATTTTCCCAATTTCCACAACAGATGTCGCCCCTAGGAATCGGCATTGAGTGTTGCTTCATCTTGTTAGCTTTGATTCTGAAATAGAAGAGGTAATCACCATTGCCCCCTCCCCCTTCAGTATACAGTACAACGTCGTCTAATATAACTTGCGCTAGAAGTTGTTCGGGTTGTTGAGAATGGGGTCGGCCAAATTTTTGATCGAGGAAAACCCCGAAAAGTCATCATTGGCACTACCACTCTGTGTATTCCCGATCCCTGCTGAAAACAACGTGGAAAGCCATGAATCAACAGTAACAAATCGGGTTTCTCACAAACGCTAATTTGTGAAGAAGTGAAATGCGAGTCCGTCTCTTAGGGTTTTTTATGGCAGGCGTTCGATGACATGTTTTGGATTGTTAAGCCACGGTGAAAGAAATTCATTTTCTAATGTTTTGCACACGTCTTCGCAACTGTGGCTCCTCGGAAATGTTTGTTTACTTTCGCTGTGTGTTGCCTGCTTCAACTGGATTATACTGCCTGCTTTGTCTGCTAGGACTTTAATCCTGCTTAGTGAAATAATATTGCCATGTTTCCGGTTGTGGTGTGAAAAGTGTCGATATTTTCAGTCCGGACGTCACCATCGTCAGGGTCGCTAGTAGATGCTTGATCACCCGGGGCAAGTGCGCATTTTGGCGCCCCCTTGTAATGTTGGAAGAGGTTTAAGAATAAAATTTGAGCCCTCTCTGGTCCAGCGCCCGGGGCAGGAGATCCGCCTGCTCCCCCCTAGTTGCGGCCCTGACAATCGTTATCTCGTGAGTAGGGATACGTAAATTTCGTATTTACGAAATAACCGCGATAAATGCGAAATTTGCCAATTTTAACGAATAAATGCAAAAATTTCAATTTCTACTATTTTTCTGCGAAATCTCGATAATTTAAATTTTATCGTTAATTCTTCCGCGTGTTTCCGAGCTATAATTGACACCTTAAAAGAATACGAAACTAAATACGAAAATAAAGGATCTAGTATCAGACTCCGTGCGTTACATGATTTTGCGTGCTTCAAATTATTAAAAACCATTTCTTGGCGACAACATTTTGCACTACCAATACTGGGCGCATAAAGTGAATCTTGTGGGTGACGCATTCATTAAAGAAATTAATTCTGTTGTGGCCAAGACGAAGATAACTTATTTTGCACTCAAGATAAATGAGCAAGCAGTGCGTATTTAAGCTACCAAAAAAAAAAAAGTATTACTGTAAATAAGTAGGCTATTAGTGGCAGCAAAATTCTTCCCGACGCCTGTAGTAACCAGGCAGAATTCGTGATTCAAAGGTGTCATTCATCTGGGCGAATATCATATATTGCTGCTTTTCTCAATAAATATGAAGACGATTACTCCAGCATAAGTTTCTTGAAAATAAGTTTTGACAATGAAATTCTAACTCCTAAAATACGGATTCAATTGACTTTCGTTTCCGAGTTCTGTAGGAAAATTATGCTAATCGACAATTTGAAGCATCAAACTTTCCATTCGCACATGTTTTGTGGAGTAAGTTAATAGATTTGAAATCTTTTGGGCTCAAATTTCAATTTTGGACAAATTCAAATTTTTCTTGGACATTTTTACAAAAAATTGACAAATGAGTACAGTAAAGTCTCGCTTATCCGACATAAACGGACCGGCAGAACGTCGGATAATACGGAAGTGTTAAGGAAAAGCCTATTAAAAGTCAAACTACTCTACATTATAATTTTGCACATTCACGAACCTAATAACCATGTTTACAGCAAAAAATTAAGTGAGAAAATGAACTTAATTACAGAATATTTTGAAGTTAAATACAGTACTTAAAAAAAGTTCAGTCCTGTGATGATTTAACATATTTTTAATCGTACTCTGCTTTCCTGACGAGTGCCATTTCTTCGCTGCCAAATCTCGCCATCTTCGCAGCATCATTATTTCGATTCCTGCAGCTTCTTGTTGCTCAATGCATATAATGAAATTCTGAAAGCTCAACAGTTGGTGCTTGATCTTTTTTTTTTTTTTTTTGCGGTGAGACGTTGGATAATACGGAAGGTCGGATAAACGAGACTACTGTGTGTTGGAATTGATGAACGGCATAGTATTCAGCTGAAGACACAGCAGCAGAAAAGAATTGAAATAAATTGACTTTACACATGACATCCAAACAGTGTCGTCCGACCGAGCACGACCCAGAAACCAAGTGCAGAGGAGTTTCATGAAAATGAGATCTGGTTCAAATTATAGAGGTTAAGTATTTTTAGCAGGGGATGGGCCTCAGAAAAATCATTTTAGCCGAGGGCCTATATGCTATTTTTTTTATTTTTTGTGAACAAATACGAAATTTCTGACGAATTTTTTGCAAATAAATGCGAAATTTGATTTAAAAAATTTTTTTTGCGATTTTTTTTTTTTGAAAAATGTTCATTTTCACATCAAAAGCTCTGAAAAAATTGTTTCAAGTGCTTGTAAGTGCTATTTTCGGTGTCAATTTCTTCCATAAATTTTTGTTCTCTCTGCTAAACTATGTTCTGCTGAGACTATGAAACGATTTGAGAAGCAACGATGAGGTACGGGACAATGTTCAAAACAGGACATATGGTCATGCATACCTGAGGTGTTTCTGTGCTTAAAAGATGTTACCTAAAATCTGGCAGCAAAACTCTGTGCTTAAGATATTGCTTCAAAATATTTGAAACTATTCAATTAATAAATGTCAGTTGCATACGAGAGACGTACCCAAAAGTAACCGGAGTTTCTTTTTTACAATTTACGTTTATTAAATTTTTTTATAAAAATTGTTAAATTCCCTTTAAAATACTTTCCATTACAGCTAAATACATTTGTCGAGTCTTTACTTCCATTCTTCAAAACATTTTTGAAAGTTATTTTCGGGTACGCCCCCCGTATATGTAGGCTGCCCATATTTCCTCGATAAAAAAATACACGAAAATGTGATGTAAATACGTGAAAATCGCCAATTAGCACCAAAAATGATGCCAAAGTTGCCAATTATTGCTAAAATTTCCTAGTCATTAAAGGCAAAAAATGAAGCACCAGTGCATTAAAGCAGAGATTTAAATGGTTTAAGAAAAAACTTAAAACATGACATAAATATGAATATTCAGCTTGAATATATAATCGTAAATAATGTAATTTATAGGTTAGAAAAATAGTTTTACTACTTGATTTCAACAAAGAATAAAAATTCACCTAGGCTTTGTTGAAAAATGGGAAATAACATTTTTGTAAAAAAGTTTGGAGATGACCAAAATTTTATGAAAATACGGCAATGTCCCGAGAAACGCGGGTCATATGGTCACCTCAAATATGACTACGTGCTTCCTGATTCTTTTTTTATCGAGTGCAAATTCCAACACAGTTTCAAACAAAATGATTTTGATTAGATCCCATTTGTATGCTACAGTGCGAGACATAATTATAAGACACTTAAATTTTAGTGAAATCACAAGAAGGAGCGAAGTAAAAAATATCAAAAATTCCAAGTTTTATGATAGTGCAAAATAACTTTTATACCAAATATTGGGAATTTAAAAAAATATTTTCACACATTATTACAAAATTTTATAAGCCATCTACAGATTTTTTGCGGAAAAGTAAAATGAAATTCAAACAAATTATACATATAAATTTTATCAAAATTTTGTACAACCACCTCTGTTGCTAATCAAAACAAAAAGTGATTTGACATGGATGCAGCCGAATCAATGAGTGCTACAAGAGCCTGTTACATTACAAGCCTGTGATCCGGCGGTATTATCGATGGAAGAAAATTGCCTCCTATACCTCAAATCACTACCATTCATATTAGCGTGATTTGAGGTCTGCAAATCACGCCAATATGAATGAGAAACCATCTGAACCATTTCACAAGATTGCATTTCTTTCCATCGGAGAACATAGCAGAATACCATAAATGAGTTCAAGGCGCGAGTACGTTTGGCGAGAGTCAAACGATCCTGTTTGTGTTTCAAAGTTGATGGAGGTTTTTTTTCTTTCATTTTCATGAATTTGAATGCTACTTCTAGAACTTAAAATTATTGAAATTGTTAACTGAGAGCACTGCAGTTGTAAGGCAGATTTTATATTTCTGGATGATATTTTGATACTTACTGCTAGAGCACAAACATTGCGCTTTTATCAGGGAGACAAACATAGGGTGTGCCCAGATAGTTTTTTTTGCACAAAGGGCTGTTCTAATTTTAAGCCATTTTTGACCCCCCCCCCCCCCCCGTGTCAGCAAAATTTCGTCAGCACTGCCTCCTAACCCATATTGGTGAGATCAGAAAACGTACGCGCGGGGGGGGGGGTACAAGCATAGGGGGGCTCGTGCGCCTCCCCTCTCCAGACGAAAAAAAAATTTTTAACGCAAGAAATGTTTTAAAAAAGTTGAAATTTCAAAAGAAAATACCTTTATATGCTGTTATCATCAATTTTTGTTAATGTCAATGCTATTTGAAAGGTAAGAACTCACAATTTCTCTTTAAAAAATTCATTGTGAGACCAAATGTGGCCCCTGAAGGTTATCTGATGTGGCTTTCCCCCCAAACTTAAATTTTGTGAAAATTAACTAAGCCGCATATTTACAAATCGCTTAAATCACCCCGTGGCACATTTCCAGATCACTGAAGTAGGCCTCAAAGATCACTTTCACATTCAAAGATCACTTAAGTAACCCGCGAGACAGTTCCAGGACACTTAAACGATCCATGGCACATTTAGAGATCCCTTGAGGGACATGTGGCGCAGTTTTAGAGCACTTAAACGGGCCCCAGTGCTGTTCTACATCACTCATATTACCCGCGGAACATTCCCAGATTACTTAGGTGATCCGTCGCATAATTACGAATCACTTGTGTGATGCGCAGGCACAGTTCCAGAGCACTTAATCCGTCCGGACGCATTTCCAGAGCATTTGAAGGATCCGTTAAAGTGGCTCTGTAGGGGACTCATCAATAGGAAGAATGTTAGTTGAGGTGCCAAATAACTATCGAAAGGTTTTTTTTCCTGTTTTTGGCGTACCGAGTAAGATGCCATTAAGAATATTAATATTTCATATCTTCATAAAGGGTGGTTGATGACATAAGCATCATCCAAACCCCCCCCCATCGATGCTGACATAATACTTGAATGCCCCCAAAGCCACATTCCGTGGTTTAAAACATTTGCGACGGCACATCGAGAACGTCAAATTTTATTTGCTATAAGTTTTAGAAACGCCGTTGCCATGCAATAGGCAAAGTTCACGAATTTCACTTTCCTTCAGCTATGTACCGTGTGGCATTTTTTCTACTGATGAGGGGTAGTTGAAAAAGGGTATATTTTATTGGTTATATTCATATTATTTTTATGGTTAGAGACGTAAAATTATTTGCATAAAGTAACGCAGTGCTACGGTACTCACACACAAGCCGGCCTCCCATTTGAAAAAGTCTCTCCGCAGAGGTCAGGCAGACCAACACGATACTGACGACATAACATGAAAATTCAATCATTGCCATCAGAAAATGAAAGACAGATGGCAGTGCGAACGCAAAACAAACGCAACTCGACAACGTGAATAAGTTAGAGCCACACTCAGAACACTCATTCCGGCATGTGCCGCTTCGTTAGAAATTTCGTAGAGGAATGTGTACGAGATGCATGTACGGTTAAGTAGTGCTACACTACTGTACAATGGTGGGAATGAAAATGTGTTATATTTCTGTCCTTACAACTTACGGCCAAGAAGAAAAGCATCGGTTGTTTCACCGACACCTAATAATCAATATAATTTACGCCCAACAAGACGAATGTCTGCTGAGAAATTGAATTTTGTGGATGTTATGCCGAAACTGATATTTGGAGAGAAAGGTGATTTGCCTCCTCCGGGGATCGAACCCGGATCCGCTTGCATACCGGGCAATTGCGCTAACCAATACACCAGAGGCACACTTTTCAATTCCTCCTAACACGCAATAGTAACTTGAAGCGCTGAGTGGAATCATTTCATTTCATTCCGTGCACCGCCCAGGCTCTATCGACCATTGTCAATTTTAGCCATTGCCCGGATGAGGGGCTGGGCGATGGCTGAGTGGAATCATAGGAGCCTCCCTTAACAGCGGGGTGTGTTTTGATTTTCAAAGGTCAAAGCCTCCCTTAACTACAGCAATTTTCGCCCCAGTTGGCGTTTTTGTATGAAGAGAATGTAGTTAAGGGGAGGCTGCTATGACTCCGCTCAGCGCTTCACGCTACTTCTGCGTGTTATGATGAATTGAAAAGTGTGCTTCTGGTGTATTGGTTAGCGCACTTGCCCGGTATGCAAGGGGGCCTAGGTTCGATTCCAGAAGGAGACAAAGCACTTTTCTTTCCAAATATCAGTTTCGGCATACTATCTCTTCACACAAGTGTCAACTGTTTCACCCTTTTCTGGCGGGTGTGAATGAAATGGAGGTGCCGGCGATATGGACGTCAATTTATATCTTATTCCAGCTTGATTCCTTTTACTGAAAATCAAAGATTGGTACATTCTACATTCGATGAACTCAATTCCAGAATTCTCACGTACAAGACAAGATTATTCTTTGATTATCTACATAAGGACAGTGTTACGATTACGGACTGATTGTCTGTGGATGATGCTATGATCACAATTTTTATTCCAGATTCTTTATTGTACATTGTTGTTTGTTATTTTCACATAAATTAAATTTCCTGATACACCCATCCCCCGGGAAAGCTTCGATATCTCTCGAGATGGGAAGCGGGGTGTGTCCGGTCCTTCAATGTTCAATTAATTTCTTACTGGAATTCACAAAAAAAATCGAACTATTTCTTCGACGTCCTTGTAATTTCAGTCACAATTGTAAACGACGTGACAAAATACATGTAATAAAGTTTCATTATTGTGGAAATGTTCTTTCCGTTTTCTTTCGTGAATATTCGTCGTGTCTTATAATTATGTCTCGCACTGCAAACTACATTTGGGTGGTTTGTTGTTTTTTTAATTCGAGACCTTTAAAACTTTATTGTCTAAAAGTTAAAATGAGAACTATAACTGTCTTAAAGTTATATATTCTTAATAAATTAGAAAATCGGACTGGAAATTACAAATGAGTAAATATTGAATGTGAAGGGCTTGACAAATCCCAGGCTCAAGGTCACCATGGCGACTAAAAAATTGATATTGGCTCCTAAAATTTTCTGTGTGTGATTACTAGCTTGGGCAAAAACAAAATACTTTTTTTAGTTTCTAAAATATTTGGTTGGTTTTCCTAGAGTTTTTCTCGATTTGTCAAACTCTGGTTTAGGACAAGAAGATTGGTTCGCAAAGACGTGTGGTTCGTATAATCGAGCCTCGTCTATATAACAATGCATGGAAAATTACATAAACAACATCGTGCCCCCTTCGAATTTCAAATCTACCTCCGCTCATTGTTGGGTCACAAATCATTCGATTGTACCTGGGAAGTTTTTCCAGGAGTCTTGACCGAAAATCGCAAACAAATACTTATACGAGGATCAATATGACAGCGCACACACATAGAAAGTCTAACATACATGATTGAAAATAAGGAAGAGCAGACGCGGATCCGGAGGGGGGCGATGGGAACTATCGCCCTTCTCAAGAGCCTAATGTGAGAAAATGCCGCCTGGCAGTTGGGGAAATATGCAAATGTTTGATAAAAGTTTAAAGATCCCGCGAGAATCGTCGAAATTATTCTGGAAGGTTTCTTTACCTCAATAGTGGCGCCGCCTTGGCGGAAATATGAGCTCGTTGAAATTTCTTGATCTTTTGTATGTGCGAGAGAAGTCGTTCTGTTTTTAGCGTTTTTCGTCAGAATCTCTGCTAGCACCCGAGTGGCGCACAGTGGCAATATGATAGTCTTCCACTATGAAGTTTGCCATCAAGGTCCATGGATTCGAATCCAGCCGTAAGAACATCAGAAAAAGTTCTCTACCTATAGAGCTTGTAGGGTGGGGTTCAGCTTGATGCTGTCGTTATGTAGCACTAAGCCCTACGGTTGAAGGCTATATAGATCTGTAGCTTTAGCAAAAAAATCACACGACACATTGAGAGGGTTGGCATCCCGAACCTGGCCCCACTGGCTCTCGACTAGGGATTTATTTCCGTTTCATCCGGTCAGATCTGTACTGAGTGGGATGGCGGCGTCCGGTTTACGATGGTTACCTGAATACCCTTAGGGATAGGACAGGGGGTGTGTTCATGCATAATCGAAATTCAGAAAGAAATACGAAAAAAAAAATCTAAAATCGCTATACATGATTTTCCGTGAATAGAAAGAAAAGGGCGTCTTAAAAGATGTCACCAAAAGTTACAATTCACTTCTCGTATAGAATCGTTGACTATACGGTAGGTTAGGGTGGCCAGATCATGCGACTGAGAAACCGGGACGTCATGAAAGCAAATGTTCAGAAAGCATTTCAGCTTCGAATAGTAAGACTATGGATAAAATCACCTATTGGCAGAAAAAGCCTGGGACTACGGTTTAGTCCGAGTTGTTTAAACTGTTTCCCATTGCAGACCGCTGAAATTTAGTGAACATTTTCGCAGACTGGCGTAAGTGGGAGAAATACTAATTTGTGAACCTGTGAAAAAGTTCCCCAACCTTCTGACTTACTGTTCTCATATTTCATATTCTTATATTTTGCTGTTATAAATACGAGAAACCGCTTCAGGCTAGGATCTCTGCTGTCACCTATTGAATAGAAACGAAACTATCATTTATAATTGAAATAATTGTTGGATTTAATTCGACGTGAAGAATGAAAACGAATGTCATGCACTTATTATACATATATATTCTATGCTGCATATGGTATATAAACTTATGCGCCAAACCACCGGTTATATTTCATGTTCACAGAAGTGATCCAGCGGCAAATATAAACATATATTAACCGGTATTTTGGCGAGTAAAATTTACTCCAGTATGCAGCATAAAAATAAATAATATATAGTGTATAACATATTTTGTTTGTTTTCATGCTGCATATTGGTTTGAAACCAACTTTGCTTTTGACAGAGTTTAGTTTTTATTTAATAGGTGGCAGCAGAAGTCCCCTCATAAATTTGAAATATATCTTTTCCGATATTTTTGTATAGGAGAGAACTGCAGCATAAATATTTTCTGCAATTTTAGAATCCATCGGAGTGTTTTTGTATCCTTCGGACACTTTATATGGTGTATAATAGGGCCATAAAATACATAATTTTTTGCAAAAATATATTTTTACTTTTTTATGCAAACTAAGAAATATTTTTCTTCCGTGAATGCCATTGAGATATGCTATTTCGCTGGAAGTAAGGTGGTCCGTTTTCCAGAATAGCCCAGTTGAAGTATATGAGTGCCCATGATCGTACCGGGCTGCTAGATATTAAAACCGTGAAAATAAATCAAAATTCGTTAACTGCACATTTGCATCATGGCTGCCAAAAAAAAGCATTTCTTTCACGCATGTGTGTAGGAACACTTGCATCAATGTCAATTAAAAAACGGAATTTTCAATTTTTTTTTTTTTTTTTTTTTTTGGTTTTTTTCTATAATGCCGGTTAAAATTTTTACATGCCCGGACATCTAGGCAATGGATTTGTCCAGCCCTGCCCTATAGTCTACAAAAGAGTGAGGCTGAGGGTCTGGTCCTAGAAATGGGGGGGGGATCGGAATGCACCCTTGAATCTGGGAATGGTGGTGAAGCCTATGGATGAAAACAGAGTATCCAGAAGTTTGGAGCTTACCTCATATAGATTGCCCGTGCGAAAGACTTGATTTGATTCGTACTGCCCCTCGGAACCGTTTCAATGATGACTACACGCGCGCAATAGTCCCTTTCATGACTCATTTACGCATTAGTCAAGTCCTTCAATGAATGAAAAGCGAATTTGTGTGAAGCGGCAAAACAAAAAACTGCGTCTCATTCTTGCTTCGATGATGTGTTTTCATTTCACAGCGGGCTTCAAAACTTATTGCGTCCTATCGTACAGGTATGTTATTATCTCCACAGCTGCTGGATAAGTGATAAAATAGACATTTTCTCACGACCCTGGGGCCATGGAGAAAGCAGGTTAGAAAATTGTATCTATCGTAACATTTCTTTATTTTCCTGTTTTTTTTCTTCTCCGAATCAGATTATGCTGATTGAGTGGAAAATGATAATGGAAAGAAAGCTCGCCGCGAAGATGTAATGCAATCAGTTGATAAAGTTTATGCTTTTTATTTCCTGATGTGTCGTCCCTGGTATAACTATAGGTGTGTTTTATGGGCAAGGACGTCTTATCATATGTGTAAGTAGCGAGTGGGTGTGCGAGCGTGAAAAAAAATCTCCAATCCTGGTATATCGTTAGGAATTATGCCATAAGAGTGTTGCAATTTGAAATTTACCGGGCTATGTGCACCATTAAAATGCCGTACATGAAATATTGAAGCAACTATTCCATCACTTAATCTTATGTGCATATAAGAATACACTGATGGACTGGACACACCCTTCTTCATATCTCCAAGAGGAGATATCAAAGCATATATTTTAATATAGTAAAACCTGCTAAATTGACCAGCTCTCTAAGTTGAACCGTTTTTTCGGAGAAGGACATTACGTTCGTACATGACAGACAGGCATGACCGCTGACCGCCCAGAGAGACCATCTTGGGATAGTTTGCGCTCTTTCCCAAAGGGAATGGACGGTCTCGAAGACACCTTTGTACAACTGACCACCAATCTAACAAGGAAAGGGTCCCAAGGTGACGTCTTCAAGAAGTTTTGAAAAAATTACCATTGATTCTACTAATTTAAATATGTACAAAAATATTTTAAAAAATCTTTATTGGGTAGACTATTATGTTCACCGTTAGGGATTGTTATGGGTCAGTCAAAAAAAGTTTGTAATGTTAATATTTTGAACGCCAATATAACCCAAGAATGACTTCAAAAATCCTGCAACTCTAGAGTGTTAGTGGCGTCATTCAAATAACACACGATCAAGTACAGCACAAAGAGGAAAAAGCTTTTTTTTATAGAACAGAGAAGCTGCGGTAAAGAAAGGAAGTTTTTTTTTGTAGATATCGGCAAGAGGCGATAAGTAGCCAACTGTTATAGTTTTTAATAATTTTTTTTGCGGCTTTATTAATTTCTTCGGTTTTATATATTTCTGGGTGAAATGAATGTTCTTACATTTTTTTTTTTTTCATAAATTTTTTGAGGAGGACACATGGAGACCCTTTCCTTGTAAGTTGAATCAGTTTTCGGGGAAGGGCCGCATCTTCTGCGAGTTGACCAGAAAAGTGTTACATGGTATAAATCAGCTGCACGTTCTCTGGGTTTTCGTTGGCGTTAACAGTCCTGCGTCCTCCTTTATCATAAATGGTGGGTTCCCAAAGACGTGACTGTTATCTTTCTCACACGTGAGGCCGAATCAAAGCCACCAATGTATTTCGCAAAACATGTATGATGCGCGATTGATCTTTTATATACGACATTGTGAAAAGTGGAATAAGAAGAAAATTATAATAAATTAAAATAAAAGGATAAATGTAATGATGATAGTAAATAGTTGCCATGTAAATTATTTGATAGGTCATTTTAGTTCTAATTAAAGACAAAAAAACAATGTTTTTGGATTAAATTATCTTTTTGTTCTTTGTTTAGGTTCCGATGTCCTGAAAAGAAAAATGGTGGTCGAAGGTCTGCAGGCTTACGTTGAGCAGGTATGCACCGACAGAGTGTGCAGCACAGTGTCCATTGCGGATCTGGCGGAGCGTCATCTCTCGGTCTCCGACACGGAGCAGCGGCCGGTGCTGCTGGTTGACGGCGCGCAAGTAATCCAGAAATTGCACCGAGGTCTCCTGGATTGGGTTTACGGAGGTCAGTGCTCGGAGTTCGTCGTTGAGCTGCGGCGATTCGTCCGACGCTTCGACTCCGCCGGCATCAGACTGGTGTTTTTCTTCGACGGTTTGGTCAGGCCCGGGAAGAGGCCTCAGTGGAATTTCGCCCGGATTTCGAGGATGAAGGTCATCGATGACGTCTTTACGTATCTCAAGACTACGGGGAAGCAGCCACCGGACGACGACCACGACGAGCACTTCGTCTGTCCGTCTTCGATCTCGACCTTCCTTCCGTTCGCCCTGAAGATCTGCTGCGACGTCGAGGTGCGGTCGACCATCAGAGAAGCCAACATCGAGATGGCGCAGTACGCCATAACGGACGACAGCGTCTTCGCCATACTGACCGAGGACTCGGACTTTCTCGTACTCGACACCAAGCCGTACCTGTCCATGCGGCACCTGGATCAGGAGGATCTCACTACCGTGATGTACAACAGGCAGAGGCTCGCCTCGGAGCTTTTCCTGACCGTCAGGCAACTCCCCCTGATGTCTTGCCTACTCGGTAACGATCTCATTTCCGCGGAGTTGGTGAAGCCGTTCCAACGGAAGACGGTCTGGTCTACGGGCCGTCGCGGCTACTCCGAATGCGGCGCCAAAATCATGGCGCCGACGATCGCCGAAGTCATCAACTGCGAAAGGTGGAAAGGAGATCACAGAGACGAGCAGGAGCTGCACCGCATCTCCGTCAAGGTGTTCGGCGACACACGCAACTTGGATTTGCTCCGCGAAAGCATCAGATATTATTCGATGCCTTTCGAAGAACGCCCAAGTCCCAGCTGCTGGTCTGTAGCCGTCGACCGCCATGTTCACTGCGAGAACTTCCCTGCCATCTATAGCCTGCTGAGCACTGGTGAAATCAATTTCCCTGAGGTGCTTATATGTATATCATAGATGCTCACCCATCAGACCGTAAAACTTTATACAGATTGTATAACTACACTAGCTTCCAAAAGTTAAACGCGTGACAGCTAATGTAACGTAACGACACCACTTTAATATCGCCCCTCTGGATCGGACGGTTACTACAACGCAAACACGTGGTGCTCGGGCGTATAGTCCCTTCATGTGAAGCCTTCGGTGCACAGGTAGGGCCGTCTTCAGAGCATCATGGGCCAAGTGATTTACCTGAGTCCCTACCTGGCAAATTCTCGAGAAATACATTGTGACGGCGCTGTACACTACTGGCAGATGTTGTCTTATCAAATGACGCTGCAGCCATAGATGTAACAGTTATGGAGGTCGCTCGTCGGTTCCGCTTGGCTAAAATAGCAACATAACGATCATCAGAGGGAATAACACTTGATTGACCGGGCACAGGTCTCTGGGCAACTATTTGACTTGTTTCCACAATCGGTATTGCTATAGGCTGGACAATTCCCAGGCCGCTATGGTGACTAAAAAATTGGTATTGGTGCCTAAAATTTAGTTTGTATAGTTACTAAATTGCAGGCTCAGAGCAGCGCACAGTGTTTGGAATTTATAGCAGCATATCTGCCAACATTAAAGAGGGTCCCTATGCCCCGAAAAAGTCAAAGATGCATTATTTTGAACCTTTTTCTTCGGATAAAAAAAATTTTTTGCACCTAAAATTTTTTCTGCAATTTGTCCAGTCCTGTGCTATAGTAGACAAGCGACAGCCATAACTGTTACATCCGTGATTGCAGCATTGCTTGATAAGACAAAATATCTGGCAGTATTGTGTGCCGAAGGGACTGTATACGTAACACGTGTTTGTGTTCTTACAGGAGCAAGATTAAAGTGGTCGTTATATGAGCCGCCGCGTGCTTAACTTTTGGAAGCCAATGTATTTGAATTGCGCGTACATGCTATTCTTATTATTTTTAAAAGACATACGGAAAACTGGTTGTATGTTAAGATGCTTATTTTTTGAGAAGAAAAATTCCTTTCTGCCCCACGGGGACTCGAACCCCGGTCCCCGTGAAGGCAGAGATGAATTTTTCTTTCAAAAAAAGCATCTCTACGTATAGCTAGTTTTCAGTATATCTTGTATTAACAAGTGGGGAGGACGTCTATCGCTACGTTATTATTTTTCTCTTTCGTAGGTCCTAGAAGACTACTGTGATAAAAGTCTTCCTCCAGTGAACGTCGCTTACCGTCCTATCATGCAGCGCGCTTACGGCTTGCTCTATCGAGACCGGGACCAGGGTCTTTTAGTCAAAGAGTGGTGCGCTATTCCAGGGAAGGATGTGTTCGAGCCCGATCTCGTGCCCCCGATATCCATCGAAATTCCACAAGGTGAGTTCGGGGGGCAACCTCCTTTGCGGATTTAAAGTCAGCCATCGCTTGTATCCAGGGCCGGTAAAGAAAATAATGGCGGGCCCAGAGGCGTTTTAATTATTCTGTAGTGTTTTTGGTCAGGACATGATAGCTCCAAAATCACATGTTTTAGATATAAGCATTTTCATTGTCATTTAAAAATCAAATGAAGCATACACGCAAATTCAAATGAAAATATCATACTGAATGAAAAATAATGAAATATCATGTACCGCTAAACATCAGCATGTTGTTTAGCCGTACGCACGTATTTATCTCGCTTCTAATTAGTTATAATTAGCAAGACTTACTGCTATAGATCAAAAAGCCACTTTTTGGAGATATGTTCTGACCACAGAGTTTTGGAATCCATAAATTTGTTTACATTACAATTTCTACGAAAATGCTGAACGATATCTATACAAAATATATATACATACAAAATCACAATTAAATGTAAACTGAAAGAAAATTTTAAATTAATGAAGGAAATAATTCCGGCGCAGATTAAAATTTAGAATAAATGAAATAAATCCGTAATTAATAAAAACGCAGAATTTATTGAAGAAACAATTTCAGAATTGATGGAAATTCAGAATTGGTTGAAGAAACAATTTCAGAATTGGTTGAAGAAACAATTTCAGAATTGGTTGAAGAAACAATTTCAGAATTGGTTGAAGAAACAATTTCAGAATTGGTTGAATTTCAGAATTGGTTGAATTTCAGAATTGGTTGAATTTCAGAATTGGTTGAAATTCAGAATTGGTTGAAATTCAGAATTGATTGAAATTCAGAATTGATTGAAGAAACAATTTCAGAATTGATTGAAGATGGAAATTCAGAATTATATTTATTTCTAGATAAAAATGCAGAATTCTGGAATTATTTCTTTCTATATGAAACAAATTATCACATAAGTGCGGGGCCCGGGTCGACCGTACTTTTCGCGCACACCCCCCACGGGCGACTCTGCATGTGCCAGCGACGAAAAAAAATGTTTGCGCGGGATATAGTCGATCATTCCGAACGTCTTCTTGGCAACGAATAGCTTCTAAAACTCGTGAGCGTTTACGTGCTTCGTTGCTACTTTCTCACGAACCAAAATAGGCATTTTCTGTGAATTAACAATCGATGAGAGCGCGCACGGGCTTGTCGCGGATAAGTTTCAAGGTCTCTCGTAAAAGGTTCGTTGTTTTTCGGGTCGTTAATTTTTTATTTGAATTTAATTTCCGGTGTGAGTTTCGGGTGTAGAGGTATGTGCATGACGGCCAAAAAAAAAATGGGCACGTCAACTATAACGTCCTTTACTTTTCTCATCGCAGGAGATTCACATCATCATCATTGTCCGTCTCTGGAAGATCTCTGGTGCGGCGACGATTCCCTGAACATCCAGGACATGAGGCTTCGATGTTTCTTCGCGTGTCTTGGCGGGTCGTTGAAGGACGAGTACCTGAGCACCGTCCAGCCAAGGTACGCCATTTTCTGCTGTGTCCTCAACTACCTCCTGGCCTACGGATATGATAAGCGACCGCTGTTGGCGACGTGGGAAGTATCGGCTTTCATCGCTCAAGCCATTCACCCTCAGGAACCTGCACTCCGGAGAAGGAAGTCGAGCGAAGTGTTGGAGGTGAGATATTGCGTTCATCTATAAACCAGAGGTTTTTGTTCTCACGGAACCCTTGGCGGTTACGAGATGCTTCCTCAGAACAAAAACGTCGTGGATAAGTTATTTTCTGGCAAATATTTCTATTGCAACGCCAATAGAAAATTTTCCAGCTTCTGGTACCGTGGAACCTCGATTCAAATCCTATTGTTTGCTTTGTTGTACACCATATATGCTCAATACATGGCGCACAGTCATCTAATGTGGTCTGCGACCTCACAATTTTGTAAAAATGAGCTAAGCAGCACATAACCAGATCATTGAAGTGACCTGGGGCATTATTATAAATCACCAAAGGGCTTGCGCCACATTTTACCTCACTTAGTGGCTTTCTGTACATTTTACCTCACTTAGTGGCCCGCGGCACATTCCCAGATGACTTATATGGCCTGCGACGCGTTTTCAAACGAATGAAATAGCCCGCACCGTTCAAAAGGTTGAGAACCTTCGCTATACACAAACCGCACTTTTCATAAATCAGCGTGGATTAACGCTGGAAACCACCACCTCCTCACATCATCGATACGTCTTGATAGCGTTATAGTACTGGGGAAGGAGTCCTTCTTTTGATGGCTATGGCTCTTTGGCTCTTGCTAAATGAGAAGGGGTTTTTACTTTTGTATTGCAACTTAAGTATCCGCACACGTAAATTGCAACGAAAACTCCTCCCCGCCCCGAAAAATCCTCCTTGGTGGCACTGCGTCAAAGCAACTTTGCCAAATGGTGAATTGTTATTCATCATTTCTTCACCAAATATTTTTATTGGGCGAGCATGGAATTGGAGAGGCTCCGTTTAGGATTCAAAACTGCTTGTCATTTGTCAATTTTCAACCAGAGACTGTATGTAGAGATGAGCGGGACCTACAAAAGCTAGTTAGGTGTTCAAAGATTAAAATCGTTCCCTCTGATATCAATCTGTGTCTTTGTGCTTCTTCCGCCAATGGTACGACCAAGGTTCCTAACTGAATCGATTGTCCGATCACTGAAGTGTCCGTGCGGTGACTAAAATAGCCGACTACCGCTATGAATCTGAAATGAGATTTCATAGGAATTCATTTCTTTTTCTATCTTTTTTTCTGCCTAGAAATTTTGTTTGATCGATTGCCATTTTAAAACATCTCTCAATATCAGTATCAAGATGAGTCAGTTGCACTTAGGTTAGAGGTGTCTAATTTTTGGAGTTTTCCGGACTGTATTGGCAGATGACTTGGGCCGTAATTACAATGCGAACACCAACGTTGACTTTGCTACTACTACTAAACCGGACGTGCACGTCGTTCATATTTTTCTATGGCAGTGGTTCTCAGTGTTTTTTACCTCCTTTAGACCATATTTTCTTCTCGTGCCCCCCCCCCTTCGGGGGCGGCGGCTCTACTTCAACCTGTCGCCCGGGTGCAAAACCTCATGCTCATGTCCCGCCCCTAAAGACAATCCTGTGTTTCAGCTCTTTACTGGATCGAGCCCGATTTTTTTCCCTTCTGAAACCGCACACCATTGTTTAGCCTACAAAATGTACTTGGCCATACCGCGTTTGAAGAAACAGTGTCCCTTTTTTTGGACCCAGAATTTCATCGTTCTTAATTATGCCATATAACTTTCTCCACATTACAGCTCTTATTGATTAGCCATCATATTTTCCTTTCCTTTAAGATTGAAGTTTTTAATTCATATAATTTTTTTTACGAGTTGAACCTTGTTAACGCCAAATTACCTATTCCAATGCTCCCAGAACGGAAACTGGGGGGACTGTAAGGGATTTCTGGTGCTCCAGGACCCTGGACAAGGGTTCCCGCTTGGACAAGTGGTTTTTTATTATGTTTATACTGTGTGTGTGTATGTGTGTATTATTTTATGAATAGTTCTTTTTCTCTCGAATTTCGGGTTTTTTTTTCTCGTCACATGAATCTAATCCAATATTATATAACCATGGTATCACACGTTAGCGATGAAAAAAAATGTGGCACCTACCGGAGTGTCTTGCATCAGCACATCGAGCATTGGCCAGGGATCTCCAGCCTGCCAAAGCGCGAATCATTTCTGTAAATCGGACTTTGACCAAACCTCTCGGCCATTTCGTGAATCGGTCGCACTTCGGGCTTTGGCAGTAATATGGCGTCCTCGTCCTGCAAGTTCTAATTCGGCCTCTATCTCAGTATTCGTTAGTCGTAGAGGCAAGGTTCCAATTTAAAAAATGCTCACTTTGTTCAGAAATAACCCTGTGCCAGTTTTAGGAGTCTGTATACAGTATGTCACAATATTAAAAATATAAATTTTTGTAAGGATCTCTCCCAATCCTCTAACTTTCAATCAGAAAGTTGTCCTGTCTGTTCTGGGCACAACAGAAAAAAACCCATGATTTTAAATGAACTATTCGCCGAGAGATTTGAATTCAAAAATCGGATGGCGGGTGGGGAAACACCGTAAACTCTCGAACAGTGCTTCTTTCCCCCATTTATGTTGTTCTTTCCCAACTTTTCTCCGATTTTTGAATTCAAACATCGAAGCGAATATTGGAGTCAAAAACCATGGAATCTTTTTGTTAGACTCAGCAGAAATAGGTCACTTTTTGATTGGGAGTTTGAGGACAAGAGGGACCAAATAAAAATTTAGAATTTCCTTTTTGTGACACACTCTATTTTGACTCTCAAAACTGGTGCAGGGTGATTTCTGAACACATTTTGAGCATTTTTTAAATTGGAACCATACCTCTGCTACTAATGATTGAGATAAGCCAAATTAGGACTTGGGGCCGTTCAAGTATTACATAAGCAAATTTTTAGCCATTTTTGACCCCCCCCCCTTGTCAGCAAAATTTCGTCATCAGCTCTGCCCCCCTGAATCCTAACGCATATTGGTGGGACCAGAGACGTACACAGGGGGGCATGGGGGCCCCTTCTTCCCCCCCCCCCCTCCACACGATCAAAAATTTATTTTTTTAATGCAAAAAAATATTTTTTAATTGAAATTTCGGAAGAAAATACCTTTGTATGTTATTATAATCAATTTCTGTTAATTTCAATGTTAATTGAAGACTATGAACTCAGAATTTATCTGAGATTAATACAGAAGTTAGATTCATGGTAGCCCCGAGAACTTGCTCAGCTTGCTCTCGGTTCTTGAACCAACCTATGTTATCCGAGTCTTTATCGAGTTTGACAATTAAATGTCTGAGTTTCCGACAGACCATCAGAAACACCTTCAAAACTATAAGTTGCACTGTAGCGATACCAAGGTACGATTCTTCCAACGCTGGGTCCTGATTATTTTCTAGAAAAGCTTCCAAGATACCGAGAGGTCATCAGCAGCAGCATCGATCGAAATCTCAGAGTATACTTTCATTTTATGATCGTTTTTTCAGCGAATGTATTCCACCTTTTTCGTATAAGACGTTGAGGACTTTCATTTTTTCGGATGGGATGTTGTGTATGTCTTCAAGTCCTTCACCAATTTCCACGATTTCCAAATGCTCCAGTTCTGCGGAATTCTTTAGTACCTGGCTTATGTGTAAGCCACCGAATAAGCAACTGCTTACGCTAAATTCCGTTAGGTTCACATCATTCTGAAAATCGAACTCAGTCTTCAAGGTCCAGAACTCGAAGCTTAGGTATCCATTTTGAACTTTATCGCTCGGGACATTGGAATTTGTCTTTTCAGTATAAAAATATTGCATATCGTTACCATAACACGCACCATGTAGAAATAGAATTCTTGGAGGAAAGGGCATTAATCGGCCACTTTCGAAATCAGGTCATTACTAACGAAGTGGCATCTGCTCAATCTTAATTGCTTGTTTCTGCCCCCAGTTGTTGAACACCGGGATATCATATTCTTCGATATGTCGAGTTTTTCCGGGTTGTGGCAACGCGGAGCCAGTCTAACGAAGTCTTCGGGCTTCAGTTTACGACGAATTCCGTAATATTTAATGTAATCGTCGCCATTCACGTCATCGGTACACAAATTCAATGACCGATTATCAGAAAGAGAAGTCCCTTTTCTCCTAACCTGAGTAAGGTTAGGAGTTCCAGTGTAGTTTACTGAAGCTGATTTCTTCCCACAAACGAAGGAATAGCGGAGATATCTCTCCATCGGGCGCAAACCACGGAGACATTCTTGAATAGTTTCCACTGACCTTCGGTTCGGATGTATTCGGAAAAGATCTCCATCAACTCTGGAGCGGAATCGTTAATTGACTTCATGTTTCGACTTTAAATCTCCGATCATCTGCTGTTTCTTCAGGAAGTTCAAGTTTGACTCAGTGACTATATAAATGCGAGCGGTTGGTTCCCAAAATATAGGAAGTTAGAGAAAATATCTGTCGTGGAGAAACCATGCAGTTTTACAACAATGTTACATCTATACATTACTTTTGCTTGAAAAATCTGCGGGATAATCTCGCGCGATAAAAGTGAAACTTCTAGGTTGTATAAGTCTGATTTGATAATTTGACTTAACTAAATACACCTAGCCTCACACCTACCTTTTACTGGTTGCAAGATATCGAAGCGTGGGAATACGCACTCCTGCGCCCACTCCACCCTAACCCAATTTTCTTTTGTTCCAAACTGTGCATCGCCCATCTCTAAAGGGGACGTTCCCCGATTCCAGTTGCGTAAGTATGTAAGCTGTTACTTCCAGCTAAGTATGGGGACCCAAGAACACTTTAAACGGGGAACCCATGATGTTGAGTTGGCCATACATATCCCCCCTTTCCCCACAAAGGAGGAAGCTCGCTGAACTCTCTGCCCAGGGTAGGCGTGGAGCCAAGGTTATGTGTCGGGAGACCAGACAGATCGTTAAAAAGATTTATACAGCTATGATGTGCCAGGAGGACCGATTGTGTAAGTTAGTCGAATCATCCCATGTTTTACACAGACCTATTTTTCACGTTTAATTCGCCTCTTCGGAGGGATGATCACTTACTTTCTGAATCCGTACCTGGCCCAGGGTTCTAGTGATCTATCTTATTTACAATTTTTTTGTCCATTATATAATGAATATTAGTCAGTTTTGATTAAATTTAGTTCGATAACTAGAGGAGGGGGGCTATACGAGACAGAGGACCACGAGAAGAAAATATTGTCCAAATCGGGCCATGGGCTGAGAAGAGGGTGAGAAGCACTGGTTTATACAATGCAAGGACTTTGTTTTTCATTAACCAAGAAATAATAACGAATTATAACCTGAAGCAAAGCTAAGTAATAAAGTAATCGTTTCTAATAATTATTATCTTTCTCCTCAAGCAATATTGGATCGACACTCATGCCGTCCAGCTGGCGAGCCTGTTCATACGTGGGGTAAATGTTTTGGGCATCGTCTTGGGTGTCTGCGGTTATCCAATGCCTATGATCAGATGCATGCCTTGGAACTTCTTCGATGGAAAGTTCTTTCACGCCATGTACCTGAAAGCCAAAAACGGTGCCTCGGTGGAAGAACTCTGTGATTATGAAGTAAAGTGTTATATTAACTAAAAGTGTTTTTATATAAAGATGTAACTATATAATCAAGGTATCCGACTACATTTCTTAGCACCTTCCTTATAAAATGATTCTGGAGTGAACTTTAATGACATTTTTTGACAAAGTCTTGAAATGGTAGAAAGAAGACAAATTTTGGACTCTGTCATTTTCTTTGAAAATTCATTTTTATGTAGAATCTCAAGCAAAATTCATGCAATATTCGAAACGCGATTTCAAAAAATCCTATTAATGAAACGTTTTGCTATTTTCAGTTTATTCAACTAGTAATAACGTAGGTTATGAACTAAAATCTTAAAGGATTGAATGGTATGCTCATAAGTTACACCCAAATCGGTTGATGTGAATTTTTAGACATTTCATTCAACATATCGTGTATAATTAGACAAATACATGTGATAGGCCTTAGATTTGCATTAATAACTTTAATAATGCGTGTCAGAATATCATTAAAATTTTGTAATTATAAAATCGATAGATTTTTTATAAATCATGTTGTCAAGTAAAATGTCAAAAGTAGCACTTCGTAAAACTCATTTAAAGTTTTTATTCACAGATTACTTGTACGTAAAAACTCAAGACTAAAGTGGGCGTAACTTCGATTCTAAAGGTGGCTACACATGTAATTGCAAGCTTGACAAGCATGCTTGTGCAATCTTTTTGCACAAGCATGATTGAGCGTATGTATGAGAATTTCGTGCAAGCATCGTGATTGTACAAGTGTCTTGAGGCTTGAGTGAATTTGATAATGCATGCTTGTTCGAGCCCCGTGTTTGCGCAAGCATAATCATGCGGGTACTTGTATTCAGTTTTCACGCTTCGGTGGCCTCTGCTTGTGAGTTAATGAATGATCAACTGAGGTCAATGTGCAAATGAGAGTGATTGAATAAGTCAGTGAGTGAGTGAATGAGAAATCGAGAAGGTCAGTCTGCAAATTAGTGTCACCAAGTGAGCAATGTAGTGAGTGATTCAGCAAGTCTTAGCTAGTGAGTGAAAGAGCAATTAGTCAGTGAGCAAATGAGTGAATGAGCAAAGGTTCGACCAAGGGGACAAATGAATGAGCAAAGGAGTGAACAAATGAGCAAGTGGTTGGCCAAGTAAGTAAATGAGTGTCCCAATGGCACTTGCTCATTCACTCACTCGTGCCGCATTATTTGTCGGTGAGTTTTCCCGTAAATACAGTGTAACTATAATCAGTGTACTAACTGGTGATTGTGCAAGCTTGCTTGTACCGTGTAATGGTGAAAGGGAAGTTGTGCATGCTTGCGCACGCGTGCTTGTCAAGCTTGCGCCTCAACAGTCATACAAACAAAACAAGCCCTTTTTTAGAATCGCAAGAAATGGGGCTTTCGTAAAAAAGGCAAATGTAAAAAAAAAAATCATATTTTCTTCTCAAATAACGTTTTAAACCTTGTTCGGATACCTTAAATGTTCAGGAAAATGTCGTGGTGACGTTGTCTTTTCTTTTTTGTCGTTTCTATTAGGAAAGTCTCATAAAGGAGTTCTACAGGTTGTTGTGTGTCATCACGTTCGGGACGTCGTTGGCAGATGCGCGCCTATTTCGAAACACTCCTTAAAGCATTGACTTGTGGTCTTATAATGTGATAATGAAACATATCTCGACACATGCCAAATTTACATTCAAGCGAAATCTATTTTATTTTAAAAAATTTTAATGATATTTTTTTTCCTTTTTTAAATTATTTGTAAAACTTTGATAAAATAAAGTTTATACACGTTTATATTTGTTTATTTTATTTAATTTTTTATTTTGGTTCAATGATTCGAAAACGTAAGCAAAATTTATTATTTGGCCCCAATTGAATAGATCAATTGTAAAAGTTTTCATAAATTTTGACTATTTTATTAAAATTCTGAAATTATTTTTTTATTTTATCTGTAAAGTACTTCCATTAGCGATAAATGCATATGCAATTTATTTTTTGATTTTTCATAAATTCTTAAATTGTATTTCTTTCATTTATGATGGAGTTTCATAAATTCGGAAATTATTTTCCATTAATTAGCAATTTACATAAATGTATATTGAACTCATATTTTCACGTAAGTTCTATTTTATGCACTCCTGAAATAATGAAACTTATTTTTATTTTTTTTTAGATGCCGAGTTTACCTTTCTAAAATATATGCAACTAGCTGTAACACCCGGCGCTGCCCGGGTTTTCTTCAATGAGGCTGTTTGGATCACGTGATATCTCCCTCTTTCTTTGAGAGACATGCAAACCTTGTCTAAGTTAACCAATATGGCGACTTCCAGCGCGACTCATGAAAGAAACAAAGATTTGTTGATGAAAGAAACTAGATTTAAAGAAACGTAGAAATTAATATTTTTTCCCCCTTTTTTAAGGGCGCTAAGTATTTCGATTCCCCCCCCCCCCTCTTTTGAACTTCAAGTCATCCATCTGCCTATTTCAGCTTCCAAAAATGCTTAGTTAAAGCTGTGAAATTTCTTCGATGTACTTTACGGGCCCATAATTAATTTTAAAACATCCTAAACTATATGAATTTATGCAGTTGAAATATTAAAAGACAATAACGGAGACATTAATTTTCATGACTAAGAGGATATAAATAAAAAGTTAAAATCAATGTTATATTGCATGGATATCCAACTCAATACTAGGTCCGGCTAATTACTTCATATTTAATCTCCTGGGCTTCGTACATCTCTAAGCTAACTCAATATTTCAAAAATCTAGAATTCAATAAAATTTTTAAAATTATTGATGTGCCGGAAAAACTCCACAAAATTTCAGCATTTCTACAGTAAAATAGGCAATTTTAACACTGATTGCTATGGGGATCATCCTTTTACTGACCCTCAAAGTGATGCTGATAATGATTACGGCATCTATTCAAAAAGTCTCATTACTGGGAAGATTAAAAAAGTGGCAAACCATTATAAAGGCGTAAATTATACATATGGTAACGGGATTAGAGAATTGACAAACCATTGTAAAGGCATATACACGTCTGAAACGCATTGCTAGGGAACCACGGTAACCAAAGTAAACGTTCGGAAAGTGATTGTTGAGGCCTAAAAACCATTGTTGCCCGACAGTTTTTTGCCTATTTGGGGCACTTGCCCTGCTCTGACGAAGTAGCCTATCGTTCAAGTCGGGTCCCATTTGGTATATATGCAAAATTTGGTGACGATCGATCTAAAATTGTAGATTTGTATAGAGAACATACACACACAGACATACAGAAAATCAATTTTATATAAATTTGGACCCTAAAATATATGGCTTTTTTGGCCCTGATCCCCGAAATCGTTAATGGGCCTTACTTGTCGACGTCAGATATCGGATTGATTTAAAATTGATTGTTCATGAATTTCAGTATTTTGCTTTTTGAAGGGGTGGGGGATTCTTTTAAAATGAGATAATTAAAAATTATTTTTTTTTTTTTTGAATCAACGTTAATAGTTGATGTTTCGTATTATAGATGGCGGCACGTGTTACCTGGCCCTTTGTTTGCAAATAGTTTGTAGTTTACACTTCTTGTTCTAGGTGGCGATACGTGTACTAAACTCTTGCTCTCAGCCGCGTTTGTTTTGAATTTGGTAGTTTGAGCTTTGAGAGGAGGGAAGTTTTGGTGACGTCGAGAGGTTGCGAAATATTGGGAGGTAAGATTAAAACATTATTTTAATTTGCATGTGCTTATTAATTCCTGATTTGATGGACGTTAATTCAATACAATAGGAAATGAAGATCTGATCAAAGCTGAATTATGAGTCTGATAGATTATTTAATTTGAGAAAAAAAATTAATGAAATACAGGGTGTACCATTAATTCGTAATCCGGGCGACGGACTAGAGGGGGTGCAAATTTCACTCTTCAACCTCTCCGACATTATGAGGAAGCGCAAAAATGCGCGCTTGCCCCAACTGACCAAGCATCTATCGACCCTGCCCCCCCCCCCCCCGTATCACCGCCTATGCGATGGTGGTGTGTTCGGTTTTTTTTTGCATTAAAAAATCGTTCAAACTTTTGTATACAGAGAGCGCGCCCACGAAAGCAAACCACTGGAAATATGCTAATTAGAGTTTTATTATGAAATACAGGATGTACGATTAACAGCTCATTACCGAATTTTTCTGTTGCTTGGATAAGGTTTTCATTGTTAGAATGAGCTGTTTAAAGATATATATATCTTCAAATAAAACTGTGTCTTAGTTTACAAATTCCACCATTATAAATCAATCCTTCCTAATCACATATTACTACTACTCGACTGTTCACTCAGGCGTAGATCTGACACCCCCCTCAAGCGAAATGCAAATATGGTAATATTGCACATTAATAAATCCGTTGAAAATTATTTATATCAGTTTTTGATTAAATAACAAATTCAAGGAAACTTCGACTAAAAAAACCTGGGACATTTTTTCCAAAAAGTCAAAACAGAGAAAACCGTGACTCCCGGAAGATACGGGGCAATGCAGGATGTATGGTCGATCTATCCACAATGTGGGGGGGGGGGAATCGCCCCTCCCAACAGCAAGTTCTAGATCCGCCCATAGGCGAAGATAGACTTGGAAGTCTGGGGGGCACTATGTCAATTTATATATGCACCATTAGATCAGTCAACTTCACCTTTGTCGCTGGGGTGCAATGCCCGCCCCCCCCCCATATCTCCACCCATGTATCTGCCCCTGGGTTCACTCACGCATGCAATATGCTTTTTTATCGCTTTGGGGGAAGTGGCTACAGTACCAATATTGCTGCTCTAATCTGCTTACAGAAAATAATTGTCAGACTTATAACACTCCTTCCACATCCTCTCACTTTCCGCTTGAGCGCCCTAGACTACAGAAGCAACGAATACCTCAATCTTTTCTTGGAGCTTGTGTACACTGAATGTGACCGTACGTGGATGGTCAGAAATAATTCAAGAAAAAGCTCGCAATTGTTGACACTGCCACCAGATGGCGACTTATCCTGGGATGATGTCACTCTCTGCTATCCATACAAAGGTTTTTAACAGCTGGCTGATGCAAAGATGTATTTAGGAAAGAAATGCATTCGAATATCCCAATTCCTTTAACTTTTATGAATTTTTTAACTATTTACAAATTTATGGGGCACCCTGTATTTTCGGGAAACTCCAGTTTTTTTTCTTTTCATTTTTCTTCAAAACTTCCTCTTGAAATGGAAGCTGAAAAAGAAATTCATTAGCTCAGTATCAAAAAAATAAAAATTAACATACAATAAATAGTGTGTAGTATTTTCTGTTTTTTTTTGCGCCGTCTAATTTTTTGCAGTAATATTTCGTTAAAAACCCTGTAATTTTGTTATTAATTAAATAAAGGGAAGTAACTATCATCTCTGTGAATTAAAATTTTGAACTTTGTTTTTACTGTTTTTTGCAGCTGTCTCATTGCACACTCGAGCTTCGGTCACAATGGTGGTCAAATATCTTGGATTCTACATGGAGCGAGTATGTGATGACATTTGCCATCGCGTCGACGTAAAGGAGATGGCCAATGAACATCGAAAGACAATCGACTCCAATCATAATCCAATCTTGGTAGTCGATGGATTAGGTATTGTCGATAAATTGTACAACGGATGTTTTGATTGGCTGTATGGTGGTCAGTGGGCGCTGTTTATTTCTTCTTTAAAGGATTTCGTTGCAAAATTTATCGAAGCGGGCATTGAATTGGTTTTCTTTTTTGATGGCCCTGTTTGTCCTGAGAAACATCAAGTTTGGATAGATAAAATGAAGAGAAAAGTTGAGCAAGTAGAAGAGGCCTTTCTCATCATGCATAGTCGACATAAGCATCCGAACAATGATTTCAAGTCTTTATCAAATATGTATATTCTAACTCGATTTGCATTGAAGCTGGATTGCAATGTTGAGGTACACGGGACTATAAAAGATGCAAATATAGAAATGGCAGAGTTTGCTAGGTTAAATGATAGGGTGTTCGCTATTCTTGTCGATGACACTGACTTTATGATATTTGACACGAAACCCGTCTTATCTTTGAAGTATTTGAAAATGGAGAATTTCACATCCACTTTGTATGACAGGCAGAGACTTATGTCCAAATTGAAACTTTCTATAAAAAAACTGCCACTTTTTTCTTGTCTTTTGGGAAACGATTTCATTCCACGAGAGTTGGTCAACCCGTTCCACAAAAAGCTGTACAGGGAAGCAGGAATTGAAGTTCCCACAGCTGCCGAGTTCATTCCTCTCATCAGTAAAACAATAAACAGAAAAAAATGGAAAGGCAGTATTCAAAATGAACGAGAACTTTTTGAAATTTGTGACGAAGTTTTCAGGCAAGAGGACAAAATCAATCAGCTGAGAGCCAGTATCAAGTTCTATTCTCTGCCCTCCAGTTCTGAACATGATGCAGCTCGATCCACAAGAGATAATGCAGCACGTCAGAGGCACATTGCTTGCGATAGCTTTCCTGCTGTCTATGGCCTTCTTTATAACTATGAGTATGATATGACTGAGGTTAGCGAAACTATTCCTATGCAATCTGGTCAACTTGATTACGGTTTTTTTTTAAATGAAAATATTTTCTGTTCATACAATCATTAAACATTGGATGGGACGCTGTAGCCCAGGTTGATAAGATACTCGCCTAAAGTATCAAAGGATGTTTAGAGATGTCACGATTCGATACTCGGTTCATCCTTGTCAGAAAACTTTCCTGACACAGGGGTACAGCACAAACGGCGACATGATGACGCAGAAAAAATTAAAAAGTTTCTACCGCAGGGAGTCCCCCACATCGAAGGATTAGCAGACCAACCTCTCGATGAGTACAAAAAAGGCTGCTGTTTGGAATCTACAATAGATTGTAGGCCCCGGTCTAATTAGCCCTCGTGTGCTGAAAATGACCATGGTGCGACAAAAATAATCAATGATCAACATCAGATTGTGTTGGAGCACTGTCAAGACGCAATCAATAAAATTATATAGTTAGACCTTGGTTGCCGTTGTGGTGTTCAAGTGACCATAGTGACAGACTTGTGTCTCGAATACCCGGGTTCCAACCCCACTGGCACCACAGTTAAGGTCGGCTGAAGTTCGTTTTCTGTAGTTTCCAACTTCAAGGCATGAATGCGAGCTTATTTTCCCATTAAAAAGTCTTGTGACAGAGAGGAACAGGCCTACAACAGTACAAATATTCAATCATTATACTTCACTCATTTCACTTCTCAAATATAGAAAGCTGGATGGCAGCACTGAAAAATCACACAACCTGCTCCTATATGCACTCAGACTTAGGTGCACACACTAGAGTGCACACTTAGGTGCACAGACTTTGTTATGAAACTGGACTGAGAGAGAAGATCTTGGTAACGGGATAAGTCCAGTGAGTCCTGTTATTCATTAATTTGTAAGACCTTGGTCAATTGCTTTTAAATGTCACCAAGCCTACAATCAGTGTCGTCTTAATTCATGGGCCTATGTAGTCATGGCATGGCTGGGGGCGTCAAGAGAAGGACTTCAGAAATGAGAACCAGTTGAAATTTTCGAGAATTTTTCCAGGAAGGGCCTCCAAAAAATCACTTGGGCTGGGGGCCATGATGCTCTGCTCAGATGGCCCTACCTGACAACACCAGTTTTTGAAGGTCCCTATTAGCAAATTAAATTTACTCATTATTAAATCACCCTGCTTGCGGGGTCATTTTCATTCTGTCCCCAGTGGTGATATTATACCAAGGTTTGACTGTAATACACAATGGGCAGGGCCAGAACTACAGGGGGATGGGACAACTAATCTGAGTGGCAAAGTTTAGAGTTATGGCAAATTTTTTTTTTTTGGGGGGGGGGAGGAATCATGTTCGCTGAAAAATCCTGGCCATTAGTAGGCTCTTAATTTTTAAAGAGAATGTGTCTTGTAGTGAAATTTATGAGTCACACCTTTGTATAACGTTGCCCCGGGGACCGAATAAAAATGAATTCATAAGCAGAAGTCACGTCTGCTTATGATGCAGATAACTAGTAAATTTAATTTACTAATTACACTAGCAGGGACCTTTAAAAAGCTTGTGTTGTAGGCAGGATGATATCAAGTGATTGCCTTTTTACCGAGGTGTTAATATAACATTATATTGATTACCTTATTGGGAGGGGGGTGGTGCATAGGCAGAGATAAACTTGAGTAGAGGCATGAGGATTGTCAATACATGTCGTATATACTGTGAAATCTTGATATAACAATAATATGACAACAAGAAAATATATCATTGTAGAGGGATTATCATTACATCAAGAGGAATAAGTTTAACATTTAGACTGGGCATTTCCAAACAAGACCTGAAAAAAAACGTTGTTTTAGGAAGATTTATCGTTTTAGCGGTTTCAGTGTACCTATATATAGATCACTCGTAAACAGTTTTTGGTGCTCTCTCCCCCCCCCCCAAGTTATCTCTTCCTCCTCCAAGGAAATGGAATAACTCGTTAAACACTATTTTAGTTCATTCTTTACCTGTATGATGACTTGGTGAATCAGCCAGAAGGTTTTTCAATTTAATTTTAGTTTTTCTAGTTTATCAAATCAACGCCTTAATCATGAATTCTCCCTACTAGTGTGTGAAACTCCTATGTAACGGTACTCAAAGAACCAAATAAAAGTGTTGTTTTAAAGTAAATTATCATTATAAAGTGTATTATTATATTGGGGGGGGGGATACTGCACACAGTACTTCTAGCAAAGTGCTTCAATACTTTATGCAAAGGACAACTGCAACTATAAACAGACTGGAATAATAAAAATAATTTTATTTCAAGTTATCTGTATTTTAATTATCGCTCAATTTTTTCTTCTTTTTTTTTTATGAGCCTATAGGCTCTTGAGGATCACAGTGATACAAGCTTACCATCAGTGAACGTTGCCTTCCGTCCAATCAGACAGAGAGCATACAGAATCATCTTTCAACGAGATGAGACTGTGCATGTGAAAGAATGGGATGCAACATTTGGAAAAGGACTTGATAAACCCGAACTTGTATCACCATTGCCCATCGACAATCAAGGTTAGTAAAACTTGTAATTATGATCAGAAAATATAAAATTGCTATAGAGTTATCCCGATTACATAAAATATTTTATTAAGACAGACATCTAACAACGTATTTTCTTTACAAATAAGCTTTATTAAAAGTACCTCCATCTATTTTTGTCATGTTTTAAGCATGAGTGTTACATAAAACAACCAAAACTGTAAACATGACTTTGCTAGCCAAAGCAGGCTTTTAGTGAGAGAAACAGTGTTCATATTCAGTGCCGTCTTAAGGCATGGCCCACCCGGGCACCTCAAGAGAAGAGGGGACCTCAAAAAAATTAGATCTGGTTCAAAGTTTTGAGAATTTGCCTAATAGGGCCTCAGTAAAAGCCCGGGGACCCATGATGCTCTTAAGATGGTCCTGCCCATATTCCTGAAAATCCACTTTTGGAAAGGTGCACTAGAACCATATTTACGGGGGGACTTGACTAGAATAGGGGGAAGGAGTGGGAAATGAACGAAGTTTGTAAAGCCAACAGACTGGGAAAGCATAAATTTACCTCTGTCTGGAAAGTGATAGGCTAGGTTAGTGAGTGTCCAAGAGAGTGCACGCATGAGAGAACAAAGAACCAGCTCAGTGAGTGACTAAAGGAACGACCTAAAATAGTTTGCAAGCATGTAAGTGACCAAAACAGTGTACAAGCATGTGAATGAAGAATGATCTAGAGAGCAAGGGGATCAGGTCTGTGAGTGGCCAAAAGAGTGTCCCAAACTGTGTGCAAGCATGTGAGTGACAAAAACAGTGTGAATGCATGATAGTGACAGGAAGAGTAATCTAGAGAGCAAGTGGCCAGGTCAGTTAGCAACTAAAAAAGTGGCGCATGTGCAAGTGAATGACCAAAAGGTTGACAGAAAGTGCAGGACTAGATCAATGAGTGACCAAAAGAATGTGACCTAGAGAGCAAGAGAATGGTTGGTGAGTATCCAAAAAAGGGACCAAGAGTGTGTACAAGCATGTGAGTGACTAAGAGTAAACTAGAGAACAAAAAAAACTAAGCCAGTGAGTTACTTAAAGACAGAGGGGCTTACTCACAGGGGTGGGCTAAGCTGGCTTAGGGTGGCAAATTTGAGGGATGGGTGGCAAGAAAATCTATTTAGAATGAGAGGACAGAAAAATTGTTGTACCCCACAGGCCACAAAATCATAAATTTGCCTCTGGGTGGCAGCAGGTTTTATCGCTGGTTCCATTGCATTTTACTAAAGTTTTCATATGCAGAAGCACTCGTCTTTGAATAGGAATCTGCTCACTGCACACCGTACTTGCATCAATCTGATGCATTCATCATACATTACTGCTTTGAATGCTTTCCTCTCTACTAACTGGGATGGTCTCAAGAAGACAACGTTCTGTGCATGTTCCTAATGCAAATAGCATACCATATAGTAATGTTACTTTTCAGTTCACATTTCATGTTTCACATTTGCACTTTGTGGTGTGAATGTGAGCTGCATCTTCCATTGTGTGTCTGTGTTCCTGTTTGTCTTCCATTCGAAAAACTCTTTCTGCAGAAAGCAAGCAGAGCTACAAGCCCTCCCACCTATGCCAATAATACAACTTTTTTACTGAATGGAGCGGCAGTTGCCCCCCACCCTACTTCCTTTATCTGCTAGTGCCTGGTACACAATACTTACATAGCATTAAAATTCAGACACCTGCCATGTTTACTTCAAAATAAGGAAGACAGATGGCAGCACCAGTATGGCTAACGATGCACAAAATGTTAGAACTATGCATATCCACACAGACATAACATGTTCCGGTATATACTGATATGTTACAAATTCCTCAGTGGAATGTTTACAAAGTACATTGTACGGTTGAGTAGTTCAGTAGTATCTTTTGATCAAATATTTGAGTTATCTAATTTTCATATTGTATGGGTTGCTCAAATGTAATGTAGATATTCTTTGTATGTTACAGTTGAACAACCCATGCAGTATGAAAATTGGAGGATACGTACAAAATAGAGTGGTGGTGGCAAAATCAATGACATCGTCAGTTTACTACTATTTCATCCCTTGCACCTTTTATTTTTTGTTGGGTGTATCTAAATTTCTTATATAGAGAAACCAGTGTCTGGTACATTGTGTACAATATATTGTTACCATGTCGCGCCGCCAGGTCACACGTTGAACCTGTTACCAGATTCGTCCCGCCGCGAAATTTCACCAGGGTTCTTTGCAGAGGACTTGAGGATGGGTAGACACTCACAGCAATGAAAATTTGATAACAGATAAACAGCTTTATTCACATAAACTAAAAGTACTGCTAAAACTAGAGTAGCCTTCCAAATGCCCTCTCTCTTTGAGTTCTACTGTCTGAATCCCTTTAGAATCTCGTTCTATTCTAACAATCACATGCCACGCTAACTGGGAGTTAGAAAATGTGAGACTTGTGGAATGAATGAATGTAATTTTGAGTCTGAGGATCTGAGTGGAGTCCTTTTTTGATGGGAGCATGAGCATATTTAAGTATGCACAATAAAACCTAAATTGCCTGGCGTAATTGGGACAAGTGTATGTCAGGTAATCGAATACTAATATTCAACCTTGCATGCGCCTTGTAGACATTGCTCTGCTGAATTTATAATGAATTGGTTACATGCGGGAACGAAGTGTGTGTATTACAGTGGATCCCGCTTAGAACATTTTCCTGCTTAGTACAATTTATTTTTGTGATCGCACTTATACTTACTGAGATTTCCTGATTAAAGTGTTCCACTTACAGCATTTTTTTTTTTTTTTTTTTGAAAAACGTAAAAAGCAGAATACCCTGTACATGCTTGACGTATTTGTCATCAGAGTTGTGCTTGTTTTCTGTTACGCTGATGTTGCCATCTGGCATCCATATTTTCAAATAAAGATGTTAAATACTTAAATTACGCAGTAATTAAATGCAGTAAGAGAGACCTAAAAAAAAAAGACATTAACCACTTTTAATGGCACCCTGTCTATAGCGTCGATCTTTGAATGTCCCTGCCAGCATAAATAATAGGTTAATCTTAATTGTTATTAAGTCAATAACAATTTAATGATAACAATATTTAACATGATTCAATAACAATTTAACCTTTTAATTCATGTTAAAGAATTGTTTAGTATCATCTACAACAGTAATGGCATATTTCTTTCCACATAAAAAGAACTGATTTGTGATGAGAGATGGTGGTGCAGGCTACACAATTTTACCCTGAAATCAAATAAGAGTTATTAATATTTTTTGTTGTTACAAATGCACATTCACAGACAAATATATGTGTGTATGAAGAAAGAAAGCCTGAATTTTCTAGCTATTAATGTAGCTATCTCACTGAGTTGATCGGGGTCTTGATTAAAACAATTTGGGGTACCACTGAATCCCTTCTAGAAATGTGCGGTGGATTGCTACGAGACTTAATGGAAGGCAGGATTGAAAGGAAAAGGCCCAGGGGAAAGCCCAGAGTCACGTGGATCTCAATGCTTCTAAATGACACAGAATGTACCAATTATATCCATCTAAAGAGCAAAGCCCAAGGCAGAGATGAGTAGCTACTGCTCAACATCGGGGCGAACCAGTCATAAGACTGGTATACCATTGATGATGATTAAATCCCATTATAGATATTTTGGTAAGAAAAAGAGACAGCACCAAAAACAGCATACACAATTACAAAATGAACTAAAGAAATACCTGCATTAAAATATTAGCGCACTAAATAAAAATTGAAAATTTTCTCTCAATTTACGGGAATTAAAAACTTCATGAACTAACCTAATTTTTATCAGTTTCAACAATAGCAAACTTTGTAATAGGTAGATAATTTTCTTTTCGCTTCATTATATCCTTTATTATTTTCGTTGTCTAGAACCTCTGCCAATTTTAGAGGCTCTATGGTGCGATTCCTCGCCTGAGATCCATGAAGCTAGAATGCGGTGTTTTCTCGCCTGCCTCGGAGGAAAACTTACGTCATCACATATGGAGAAAATACCAAGTAAACACAGAGTTTTTTGCTGTGTGTTGAACTATTTGCTGAACCTCAGGCATGGCAATAAGGAAGTGATGAAACCTTGGGAAGCTTCTGCATTCATTGCTCAGGCTGTTTGTCCAAAAGTCAGTGATGTTGCCTGGTTGAAGTCAGTAGAGGTAACTTTATACTGTATTTTGATTCACCCCATTTATTAGAACTTTTACTTAGATTAGGCAGAAGGATTCTCAAACTTTTGCCACCGCCGTCCCCCCCCCAATTTCGCCCTAGTCATTGTTTACCTGTGACTCCTCAGAATAGTCTAGAAATGAACCACTTCAAAGCCCTAAATCATCACATGCAATCATCAATATCGCAGTTCACCGAGACATCCCAGAGGAGCTGCAATACACGCTTTGAGGAACATGGTAGGCATTCATACTCGATGCTTCATTAATTAGTGATCAGCCTATATCAGAAAATGGTGTAATTTTCATATAGCCACTCCCAGACCTGCACACCAAAGGGCTAGACAAATATATATTACCCGATATGGCCCTGATGCAGATAAAAGTTTCGAGATGGCATATATTATTTTTCAATCACATGCTCGATGCTAGCATAGGCTTGTAAAATACTGATTTGGGGATTTAAGATGTTAGAGATTTTTTCTAGCCTGGTTGCACATTTTCTATCCAAAACTCCTGGATACATCTCGAATCAGTTGCATGTGTGAAACATGATATGAAACATAAGTCACCGCATTAAATAATTAGCTAATAAATTTTACAGCAAGACAGTTTTGAAGCAAATTTTAACCAGTTTTGTCAGATATCGCCTAGATTAATCTAAGATTTGTCAAGGCCACTTACATGAATTAATGATCATAATTTCAAAGGTCCATAAGTGAGTGTCACTTTGATGATGGAGCAAAATTATGAAATTGACTTCTTATTTTGTCAACTTACAATTTTATTAATTGTATTTACGATTGAGTTTTCTTTTTGAAGGTACCAAAAGTTGACACTCATGCTATCCATCTAGCAAGCTTGTTCATGCGAGGAATAATAACATTAGGAACAGTGTTGAGTATCTGTGGTCATCCGATCTCATTAGAGGATTGTATGCCATGGAAGTTCTTCGATGGAAAAGTTTTCGGTCTCATGTACTTCAGAGCTAAAAAAGGTGCGAAAGCAAGTGAATTATGTGAACAAGATGTATGTCCTTTTTTTATTATTTTTTGAAATTAATATTTCAAGTGTTGTGTGATTGGCTAAATTTCCTATATATTTGTAGTTTGAATCGAGAGCATAAGCATGAGCAGAATTTTCTCGGGGGGGGGGGGGTTACATTTTTCCTGCAAAATAACACTATAATCTCGGCTTGGGGGGGGGGTTAGAACACTTCCCCCCCTTCCTTTGTGTAGGCCAATGATCGAGAGATCAACAAATTTCTAAAAGTTACTTTCATCATGAAAATTTTGTGCCGAATGAATTTTTTTTTCCTATATAAATATAGTGAAAGCTCATTAATTCACTTCACTCTCTTTAAATACAAATAAAAAAATTCATGAATATTATGATATTCTGAGTTTACTTGGTATACTCAGACTTCAACTTGTTTGGACTTTTCTGCATATTTTATACTCGTTTAGTTGATTATTTTCCTGCAACTTGTGTATTTTTTTATCAAGAATTTTTTTTCACATAATTTCATCACTCAGAAGAGGCACTCGTGCGGCAATGTGCCACTTTTTAAATATCATGTAACTAAAGGTATATAGTGGTTCTCAACCTTTGGAATATTGTGGCCCTGTAAATCTCTTCTGTGTAAAAGTGAAAGGCCTGGTTATACACACAACTAACAAGAAAAATGAAACTGTGAATAACTCGCAGCCCAGTAGTTGAGAATCAATAACATACACTATATAGCCATAAGTCATGGGAAACTGGAGTTCAGATTTTTTCAAATTTCTAGAAAAATACTTGATGAATTATTCTGAAATTTTGTTCGTGCAAACCCTATTCTTGTACTCACAATTTCCAGTAAAAATTTAGTCATTAAAAAGTCTCACCACAGAGAGCAACAGGCCTATACAGGCCTATAACGATAAAATTATTCAGTCATGGTGAGAAAACTCTTGGTGGTGGCAGATGGAAGCACTGCACATAACAAGCGTCACACAGAAACAAAACTTCACATCAGGTTCACAACACATACATACATATTCAAACATGTACCAATCCGTTATAAGTTCCTCAGAGGAATATGGATGAGTGTGCATGTGGGGTTTAATAGTAGTAGTAAAAATTTAGTCGCAGGTGCATTTAGTGGGGCCAAAAAAAATTAAGAAAAAAAAAATGTTTTTGATCAATGGTATGACAAGAAATGATTTGTAACTGTCACAAAATATTTTTTTTCCAAAAAGACATTTATTCACTTTCACTTATACAAAGAAAGGGGGAAAAAATGTATGCACAACAATGAAATTTCAATGTTTGGGTGAATTTTTGTGATAATTGCACATATTTTCATAAAGATAAACTAAAAAAAATCTTAATTGCATCATTTATCTTACATCAGTAATACGATAGTTTAAATCTTTTTTTTACTAATGATACAAGCACTTAAAAAAAGGTCATTTTAACTCCTTCAGACCCTGGTACACACAAACCTAAGTTGCTTTTTCTCACTAGATATTCTTTTAATCTAAGGGCAGGGCCGTTTTAAGAGGATTATGGGCCCCAGGCCAAGTGGTTTTACTGAGACCCTTCCAAGTAAATTCCTAGAAAATTTTTCAACCAAATCTCATTTTTGTGAGGCCGCTCTTCTCTTGAGACCCCCTGGCCGTGCCTGGGTGGGCCCATGCGTTAAGATGGCACTGCCTGAGGGAGTTCATCCCTAACTTCAATTATAAAACACCCAAAATCATCGAAATTGGGGTTGAAACTCACTGAGAGGAAAAAGAATATCTACTGGGAAGGAAAAACAATGTATGCATTTGAGCTAATCAGTGTCTGCAAGGATTATGGTACAAGAAATTGAGAGAGATGTTTGTCTTGGTCAAGTTTACATTAATTTCGCAAAGTAGATTTCTATATTTTTATTTACAGGTGAATGCAATAGAAGAATTCCGGAACCTATGGAAAGTAATCACGGTTGGATTGTCCTAAGCCAAAAGCAATTAGAATGAGATAATTTTGGTAACTTGATTCTATAAAGTATTTAAAAAAAAAATTGTAATTCATTTTTGTAAGAATGTTCTGCACATTAAGTATATACATATAAATATATGTAAATGTTATGTGAAATAATCAAACTTTTTATTAAAATCAGCTAAAACATGCAGAAAAGTTTAATTGAAACCTTGCTCGCTATATTATGAATTGAGAAACCTAATCGTGAAATTTGTGGACTCAGTTATGTTTATTATCTTATCTATCTTTGTTTAGGTAGTCATTTTAACAGACTTAATGAGTAATTCTTTAAACAAAAACTAAAATAAGTAATAATAACAGATAAGTTACAATAATTTTATTTAGTCTGTTAAAACACAAAACATTTAGGGGCTAAGCAAGCTTGTAAGCCCACATAAACAATTGATACATGTTTGTCTGTAAAAATATCGAAAGAAGGAAAAGTTCACATACAAGTACATGTGAATACTATGTGTATATATAATACTGAGTAATATAAATTGCAACAGAAATGGAGTTGATGGACAAAAAAAATCGCCATTTAGCAGCGTATGCAAGATAAAAGATTACATTGCAATGTGAAATAGGTAATTTAAAAATGTTCACAAAAATATTAAAAACCGAAATTTTGTGAATGGGAAAGACAAATAAAAATTGAAGAGCGAAAATTCTTGAATCACTCACTTTTGTTAATGCTTTTTATCTAAATAATTTGTATGTTCAAATATGTATATTTTTTTTTTCACTTCATTTTCGTATTAACACAATTCCAGGGGAGGGGGGGAATATTAACATTGTTGTGTGATTCAACAAATTACTGTTGTCTTAATTTCCGTAGGTCTATTGACACTCTCTTGGGCCTCATTTAAAGAGGAAACACACACACACACAATGATTTCTTGATCCATAACACAGCAAGAATATTATATAAAATGTTTAATATTTATAAAGTATTGGTATGGTAGTGGCATCGATGGTTAGAATAACATGTCTACATTGAACAATGAATTGAGAATGTATATATTTTTTATGTATAAGACGAAGCAGGGTTTTTGCAACCAGTGTGCCGAGACAGGATCATAGGTGTGCTGCAAAAAATTGTTTGAGAAAATTAAACCTCTTTCTAAAGAAGCCCAAAGTTGAATGTTCAAACAAAAATGGAGACACTATATATGAGTAATGATACATATCACAGTGTAATGAAAAAGAAAGAAAAATCTGAAAAATGTTTTTGCGCATTTGTTTCTACAAACAAATTGTCAAAACTATCCGAGCTGAAAAACAAGTCCCCTTGACGAGACTTGAATTTGTTGGAGAGAAAATAGCAACATTTGAACTACAGAGGTGTAAAGTACTGCTGTGTAGTCGTGAGGCCATCGTGCTGGACTCTCAGTGAGAATCCAGGTTCAAAGCCCATTGATGATCGGCTTAAGTCGGTTTTTTGTGGGTTTTCCAACTTTGAGGTGTGAATGTGAGCCAGTTCCCTTTTAAAAATGCATTTCCTTAGAGAGCATGCAGACTTACACCATACTGACATAGGGCTAATTTTCCATAAGCAGCATGGTAACAGCCAACGTGGTGACTTTTTTGTCACGCTAAGCAATCGCTGTTCAATTCAAAACCAAGAACACAATACAATTGCACAAAAAATTAAATTTATTACATGAAATCAATCTAATATGCAGTAATGTCTGATAATCAATTGAAATATGCAAAAAGCTGATGAAATTAATTATTATTTTTTTGTGTGAAATGAAATATGCTGTTAGTCAATGCGGTTTGAAAAGGGTTGCCAAAACTAGCGAACACTGTATCGACTATCAAGGTTGCCAATTTGGGTGCAAAAGAGTTGCCATGTTGGTGCTGACCATGCTTATGGAAAATTCAAGCATTTGTCATCTTTACTTCAAAATATGGGAAACAGATGGCAGCACCATCAAGAACACAAAACAAGCTCTATTCTGGATAGATAGGCATATTTGTACTTCTCAGGTCTTGTTCCTTGAAAAATAAAACATTTAAAACCATTAGACGATGATGCAAGTATTTTGTACAGAGGGGCTAAGGAATTTCATTGCTCTCTTGAGGTTTTAAGCTTTATAATCTGTGCTCCAGGGCCACTCCAGTGAAATTAATCAGTAAATTTGAAGACGTAAATTAAGAAAAAAAGATTCCTTAGTGGCACAGACATAAGTCTTCCTTGCATGGTTCGCAAGCCAGAAGCTTTTCGTCATGGCCTGCTGATCATTTTCAGAAAATGGTTGAAAACATTGAAAAACGATTACTTCTAGAATCAATGAAAGAAATTATTTCTGAATTATTGGAAGAAATAATTTTTCTCAGAAATCATGAGAAGTAAGTCTAGAATAAATGAAGGAAATAATTCCAAAAGCAATTGATGAAAACTCAGAAATGTTGTCACTCGTGTCAGTGATGTTGGGAATTCTGATTCACGGAAATTCTGTGACTATGAAATCCATGCCACGTAATTTGTGTCACAGAATTTCCACAAATAAGAATTCACAATGTGTCTGACGTGACGCGACAATTGCGTCATGTCAGTATAGCGTGTTTCTGCTTTGGTTCCCAACTTCAAAGCGCAAATATGAACTGATCTCCCCGTTAAAAAAAGTCTTGTCTTGCCACAGAAACCTACAACTGTACAATTATTAACTTCACTTCATTCACAGTATTAAAAATAGATGGCAGCACTATAACAAACGTTACACAGAAACAAACGTCACAATAGGGTAACAACAGACACGCTCATTCCAACATGTGCCAATTCGTTAGTAGTTCCGCAGTGGACTATATCATAGTTTCCCAACCTTTTTTTTTGTCCCATCGCAATCTAACCCATAGGATCCTGTTACACCAGTAGCTTCTACCGCCCCCAGGGGGCGCTAATGCCCACATTGGGAATTACTGGACTATACTAAACCACACATACATATCTTGTTCATAGTGTTTTGGCCTTTAGAGCAATAAATTAGCCATGGCCACCTTCAGGGCCGCAACGAAATGTTTGGTCACCCGGGGCAAGTGTACATTTTGGCCCTCCCTTGTAATGTTGAAAGAGGCTTGAAAATAAAATTTTTGCCCCCTCTGGTCAGTGCCCGGAGTACTAGACCCGCCTGTTTCCCCTAGTGGCGGCCCTGGCCACCTTGGTTGTCTCCCTTTCTATGAAAGTGAAATAATTTTCTCATGAATATTTACTCACGAGTCAATTTTCTCAAATTAAAAAAAAAACGTATCTACTTATTTTATTTAGTTTTTACTTCCATCGTGTGTCAAAGCCTTAGAGAAATAGGGATACTTATATTTCTTCTCAATGGTCAAAGCTCTGGTGTTTTTGATTAAATTTTTGAGAGCTCTGCATACACCACAATAAAAAAAAGTTTGAAAACCTTTGATATAGGTGGAAAATTTCGAACCTAGACCGTAGACTGAATATGTTGCCGCGAAGCTAAATATGGATTTTTTCGTTTACCGAAACTGATGCTGAATTGAGAGAACAAAAACAATTACAAATTAAAGATTAGAAAAGCAAGTTCTGATTTGTATATTCATAGATGACACTAGTACTAATTCCCTTTGAAGTTGTAATCAGCATTATGCATACATGAGCTGACCATATTTATTCGATAGAAATACGGGAAATTTGGATTCCAAATGTGGGACATTGCCAAAAGTGCACAAAGTTGCCAAATATTGCTGAAATTGCGAAAAAATCGCAATGGTGGAAACGAAGCGTTACTGCAAATTTCAGTGGATTAAAGTGAATTCCGCGGAATAAACGCTCAAGACAAATATGGGAAATTAATTTTCTTGCTTATAGTTATAATTTATCAAATTTATGAGTTAAAAAATAATTTCAATCTTTGACTTCAATAAAGAATAAAAATCCTAGTAGGCATCGTGGCATCATGCCGAAAAATCGGCATGGCCAAAATAAACCGGGACTGTCCCGGGAAATATGAGACGTATGGCCACCGTATGCATACTACGATTTTTCAACAAAGAGGTCGAAATTGACGATATATTAAATTTTTAAGTGGTAACAAAACCTTTTAAAACGATAAGATAGTGATTTTATTTTTGAAAAAAAAATTAGAGTGTAAAGTTGTGTATGGAGTAGGAACTCACGGAATTTGTGCCTCATCAGAAATTTTTCAAATTGAAGTTTTGATTTCGATAAAAACAATAACGATAGGTTTTTTTATGTGAGTTACTTTTGCATTCATATTTATTTTAGATAAATGGATACTCAATTTATTAATAAGAGGGGAGGAGTGGCGCTATTCCCAATCTGTAGGTTGCGGCACTCAAGTGGTGCGAGATAAGGCACTGTGCCTCGTGATTTTCGAATTTCTTAGAGGTGTCGCGACCGTGAAAAGTTTAGGGTTTTTTTAAAATTTGTACCATCTCATTACCGGAACAGCTTTGGTATAAGGGGCAACTTGGCGATTTTCGGAGACTTTTTTTGGTGCCAAACATGTCCGACGACCCGACCAAAAATCGCTAAGGCCGTTAGACACTACGAGTGCCGGAAAAGAAAACACTAATAAAAACCCATTCAAATATGAAAAATATCACGAAACCCAAGAGAAATATAAAAGTATAAATAATATCTATATTATAAATTGTGTGTGTGATTTCTGGGTTAGTAAATATATGAGGCTGTAGGACGCTATTGACGCCCAAGCAAACAATGTTAAAACCAACAACCAAAAGTCGCCAAGGCTGTTAGACACATTATGGGCGCCGAAAAAAAAAATCGCCGGCATAGAAAACAATATGAAAAATATAATGAAACACAAGAGAAATGAAAACAAGATCTGGATTATAAATATGATTTCTGGGTTAATAAATATGATAGACTGTGGGACGCTATTGACGCTCAAGCAAGCGTAAACATACTAAAACCAACAAGCGTAATTATAATATTAATTATAAATTACAACCCGGACTCTTTCCGGGAATCCAGGTTCTTATAAATAAACAACGGTCCTGCATGTTGTATAAATAAATATATTCTGTGTCTTATAAATTGAAACTCAGACTCTTTCCTGGAATCCAGGTTCTTTTAAATAAAATAAGAAAAAAAAAGATATACAGGGGCATCCTGTATATGTAGAAAAGAATAAATATTGGAAAATATCAAAGGTACGACCTGAGAGGTATATAATAATTAATTTATCCGATCCACACACTATAGTATATATATACGGAAGAAAGAGAAAATTAACTAATCTCCAACGATTTTTCAAATCATTCAAAACGCAGCAGCTATAATGTGACGTCATTTGGAAGAGAAAAGAAAGAATAAAGAGATGTTTTTGAAAATGGCAGTTGGAAGTTTCAAAAGACGCGCTAGAAACAATAGAAAACAACCACCAGTGCCATCTCGCTGTATTTTTTTAACAGAAAGAACATTCTAGAACAACAGCAACACAGAACACCACAGTGCGCCGACGCTGGTGACTTATCGGGAAAAAAAATCGCCAAGTTGCCGTGTCATTTTACCGAAGCTGTTCCTAAACTTTGATATATCGTGCCGACTTCTGTCAAAAAACTAAAGTGCTTCTTTGTCTGACTAAAGAATGCTCTTCCATAAAAAAAAAATTGAAAAATTCCTAAGCAAAAGACTAACGATGAAGAGCAGGGCTTCTGCCTGAATTGCACAATAAATTTCAATGGTGACGAATGCAATAATGAGACCTAAGATGCTGATGACAATAGGAAATGGAAATATCGCTAATATAGACAAGGACAGCATGTTACATTTAAAACATTGTCCCCCCCCCCCCCCAATGGAAATTTCGGAAGAGCCATAGCGCTAAGGTAATCACCAAAGGTACTTGCAAGAGAAATTATAGTTTCTCGCCTGAAATGTACCGCTAGCATGGTATCAAACAGCAATCACACCAACGTCAACCTTGGTGCTGGGTTTGCCAGAATAGGAACTCGATGCCTAAATGTAATGGGGCTGTGAATCCCGTGACCAATACTTTCTTCATCTGCTCCAGAATTCTTTCTCACAATGTTCTAGCTTGCTGTAAAGAAATGTCAGATTTATTTTTTGTCGCCCATCTTTATTTTCACAATGTTGATGTTTGGCGAGCAGAAAAATTCTAGGTTGCCAAGGGGCACAAACCTTGGTGAAATTGGAAATCTCCAAATTTGGTGCAATCCTGCATACAGAATCTTAGCCGTGATCTTTCAAGAGGGTGCCATGAGGTCAAGGGGAAATCATTTCATTTATATGTTGCTAAAATAATAAACCAGCCAAATTTCATCAAAATCTAATGGCCGTCTGTAATTGATTTCATTTGACATTCACCGAAGCTGAATCACTGGCAGTTCTCAATCGCACCGTTTCACTTGCCATGTCAATATGTAAACGGCCGTGAGGTCCTTCATTTGAATTGATCTGGAAATACATGTAAAGCTTAAAGAATCCTTCAAAATAAATAATATTTTTATTGAAAACTTTTTTTTATTCTCTCGCTGGTTTTTTTAGGATTAAATCGATGAACTAACTTTCCTGATGGGTGTCAAAGGACTTCAATATTATTTGGAACAAGTTTGTGGTGACGATGTTTGTCTTCGTGTCAGCATCAGAAAGATGGCAGAGGCACATCAACAGAACCTTGGCAGTGGTGAGAAATCCATCATCGCTGTGGATGGGATGGGCCTCATACGCAAAATTTATGGTTCTTCTCTAGACTGGGTTTACGGAGGTCAGTGGAGAGAATTCGTTCTGCTGCTCTCAAACTTCGTGCAGCGTTTCAGAGACGCTCATATCAAGCTGGTGTTCTTCTTCGATGGTCCCGTTTGTCAGGAGAAGCGTCACGAATGGATATCCAGGCGAAAGAGCAAAGAAAGTGACATAGAAAAACTGTTCGATAAGATGAAGATTACTGGCAGCCAGCCAGAGAATACCAGTGACTTCCAGCCTCCCGCGGGAAGTGGCGTATTGATTAGGTTCGCCTTGAAATTTTGTGGCGAGGATATCGAAGTATACAGCACCGTGAAAGAAGCAGATATTGAGATAGCTGAATTCGCTAAAAGCGACAAAAGAGTGTTTGCCATCCTAGGACAAGATACTGACTTTGTTATATTCAATACAAAGCCATATCTGTCTTTAACACATCTTAATGTGGATGACTTGACATCTATCTTGTACGACAGGCAGCGTCTTCTCTCCAGGATCCAACTGATGATGATGCAGTTGCCTCTGTTTTCGTGCCTCTTAGGCAATGATATTGTTCCCGTAGAATTGGTTAAACCGTTTCACAGGAAGATATGCCATGCTGCTGGGCACAGAGGTAGCAGTACCGTCTTTCTTGTTCCTCTCATCAGTGACATGATTAAAAGGAACCAGTGGAGTGGCGATTTCAGAGATCAGCAAGAACTAGCTCAGATTTGCTGCCAAGTTTTTGGCGGGAATTATAACACTTCATTGATCCGTGATGGCATTATGTTCTACAGTCTGTTCCTAAAAGAGAATCATTGTGATCCACCACGGAATATTGTGTACCAGAGACATGTTAATTGCGAAAACTTTGCGGCAGTGTATGGTGTATATCGTAACTTTGATTTTGATGCAGGTGAGGTGAGTACTGTTGTCGTACTTTTGTCAAAAGCTTCATTGCCCCTCCCCTCTTCCAAACTACGCTTAAGTGCTAGAAACTGAAGTAACTAGTATATACATCTATGTTATTATCATGTTGATTCCCCCTTGAGCATGCCAAACTTCCGTAACATGACGTATGAAGGTATCTTGGAGGCAATTCACACCATGATTCTTGCCAGAAGCAGATTTCTGGTTTTGCTGTCTGTGGGCTACATAAAATTTTCTGCCATTCTCTTTTTCTAGCTTAATTTTCTTAACCACTCATTTCTCAAATTTTCCTTCCTGTACTACAGCCGTTATCCCCCTTGTAGATACACCTTTGTGTTAAGTCACACTTTTGGTCACTTGCATGATTGCACACTTTATTTGTCACTTACTGACCCGACTCTTCGCTCTCTAGGTCACTCTTTTTGTCATTCTCATGCTTGTGCACTGTTTTGTCAATCACATGATGAACCAGACTTGAAAACTGAGAACCACACATGGACCACACATGTGCTCACGCCCTTAGTAATGTCACTTTTTTCCCCATTTTCATAACACATGACGCTGTTATTCTGACCAATAGAGCCGGCCATATCAATTTTTCTCAACTAAAACAAAACCACTAAAAAGGCAAAAAAAAAAAGGAAATTCTGGGAATTTTGACTGCTATTGATCAGTGGAAAAAAAATCATGAAAGTCCTCATGTTAATGAGAATATGTTTCAAGGTGGAGAAAAAAATTTTATTGAGAAGAAAAAAATAAGAGTAATTCCGGAAACCTGTAAAGGATGACGAAAGGGTGAATTCTCAAAACATTGCTGGACGCTTAAAATGGCATCAAAAATTAAAATATCTGGTAACCCTAGAAAAACCTATGAAAGAAAACCCACCAAAAGTTATTCTTTAAAACTGCATTTACTCGCAAACAGTAGCTATGTGCTTTCTAATGGTGTTATTGCATTGTCATATTCTATCTAAAGAGAAATTTTAATCCTTACAGTGGTATTCCCAATATTTCTCTGGTTCTTAAAACCCCCCTCTCAAAACGGCAATCCTGAGCCAACATAGTGCTGTATGTTTTCTTCTCCTGTGTGATAGCATGTGCCCCCCCCCTCTTTCCTGCCAATCAACTGCCAGTGGATGGAGTTCTAAGTCTGATATCAGAAGAGGAGAGAAACAATGTTTCCTCCCCCCCTTCAAAGTAGTATAGTATTATTGTGTATGTACAGGGTGATTATAAAAAACTATCCAGACATATGGGCCCCTAACTATCATACCATTCACACAAACTGAATGAAATTTTGGCATAAGGTATTTTGATGTATGCGCTCAAGAATGATATGGAAAACAACAGTGTCACTCTAACAGTTACGGTTACAGTGAGAAAATTTCGAAAATATCAAATGGCAACACCAAGTTTTTCGTATTGGAATGTGATCTCCATTGTGAAAAACCCTAAATAGCGTTCGAACGGCAACTGTAGCATGACAATCACCGGCGGTAGATAGGCTAAAAGTGAGGACAACCAATAAGGACAGAGAAGCAGCATAAAATAAAGCATTTTATTGTGTTTTCCACATGACCTTGTGGAGGACTAATCAGGCTGGGATCTCAGCCGAAGAAACGGTGTGACGAATGAAACGAACATTAATGCTCTGGTGCACGGCAAAGTACTTTTTCCTTGCCTAGCTCCGGGGATTTTCGTGCTACAGGTGCCATTCCAACGCTATTTAGTGTTTTTCAGTATAGAGATCGCATTTCAATACAAAAAACTTGGTGTTGCCATTTGATATTTTCGAAATTTTCTCACTGTAACCGTAACTGTTAGAGTGACACTGTTGTTTTCCATATTCTTGAGCGCATACCTCAAAATACCTTATGCCAAAATTTCATTCAGTTTCTGTGAATGGTATGATAGTTAGGGGCCCATATGTCGGGATAGTTTTTTTATAATCACCCCGTATGTACAGCAGGGGTTCCCAAACTTTTTCGCGGCATCCCTTTTGCCTATTCTGTGCTTACCCGTGAGTTCTGCTGGCTCCCCAGAGCTGTTTAACAAAGGATATTTTCAGAAATCCTTTGTCAGGGTCACCGCTCTGACAAAGGTTGGAGGCACACCAGGGTGCTGCGGTGCACATTTTGAAAACCCCTGGCATACAGCATAAATAACAAACATTTTTTTCCTTTTGTTTTTTTTTTTTTAATTATTTTGTGTTTTAGTTTAACTCGTAATATGTAAAAAAAAATCTTCTTGAATTTCTAGAAGGTTTAGCAATTTCCAATTTGGTACCTTTTATGCGGAGCAAGAAATTTTTAAAAACCACTTCAGGGGTTAATAAATTCATGTATTCAGTGCTATTTAGATTTTAGTATTTCTTTAGATTTTTTTTCCCTCTCAACTTATGGTCGAACCTCTCTTCTGGTTACCTAATGCCAGGAGAAAGACATTTTTACATGTTTTACAACACTGATTTAAAAAGCTAAGCATTTTGAAAGCATGTGCTTTTCAGAAATAATAGATGTCTCTGAACTGAAACATGCGGTAAAAGTGAAAATAATTTTCAATTGCATATTTTTCACAAAAACATTTTTTCTTATGAAATTCGGCTGGTGCCTAATTTTTTTTTTTTTTTTTCATTATTATTTCTCAAGCCTTGATGTATGAAAAAAGTTTTCTTTTCCTCAATCTTAAGGTTCTTGAAGATTATGCTGATCAGACTCTACCTTCCGCAAACTTGGCCTTTCGTCCAATCAGGCAAAGAGCTTACAGTATTCTTTTCCAAGAAGCAAGAAATAGGGATTTTCATGTTAAAGAATGGTGCTCAGTACCTCGGAGGGATCTCCACGAACCAGATCTTGTGCCTGCACATTCAATCAACATACGAGGTCAGTCTTTCTTTTAAACATCTTAGAAATATCATTAAACTGTTTCATCAAAATCTGATGATCTTTAACAACTGAGACCACCATTGATTTAATAGAATTTTGATCCATTCCCCCCCCCCCCTTTAATTGCTACTGAACTTATTGTAATTTGTAGTAGTAGAGAAACGTTACCGTAAAAAACAACTGTCATAATGAATCATTCACAATGGAAAACTTTTGCTTTTATGTATGATATAGGCCTATAGGGATACATAATTTTCATATTTATGAAATAGATATGATGAATGTGAAATTAGCGAATTTTGATGAGTAAGTGTGAAAATTTGATTTTTACTGCTTTTCTGCAAAATCTTGATAATTTACACTTTTTAAGGCAAATATGTCTTAATTTTGTTCAATACTTTTGCCATCCTATTTGTGCTATATTTCCTTGTACATGGTCCTAACTAGAATTTTTGCGGGGGAGGGGAGCAAAAATTATTTTGCTGTCCCCACCACTGTAAAATTGGATGTCTTTATAAAGGTGTTTTCTCCCCACCTAAAATTGGCAGCTGCTGCCCCCCTAGTTCCGGCACTTCCTTACGTGAAGTAGATCACACTGTTGTACCAATACCTCCTAAAGCTACAAGTACACTATTCCAAGCATCTTTTGGAGGTATTGGTTCTACGTGCGATTATTTTGCAAAATATGTGCTTGGCTCAGATAACCACTTTCCTGCATACAATCTTAGTCATAAATATGAACAACTTTGATAAATTTTGGGGAGATAGGTAATAAATAAAAAATTAAAGTAAGCCAATAGTTTTCGTTTTATTGAAATATTTAGTTTGGGGGAGGGGGGGGGAGAGGTTATTTGAGTCCTATTTGAAAACTATTAATTCTAAACCAGAGCAGTCATGTTTTTTGATAAACATATATGTTTTTAAAAGTCACTTTTTTTTTTCAAACTATATAATTGAAAGAATATCAAATCAGATATTCTCAAGGGCTTGGTATCAAGCTCTGCACGTTACATGACTGCATGCTTTAACTTGTTCCAGGCTGCCATTAAGTTGGGCTGGAAGAGATCTCGACAATGGGATAAGACCAGTGGCGAAGTTCTGGCTCTCATTCATGCATGCATGCTTTAACTTCAAAAATACTTGACGACATTTTGCTGTACCAATGCTGTGTGCAAAAAGTAAATCTTGTGGGTGGTGTATATTTATTGAAGAGTTCAACGTATTGAATTGTATTGTAGCTGCGAAATCTCAAGAAAAATTGTATGCACTCCTGAATAATGCTTTTTGAAAGAAAAAGCGCCCTCCCCAAACCACCAGGAAAAATGGATGGGCTCAGCGATGGATACAATCATTTTAACTGACAGCTACTTTCAGTGGTAAACCAAGAGACTTCTGTTGATATCATGTAGACTTTGAAAAAAAAAAAAGTGTACTTTGCAAGGGCAACTATCCAAACTTTCAAATGAATGTAAAATTTTTATTTTTGAAAACATGTGCAAAATTTCCAATTTTGAATATAATTATCGGGACTTCAGTTTATGTTATAAATCTTTTTCCCATCAAAATTTTTTTTTGTGAATTTGGAAGCTAAGGTTCAACTAAATCTCCCCCCCCCCCCCATAAGTCAGTGTTTCTCAAAGTGTGTGTCGTGGCTCCTAGGGGTGTGCGTCGTCAACCTTTGTCAGGGGCATTGTGGCAAGCTGAAATGTTGATTTCTGTGCCTATTCAAGCTTTGAAGTGGTTCTTTTAAAAGTGAAAATATTGACTAAACTGTTCTGTAGTGCCGCAGATAAACCATGAATTTGACTAGGGAGCAGCAGATGATAAAAGTGAGAAACACTGTCAAAAGTTATCATCAGCATGCAAGACTATGTTCGAGGCTAGAAGGTGGTTCTCTTTCTCCTACCTTGTTGACAAACATGTCCGTACTAGATGTCATAATCAGTCTGTAGTTATTTGCTGTGATTCGAAATTAAATTCCAATTTACAATGGCCTTCTTATAGTGAAGGCAAATGTATAACAACAAAAAGTCTTTTCCTTCAGTTAGAAGCCTTCCTTTCGATAGGCCTTCAATCCCGCAAATTATGCTGCCGCAGAAGACACCAACTGAAGGAGCCAATTTACAATGTACTTTTCAATTAATGTCATATTTCAAATTAAATTTATTTTTTATTCAAAATCTATCCAAGTATGGTTTTGCTCTTTATATGAGATGTGGAATAGACTTTTGTGGTGCATGTGGGCATGTTTATGCTGCTAGACTAAATGGGACATGCATTTCACCGAATTTCATTTATGCCAATGTCTCAATTAAATTTAAACTCTAATTTCACTGGTTTTTTTGTCTCTATGTACCAGGACCTTTGCCCAAGCTAGAAGATTTATGGTGCAGCACTTCTCCTGAAATCCAAGACATTAGATCAGATTGCTTCTACGCTTGTCTCGGAGGAGCCCTCAAACCCAGCGACATGAGAAATGTGCGAGAGAAATACCAGATTTTCTGCTGCTTAGTCAATTATTTGCTAGTCTTCACACATGACCAGAAGCCTTTGCTGGCACCTTGGGAAGTTGCTGCTTTCATAGCTCAGGCGATACACCCAAGAGCTGCCGATCCATCTTGGCTGAATGCGTTAAAGGTATACTGTGGAACTTTTTGTGCATAATTTTTCATCTTGTATTTTCATGATTATACCCAATCACAATACTTGCTGATTTAGGTTTATGAATTTCTTTAAAAGAAGCATTCTTAGATTTTGGTTTGAAGGTGGTGCAGGACTGTTGTTGTATTTTACCCTCAAAAATAAAAAGATGTGGTGAAATTTCTCTAAATGGTGAATAGACATAGATTTAGTGATAGCGAACGGAAGCCGCTAATAAAATAATTTTTCTGAATTTGATGTGCCTAAATTAGAACATGCCGTGGTTAAATATTCAAAGTTCTTTACTGATTGGAAAAATACATACATAGAGTGGTACCTCAGCTAACAAACATTTTTTTTAAACTTTTCAGCCTCGGCTAACAAATAATTCAGCTTATGAACATTTTCATTGACATGGATTCACGCACTAACATAAAACAACCGTGTTGTGAGCTGAATTTTAGCACCAACCATCATCAGAAATGCTCTTTCACTGAAACCAATTAACTCGTATCCACATCAAAATGTTTTTGCAGATGTACCTCTACTTTTTTTTTGGAAATTTTTTGGATCATTTCGTGTAAAATGAAAGATTCAGCTAATGATTCCATGCATTTAAATACATTGTAAAATTCATTGAAAAAAAATCCTATGTTTTCGGAGCATATGTTCTTTCAGTACAGGACCTCTTGCCACCAATCTAGACCAAAGCTTTGGTCTGGACATTCTAGAATCTTTTCCATCTGCATATTTTGAGACACAGAAATGAGTTGGCAAAAAACAAATGGATGGAGGGACCTATGAACTCCACTGGGTTGTGTAGAGCCACCAGCTTTAACAAGCTAAAGCTGGTGCACATACATCTGGTGTAAAATAAAAATTCCTCGCGCGTCAGTATCTAATCTTCCTGTAAATTCTCATTTATTCAATTTTGAAGCTGTTTGTTTTAAGTTTGTTTTGGCTTGTTTGCCTTTGGTTTGTTTTTGTCTTTTTTTTATGCTGCTCCTTAGTGTTTTTAAAAAACTTTAAATTTTTTTGCGGTAACTGGGGAATGCATTAAACGATTTTCCATTGAGACCTAGGAAGAATTGCAGTTCAGCTAATGAACGTGATTCAGGAACAAATTGTCTTTGTTAGCTGAACTATCACTGTATACTGTAGTGTATCACCAAATACAGCATACGAGTCATTGGATGCTATTTTTTAGCCCCTATTTTCAAACTGTCAATTTCCTGTATATATACAGAGGAATATGCATAGTGTATGCATAGCCTTCAGCCAAATGTTTAAAGAGATTTAAGTGTTAAGTTATGAGGTGGCGAACAAAATTCTTGCTATAAATTTATTGTTTAGAAAAAATGATACAGAAGATAAAAAAGAATCAAGAAATATCTTCTCAGAAATAATCCTCATTGTGATCCATAACATTCAACCAACTCTGGTTAAATTTTTGGAAAGCGCGTTCAAAAGAAACAGGAGTTTTCGAGTTGGGAAAAGGGTATCTCATTTTTGGCCTCTTCAGAAGTATTCGGTTTGCTCTTGTTCAAGTGATTCTGTATAGATAGGAATAGGTGGAAGTCAGTGGGACCAAGGTCGGTAGAGTATGGAGGGTGGTCCAGAAGTTTCCAACCTGATTCCTGAATCTTTTTCTTTGTGGCTTTCACAGTGTGTGACCTAGCTTTATGTTGGAGGTAATGAACAGCCTTGTGGTTCTCAAGCAATGCCCTTTTCCACTTAAAAATTTCATAAACATGGTCCAAATAGACACAATACACTTTGGCATTGATTGCCTGTCCACTGGGAAGAAAGTCATAGAAGATACGTATTTGATATCATCAAATATAACAATTTGTCATCCTATCTTTCATCTCGTAATATGCTAGTTTTGAATATGTTACTATATATCATTTTTCTTCAGCAAAATTTTTTTTTCACCTTCAGTAATTGTCCAGTCACCCATTTTGTTCACCATATTATTTTTGCTTAACTGATCAATTATGTATTATAGGTACCTCGTGTTGACACTCGTGCTGTTCAATTGGCAACATTATTCATGAGAGGTGTTACGAATCTAGGCATGGTTCTCGGTATCTGTGGTTATCCAATCCGGCTGTCTGACAGCATGCCTTGGAACTTCTTCAATGGCAAACTTTTCCACATAATGTACCTTAAGGCTAAAAGGGGGACCAGACCAGATGAGCTGTGTGAATATAAAGTAAGTTGGTAAATTTTTTCTTTCAACTTATTGCTCCAATGATTTTTATAATGCAAGCATTATATAACACTGAAGAAGGAGAATACTACAGTCAAACTTCCCTTAGTGAACACTTTTCTTCCAGTCCCGTGGAGTCATAGGCGGAGATAGACTTGGAAGTCTGGGGAAGGGGGGGAGCAAGATGATGATGATGTCAATTCTATTACATATATATACATTAGATCAGTCGACTCCACCTTTGACGCTGGGGGGGCAATGCCCCCTACCCCCCGTATCTCCGCCCATGCGTGGAGTAGGGTTTGAATGGATTTCACTGCCTGTTAGCACATACTCTCGATAGCAGACAGCAAAATCTGGCAAACTCTTCTTTTTTTTAAACTCTAATCTATAGGTTCCCAAACTTTTCGTTTCGCCCCCTTCTTCATTATTTTTTTTCTCTCATTGCCCCTTGACTGGAGTGAACCCATAGGGTCCTATGTTATACTCTTAGCTTCTATCTATACGTGTAGCTTTTTTTTTCCTATCCTCTCAAACCGTTCTATTGCCCACTTTGGGAAACACTGCTCTAATGTGTTAATTTTTAGTCATAAACCAAGAATTGATCATAGTCAACTAAGACTATGTTTAATCCCAACGTTGTGTTGATAAATATGATAAATCATCATTTAATTACTTAATTAACTGAACATAACTATGGTCCAGGATGGTGAATTCAAATAGTAATGCTGGTTTTGTTTGTTGACATGTGTGAAGAAAGCCAACATTCAAAGACTGCTAATGGTGTTATGAACATTTTTATCTCTTCACATTTACTTTTATTTTATTCTATTGCAAAATATGTGTAGTGCACATATCATGTACTGACAAAAACAGTTAATTGATTTAACAAAGAAAAGAAAGGTTATAAATTTTTCCACATTTATCAGACTTATTTTTAGAAGAACTTTTTGCCAGAAACAAAAATGTGTATCCCTCCTTCAAAAACATATTACAAAACATTTTAGGAAAATGTCATTCATAAAGTAAACATTCAAACACCATTTTCTAGAATGTGCACATTCATGTTTCTGGCATAGGGAGGGGGGCAGGCAATATGTGATCATTACATTTTTGTGATGAGTAGAGCCGGAAAACCAGCCAAAAAAAATTGTTGCACTTGTTTTGCCCACTGTTTCAATTGTAGTTTAACTTGGATAATAATGGTTAGTTTTTTCTTGATTTCATGCCAAAAATGCAGTGTTTGTGATCCCTCAGAATTAGGTCAATTCCAGGACTACTATTATCAAACATGGAGCCTGTGGAGAAAATTATCATGGGGGCACCTTTTCGAATTACAACTAATTCTATTTATTTGTTGTATTACCTGGAAGGTCGTCATAATTTTTAAAGTGGAAACAGCTATTTTGTTTTATTGTCGTAAAACATTTTTTTATTTCATTTATATTGCCACGTATGAGGGACTCTTTCAAGCGCAGGTACTGCACATTCCCACATGTACCAATTTGTTATAAATTCCACAGAGGAATGTGGACGAGGTGCATGTGTGGTTTAGTAGTAGTAGTATACATATACAATGCAGTCCAATACATGAGCACAACATGTTATGTGAAGTCAGAGAGAAACATACGTCTATTTTTTCTCATCTTTTCTCATACATGGGCTGCATTCGTCCTAAAAAACATGTCGAACACCCTCCGGCCAAAGTAAAGTTAATGCATGGCAGCACCATGTTTTCTATATCTCAAATACATCTATTCGCTAGTTTAAAATGGCGCTGGTAGAGAGAAGGGCTAATCAATGCTGAATTGAAGATTTTAAAAAGAGCAATTCTTTTGAAGTTCTCAATGCTCAAAATATCCAAGTTCTTCGAATATGATCTCTGAAATTCACGAATAAACTTTAAAAATATTAAAATAGGCTTTTATGGCAGGAAAAATACAAAAAAAAAAAGGTGTTCTTATAAAAAGTTCTAAAATGGGGGAAAAAAGGTATTTATGGCATTTTGCCTGAACTCGCGGACTCTAGCTATGAGTATTGTGTGTAAATAATTTCATCATCTGCTGCCTGTCCAGGTTTTTTTTGTTTGAAACAATTCTTTTTTTTCTTTTCAGGCAGAACTTATCGAAGAGTTTTATAACCTGCTATCTGTGATTAAAATTGGATCATGTGTTTTATGATTATACAGGTATAATATTTGTCATTAAGCTTTAATGTACAGTTCAACACATTTGCATCTGAAAGTGGAATGGTCACAGTAAATAAAAAGAGTCTGTTAGTTTCAGATGAGCTCGAATACAGGACTGGTAGCAAAATTAGGAGGATGAAAATGGATTAATTATATAATTATTTTATCCAAATTGATTCGTTTCCAATCCTTTTGTAAAATAATCCATATTTTAGAGATGAAAGCCTTATTTTTTGAATAAAAATCATATATTTTTATAGTTATTTCTCTTTCCTCCCCACCTGAAATTATTAATATGCTCGGTACAATTGGTATTTTAAAATCAAGTGTAAACCATCAGGGTCACATTGCTAGAAATTTCTTTCGAATGAGGAAAGCTGATATTTCAAGAGGGGTGAGGACACTTACAGTACATTAGATTTTCAGACAAGATTCTATATACAGTGTAAAACTTAGCTGTCACCCTTAGAGATGCAGTCATTCCTCTTTTACGGCCAAATAATAATTTCCCTTGTACAATAAGAACTCTCTTTTCTGGACACTTTTTTTTAAAAATATGATCACATATTCCCAAGAAATCCTTACGATCTGTCCAGGGAATTTGGCGGAACAAAACAAATTGGTCCCTAAAAGAGGGGGGGGAGCAGTGAATCAGGGGTTTGAAATGCATAATTCTATCATATAATGGGATATTGTTATTTAGTCGTAAAAGAGAGGTTTAATATTTTTTTTTTCTAATCCCTGATTAACAATCACACTTTATGGGCAAATTTTTTTTTGTCCTGTTGGTGTCCTCAAAAGAGGGGTTTTACTGTACATCAGTCATTTTCTATAAGATGTGGATTAGGACACCTAGATTTCTCCTCTAAAACGGTGTGTACAAATAAAGTAGAATTACTGCACATATTCAGGCCTAAACAAAAATCGCCCAAGTGGGAGAGTAAGATGCTTGTCTACCACCATGAAGATTGCCATCAGTTCCCAGGTTCGATCCGGAGGAAGAATTTACATATTTTCTCTAATGAGCTTGAGGCAATCACCAATAGATGGCACCTTCATTTGCAACTTAACTCATTAACGGCAGTAAATTAGGCATAGCAATATGGCTGGTGTTGGTATGAAGCAAAGCAGACCTAAACAAAGATTCTAATCCTTTATACCAGTGTTTCTCAACCTGTAGTCTCCAGACCCCTAGGTCACTAAATGGCACTCCCAGGGGTCCATGAGTATTTTGGTCAGCGTGACCATTTACTATCATTGCAATGAATGACACATTTTACACGTTTAAGTTGTAATGAATTCAATTTTTATGATATGCAAATTATTGAAAAAAATACAATACATTTTGCATTTTATGTGGTGTCGAAATGATGCTAAGGGGGGGGGGTCTATGGAGCATTGATTTTCACTACGGGGGATGGGGGGTGTCTACAAGATCGCAAAAGTTGAGAAACAGCTTTACGCTATCAAACCTAGAGAGACCCAGTTATCGGCTTTACAAGTACTGTTTAAAACTTTCACCCTTTTCTCATGTACAATCAACAATGCTTATTAGGGATGATATCGTTCAACTTTCTCTTGCAAAGTAGGACCAATATCATAACACACAGAAAAATTTGTTTTATAGTTATTAGGACTTTATTAATTTTTTCTTTTTTGCATAATGTGAAGCTGAGGTTGTATCCAATTCATTTTTCTTCTCTACATTGTCAACCTGCAAGACAATTTGGAAAGTCGTAAGGCCCTCTTTTTGACAAAAATTTTGGTACTCAGTTCAGGTATGATAGCTGGTATCCATGTACTTTTAGTGCTTATTTTTCAATACCTTTCCTATAGTGAAGGCATAGGTCAGTGGACAATATTATCTTCTGGAGTGGGACGACGGAAGTTTCTAAGCGGGCGGTAGAAGCTTAAGTTTAGTATAAGGTCCTATGGGTTGTATTGATTTGGGGGCGATGAATTTTTTTGAACAAGGAGGTGATAGAACAAAATGTTTGGGAAACTATGGTATAGGTGTATGCAAGATTTTCTCAAGAGGGAGTTAAAAGCTTTTCCCCTGCAAAATTACACTATAATCTCTGATCAGGAAACACCCCCCCCCCCCTCCCCTTCATACGCCAATGGGCATGTGTAAAGTAAAGGAGTCCCTTTCTTCAGTTCTTCGGCCAGAAGACTTTTACAAGTGATCTATGAAATGCACTGTGCATCATAAAAATTATCCTAATTTATGATACCGACAGTTCCATTCAAACTGCTCTCAATATCTAAATTTAAAACAGGATTTCAGCTTAAAAGAACAAAAATTCGGTTTTTGAACAATGCTGGAGAAAAAACCAGCTGGATTGTCAACATTTTAAAACTTTTATAGTGTAATCCTGACCTCCCACATAGTTTTCTAAAAGTTCTTTTATAAAATTTGAAAAATTCAACCAGTAAGATTATTGGTTGCATTTGCTCGAATTTAACCTATGAGCTTTATTAGTTGAATTTTTCAAGTTTTATAAAAAGCATTTTATCAGGCTTTTATAATGTAATCCCAGCAGGAAAGAAACTGAATTGTCCTGTTTTTATACATCCCTCTTGACCAACCCCAACCAAATGTTAAGCGCAGCATTCACTCTGATAGACACTTTGTTTATTTTAATAATTGTACACCAACGGGGGAATTCATCAAAATTCTAATGTTTACTAATCAAGATTTAATTCTAATACCAAATGTTCAGCCGCATGTACTATAGCAATAATGTTAAAAATTAATAAGATTAAGATGACTATGCATGCAACACCAATCGGGATAGATTTCTCCATCTAAATTCTGACATGGAATAATAAAGATTTCAACACACTCATCTACCCAGAAATCCATAAAATGAAGCATCTACTCTTGACAATGACCACATACACACAAGAATTTTTCACATTTTTATATGTTTGTTTTTGTTTCAGTGATACAGACACACTGTACTGAGCATCAAGATTTTCAAACAATATTATGTGCTCTTAAATCATGACAAAATTTACGACATCAATTGAAAATATTTCAGGAAGTCGAGTTGCATGCCATGGCCATCCAAATCAATGTAAGCTCCATCTGACGATGTGATTGCTTGTTGTTCACCCAAATGATTTTCTTTGGGTCTCCAGCATCTATTCATTCTCGCCTTCTGCTTTCATTGGCAAAGCATAGTACCACCATAAGGAAAGAGATCATCAACATAGAAGGCTGTTGATTATTTATTGGTTAGATCGAAAAATGAATTTATTCAATTCATACCAATAATAATTATAGAATCATCAAGGTTAAGACTGTCAGTGTTTGTAATTAATTAATATCCATGCAAGGAGCTACTCGTGACACTTTCCCTCGAGCGAACCGTGTTAAGACTGTCAGTGTTTGGACCAAACTCTGACATTCTAGAATGTTAAGACTGTCAGTGTTTGGTCCTAATACTCACAGTCTTTGGTGTTAAGACTGTCAGTGTTTGGACCAAACTCCAACAGTCTAGAATGTTAAGACTGTCAGTGTTTGGTCCTAACACTCACAGCCTTTGGTGTTAAGACTGTCAGTGTTTGGTTCTCAGACCAACAGCCTTTTATGTTAAGACTGTCAGTGTTTGGGCCAAACTCTGCAGTCTTAATGTGTTAAGACTGTCAGTGTTTGGACCAAACGCCGACGTCTTACTATGTTAAGACTGTCAGTGTTTGGTCTGAGAACCAAACCTAAACCCACGGTCCCTCAATGGAGTGACACGGGTAACTCCTTTAAGCCCAGTTTCAACTTAAAGCTGAAACTGGGACAACACTGCTTACTTATTTTTGCACTTCCGTCACCAAGCTACGTTTTTTTTTTTTTTTTTTGCACTAACAGCCTTCCATGTGAGAAAATGTGTAAGCACGATGGCTTTCCAAACCTTTGGCTGTGGTGAACCAATAGGCAGCTGTTGAAGAAAACATAATTTTATATATAATATACATTCACAATTTAAGATTTAAAAAAAATCCACAAGTATAATGCAAATTTCAATTAGCTACTTGACGATGCTAACTATAATGAAATGTTCTCTCAGAATTCAATACAATTTCATACAAATGTTATTTGTAAACCCAAATACAGTGAAACCTTGATACAACCATACTCTGCTGATATCATCATGTGTTACCGAAATGTTCATTTTGTTGACATCTTTTTTGAATCAGTGTTGTTAATACCACCAAAAAATTAGAATTGATTTTGATGATTAATTAAATTCTTTTAGATGCATTGCCCCTGTAAAGTTGTTGCATTTCACTGGATGCCATTATGAAAATGAAAATAAGTGACAAAGTTAACATTGAATTTAAGACAATTTTGAATGAAATATAAAAAAACATTGATGCACAAAACATTTTGCACACTTGCAAAAAATCTCTTGAAAAATATTGCTATAGAGGGATTTATCGTAGTAAAGAATATAAGTTATATCGAGAGGAATATGACATTAAACTGTAAGCGATTCCAAACAAGATTTGAAAAAACATATCATTGTAGAGGAATTTATTGTTGTATCAAGTATCATTGTAGTGAGGTTTCACGGTACTAATACAAAATCTTACCAGATTATTACTTTGAACTCATCTAGTAATTTTTGTTAAATATACAATGAAGCTTGAATATATATATATATATATTCAATTGAACTCGCTTAAAAGAATGAGCATTCCTAAAAGTCTGGTTTGATATTCGATTGCATTAGACATTTCATGGGATTTTTTTTTACAAGCCCTAAAATGTTTGGTTATTATGAGCAAATTTTTCAGACTTCGAGTAAAATCTATTTGTGAATGTGACCTTCTCTTACAGCCAACCTCTTTCCATCACTAGAGATTGTCAATTTTTTCACAATATAATTACTTTAAATGTATGTATTGACATATTGACAGTCAAACTTCTTAACGTTCAGATATTTCTTCTCAAAATGGAAGACTACTCTTTCTTCTCACTCCTATAGAACTAAAGGTCTATTTACATGTGATTAGTGATTAAGTATTTGACTTAGAATTTAGTAACGTGCTCTAAAATCTGTCCCAATGTAGTAATGAAGTAGCAAATGCTCATTTGATAATACGAGGCTACTACCACATGTGCATATTGCCTTGCTTAACCGAAAAAAATAATACTCCCTTTCTAGGCTGTCTTTGGATACATGAGGGTTGAATTATAGGGGATAAACAACTTTTTTTAGTCTGTGGGCCAGATAAGTTATTCCACACAAACTGCGAACTTACGTTTTGTAAATTCATACATTTTACAGACTTGTAGGTTGTGCACCTCTGGTTTAAAGAGATAAATTCTTCTGTAATCATCACCGAGAGTTTCTTTCATTTGCAATGAAATAAATGACATGCACTAATCCAGGAATTTAATCATGCATAAGCTACCTATATAAAGCCAGGGCTTGACAAATCCCAGGTACCAGATCACAGTGGCGACTAGAAAAATCGGTATTGGTGCCTATATATGTGATTGATGAATTGGAGTCTAAGGGCAACATAAAATTTTCTGATTTCATATTAAGGCCTGTTTACACGAGGCAAGAGCTTTAGTGGGCAACTTAATTTTAACTTACCGATTCTTCTTGAAACTGTCCACACGATGAATGGCAAGTAGGCGCTCATTGGATAATTTTTACGGAGGTGAGCGCAGTTAGCGCATGCGCGTTTCAGTCTACTCAAATCCACGGAGAGAGACAGACGCACAACGCGCGGGAGTATAATAATAATAATAATTTATTTATCTGGCATTCAGAGAGGTGCTTTTTTTAAAGCTCATAGCTTTCGTAACGATGGATGAAGATTATCAGGTAGAACTTAAGAATACTGTGATCAGAGCCACATTATATGATATTTTTTTTAAAGAATATAAATTTATTCACTTAAATAAATTTATTCAATAAAAAAGGGGAAACTTTTTTCTCACTTGCGCGAGAGCAACACACTGAGCAAAAAGTAGGTCTCGCAAGGGAAACAGTTCGCTTGTCCCTTTTTTTCGCCTCTGCCACCCACGTAAGGGGGCGAGAGATGATGCCACAGGGAAAAAAAGAATGCACAACATATTATAAACTTACGCAAGTCATCGAGAAGAAATATAAGATTTCTCTATTTCTCCTCCAAGTTCTAAATATTGATTATATGATATTTTAATCGAAGTTGAAGGGATAAATTATGAATTATGTAAGCCGAAAATACGGGAGAAGATTCTTGGCATTCGTAGGAAATTCTAAGGGTTAAAAATTAAATAATAAAAATTCCTTAAACAAAAATTATTTCCAAATTTTTGAAATCATTATTATTTTTTAATTTAATCTATAGAGATGACATCTTTATGTTAAATATTTGATCATGTATTTTTACAACAGATGGCAGCAAATTCGTTCTGGACAAGAGAAATATTCAAAAGCCCCCTTCCAGTTTTTAATTTATAAATCCTCCCCACCTGATATATATTTTTGAATCTTCAATTTTTTTCAACTCCTGACATCACGTCGACAGAATATTCCATAGCTTTTTCGAACATCGAATAATTTTTAGCTTGTTTGTTAAGGTAATTTTCATTTCAATAGTTCAACAAACATTCATGGCGAAGATATTTTTCAACTTTTTTGAATGTTGTGTCCTCTGGCCACCTCACCATCCAATATTTCCGCGGAATTCTAGCAAAACTTCAGGAGACAACGGAGTATGAACAGCTTCACGCTCGAGATCAAAATAAACCCCTCCAGTGCGGCAAGTCACACCCACTGGCGCATGAGCATACGTCTATTTAACCGGAAAAAATAGAACCGTTCTTATCTCACTTACCACTAAATCACTTGCGCACTTGCCAACTAAAGCCGTGTAAACGGCCCTTATCATCTGCATACACTGTATCGTACTTGGCAACTAAAAATTAAGTTACCAACTAAAGCGCTTGCCTCGTGTAAACGGGCCTTTACATCTTTAACATTTGAAGAAGTTACAATGTTGAAGTTATGAGTCAAAAAAACATAATTAGGGCATGTTTCTTGAGTAAATATCATGCTTGGCTCCAACTTTCTGATGTATCTTGAAGTTATTTCTATGTTTTTTTCAATCTCTTATCAAACAACGGCAAGAGGAAATAATGAGAAATGATTAGCGTTCTCTTTAGAACATAGTAATGTAAGGACTGGTTGATAATTTGAGTTAATTTTATGGGTCAGATGATTGATTTTCATAGTACTAGTACGATACGATATTTAGCCTGATAGTACTGGCTAAAATTTTTATAATACTATGTTATTTGTGTAAGCTTCCACCAGGATACAAAAAAAGAACTTATAGCAAGAACCAATTCTCTTTAGGCTCAAATCAGTAACATAGGTTTTCATGGTCTCTTGGAAATGCTTAGGGAATGAAATTAAATTAAAGTAAATTAGCTAGTAAGCCAATGTAATGGAACCTTTTTTGGCCTAGAGGACATGTAAAAATTCTTGGTCTAGGATTCCACTTAAGGATGTAAGGGTGATGCTCTTAGGAGCGAGCGAATGTAAATATGTAACAGAAGCTCCTCCTGTCACCCCCTCCCCTTTTACAATCAGATAACGATGTTTTATATTTATAATATGATATTTGTTTTATATTACTAAATGATAAATAAATTTTGTTTTCAAAGCTTTTTAATAGGAACACCCCTCTTTTACAATGTTTGCTCACTGGAAACTAAAGAGCAGCAAGCAAGACCTACATAGTAATACTTGTATACATCAAGGCTTGACAATCCCAGGTTGCCATGGCAACTAGAAAATTAATTGACTATTGGCGCTTGAAATATTCTATGTGATAGCTAAATACAAATACCATGCCACAACAGGCAAATTGCCCAACGAGGTGGCTGACAAGAACATCATGGATTCCCCGAGCCATTTTTTGGAGACCCTACCTACTACTGCTGCACCCCCCCCACCTCCCACGGAACCCCCAACAAATCGGTACATGCGGGAGTGTATGTGTAGTGAAACCTGACGTGAAGTTTTTTGTTTCTCTGTAATGCTTGTTATGTGTAGTGCTGCCATCTACCACCAGTTTTTTATAACTATGAGTGAAGTGTTATGATTGAAGGATTTATCGTTGTAGGACTGTTGCTCTCTGTGGCGAGACTTTTTAACGGGGAGATCGGCTCGCATTTGCGCCTTGAAGTTGGGAACTACAGAAAACCAACTTCAGCCGACCACCAATGTGGGGTTCGAACCCGGATCCTCGCATCGCGAGTCCGTCACTATAACCACTCGACCACCACAGCGGCTAAAATGAGTACAAGGATGGCAAAATTTGCTGAATTTATTACACAACTCCCTTCTCGTGTGTCCAAAAACGTAATCAAGTCCCGGAAAAGTTACAAATTATTTAGGACTGTTTTTCTTGAGCAAAAGCCATGGTTGCATCTTAAAAAATTTGGCTAACGCCCAGGTATTTTTTTTTTGATTTGTCAAGCCCTGGCATACACAGGTTTTGTTCCGTTTTTGATCCTAGTAGCTTCCAGTGGACAACAAGCCAAGATTTTTTTTTTGTCCTACCAGTTACAAAAGAAGGGATTTCACTGTACTAACATTGCATCCCCAAAAACAGAATAGGCCAAAAACTGATATACATCGGACACAGCAATGGGTCCACATAAACATTCTGATTTAGGGCGTGGCATAATCATTTGGAATTTCTGGTCCATTCACAACACGATAAAATCCAAGATTTTTACCTGCTTCATTCGTACAGAATTCATACAGAATTCTAATAGACTATGCGCTGGTGTGTAATTTTTTTTTCTCAATCTTTCCCTCCCCCCTTAAAAGTGGATCAGAAGAACACCATTTGTCTCTCACACTTTAGTAGGCCTATCTTAAAATCAGGTGGTACCGGGTACCCTCTAGTTGGCTGGAAGCAGGGCCGGGACTAGAGGGAGCGCAACTGACCGACATAGGCATAGATAGACTTGGAAGTCTGAGGGGCCAAGGTCATTATTGCTGGGGGGGGGGCACGATAATGATGTCAATTCATATGTACATTTATACATTAGATCAGTGGACTCCATCTTTGACGCTGGCGTGTGGGGGGGGGGGCCCATATCTCCCCGCCCATGCTCACCGAGCTACAGCCTGGGACAATTTTTATTTCTCATTTTGGAACAAGGTGCTGTATAATCCAGGGATTATACTGCACCTATTCCACAATTTGTTTTACTAGTGCTTTTAACATAGGTGATAAATAAGAACTTTATAGGTGGAGGGGGGGGGAATATATAAAAAGTGATAACTCACGCTGAACAACAGCACAGCCTCGCCCAGCCTAGGTGATCATGACCGGTGGTTGCCTTGAGGAAATGCTCCATTAGAAACAACATCAAGCTGTATAAAAGATTGAAAGACATTTTTTTTAATCTCATTTTTGTTACCTTCAAACAATTTTTTTTTTTTGTTATTATATTCATCAACTAAAAACTGGAAAAACAAAATTGAATATATATATATATTTACATGTTTAATATTAAGAAGCGTTGGGTTATTATAAAATGAAATTCAATTCATGAGAAAGAGATGAAAAAATTTACCTTATGAAGAGTATTTGTTGGATGTGAAATGTTAAGAGTCTCATGCCCATCGAAATAATGAGGTTAAATTATCAGCTTGTCTTTCCTTTCGGTTTCATGAGGAACGAGATCCAACCAACCAACGCACGCAAACTTCTCAGTTTCTTTAATCGTGCCTGCGCCTTGCTGTAGTTTTAAAACGGGGAATTTCTCCTTCCTCGTCAACAGCGCATGACGGGAGATAAGATGCGCGCGCAATCTTTTAGTTTTAGTTTGAATTTCGGTGGATAGAGGAGGAAATAACGGGCTTCAGCTGTTTTTGTCTGGGTTGTTTTTCCCCATGTCCTTTAGGGGTCATTCAAGTATTACGTCAGCATCGCAGGGGGGTTTCAGACTTGCTGACTTTTGATGACGGGGGGGGGGTTGGAGATTGTTTACGCCATCAACCACCCCTTTTTGAAGATATGAAATATTCTAAGCCGCTGACGAAATTTTGCTGGGAAGGGGATCGAAAATGGCTGAAAATCTGCTTACGTAATGCTAGGGGCCATTCGCGGCAATAAATCGCTTGGGGGGGGCGGGGGCGTTCAAGTATTACGTCAGCAATTTTTGACCCCCCTCCCCCGTCGTCATCTCATCCCCCCCCCATTACCTCCTATCATATATTGGTGGAATCAGAGACTACGCGGGGGCGAGTCCCCCTCCCACCGATCAAAAAATTATTTTTTTTAAGTGCAAAAAATATTTTTAAGAGAAAAATCGAAATTTCGAAAGAAAATACCTTTATATATGTTATTATAATCAATTCTCTGTTAATTTCAATGCTATTCGAAGACTGAGAACTCAAAATTTCCTTTTAAGGATTCGTTGTGACCCACCCTCTAAGCCATATAATGATAAATCCTTGGCCCGGGGGTATCTGATGTGGCCTGCCCCTCAAACCTAATTTTGTAAAAATGAACTAACTAAGCGGCACATTTACAGATCGCCTAGGTGACCCATGGCACAATTCCAAAGCATTTGGCACATTTTCAGATCACTCAAGTAGGCCCGTGGCACATTCACAGACCGCTTGAGTGACCCGCGACACAGTTCTAGAACACCTAAGCGATCCGTCGCACATTTAGAAATCTCGAGTGACAGTTGGGCACAGTTTTAGAGCACTTAAGCACTTTAACATTCCCAGATTACGTAAGTGATCCGTGGCATAATTACGGATCACTTGAATCATAGTTTCCCAACCTCTTTTGTCCCATCGCCCCCTTGCTTCAGAATTTTTTTTCCCGATCGTCGCCCCCCCCCCCCACACGCAATATAATCCATAGAATCCTATGTTATACTCGTAGCTTCTACGCCCAACTGGAACCTCCATCGCCCCCTTGGGGGCGTTAACGCCCACGGTTGGGCATCACTGACTTGAATGATGCGTGGTACAGGTCTCTGTCTCGAGAAAACTTAAGCGGCCCAAACACATTTCTAGATCACTTGAAGGATCCGCGAAACATTTAGAGATCAGTCACTCGAGATTTCTAAATGTGCCATGGAATCGCTTAGGTGTTCTAGAACTCTGTCGCGTGTCACTCAAGTGGTCTGTGAATGTACCACAAGCCTACTTGTGTGATCTGAAAAATGTGCCACGGGCCTACTTGAGTGATCTGAAAATGTGCCACGGCCGCCTAAATGCTTTGGAAAATGTGCCACTAAAGTGGCTCTTTATATCAAAAATAAATTTTTGATCGGGGGGGGGGCATAGGGGGTTCGTGCCCTATTTTTGCTTCACGTGTGCGTCTTTGATCCCACCAATATGCGTTAGGATTCAGAGGGGCAGAGATAAGGACAAAATTTTGCTGGGAAGGGGGGTCAAAAATGGCTAAAAATTTGCTTACGTAATACTTGAACGGCCCCGAACACACAATCTGAGAACTCGTGTAAATTCGGAATTGACGGAAATTCGGAATAAATGAGAGAAATAATTCCAGAATCAAATTATTTTGAGAAGCTCAAGAACGTTGTCTACTACAAAAACAAAAAAAATGTATTTTTGGTGCATATGCATATATTTTTGCTTCACTGCAAGGAAATTTCCGTTCGAAGCTGCAATTTTCCTTGGCGCATTCTCTATCTGTTATGTGTAGCAACATCCATAACAACGGCTCTGATATCGACACCCATAGATACCGAGCATGAGTAATATAGAGTGGGTTTTTGTTTCTGATGCATTCAAAAAAGTGAATGTTGGTCGGGGAGGGGAATTTTGAAACTACGGTAGACCCTCTCGATAACGGGGACACCCATGGGACCAAAAATTTTCTCCGCTAACGTGGAGCCGGTCAATTATTGCTTAAGTACTTTCGAACTGTGCCACGCTTCATTCAAGTGATCCGTAATTATGCCGCGCATCAATTAAGTAATAGGGAATTAGGTAATGGGAATGTACCGGGGGGTAACTTGAGTGATGTAAAACCACGCTGGGGGGTCGCTTAAATGCTCTAAAATTGTGCCACACGTCACTCATGGGAATCTCTAAATTTGTCACGGATCGTTTAAGTGTTCTGGAACTGTGTCGCGGGTCACGACAAGTGATCTGTCTATGTGCCACAGGCCTGCTTAAGTGATCTTTGAATGTGCCACGGGCCTACTTCAGTGTTCTCAAAATGTAGCACGGGCCACTTAAATGTTTTGGAATTGTGCCACGGGTCACCTAAGCCCTCGGGACAGGAGCCCTCCTATGTTCCCCCCCCCCTCCCCGTATACAGTCTTTGATCTCACCAATATGTGATAGGAGGTAGGGAGGGCAGAGATGACGAAATTTTGCTGACGGGGAGGGGGGGGTCAAAAATTGCTGACGTAATACTTTAACGGCCCCCCAATTATAAATTTTCATCAGTTATGAAATTATTTCTTTCATTGAAGGGTTCTGCAGCATTTCTGTAAATTCTGCAATTATGTGTAGGTACCCTTTTGATGCCGAATTTGGCCTCTCGAGATATGTAGCCCATACATGCTCAACCCATGGCCCGCGGGCGGGCCAAATGGCGCCCTCGAGGTAATCTGATGTGGCCCGCAACCTCAAATCGAATTTTCTAAACATGAATGAAGCGGTACATTTCCAGATCACTTGAATGACCTGCGGTGCAATTCCAAATCACTTGAGTGCCCTGTGACCATATTAGACCGTCCATCTTTTTGGGAAAGAGCGCAAACCATCCCAAGATGGTCTCTGGGCGGTCATGTCTGTCTGTTTGTGACCATATTAACAAATCACTTAAGAGTCCCGTGGCACATTCCCACATAATTTAATTGAGCCGCGGCATAGTTCGAGAACCCTTAAACGACCAGCGGCACATTTATAGATCACTTGAGTGACCCACGGCACAGTTCAAACTCACTGAAGCGGCACGAAGCACATTTACAGATCACTGAAGTAATCCACTGCACATTTACAGATCATTGAAGTGACCGAAAAGACCAAGAAAGGTGGTCCTGGTCTTCCTCGCTTACTGATTCGGTCCTTTGCTCTCTAGGTTACTCTTTTGGTCACATCCATGCCTAGGTCACTTTTTCGTTATTCACATGCTTGCAAACTCTTAGACCACTCTTTCAGTCATTCGCTGACTTGCTCTCGATTGCTCTTAAGGTCACTCTTTTTATGACTCACGTGCTTGCGCAATTTTTTGGTCACACCGATGCTTTACAGTCAATAGATCACTCTTCTCGTTATTCGCTTGCTCGTACAATGTTATGGCCACTCACATGCCACTGACTGACCTGTACAATTGGTCTCTAGCAGGGGCGTAGCTAGAAATTTCGTTCGGGGGGGGGGGGAAACCAAAGTGACAGAACAATGGATTTGGCCATCTTTTTCCCGTCATTTTTTCACATTTCGGGGGGGGGGGACACCAGACCCCCAAGTCCCCCCCCCCTCGCTACGCCCTTGGTCTCTAGGTCAACATTTTGGTCACTCACGTGCTTCCACACTGTTTTGGTCACTATCCCCATGCTTACACAATATCTTGATCACTCAACGACCTGCTACCTCGCTCTCTAGGTCTCTCTTTTAGTCATTCACGTGTTTGCACACTATTTTGGTCACTCACTGACCTGGTTCCTAGCTCTCTAGATCACTCATACGGGGGCACCAAAATGTATGCGCGTCGCGGCTGACCGAGCACGTATAGTAGAGATAGACTTGAAAGTCTGGAGGGCACGGTCATTATTGCTGGGGAGGGGGGGGGGCAAGATGATGTCAATTCATATACACTGCTGGCCACCCAAATTGCAGCACCAAGAAAGACAAGAGATATCGCAACAATATTTATTTTGTAGATAACATGTTGACCAAGCATCAAATGATTAAATTTATAGACTTCTGTGAAGTGTGGTTCCTGCCAAAATCAATAGCCAGAGTAGCCGCCATTGTTGGAGATCACCGCTGCCACACGCCTCGGCATTGATTCAAAGAGACTTTGGATGTGTTCTTGGGGTACAGCAGACCAAGCAGCTTCCACGCGTTGCCAAAGTTGATCTGGTGTGGCAGCTGGGGATGTAATCTGGGTCAATCGTTGAGCAACCATGGACCACATGTTTTCTATCGGCGAAAGATCCGGAGAGCGAGCTGGCCAGGGAAGCAATTCAATCTGGCGATTGACGAAGAACCTTTGGACAATGCGTGCCACGTGTGGTCGCGCATTATCCTGTTGAAATATGGCTGTGGGCAAGCCCTGAAGGTAAGGAAGGACAACTGGCTCCAACACCTCGGAGATGTAGCGCTGGCTTTGTAAAGTACAGGCAATGCGTACTAGAGGAGTGCGAGAGTGATATCCAATACCGCCCCATACCATAATACCCGGTTCAGGACCAGTGTGGCGGTGCTTAACGCAGCTGTTCAGCATCCTCTCTCCACGGTGTCTCCAGACTCGAATCCGACCATCGTGGTGTTGCAGACAGAAGCGTGACTCGTCAGTAAAGACAATTTCATTCCATTGTGCCGTCCACATCCTTCTTTCATCGCACCATTGGCGGCGGAGACGGCTGTGGTTCTGCGTCAAGGGTAGACGAAGCAATGGACGTCTTGCGGACAGACCACTCTGCTGTAAATGGCGTCGAATGGTACGCGCAGGCACTGGATGATGCGGTACAGACTGAATGTGCTGTGCTATGGTTCGTGATGTGGCTGAGCGATCCGTCACTGCCATACGCACAATACGCCTGTCATCACGTGAAGTGGTGCACTGAGGTGGATGCGATCGAACACGTCGGTCCGTCGTACCCTCCTGCATCCAACGATCACATATCCGCATTACAGTTGTTTGGTTTCGTCCAACACGACTACCGATTTCCCTGAAAGATAATCCACAATCTCGGTAGGCCACTATCTGCCACTCTGTCGAACTCGGATACTTGATCAAAAGATGATCGCTGTTTTCTACGAGGCATAATTGATCGTTTTTTTGAAAAATCCACAAGAAAAACCAGTGGCGTCGGAGCCGGGGGTGCTCGAGCACCCACGGAAGTTTGTAGAGCGGGTTCGAGCACCCACAGAATTGATTCAAAAATCGAAATTTCCTATATGAATCTCAAGACGGGCACCCACAGGTTCGAAACAGTTCCGACGCCCCTGAGAAAAACACAATTGCCGTACTTCAAATCGTCGAAATCTCCAAGCCTTAAATAGCGCTTTGAAGTGGCGCCACAGGCGCGCGTGATGTGCGTCTGCGCTGAAATTCTAATCATTTGCATATCTCACCTCCGCTAATGCATGTTGTAAATTTCATATTATTTGCATGCTTCCTTCAGGGTGTTGCATTTACGGTGGCCAGCAGTGTACATTAGATCAGTCGACTCCAACTTTGACGCTGGGGGGGGGGGGGTAGCTGCCCTGCATATAACGTCCAGCACCCAATCAGGGCCGTAACTAGGGTGGAGAGAGCACCAACCTCTCGATGAGTATAAAAAACAAGCCTGCCGTTCGGAATCGGCAATAAATTGTAGGTCCATTGTAGGTCTAATTAGCCCTCGTGTGCGGAAAATGACCGTGGTGCGACAAAAATGATCGAATATGATCACATCATCCAATCACATATGCCAAATCCAATTGCAGAAAAAGGGAAATTTCCCTGTTTTCCTTGTTGCGTTGTTGTAGAAAGTGCTGATAAAAAGGGTTGCAGATGTTCTAGACGCGATTCTTGTTTCCACCTAAAACTGCCACCACCTAAATTTTTCCGCCCGGGGCAGTTGCCCCCCCCCCCCGCCTCCACCAATGCTGCCGATCAATCTCAATGCTGTCATCTAATACATATTTCTATAAAAGTTGTGTTTTTTTTTGAATAAAACAAAATATATTCTTCCTTTTTCTCAAAAAAAAAACCAATTTGGCGCAAATCATCCAATCACACGCCAAATCCAATTGCAGAAAAAGGGAAATTTCCCTGTTTTCTTGTTGCATTGTGTTGTAGAAAGTGCTGATAAGAAGGGTTACAGAATGTTCCAGACGATTTTTTGTTTCTTATTTTTAATTCCTTGGCTACATTTTTGCGTCACGACGGGGCATGTTTGGCGGTGAATAAGCGATCGTGAGCAAATTTATCAGACGACTGCTGGCAAGGTTTTTAAAATATGCCTGACTGCCGGTTATATTTCCCCTGGCGGCCGCGCGTGTAGGTTGTCGATTCATTATTCTCCCTGCACGGTAAGTTTCAGTTCTTGTCATTGACTTTTGTGATTGTTTTCATTATTACAAAAGGGAATTTATTTATTAAATCACCGCGTTATTAATTAATTTATTAAGCAACGATTTTTGCCTTCAAATTAATGTTATTGGTTTTAAAATACTGAGTTAAAATTACTGACTGTGATCTCGATGTGAATGGTGATACAAATGTAAACAAAAATGATCAAAAACAGCTAATTGATTTCCACTGTGACTATCGCAATCAGCGAAAACTACATATTCTAAATCCCACTGATTTCAAGTGTGGTTTGTTTACAAGCAGGGGCTTAGCCAGAAATTTCGTTCGTGGGGGGGGGGAGGGTGACCATAGTGATAAAACAATTGATTTGGCCATCTTTTTCCATTTTTTGGTCATTTTCTCACATTTCAGGGGGACCAGACCCTCCAAGTCCTCCCCCCCCCCCACTATGCCCTTGTTTACAAGTTTGCTATAACCTGCTTGGACCCCCTCCCCGTAAATACGCCTGCGTCTCTAAGTCTAATTTTTTTTAATTATCACACATGGTTGCGAACTCCTTTGCTCACCATAGGCGGAGATAGACTTGGAAGTCTGGGGGGGGGGGGCATGGTGATGTCAATTCATATATACATTAGATCAGTCGACTCCACCTTTGATGGTTTGGGGGGGGGGCAATGTCCCCACGCCCTCCCATATCGCCGCCTATGTTGCTCGCTCATACGTACTCCCATACTCTTTTGCTCATTCATACTCACTTTATGTTCACAGACATGTTTGTGCACTCGTTTACTCACGTGTACTCTTTTGGACACTTGCATGCTTGCATACTTTTTTGCTCACTCGCATGCTTGCATACCTTTTTGCTCACTCACATGCTGGCGTACCTTTTTGCTCACTCACAGATAAGCATATTCTTTAGGTCGCTCACATGCTTGCATACCCAAAAGCTAGGTAAAAGCCTCAGGAAAATGACTTTGCCCTGGGGGTTCATTATGCTATATAGATGGCTCTGTTTGTTGGCTTGCACACTGTTTTTGTCACACATTACTTCTTCATGATCTAGGTTTGGTACTTTTGATTACTCTCATGCTCACATACTCTTTAGATTATTCTTTTGGTCACTCTTACCTAGTCCCTCATTCTACGGGCAGTGGCGTATTTACGAGGGGGGGGGGGGCTTGGTAGGCCAGACAGCTAGAGTCTAGGTCAATGAGTGACCTAGAAAAGAACCTAGAGAGTTTGCAAGCATGTGAGTGAGCAAAACAGTTACTTAGGGCAGGAGCAAGCATATTAATGACCAAAAGGATGACCTACAGAGTGAGGAACATGTTCTAGGTCACTCCAATGAGTGACCTAAAGCATGTGCAAGCTTGTGAATGACCAAAACAGTGCAAGCATGTGAATAACTGAAAGAGTGACTAGAAACTAGAAGTATGGGTTGTACTCACGGGGGGCGGGGAAGAGAGAGGCCAGGCAAATTAAATACAGGGTGGCAAATTCAATGAAAGAGTAGTCAAGAAAAAGACTAGAATGGGAGAAGGGCGGCAAAATTGGAGCAACCCGCAGAAGCAGGAAATGTACATTTTTCCGCCCTCCTTCCATTCTAATAATTTTCTTAGCCTCTTGTTCCTCCAATTTACCACCTTAGACTTTCGCCCGCTAAGCCCTCCAGCTATAAATTTAGGTGTGAAGAGAAATGTGGTGTTGAGAATTAATTTCAAATCGCAATTCATTTGAATTTTATTTCTCAAGAATATTTTTAGCTGGGCTTTTTCAATAACACAATTATCCCTAGGTCGAAGTGATCTCTGCCCCCACCCCCGCAATCTAGCTTGAAGAAGTACCTGCCTATTGATTTCAAAAATCATAGTACAGTAAAACATAGTTTAAACACCTCTGTATCCTGAACCAATCATGATCATATAAACAAATGTCCACAATATTATACTTCTATATCTTGGACACCTCCTCGACACAGACAGTTGGTACCAGGTGTCCTTCTTTGATTTTGCTTTAAAAAATTCTCATTATGCAGGGAGCTCCTCATTTATGTACTTGAGGGTCCTCACCCACAAGGTAGGCCTATACATTAAGACTGACTGTTGGTATTATTCCAATAAAATGCAGAGACTAATATATTCTAGTATGTATAAATGGCTGCTATGGTGGTCGAGTGGTCATAGTGATGCACTCACATTGCTAGGATCCAGGTTTGAACCCCACCATCCATAGTGGGTGGTCGACTGAAGTTAGTTTTCTGTGATTCTCAACTTCGAGGCACAAATGTGAGCCGATTTCCCCCATTAAAAAGTCTCCCCAAAGAGAGCAACAGGCCTACAACAATACAATTATTCAATCATTACACTTCAGTCATAGTTAGAAAAATTGATGGCAGATGGAAGCATTACATGCAACAAACATTACACAGAAACAAACTGCATTGCAGGTTCACTACACATACACACACATTCCAACATGTACCAATTCATTAGAAATTCCACAGGGATATGGACGAGGTGCATGTATGGTTCAGTAGCAGTAGTCCGTATAGGTGCCCCCCCCCCCACACGTCTTGTGAGTATAGGTAGGTGTTTTGTAATGCTTCTTAACCCGTGTAGATGGCACACCAACCTCGCACTTCTTCTTGTGCGTACTTGCAAAGGTTCTTGTTTAACTTGTACTGCTGATACATAAACATGTCATTTACCTCATTGTACTCCTAATTACACATTAATAAATTTAAAAATAAAAAGTTTTTAATATGTCTCATATTCTGACTACGAGCTTCAGGATAAGACCACACGTATAGAAGAGCATAGACTTGGTTAAGAGGGTGCAGAGAATTGCTACGAGGGTGAACATGGGGTTTGAGCTAGAAAATGGGACATTATTTTTCTGAATATGTTTAGAGGAATGCAGGTGTTGGGAGGGAGGGGGAGGAATATGATTGAAGTGTTGAAAATTTTCAACAAGAAGGGTAGAACGGCCATACAGCACTGTCAATGGAACACTTTGAAAAGAAGACATCAATATCAAATGGTAAGGGGAGAACTCTACATTGTGGGAACTGTCAAAGGGAATTTTTTGGGGGGATTTTTTTCTCATGGGGATTGGGAATATGCCCTTGTGTGTCATATATTCTACCACAGTTGACAGGTTTGAAAAGAAATATAATATTCATACGATATATATGTATGAAAAATTGGCTGTGTATTTTTTTTATAGAGAAGTATTTAGTATAGTATTTAGTAAGTAGATAGTATTTTTTTTTTATAGAGAAGTATTGATACTTAGGAAAGGAAAATTCACCTCTGCTTTCATGGAGACTCTAACTCCAGTCTTGTGTGCCTGACGAGTGCTATACCTCTAAGCTATGAAAGCAGATATAATATTCCATCTTTGGTGTATATATATGCTGAATGACTTGGTGCCATATAGATGGCAGCAACATTCCACTAACAGCTTGCAAATGACAAGGCCACTAGATGGCAACATATATGTAGAGAGAATTTTTCTCTATATGTTGTCGCCATCTATCACATATATATAGTAGGTCCACCGCAATCGTGGGGGTTACATTCCAGGTGTGACAGCGAATATGAATAACTGAAACCATAGTTTTTTTTTTGCATACAGTCGGCCCCCATATTCGCGGGGGTTACGTTCCAGAGATGACCGCGAATACGGAAATCCGCGAATAACCAAAACTATAAATTTTTTTGTCTACCTCGTTTATTGAACAGCATGAGAAGAGCAGGGTAACGCAGAGGTATAAGGGAATTTAAAAGAGGGTACAGTGATTTTTACTGAAAGAACATTGTGATTTCTGTTTGCCGTTTCTTCTTCTTTATATCATCAAGTATGTTGGAATATGATGGCAAGGCTTCCTCTACGAATTTTTCTACATGTGAAGAGCGTAGCATAGAGGGATCTATGCCATGAAAACAATCTATTGCTGATTTGAACGTGCGAAGCCCTTCCGCTGTTACTCATGGTCAACTTGTCTTTTACTTCTTTATCTTGATCTTCTTTATCTGATACTGTTTCAGGATCAGTCAACTGCATTAATTCCTCCTCAGCCAATACCCTTTGAACTGCTATTAATTAGTTGTTCGACTTCTATATATCCATATTATTGAACCCTTCTCCACCCACCTGTTTCGCTAACGTGACAATGTCTTTTATAGTCTTTTCAATTGGCGTTGTAGAAATGGTTGTGCCTTTAGCGCACATTGTGACCAAAGGTTAATCCAACCCGAGGTGACTGTTTCTGTCTTGGGAGCTGCCATGGCTCTAGTGATGACAGTAATGTCATTAGGGAGCCATCCAAAAATGAGCCATACTAAACATGCACAACTCAAATTTTGTAAAAAAAACACATGAATGACGATTTTTGAGTGTTGCAAAAAATGAAGAAAATAATCCAATGAATGAAAACAAACCGCAAATATGGAAACCGTGAATACGGGGGGGGGGGGGCGATTGTATATCATTTATTGAACATCATGAGAAGAGCAGGATGACACTGAGGTAGAAAGGAATGTAAAAGAGGGTGCAGTGATTTTGTTGGCAATGTTTTCTGAAAGAACATTGTGATTTCTGTTTGCTATTTCTTCATATCATCAAGTATGTTGGAATATGTTGACAAGGCTTCCTCTATTAATTTTTGTACATATGAAGAATGTACCATATAGAGAGATCTATGTCATGAAAATAATCTATTGCTGATTTGAACTTGCGAAGTCCTTCCACTATATTACACATGGTGAACTTGTCTTCTACTTCTTTATCTTGATCTTCATCTGGTACCGCTTCAGTTTCAGGAGCAGTCAGCTGTATTAATTCCTTCAGAAACACATGGATCCCGTAGGTGATGCAAAGTTTTCGCTGCTGCGGGTGCAGCTACGGCCACTAAATTTCAGATTCTTTTTTTTATGTAAATCTCACCGTAGATTCATTGATTCTGTAATGGCGGACCACAGCAGCAGCAGTTGACTTACTTTCGCCAAGCATATCCAATTTTTCTTGAAAAGTTTTCACTTTTTTTGTCTTTTCGAAGCATTATCAGTAGCACTAGAAAAATTTGCCATCCTAAACACGCAGAACTCAAGTTTTTTTAAACAAAAGATGTGAATGGCAATTTGCTGAGTGGTGTCAAAAAAATTTCCATTAAAGGAAAACAACGTGAATTTGGGGGGGGGCAACTGTGTAGACGCTCCAAAGAGTAAATATTCTATCTGTATCCATATCTTAGAGGTAAAACACCCCTCCGGCATACGAGAGACCAGGGCTCAAGTCCCTGTGAGGGCAGAGTTATGGACTGCTATGGATCTATTGACATCCTCAGTATGACCGTCGGATTGACATCTGACACTGTAGGATAATCAGTTTTATTATATTGAATGAATGAGTGAACAGTGATTTAGTTCATTTTTACAAAATTGGGTTTGAGGAAGCTGCATTTGACCACTGGGCTGGGTCGAATATTTGTGCTTTAGTGGTGAAATCATGAGGTAGGAAACCGAAATGTGGGGATAATTGCCCTGAACAGAGTTTGTTTCGGTCCTGCGAATCCTGAAATATTCTAGTGTTCCAAAAACATATTCAATTAGGTTACCACAGGTTGGCCACTCTTGGTAAAAATTCAATAGAATCTTGTTCAGATGAACTTCAATATAAATTTGATATTTGTCTTTCCACTATTTCTCATTGGAAGCAATGTTGCGTCCTGTGGGATTGAACAGACTGAGGAGGGAGGGAATTAGAAGCTGCAACTTGGGTTTCTATAAGTTAGCTTATCGAGTGGGGGTATATATATTTTTTTTAAATTTCCTGAGGGAAGGGTGATGAGAAAGTTTAAAAGCCTTTGATGGTTTTATGAATTCCTCTTTTTAGGACAAAATGACAATTGTATATGCGAAATAAGAAACCTAGTTCTCCACTTTCTAGAAGCAATGACTAGTTATAGCGAGTCTTTCTGTGACAGGTGACACTGTCCAATCCGTACCTTCTCGTGGTGCAGCTGGTAAGTTGCCATGTGTAACACGTGGTGAACGGATGCAGATGGGCTTCCTCCGACCCGCACTGGCCAGCGTGGAGGACTACGGCCAAAAACCCTCTAAAAAGAAATATGTAGAGGAGACCTTCATCCAGCAGTGGATTGAAAATGGTGGTTGATGATATGATCTGATTAGGAGGAGGTGGTCTGGTGAATCTGGAAAGCATCAAGTTGCAAAGAAACCATATAAGACTAATTATTTTTACCTCATAAACATTATCTTGGGAATTTTCAATGAATTTTTGCATGATGGAAATCGTTGTGTGCCTATATGTGTGCTAACATTTCAAAATTATGCATGTTTTGTGTTAGTACTGGGACAACATATACTTTGACCTTTGAAGAGCGAACCACACCCCACTTCCCATCTCAGCAAAGATATTGAAGTTTAAAGGACAACATATACAGAAAAACTTAATAAAGTTGGCGCTCACTAATAACGATTGCCATTGTTCTATCGAAAACAGACGTATTTAGTGGTTCTGGTATCTGAAGGAAAACAGAATTGCTGTGAATCAGGACTTATCATGCCAGTTGTAATGAAATGTTCACTATAATGTGGGGTTGTTATGAGAAGCAAAGACTGTGTATATAACATGTCAGAAACACTTGAATCTATTTGCTCATGTTAAAGAGAAATATAAGTAATAGTTTGGGTTCAAGACATATTTAACTAAACAGTTTTTATGTCTGCCATTGAAAATAAATGTAATGAAATGTAATAATTGCTAAGGCTTAATGGATCTTTCATGTTGATGTCTTAAAAATAAATGCATTCGTTTTCATTTTTCCCTTGTAAATATGTAACTTTTTATTTCTAGTAATCTTCAAGAAAATGATAGATATGATGCAAGCAAATGATAGAATATGAAATTTGTGACGCCAGAATATCATGTGCTGATGGTCATAAAACGTAAGCATAAATTCTGTAAAAGAATTTTCTTGCATTTGTTTTTTCTTTCATTTATCCTATTGTAATGGCTTGTTTCCCTCACAATCCATTATTTTAGTATGGATTAAGCACAGTGCCATCATATAGACTGAGGGTCTGGCTTAGAGAAAATTCTATAAGGGCAGCTACTTTTCTGAGAAGAAATTAAACCCTTTCATAATTTTTTTTTTTTATGGTATGAACAGATGTAGTAGACTCCGGACTGTCTGACCTAATGTGGTGGAAGAGCGGGCCAGATAACAGAAAAACAAATAGGCTGGAATTCTATAAATGCTCGCTTCCTACTCCCCCCCCCCCACCCATTCATTGAAAATACCCTTTTTAAACCAAAACCTGCTTTTAATAATATTTTTCAACTTCTGAATACAGACGAGTACTTAATAAATGCTTGTTATATACTGAACTGTGTATGTTTTAAAAATGTATTACAAAATAAATGATTCAGGAATAAAAATATTTGGACACCTTTCCGGATAAATTATATTATGCCTAATTTGATTGCAGGAAACATAAAACCATGTACACTTATATACATTGGCATACACAAAGGGGGTGTTTGGGGTTCTAAACCCCCCACCCCAAGCCAAGATTATAGTGTTATTTTGCGGGAAAAATTTTTAAAAACTCTCCCTCAGAAGGGGGAAAAATTTAAAACCCCCCTCGAGAAAATTCTGCATATGCCTTTGATTATATAACATGTCATAAATGCCTGAATCTATTTGCTCATGTTCAAGACAAATGTAAGTAAGCGTATGAATACATATGCTTTCAAAATAAACAAAACATTAACGTAAAAGTAGGTTTGTTTCTTATAAAATTATTTAAACTTATTTGACTGTTAATTGATTAATAATTACGCAAATGTCAGAAGGTTGGCCTAAGATGAAAGTGTCAAAACTCATTTTTTAGTTTTTTGAAAAATTCCTTGATAGATGACTGCTTCTCTTCTTTTAGCCCTCTTCTGCTACATGATGTCCTTTCTCCACTTACTCTAACCCACGTAAAACTGGTTTTGCAGTGTGGCTAGCACAGCATAGGAGATTTCAGTGGTCGATTTTGCTTAGCCACATCCTAAAACCAGTTTTTATGCAGCTTTAGAATCACAAACAATTATGTATGAATTTTTAACTAGGCCGGATAGACGAGAGTCTACTGTATAAATGGAAATATGGTTGCTAAACACTCAGAACCATTTCTGAATAGTTGAACTGTGATTTAGTTGATGTTTGAATGTTATACCTAAACACTCATAGCCAATTTCTTGAAGGTCATGTTTTCTTTAAACAAACATTGACGGTTGCATATGAAAGCCTCCAAAATTTTATTTTTAAAAATGTACGTTGAGTAACAGATGAGCCAAAAAAATACTGGGATATCTTTGCTTAATACAAACATGTGAACTATTAACATCCCTGGCTGAGACAAAATTACAAAAAATTTTCCCCTTAAATAAAAGATTCTTTACTCCCCAAAATTTCTCTTCATTCAATTCCACAGTGCAGTGCTTCTCAATTATGGGTCACACTTCCTTTGTCTTTCATGGAGTTGACATGCTTTAAAACTTTGTAATTAACTTTACCTCATTAACTCACAGATTCACTTTTTAGCATATTACCAACTCAGATTTCGTGTTTTCTTATTACGTCACTAAAAGGGTAGCAATTGTATTTACAAGATCTGTATGTTTGCCATATGTTTTCTTATCACAGATGAACCTAATGCTAGGGTTCTAAAACTATTTCCACCTGTAGTGTCCCTTTCCGTAATCAAAGCTTATCTATAGATCCCAGTGTAGTTTTTAACAAAGAATCTCTATGAAAAACCTGTGTGGGCTGCTGCTTCACATCGCACTAAGATGCTGCAGTACACAGTTTGAGAACCCCTGACCTAATGGAATGAATTCACCTTTAGCAGTAAAGGGGTGGGGCCTTTAACACAATACTCGCATAAAACCAAAATTTGGGTATTTGCAGATTTTACTTCCAATCATAGGCGGAGATAGACTTGAAAGGCTGGGGGGGAAGGGATCATGATGATAACAACGACGCCAATTCCTTAGATCAGTCAGTTCCATCAGTGATGTTGGAGGGGAGGGCCTCATATTTACGCCTATGCTTCTAATATGGAAGACTGATTGCTGGCACTTCTCGAGCACAAAAGAATCAAATCATAAATATATTCAGGTACCGCACACACTTTCAGGCATGCACAAATTCAGAAATTCTCCAAAGGAATGTTTACAAAGTTTTATTAAAAAATTTTGAAACTTTTAATTCTTCTAAATTTGTTTAAAATTTGTTTAGTAACAATAGATAATACCAATTTTCTTTCAAACCTTGTATACGCATCATTTACTTAATTCTTTCACTGTGTACTTATTTTAATATTTTTATTAGATTTTTGTTAAGGGTAAGTGTTAATAAATTTTAAAACATCCAAGAATTAACTATGAGCATAATTTAACTACCATAATTTCCTAGGCATAATCTGCACATGCAAACTTAGCTACTTTGAGAAAAATATGCATATGGAAATTTCATTTACCAATAATTTAATTGCAATGAATAAAAGGCATTATTGGTCATGGTTTTTTATAAAAAAAGTGTGATGATAAAAAAAATATTTCTATTCCATCCTTTCAGAAAAAAAAAAAGATATAGTAAGGCAGCTACCTGTAGCTAGTACTAAAAAAATTTGATGTTTTTTCAATGTGTAATCTGCAGTTTATATGTAGAAATTATGGTACCTATCCCTGTTTCCAAATCCCCTTTGTTTTTTAAATAATTTTTCAGTTATTAAAAAATATTTTTATAATTTCTTTAATTTGGTCTTCACTGGGTTCAACTGTATTTTTTTTTTTTGGTACACTTGTAATTATACAGAGAAAAAAAATTGTATTATAATTTTCTAATTTGGGGCATAAAGAGTTAAGCGTAATTATTAGGTCTGTAACTCTGATAAACATATACACTGCTCAAAACAATTAGGGGAGCACATGGTTTTAACAAAATTACGTGAAGATGTATACCGATAAGTAACATAAAATGAATCATCCATAATTTAAAGCCTAGCAGGAAACGGAAGAAGTTCATATGCAAATCAAAGTTCATGACGTCAAAAACCAGAAAAAGTAGATAAGGGCAGAAATCGGGATGTTGCAGAAACGTCTGTTTTACTGCCGTAACTGTGAAATTCGATTGCGCAGTATTTTTTTTTTTTTGAGACAAGGTGACTTGAGGATGTCTCAACAACGTGATTTACCGGAATCCATGGCATGGCGTGTTATAGGCAGACTGGAATCCGGGCAAACATAACGTAGTGTCGCAGATGCTGTTGGAGTCGCCAGAAGTGTTGTTGCAAGGCTGTGGAATCGATTCCAAGAAACAGGAAATGTTAGACGTCGACCAGGGCAAGGTCGGCCACGCTCCAACTGATGACCGGTATATATGGTTAACAGCCCGTCGAAACAGAACAAAGAATACTACGCAGCTGCAAAGACGGTTGCTCTTCGCAACAGGACGAAGGGTGTCCAGCCAAACAGTACGTAATCGGCTTCATGAGGGAGGGCTCTATGCACGTAGGCCAATGGTCTGCATTCCGTTGACCCCACGTCACCGTGCGGCCCGAAGAAGGTGGGCTGCTGAACATCGAGATTGGGAGCAACATGATTGGAGCCAAGTGCTGTTTACAGACGAGTCCCGATTCAGTCTGGAGTGTGACACCCTACGTGTTCTGGTATGGAGGGACAGGGGCACTCGAAATAACCCCGCATTCGTTCGTGAAAGGTCACAATACAGACGAGCTGGTTGGATGGTATGGGGTGGAATCCGCATAGGCGGACGTACGGACCTGCATATCATTCGGAATGGCACTTTGACGGCCCGAAGGTATGCAGACGAGATACTGCGACCTCATGTCATCCCTTACGCTGGAGCCATTGGAGATTCCTTTGTTTTCCAGGATGATAATTTCGACCGCATAGAGCTCGTCTGGTGGAGAACATGCTTGAAGCTGAAACAATACAGCGTATGGAATGGCCAGTGTGCTCTCCTGACCTGAATCCAATCGAGCATGTTTGGGACATGCTCGGACGACGCATTGCTGCGCGACCAAGGCCGCCTGTTACTGTCCGAGACTTGCAGATTGCACTTCTTGAGGAGTGGAACAGTATTCCCCAAAGTCTGATCGATAACCTCATCGCATCCATGGCAAACAGGTGTGCAGCAGTCTTAGCTGTTCGAGGAGACCACACGCCCTATTAAAACTCATGCATCATGTCTAAACAGTACTTTTTTTTATCGTTTACATGTAACCAAATTGTTGCCCTAAATCATCTTTTCATGTTTTTTTTCCATATTTTCAAAGAATTAAAGCTTAATTCCAAATTTTTTTACGTCTTTTTTCTGTATTGCGCATTGATACGCATGTACTATACATTGTATGCCAATACGTGGCTGTCTCACACGGTTTTCTTCACTTTTTTGCTTGCTCCCCTAATTGTTTTGAGCAGTGTAGTTGACATGACGCTACTACATTGCGCAATTTGGGGGGGGATCATGTTTATGTAAAATGAACCCAGATTATACAAATATCTCACTTAAACCAGGATTACACTATAAAAATTTGATAAAAGATCTTTACAAAACTTGAAAAAACAACCAATAAACCCATTGGTTACCTTTGCTCAAGTGTAACCGTTGAGCTTATTAGTTACATTTTTAAAACGACCAGTACAACAGGTCCCAAATATTTTTGTCTCTGCCATGTTTTATCCAATATAATGACAGATAAATGTCATAATCTTTCACAACAGTCAAACTTATCTCTCCACCCCCTCCTCCGTTTTATTGTTTTCTGTCCAAAGTTTTTGCAAAAAAATGGACAAAATCTGTCGTTAAGTGCGTTTGGCTTTGACCTTTGATGCTTGGGGGAAAAGATAGATAGTAGGTAGATAAAGATAGATGGTTTAAAGATAAAGTGTTATCACATCTACAGAAAACCTGTTGCTTAACTTCTCTCATGATTGATTTTTATCTTATTTCAAATTTCATTGCACAATTTCTTTATAGGAAAATATACAGGTAAGTTAACCTATTATTGTATTTTGGTACATGTATAAAAAATAAATGAAGGTTTTGGCCATATACAGTATTTTCGTTAGTCAATGTTCATACTGTATTATGTGTACATAGGTGCCAATGCTTCCGATTTACCTGGAAGCCTTCCGATTTTTCAGCCTTATTAAAATCTTCCAGTCAGAAATCTAATTCTTCCGATTTTTCGTATCTTTATAGAAAAATCCCTAAAAGTCCTCAAATTTAGCTCTGTTTGAATAGAAAATCCCTAAATAACATTCTTCTAGTCCTTGCAATTTGAGGCTGACTCCGTTTTCTCAGGAAAAATTTTGGGGAATCAGGATTTCAAGTAAGAAAAATTGGTAATTGTCACCAAATATGATAGTTAAAGTAAGCAAAGTGGGTAATTATTGCTAAAAAAATCAGGACAGGGAAAAACATGATTTTTATATGCTCACCCGTTGCAATTTCAAAAAAAATGCCAGGTTTTCCCTTTTTATCTGTTTCGCATGTTTTCTTTGCGGAATTTGTCATCACAGAATAAACTACAGATTTTTCAAGTCTGTGAATTGGCACCTATGTGTGTATTTGAATTATGATTTCTTTTTCCCAGCCAGGTACATTTTCATTGTAACATTATAACAAAATGAAAGAATTTTTTCATTCAGTCAATACAATGTATAATTTTTCGGAGAAGCTAAACATAATTTTTTTTAAATGGTTGATATTACAACAAAATCCCAATATAACATTTGTGGAACAAAGGAGGGTTGTTATAATGAGCATCAACTGTATTACATTTTTGCTTTAAAAAAAATTTAGTTAAAATTCCTTACTTGAACATATTTTCAAAAAAAATCTTTAAAAACATTGCCAAAAAAATTTTAAAATATTCTGCAATAAAACATTTAAAACATAATTGAATCTCAAAATAAATTTTTATTTTAAAGCAGATCCTTTTTTATGAAAGAAAAACAAAAAAAAGTCTGCACTCCAGGAAAAAGAGGAAATAGGTATTTACCCGAGCATCAAATCTGACAACCCTGATAGGAAAGAGCACACCCGTATTATTGGTGAAGGCTAAATGAATTTCCTACTGATCTTTTCTCTCGAAAGGGTTTAGGTGCTAATCTAAAATTATGAATAAAATTTATTTTCAATCTTTACAAGTTGGGCTTTGATTAATAGAATCTCTGTCAACTGAGGCACAGGGCTAAGTTAAGGTCAATTGTAATATACCTTATCACAAAAGCTGATGAAAGTCCCTATAACACTCTACAAACGCACATCTGGGCATTGGATTATGTGACCGAAATGACAAAACCTGATATGAAATTTTAAATTAAAACTTAATATTCCACCTGCATATAAATGAATCTTATGAAAAAGAAGGGAGATGAGACATGATGTATACACACAAGGCACAAACAAACAATGATTCCCAGCCTCTAAAATATAAAATTAAGAGGTGGCAAGACATGGATTTTGAAGCTGGAGCAGAAGCAGCGCAACTCACAAACAAAATACACTACATCCAAAATATAATACCAAATTTATCCAGTTGTTTTGCTAGATATATGGATGTATGTACGTACAGTGTGTTTAGAAAGAAAAATTGGAGGGGGGGGGTGATAGTATGCATCAAAGAGAAACAATATTTACTGTAAAACCTACAGTTGCAATCCACTCAGTGTCCAAAAAGTATAAAATAAATTGTCCATGTGTAAGTTTCAACAATGATGAAAAAAAGACATAGGATTCATGTTTCACAATCCATGTAGATCAGCAAAAGACTCAAAGGAAATGTTTAAAGTGGCATGTTGCACACTTTACATAGGCAAATGGAAGACTGGTGCACCCTCTTGTAGGCTACTGGTGTTGTATTGATCTTGTCCAACTCTTCTGATAAGATCTTCTGCAGAATGATTGATGGTTATGTTCTGGAGAAGTGTATCTCTGGCAGAGCAGAAATGATGTCAGAAGTTAGGACTTTTTGCTTGGTGGACAGATTTCGCTTTTCTGACACTCTGAGGAGATTGAACCCATCAAGATTAACAATATTTATGATTGAACGTATCAATCATAAATATTGTTCATCTTGATGGGTATTATCACTCCTTTAATTTTTCTAAACAGTCTACAAACACTTTGCATACACACACAATCATGGGACAATGACAACATTTTCAAATATCAATTGATGCAGCCGAGATGAAACATTCATTCATCGCAGTGTGGTGGCATACTTTTTCACTGGTAAAGCACTGTGCAGGTTAGAAAGTCAGTCAAACTTATGATTTGAAAGTATTTTTGCATAATTTTTTACAATTACCACCATACATCTAAGTTAGATTTACTCACAAAAAATTAAATAAAAATCCATCTGTTATTGGCACACAGGTTTTTGTTTTATGTTTTCTAAATTGTCTCTCTTTAACTGAAAATATCAAGACCAAGTTTATCACAAACCCATAAACTCATGACTCTCTCTGGCACTGTCTTTCCTGCTCCTCAACTATAGCAATGGCTCAAATTAACAATAGTTGATAGGGCTTGGATCGTGTAGTTAAAAAAGTAAAAAAAAAGTTAATTGAGGCTCTACTGTACTTATATGTTCAAGTACAAAAACTAACGAAATACTTTAAAGAAATTTAAGATTTTCTTTCATGTAGTTTTAAGAAGTATTTATTACTTTCTGCTTTCGCAAGTGTTTTTGCTCAGGTATGAAAAGGTTCTATTTATTTTTAGGGAACCGGCAAACTGAATGCAAGAAGCTTGAATCACGATTAATCTGATGGGAGATTGGATAAAGAGAATCATAAGATGCATTGAAAGTTCATGTACATAATTCCCAATGGAGGTGGATACAGGAATCATTATAGTGTACTGCTTCCTCTTTGTTGCCCTGGTGATATTAGTTCTGATCTTGAATCCAAGAACTTCGTCAGTGACCTACGTCAACCAAGGTAGTGCAGTGCAACCCATGGTCGAACTGTGCAATCCCTTTCTCTTGCAGTTACACAATCAGCGGGAAACGTCATCTCTAAGGAGAGTTGAATGCCATTTACAAACCAGTGTCGACTGTCTGATCCAGGCATTCTGGGGTGTCAATATTGTGGATTTGTTCTCTGTTCTTCACAAGGATCACACCCATCTAAAAAATGAGTTGCTTGATGATTCTTTATTGAAGAACTCGAGTCTTTCTCGAAGCCAATTGGTTTTGGAATCTCCGTGTGACAAGAATCTCACCTTTGAACCCGAGACCATTATTGACGAAGCTGTACTTGGATCTAACCTCAGACAAAGATATCCCTTAGTGATCTTCATCTTTCTCTCGGATCTTGTTGATGTGCCATCTGAATCTGCAGTTATTGGCCTCATCTCTGCCATCCATGTTAAGGATTCATTGGTGAAGTTAGATTCTCACATTATCGGCCAATATCTAAAGCTTGCTGACAATCGACTGTGCAGTTTATCCAATCTGTATGCTTCTACAGATCCATCTATTAGCGATGAAACCGGAGGTACATCTTGCGTTGTTTGCCAGACTGAGGTTGCCTCAATGGCCACATTACCCTGCCGTCACTTGTGTACGTGCCAAAACTGTTTCGGCCAGTTACAGAGATGTCCCATGTGCCGATCGCTGATCCATTCTTACTTCATAACTAAAGAATGAAGTATTATTCTTGCCTGCCATTTTACATAAGCCGAAGCTGTTTGTTCCTGTCTCATTCTGTGCCTTGTTTGAGTTTAGCATGTGTATTCTGAGCTTGTTACACATATATCTATAATATAGCTGCTACATTATCACTACAGTTTTTTTTTTCTAGATGCCTGTTTTATCAGAAACAGGGCGATTATGAGTGTTTATTTTATCTAATCTTTATGATTCCATAATGAATAGCCACAGTCTAGAGGAATTACCATCTCTAATTATTGTTTAATTATCATTCATTAATAATATTTAATAGCTCTATAGCCCAGTGTCTCTTTCTGAACCTGAGGATCTGTAAAATACTAAATACAGTTTGATGGGCGACTTAGTCATAATTATATGGATCTAATATTTTGTTTGCATCAGGATTGGGGTTTTGGACACATGGGAAAAACTGTCTGAAACAGTCCAAAACATCCAAGTTTCAAAATGTTATGTGGAAACCTTTGGTTTCCCCCCCATGATACTAAAATATTAAAAAAAAAATACTAGCAGAAAATAAAACTAACTAAATCAAAAATATTTCAGAAAGGTGTCATTTGGTTAATTGTTTCACCAAATTTATGGTTTTAAGCTGGAAATCTGATAGGAAATTAATATCACTCATATAAATGTTTAAATAAACACTTTTCAATTTTTTAGTTTCTCGTAAATGTTATTTCTACTTCACATTTTATTTTTCATATATGATTAGGAAGCAGGTACTGTATTTAGGACAGTGCTTGTCCAAAACCCTGCCGAATCTGCCAGAACACTTTCCTTTAGAAAATACATTATATTGAAGGTACTAAATACGCATAGTCACAGTTATAATCATTACATTATTATGAAACTAAACATAAATATTATTTTTTATTAGATACCAATATAATGATGTGAATAAATGTCAATGGTGTAGTGTTTATTTAATGCAAATTGTTCTATTTTGACTTTTCAAACTTTTTATCTTTAAATTCAAGAGTGAACTTTCTATTTTACATTCTCAATTTTCAAAACTAATTATAAAAAAGAAAAACATCCAAAGAATATGAGGCCACTATGTAGCACCTACACATGACTAACAGAACACAATTTCACAAACACTGATTACGCCTACATGATAAGACTTCAAGACTCAAAATTTTTGTTAAATTTAAATTGTTGCTCTTATGAGGCTAGAAGCTAGTATTTCACCGAATAAATTCAAGCTATATTTACAATTGTATCACATGGGGGACAGCAATAAGAAAAACACTGGAAAAAGGCTTATCAAAAGACTGTCTACTGTCTTTAACACAGTTTTTTTATTTTCGTGTCCCCCATTTCCCCCCCCCCCCAAGTTATGCATCAATTGAAATACTATTTTCAAATTTTGTTATCTTAGGAATCATTTTGGCACAGATAAGCAGCTAAATTAGTTATGTGTTATCAAATGTTAAAAGGCGCAGCTGCGCTTGATTATTAGTGTTCGATTTTTACGTAAGTTTAATTTCATTCTGTAGTCATATCTATTGCTCTTTTCTAATTTTCATGTGACAAATTTCTATTCCATTCTTGTATCTTTCATGTTTCCATAAATCTAATATTTTACCTCAAGACAGTTCAGTTTTCAATTGTTTGATAACCTGATATCAGTCATATAACCCTTTTTACATACTGTTTTGAATTTCAAAATTTTATTATATTTAATGTAATTTTAATAATATAATATAAAGTTTATTTGATTACAGAAGTTACCTCTTCATCAAATTGTAGTTTTACACTCATAGTTATAAATAGGAGGTTTTGGACAGTCAGTAAAAACCTTGCCGACCCTGGTTTGAACCCATATGAACATTAATATTTCTGACATGATTCAATAGTTTTAATTTAATTTTAATTAAAATCAAACTTTTGAGTCTGCTTGAGAAACCACCTCTGGTTTGTGGACCATAGAATGAGAAACGCTGCTCTAAACCTGATGTTTCTTTTGTCTCCATCTCTGGATAAATGAAAGAATCTCATCCGCTCTTCTTCCCACTGAGTATGTCTACCACAGATGAGGTTAAAATGTATGAAGATGATTCTTCTTGATCGGGGCTCTTCAGCCTGGAATCTTCCAACATTGAAATACTGTTGAAACTCTCTATATTTCAACATTTTTCTTTTTCTTTTTTTTTTCCTTTTTTTTTGCTTTAGGCAGATTTGAGTTTTCAATAAGTAGTTTTTACGAGAAAAAATAACTAAGACTGGGGACTAACAAATTTCAGTTAAGAAAACCAGTCATTTCTGTGGCCAAGCTCCTTAGGAAAATCTTTTTTTTTTTCAAATTGTAGCTCCTCAGACAGGATTTCTTTTTCTTTTTTTGCATTTTATAAACCATTGAGCCCATCATCACCCCTTTCTTGATATTCTTATACTTGTTTTTGATGGTTTCTTTATTTCATATTGTTGTAAGAGTGCTGCAAGAAATTTTGCATTTCTGCTGCAACTTTTATTCAAGATATAATTTATGTCTAAAAACTTTTTAAATCTCTATTTTTCAATATTTTGGACTTGAAATAAATGAACAGAATTTATAAAACAGGACGGGTTCCTAAGATATAGAATCTTTGCATTTCTATACCACAGCAACCTCATGATAGGGGTTTTCAAAGAAAATTTCTCAAGGTAGAGATAAAAATTCATTGAATGCATATTTCTAATGCTGGGAATTTTTTTTCTTTGAGATATGGAGGTTTTCAATATAAAGAGTTCAGAGACACTAGGGTTCTGCTGTATATATTTCAGATATTCAAGGATCATTCAAAGCATGTGCATATTTGTCACCATTTTTAGAAGTGGTAACATATATATCTATGTAGTTTAACAAAAAAGAATTACAAAGCTCGTCTTGGAAAGAATGAATCACTGTAAATTCATGTGTTATAACAGAAAAATATATTACTGGAACAGTTTTTGAAAATTCTTTCATTAGGATGTGGCAACGATAATAATGTGAATGTTTCAATTCCAAGTTTAAAAAAAAAAAGTTGTATGTATTAATATAACAGTATTGATAAATAATATGTAATGAAATATGATTATTCATGATTTTAAGAAAGCGTTGATTGAGTTCTGCCATAAAATAGATGTTATTTATTCTGGTCACAGCATTTTACCTGGTCTAAGCAAGTGTGGGTTAAAAACCTTGTTATAAAATTGTGTGGCATAAGTAAATGGATACAATTCATAGATGAATCTTTGGAAGGAAAATTCCGGGCCTTTATTGGGTAACTGAACCACCATTCCCTCGTGATGCAAACGAGGCATTAGACCATTATGCTACTGAAACAGTCCCTACTTTCCTTAGACCATATATACTGATCTTATAAAAATCCTATATAATAATAACTTCTATAACAATCGCCTATATAATGATACTAGTAAAAATCCTGGCACTGCTTGGGGGTTTTTTCCCCCTATTCTAGGTGCATAAGAGAAGTGATAGTGTCATTTCGAGCATTTGCTCAACTCTGACAAGTAGCATCTTGAAGTAGCCTATCATTCAAGTCTGGTCCTTTTTTAATATAAATATAAAATTTGGCAGAGAATAGGTCTAAAATTGTAGATTTGTATAAAGGACATACAGAAAATAAATTTTATAGATATAGGTTAATCTAGTCTCAGATGCACTTTTCATTGTGTTAATATATGCCATCTATAACAGTGTGTTTCTCCAGTCCCTTGAGTATCATTGTAGGCATTTCACTGTATATATGTATTAGAGATGTGAGGTTAGAAATATTCTCAGAATATTCTCATTCTCCGAGAATATCCTCCTGGATGTAAAAATTGGAGAATAATTGAAAATATTCATTTTTCTCTTAAATAATGAAATTTCTTTACTAATTTTGCTTATATTATGAAATACAAATAATTTTTTTTCATTTGCCTGAAATATTTAAAACAAAGCAATTTTGGTATAATCACCACCATCCCCTCCCTCCAATGACAACTTTTTAGTTTGAGAATATTCTCAGAATATATATTTCTCATTGTAGTTATGATGAGAGGTTTTAAAAGTTTGTAATGGAGATTTTAGAAAAACCTTAAGATTAAAGCCTTAAAAATTATTTTAAAATTAGATAAATTTTCAGAAATAAGTTCAGAACAAAAAATTAAACCAAAGGTGATTGATAAAGGAAGCTATTCTCATATAATCACTTTCATTCTAAGATGCAGAACTGTTGTTTTCTTCAATATGCATACTTAAATTCTGTTTCACTCATATTTCATTAAAAGTTGTGCAATTCAGGCATGTTGGTTTCTTGCTTTCAAATTTTAATATTGTGGGCTACAAACTTCAGTATTCCTGTCTTCTTGATGGGAAGAAAGATGGGGAATATTTTTGAGAATATTCTTCTCGAAGGACTACTATTATAAATTACCAGAAAATATTTGTATCGGAAATAATGAGAATTATGTTTTCAAGTTATTTATAGATTTATTATAATACATGTTATTACATATATTCTTGAGGATATATACTTATATTTTTCTCTATTTTCTGTGGAAAAACTTCTATAACTGGAGAATATTCTCTGGAAGGACTATTATTAATAACTTAAGAATTATTCTTAAGTTATTAACAATATTTGTTTCGATAACGTTCCCCAGTAATTTATAAGAGCATTCCTTCCAGAGAAAATTCTCAAGGTTTTATATATATTTATATAAAATTATTATAATACATATTAAACACTATATTATAATTATAAATAACAGGAGAGAATATTCCCATCAAGAATTTATAGGAATATTCTCAAGTTAATAATAATATAAATTTCTCCTAAAGATTATTCTTGAGAATTTTACATCTCTGATATATATAGACTTAATGGGATTGTGCCTGTCTGACCTGAAAAGAAAAATCATCTTTGCATCGTATCCAGTTTTCTATACTTTGTATGCATAGTAGAGAGTAGTGTTATATATATGTATATATATTTTCTTTTTCTCTGTGTATGTCACCATAACCATAGTGTCTCAGAAATTAAGTTTTCATCTGTTTATCTCTGAAGTTTTTCAGTTTATTCTTGAAAATGTTGGGAGACATTATTTGTTTTTTTCTTATAGTTTTCATTGCGCATGAATAATAGACAAATATAAATTGATGATTCAGAAAGATATGTTGACTTTGACCTGAATAGATAGCCTCAGAGAATTTTTCTAATTTCTTCATTATCAAATTTGAATTGTAGGATCATAGCTCATTATGTAGCTGATTAGGTTTCGCAGCCATATCGTCAGATGAGAGGTTAAATTTTCTGGCTTGAAACCTGTGATCTACAGTTAGTTTTCAGAGGACTAACTATAAAAATATGACTGTCGTCAAGTCCTGCAATTCAATATTTTAAAGCCTATTAAATATTAACAATGATTAAATATAAATTAATAAAAAACTCAGATGAAAAACTTTACTCTGAACTAAATCATTGCCATGTGATAAGAATTGCATTGATATATTGGATATTTATATTGAGCTATAAGATTCTGTGATATTCTGCACTTTTTTTTCGTTTTTTTTTAAAGCTTTAGTGTAAGTTAGTAATGCATTCTCACCTGTTTCCTACTGAAATTTCCCCTTTGTGGGAAAAATTAGCATCTAAATTCTTTCACCGCCATCATTAGGCTTTTTCAGTCAAACATACATCTGTAAATATGTAAAACCTTCTCATCTATTTTTATCTTGCATTTTTTTGTAACATTTATGCATATGATATTTTTATTTGTATTAACAAAATGTACAACGAATGAAAACTATCGCTCTGTAGAATAGTTGAACATGTGAATGCCTTTTAACATGTGATTGATTTCACACACGTTAGGTATGAAAGACATTAAATATCTAAACAGTTCTATAGATATATCTACAGAATTATAGATAGAAAATAATATTACAAGATATGGTTACAAAAGTATAGCCATTTATAGAGGAAGTGGGCTTTCATTTTCTCAAGAACTAAGGTGCGTCACATGTTTAGATGATCGATTTCATACATTTTTGGTAATTAATATAAAATATAAATTGTCAGGATGTGCAGGTTATTCTTTGTGAATTTGATGCCAGTACTAGTTTCATGTTCATTTGTAAAGATCAGTGGTGTGTAACCTTTACAGTCTGCAGGCCATATATGCAAGATTGTTACCATTTAGAGGGCCATGAATTAGTTATAGGTGTAGGAATTCTTTTGCTCATGCCGGATAGCATGACTTTGCTAGCCAAATTCGTGTGCCCGTGGTATAGATGGCCCTTAGAAAACTGATGTTTACTTCTTACATGGCCACCGGAGGAGTGGGTCCGTTCGCTGCTTTGGAGTTTTTTTTGGGATGTGGTTCAGTTTCCGCCTCTTCAACCATGTTCCCAAAAAAATTTCAAACCGACACCCGTGGTCGGAAGGCAGATGAAAAATGATTTTTTTTTTTGTTTGCACTAAAGCTCTTCCTGATGGAGTGACCAGTTTTGTTAAGTGGTATAACCCTGCAGTTGTAGTATCATTAAAAACATTTTTGCGAGCACTGTGTTTTGAATGAAAAACTATTGGTGTAGTGCTCCCCTCAGCAACATTCAATAGCCTGATCATAATTTACCAAATCTTCAATGTTGATCGCTTTGATTCATTGTACAATATAAGATTGTTTTATCTTCATCACTGGCTTCAATGGAGAACTGTGACAGTACCAAACATGGCACAACTTTGAGGCATGAATACGAGATGGTCTTCCATTTGAAAAAACCTCTTTTTGCAGAAAGCAAGCAGATCTTCAGCACAATACTTACATATCATGAAAGTTAATGCATCTGTCATTTTCACTCCAATGTATGGAAAATGGATGGCAGCACCATTAGAATACACACACACAACTCGGACAACTTAAATGCAATGTGGTCACATGTACACTCTGAACATGTGTTCCAACATGTAAGCAGTAGTAATAGTACCACACATATAATCAACAAATGATTGCAATGGGGAGTATTGCACATCTTTAGGAATATAACTGCAGGGTTTACAAAATTAGTTGGTTTTGAAACATTTTCATTTAAAAAATATATATATAATTAAAATTGATGAAATAATTTTATCCCACTGAGGTAATGCTGCTCTAATCATTTGATACTGTAAGTTTCTCAATATTTCTTTATCAGCACCTGTCATTGAGGTAATACCCATGTTGCCATAGCATACACAATGGACTCCTTTAAAAGTTTATCAGATCTCCAGTAATCATAGGCGGAGATAGACTTGAAAGTCTGAGGGGGCACGATGATGTCAATTCACATATGCATATATATATACATTAGAACAGTCGACTTCAAATTTGATGCTGGGAGGGGGCATCATTTCCATTGTTCCCAAGCAATTTCTAACATTCATCTCTTCACAATGGTTTGTCATTTTTCTTTGTGAAACCCAGGGAGTGCCTGTCATTCTCCTTGGTTAAATGATAATAGATTGATGCGATATCATATGAGTCATTTCTTTTGTCCAAGATCTAAAGAATGTCATGTCTTGAATTTCTTTTTTACTCATTAACATTATAATCAAACATGGCGAGTTTTCAAACTAAGAAATTGATCTTATGTGTGGAGGAAAGCCTATGCTGTATCTTTCTTTAGAATAATTTCTATTCTTTCCTATGGGTTTTTAAGATAATGGTATCTATTCTTGTCAATAGATGATTTTGCTCATCTATCAAATCACGTTACATTGGGCGATACAACCAAGATTCTTCACGATGAGAGTAATACACTGGCTTCCAAAAGTTAAGTATACGACGGCTTAAATGACACTTTAATCTTGCCCCTCTGGATTGGACAGTTAATGGAACACAAACACATAGTACTCAAGTGTACAGTCCCTTCATGTGGAGCCTTCAACACACAATACCTGCCGATGTTGCCCCAAGTGATGCTACAACAATGAATGTAACAGTTGTAGCGGTCGCTCGTTGATCCCTTTTAGCTTCAATAGCAATATACTGATTACTAGCTGTAATATCCGGCGTTGCCCGGGTTTTCTTCAATTAGGCTGTTAGGAACATGTGATATCTCCCTCTTTCTTTGAGGGACATGCAAACTGTGTCTAAAGTTAACCAATATTGCGACTTCCTGTGCGACTCATGAAATAAAACAAATCTAGATTTAAAGAAACATGGAAATGAATAGGACCCCCCCCCCTTTTTTTTTTGATGGGCGCTAGGTATTTCGATTCCCTCCCCCTGAACTTCAAGTTATTCATCAGCCTGTTTCAGCTTCCAAAAATGCTTAATTAAAGCTGTGGAATTTTTTCGATGTACTTTTTACGGGCCCATAATTAATTTTAAAATATCCTAACCTGCATGGATTTATGCAGTTGAATATCAAAAGACAATACGGAGACATTAATTTTCATGCTTGAGAAGATATAAATATAAAAAGTTGGAATCAATGTTATTGCATGAATGTCCAACTCAAAAGTAGGTCTGGCTAATTACTTCATATTTAATCTCCTGGGCTTCGTATATCTATCTCTAAGCGACCTCAATATTTCAAAAATCGAGAATTCAATACAATTTTTAAAATTATTGATGTGACAGAAAACCCCACCAAATTTCCGCATTTATACAGTAGAATCGGCAATTATAACACTGATTTCTATGAAGATCACCGTTTTCCTGACCCTCAAAGCGATGCTGGTGATGATTATGACGTCTATTCAAAAAGCCTCATTACTGAGAGTATTGAAAATGTGGCAAACCATTATAAAGGCATAAACTATTATACATAACTAGCAGCATTAAAGAAGTGGCAAACCACTGTAAAGGCATAAACACGTCTGAAACGCATTGCTAGGAAACCACGGTAACCAAAGTAAATGTTCAGAAAGTGATTGTTGAGGCCCAAAAACCATTGTTGCCCGACAGTTTTTTGCCCATTTGGGGCATTTGTCCTGCTCTGACAAAATTTTAAAGTAGCCTATCGTTCAAGTCGTTGCAAAATTTGGCGACGATCGATCTAAAATTGTAGATTTCTATAGAGAACATACACACACACACACACACAGACAGACAGAAAATCAATTTTATATATATAGATTATCAGGGAGGATGTGGTAACCATTGATTGACCGGGCACAGATATGCGGATAACTGTTTGACTTGTTTGGAATTATTTCCGTAATCTTTATATTGTTATAGTAGCCAAGTGGGATCAACAAGTGACTTCCATAACTTTTACATCCGTGGTTGCAACGTGACTTGGCGAGACGATGTCTGCCAGCACTGTGCATTGAAGGCTCTACATGAGGGGATTGTACACCAGTGTGCCACATGTTTGTGTTCCACTAACCAACCAATCCAGAGGGAAAAGATTAAAGTAGTGTTGCTATGTTATATAGGCCATCACGTGCTTAACTTTTGGAAGCCAGTGTAGATGAAACCATAGGTGTAATGGGGTTCAAATAAGTGTCTATTTGCTGAAATAAGTGGGATGAAATAATCTTGTGAACTGGTATTTGGCCCCATTGACCCGAGCAGCCTTCCCCCTTTCTATTATTTGTCATTATCACTTTAATGTCCATTGAAATATTGCCTCTGAGTCTCCCCAATATTTTCAATAACTTCATGCCTATGGAAGAAACTAAAAATACAAAATCAGAATGAGCTGTATCCACACACACACATAATAATAGACTCCTATTGAGTTTTGAGCCGTTATCTGTCAGTAATTACATTATGTTAATTTCGACATTGTTTCATCTCACCATGGTGCCCAGAGCAGATTAGTGGTGTATAATTAATTTTTCTACATCTTGTTAGTTCAATTTTGTAGGGGTTCCTTGAATCAAAGCTATAGTCTTTATACTGATGGCTTAAATCAGATTAAGACCTACAGTTTGGTGTTGAACAGGTTTCAAACACCTAAATGAGTACAATCATGGTTCATGACTGAATTGCGATCAGAGCCAAACCTTTTTTTTCTTTACGTATTTCATTCTCCTGGTCTTTAAATTCATTAGAAGTTCTGTAGGATAGTAGTGATACCCCAGTTTATTGTAGATATTCCCGGTGAATTGTGTTGAAATAGGTTCATCATCCATTTTTCAAGTCCGTGTGGAGTTGATGTGATGTTTATCTGCCTTCACGCTGTGACAAGAAGTGTATGACAATGTCCTATTACTTGGAACGACTAATCTGGCTTACTTGAAATAAGAAAAAATACTTTACATTGGCATTATTTATTTTTGTATTGTTCCTTGCGACTTAAACATAAAAAAAGGGGTAATTTTAATACACCGCAAGATGACACAAAGCCTTGCAAACAGGTGTTGATGAAGAACCCATTCCTTTAATTTTGTATAAGGATGGATCAAACGAAAACGGATCAGTTATAATTTAGGTTTATTTTTGTATGAGTAGGACAAAACTTAATGTAGAGATAGAATGGGAGGGGCGAAGAAAGCAATACCTATGCTGTGGAATGGACTTGCCCTAGGTATTCACTCAGAATCATGTTATATGTGCTGGTGGTCAGTGGGTGGTATTGTCCAACAGGCAAATGGTTGTCTTTTTCATCTGCAGAATTTGTGCAAGTAAAGAAGAGCAATGTAATGCTTGTGCAAGGAAACGCTTGTGCCAGTCCTGCACATGAGTCGATGATAGTGCATATACACTACCTTCTTTCGTGACGCACTTCGTGAACTCCTGCTTCTTTTCCCATTGAAAATGAATAAAACCATGTTGCTCTTCTTCACTCACAAACATTCTGTGATGCAGATAGGAAAAAAACAACTGATTGCCTGTTGGACAATACTGTTGACCGACCACCAGTACATATCACACGATTCTGAGTGACTACCTAGGGCAAGTCCATTCCACAGTAGGGTTGCATTCCTTACCTCCCGCTCTACCTCCACGCAAGGTTTTGTCACGCTCATACAAAAATAAACCAGACTGTAATAACTGTTCCATTTTAATTTGATTCGTCCTTATAACTTTTCAAATGATCGGTCTGTGTCTTATACTGTTTCTTTCTCTTGGTTGGTACCGTTTATAAATTTAAGTTTACATCAAAGATGTAAAAAAAAATGAGATTTTTTTTTTTTTCAAATTATTATTTGAAATTTTTGTTTGTGAAGAGCTGGTCACTATGGTAGACATTGTTCATGGAAGTAGGAATGGATGTTCACTTGCACCCAAAAATAAATAAGCATGTGGACAATGGTAAATCAGTATAATGCGCACACACAAAAAAAGTGGATGATTTAAAAGTCTGCTTTTAAATAAATTATTCCAGATTCAGTAGCGCATAAAAATAATCAAATTCGGTCAATATAAATTATTTTAAAAGCAATCTACGCCCCTCCCCTTCCTTTTGCATGAATTTTATCTATTGGCGTTTGGTCCAAACACTGAAAACAGTCTTAACATATGGCCTGACAAATAGCCAGTATACACAAGTTTTCATGCCGGCATTCCATTAAATTAATCCAGTTAAATGTCAGGATTAATTTCCGTCTTCCCATTTTACTTTGCTAGTGGTTCTCAAAGTGTGATTCGCGACTCCTAGGGGTGCCGCCAGCCTTTGTCAGGGGCATCATGGCGAACTGGTGATATTGATGTATGCCTGTTTGGTGGGTTATGTGTTAGGCTATTCTGGGGAGCCACAGATGAATGATTACCAAGGCAAGGGAGTAAAGGGTTAAAAAAGTTTGAGAACCACAAGTTCTCAAAACAAGCCATTCTGATACGTTTGAAGAATTATTAAAGTACCGACTGAATCACCGAACACATGAAAACACAATTATATTATGTATATTCCAGGGCTGGACAAGTCCCATGACGACTAAAAAATTGGTATTGGTGCCTATATATAAAATTTTCTTTATGTAGTTGTGTGTGTGCCAAATTGCAGGTTTAAAGCAGCACAAAATGGTTGGAATTTGTAGTAGCAGGTATGCCAACATGAAAGAGGAAAGTCAAAAAAAGTCAAAAGAAGTATTATTTTGGCCGTTTTTCTTCAAGTAAAAGTTTTTTGTGGCGCTCAGATTTCTTTGCGATTTGTCCAGCTTTGGTATATAGTCGTCTCTTTTGCAATATGTGTCATTATCATTTTCTCTAACTAAGCAAAAGAATTCTCTTAATTATGTTACTAATACTCAGGGATCTACGAATATCCTCTTTATTGCATGGATTACAGCTGCTGAAAAAAATTTTGAACCACAAAAAGATTCCTGTTTGTTAGAATTTCTTTTCTGCATAAAGAAGAAAAGACCTAAAAGTTCTGAGTCATCTTCCATTTTGTTAAATGTCCCGCCTTTTTATTATTAAGTTTTTGAATGTGATAATATATCTAATTATAAATATGTATAAGTGTGATTTGTGTGTCCAATTATATCTAATATAAGTTTGAGTTGAGTATATAATTGTTAAATTTGCATTTCATAATTTTATGTTGAGGAATTGACTCAGAATCTGTATTGCATTTTTAAGGCCATAACAATAAAAAAATGTGCTTGCCAAAAGTTTTCTGTAATTTTATTAATTTCCATCTTTAGGAACAAAATCGTGCATATTCCAAATGTTTCCACATCTAAAAAATTAGTTAATAGTGCCTTTAACAAATTCATCTTCAATATGTAAATGTATATGCTTGAATCTCGTTAAAACACTGTTTTGGAACAAATCATGATCTGACAGATTATTTTTTTTTACACACATCCCCCCTTCTCAAAAATATTTTGTCAAATTCTCTACCTGATATCTTCTGTCAACCACCGGTGTACACGTACTGTAATACTATTCGAAACCATACTACTTGACACCTAGACCATCATTCCGTTAAAAATCCCTCTAGGACTATGCTGACTTGAAAAAGGATATTTATATATTGTTATTCTGAACTTGTACTTACCAGGGGCATACACAGGATCGACCTTTTGGGGGGGGGGGGGCAATAAGAAATATCTTACAGCAGTGATTCTTGATCAGAGTGAATATTTCAAAAATAAGCCAGCAGTATTATATGCGAATGAGCAAAGGCGCTTGCCTGATGCTATATAAAAGAGGAAATGCTTTATCATAACACACGTGTATGATGTCAAAATGAGAAAACTGAAGGAAATAATCAAATGACAGTATTCAAAATATTGATTTGTGGAAAATTCCTTATCTACCTTTTCTCAGGAAGTAACTTAGATTACAGCTCACTGCATTGTCAATATCTTCCTGAATTTTCACATAAGTTGCACTATATACCTGGCAACCAAATTATGAAGAGATGTCTCATCGAATACTAAATGGTTAAATTTCTTTGCAGTGTGTTTCGTCAAATTTTTTTGTAAGTTTCCTAAACATTGGTTAAAAAGTATGTTATAAGCAAAAAACACGAATTACAACAAAACGTATCTTCATGAAAATATGCATGTTATTTTTTCATGGAAATGCATACATGTATTGCAGGAAGCTTTCTGCGGTTGTTGCAAATTATTCGCAGCTTTTCATAATACGGGGTTGACTTTTCTCTAATTTTTTGTTGGTCCCCCTACAAATATTCGTGACCAAAATTTTTGGAAGTGTTGAGTTTGAATACAAACACAAAAGGCAAATTGCCCAACGAGATAGCTGAAAAAAGATGCCCATAAAAATATGGATGTCAAATATGTATAACCAAAATATACAGCAACCCTATATAAAAGCATATATCATGAAAGAAAAAATTAATCGATACTGTATAATAGGCTGCCCGTAAAAGAAAGGTTTTGGTTGTCTAAGTATGGATAACAGCATGCTTTTTCCCAACTGTGTTGGAATTTACGACTCCCAGGGGTAAGCTATTCCATTTATTAACAACCCCAAGGGCGTAGCGGGGGGGATTTGGTGGGTCTGGTCCCGTCCCCCTCCGAAATGTGAGAAAAGGGAAAAAGATGGCCAAATCTATTCTATCACTTTGGTTCCCCCCAGCCCCGAACAACCGTATTCGAGAAAAACTCCCTGCGACACCGCAACTTGTAATTGTCCCTTACTAAACGATACTGGTGTCCCCTTGTAGAAGCAGTAGATTGACCCTGTTGAAAAGTTTTAAACACTGATCATATCCCCCAACACCTGTCTTCCTCCAATGTAAACATTCAAGAAATAGTCTTTCTTCATAGCTCAAGCCTTGTGTGTCAACAAGAGCACGCGTAGTTCTCTGCACTCTCTCAACCAAGTCTATGTCTCTGCAGGTATGGTCTGCAAAACTTTACGGCCTACTCTAGGCCAGGACGAACTAAAGCGGAAGAAAGGCTTTAGAAGAGCGTGAAGAAAACTTTTTTAAGAACTAAACCGAGCAATTTTTCGCTTTTTTGACCACCGCTGAACAATGTTCATATAACATAAGCCGCTCGTCATCATGAGAATTCCCAAACCGTGTGGCCCTACTTGAATCCGGGACATCAATACCATTCAACTCATAAGATTCAAGCCGTGATAAAGAGATCTCGTTCAGATTTTTTTTTTTTGGATATTAAGCATATAAATTGGTAAATGATCATTTAAAGGTCGGGACCTTGGAAAAAAACAATTTGCCCGGGGGCCCACTATGCTCTTAAGACGGCCCTGCATCAAAGTATCAATTTTCAGTGTTCTCTACCGGTGAAAAACTCTTGGTAACCAGAGAATTTGTTGCATTCTCTCACCAAATAACACGATAATTCGATAGCGCCCTAAATAGGCCGCCCTACAGCCTAAATGTGTCACTTCAGCCCATAAATGTTTTTAGTGTGCATATATACACTGAAGAGCCAAAAAAACTTGTTACCCTGCCTAATATCGTGTAGGGCCTCCGCGAGCCCGCAGAAGTGCCGCAACACGACGTAGCATGGACTCGACTAATGTCTGAAGTAGTGCTGGAGGTAATTGATACCGTGAATCCTGCAGGGCTGTCCATAAATCCGTAGGAGTAAGAGGGGGTGGAGATCTCTTCTGAACCGCACGTTGCAAGGCATCCCAGATATGTTCAATAATGTTCATGTCTGGGGATTTTGGTGGCCAGCGGAAGTGTCTAAAGTCAGAAGAGTGTTCCTGGAGCCACTTTGCAGCAATTCTGGACGTGTGGGGTGTCGCATTGTCCTGCTGAAATTGTCCAAGTCCGTCGGAATGCACAATGGACATGAATGGGTGCAGGTGATCAGACAGGATGCTTGCGTACCTGTCAGAGTCGTATCTAAACGTATCAGGGGTCCCATATCACGCCAACTGCACACGCCCCATGCCATCACAGAGCATCCACCACCTAGAACAGTCCCCTGTTGACATGTAGGGTCCATGGATTCATGAGGTTGTCTCCATACCCGTACACGTCCATCAGCTCGAAGCAATTGGAACCAAGACTCGTCAGACCAGGCAACGTGTTTCAAGTCCTCAACAGTCCAATGTCGGTGTTGTCGGGCCCAGGCGAGGCGTAAAGCTTTGTGTCATCAAGGGTACAGGAGTGGGCCTTCGGCTCCGAAAGCCGATATCGATGATGTTTCGTTGAATGGTTCGCACGCTGACACTTGTTGATGGCCCAGCATTGAAATCTGCAGCAATTTGCGGAACGGTTGCACGTCAGTCCCGTTCTTGCATGATCTTTTTCCGGCCGCAGCGATGTCGTAGATTTAATTTTTTACCGGATTCCCGATATTCACGGTACACTCGTGAAATGGTCGTACGTGAAAATCCAAATTTCATCGCTACCTCGGAGATGCTATGTCCCATCTCTCGTGCGCCGACTATAACACCACGTTCAAACTCATTTAAATCTCGATAACCTGCTATTGTAGCAGCAGTAACCGATCTAACAACTATGCCAGACACTTGTGTTATATAGGCGTTGCCGACCGCAGCGCCGTACTCTGATTGGTTTCATATCTCTTTATTTGCATACGCATGCCTGTACCAGTTTTTTTGGCTCTTCAGTTAAATTAAGCGGCTTAAGTGATCTGGATCTGCGCCACAGCAGGACACAAATGATCTGTAAATTTTCCGCAAATAATTTAAGTGCTATGGAACTGTGCCGCAAGTCCCCAACGTGATCCATAAATATGGCGCGGGCCACTTAAGTGAAGGCGGCGCAGTTTCACATCACTTAAGTGCTTTATAAATGTGCTGCGGGTCCGTTAAGTGCAGGGGCGTTTTTTTTATTCCGGATTTAATTCTGAGAGGCTCGTTCCGATGGTACAAAATACTATGAGTACTCGAGCACCCACTGCACTCCCCCCCCCCTCCTACGCCACTCTCTGCTTAAGTGATCTATGAATGCGCTGAAGGTACCTTAAGTGAGATCTGGAAAATGGGCCGCTTCGTCCATTTTTACAAAAATAGGTGTGAGCTCCATCAGATGACTACGAGGTCCACATTTGACCCCCCCCCCCATTTCCGGGCCATCCGTTGAGCATGCACACTGCTCTTGTGTGTGCTCTGCTCTCTCTTATCCTTGGAACCTTAGAAGAAGGGCCAATGTTTGTGGTATCCGCCCCCACCCCTTCTTTTCACCCTAATAAGTTGATCTTTCAGTGAATTTTTGTAACTGAAAAATAATTATAATTCACAAAAATACGCAAGAGTTGATTCCTCCTGGTTTTTTCAAGAGTTGTTTCAGCTTTTGGTAGTGTGTCCTCCTCCTTTGTAAAAGAGCAATGGTCTTATGTCATCAAAAAGAGGGGATTTCCAGGCAAACACATTCTCTGGCAGACCCATTATTTTTCCCTTGGGGGGGGGGGTATTTTCTCCTCCCACAGGGTCAGAGGTGGCTGTTTTTCTACTTTACATGGCATTAACTGCCTGGAATGCGAGGGGGAGGCAGGGGATTTTCCATCTCCCCCACCGCCAGCACCATAAACAGATATTTCACCCTAGAGGTCGTAGTGTTCAGTGATTGAAATGATCCAGTGTGATCTCAATGAACAAGAACTTCACATCACACGTCGTAATATGAGGCAGGAGCGCCACGTGTTTTATCTTAAAATTGGGCTTCTCCCACTCACGAGAAGGAAGTACTATTTGAACCCCAAGGCTATGAATTGAACCCCCTAGGGTTGTGTCATTTAAAGTGATAACAATAGTAGGAAAATAGCTATTTTAATCTTATTATTTGGCCTTTTCTATGTGTGAAATCCGTCAGGGATAAAAACGATAACACTAATAACACGTCAATTCGGTTTAAGCGTTTGAATGAAGTCGGATTAGCGATGCACAATGGCACCAACGGCCGAAGGAAGTGCACTCTTATCTACCTTGCACGAGACGAGAGCCCAAGACATGAATACCAGAATGCCACTGAACGACTTAACCCTCTCCTTCCCCCACCCCCAATTTGTCAGATAATTCTTTGATTGGTGTCCTTGACTCGACCTTGTACAGAGAGAGAGAGTTAAACACTGGCCAAGGCGCCGACGTGAAGAAACTATTGGGGGGGGGGGGACTGAAAATCGCCATTCATCCCGTAAAAACGGGACTTGCCCATTTTGCCATTACATGCAAAATGGTACGTTGCATTCATGAATATTTGGCTCATAAGCGAGTACAGGATTTTCTCCCATGGAGGGGAGAGAGAGAGAGAGGTTCGAAATCGTTTTTTACTTCTAAAGGAGGGGGTTTATAATTTTTTCTCTAAAAATAACACTTTAATCTCGGCTTATGGGGGGGGGGAAGGGTTAGAACCTCCCAAATATATTGAGGGGGATTATTTTAAATAGCCCCTGGTTCCGGCGCCTGTGGATGTACAAATGCTACGTGTAAAGGTGCCAACAATATTGTTCTGGGACCACCTGGTGCTAATGCGAGTGATATGAAATTCTGATTCGTTTCAGAATTCGTCACGTCAGAGTAGTGTGTTGGCGCATTTATGGTTTTTTCCGCCTGTGGGGTACACGAATTTTGCCGCCCTTCACTCATTCTAGTCTAATTTTCTTGAGCACTCTTTCCTCGAATTCGCCACCCTGTTCTATAACGCACTTGGCCTCCCCCACTCCTGTAAGTACACCTGTGTCTCTAAAGTTCACTCTTCTTCAGTCTTCATGCTTGCACTGTTTTTTTTTGGTCACTTACATACTCGCGCTAGGTCAGTTACTGACCTGGTCTGGTCCTTCGCTCTGTAGGTCACTCGTTTGGTCATTCGCATACTTGCTCACGCTCCAAGTCACTCTTTCACTCACTCACGTGCTTGAAAACTCTCAAATGTCACTCACTGACATAGTCCCTTGCAGTCTGGGGGCAGAGGCGGATTTATTGAGGATTATAAAAATTTCACCGTCCTTCCCCTTGTTCTAACTTCCTTGGCCACTCATTCCTCAAATTTGCCGTCCCTCTGAACTTACCTCCTTGGGCTATAAGCCCTCCTTGTAAATATACCACGGCCTTTACACAGCAGGGCCGTCTTAAGAACATCATGGGCCCCCAGGTCAAGTCATTTTTCTGAGTCCCCCGGGCCGTGTTCGGGTGAGCCCATGCGTTAAGACGGCACTGTTACACAGTGGTTCTCAGCCGGGGCCATATGGCCTCCTTATGGTACTGAAATATTTTATGGGGGGAGGGGGCCACGGGGACAAATAAAGTGAGTGCCGGAGCCATGGCATGTAGTTAAGGGTGCCATAGAGAGCTAAGGAGAAATAATTTAGATGTGAAGAACAAAGCGGTCAAGTGAAATATGGCGGGGGGGGGGGGGTGGAGGAAAAGTGTGACTACTTTTCAGGATTCAGCTGGACCGACCATAAAACCGGGGCTATCTCAATGCATGGGGCCTATCCGGGCATATCCCGGAGGTCTTGTTCATATGGGGGCCTACCTGATGGTATTTGGAACCACGATTTTTGAGAATAGGTAGTAAATATTTAAACTGTCACTTTAGTACGCTCCCCGGGACATCACTTTGTCCAGGGGCCAATGATATTGAGTCGGCACTGAATAGAATTAGGACAAAGGGGAAGCTCGCTGAACCCAGTGGATCGATCTTATGCACGAAATTTTCGTTCACTATGAATATACTCAGAAATAAAAAGGGTCACACTCTCTGGTGTAATAAACGTGTGCAGTGCCGTCTTGACGCATGGGCCCCCATCCAGACACGCCCGGGAGGGGGGGGGGGGCCTCAAGCGCAGAGGGAGCCTCGGGAAAATAAAATATGGTTAAAATTTTCGAAAGTAAATGGTGGGGGTCCCCCTCAGAAAAATCTCTTTGCCCGAGCGCCCAAAGTGCTCTAAGGCAGGGGTTCTTAACCTTTTTCAGCAGCGACCCAAAATCAACAAGATTAGCTTCGCGACCCCATGGGACTGTGTTTTTTAAAATTGGTGACACTGAAAATGAAACTGGCAATGAAACCAGTCATGCAATAAGTATTTTTATACATCACTTGTATGTGGATTTGTACGACTCATCTAGGAAGCCGTTGCGAATCAAGTTTGTGTCGTGACCCATAGCTCAAGAATCCCTGGCTATAAGTGGGTTTGTACGACCCATCTCGGAAGCCAAAGGCAACCCATAGGTTAAGAATCCCTGCTCTAAGAACAACCCCGCAAACACAAATAGCGTCCGTAATGTACATTTCGTTACATGCATGCTAATCTACATGTATCTCTTCCATGGCCCCCAGGGTGGAGCTGGCGGGCTCCAGGACGATTATCACATTTTTTTCCCCACTCTATAAATTCTATGTAGAATGAGGCCCGTCAAAAATGCCTGTTTCAGGATGGGGGCATAACAGGGCATAAAGGTGAGTTTGTCTAGCCTCAGGGACGATTATTTTTGTTTTCATTATATATTCGCATTATTTTTTGTTTTTTTTTTTCACACTACAAATCACAACCCGGTGAGAAATCCGGCCTATGGGTAGGCCACCAAAGATTTCAACCTGGGGCCGCTGCTGCAGGATGTAGGGAGGAATATGCAAAAAAAAAAAAAAATCTGCATACCAATGACATCCGTAGAAATACTACCTCCGTGTCAAGAAGAGAAATTTGCATAATTTAGCAGTTTTTGCAATTTTTGAGTGACAAATTTTATTGACAGGAACAAGAATAACTTATTTGAATGGATACATTATATTTGTTTTATTTATTCAAAACGAGTGGTGCCTACCGATAAGAAAACTCGAGAAGGTGCCGCAGAGACACTCCCCGACCACCAATTTCTTCATTCTTGCTTGAGACGCCGAGAATCAATTTGCAAACAAACGTCATAAATAGCTGAGCCATTATTCCATTCAGAGCCGCCCTTAGGGGTGTGCGCGGCTCGCACCGGGCCCCGTACTTACGTTAGTAGTCAAATACATTTTTCTTTGCAGTAAACAACAGGTGCCTGAGCTTTAACTGATTTGATTCTGAGATTTTCATCAGTTCTGGGATTTTTGTTTCATTAATTCTGAATTTTCATAATTTCTGGGATTTTCTCATTAATTCTGAATTTTCATTATTTCTGGGATTTTCTCTCTCATTAATTCTGAATTTTCATCAATTTTCCAATTATTTCTCATTAATTCTGAATGAATGTCTTTAAATGTGTATTTTTTTTGAGTTGATATTGTCCAGCATTTCTGTGTAGTTTGTGCTAATGCTTTGGGTACCCCACACAAAATATTTAAAATCGGGCTAAGGAACCCCGAAACAGAGCCGTCTTAAGAGCATCATGGGCCCCGGGCCAAGTGATTTTTCTGAGGCCCTATCTAACAAATTTTCGAAAATTTCAATCGGTTCTAATTTATTTCTGAGGCCCTTCTTCCCTTGAGGCCCCCAGGCCGTGTCCGAGTGGGCCCATTCGTTAAGACGACACTGCGACGAAATTATTTTCGCAGCGGATCTCGCGTCTGATAAGGGCAGCCCTGATTCCATTACGTTGTTTCAGGGAAACAGAAATTTTCTGGATAATTATGCAGAGGTAGGGCCGAATGGGGGGCTCACAAATAAAGCGCACTTATTTTGCATATTTTTTTTTCCACATTAATGGCCCCCCTCCCCAAGAAAATGTCTGACCCGGGAGCCCCCGAGCAGGCACGCTACGGCCCTGTGCAGAGGTGAACTCGGAACAAAAAGTTATCTGGGCTCCATCGGGATTCGGACTTGAGGCCCCCTCTTGCAAACCGAGAAAACATGCCATCTACACCACTGGAGACGCGACCCTGCTTTCCTTATTTCACTCACTATGGCGTGAGGCACTGAAGTAGGGGCATATTGGCAGGGCCGTCCTTCACCAGACGCGGTGCCTGGTGCGAAAATTACAGCGGGGGGGGGGGGGCTAAACTCAGGTTTTTTTCTTCTTCGGGAGGGGGGAACCGAAAATTCAGAATAAATGGAAAAATAATCGCAGGAATTGGTGAAAATTCAGAATAAATGAAACAAGTAATTCCAGAAATTGATAAAAATTTAGAATAAAAGGAAGAATCCATAAATGGAAGATTTCCATAGTTGATGAAAATTCAGAACATCTCAAAGCAAACAGTTCCAGATATGGTGGAAACGCAGAATTGATGAAAGAAATAATTCCAGATTTATATTTATTTGGTACCGTAAATGCTGGAGAGCACCCCCCCCCCCCCACTCCCTGCGCAAAACGTGGAGCACCTGTCGCACTAAAGGTTGCTCTGGGCATTAGTAGCCTCTCTCAACTTCAGCCCCCCCCCCCCCAGGTAGGACGTTGAAAAGACCTAGAAAAGAATAGATAGACAAGGTTTAAAATAAAACAGAACGTCTCTCATTGCGTTGTTTACTGAGAAAAGATTTTTCCCGGTTTTAGTTTTGGTTCGCGGCTGGGCGTCCTTGAGCTTGAGCGCTGCTTCCAATAGGATTTTAGTACATAATTGTAAAGGCCGCCCCCCCACAGTACGCGGATTACGAAGTAAGTTCCAAACTAGTTCGAAGGTTAGATAAGACTGTGATTAGACTGCGTACGGGCTGCATTTTGAATCGTAAGTACAGGCATATACTTGTTTTTAAATAGTAGCCATTTTGTTTCTGTATTATAACGAAGAATATAGCAGGTGTTTTTGCTCGGCTGAGAAGTCAGGAAGCCGTATGGTAATTTAACAATTTGGTAAGTATACGGTCAGAGCCACCCCCGTTAGGCGTCGTCGTACTGGGCCCCGCACTCACGATAAAAGAACTGGAAAATACAAGTAAGTACATCAAATACCAATACAGTAAAACCTCTCTTTTGCGGACACCGGTGGGACAAAAAAAAAAACTTCGTCCGTAAAGTGGGGAGGGGGGTGGCCGTTAATCAGGGGTTTGAAATGCATACTTTTATTATTGGGGGGATTATAATTTGAACGTAGAAGAGGGGTGTCCGTTAAGAGGGGCTTTACTATATTTATGTGTAATATATATAAATATATATCAATTTTTTTTATTGCAAGCACATTTTTATGTGGCATACATACATCATTTTGTGTGTGTGTGTGTGTGAGAACTTCAACTGATTTGATTCTGAAATTTTCATCAATTCTGGAATTTCATCAATTTTGAATTTAAGTCAGAAACACGGTACTTGCAAACAACAGCATGTTAATCACAGGGCCGTCTTAAGAGCATCATGAGCCCCCCCCCGGGCCGAGGGGTTTTTGTGAGGGCCCCCCCCCTTCTCTTGAGGGCCCCGGGCCGTGCACGGGTGGGCCCATGTGTTAAGAGGGCACTGGTTGATCACACAGATCTTACGTACAATTCACTAACAACACTATCTTCATATTCACCGCGAATATCCCAATGTTTCACCATTAATTTGAAACCGTTATCGAGAAAAATGGTGCTCTTCCGATACACCATTTCGATATGAACGCTCCGGCCGTAAGGCAAAAAGAAGACGTATACGGAAGTGGTGTGGTGGGGCATTTCTGTACTTTTAATGGTTCTGAATTTCTTTTTATAAATTTGTCCCGTTTTTTTCAATGATCTTTATTCAAATTTATGATGCTTACTAAAATCGTTAATAAACAGCGTTTTTTAATAACTTATGACAATTTTGGGTATAAATACAAATATTCATCTTACATTGTAAAGTTTAACTGTTTTTTCTGAATTTTTCGGCAATTTTAACCGCAATTAGGGTTTTTGCTAACTTATGGCAACGTTTTTAAATTGGTGACGTCCCGTATTTTATAGTAATTGGATGATTTGAATGGTTTTTTTTTCGTCAAATTTTTGTAGCAACCCTTTTGTTTTTTTTACCCGACACTCCCCCCCCCCCTTTTGCAGTAATTAGGAAATTTGTCGTAAATTGCATTTTTGGGCTGCTAATTAGTGATGTCCCGTATTTAGGATGCAATTTCCCGCATTTTCCTTGATGAGGTATAATGAACCTAATTATGAACGTATAATTTTTATTTGTGAATCCATATGGATGTTGCTATTGATATCAATTACAACAATTAAATAATTTTCCATCCGGTTAGAATTGAATTATCAAGTAAGTCTGCCTGCGGACCACCTCTGGTCCACGGATCATAGGTTGAGAAACACTGATATAGAGGGAGGAAAAGAGTAGAATAACATCATAAATTTGCCAAACACGTCTAAACAACTAGCTTGAAAGGTACTGAAAATAAGATGGCCCAGATGCATTTCTTTCTCAAGGGGTGGAGATGAAGAGTATGTGGGGTCAAGATGACCCCCCCCCCCTCCCCTGCACGCCAAATCTGGGATTTTCATCACCATTCTGGGACCTTTTTCGTTCACTGATTCCATATTTTCATCAATTCTGGATTTTCACCTAAATTCTGGGATTTTTTTTCTTTTATTGATGTGTAGATATTTTTTTCTGCATTCCGGTATGGGGGTCATTCAAGTATTACGTCAGCATCGAGGGGGGGGGAAGGTTGGAGGTTGCTTACGTCATCAACCGCCCCTTTTTGAAGATATGAAATATTCTAAGCTGCTGACAAGGGGAGGGGGGGTCAAAAGTGGCTGAAAATCTGCTGACGTAATACTTGAATGGCCCCTATATTACGTGAAAACGCATGAATCTTTGGACACCAATTCCCCTCCCCCCCACAAAATATATAAAATCGGGGAGTTATATATAAATATATAATATCGGTATACTAAGGAGCCGTCGAAACTATTTTCGCATCTGGCCTCGCATCTGATAAGGGTGGCCCTGTGAAAGCCCTCACTAAATCATGGGTCGAAATTTTCTTCAGTGAATTAAAACGAAGAAATAATGACTCGCTCCGTAATGGGGGATGGGGGGGAACACGAGAGCAAAATATAGTCAAAAGGGGGTGCCATGGTTTAAGAAAAAGTTACAAAAGAAATACTGTTGGTTTTTTTTAGACGGCAAAACTTGATCAACATTAAGAATTACTACTTACTTCCAATAGATACCTGGATATACTTATTGCAATGGGCGGCCTACGGATGAGAAAATGCGAAAAAGAGCCGCACACACACCGACCAGAAAAATTTCTTAATTCTCGAGACTCAGAGAATCAATTGCGAATAACAAACTGTGACATCATAAACAGTTGAGTCATTATTCCCATTAACATTACGTGTCGATTGAGAAACCTTTTCATTCCGGGTGAAGGTTTTAGTTTTGGTTTGCGGTTCGAAGAGAAACGGGCACGTGTTCTTGAGCTTGCGCGTTGCCACATTCCAATTCAGTGCATTGTACGTGGCCCCCCCCCCTCCTCAGTATGCTGAACTGAAAAAAAAAAACAATTTTGAAAAGGTGAGATATAGGACTGTGATACATTATTACGTACGGGCTGCATTTTGAATTGTAAGTAAAGTAATAATATATTTATTTAAATAATATTATATTTAAGTACTTTGTTATGGATTTTTGTGCTCGCCTAACATTTCCTCAAGCTGATGTCAGGAAGCCATACGGTAATTTAATACCATAAGTACAGTGTTTTGTCTTCTCTCAAGTTCAGCCGCCCTTAGAGGGGGAAGGGGGTATATGACAGGTGAGGTCACACCATAGACTAAAGTAAAGATATATTATTCTAACTCTGTGGGTCACACCAGGCCCAGCGTTTTGGGGAGGAAGGGGGAGCTTGGAGTTATATATAGGGTAATAGAAGAGTGAAAAAATATATGTTGAATATATATATGTGTGTGCGTAATAAATGATGTGTCTGAGCTTCAACTATGGAGCTCTAAAGTTATTTTTCTCATAAATTCTGAATTTCCATTTCTTCCGTTAGTTCTGATTTTTCATTGGCGATGGAATTACATCTTTCCATTTCAGTCGAATCCCGTTATAACGAACTCCACTTCGCTTTAACGAAATTTCGTTATAAAGGAATTTCCGGTTCTTGCATTGTTCACATGGAAAGTTATGTGGGGGATAAGAAAATTGTTCGTTAAAACGACATTTTCGCTGTAACGGTATTCGTCTGTATCTCATTTTTAATTCGTGAATTATAAATTTTATTATTTCTCAGATCATTAGGCCCAAATTTTCATTAGTTATGCAATCATTTCTTTCATCAATTTAAAATTTTTTCTAGCTCTGAATTTCATCGATTACCAAATTTTTCATTAATTTTTTTGTGTTAATTTACATCTAATCGTATGTTAAAATTTTTTTGAGTGGATATTTTACAAGCATTCGTGTATTTTGTGTGATAACTGCATGAATCTTTCTACGCTGATTCTCCCCCGCCACAAAATGTATAAAATCGGTGCTAAAGGGATCCCCGAAATTATTTCCGCACCGGGGGGGCCCCGCGGCTGATAAGGATGCCCCCTCCCCCCTCATGTTGTCTCTCAACCCAGACATAACAATCAAGCGAACTCTTCCCCATTTCGAGTTAGATAATGTTAATCTTCTATTGATTACGCACATGATCATCCATTTGACAAAAAAAGAAATGATTCATCAAATGACTCTTCATGTTGTGATGTGACATTGGAATTCCATGTACAAAGCTGAATGTACATCAGCTTTTCAGAAGCTGATGTTTTCGATTATTGGAAAGAAAAAACAGAACTGAAACAAACGCACTGAAGGAAAGAAAAACAGGAAATCCGCAGGATAAACAAAACATGCCCAAGACAAGCAAAAATGACGCTTTCATTATGACTCCATTAAGCGGTTTAAAATCTAACATCTAATCTTAACATCCTTTGAACAGTATTTCAAAAGCCGAACTCGTGATTCTTCTTAGAAGTCTTCCAGTCAAATAGCTCGGAAAGAGACGAAAAATAATTCCATATCAGGACCTTAACGGGTCCTATATGCAGACAGAGCAGCCCTTAGGGACGGGTGTGCGACAGGTGCTTTCGCACGGGCCCCGCACTTACGGTAATACAAAAGAAAAATATGTATATACAGTCGAATACCGTTATAGCGAACTTTTCTATAATCCCCCGAATAAGTTTACATAGGAATAATGCTTGGCAACCTGAAAACAAAATTTCGTTTTAACGAAGTGATTCCTCCGGTCTCTTGGCGTTCGTTATAAAGGGATTCGACTGCATTATCAAATACATTTTTTTTCGTAGTAAACAAGGTGTCTGAGCCTCAACTGAAATTTTTATCAATCCTGGAATTATATTTCTCTCATTTATTCTGAATTTCCATCAAAACATTCTGGGTTTTTTTATTCTCATGATTCTGAATTTGAATCTCTTTCAATACTGGGATTTCTCTCTCTCTCATTAATGGTGGATTTTCATTAATTCTGGATTTTTTCCACTGAATAATTCTGAATTCCTTCTTTGATTAACTTTGAATTTTTCTCAATTCTGGGATTTTTTTTTTCTTATTAATTCTGAATTTCCATCAAAATCCTGGGTTTTTATTTTCCTTAGTTTTCATCAATTCTGGAATTATTTCTCATCAATTCTGGAATTATTTCTCATCAATTCTGGAATTATTTCTCATCAATTCTGGAATTATTTCTCATCAATTCTGGAATTATTTCTCATCAATTCTGGAATTATTTCTCATCAATTCTGGAATTATTTCTCATCAATTCTGGAATTATTTTTTATCAATTCTCAGTTTTCATCAATTCTGGAATTATTTTTCATCAATTCTGAGATTTATTTCTCTCATTAATTCTGAATTTTCATCAATTCCGGGATTTTTCTTTCATTAATTCTGAATTTTCATCAATTCCGGGATTTTTCTTTCATTAATTCTGAATTTTAACAAAACCCCGGGGTTTTTTTTATTCTCGTTGATTTTGAATCTTAATCAGTTCCCGAATTATTTCTCTCGTTAATGCTGAGTTTTCATCAATTTTTGGATTTTTTCCCTCATTAATTCTGAATGAACTAGAGTCAACGGTTGCGGAGATGTGCAAACAATTTGGGACAGCCTGTATATGTTGATGTTCTGGTACATTTGTGATAAAAGAAATTTAATTAAAAATATATATATATATATACAGCCGAATCCCGTTATAACGAACGCCAAGAGACCGGAAGAATCACTTCGTTATAACAAATTTCGTTATAAAGGAATTCCAGGTTACCTAGCATTGTTGCCATGTAAACCTATTTGGGGGGATTAGAAAAGTGTTCGTTATAACGCGATTCGACTGTATATTATTTCTTGAATTCCCAGGTTAAAAACAATGTTCGGGGGGGGGGCCGTCTTAACCCATGGGCAGCATAACTTTTGCATTTACTCCCCTTAGTTTGCATGAGCTAAAAATTCGGAAGAAAGCCTGCCTACTTATATCCTTTTTTAATGAAGTACATTAAAAAGGATATGGTATTTTGAAGGTGGTTTTTTTAGGGATTTCTGCCGTGCCGCTTAAAGCAGTGTTTCCCAACCTATAGTCCGTGTACCCCTGGGGGAAGGGGTCAGTGAATATTTTGTGAGGGGTCCATGGTAAATTTCTTTTCATTCGCTACCATTGCGTGAGTGACACATTTAGTGCTGCGAAATTGTAATTTATTACATAAATTTTTTTGTGATATTCAAATTACACAAAACAATACATTTTGGATTTTATTGGAAGGAGGGGGGGGGGTGCTCCAAATCGTCCATCGATGCAGGGGAGGGTGCGTGGAGAATTGACCTTTTGCCATAGGGGGCAGAGGTTCCCAAACTTTTTTGCTGCATCGCCTCCCCTTCTTCAGAATTTTTTTTCCTCACCGCCAACACCTCAAGTCAATCCAAAGGAGCTTATGTTATATCGGTAGCTTCTACCGCCACGTTCGATTATTTCATCGGCCCCCCCCCCCCCACACACCCCAGGGGGTGAGTTTTTTGAGCCCATCTGTAAGTTTAAAAACACTACTACATACACTAGAAAATCTGAAATTATGAAGAAATGTTTATTCGACGTGTGTTGAGTATGAATGAGCCCCCGATTCAGCGATTGATCGGTGCGAAGTATTTTTAAAAAAAAATTCTAATTCACATGATTTTTGAAAAATAAATAAATAGAAAAGGTAAACACACACACACAGTATAATATGGGGTGTATAATATGATATCCCTTATCTGTTGATAAGGGGTCATTCAAGTATTATGTTAAGTCAGCATTGATAGGGGCGGGGGAGGGGTTTCCGATTTGTGACTTTTGATGGGAAGGGGGGAATTTCAATGATACGAAGTACGGAAGCCTGGATAACCAAGCGGAGATCGAGATGTTGTTCGGAAAGAAAATTCACATTCCTCTGTGGGGAATCGAACCACCAATCTCTCACTGTCCGGGCGAGTGTTCTAACCATTGAACTACAGAGGACAGACGTTTTCAATCCTTAGAGCATATGTATGAATGCTGAACGGAGGGATTGAAAATGTCTGTAGTTCAATGATTAGAACACTCGCCCGGACAGTGAGAGATTGGTGGTTCGATTCCCCACAGAGGAATGTGAATTTTCTTTCCGAACAACATCTCGATCTCCGCTTGGTTATCCAGGCTTTCGTACTTCGTATGAAAAGCGGAGAGTGACATCGTTTCTCTCTATAAATTTCAATGATGCTTACGTCATCAACCACTTTTTATAAAAATATGAGATATTCTTGATGGCATCTTATTCGGCGCGCCAAAAACGAGAAAACCCTTTCGCCAGTTTGTTGGCACCTAGACTAACATGCTAATTCCCTACTCTCTCTAAGTCCCCCTACAACTGTAGTGGATCACTTTCCCATAAGTATGCCGCAGAACCGCACTAGGGGCCGCTTAAGTGCTCTAAAACTGTGCCACATGTCACTTAAGGGATCTCTAAATGTGCCACGGATTGCTGAAGTGTTCTGGAATTGTGCCACGGGTCACTTGAACGATCTGTAAATGTGCCGCTCTTAGGTTTGAGGGAGGGGTAGACCACATAAGATTACCCCAGGGCCACATTTGGTCCGCGGGCCAACGACCACGTATGGCTTTGAGGGTGGGTCGCAATGAACTTCCTAAAAAGAAATTGAGTTCTTAGCTTTCAAATAGCATTGAAATTAACAGAAATTGATTATAATAACATTAAAGGTATTTTCTTCCGCGATATTTTAATTTTTAAAAAAATATCTTTCTGATTAAAAAAGATTAATTCCCATGACTTCCCCCCCCCCCCGCGCGTACGTCTCTGACCCACCATTATGCGCTAGGAGGTAAGGGCAGAGGTGACGAAATTTTGCTGGGGAGGGGTCAAAAATGGCTAAAAACTTGCTGACGTAATACTTGAACGGCCCCTAAGAGAAGTATAGACTAGTTTTCTTTTTTCGCCCCTCACCCTTACAGTATTCTCTTTCGCTGTTGCATGTATATAATAGAAAGATATATTATATATGTGTGTGTGTCGGGGGAGGGAATTACTAGTAGGTATATGGAAGAAAACAAAGGGAGAAAAAAAAACTTTTGTTCATAGGGTCAATATAATGAAGCTTCACGATGATGAGGAGAGGGGAAATTAAACACAAACTGGATTGAATTTATTCCATTGGCGTATGGACGAAATGATCGTAAAGGGGTCAAATCTTACGGATGAGCTCAAAAACTGAAATCTGAGAAAATCTCGTTCAAAGTACTGAGCTTAAGGGGTTCGTGACACCCCGTAGAACATAGTTTCCCAACCCTTTTTTGTCCCATCGCCCCCTTCTTCAGAAATTGTTTTTCGCCCATCGCCTCTTCCCAACGCAAACTAAACCTATAGGATCCTATGTTATACCCGTAGCTTCTACCGCGGTGACGCCCACGTTGGGAACCACTGCCTTATAGAGGATTTATAAGTGATGACTGGCAAATATGCAAGCTATCAATATATCAATATTTCAAAAAAAAAAACGAAACGAGATACTGAAAGTAAAAGAGGTTTGAAACACTCCCGTGTTAACTGACGAAGCTTTTTATGTGAGTATTTCCACACGCAAAACAATTCATAAATTTCTTGGAGACTTGAAATTCCACGCTATTATAAAACGTCGATGCTATTTAATACGTAATATATACGTCACGCGTTGCATTCGCCAATCCGGGACACACACAGCAGTAATTTTTCTCACGTTTTTTTATCTCGATAAAAAAAAAGGAAAACAAATTTTTCGGACGTTATCAGCGCGTGGAAGTGGAATCTTCGTGTCAGCGTTTCAGTGCAATCGGGTTGAAAGCGGCTCCGTGCGGTTCCCATTTTTCATTTTATTTCTATTCAGAGTTACAACGAGAAAATAGAATTAAAACCACGTGACGCGCGTTTCGTTATTCTGTGGTATCTATAATGTGTGGTGGACTCTTCACTCCTTCCCTTCCTTCTTATCGAATTTCCAGTTTCATATTTACGTATTGTCGGGTTTTACACGGACATCAAAACTTGTCCTTATCTCTGTTTCAGTTTATAAGTATTTTCGCTCTTAACTGTGCTAAAAGGGGGGAATGTTGTTATATCATTTTTCTGATTTTGAAAATAGGAAACAGCATATACAGGGTATTCAGGTAAGTCTCCAAGGCCGGGATTACACAATAAAGGTTTGATAAAAGACGTTTTCAAGGGTCCCTCCAGCCAAAAAATTGGTTCCATTTTTCGGATCCTTCTCAATATTTTGGATTTAAAAAAAAAAAGGACCCTTCCCAAGATTCTAGATCCCAAAAAACTGACCCTTCCCAAGATTCTAGATCCCAAAAAACTGACCCTTCCCAAGATTCTAGATCCCTAAAAACGGGCCTTTCACAAAATTCAGGATCCAAAAAACAGACTCTCCCCAAGATTCTAGATCCCAAAAAACGGGCCTTTCACAAACTTCAGGATCCAAAAAACACTCTCCCCAAGATTCTAGATCCCAAAAACGGGCTTTTCACAAAATTCAGTATCCGAAAAACAGACCCGTCACAAGCAAGTATAGGCGAATATAGATTTGGAAGTCTGGGGGGGGGGGCACGATGATGATGATGCCAATTTATGTATACATATATACATTAGATCAGTCGAATCCACCTTTGAGGCTGGGAGGGGCAATGCCCCCTTTATCTCCGCCCATGGTCACAAGATTCTGGATTCGAAAAATGGACCCTTCACGAAACAAAAATTCTTGAAACCATAAAAATTTTACATTTCCTTTCTCTTTTTTGTGACACGTTAACATTTCGCTTTTTCACAGAAATTACTTTTATTTCCTGCAAAATCAATCACCATTTTTTGCACAAAAAAATAAGGAAATTTTTTTACAAAAACAGGATCCTACAGAAAAAAAAAGTCTAGGGGGTGCCGTTCAAGTATTACGTCATGATCCATGGTGTGGGGGGGGGGGGGTTGGATAATGCTTACGTCATCAACCACCCTTTATGAAAATATGAAATATTTTTAATGGCATCTTACTCGGTGCGCCAAAAACGAGAAAAACCTTTCGATAGTTTGTGGGTAATTGAAGTAACATCCCTCCTATTGATAAGTGCCCTACAGAGCCACTTCAGTGATCTCTAAATGTTTCGCGGATCCGAGTGATCTGGAAATGTGTTCAGGCCGCGCTTAAGTGCTCTGGAACTGTGCCACGAATCACTTAAATAATCTGGGAATCTGCCGCGGGTAATTTGAGTGATGTAGAACCGCACTTGGGGCCACTTAAGTGCTCTAATACTACGTCACATTCACTCAAGGGATCTCTAAATGTGTCACGGATCGCTTAAGTGTTCTGAAACTGTGTCCCGGGTCATTTATGTGATCTGAAAATATGCCACGGGCCGCTTAAATGCTCTGGAATCGTACCACGGGTCACTTAAGCGATTTGTAAATGTGTCGCTTAGTTCATTTTTACAAAAATAGGTTTGAGGAGGGCAGGCCGCATCAGATAACCCCCAGGGTCATATTTGGTCCGCGGGCCTTTATGAGATTTATCATTATATGGCTTAGAGGGTGGGTCGCAAAGAATTTCTTGAAAAGAAATTTTGAGTTCTTCAAATAACATTAAAATTAACAGAAATTGATTAAATTAACATATAAAGGTATTTCCTTCCGAAATTTCAATTCAAAAAAATATTTTTTTGCATTAAAAAAATTAAACTTTTGATCGTGGGAGGGGGGGGCACAAGTGTATGTCCCCCCCCCCCGGGTACGTCTCTGGTCCCACCAATATGCGCTAGGATTCAGTGGGGCAGAGCTGATGACGCAATTTTGCTGACGGGGGGGGGGGGTGGTCAGAGTTTTGCTGACACGGAGGAGGTTAAAATGGCTAAAAATTTGCTAACGTAATACTTGAACGGCTCCTAGACAAACCCCTGCTTTTAGAAAACTTAAAAAAAAACAGTAGGTCAATTTGTTACATTCAGTTGCATTTTTTCAACTTTTATTAAAGAACTTTTGTAAAACCTTCTTAAGGGCCGTTCAAGTATTACGTAAGCAAATTTTTAGCCATTTTTGACCCCCCCCCCCCTTGTCAGCAAAATTTCGTCATCAGCTCCGCCCCTCTGAATCCTAACGCATATTCGTGGGATCAGAGACGTACACGGGGGGGGGGGGCATAGGGGGGCTCGTGCCCCCCTCCCACGATCAAAAATTTATTTTTTTAATGCAAAAAAATTATTTTTTTTAAATTGAAATTTCTGAAGAAAATACCTTTATATGTTAATTTAATCAATTTCTGTTAATTTCAATGTTATTTGAAGAACTGAAAATTTCTTTTTAAGGAATTCATTGCGACCCCCCCTCCCCCCCCTCTAAGCCATATAATGATAAATCACATGAACGCCCTTTGCCCGTGGACCAAATATGGCCCTGGGGATTATCTGATGCGGCCTGCCCTCCTCAAACCCAATTTTGTAAAAATGAACTAAGCGGCACATTTTTACAGATTGCCTAGGTGTCCCGTGATACAATTCCAGAGCATTTAAGCGGCCCGTGGTACATTTTCAGATCACTTAGATGACCCGGGACACGGTTCCAGAACACTTAAGCGCTCCGTGACACATTTAGAGATCCCTTGAGTGACATGTGACGTAGTTTTAGAGCTCTTAAGTGGCCCCCAGTGCGGTTCTACATCACTCAAATTACCCGCGGCAGATTCCCAGATTATTTAAGTGATTCGTGGCACAGTTCCAGAGCACTTAAGCGGCCCGAACACATTTAGAGATCACTAAAGTGGCTCTGTAGGGCCCTTATCAATAGGAGGGATGTTACTTCAATTACCCACAAACTATCGAAAGGTTTTTCTCGTTTTTGGCGCACCGAGTAAGATGCCATTAAAAATATTTCATATTTTCATAAAAGGTGGTTGATGACGTAAGCTTTATCCAAACCTCTTGGGCCCTCTCTTGAGAGGGTGGGCATTAGGGCCACCCGAAAATTTAAATTACGCATGCCCACTATCAGGGCCGTCTGAAGAGCATCATGGGCTCCCGAGCCTAGTGGTTTTTCTGAGGCCCTAACAAGTAAATTCTAGGAAATTTCAATCAAATCTCATTTTTGTGAGGGCCCCCACATCCTGAAGCAGGACCCCCTAGGCTGTGATCTTTTGCGGGCCCCCGACCAGACTTTCATGGGGGGGGACCCTTTATGATGAATTTATAGCGTGAAAAAGAACAAAAAAAATTGTGAAAATCGTCCCGGACCCCAGGGCTGGAGCCTTGTCAGCCCTTGTGGGGGGGGGGGGGGCCCATGCGTTATGACAGCGCTGCCCACTATAGCCAAATACCTTCGACTGAAGTTGCAGGCGCCCCCTTAAAACTTGCGTCATTTTTTTGTACACAGAATTTCCGTACAGGCCCCCCCCCCTACACCCCCATATTACTGAGGGCCGCAAAATTTAACCGACACATATCCACTAGCCCCCAACTCAAGTGGCAGGGGCGCCCTCTAATTCTTGCTTTGCCATGGGAGGAAAAAAAAATGTCGGGAATTGCATTTCAGCAAAATATGTTAAAACAAGCCAAATTATTTGTTTTCTTCACAGTAATTATTAAACACATTTTTTGTTTAAAAATTAATTAATTTTCAGAATTAATTAATTCGGTTTCAACTCGCCAAGGGTTTTTTTTCTGTAAACAGCTGCGTTAATAAAAAGTGCGTCATCATTCACTCGCTCATGCACCGCACATGAGCTCAACGACTTTATAACACGTCATTTTTACTTTCGAAATTGAATTGGCGACTAAAACAAAATCCACAAACAAATAAAAAATCAGCCAACGAGTCCCACGAACAAAAAACAAAGCGTAAAATCACCAAAACCAGTAGCACTTTGGCTTGCAGTTTCTGTTCTGTTATACGCCTTGGTAGAGGTTCGATTGGCTGGGAAAGGGGTTGCCACCGGATCGGCGACGGCGGCGAGAAACCACATCCTGCGAGAAAGACAAGAGCACAGTATGCGGACCACGTGACTCTTCATAAGGGGCGCTTTCCCGCTTTCTCTTTCGCCGTTGCGAGATTTAGTTTTATTATTATTTTTTGGCATTCTGTTATGAGCAGACGACGATATGCGAACTGATAAACGAGATATATTAATGAGAAATAATAATATAAAAAAGAACATTCACGAAGGTCAGCGGATAAATCCGTAGTAAAGTCCAAACGACAAGAAAAAAAAAAATGCCATCATCCTCTACCATTTGATGCCTGTGAAAAAAACATCTGAAGAAAGGGGGAAAAAAAAAGGTAAAGATGTGTTTTAATATTAACATTTGTTTCTTCTTAAATATTACGAGGTAGTAGTATTTTTCCTGAGAATGTTATTGAGCCATTTTTATTTGGAAAATTACAATTTTGTAAGTTTTTCTTTTGTGAATGACGCAGTTATTGCGACCATGTGAGCGAGAACCAGACCCAGAAACTTCCATAACGGATATTTTTTTTTTCTTTATTTCTTTCGCCCGCGAGAACGGAAAAAAAAATACCGCGTAATATTTTTTTCTGTTTTTTTTTTAATTACCCGCCTATAGCGGCGGGTTGTTTTTTTTCTTTCTCCCCTGTTCTGTTTTTTCCTGACCGATGTTATTGAATGTTTGAATATCTGTTTAAATAGTCTCGTGTGTGTGTAAAAGGTCTTCTCTCTTTAAAAGGGTTGCGGTTAACGATGATTTCCTGTTGGATATTATTTCCCCCGGATTGCGGAAAATTGCACGTGTTTGTTCTTAGGTTTTGAAATTCAGTAGTGTGTTTTAAATGTCACAAGTAATGGTTATTATACGGCAGTTTGATGCGATTGTTGGAATTGTATCACGTGCATGAATGTAAGTCCATTGTTGTTATTTAAATTGATTACTGTTATTGGTCTTGTTTGTTAAAAATATGGAGTGGGGGTTTTTTTAGTAACAAAGAAAATACACTTATTGACTAATAGCTGGCTATAGCATTTCATGCTATAAATTCACTTTTCGGACCCGGCACAAATTCCCAAACGGGGGCTTCAAAAAATTGAGATCTGGTTGAGACTTTCGAGAATTTGCCTGGTAGGGCCTCAGAAAAATCATTTGGCCCCGGGGGCCCATGATGCTCTTAAGACAGCCCTGCCTGGTGGACCACTGGGCACGCCCGCAGCCTTGCAATGACTTTGTTAGTGATTTTTGAGAATTGGTATGTGAATTCAGGCAATTATAGCTAGGTGTGGGGGGGGGGGGGTTTCCCCCAGAACATCAATTTGCTGAGATTCTCTTCAACACTGCCTTAGGCCCCATTGATGTGAAATGTGTTATGTTTGGTACCCGAGAAAATGGCTTTATACCGAAGTGCCTTCACTGCCGTCTTAACACTTGGGTCTTAAAAAAAAATGTTATTTGGTTGAAATTTTAAGCATGTAGATAGGTGTGGAAGCATTTCTAGTCCAATTAAAGGGCCTCATGAAAAATCACATTGCCCTGGGGGCACAATATTCTTAAGATCGCCCTGAGTGTCCCCTCCCTCTCAGAGAAGTATTATTGTGTTTTAGATGTGCTTTTTTGTAATTTAAAAAAAAAATTCTTTCAATGGGTTATAAATTTTTTCTTTCTAGTAATATGAGTAGGAATGAAGCTTATGTTGTGATTTTGTTTGAAGCTGTGAAAATCAGGAAAAGTTTTTTTGATGATTGTTTTTTGCGGAGAAGTCTTCAAAACTTCTTTTAAACTTGTTTTATACCATTGCTCTTTTTTGTTATAGGATTTTTTTTTTAATGTGTTGTGGCATCCCTAAGCCAACCCGTAGGATCTTGTACTGCATTTGCAGTGCTGTCTTAATGTATGAAATCGCCCGGGCACTTCATGAAAATATCTAGTTGGTGTTTTCGTGAGCGTGCAGATTGGTAGGTGGACATTTCTATCCAGGTAGGGGTTCCAATAAAGTCACTTTGCACAGGTCCCCCCCCCCCCCCCCCATGATGTGCTTGTAGACGACCCTGGGTATTTGTAGCTTCCGGCATCCTTCCAAGGGATAATATGGCAAACTCCGGGACCAGGCCACAGCGAGAGAAAATCTGTCCCCTTATGAATAGCAAGGTTAAATCTGTTTATCACTTCACTCTCCCTACAAAATACTCTTCGTCCCACTCCAAAAGATATTTCTAGTTACGGTCAGGCCCGTCATTTCAATTTTTTCCGGGGGGTCAAAGAACATGTACTCAATGTGCCGGCTAATGTGGGGGGAATGGTGTCAAAATTTTTATTGTGTGGATGACTCATATTTAATCCTAGTTAGTGGGAGGGTTTTCCCCCCTTCCGGTTTCTCAAAGTGAAAGTCTAGGCTCATAAAAGTAAGTACATGGTTGATAATCAATAGAGCTGAAAGAATCTGAAGCATTCAGACTAAAAAAAATTGTGTAGGCGCCTGAAACATTTTGCGGGTTCAACTCTGGTCAAAAGACAATATTTTATTGTCTTGCGCTTTTGTATTTCAATCAATCTTTTAACTAATCATATTGTTAGCTGAAGGTTGTAAAATTAATTTGACTAGCCACCAAATAACTATTATATTAACAAGGTAAGTAAATTAGTTTATTTCATTATGCTTGGCTTCTAGTAAGAATTATAGAACTCTGGCGTACCCAAGTTTTTCCCCCCGATTTGTCCAATTCTGATGACCGTAATGATGCAATGTTTCATTCATTTGTGGTACCAGTAAAGTGAGTATCAAGAGCAAATAAGGATTTTTTTGTGTAATGCGAAGAGTTTTTTGGTTCAACTTTTTTTTAGTTGGACAATAGGTAGGGATGAAAAATGCACATTTGCTAGGGCGGGGCAAATTGCAAAAAAATTAGGTGCCACAAAATTTTACTCTGAAAAAGGGCATAGTGATCAGGGTTTAAGCTAGATAAAAAATTCCTTTCGCAAAAAAGGGAAAATGGGAAGAAAAGCTTTAGCAAAATGCTACAATGCTAATGTAATGATTAATCGTTGGATGTCTACTCGTACCGTACCTCCTGTAGGCATTTTTGCGAAAGTGGTTATCACTTCTTTCACATTCTAAGATTTTCTTTTGCATTTTGCAAAAAATGCTAAGTTGCTCATTACACATTTCCAGATCACTTGAAGGATCCGCTTAACATTCAGAGATATCACTGAAGTGGCTCTGTAGAGGACTTATCAATAGGAAGAATGTTAGTTCAGGTACCCACAAACTAGCGAAAGGTTTTCCTAGTTTTTGGCACACAGCAAAGTAAGATGCCATTAAAAATATTTCATTTTGGAATGACGTTTTTTTTTATGACTTTATAAAGGGTGGTTGATGACGTAAGCATCATTCAATCCTTCCCCCCCCCCCTCGTCAAAAGTCAGCAAACTCAAAGAGCCTCTATTGATGCTGACAATACTTAATGACCCCCCTTTATTTGAACTCGAAGGGGAAATTTCAAAACATACTTTTCTGTACCATGGTCTGAAAGCTAGCCAAATCAATTCCTATAGGGCAGTGGTTCTCAGAATGTGTATCTTAGGGACGTAACGACATGCTGACGTTATTGATTTGTTTCTATTCTCAGTGCTCTTTGAAGTGGGTCTTTCTTGGGATCATATGGATGCAGAATATTTACTGGACTATTCTGGGGAGCCATGGATGAACTATGATTAGGGACATACAGCCGTGGGTTACAAAAGTTTTAGAAGCATTGCCGTGGGGGGGGGGGGGGAAGAGAAATGTTGATTTAAATACAAATTCTGTATTTGGTTATTTATTATAAATTATGTGTCTGAATGTCGATATTTCTAATTTGCACGAGTCAAAGAAAAAAATCTATAACTAAAACCTTCCCCCAACTTTTATTTCAGGACATTATTTTTTTAGGTTTTATTTTTCGTCTCTAAATGAAGATCGAACAAGTAATGACAAGAACCGGGCGGAGACTAGTCGAAGATTTTCTTCTGCCAGCACTGAATGACGGAAGATACGGAGATCGTCTGAAATGGGTTGATAAAGACAACTTGTATTTCAGTATAAAGTGGAGTCATAAGAACGCTGCAAAGTGGTCCCTCGAGGACACTGTTGTATTTCAGGTGAGAAGAATTATTATTATTATTTTTTTTTTTTTTTTTAACAAATTTATCTTTGCATATATGTATATACATTTGTGCGAATGTAAATATTATTTCAGCGAAATTGTTTTTCTGTGTTTCATGAAGTGAAACTTTGTATAAGTTTTTTCGGTTTTGGGAGTTCCACTTCTGTTTTTGGCCGTTGTTTTTCTTCCCTCCTATCTTACTCGAGCTTATCATTTGAAAGTAGTGGTTTTGTTATCATTTTTGTTCTGTTGCGCATGCAGCATGATAAGTGTCAGAAGAGGTTTTGGTATCAGCTCTTTTTTTTTAAGCTTATCTTGTCGTCTTTTTCCCGCAGAAAGAGAAGAATTATCTCTTTCACAATGGCATTTTTTCTTGTTTCAGTGAGAATGATTCGACATAAATTCTAGATAAATGTATAAAGGGAGGTGTTAGTACGATAAAGAAAAGGGGAGGAAGAAAAAAATGATTAAAATCTTCAAAATAAGTCTGAATAAACCATTGTTTCAGATAATATTTCATTGTTTCGAAGTATTTATCTTTAAAAAAGGTCATTTGACCAAATACATTGATTAAATGACAATAACAAGAAATATATCATTCCATGGACGTTTTTACAGGCCTAAGAAGTAATCTAAGTCCTAGTAATCATTGAAAGAGAATGATTACTAGGGCTCAGATTTCTATGTCTTTGCATATTTTTATTTATTTATTTTTTTTGCATATTTCTCTATTTTTATGTGCTAGGGCATATTTTTAAAATTTTTGGAAATATTTTGCACATATTTCATGATTTTCAGTAAAAAGCAAATTTTTCCTCGCTATTCCAATCTCGCTTCAGATTGTTTTTTTTTTTTTTTTTTGCGGCCCCCGCCTCTGACAAGAGCTATTTGGGGCGCGGTAGTGCAGGTCGATAAGATACTCGCCTGAAGTACTAGAGGATGTTTAGAGGTGTCCTGCCCACAGGGCACAGGGGTAAGAACAGAGATGGCGACATGACCTTAGAAGAAAATTGCTACTGCAGGGTGTCCCACATAGAGGAGTTGACGCACCAACCCCTCAGAGTATAAAAAAACAAGCATGCCGTTCGGAATTGGCAATAAATTGAAGGTCTCGTCTAATTAGCCCTTGCGTGCAGAAAATGACCATGGTGCGACAAAAATGATCAAATGACAAGAGCTCCACTAAATGCACTAAAAATGGCACATCATTGCTGATTGGTAAAAAATCTTGAAATTCAGGTTTTTCACTCGATCAGCAATGCACTGAATTATTAGAGCATAAAAATACTAGCCTTTCAGCGACACTGATGTGTGGCTGTAATCTGAATCGGTGTCTGTGATGGTAACTCATGAAAAAAATTGGTAAATGGGGGGGGATTTTTTAGCGTTTGTGGGGAAATGTTTGAGTTTTTATCCCTCAAATAAAAAAAATTATTTATTTATTTACTTATTTACTTTCATGCTTTTCTAAAGCTAAATACACTACTTCGCTCTGTATTTTTACCTATAGATGGCCAGTACATTAATTCTAAATTTGGAGGGAAAAACTTGCTCAAAGGGGAAATTTTTGAGGAAAATTTTAGCTCAATGAGGTTAGTTGGTAAAATAAGGAATTTCTGTTCATACATTAAGTAATGGTTCAAAATAGTTTAGACTACATCAACTTCTCATTATCATATTATTTTGCTAAAAATGTTATTTGAGATAGGAGTAAAAAATTTTTAGAACACATGTTTCGTTTTATAGGACATATTTACAGTTTTTAAGAGCATTAATGCATATTTTATGAAGCATAAAAATCCTGACCCTAATGATTACATACAAATAGAAGTAGTGCTCGGAATAATAGAAATGAAACGCTACAGCCTATGAAAATTTGATTGACAGTAAATTGTATTTTCTGTTGTATTTGGCTTGAGGGATTCGATGTCTATTCTTTTTGAAACATAAAATAAATTGTAGAGAAAGATGTCATCTTAACTTGTTAATATAAGATATGTGGAAAACTGGTTCTTATGCAGAGATGTTATGACTAGGAGATATAAATTCACATTAGCCTCCACACTGGGGCTGAAACCACAGCACTCTTGCGGTCTGGGCAAAGCGAGTGAATGCACCATCACTATGCTATAAAAACAATTAGAAATTTCTTCCTTGAAATGTATATGCTGGACATATTACTGTATGATGAACGGCGACAAGCAATCAGTTAATGGCTTGTAAACAACATCAAGGTCGCCAGAGCACAGCACATATGCAAGGCCTGTTTCTCTCACAGATAAATGGGACATGTGCCCATGACATTGGCTACCTTTAGTGTTTTAGGTGCAAGCCCTCCCCCCTTTTCCCTGTGTATGCCTCAGCATCAAAGACTACATATAAGGGGGGCCCAAAAATTAATATTTGCTCAGAGAGAGTGTGTGTGTGTTAGTTCTGCTGCGTTCGAAAAAGTTCCAAGACTTATATTTTATATTATGACTTATTTAATATTTCATTTCAGTAAGGAATAAAAATTCAAATAGGCTTAGTTGAAATTATGTACGGGAAAATTGGACATTTTTGTAAAAAAGTCTATGGCCAAATAAAGTACATGAAAATACGGGAAATCTGTTATATGGTCATCCTACATATATGAGAACAGACTTTCTGATTTGTATGTAGCATTGCAGTGTTTTTTTTTAAGCAAGACCAGTAAAATACACCAAATACAGTAAAACTCTTCTAACAGACACCCCTCAGATGCAGTCACCTCTTTTATGGTCAAATTATAATTTCCCCGTATAATAGAAGTATGCATTTCACCCTCCCCTTCCCGATAAATGGTCAAACTAAAAACAAAGAAATCTAGTATCACTGTCTGTGCATGTCAGATTCCTTTTCTACTGCACATGCGGGCTCTGAGCGTTTTTTCCATCTGCGCACAGTGACTAAGATCATTGTCCTCCTTCCCCCCCCCCCCTCCATGCTATATCTTTCTTCCTTTATTACAGTGGACTGGATGCGCTTTTGCCTGTGGTGTTTTACGTGGTTGAAAGAGACGGTTCTGAGCTATACGAAACCACACAAAAATATCAATTTCTTTTTCTTTTTTTTTTTGGACTGAAAGCGTTTTCCCCAACCCTTTAATTTTCATTTTTTGAGGGAAAAAATCAACTTTTTTTTTCTATTAACCACGATATGAATGTTTTTAAATTTTGCCTGGAAAAATGTTTGAATTATTTTACTTTCAAAGAGTATGAACCATGTGCTCGCAAACAGCTGTATTACATAACATTATATCAATTATGTTTCTCAGTAAAGGGTTTACTCATTTCTTGCAAGTATGAATGTATTGTCAGTATAGATAGCAAGCAAAGCTGACACCACCGCAAGAAGCTCAAATAACTTTTTCTAATTTATGTTGTGTGGTGGAGTCCCAAAGCAGAATATGCCGAAATGTGCGACGTACGTCGCAGAACAACCAGTGCTGTTGCATAACAATCTGGAAGAATTTTAAGAAAAGAATTTTAAGAAAGGTGCCTCGGCACAACTTTAAGGAAATTTCACATGATTAGTTGAGGTTAAGCAGCATACAAAAAGTATGACTATTAGTACTGAACAAGTAACTAACTAAAGACTGAACATGGTGTAATATAATGTGATTGTACACTCTTCTCAATTGCTATTTACACGCAGGCGGAACAGTTTCAATCTCTAACCAATTGGACTACTGAAAACTTACGGCATGCAGTATAATAAGTATTAAATAATCACAATTAATTTGCATGAAAATACATAATAAATATTAGAGTATTGACATTTGAGAATGGTGACAGAATTAACAATAGTGAGGGAGCTGCCCAGGCTTCCTCAATATGTCAACGAAGTCTATGAGACGGTGATAACAAAGAAAGATCTGCACTAACAGAAGTTCCCAGGTTGACCCTTATTAGCAAAATAAGTAAATAATTATATATTTATAAATAACTCATACACATTAAACTTTATTGGAACGATATTTAACATGATTCATTAAAATAAATAACGACTCGACCCGGTTTTCTCCTGGGGAAGAAACCTAACATCTCTCATGAATTAAGGGTTAATGGTGGTGACAGAACATGTAAAATATGGAAATACGTTACACTGGGCCATTGGTCTTGGTGCTACTGTTGAATATTGGACACCAGAAATGTGCTGGGTATTACGTTCATTTTTTAGATAGTGTGAACAATATGTTAATAATGCATTTATTTCAGTGTTGAAATTATTATTTCGACTAAAAGTTGCACAGTATTAAAATTTCTTTCTATCATTTATAGGACTGGGACAGAATGAAGGGTCATTATCATCCAGAGATAAAGGGTTATTATATGCAGGCCAAGCAGCGTTTCCGGGCGGCCCTGTACAAGCTGAGCACAGTGCGGAAGATTCGCTGTGCAGATAAGCAAACGAAGCTTTACCAACTTGTGCTTGAGAATGATAAGAGAAAGAATCTTGCGTATTACGGTAAATTGGTTGCATAAATTATTTTCTAATTATATCATAATGATTTACGTGGCAATGTTGGATATTTAGAATGATTTTAAATTCTTGTGCATCAATGAATGCAGTTACATTTTCCTCACATGCTAATTGAGTATATTATTTTACTTATGTATAGTGATGAAGCAAAGAGAAGAAGAACGGTTCAGAGAGGGAGGAAATAATTGTCCAGAAGACAGACGAGAAGGCATCCCAACTTCAGTTATTAGGGTCAACGAAAACTACATTCCTTCCAGACCAATGATAACGAGAATCGATCATCAGTATGCTGCCCCAGAGGAGATGAGGCCCAAGTCCCCTACGCCTACAGATGATCTGCTTATGTTCGAAGACTCTATGTCCACGTCAAACAGTTCCATGGATAGTCCCGAAGGTGGCATCATCACCAGCACTAACGAAGTAGAACCTGTGATAGAGGATGTGAAGTACACCCCAGTTATGGTGATGACAAGCCAATCGCCACCTCCCATGATGCTTCTAGTTTCTACTCCTGCACCTTCTCTGCCACCGTCGCCTCCTAACAATCCTCCTCCTCCAGTCGTTGCCAAAGTTGTTCCAAAGGTAGAAATCAAAACAGAGGTCGTCAGTCGTCCACCTCAGCCTCATATTCCTGTGCAAGCCTTACCGCAGTCTCCAAAATCTGCTGCAACTCAACCACAGTCTCCAAAATCTGCTGCAACTCAAGCGCAAATTACAAAATCTGTGGCAACTCAAGCGCAAATTACAAAATCTGTGGCAACTCAACCACAGATTCCAAAATCTTCTGCAACTCGACCACAGACTCCAAAATCTACGGCAACTCTACCGCTGTATTACTCAGAGATTACTCCAATGTATCCAATTACTGTACAAGTAAGTGTAATGTAATATTATCTTGATAGTGTCATAAGTAGATCAAATTGCTATTCAAAACTATTTTTTTGTGTGCTTGAGTCTTAGCTGCCGAGTCTTCTGGATTTCTTTTCCATCTCCCAGACTCCCAAAAAATTTGTGTACGGCCCAAATTTTGACCCTGATGAAATAAAGAAAAAAAAACTTGATTCAAGAATTTACCTGTAGAAAGCCTGTGTTGCCCTTGTGCCATTCATAGCTGCCATGTTTTGGGTTTTTTTTACGATTCTTCTAAATCTACTCTATCCCATAGAACTCCTGAAAAATTCTTATACCTCTCGAATTTCATCTGTGATTGGGAAAATCCCCACTTTTGGGGCAAGAATTATTCCCAAAAAATTTACTTGGAAAAAAAGGTTGTTGCTTTCTATTTTTCAATCCCCGAAATGATGTCACAAGTGTAATGCAAATTACTGGCATTGTATCAAATCGCAAAAAAAAAAAAAAAAAATTCTGAGATGGAAAGACAAAATTCACTAAATAGCCAGTCAATTTTGGCCTTCGACATCTGAAATTGGCAAGATGATCTGTATCTGCTTCCACCATATGCCCTATTCCGTCTGTGTGTCCCGTTTTGGGGGGCAATTTTTTTTGTTGGCGAGATTTGAATAGCAATGATGGGTAATTTAACCTACTCAATGGCAATGATTGCTGATGGCTTGCATTAATGCAGTGTTTTCTGCTGGGGGAAAAATCCTTATGATTTCACTTTTATTAATGGAAAATCCCTGTATTTTTCAAAAATCTTTTATATTTACTTTGGTATGGACTTTGTATCCGTGTGATAACCTTCCCTAATTCTAATTCTCAGCATCTATGCCGTACGTCTCAGTTGGTCTGTTTTTTCCTGGCAATAGGAGCGTAGTGATGACAGATAATTCAGCCAATTTTTTGATAATTGGTACATACTTTGCACCAATTAGCTTTGATTAGCGCTTATGTTTTTCCTAAGCGGAAACATTTTTAGTATTTTTTTTTTTTTTCGTTTCATTGATAAATTCTTACTTTGTATTGAAAAAATCTTTTTTACATTTGCACAGTTTTCGTGTAAAATTTGAATCCACACAAACACAAATATTTAGCTAATTTCCATTCTTTAAAGTTGGCGGCTATAGTGTGTCCCCCATCAAAAAGGACGTCACATACACAAAGTAAATTGTCGCCACTGTTCTAGATCTTCAAGAAATGTTTCATCTCTGTGAGAAAAAAACACTGAATTGGCCAAACAGTGAGTGTCAGTTCACCCTACACCATTCAACCTTTTTCCAGTCACAAGCACTGCCTTTAGCCCATCATCAATAGAAGAGCAGGGATATGGGAAGTTCAACATACGAATGCGTGAAATGACAATAATTTCAATCCTTGAATGCAATTCCTCTGAGGTGTTTAGTTTGAACATTGATCAAGTGCTTGTGAGCGAGCATCAAGCACTCTTGGTACTTAAGGGAGCATCATGGTGCTCGCAAGCAATGGGTTGAAGATGCCTGCCCTGCAGTCATATTGGCTAGATAGCATGTGTCCATGATGACCATATATCTCAAATTTTTGGCTAAATGGCAATATTTTTTAGTGCAGCAATGACAGGATATTCACCCTGTTTGGTGATTTTGCACTAATTGGTAATGTATAGCGCACATTTTTTCCCCTGGGGAAAAAATCCCTATTTATCTTCCCCCTATTTTTCAAAGGTGGCAGCCATGGTTTGTCTGATTCTATTTCCTTTCATTTGATTTAGAATTGAATATAAAAGTAAGATGTGGTATAATTTGTAGATTTATGTTAATGTGGTGCATGTCTTCGCAGATTGTGAAAAAGCAGCAAATGGAAGCTCGTCCTGTTCCTATGGAGTACACTGAAGGTGCCTTGAACCTCTCCAAAAAGCCAGATGATAGTCATTCGAAGCTGAGTCTTTCAGTATCTGCGAGGTAGGTTCTGTTTGCCATTTCATTAATCTAGGCTATCTAGGAAACAACAAAATAGTCTGTTTGATAATTTTATTTACTGAAAGAACGTTCATGATCTATTAACTATTAACATAAAGCTGGTGTTATACTTTGAAGTATCAAATTAGTAAAAACATATAGCAGTTAGATCTACCTCATCCTTCTGCAAAATTATGGCACTTTTGACTGCGGGAACCTCCTGAACCAACACATATATTGTTCGTTCTTAAGAATTTTTTTTAATGAGATTTGAATGTGTCATGGAAACTTGAGGGAGTTGTAGCATCATAAGTGCTCATGCTCAAACGCTTCCATATCTATGTGAGAATTTCAAATACAGTTCAGCATTCTAAATATCTGATGAATACTGCTACATAGATAGATAGATAGATAAGGACCAAACATCTCCCTTGGGCTGATCTCCATTGCTGCTGCACATATAAGCTTTTCTATTACCGATGTGAGCTTTTTGATTAATCCTAATTAAATACTTGGTACTATCAGTTTCGATTGAATCGAGATACATCAAAGAATGAGAAATAGTCAGTTTTTAAACTCTGGCAACCATTTCGCCTCTCAGGGCTAAATTTTTCAAACTTATTTCTTCTCACTGTGCTTATGTTGAAGTTTGACCATTAAAAATCACTGTGGCCAAAATTATCTTTCATATAAGTTTGGTTAAATTTTTTTTACCATTAAAGTGGAAAGAAATAATTTAATTTTACGGGTTCCCACCATGTTCCTACGAGAGATCCCACCACTAAAACGCCGTTTGTAATTTCATTGCAGGTGACACAATGTGCTACTGGTTGTTTGCATGCCGACCAATAGCATAAGAAGCGATTGATTCGTGGTCGAAATATCTTGGAAAGCCATTTGCGTGCCATTCTAATCGATGCGGCAAAGCTCGATCGGGCTGGTCTCTTGGTCAGGATGGTTCCCGCATAGTAGAGCAATCCTTGTTAAATTTTTTTAAAATTAAGTTTATGTTAGAGCATATTGATTAGTCAATAATTAATGTATGAAAAAGCAATGGGAATATTTTTACATTGTAATTATTTTGCTTACTGGTTTGATAACCATGGGATCGATTTGTGGCTCAGTATGCATTATTTAGCTTTAAGTAAACCAAAGTGTGTATATATATATATTCTTGAGTGCTATATGTGTGTTTTTGTGTATGTGCTTCTATAATCAGTGGCATATCTTGATAAGTGGGACAATGAAGCCTATTGTCCTCAAATTATAGAAGTCCTGTTACACAGATGATTTTTTTTCTATAAATTTGGACTCAATGGGGGAGGGGTTTCCTTGGAACTGTGTACCGAGCCCTAAATAGAGGCTGAAAAAGACATATTTTCATAGTCATTTAAACCCATCAACAATCCCGGAGGCTTACCATTTTATACCCATACCAATGATTGCGAAGAATGATGAGAGACTCTCCGCATTGTTTTAGGAGAAAAGGGAAATTTTGGTGCCAGTTCCGTGAACAAAAAACTTGTTTTATGCAGTTTTTCCCAGAGAAAAATATGCTTGGCTCCTAAGAAATTTGGTTGCTACTTAAATTTTTCTTCGATTTGTCAAGCTCTTTAGGGAGTAAGCTAGCTGTTGACAAGAAATGTTCAAACAAACATGCGATGGGAACAGAAGCTGGACCTGATTTCTTCATGTGCAAGATGGGCATTTGTTGTCCAGGGCCCAATAATCTCGGGGCACCCTTATTTTCTAATTGACTGCAAAATACCTGTTGCTATATTTGTGTATTTTTTCATGTTTTTAATATATTTCTGCATGTTTATTTTTTGTTACATGTGGTGATTATTGATTTTTTTTTTCATTTTTCGATGTGCTTTTTTTTCATCCCTAAAGGCATAACAAAGAAAGTTATTTAAATGCACTTGGCCTACAACGTGCTGTGAAAATAGAAACGCAGCTCCTCCCACCCTCAAAAATAAAGCAAGAAATCAAAGAGGACATCAATTATTACTAACACGTTGAATTTGGAAAGAGTCGTTGCGTTTTTTAAAAGTAGCGAAGGGTAACATACATGATTTTTTGAAACGAGAAACTTTTTCTACTACAAGAAAGGAAACTAGACATTTCTGAAACTGCTTTAAGACTAACTAAAGGTAGCCTTAGCATGTGCATGTATGTATGCACATGAGCGATGCTTTTATCTGCAGTCGAATGAGCGTATCCCTCGTTGTATTCTAACAGTTGGCATTTCGTTTTATTTCATTGAATCTTGTTGCTTAATTTATATATATAGCTATTTAAATTGATAATATCGACAGGTGTATTTTTCAGTCGATATATGTTGTGAATTGTGGAGCAAATTTTGTGAGGGGAAAAAACTAGAAAAACAAATCAATCGAAATATTATATATTGATCGCTAACAAACTTTTTACTGAAAATTGATTTTTTTCTCTCTCTTATGAAATGTTTCAAATGATATTATTTTTAAAATTTATATTTCATTGTTAGATTTTCTGAACTTTGATTTAGATTTGCCGATTCCTTTTACAGTTATAATATCTATCATAATGTTTTATATATCTATATTATAATGTCTTGTAATTCATACATGATCGTGGCCTGCAGTGGGAATAACTTATAACTGTTTTTCTTCCTATAAATTTCATGAAATTTGTAGTCAATGAGAATAATTGTATCTCGAGAGGCATTCATTTATGGTGTTATTTGACTTTCGGTTGGAAAATCTGTCTGAATATCGTCCTGAAAATTGATTGATTCAGTAATTTGTTAACACTTTTGCCGTCGGTTATATAAACAATTATAAATCGTTTACAGTGAAACCTCTGGATGACAGGACATGCTTTTAACACCCAGATATTTCTTCTCAAAGTGGACTTGTCCAAGTTTTGACTAATATTTTTTTCTCGTGTGGGGCTTACACCTGCCTTTTGAGTTCCACCCCCCCTCTGTTGAGAGCTTCCCTACCATTCACAAAAGCCTCAAACATACCCATACTCCTTACCTGGGCTATCTTCGGCTGTTTAAGGATTAAATGGAGGTTTCACTATAGTGTGACATCTACAGGTGTATTAAAAAATAACTAAGGCTGGTATTATACTATAACAGTTTGATAAAATCCCTTTTATAAAACTTAAAATATCCAATCAATGAAGCTGATGTTACATTCCAGCAAATGCAACCGATAAGCTCATTGGTTGAATTTTTCAAGTTTTATAAAATGACATTTAGAAAACTTTTATAGTGTAATACTGGCGTAAGGCTGAGATTACACTATAAAAGTTTGATAAAAGATCTTTTATAAAACTTGGAAAAACAACCAATAAGTCTATTGATTTACGTTTGCTCGAATATGATTTGACAAACTTTTATAGTGTAATACCGGCCTGACATTGGGTCCGACATCAAAATTCTATCACAAATGGTTGACGGAAAAAGAATGTTTATTATTGGCAGTCAATTTTTGTTTAATATTTTGAGATGATCAATTGCACCCCATATACATTGAAAGTCTGTTATAGCGAGGGTTACCAGACATCTGTATTTACTATGGACAGTCTGTATTTAAAAAATTTATATATGCACATTAAAAACCATCTATATCAGGGCTTGACAAATCAAAAAAAGAATTAGGCACCAGCCAAATTTCTTGGGAGCCAAGCATGTTTTTTTGCTCAAGAAAAATGGTCCAAATTATTGTTTTCTTGACTTTTCGGGACTTTCTCATGTTGAAAGACACACTGTCATAAAATCAGAAAAATTTGTACCATACTCCTATGTAGCAGTTGCATATAAAAAAATTTAGACGCAATATCAATTTTCTAGTCACCATGGCAACTGAGTGCCTAGGATTTGTCAAGCCTTAATCTATATTAACTGATTTCAAATTGTTGTTAGAAAAAACTACATTATAATTCAAATCTGCCATTGTATGACAAGAAGCGTGAGGGGCGTAGGTGTGACGTGACATTAATTATGCATATGGGGACCACCCATGCGGTTTTTGGTCCGGATTTAGTACACATTTGGTATTGCTTTTAGTAAAGACATAATGTCAGATTTCTTGGCAACAATTAGCTGAATGTTTTTGCTGACATTAAGGTCACAGAATTTAATAGTAATTAAATATCCAGCCTAGTTTAATAGTCATTTGCAAATATTTGCATCCAATGTTTGCCTCTCTTCCCCTATCTGCTGCAACAAAGCGCCAGAGGCATAGGCCAAGTACCCAATGGTCCTTGGTAAATATTTACATCTAGAGCGTTCTCTGTTGTGACTGTTGGTGTCCTTCAACCAGATGATCATTGTCAATGGTGGAGCAGCAACACTTCTTGCTCATGACCAACCTCGGAAGGTTTTGGACCAGGCTGGACACAAGTATGGCTTAAGATATAGTCGATCAATACGGTGCATATTTTATTATGTGAAAGTGCGGTAACCCTAGCTATAACAAAAGCATACAACAATGCGGGGAAAATATATATTGTACAAGCAATAAGTATCCTAGCAAGTTACTCAGGATTTCCAGATCATCATGATTAATTGTATGTCCGAATTTGAATTGAACGAGCAAAAAAAATGGTCTTATTAAATCGTTTCCGTTTAATATGCATTTTAGATAATGTTCGGTACAACAACAACATAAGAGATGTTTGTTATGAAATTTGGGGTGAAATAAAATTTTCCGTTAGTAACACTGGATTATAGCTTTATGAGTACATTATAAAATGGCTCACTACACCAGTTTTTCGACAACTTGTGTTTCGATAAACTCCAAAAATAATTCTGAACTATACACTATTAATAATCTGAGAAAAAATTATCTTTTTTTAGCGTAGATGCATTTGAGATCATGGTGTATGTTATAAAGACGTTTTACTATGTATTACAATGACTTTTTTCCCCTTGAGTGGACATTTAGTATTACTGGCAGCTGCGTATTAGCATTTCTGTGTACATTTATAAAATTAGAATTGAAATAGGAATTTTATCGTCCATGTTCGAAGTATAGTGCCTTTGCAAATTCGTTGTGCTAGAAGTTTATGCCCACTTTGTGAAGATTCTAGACTTCAAACTCGGACTGTAACATGCATATTTTTTATGATTAAACCTCAAGTCATTGCTGGACAACATCATTTAACTGCATTTTTTTTCGCCTAAAAAAATCATAATACCTCAGACCAGATGGGTGCACAACCTTTTCAGTCTGCGGGCCAAATATATGGTATTTCTACCGCCGCCATTTGCAGTTAAACTTGGAATAAAGGTGACCATGTGACCCATATATTTTACAGGATGTTCTCGTAATTTTGGTCGTTCCAACTTTTCTACAAGAATGCCCAAATTTTCGAAGAATCTTATTTGAATTTCTATTTTCTTTACTAAAATCGAGAATTAAGATTATAAATTATATCACGTTGATAATTATCACTCTGGCTATCATAATTAACTATAGTCAGATAAATATATTCATTTCACATATTTGTTAAGTATGTGTGGTTTTTCTATATTGAATTGCATTTTAATCAATAGTGAGTTGCTGTAGACCTCCATTTCTTGCCATTGGACAATTTTTTGTCTATAATTGGCTACTTTACTCCTGACAATTTTTTGGCTACATTTGGCAGCTCGTCTGATAATTTTTTTGGCCATAACTGGCAATTTTATTTCCCTTTGACAATTTATTTTTTGGTGACAATTTCCAGTGGACCATATGGAATCAGATTTCCTTGTATTACATGAAGGAATTACGAGCAGCCTTTTACCAATATTTTTTTACCCTCAACACCTTTCGCAGGCCAGATGAAACCCCCTTAGCAGGCTGGAGGTTGTGTACCCCTGCCTCAGACCATAAGTATTTCTTTCCGCTGTTGGTTGTATTATGTAATGATGTGACCGTACATTATGATTTGAGACAGCGACTTTTTTTTTGTAGTGTGTGCAATTATTTACCTACAATCAACGATTCTCAAATGAAATCAGTTCGTTGAAATTTCGAGATCTGGCGAGGAAAGATTTTTTTTAATTATTTTTTTTCTACATTGGAAATTATGTATACACACATATATATGTATATAACATAACAAGTAATGGACAATGATTAATATTTAAGTTTCTTTTACATAATCAAGGTTTTTTAAGCATATACATTAACGTTTCTTTTTTTTTTTTTTTTTGAGACATGAATTTACATACAAATAATCTTCATATATTTATGGAATGTTTTGTCGAAATGAGGAATATCTAGTTGAAAAAAAAATGTATAGTGTGTCATTATTCTTTGTTTTCGTTGTAGTGAATGTCCAAACTTTGTGTTTTTTCTCTGTAGAAGTCAATCAATTTTGAGCAAACGGGTCTTTTTCTTTGTAAATGTGTATATGTATATGCTTATTTATCGTACTTTTTCTCTCAGAGTTTCGTGAATATGAAGCCTTGTAGCTGTTCTGAGATTACAAATTTATTGCTTGTATCGCAGGTTTTCAAAATCTGCTGTAGCTTCATGAAAATCTGCATGGGATTTCCCACGCTCACAAGGAGCTATGTTATTAGAAAGGTAGTGCCTAAAAAAACCTTATTAATGAGTAATTTTTAAAAATTCAGAGGTACTTGGGCATCTCTTGGCGAACACATTGTTTCTAAGGATGCCTTTCACAGTCTGATAACCGTCACTCCCCCCCCCCCCCCCCCCCCCTTCTGACTGATCCAGCTCTGGAAAGCCGTATTGCCCACTTTGAGAGATGCTAGACAACATTAAATAATATTTAAACATAGTCTTCCAAAAGTTAAGCACGCTGTGGCTTATATACGTATAACATAACGCCACCATTTTAACTCAAGTGCATAGTCTCGTGGGCTTTTGATGCACAATGCTGGCAGATATTGTCCTACCAAGGGATGCTGCAACCATGGATGTAACAGTTGTGGAGGCCGCTCGTTGATTATTCTTGACTATAGCATTATGTCATCAAGGAGGGGGTTTGAAGTCTTCGGTTGACCAGACATCACTGAGCCACGCTGAATTAAGAAGCGACCTCCACATCCATGGTTGTAGCGTCACTTTGTAAGACTATCTGCCATTACTGTGCATCAAAGGCTCCACATGAAGGGACTGTATGCCAGAGTACCATGTGTTTTGAGTGTTATCGTGTTTGTTTCGAGTGCAAGTGTCTTCTTAGATCTTGAGGAGCATGAGATTCTTAACAGTTTGCCAGACATTATTTTTTGTATTTGAACGTGGCAGTTTTAAGAGGGCCTTTATACTTGTTGATCTTAACATTTTTTTCTTCCCTTTTCTCTGATTATACTGTGAGACCTGTACGAAATGGAATGTCAAGACACTGACATAATATTCTGTTTTATAAAGGTGCATTTTAACGCACCTTAATCATCGAACAGAGTATCTTTCGATTCTATTCAAGACAGGTTTCAGTCTCATACAGTGTTCATCTTACACAGGTTTTACTGTATTTAAAAACTCACTAACCGTCCAATCCAGAGGGGCAAGATTAAAGCAGTGTCATTACATTTTTGAGCCATCTCGTTCTTAACTTTTAGAAGCCAGTAAGTGTATATGTTACTGCCAAAGCCCAAAGTTGGCCAGCTCGCGAACTTGCCAGGTCAATCGGACCAGCCAATGTCCATAATTCAGGTTTTTGCCGATCCCCCTATATATGGATCCGTATGATTCGTGGCCATTGCCACGTTGGCGTATTTTTTTTTGTGTGATAAATATGGTCATTTATAATTAGCGATGGTTACCTCTAAGTTATGGTTGGCTATGGCAAACCTAATGATAATACTCTGAGAGACATAGGCGAAAGATTTGCATATATGTGGATATGTTACAGCTGATGTCTGAAGTGGCACATCTTCGCAAAGTGGTCAGTGCTTGAAGTTTAGGCAGCATGTGAAGTGCCCGGCCTCTTTGTGTGATGATGCTATCTGTAGGACTTCTATGTGTAACATAGAGGGTGGTCTTATACTAACTTTGCTGATTTATGACGCCCTTAGCAGCCATGCTTATACTTGTCGATCCCATCGACAATATAATAATGATTTTCCTCGATTTTTAACAAACAAAAATTTTGGATTCGCTAAATTGGGAGTTGACTATCTATGAATCACTTCGCAATACATAAAACTGAGCGTTGCCATTTTAATTTTTTCACTGTAAGTGCAAGAGCTGGGTTTTTGTTTCTCTTCTTGTGTGCATACTCTGAGACATCTATATCTTGAATTTCATTAGCATTCATTGATTTTTGCGGCCGCTAGGGGCTTGTATATTGGCAAAGTTATATTTTATTACCACTCTGTATATATATAACATGTTATTTTCGAGATTTCTGAGTGTCAATTGCTATTTCATTATGAATTTATGTACATATATATTTTGTGTGGAAATATTTTTTTTTGTTGTTGAGTGTATTCATGTTCATTTCGAGTATATATGCCTTCTTGTGGATCTTGAGAGGGAGCATGAGATTCTTAACGATTCGTATTCGAACATGACAGTCTTAACAGGGGGGGCGTGTTTACCTCCCCCAATTCTCCGATTATATTTGTGTGTGTAATCGGGGGTATACATTCTATTTACAGTTTTTTCTTTTTCCGCCTCGTGTTACATATGTGTATATAAATATATATAGTCGTGCCTTGCTTTAAAAAAAATGCTGAAATATTTTTCATTGTTATATTGAATTTTCGCAATAGAAGTTGTATCGTAGGGATAAAGAGAAGTTTTCTTCTTCAATCTGTGTGTGCGGATGATAATGATTTTGAAAAAGAAAAGAAAAAAAACGCAGGTTCGATATTAGTTTGTAAACGATTTGCGATTATTTTTCTTTTTTGCAAAATAAATTTGCATGAAATGAAATTTTTTGTCTTTTCTTATACAAATACAAATACAACGCCACAACAGGCAAATTGCCCAACAAGGTGGCTGACTTAAGAACATCATGGATCCCCGAGCCCCTACCTACTACTGCTACACCACACATGCACCACCCCCCCCCCCGCGCGCGCGGAACCCCCCAACGAATCGGTACATGAGGGAATGTGCGTGTACGTGTAGTGCAACCTGACGTAAAGTTTGTTTCTGTGCAATGCTTGTTATGTGTAGTGCTGTCATCTGCCCCCAGTTTTACTTACTATGAGTGAAGTGTTATGGTTGAATGATTTATCGTTGTAGGACTGTTGCTCTCTGTGGCGAGACTTTTTAACGGGGAGATCGGCTCGCATTTGCGCCTTGAAGTTGGGAACCACAGAAAACCAACTTCAGCCGACCACCACTGTGGGGTTCGAACCCGGATTCTCGCATCACGAGTCCGGCACTATAACCACTCGACCACCACAGCGGCAAGAAACTGGAACAAAGTATTTTCAAAAGTGCGAGTAGAATTATTATTAGTGGTCTTCATCGTCCCCCCCCCTTTTATTTGACGGCATGCCGGGAAACATTGAGGGAGACCAACATGGACCATACTGCAACATCCAAAAAGCTCGTGTCCCTCGATTTTTACTGCATGCCAACGCTAATGCTGGAGGAATACTTGTCAATTTTGATTCACAAGATTTGTTCAAAAAGTATCTGACCATAATTTTTCGTGTGTAGTAAACCAATGAAGCTAAAGAGGTGGGGTTTGGTGCATGTATGTAAGCAATCCTAGAGTGCACATGCTTGCATTTTTACCTGCCTGTAGATGCTTTGAGACCGGACACAACCTACTTCTTATCTCAGATTTGTGAGTAATCAGGGGTATATATTCTATTTACAGTTTTTCTTTTTTCCGCCTCGTGTTACATATGTGTATTTAAATATTGAAACGTTCCTGAAGGATGGGTGTATCCGGAAAGTTTTATTATAAACAACAAAAACGTCACCTCTAAACAAGATGATGGTGTATAATCCATCCCATGTAATGCAGCGATTCCTAACATGGGCGATGGAATGTCCCGGGGGCAATAGAAGCTATGGATTAGATTGTGATGGGAGAAAAAATTTCTGAAGAAGGGGGCGATATATATTATATAATGCCATAACGAATCTAGCAATCACTTAATCGAATGATTGTCAATAATGAATATAAAATTTCGAATCGCAGTGAATCAACTATATATATATAACCACTTATCAAATAAAACTTACAGTTCTTCAAAGTCCAGTGTGATTGGATTTTGATTAATTTACTGCATACAAAAATCAATACAATATATTATTTACGACCGTATTCACCAACAGTTTAAACTAATCGCAGGTGAAAGGATTGAAGATTGAAACGGATTGGTTAAATTGAGGATTTTAACCAATCTGTGCCGATCGCTAATCATTTAACTTGCGATTGTAGTTTAAACTGTGTTGGTGAATACAGCCGTTAGTATTTTATAAGCAATAATAATAGTTAAATATCAACTGTTAAAATTTCGAGATAAATTTATGTGTGGTAAAAGGAACGTTAGTAAAACTCAAAGTGTGTGACTTGAGTCACAGTCAGCCATCCTTAATCTCTGGTGAATTCAACCATAACATGATATTAAGGACGACTACAAATTGCAAGTGTTACTAACTTTAATTTACCATACGCAAATAACAACTGTTGAAATTTCATAGCAAACTTGATATTTTAACTAATAATATAATATATCTATAAAGTATTAAAACTAATATCATGTCGTATTGCTTTTTCATGAGGCACATTAATCAAAATTCAGTTGCTAATTTCAAACGGAAGAATTGTAAGTTTTATTTGATAGGTGGCGAGAAGGGGTTCTACTTTATTGATGTCTTTCTCTCATGTGATATAATATAGAATACAGTATTATATAATTGCTTACAATATTTTCTAGAAAGCATATTTTTTGCTGATGAAACATTTTTACACGTTCATTGGTTATGGGCAAAAGTGCTTAACAGCCGTATTCACCGACACCGTTTAAACTACAACCGTAAGTGAAAGGAGGCGAGATCGAAATGGATTGGTTAAATTCAGGATTTTAACCAATCTGTGTCGATCTCTGATCCTTTAACCTGCGATTGTAGTTTAAACCGTGTCGGTGAATAGTGAATACAGCCGTTAGAAAGGCACCTTTTTTTTTCATGGTGAATAAGTTTACAAAATATGGCCGTTTAAAGAGTCTGAGAATACTTCCGTGAGAGCAGAGTTTTGCTGTGCAGAAAAAAATTCCCTATATTGCATAAGGCAGCATGTTATTTTATCATTCCGCACAGACACATCAAAATTCTGTGAGTAAAGGGACAGATCTGTGCAGATGAAACAAAAGGTAATGTGCCGCCCATCTGGAAAAAAAAGTTAAAGGGCCCATTTTTCATGTTGGACTAAAATTCTCTTTTTTCCCGCAAGCATCTCTGTGCTCATCGCACCCCCTCCATCCTAGAGGCCCCCCACCCCACAAGACAGAACTTTGTTGGGGCCTCCTGTATAGTGAATTTATAGTGTAAAAAAAGTGAGATTTGTCCCTCGCCCCATGCTAGAGCCCTACCCTTGTAGAGGGTCATAGTGCTCACTTAAACCATTGAGGATAGATGGTTGATTTTATACCCAGGAGAGAGATTCGCAGACAATTCAGACGAACACCCTATGATTCAATGATTATTATTAAATAATACTGAAATAATCATGATGATTATTTCAGTTAAAGCCATATATCAGAGTTCTTGTGCGGGTGCTTTTCTTCTGGTGATGGTTATAATCAAAGCTCTCGATTCCTAAATATGCCTCCCAACAGGCTGACTGGGCTGTTGGCCACTCGAGAAAGGTTGAAGACCGCTATTCTACCGACTACTAATAACTAGTAGTCTTTGGACAGCTTACTGGTGTTGTCATCTGTCTTCCATATCTTGAAGTGAAAATGACAAATATACTGGAATTTTTCCATGTTATGTGAGTATTATGTTGCAGAGAGACCAGCTCTCATTTGCAACACTGCCTACCCTCTTTACCCCACAATGGGATGGATGGAGGGGGTCCAACACGATGCCCCACACGACCACAATGGCAAACTGCGTCTAAAGACTACTCACTCTCGTACCACACAAAAAGTAGGGGATGGTGATTGAGTATAAATTTTTGCTTCTAGTTGCTACCTTGAATATGAAATATTCAAGCATTTGCCCTTATCACTTCAAAATATAGGGGTGGGGGGAGACAGATGGCAGCACCACAGCAAGAACACAAAGCAAACAACTGTGACAGTGTAAATACGTTAGAGGCCACACATACACTCGGAACACAGATTCTGGCATGCACCGAATCCCCCGAGGTGCATATACTGTTCAGTTGCAGTAGTGTGAAAGCAGGTATTTTTTGTGTCGTGCAAGAAAACTGATGGACGTGTTTGGAAATCCTGCCATTTTCATCACAGAGCATGATACAACATTCTAAGAAACCTTGATATAGTCAGGACCAATTATGCTCTAGATTAGTAGTTCTCAACTTGAGGCCATATCGCCCCCCGCCATCCAGCGATATTCTAAGGGGGTCACTGGTGAAAATCAGATGAAAGGGGGAGCCACGACAAGTTGTGAGGGCCCCCCGCCCCCAGAGAGCTGTGGGGAGATAAAGCGTCCAAGTGGAATATGGGGTGGAAAAAAAATTTCACTAATGTACTTCCAGAATAAAGCAGAGTTGTTCATAGAAACCAGGGCTAGCTTTCTTAACCCATGGGCCAATTCAGACATAGTCCAGGGTCTCATGTCCATAGGGAACCTAGATGAGATCTGGTACTATCATTTTCAAGTGTGTTACTTCTGTTATTTCCAGTTAATTATGGGGGGGGGGGGTCAGAACATTACTTTGCTCAAGAACTCATGATGTTGAGACGGTCACAATAGAGCCCCCCAAAACTGTAGCCCAGGGTCATAGGTGCCAGAACTTTCACTTATTAATGAATATACGATGCAACGCACCTTTCCCTCTTCTGCGCAAGGGTCCCGGAAGACTGGCAACTTTTAGACATGACCCCCCCCCCCCCTTAATGCTTCCTTCATGTCTGCACCACTGCCCAACTTAGTGATTGACACAGGATAATGTGCTGGAAGAGGCCATTTATCATCCCTCTCGAGGTTGGTTGGATCGAAACCCCTATTTTATGGCCAAATAATTTCCCAGTGTATAATAAAACTGATTTTCAAACCCCTGATTAACGATCACCCTCTTTCACAGACAAATTTTTTTTGTCCGCAAGAGAGGTTTTAGAGTATTTAACCAAGAAAATACCCATGTGTCATATCCATTCGGCACACTAAAAGTGTAAAAGAAATGCACACCCTGTATTGGGCCGCGGAGTCAGCTGATGTGGCCTGCTACCTCAAACATAATTTTTTAAAAATGAACTGAGCAGTGCATAAACAGATAACTTAAGTGTAGTTTCACATCCTTGAGTGAACGTGGCACATCTCCAGATCACTCACAACCAATGACACATTTCTAAATCACTTGTGAGTGAGCTGTGGCACATTCCCGGATCGCTTAAGTGACCACAGTTCTAGAGCACTTAATCAGTCTGTGGCACATATTCAGGTCACTCAAGTGACCCATGGTGTTGTTCCACATCACTTTTCTAGATCACTCGTGACCTGCGGCACAATTCCAGAACACTTCAGTGCTATTCCAGATCATTTAATTAAGTAGCCCGCAACACATTTTCAAACCAATGAAGTTTCCAGCACTCTCATATAAGTTGACCCCTTCAGCTAGGTACTACCCCAATCCCCTATCCAAGTATGCTGCCAATTCATAGAAAACATACCTTATTAACATTATAAACATTTTGAGGGGCTCAAAAAATCACCAACGAAACCAAGTCATGGCGCTGCGATCTGTGGTGTTGATTTATTGTAATTTACTAATTTATTTTTGAAGGCCCGAATGTGAATGCGCCTTTGTAGAAGTCTAAATCAGTGGTGGACTTCACTTTGTGAAAAACTCTTGCTTTCTTAAATTTGAATCTATGGCCCTCTTGCCAGCAGTGAGCGGCAATGGTAGATTTTTCACATTCTGGATTTTTAACACAGCGAACATGTTCATTTAATCTAGTTTTTATAAATGTGAAAAATCTACTGCTGGCAAGAGGGCCGTAGATTCAAATTTCAGTAAGCGAGAGTTTTTCACAGATTCCACGGCCAATTCAGACTTTTACGAAGGCACATACATTCGGGCCTTCAGAAATAAATTAGTAAGTTAAAAGAAATCAACACCACCGATCGCACACAGCCCCACGGCTTAAATTCATTATGAGCGGGAATTTAAAGAAAATTTTCAAATAAATCAGTCAGATATCTCCCTTTCGCAAGCAGCCTATCAGGTTTTGTTGCAAAAGCATGCAGACGCTTCACTTCATTCTTGACACAGCGTTTGACTTTTACAGACGTATAGATTTTTCGTTCTGCTGAACATCCAAGATTGAAGATTTGGTAATCAATCCAAGTGAGATACTCCGTCAGCATAATATTCTTACCCACTGAACACGACATCTGTAGTTTGTCGAAATTATTTCTCTTATTTGTTGGTGATTTTTTGAGTATTATTAGGTAAACCAAGCACTCTTCTAATATACCTTAGAGGGCAGCCAAATTTAACAGCGAATCAAATCGCAGCTCACTCCACAAAACTAATGAAAAATTAATGTGTTGGACAGTTAGGACTTTCTTTCAGGCGTATTGGGCACCACAGCGTTCCCCCTCATGTTTTCAAACCTCATGGCACCACTGTTGTTACCATGGCTTGAAAAACTTAAGGCACCAATCAAATTTTTTAGGAGCCAAGAGCTCATGTTAAGACACACTGTCATGGAATCAGAAAATTTTGTGTAGAGACTCAAATATAATAATCACGTACAGAAAATTTTATGCAAAAAATGTGGATTTTCATAGTTGCCATGGCAACCCGGGATTTGTCATGAGCCCTGGTCATCAGTACTACTACTAAACCACACATGCATCTCATCCATATTCCTCTGTGGAACTACCAGGGGCGTAACTAGGATTTTTGCTGCCCCTACAAATTTAAAATTTGCATTTTGTAACCCTGTTCTTTGTTCCCACCAAGACCACGGGTGAAAATCAGATGAAAGGGGAGCCACGGCAAGTAGCAAAAGGACTACAGAGAGCAGTGAAGATGTCCACTTAATTTCTGAGCATCCTGATACAGTACTTGACAAATTCCAGGCGCCATGGCAACCACAATACAGCACTATACGCCAATAGTGCTCTATTGGCACCTAAAATTTTCTAAATGCGATTGCTAAATTAGTCTAAAGACGACACAAAATTTACGGATTTCATCACAGTACGTCTTTTAATGTGGGAAGAAGTCGTAAAGTCTAGAAAAGTAAGAAAAAAAAGATCTACTAAGATTGTTTTTTTTCTTGAGCATACTCAGCTCTGAAGAACTTTGGCTGGCATCTGAATATTTTTTCGATTTGCACAAGCCCTGGTGTAATACGAAACTTATATAGCAGTGGTTCAAATCGCTTATGTGGTTCTGGGATATTCTGTAAAGTGATGAAAAAATCAAGTGGAGGAGGAGCCAAAGCGGACTACAGAGAGCTAAAAAAAACAGAGATGTAAAGGAATCCCACTTTAACGAATACTGTTACAGCGAAAAAAAATCTCGTTTAACGAACACTTCTCTAATCCCCCAGATAAGTTTACATAGGAATAATAGTAAAACCTCGGTTTCCTTTATAACAAAAAATTTCATTATAACAAAGTAATTTCTCGTAACGGGATTCGACTGTATGTCAGAAAAGATGCGACTGCAGCCATAGAACCATGGCTATCTCAAGACATGAGTCCTGTCCATGAGGTTGTCCTCATGCGTCTCAAAATACAGATGTGAAGAAATAAAGCATTTACAAAGAATACAGTAGGGAAAAATTGTGCCTTAGTTCACGAATTCAATTAGACTAAGGCCACCCTAATGCATAAGTTCACCTAGGCATGACTTTGGGACCTCGTAATCATGGGAAAAGGGTATTCTCCTACATAACGAGATTTGATACTATGATTTTTGAGTGTAACGTGGGTATTTCACTAAAAAAGTATGACCAGTTCTTTTAGAAACTTGAAAAATACAACCCACAAGAGTACCTATCAGTTATATTCGTATGAATATGACCAATAGGTGGCCCCAATTATTGATTGCTTTTATAAAAGATCTTTTATCAAATGTTTATAGTGTGATCCCAGCCTATCTATATAAGCTGTTACTTTCATCAAAGTATGGGGCCCATCCAGGAGAACCCATGATATTCAGACAGCCATGCATAAAACCGCACTCTAGACACGTGTCGGAAAAAGCGAGATTTATTATGTATGTTCATTGGCTCTACTTATTACATGCAGACCTGTTTCCCTCCCTACCATATAATTTGGCTCCTGAGGGCATGGGCGGAGATACGGGGAGCATTGCCCCCCCCCCCCATCAAAGGTGAAGTTGAACTGATCTAACGTATATATGAATTGATATCATGATGGGCCCCCCCCCCCCCAGCAATAATGACTGTGCTCCCCCAGACTTCCAAGTCTATCTCCGCCTATGCCTGAGGGGAAGGAATGATCATTTTCCCCCTTCTGGATTCGTGCCTGGAGCGGGGTTATAGAATTCGATCTTATTTAAAAAAATTTTTGTTCATTATAAATTTAGTTTTGACTAGGTTCAGTTCAATAAATAGAGAAGGTTTCACTCCTGGATGTGGTCCGAAGTTTAAATGGAAAGTTCAAAGGGGGCTAAAAGAAATTGAGAAACACTGCACTAGACAAACGTCTAACCCAGTGTTTCCCCATAGGATCCTATGGATTTGCCTGCATTGCGACAAGAGATAAAATTTCTCTGAAGGGGGCGATTTGGAACAAACCGTTTAGGAAACTATAGTCTAACTTGACATAATGGATTCATCAAAGAAGCTTGTGTTGCATCTCTTTGATTTTGTAGAGCCAAAGGCTACGATGAGAACCGAGATATGTGCCTGAGGAGGAGGGAGAATAGGGAAAAGCAAAGCAAAAAAAAAGAAGCGAGCCAAATTCACAAAGTAATATGATAGCAAACAAAAAAAATCAAAGCGCGTAAGCCTATGTAGATGCATCTCATTTTCATTACACAACTACAAATATCGCAGTTTAAAGCTCAGACAAAATATTAACGAAAGTACAGGAACAAATTAAAAGAACAACCAGACCCAAAAAGTAAACAAAAAAAAAAGTTTTATTAAATGCCGCTCCGATGACAAAAGCTTTACTTTTTACTTTCTCAGTTGTGAAAACATTACTATATTATTATATAATCAATACGTAACTAGACAATAGAAACGACCAATGACGATTCCAGTATCATCCTTTATATAACAAATCATAGATTCTTTTTGTCTCGTCTCACCGCTGTAAGCTCACAGCGAAGATAAAACGCTCATGAAATATTTTGACAAATTCTATACATATATATATATATTTATGTGAGTGTTTTCATTTCATAAAAAGTCTATACAATTATGTATATAAACTAAGAGAACATTAATACTAAATAAATCCTCTGACTCCAAACAACACTTTCTACTGGAATAAAAAAACCGTTCCTCTTGACAAAGAATAGTGTATTTTCATTACACAAGCGATATATAATTATGTACACACACATGAAAACACAATAAATGATAATGCCACAAAAGATTTCCAGAACTTTTGAACACTTCAGGCAGAATCGGGAAAAGGGGGGCGGATAGGATATAACACACACAAATAATCGGCACGAGTGCACGAAACTTCTCGGTAAAGTAGGACTTGGCGAACATGACACATTTCTCATGACTTATTACATGCAATTAGCAGTGCACACACACACACAATGAAATTACATACACATTTCTTTCTCGATAAACAAAAAAAAAACCTAAAAAAGAACAATTACCATGGAAACAAGATATGTACAAGATGTTCTCAACTCGAATCGGAGTCCTCCGAATGAGACTCTCCCTCAGCGACCTCTTCGGAATTATTCGCAGACCTCGTATCGATTTTCTCCTTCACATTCTGTAGCCTCTTCAACAGCGTTGAGTAGTCGAAAAAGCCCCGGTTCTCCCCGAACGGGTCCAGCATCTGCTCCCTTGGCTGGTGGACGTACTTCCTACACGCGGCGGTGTAATACTCGTAGTACTCTGGGAAAGATTTCTCCATGACCTCCTTCAGCGGCTTGGGGCAATTCCTCGAATCGCAAGTAGTCTCTTCCAGCATATCACAAACGGCCACCCTAATGGTCTCGTGGCATATGATCTTGTTGTAGGTGTTGCTGGCGCCAGGGACTCTCTCCCTCTCGAACCCCGGTTCGTTGAAGTACGGCTTCTCGTTCATCAGAGACTGGATGGACAGCAGGACGCTGGACAGGCTCTGCGCCGGGCTCCACGATGGTCCCGTCCAGGTGCCCAGGATGCTGAGGCAGACCTTGCCGTTCTTGTAGAGGTTCGGGTTGAACCTGACCCTGTTCTCGCCTGTGGTCATGAGCTTCACCCTGGGCGGGTGGATCGGGTAGTCCGGCGGGCACCTCACCAGGAAGTAGAAGAAACCGCCCTCGTAGGGGGTGTCGAAAGAGCCCGTGATGAGGGCGTGGATCAGGGTCATGTCGGACTCGTCCGGGACGATGAATATGCCCGGCGGCGGGTCGTTGTAGATGGACATGATGTCCCGCTTGATCCTCAGCAGGCATTGCGGGGAGGCCGTCTCCTTGGACCAGTCTGTGCTCATCGTGGGATCCCAACTGGTGCTTTCCTTGTTGCCCAGCGAATTCGAGAACCACACTCCCACGGGCTGTCCCGTGTTGCTATTCGGGAGGAATCCACCAGCGGCTGAGGACGAGCCTCCGCCGCCGGAGGAGGGCACATTCAGGAGTACCTCCGAGCTGGACACATTCAAAACCACATCATCCACCAGCACTTTGAACTCCAACAGTCCGCTCTCTTCTTCGGGATGACTATCCGCCATTGTCTTTTCGGTTGTTTTTGAATTGCGAAACAAGAATCACTTCGCAACTAAAAAAAAAAAATATCTTCACCGACAGAGACGCTCCGAGAAACTCTTCGAACAACAAATATCACCACTCACACACCACACGAAAATGTTATCGAGCGACGTTTATTGTAACACACAAGACAACCATCGTAATATTGATCGTAACAGGAAATATACGACTATTCTCGTATCTTACGATTGTGATCGTAGAACTATTAGAATCATGGTATGGGATTGCCATCTAGCGATCAACCTAAACACTACTATAAGGGGGGCTAGGTTACGTATTTTATTCGCTGTAAAGCAGGATTTTCCTAGGAATAGGTAAACTAACCATATTTCCTGGAGAGAAATACAGGACATTGAGATTCCAAATACGGGAAAATACGGGGCATCGCCAATTATCGCCAAAAATGACGCCAAAACCAAACAAAATCACCAAATATTGTTGAAATAACGGAGAAATCACAATGGCGGGAAATGCAGCATTACTGCTAATTGCAGTGGATTAAAATGAATTCCACGAAAAAAAATTTTCACTAAGACAAATGTGCGAGATTCATATACTCATTTATAGTTGTAGTTATAATAATATAATTTATAAGTTGAAAATAATTTCAATCTTTGACTTCAATAAAGAATAAAAATTCCAGTAGGCTTCGTGCAAAATACGGGAAAAACCAGGGCACTTTTGCTAAAAAGTCGGGACAGCCAAAAAAACAGAAAATACCGGGACTGTCCCGGGAAATACGGGACGTATGGTCATCCTAGGAATAGTTGTTTTGCGTCAATTTAGATTAGAGAACCTATCCACACTGGAAAAGAAATCAAAACAAAAACCCTCGAAACGTAATTCACTGCGTTTTTGAAAGAAAACAGTATTTGAGTTATCACCAGTAGTTATGTGCACCTTGATGACCAATTCAAAATATACTATTTTCTGTGTGCAGCAGGTGTCGCTGACATTTGCCACGTACATGTAAAATACTTCGTTCGTTTCTGAGAACACATACTAAATCGTTACAATGACTGCTAGAGGTTTTTACCGCTGGCCATAAATAACGGGTCCAATGGTCGAAGGTGGTTTTCTCTAATATTGCCCGGAAATTCCTAATCACTAACAATTATTCCCTTTTGAAGTTATGCGGCTTGGTCAATGGCGAGTAGCACAGATGCTTTTCCAGTCTCCAAGGAACGTGGGATACCGAGTGGATGGCAATATTGCCTTTAGGACATTTTTTGTGGTGCCGTCAATGGCAAACCGTGAACACGCAAACAATAGGGTCATCCAAAGCTGCATTAAGAGTCTTTCAAGCGGCTTTGGGGTCATCTGGTTGTCAACAGAGAGCCCCGAAGCAGTAGTATATTTTGAGGGAAAAGCACGGAGAATATGGAAAAGCGCTCCCAACCCCCCTGCTGTATAGTTTGGGTCTCGTGAAGACAGATACTCAAAAATACGAAAAGAAAAAAAAATACCAGTTTCGAGGGGAGGGAGGACCAGAGACATGTTTCCCTTCCTTTGGGTCTAGCAACAAAACGAAGGATGTTCAGCGCTATAAGGGGAAGAGGGATCCTATAATTGCGGCTGGAAGCCTTTGTTCTGGAACTCTAGAGCAGTGGTTCTCAACCGGGGGCCATATGGCCCCCTAGTAGTACTGGGATACCTCAAGGGGGCCACGGAAGAAAATGGAAAATGGGGCCATGACAGGTGGTTTGGAGGGCTTCAGAGAGCTGAGAAGGAAAATTAAGGTGTGAAGAAATAAAGCTTTTATATTAGTGACTATACACTTACAGAATCCAACAAAACCACCCATAAAACCAGGGCCGTCTTAGGGCATGGACCATGGCCCCCCACATCCTGGAGCAGGGCCCCTAGGATGGGACTTTTGGTGTGCCCCCAGACCAGACTTTTCATGGGGCCCCTTTATAGTGAATTTATGGCTTGAAAAAACAAAAAAATGATTAAAATCGTACCGGGCCCTGTCAGCCTCCCCCTTGGGAAAGGGGGGCATGGCATGGACCTACCCGGGCCTCACCACCTACATTTTGCAACAAGTTCCGTAGGAGGAAGTTTTTCGCAGGTCCCTGGCTAGATTTTTCACAGACCCCCTTCTTTATATTGAATTATAGTGCGAAAAACAAAAAATGATGAAAACCATATCAGGCCCCGGGCTGCAGCTCTGACTGTCCCACTCTTGTGAGGGGTCATGCCCGGGGCCCTCATGTCCATAAGTAAGGTAGGGACATTATGATATTTGTATGGTACAATAAATTTTGAAAATAAGTAGGAAATGTGTAGGCTGTTTATTTCCAGCTAAGTATGGGACTACCATAGCATCACTTTGCCTGGGGGGGGGGGGGTGATGTTGAGGTGGTTCTGATAGAACTCGGACTAGCGGGGGGTTGGGGAGGATCAATAAATTCTAGGCCAGTGGTCTGGATGCCAATTTTCTTTGCAAAAATTTTCGTTCAGTATAAATTCAATGAAAAAAGTATTTCAACACGTATAAAGGATCTTGCTTCTAGATGGGAGTTGAAGACTCAGGGTAAGGCAGGGGGCCACGAGAAAAAAAAATGGTCCAAAGGGGGCCACGGGCAAAAAAAGGTTAAGAAACACTGCTCTGGAGGAGGGTTTTCATCTTTCCCCTTGTATGATTTTTAGACTGAAAAATTAAAATAATATGTACCATAATAGAGTGAAATTAATATACCAATTAGTTATTCATGGAAATGCTTTGAAAAATGTAAGGGGTAATGAATATATTCTCACGGCCTGGTACGATTGATGTCACGGCCCGGCGTTTGAGAAACACTGCTATACATGGTGGAATTTCCCTGCAATACATCTGCTGCCATCTACTGAATAAATTAAAAACTAGAGATCACAATTCTGAAAAGTAAATAAATACTGTACCGTATTTAATGCAATAGCGACCCGTGGTGGTAGACCCCATTTACAGAGCATTTAAGCAGCCCGTAGCACTGTTACGCTTCACTTAAGTGGCCCACGGTACATTTTAAAATCACTCAAGTGACCCGCGATGCATATTTACTGATCATTTAAGTGACGTGTGGCACAGTCGCAGAACACTTGAACGGCCCGTAACAGAGTTACACTCCACTTAAGTGGCCGTGGCACATTTATGAATCATCCAAGTGATCCGTGACATATATATTTACAGATCATTTTAGAGAGTGCACAGTTCCAGAGCACTTACGGGACACGTGACACAGTTCCACTTGTAAAGTGAGTGGCCCGTGGCACATTTACAAATCACTGAAGTGACCCGCGAGCTATTTACGATTCGCTTAAAAAAGTGATGTGTGGCACAGTCCTAGAGTAGGCCCATTCAAGCGACCCGTAACACAGTTCAGCGTCACTCAAGTGGTCCGTGGCACATTTACAAATCACTCAAGTGACCCGCAACATACTTATAGATCACTTTAGTGACATGTGGCACAGTTCCAGAGCACTTAAGTGGCCCGCGGTGCAGTCAGTTCCAAATCAGAAGCTACACGTGGCAAAGCTACACAGTTGCAGATCCTGCAACAGAGTACATACAAGATACATACATAAGCGGCCCGCGATACATTTAGATTAGTACTTATTCAGCCCACGGCATGTTTTCAAATCAGCGAAGTGGCCCGCACACTCCTAAAAGTTTAGCACCTTAGGTTTAGTTGTTTATTTCAAGGATTTCCAAATAGCGTGCCGTGGTCCTGCGAGTCAGTGCCGTCAAAGTTCCCAACTTGGCTAGACCCAAAAAGTTTCATATGAAGGAGGTCCGCAGAAATTATGTGGCCCCTGTGATCACGGTCAAAGTTCAAAGATCTTTTTTAAGTCAATGAATACACATGTTGTTAAAATTTCAGCACCCAACATATCCCCCCACCTTCAAGGACTAAGGAAATCGGGCCCTGTCCGGGCCTCCCAAGATGAGATGTGATTGAAATTTTCGAGAGTAAGAACATAAATTTGGAGTCAAGCATTTAGTCAGAAAGAGCCTTAAGAAACTCACTTGTCCCCAGGAGCCCATCATGGCCTCCACAAGGGTGGGGCGGACAGGGCTCCAGTCCTAGGGTTAGGGACAATTCCCACCATTTTTTTTTCACGCTATAGAGGAACCCACCAAAAGTCTCAACTTAAGGGTCCTGCTCCAGAATATGGAAGAATAATAAGGCCCCCTTACAGCAGCAGTCCACTTCTAAGGGGCAGTCCTATAGAAGCACATGGGGCCCATGGCGCTTCTAAAGATGGCCCCACCGCGACATATTTTATTAAAGATGAAAATTTAGTCTGTTTGGGAAATTCCCGATGAATGTGTCGCGGCAATTTATGGTGCCACCTAGGGCCTGTTCCTCGCAAAATTTCGGATCTCGGGCAAAATGTGAGTCTTTGCCACCCCCCCCCCCCCCATATGTAGTTTGGAGGGCATTCGGGCTGTGACTTCACTGCAGAAGTTAGCCCCACTCAAATTGCAATTCGGGGCATGTGCTCCCATTTGCTCGTGTGGCCTTGGTGCCACCTAAGTATGTCGAACAAAGGGCACCGAATTGGGCGCGAATCTGATTTGAGTTCAAGGAGATGCGTGGCCCCCCCCCCCATCCTGCAGCAAGCGGGATCTTCAAGAAAATCCATAGTATACAAACAAAAAAATGATAAGAATCGTGTAGGGGCCCCGGGTTGGAGCCCTCTCATCCCATCCCTTGTGGAGGGGAACAGGAGCAAAGGCAATGCGGTCCACGTGATCGATGTAAAAGATGTTTGGATTGTCAACGGCTTGAATCAGGGGTGTTCCTGTACCCCCCCCCCCCACTTCAGCCAGCGCCGTCTTAACGCACGGCCCGGGGGCCTCAAGAGAAGAGGGGCCTCACAAAAATGAGAACTGGTTCAGATTTCCGAGAATTCACCAGGAAGGGCCTCAGAAAAATCACTTGGCCCGGGGGCCCATGATGCTCTTAAGACGGCCCTGACTTCAGCAGGGCGGCTGGGAACTTTGCAGTTCCAGATATTTTACTGGCCCCTCTACAGGGAATTTTTTGTGTGAAAAAACAGAAAAAAATAATAATTACCCTTGGGCTCCTCTCGCTTGTAGGACTATACCTCCCGCAACAGGATCTTTAACGGGGGTCCCCTCTATTGTGCGGTAGAAGACAGAATTTTTATAAGAATCGTGTCGGGCTTCGAACTGGAGCCCTCTCAGCTCTACCCCCAGTTGGTGACGAGATAAAGGGGCAAGGGCAAAATATCAGGCATTTTTTATGGGGGGGGGGCACGCTATCAAGGTCAAAGATATTAGGATTGCCAACGAATAGGGACCGTGTTGAAAACATCACACGTTCCCGGACGAACAGATTCTCTGCCCTTCCCACCCACAATAAAAATTGCCATCCAACATTAACCCTTTTTTAGGTTTTGCGTTCATACACGAAAGCAACCCCCCCCCCCCCACAATGCAAGTATGGCTACTGTCTCACGCGCAGGTGGGCTCATCATGGGTTCCCACATACCTAAGTCGTGGGCCGAGATCTTTTTCGGGCTCCTCTGCACATGGCCCCCACAAGGGGTGGGCTGACAAGGCTCCAGCCCTGGGGCCCGGTAGGATTTTAATCATTTTTTGTTTTTCACGCTATAAATTCATCATAAAGGGGGCCCCGTGAAAGTCTGGTCGAGGGGCCCGTAAAAGATCCCAGCATAGGGGCCCTGCAGGATGTGGGGGCCATGCCTTTATTGGAGGTCCAATTCATTTCTCGTCAATGGTTACAAAACTGGATACTTCGTGCAATTGGGTTTCAGCATGGACCCCCACCCTCCCGAAGTATCTTCCCAGGGCCGCTAAATTTTGAGTGTTTTAAATTTATACAGTATATATTAACTGAATAACTACCTTTTTGAATGTAGTCGTGAAAGTAACCCCCTTCCGCGCTTTTTAGGGCCAGGACTCCTTCCATATATATCAAAGTCGAGCGGTGTGTTGATTGGGCCCTTAGGCTTCTCCAGGGCGTCTTACGGGCGCCATGGACCAGGTGACTTTTCTGAGGCTGGCGAATTCTCGAAAATTTCAATCGGCTTTTATTTTTGTGAGCCCCCGCCCCAACACCTCTCTTGAGGTCTCCTGGCCGTGCCTTATGTGCTCAGACGGCACTGGACCTCTCAGGACGCATGGGCAGCCCAGGGTGCAAATGCTAGTCAGTGATTCAAAGTTATGGATGCTTCGTACAATTGGGTTTCTGTTTGGGCCCTTGAAGTATTTTCCCAGCCCCCCCCCTCCCCACCTAAATTTTGAGGGTTCCAAATTTACACGATCGCTGTATATTTTCTAAGTCGAGGTAAGTGTAAATCTTGGGATACGATTTTCGGTTGGCCACTCAGGACGATCGTGTGGGGGGGAGGGCGCCTCATGGGCAATGAGAATAATTGTCCCAGGGCTCCAGGGCTGGAGACCTGCCGGTCCCGCACGGTTCAATCCATGTTTTCGTCAAAGATTTCAAAATTATCTAGATGCTTCGTGCGATTGGGTTTCTTCATGGGAACCTACATTTTGGATCTAAATTTATACTGTATACCTTCGCTGACTAACCAAAAACCTCTGAAGACCCCTGAGACTTAGGGTAACGGGCAGGGCCGTCATTTTTTTCCGGGGGGGGGGCAAAGCACATGTACTCAATGTATGTATATATATTTGTATATAGTATATATATACCATTTTTAGTGTATTTTCAAAAGTCGGGGGGGGGGGGGCAACGGTCCCCCTAAATGACGGGCCTGGTAAGGGACATCAATCCATGGGAGGGTCCCATGGATAGATGGGATATCAATCCCATTTCCAGGAAGACCCGTCCCCTATTCCCGAAATGGTTATATTGTCGCTTCTTTCTCATTTTCTGTTGACATGTTGAGAGGTGCCCACAAGATGAATGGGGGGGGGGGGATCAAATCAGATGGGAGAGGGGTCCGAAAGCGTGAAAATGCATGTACCATGGGGACCATCACCCTCAACACTCACACGTTATTAGCAAAGCTCAAGAAATTCTCCAGATGTCACTGGAGAAGTCCCCTTTGACATTGGAGACGATTAAACCTGTCAATGACAGCCAGGGATGGGTTCACGCGTTTAAATAGGCGTGGAAGGCCCCCCACATTCTGCTAAAATTTATCTCGTTGTATTTACACTGAGGGCACCTGAAACTCAAGTTCACCCTCTATGATCTTTTAACAGAACTTTATTGCTTTCCTTGCCCCCCCCCCTCCCCACTTTCTTTGAAGAAGTAACCTACACCAAGAATTTTCGGGTGGTGGGGAGGGGGGGGGACCTTTCACAGCAGCTGGGTCCCCTACGCGGAACGTACTTGTGATGATGAACGCAGTGGCATTAGGGGATGACACGTGGGACATCCATCAGAAACGAAATAGCCAGAATTTGAAGGACGGAATTTGGGGGAGGATGTCGCTCACCCCACACACACACACACACACACACACAATATTCCCCTACACCGTATATGCTAGACTCATGGGCCACTGGCCAAATGTGGCCCTGGGAGTCATCTGATGTGGCCCGTGACCTCAAACCTAATTTGGTAAAAATTAATTAAATGACTCATTTACAAATCACTTGAGTGACCCACCGCACAGTGTCAGGGTACTTGATGAGCGGTCCGCGGTGCAGTTCCACATCAATCAAGTTACTCGTGGCACAGTTCTAGATCACTCAAGTGGCCCGCAGCACATTGACAGATGGATCCACTCCATCACCCTCCAGTGGGGAGAGATATTGCCCACTTCGGAAAACACTGCCCTACACCAAGGGTGTTCAACCTTGCGGAAAGGGCGGGCACTTTACTGATCTACCCATGAATTGAGTGACCTGGAACATCGCCGCAAGTGAGTGATCTGTAAATAAATGCACCGTGGGTCACTAAAATGCTCTGTAGCTGTACCTCAGATATCTGTAAATATGCGACGGGTCACTTGAGTGATCTGAAAATGTGCCGCAGTGATTTATAAAAGCGCCGTGCGTCAATTAATTGCTGCGGAACCGTGCCACCGCGGTTCGCTCAATTGATCTGGGAATGCGCCTTAAATGATTTGAAAATGTGCCGCGGCGTAAATGGTTGATTTTTACAAAATGATGTCCGAGGTCGCGGGCGGTGTCAGATGAATACGAGAGCAACATTTTGCCCGCGGGCCGTAAGTTGAGCATGTATGATCTAATGGTATGATCTACACATGGAGGAGGCTGATATATAGGGCTCCTTCTAAAATCAATTTAAATTTTTTTGCAATTTACCACTGGGGGGGGGGGGTCCCCGCCAAAGATCGTGGAGTAAGGATGTGTGGGGGGGGGGTTGGACCCATCCCCTCGTGCCAGGGCCGTCTTAAGAACATCATGGACCCCCGGGCCAAGTGATTTTTCTGAGGCCCTCCCTACCTGACAAATTTTCGAAAATTTCAACCGGTTCTAATTTCTGTGAGGCCCTTCTTCCCTTGAGGCCCCCGGGCCATGCCCGAGTGGACGCACCGTCTCATGCTCATTCCTATAATTAGCAAAATTTACCTGGAATTTTGAAACCTTTAATTCTCATCACCCTCTTCTTTGATTCTAGTGGCCCGCAAGCAAGTTGAGGCCTGACAGGTTCTTAACCCTACTCGTGGTGCTTCCACGAGTAAGCTGAGAGAGGCCCCCCCCCCAAATGATTGATTATTTTTATTAATACGTATATGTACGATTTTTAATACGTGTATAATAATAGTACTCAAGGACAGGGCCTGAGGCACGTGCCCAGGACCCACATATTTTCAGGAGCCCCGAAATTTGTTGCTTTTTTTGTATTTTATAGGTGCAGCCGACGTGCCCTCTTTTCCAACATGCACCTCTGCTTCAGACAAGAATACATACAAGGAGGCCCCAAAAATTCATATATTAGGGCCCGAACTTATGAGAAACAGGCCCTACTCATGGGCCTCCAAAAATCCTTGGGCACCAAGCTCGTTTGTGTGGCCCTGGTAGAGATTATTCAACATATATTTTTAATTTTTCGCTCCTAAAATCTTCGAGGGAGGGGGGGGTGGCCTTTGAAACATCAGTGTAAAAAAATGTCTTTTGTCGTTATAACTGAATAAAATTGCCGGTAGAGGGCAAACAGCATGGCCATGGTCTTCATCGATCACACCTTCTACTGAAATCTCTTCATTGAGACAGAGCGGCGGGCCATGATCTGGTTAGGTGGAGGTTGAGGGAAACACACTGAGAAATAATGGATAAATGAAATGAATTTGGGGCCTCGGGGGCCCAAAAAATTTCGGGGGGGGGGGGGAAGGTAATCTTTTCAACATCAATAGTTAAGAACTGAACAAAACTGCCGACGTGCAAAATATACTGGAAAAATTAAATGAGTTGGGGGGGGGGGCCTTCCGGGGCCAAAACATTTCCGGGGGCCCTTTTGAACACACGTGGGGGGAAAAAAATTAATTGAATGGCAACAGAGTAAAACACACCGAAACACGTGACATACAATGAATTTAGAACAAAAAAAAAATCAAATTATTGCAGGAGGCCCTGTTAAACTCCGGGCCCCCTCCCTCCCCATTGGTACTTAGGTCCCCCTTCTCCCCATTGGTTCACTAAGAATGAGAAAACAATAAGTGAAAACGAATCAGAAGCCTCCACGTGAATTATTTCCAACTCTTGTATGGTGAAATATCCAGATAAATAAACGATTGTCAGCCAATGAGAAGAAAGATAACAACGAAAGATCGTGACGTCACTTGTTTGTTGTTCACGGCGGAGGACCGGAAAGAGAGAGGGGAGAAAAGAGCGGGAGAAAATATAGTTTTAGTTTCATTTCGGCGGGCCAGACGTGTAAGCACACGTATTTTGTGTTTTCTTCTTCTTACGGGGGGGCACGGAGGTTGCTATGATCTATCATACCCGTTTGGCGACCGTTTTGGCGATCTTTTTTTCAAGTTTTCGAATAAGTTTTAAAACGTCGCATTCCATATCTTTCCGACATCAGTGAATTTTATGATCGCCACGAGGGTGCCCACGACCATTATTGGATCATGGGGGGTCTCTACCCCTCCAAGCTCCGACAGACCAGACGCGACCCAGGCTCTGTCCCTCCCGGGATATAAGCCTTTTACCCGAGTGGGTTGAGTCGTGCTGGGGAGAGTCAGGGATTTACTCCCCAGCGCGACCCAACCCGCAAGGGTAAAAGGCTTATATTCCTGGAGGGACAGAGCCTGGGCCATGACTGGTTTGTCGGGGAGAGTCAGGGGTGCCCGGAAGCGGAAGGCGCCCCCCCCCGGCACCCCCAACCCTCAATCTAAGACCCCAGCTGCAAGCGCAAGGCCTGGTCTTTAGGGTGTTCTGCGATCTGCGGCAGCATCTCCCCCACCCAGGCAGCTATCCAGCCACCGGGAGGGGCCCACAAACCCGAGCGACAGCCCGGGTGCTAGCAGGGATCCAGCCCGGGAGTAGGACGAGAATCCGGTCGTTATTTTCAATTTTTTTTCGTTTTTCTCATTCTATGAATTGACTATAGAGAAACCTGTAAAAAAATCCTGCCCTGGAGAGGGGGGGGGGAGAGGTAGCAAAAATTTCCAGCCTAGAGGTGTCACGTACAAGATGGAAGACCTATGAAGGTTACCATCAAGGTCCATGGGTTCGAATCCGGGCATAGACCCAGTGCCGTCTTAACGCATGGGCCCACCCGGGAACGGCCCGGGGGCCTCAAGAGAAAAGGGCCTCGCAAAAATGAAATGTGGTTGGAATTTCCGAGAATTCACCACCTAGGGCCTCAGAAAAATCATTTGGCCCGGGGGGCCCATGATGCTCTTAAGACGCCCCTGCATAGAACGTGAGAAGCAAGTTCTTTACCTGCCGAGCCTGGTTCGGCCACCGAGGGATGGATATCTCCCCCCCCCCCACACCGCCTCCTGGTTGGGAATTGCATTGCCGTATGGCGATATATATTATCTGTGCGGTAAAAGTAGGTACAAGATGGGGGAGGAAGAGGCCTGCACTAGAGCCAGGGGTGGGGTCTTCAGTCATTTTCGAGTCACGAGAGCACTGCCTATATGCCCATCATCGAACGAAGAGCACTCATTAATTGTAATCCTTGAATGCAATTTTTAAAGGATGTTTGATCGAAGTGTTGATCAAGTGCTCGCTCGTACGAAATTGGACACGAGCATTGAGCACTCTTGGTGCTTCGAGGAGCACCATCTTCATTGGTTTGGAAACGTCTCGTGGGCCATTTAAGAGCACTGAGATTAAGGAAAGTTTCTACATAGCTCCAGTGCTTAAGAGATACAGTCGAACTAGGTTATAACGACACCTCGGTCGGCTATGACGTAAATAATTGGTGGTGGTGGCGGCGACGGCTGACTCCCAATACCTTTGCTTATGACGTCGACGAAAATGCATCAGCCTCGGTTATAACGACACATTTTTTGCGGCTTTTCATTCCATTTCTACGGCATTTTATTAAGAAATTCCTTGAGTGGATCACATACAGCATACATACTCAACAAATGTCCCGCGGGCCAAATGTGGCCCCCGGAGTCCTTTGATGTGACCTAATTTTGTAAGAATGAAGTAAGTGGCACACATTCCAGATCACGTAAGTGACCTTGTGAGCTATTGCAGATCACTTAGGTGGCCCGCGCACAATCCCAGATCACTTAGGTGGCCTGCGCACAATCCCAGATCACTTAGGTGGCCCGCGCACAATCCCAGATCACTTAAGCAGCCCGCGTTTGAAGATAACCAAAGTGACCACCTGGTGCGCTGTTAAGATCACTTAAATGGCCCGCCTTACTCACTTTTCAGCGGCACATTTTCAGATCATTTCAATGACCCGCGGCGCATTTAATGACCTGTTGCACATTTAAAGATCATTTAAGTGACCTGGGGCGCCGTTCCAGATCACTTAAAAGGTCCCCGCGTCACACTTCCAGATAATTTAAATGGCTTCGTGACACATTTTCAGACCCCATAAGTGACCCGCAACACTTTTAAAGATCACTTGAGTGACCTGGCTCATTGCTCCAGATCACTCAAGTTGTCCGCGACACATTTCCGGACGACTCAAATATCTCGCGGCACATGTCCAGATCATTTCAAGGACTTGCGCCGCATTTAATGACCTGTGGCACATCCACCATTTAATGACCTGTTAAAAGGTCCCCGCGTCACACTTCCAGATAATTTAAATGGCTTCGTGACACATTTTCAGACCCCATAAGTGACCCGCGACACTTTTAAAGATCACTTGAGTGACCTGGCTCATTGCTCCAGATCACTCAAGTTGTCCGCGACACATTTCCGGACGACGCAAATATCTCGCGGCACATTTCCAGATCATTTCAAGGACTTGCGCCGCATTTAATGACCTGTGGCACATTTACCATTTAATGACCTGTTAAAAGGTCCCCGCGTCACACTTCCAGATAATTTAAATGGCTTCGTGACACATTTTCAGATTCCATAAGTGACCCGCGACACTTTTAAAGATCACTTGAGTGACCTGGCTCATTGCTCCAGATCACTCAAGTTGTCCGCGTCACATTTCCGGACGACTCAAATGGCTCGCGGCACATTTTCAGATCATTTCAGTGGCGCGCTACACATTTTCAAGCCAGTGAAGTGGCACGTACTCTGGAAAAGAGTTTAGCATCCCTGACATGTAGGGAATGTTTGTTTGCAATGTTATTGATACCTTAAAGATTAAGGTAGAGAAACATTAATCACTTCTGACTTGCTCATTCATATGACCCGCAAACGGGACAGTCTCGTATTTTCACGTAATATTTTGCTCTTTTCGTTTTTTTTTTTTTAACAGAAATTTCCAGTTTGTTCTTCGCTTTTTTTCAGCGAAGCTTGTTTTGATTTATAATCTTTACTAAAATCGGAGACAAACATAATTTGCATAATTTAGAAATTGTATTATAATGTATTTGCTTACGCATCGCGATACAATTATTCAGCAAGCACAAGTGTGTCTGTGTGTGCCATGTTCAATCAATTTTTTTTTAAAGTATATTTTCATTTACTACTATGTACTGCTAAACCACACACACACAATGCATGCACCTCGTCCGTTTTCTTCTAACGCAGAGGGACTTCAACGCATGGTCCCCGGAGCTTTTTGTTGCGCTCCACCGATGATTTCCAAAAAATGGTTGAAAGCATTGGAAAAATGATTAATTCCAGAATTGATGGAAATTCAGAATTATTTAAAGAAATAATTTTAAAACTATTAAAAAAAACCAATTTATAAATCAATGTGAGAGAAATTATTTCGTAATTTCTGATAGAAATTATTTGACAATCAATAAAAAAATAATTTCGTAATTTCTAATAGAAAGTATTTCTCATAATTTCTGATAAAAGTTATTTCACAATCAATAAAAGAATAATTTCGTAATTTCTAATAGAAAGTATTTCGTAATTTCTAATAGAAAGTATTTCGTAATTTCTAATGAAAAGTATTTCGTAATTTCTAATAGAAAGTATTTCGTAATTTCTAATAGAAAGTATTTCGTAATTTCTAATAGAAAGTATTTCGTAATTTCTAATAGAAAGTATTTCGTAATTTCTAATAGAAATTATTTCGTAATTTCTAATAGAAAGTATTTCTCATAATTTCTGATAGAAGTTATTTCACAATCAATAAAAGAATAATTTCATAATTTCTGATAAAAGTTATTTCACAATCAATAAAAGAATAATTTCATAATTTCTAATAGAAAGTATTTCGTAATTTCTAATGGAAAGTATTTCGTAATTTCTAATAGAAAGTATTTCGTAATTTCTAATAGAAATTATTTCGTAATTTCTAATAGAAAGTATTTCTCATAATTTCTGATAGAAGTTATTTCTCATAATTTCTGATAGAAGTTATTTCTCATAATTTCTGATAAAAGTTATTTCACAATCAATAAAAGAATAATTTCGTAATTTCTAATAGAAAGTATTTCGTAATTTCTAATAGAAAGTATTTCGTAATTTCTAATGGAAAGTATTTCGTAATTTCTAATGGAAAGTATTTCGTAATTTCTAATAAATAATTTCTAATAGAAAGTATTTCGTAATTTCTAATAAATAATTTCTAATAGAAAGTATTTCGTAATTTCTAATGAAAAGTATTTCGTAATTTCTAATAGAAAGTATTTCGTAATTTCTAATAGAAAGTATTTCGTAATTTCTAATGGAAAGTATTTCGTAATTTCTAATAAATAATTTCTAATAGAAAGTATTTCGTAATTTCTAATAAATAATTTCTAATAGAAAGTATTTCGTAATTTCTAATGAAAAGTATTTCGTAATTTCTAATAGAAAGTATTTCGTAATTTCTAATAGAAAGTATTTCGTAATTTCTAATAGAAAGTATTTCGTAATTTCTAATGAAAAGTATTTCGTAATTTCTAATAGAAAGTATTTCGTAATTTCTAATAGAAAGTATTTCGTAATTTCTAATAGAAAGTATTTCGTAATTTCTAATGAAAAGTATTTCGTAATTTCTAATAGAAAGTATTTCGTAATTTCTAATAGAAAGTATTTCTAATGAAAGTAACTTCAGATTAAAATTAATATCAGAATTAATGAATTTAATCGCTAATTAATGAAAAAACTTTCAGAATTAGTGAAAAAAAGTTATCTAAGAATTAATCAAAATAGATAATTAATATGAAAAAAATTATTTCTAGTAATAATAAAAGTCTCCAATTATTTTTGTTCTTGTTTAACTTGGGGAGCCCCCTTCTATTAAGATGTCACTAAGTTACATGAGCTTGTGGTCGCTCTCAGACCACAAAACCACAGATTCTAAAAAGGTTTAAGACTCCTGTTCTAATAAATTGGTACATGTTGGAACCTGCCGTCAAGTTTGTTTCTGTGCGACCGTGACCGTGAACAGTGATGCAGAGCGCCAGAACCAATATAAATTAATTAAGGGGTCTACATCTCTTTCATCGTGGGGGACCACTATTAAAACTTTTAAGGGATGTCCCTCAAGTTTATGCCATTTTCATAATTTTTTTTCTTCTAAATACTCTATTTTCTGCCATTAGCAGACTCCCCCAGGAAAGAATGAATTATTTATTAATAACCTACTTCTCTGACTTTTTTATCCGCTTTGGAATTTTTGTTTGACCCCTTGAACACTCAGTCATCAGACGAGAATCTGTTTTATCTTTTCATCTCCTAATTTCTCTAACTTTTCATAAATGCCATATGACTTTCGTTTGTTTTTTGATAGATATTTTTATAACCCTTCTTAAACTTTCTCTTTCTGTATCTGTTTTTTATATTTTTGATAACCATCACTAGTAATTTATCATTTGAATGCAATTTTGAATTTCCTGAAAAATCCTGCATTTCACTCTTCACCATCCCTACATTGATCATTGTTTCTGACCATTATTTTACTAATCTTTCACTTTATGAATATATAGGTTCCAATTTATTCTGTTTTACAATCTTCCACTTTTCATTGAGTAAATAGGATCTAATATTTTACTATTTTTTCTAAAATCAATTCTTAATGTAAAAATTACCGTATATACTCGTAAGCCGAGTTTTTTGTGGAAAAATTCGTTCCTAAAATGGGGAGGGGGGGGGGTCGGTTTATACTCGGATCAGTTTTTGATGAGAAAATATCGACCCCCGCAATCGGTAGTCATTTTTGTATCTTTGAAACCCCACAGAACCGATAATGTCAAAACCGAGGCAAAGAAATTGAAAACATCATAAACTTTGATACCAGGTGGGCTAACGTCGATTGTACAGCTTTTTTAGATGTGAGCCATAGGCGGAGATAGACTTGGAAGTCTGGGGGGCAAGGTCATTATTGCTGGGGGGGCACAATGATGATGATGTCAGTTCACATATACATATATACATTAGATCAGCCGACTCCATATTTGATGCTGGAGGGCCCTCCCCCCCATTTCTCCGCCCATGATATGAGCATCAACAAGCCTTTCAGAGACTATTTGAGGAATTTGTGGATCGAATGGACGAGTTCCGATGATGAAGAAACTACAAAAAGTGGTGCCTTGAAGAAACCTGACATTGGCCTAGTGTGCCAATGGGTACATGAGGCGTGGAATTCTCTTTCCACCGAAATTATCATCCGATCCTTCAAAAAGTGTTGCATCAGCAATGCGATGGACGGAACTGAAGATGACATCCTCTTTGAAAGTGACAATGGCGATGACAGCCCAGATGAGGATAAAAACGAAGATGCCGCACCCCCTATGATGACCTGATGGATTACGATGAGCTTGCAGACTCAGAAGAAATGGATTAAGAAGTTTTAATCATTTTCTATCGCAGATTTCCGTAAGCTATTCATTTTGCATGAAAATATAAGAATTTTTTTTTCTCGAAAATGCACAGATTTTTTGGGTCGGCTTATACACGGTTTTCAATTTATTGCGGTTTTGGTGGTCCTGGTTATAGTGACGGACTCGCGATGCGAGGATCCGGGTTCGAACCCCAGAGTGGTGGTCGGCTGAAGTTGGTTTTCTGTGGTTCCCAACTTCAAGGCGCAAATGCGAGCCGATCTCCCCGTTAAAAAGTCTCTCCACAGAGAGCAACAGTCCTACAACGATAAATCATTCAATCATAACACTTCACTCATAGTTAGAAAAACTGGTGGCAGATGGCAGCACTACACATGACAAGCATTACAGAGAAACAAAAAAAACCACGTCAGGTTTCACTACACGTACACGCACATTCCCGCATGTACCGATTCGTTGGGGGTTCCGCGGGGGGGGGGTGCATGTGTGGTGTAGCAGTAGTAGGTAGGGCCTCCAAAAAATGGCTCGGGGATCCATGATGTTCTTAAGTCAGCCACCTCGTTGGGCAATTTGCCTGTTGTGGCGTTGTATTTGTATTTGAAGTGGGGAAGGGGGGGGGGGTCGACTTATACACGAGTATATATGGTTATATGTATGGTCTCTTGCATTTCAAAAGTATTACAATTATGAATACGAATGATAAATAGGTTCCAATATTCGACTACTTTCTTCAGAATCATTACAACACAATTAAACACTGTAAGTACAATTGCGAAACAATGTAATACAATTTCTTTTTGGCTTCCTGGAAAGACTTACATGTAATGCAATCATATCCTGGAGTTTTTCTTGGCTTGGTTTTTGCCATGTTCTCCTCTATTTCTTCTATTTTGATAGGTCTAAAAACTGAGATGTCAAATGGGATGTTGTTTGCTAGAAAATGTTGGACTTTTGTTTCTGTGTTATTGATAAAATTTTGAGAAATTGTCCCGTTGGGTGCAAACTGATTTTTATATACTGCTAAAAATTCATTTGCTTTCCTGCATTACCATTTGAAATTTTTATTGGTGGTATAGTATTACCCTTTTTATTTTCCATCTTGTGATATATTTGATATAGTGTTCCATCTTGTGGTGTTGCATCTTCTAACCATTATGCACAAATCTCCCATTTAAAGATTGTATTATATCCTTCTTGATCTCTCCGGCTTTTCTGTTACATTGATTTTTGTAATATGGGTCCCACGTTCTTTTCCATAATTTTCTTACCTTGTTTTTAAGTCTAATTTTTTCTTTTAGCCACATTGGGAGACCAAGTGGATTTGGATGTGCTATTTTTACTCTGGTGGCATATTTCACTGCTTCTAAAATTGAATTTGCTATTTCTCTAATCATTTCCTCTGCTTCTTCTTCTGTGTTTTGATTGAGAAATCTTGCAATTTTTCTTGATATTTTTCCCAATTTGATTTTGTTTTTAACAAGCTTGAGCATTATTGAAAAGTCCATTATTATTTCCACCGGCATATGATCAGAATCGAGCTTATTTAATACTTTTGGGTTATTTAATACTGTGTCGAGACGCATATATTTAATCTTTTTGACAACATTATATCTAGGATATCTGGTTAGTTCACAAAGTTCTTTGAGCAGAAAGTTGGCTCTTCTGGTGCATATACCCCCTTATTCTTTCTTCTCTACAATTTTTTTTTTTTTAATATTCTTACTTGTCTGTTGAATTTGTGAATTTCTTACATACAAAAGACAAATCCTTGCAGTTAAAATTCCCCATTATTACACATGCATGGTTGCAGTTAAATATTCTTTTAAGATGAGTTAAGTCTATTGGATTACCTGGTGGTTTTTTACGACAACATTTCAAAGAATCTTCGATGCCAATTATAATCGAGAGTTTGATTGTATTTGAAACTCTTAAACCCGTTCGCGCAAAAGTTGACGGTTCGCTCTTTTGGGTCATATTTCGATTATTTATGTACGAAACGCGAGACACACGAAAAGTCACGTGATCGTAACAGATTCATTTTGTTTGCAGCGGAAATCGCTCTCATTCAAGAAATGAATAAAATATCAAAATGAGGAGCATTTTTTCCCTTCCTCTTATTGCGCCATATTTATGTTATGCGCCAGCCAAGGTCAAAGTCAGAGCGCGCCATTTCCTTTTCTTTCTTTTTATTTTTATTTTTTGCATATTTTTTACATTTCTTTTTTTCCTCGTTCAAATTCACATTGAACCGACGAAGTTTGACGCAATTGCGAACAACAACAGCCATGGCCCCCACAAGGCCGGGGATGACAGGGCTCTAGCCCTGGGGCCCGGGACAATTCTCATAATTTTTTTGCTTTTTCACGCTATACACGAAATAGAAGGGGCCAGTGAAAAGTCTGACCAGGGGGGCCTGCGAAAGATCCCATGCTAGGGGTCCTACTCCTGGATATGGGGACATGACAACAGCAACACAATGGTGTTTCGATATTTCTGTACCTCAGAACCATACCATCGTGTGTCAATTTTGAGATATTACCGTATTCTTGTAGTTTAGGGACATCCATAGTGTAGTACTTTAGCTGAAATAATTCTTAAATGAAGTAGCCAAAACCTTTCTTTCTTTCAAACCGAGGTCAGGTCTATCACCATCTATGGGCGATTTACTACCTAGTGAGTGTAGTAGCCAAAACCAGACTATATATATATATTATGTCCAGTGGCGTATTTACGTAGGGGGGGGGGGCTTAGCGGGTAATAGCCCAGGGCGGCAAATTTGAAGAATGAGTGGCCGGGAAAAATTAGTTGAATGGGAGAGGGGGGGGGGGGGTAGAATTTGTATAACCCTAAATAAATTCGCGTTTGCCGAGCATTGCCGTCTTAACGGGTGGGCTTACCAGGGCACAGCCCTGGGCCCCTCTCAAAAGTAGAGGAGGCCTCATAAAAATAAGATCCGATTAAAGTTTTCGAGGGTAAGCGAAAATGCAATTGGTCACGGTAAGCATTTCTAGCCAGGTAGGGTTCTCAAAAACATCACTGTTGCCGCCCACCGCAAGTTCTAAGCCATATTTGCTAAACCCATGGTCCGTTGGCCAAATGTGATATAAATGACCCCACGGCATAGTTCCACATCACTCACGGGGCCGGGGCCGACACGTCTGCTCCCCCCCTAGTTGCGGCTTTGCCCGCACTCTCCTGAAGGTTGAGCACTCTTGTTCTAAGCCTGATCCTCAGCCTCCGCGCTGATTTCTATATCTGTCACCTCTCTCTGCCTCCTCGTCCATTAAAGGAGAGGGGGTGCAGGGCCGTGCCTTCTCGGGCCCCTGGGGGGACAGAGACTTTTCTTTCGGGTCCTTCTTGAAAGGGTAATCGTTATGTGTAAACTTATTATTCTCTCTCGGCCCTGGTTTCCCCAGCTTAGTTACGGGCCTGGGGGAGTGGGGGGGGGGTGCACATGTCCCGCGCAAGCGACATCGTTCACCGATCCGATTCAGCGATAAGTAACCAAACATCAAGACCCCATCGCAGAAACTTTACCGCATCACGGTCGCGTGAAACTAATCTGGAGACATATAACTACGCGCAAGAAAAAAATAGTGCAGGGCATTTTTCCAACATTTCCCGGAAATATTCAGAGTCTAAAAGAATAAAAATGATAAAAAAATCATTTTCTGGAAAATATCCGGAGTTTATTGACTGACACGGAGGCGGAAATTTGCATAATAAGTGACTTACGCGCACTATCCCTCCGCGACGATCAGGAGGGGGGAGGGGAATTTCACCCATTGGAAGTAGTGACAGACAATCAATCCATCAGCAGACAGAGATCGCCGGCGTCCGCCTCAACAACATCTTCAAGGAGATCGTCCGGGACGAGCGAATGGTCAGCGGGGAGATCGCTTTTTTACAGGAGAAGGTCAAGGTGAGTAAAAAAAACCCATCTTAAGAATGAAAGATTTGTTTACAAACAAAATTCAAAAAAAAAGGAGAAAAATAATTGAATTTGTCATCGAGTTTGAAAAGACTTCGGTTTTTTTTAGTTTTGGTTTGATTTTGAGACGATTCACGTTTATATTATGATTTTTTAGTACTTTTCTATGAGGAAAAACACATGAATCGGTTGACTCGTTTTTGGTGTAAACCATATACACATGCTTTTTTTCAACCCATACCCAAGGGCCAAATGTGGCCTTCGGAGTCATCTGATGTGGCCCGTGAACTCGACCCTAATTTTGTAAAAATGAACTAATCAAAGATTTTCCAGATCATTTAAGTGATCCGCGGTGCAATTCCACATGACTTGAGAGGCCCCGTGTCATGTCCCGCGGCACATTTTCATATCACCGTGGCACAGTTCCGTAGCACTTGAGAGACCCGTGGTACAGTTCCAGATCGCATCAGTGACTCGACTTCCAGATTACTCAAGTAGCATGCGGCACAATTTCAATGTGTACGAGTTACATGTGCGTTTAAGCAGTATGCGGCACACTTCCGGGATCACTTAAGTATCACAAGGCACACTTCCGGATCATTTCGGTGGCTCGCGGTACACTTACAGATCACATCGGTGGCCCGCGGCACACTTACAGATCACATCGGTGGCCCGCGGCACACTTCCATTTCACTTCGACGGCCATCGGCACACTTCCAGATCATTTAAGTAGCTTAAGGTGCAATTCCAGATCCCATCAGTGGCCCGCGGCACACTTATAGATCCTTCAGTGGCCCGTGGAACACTTCTAGATCACTTAAGTATAATAAGGCACACTTCCAGATCACATCGGTGGCCCGTGGCGCACTTGCATGTCACTTTCTGGCCATTGGCCCACTTCCAGATCACTCAAGTAGTATGCGACACGCTTCCAGATCATTAAAGTAGCTTAAGGTACAATTCCAGATCACATCGGTGGCCGACGGCACACTTAGATTCCTTCAGTGGTCCGTGGAACACTTCTAGATCACTTCTGTGGCCCACGGCACACTTCCAGATCACATCGGTGGCTCGCCTGCACACTTCCATGTCACTTCGACGCCCATAGGCACACTTCCAGATCACTCAAGTAGTATGAGACGCTTCCAGATCATTTAAGTAGCGTAAGGTACAATTCCAGATGACATTGGTGGCCCGCGGCACACTTATCGATCCCTTCAGTGGCCCGTGGAACACTTCCAGATCACATCGGGGGTTCGCGGTGCGCTTACAGAGCATATCAGTGACTCGCGGCACACTTCCAGATCACTTAAGTAGCATGTGGCTCATTTCCAAATCACATCGGTAACTCGCATCACATTTCCAGATCACTCAAGTAGTGTGCGACACACTTCCAGATCATTTAAGTAGTGTAAGGCACAATTCCAGATCACATCGATGGCCCGTGGCACACTTCTAGATCACCCGCTGTATGCCTCTAGAGGCGGGACAGCAATATATGATTGGCACTTCCAGAACACATCGGTGGTTCGCAGCGCACTTCTAGATCCCTTCAGTGGCCCGTGGAACAATTCTACATCACATCGGTGACTCACGGCACACTTCCAGATCATTCAAGTAGTATGCGACACACTTCCAGATCACAGCACACTTCTAGATCCATTCAGTGGCCCGTGGAACACTTTCAGATCGCATCGGTGGTTCGTGGCGCACTTACAGAGCATATCAGTGACTCGCGGCACACTTTCAGATCCCATCAGTCACTCGTGACACACTTCCAGATCACTTAAGGAGCATACGGCACACTTCCCGATCAGTGAAGTAGCGTGCGGCACGTTTTCAAACCAATCAAGTGGCCTGCTTTCTCCTGAAGGTTGAACACCTTTGTTTTTTTGGTGTAAACAGTTGGTAATTTTCAAGGCCTGTAGTTTATGCTTTCGAAATTCCCACGTTCCTGACCTTTTTCGGGGAACCAATGGGATCGTCGCATGAGGACATTCTCCCCACCACCGAGAAACCCTCTTCATTGGATGACGACGGGAGCAGACGAATGTATCAGTCCGCGTGAAATGGGCCTTTTTGCATTCTTGAGAATTGTTGCAAGTTTTTTTTGTTTTTTTTGCGCCTTGAGAGCATTGTTGCAAGTTTTTTTTGCGTCATGAGAGCATTGTTGCATTGTTTTGTGTCGAAAGAGCATTGTTAAAAGTTTTTGTACCCAGAGCATTGTTGGAAGTTTTGTATCCAGAGAGGGAGAGAGAGGAGCATTGTTGGAAATTTTGTATCGAGAGAGGGAGAGAGGAGCATTGTTGGAAATTTTGTATCGAGAGAGGGAGAGAGGAGCATTGTTGGAAATTTTGTATCCAGAGAGGGAGAGAGCATTGTTGAAAATTTTTGAGAGAGCATTGTTGGAAATTTTGTATCCAGAGAAGGGAGAGAGCATTGTTGAAAATTTTTATGTTTATCGAGAATTGTTGAAAGGTTTTGTGACTAGAGAGCATTGTTGGAAAGTGTTTGTGGCTAGAGAGCATTGTCGGAAAGTGTTTGTGACTAGAGAGCATTGTCGAAAGTGTTTGTGGCTAGAGAGCATTGTCGGAAAGTGTTTGTGACTAGAGAGCATTGTCGAAAGTGTTTGCGACTAGAGAGCATTGTTGAAAGTTTTTGCGTCCAGAGAGTTACATGGGCGGAGATGGAGGAGGCAGGGGTGTGCAGCGTCAAATGTAGAGCCGACTGATCCAATGCATATGCGTATATATTAATCGACATAATCATCATGCCCCCCCCCTCCCCAGACTTTCACGTCTATCTCGCCTATGAGCGAGTATTGAAAGTTACTGTGTGCAGAGAGCATTGTTGTAATTTTTTGTTGTCTACAGAGCAGCACTGTTGAAGGTTTTTATATCCAGAGCATTTTAAAATTTCGGTATCTAGAGAGAGAGAGAGAGAGAGAACATTTTTGTTGAATGTTTTCAAATCCAGAGAGCATTGTTAAATAAATTTTGTTTCTGTTTAATATATATATAATCGAAAGTGTATTTTTGCAATTACTGAGCGTTGCTGAAATTGTTCGTTTGCAAAGAAGTTGCAAATATTGTTGAAAATGTTTGCTCAACAACACTTCGAACTCGACCCTCAAGTTGAACGTGGTGGAATGCAAAGACCATTGTTGAAAATATTTTTTGCTATATAGGTGCAAATGACAAAAAACCAAAGGTTTTAGTCAAAAGTGTTTAACAAAAAACATTGTTTCCGTAAAAGCTGATTTGAAAGTGTTTGTTTGCAGAGAGCGAAAACACTGAAAAAGCATTCTTGAAGAGCTTTGTCTTTATAAGAGAACAGCAGCCATTGTCGAAAAAAAAAAAGAAGATTAGTTGTAGAAATTAAAGCATTGTTGAAACTATTTGTTTCTGTGGCGCAAAATTTGAAAACACAGTCGAATCCCGTTTTAACGAATACCGTTATAGCGAAAATCTCGTTTTAACGAACACTTTTCTAATCCCCCCCAGATAAGTTTACACAGAAACAATGCAAATATGTGGAATTCCTTTACAACGAAATTTTTCTTTTCAACGAAGTGATTTCACCCGTTTCTTGGAGTTCGTTATAACGGGATTCGACTGTATTTTGCTACACGAGTGCAAGAATTGTTGAAAAAAAGGGATTTTGGCACTAGTGCTTCTGCTCCAGGATTTGGGGGAGGGGGGGACATGTATTTAGGGTAATAAAAATTTTGTGTCGCCCTTCTCCCATTTTACTAATTTTCTCGGCCACTGATTCCCAGTGCCGTCTTAACGCATGGGCCCCTCCCGGGCACCTCAAGAGAAGAGGGTTCTCACAAAAATGAGATCCGGTTGAAATTTTGTAGGATTTACCAGGTAGGGCCTCCGAAAAACCACTTGGTTTGGGGGCCCCCATGATACTCTTAAGACGGCCCTGCTGATCCCTCAAACTTTGTCCTGGGCTTTAACAAAGCCCCTTCCCCCCCCCCCATAAATACGCCACTGATGGTTGTCCACAGGACCGTAGCGTGCCTTCTCGGGGGCCCCGGGGCAGACATTTTCTTGGGGACCCTTAAAAGAAGAAAAAATTATGTAAAATAAATGTACATTATTTGTGAGGCCCCATTCTGCTCGGGGCCCCTGGGCAGTCCAGACCACCACCAACACCAAACAATTTTTCTTATTCCGAATGGAGGCAGTCCAGACCAGACTCAGAATTTTTCGATGGTGACTGGCCCTTAAAGCGGGACATTACCCAACAAACAGGCTGGGGCCCCTTGGGGGACCCCCCGATGAAGGGACAGACACGGGAGTAATGTATGTGTATAAGGTGAGTGAATGTACGTGGGGGGAAAGGGCTCCCCTTTCTGAATGCTCTTTTTTTTTTTTTTTTTTGAAAATAATTATCTTATATAAATATAAGAGTGAGGGGGGCCCTGGGCAGAGTGCCTCGGTTGCCCCAGCCCTAGTTACGGCCCCAATTGTCCGTTATCGAGTCCACAATAATTCAACAAATAAAATATTCGTGGAATCCCGGAACAGAAGTGATTATACACGAGACGCGCGGATTTACCGTTTCCAATAATAGATGGCGCTGTCTCTCACAAGTTCTATCTCCTATCTCCGAAGAAAGAATAAACAAATGCACTGACTCTACCGAAAGGGAATTTTCCCCGTTCTATGAAGGCGCGCGTGTGTCCGGCGACTAAAAGTGACTCGTTACCGAATATTTCGGATTTTTAATTAATTTTAGTGAGTTGAAGTGATTTTTTTTGTGTGATCACCGATATCATTTGTGTTGCCCGAAGGTAAGCCCCCCCCTTTTTTCTTTTTTCTTATTAATCCATTTGCAGTTATTCTCACCATCACGTGTACCGAACCCCTTCTTGTTTACACTGTGTGGGGAGAGGGACTGGCACCAATCTTTTAGCAGTGTCGCGTCGCCTCCCCACCCCCAAGGCCCCTCCCCCCCGGGAAACCGTCTTAAGAGCATCATGTACCCCCGGGCCAAGTGGTTTTACTGAGGCCCTACCTTGTAAATTCTAGAAAATTTGAACTGGATCTCAATTTTGTGAGGCCCCCGGGTCGTGACCGGATGGGCCCATGCGTTCAGACGGCACTGGATGTCGTGGCCGTGACCTTGGCCTACACAGGTGGACCGTGACCTTGGCCTACCCAGGTGGACCGTGACCTTCGAAAGTAACATCGAAAGTCACTCACGTAGGTCACGGGTGGACTCGCATATCTTTTGGAGTTGCCCGGGCAGGCATGGGCACTTTTTCCTTCATTTTTAGGTTTAGGCCGTTCACCGCACAGGCTATTGACAAGGCATGGGCAGGAGCGGATCTTTTGAAGGGTCGCCGCTGTAGGAGGGGGCGCCAAATCCGAGTCGAAAAGGCGGAAAAGAAGCTTTGTTAACAAAAAAAAAAAAATGTGGTCGGGAGTAGGGCCGGAACTAGAGGGAGGGGGGGGCAACTGCCCCGGGCGGAAAAATTTAGCGGGGGGGGGGTGGCAATTTTAGATGGGAGAAAACCGTTATAAAGTTATCGTTACGGGGGGGGGGTGGGTGGCAAAATAATGTTTTCCGTCTCCGGCAAAAATTTTATTTACGGCCCTGGTGTAGAGGGTGCCGAAAATGGATCCCGCACGAATAGAATTTTTTTTTTCTCGAGCTGCCCCTGGGCGCCGGAACGGAGGTTGAAGGGGTTGGGCCGAGGAAAATTTTAGCTCCCTCCCAATAAATTTGTCCAGTGCCCCCCTTTATGACCATATTTGTTTTTTCCTCGTGGCTCCCCCTGTCATTGGGCTAGAATTTATCGAGCTACCCACTAGTCTGAGTTCTAGTGAGGGCCGTCTCAACGTCATGGGGTCCCCCCATAGGCAAAATAACGTTATGGTAGTCCCATACTTAGCTGGAAGTAACAGCCTACATTTACTACTTATTTTCGAAATTCCTATACGAAAAAATTATTATACAAAAGTAATATACGAAATCTCATGATGTCGGGTCTCTTATGGACATGAGACCCCCGGGCATGGGTCCCCCTCACAAGAGTGGGACTGACAGAGCTGCAGTCCAGGGCCCTCATTTTTTGTTTTTTCACCCTATAAATTTAATACAGAGAGACCCGTGAAAAATTCAGCCAAGGGGCCGGCGAAAGACCTCTCATCCTAGGGAACCTGCTGCAACATGTAAGGGAGTGAGGTCAGTGTTGGTCTATGCCGTAAGATGGCTCTGGTTTTACGGGTGGTTTTCCTGGATTCTGTAAGTGTGTAGTCACTAATATAAAAGCTTTATTTCTTCGTACCTTAATTTTTCTTCTCAACTTTCTGTGGTCCTCCAAACCACCTGTCATGGTCCCCTTTCTACTTCATTTTCTGTCGTGGCCCACTGTTTGAGAATCACTGCTCTAGGGCACTCTTTTGGTCATTCACTGGCATGGTCCTTCGCTCTGAGGTCACTCTTTTGGTCATTCACTGACATGGTCCTTCGCTCTGAGGTCACTCTTTTGATCACCTACACTTTTTCGAACTCTTTAGGTCACTTGTTTGGTGACTCACTGAACCCTCGCTCTCTAAGCCAGCGACGGATTTATAGTTTTACTGCCGATGGGGTGCATACGAACTTTGCCATCCTCCTCTCATTCTACTAATTGACCAATCATTGCACTGGACTCTAGCCTACTAATCCCATTCTTGTAAGTACGCCTGTGGCGGCGGGCATGGGCGCTGCCACCGCGAGATATTTTTTTTTATTGAAAATACAGGGCGTTTGATTATAATCAAGGTTCTCGTACTCTTTGGATAGTTTTTCCCTCAAAAACTATACTCATCCGAACACAGCTAAACTTTCAGGATATCTTAATGAGACCCTAGGAGAGAAAGAAAGAGAGAGAGATAAAAAATAGTTAAATTTTTGACCACCAGGTGAAAAAGAGGCGCATTTTATTGCATTTTCCTTTTTTCCATGGTCCATATAGCGTATATACGAAGTTTCAATGGAATGCGTCCACCAAAATGGGCGCGCTACGTGGGTCCGAGTAGTCATGAGAGAACAAAAAAGCGCCGCCGTTTCACATGGTGGTCGAAAATTGAACTATTTTTTTTTTAATCTTTCTTTCCCATGGTCCCATTAGGATATCCTGAAAATTCAGCTGTTTTCGGACGAGGAAAAACTATTCATAGAGTACACGGGAACTTGAATTGTAATCAACCTGCTTTGAAATTGAAAGAAATGTTAATATTGACGCCCCTCCTCCCCCCTTTAAATTTGAACGGAAAAACAATAAACTCGGCGCCCCCCTTCCCGATTCAACGTCCCGAACCCCTAGTCGGGGTCCTGCCTAGAGCATGTGAATGAATGACTTAGAGAGCAAAAGAGTCATCTACAGCAGTATTTCTCAACCGCCGGGCCCTGATACTAGTCACCCCGGGCCGCGAGAATGATTAGCAGTTTAATTTTCCCCATTAATTTCTCGTTAGTTGTGTGTACGGCCGGGCCTTTCACTTACACAAAAGAGATTTACCGGGCCGCGGGCTTACAAAGGTTGAGAACCACTGATCTACAGGGTGTGTGTGTAAGCATGAGGGTGGCCAAAAGAGTGACCTAGAGAGGAAGGAACGAGGTCGATGGGAGACCGAAGTAAGCGGGCTATAGCAAATTTGTGGAATGAGTTGTCGAGAGAATTATAAACATGGGGAGGGGGGGATTGCCTCCCCCAGCGTCAAAGAAGGAGTCGACTGATCTAATGTATATGTGTATATATGAATTAACATCATCATCCTTGTATCGCTCCCCCCCCCCCCCGAGTCTTTAAAGTCTATCTCTGCCTATGATTATAGATTACAGTCGAATCCCGTTTTAACGAATACCGTTATAGCGAAAATCTCGTTTTAACGAACACTTTTTTTTTAAATCCCCCCAAATAAGTTTACATAGGAACAATGCTATTTTTTTTTTATAGGTAACCTAGAATTCCTTTATAACGAAATTTCGTTTTAACGAAGTGATTCCTCCGGTCAGTTGGCGTTCGTTATAACGGGATTCGACTGTAGTACTAGAGGAGGGGGGGGGGGAGGGGATTTGTGTATACCACAGGTGGCGAAACCATAAATCCGCCTCTGTTGTCGTAGAACTGGATTTACACGGAAGTGACGTTCAAGACGTTTCTTTTGCGATGATTTCGAAATTAATCGATATCCAAAATGAGATTTAATATCTTTTTTCCTCTATTAATTCCGTATTGTCTTATCTTCTCTGCAATTATCTTATCTTCTTATTTATTGTCTTACCTTTTTTAATAATTTGATTCCAGCCTGTCAGTCCTCCTCTTTCGGTTCTTTCATCATATTTCTCTTTTGATATTAACCTCTTCCTCTTATGTAATGTGCACAAACTCGGTAATATAACGATCTCGTTGGTAACGACATCTCGGCTATAACGTCAGAAATGGCCGGTCTCGACCGATTCATTTAGAGGATAATGGTAATGAGCCCCACGGCCGTCATTTCAACTTTTTCCAGGGGGGGGGGGGGCAAAGAACATGTACTCAATGCATGTGTATATATACATTTATATTTGTGTATATATACCATTTTTAGTGTATTTTCAAAAGCAAGACGAAAAGTGTCGAAAAATTGTCGTTATATCCGAGCTCTTTGCATTTTATCGACGTCATTAACCCCCCCCCCCAAATGACGGGCCTGTAATGACCTCCCCCCCCCGTGCTTATAACGTCGATAAAATGCAAAGAACTCGGATATAACGACAATTTTTCGACGGTTTTGTGTGGCGTTTTCCCAAAGGAATTGAGTTTACTGCCGCTGTGGTGGTCGAGTGGTCATAATGAGGGACTCGCATCGCGAGGATCCGGGTTCGAACCCCACCGGTTATCGGCTGTGAAGTTGGTTTCCTGTGGTTCGCGAAAATGCGAGCTGATCTCCCCATTAAAAAGTCTCGCCACGGGGAGCAACAGGCCTACAACGATAAATCATTCAATCATTACACTTCACTCCTCCCCTCTGTCATCAAAAGTAAGCAAATCGGAAACCCCCCTTTCCCCTCCCCATCGATGTTGACGTAATACTTGAATGGCCCCTTACGTAAGCAGATTTTTAGCCATTTTTGACCCTCCCCCCCTTGTCAGCAAAATTTCGTCAGCAGCTTAGAATATTTCGTATCTTCTTCAAAAAGGGTGATTGATGACGTAAGCAACCTTTAAACCCCCCCCCCCCCCTTCCCCTTGTCATCAAAAGTCAGAAAATCCGAAACCCTCCCCCTCAATGCGGACGTAATACTTTAATGACCCCTTATGCACCTCAAAGCAAAGTCTTCTTCTTCTGCTGGTGATCGGTGGTATAAAACCTTGGGGGTGGGAGGGATACCAATTTTCACCGAGACCATGGGTAGAAATAGATTCAGTGAAATTATGAAATATCTGAAAGGGGGTGTTTGACGTAAATCTACTGCAGCAAATCGGTAATAGTCGAACTAAACCTGTAAGTCATGCTAAGAAGATGTAAACCCCCTTCAATATACGGCTAATAAGTAGAGCCCGGATTATATGCAAATGCATATGTGCACATGCATTTGCATATTTTGGCATTTTTGAGCATTAATGCATATAAATGCATGAAATCAAAGAATTTTAGTATAGGTGCATATTTTTGAAGGTTTATTTAAGCTCACTCAATTTTTTTTTTTTTATGTTTTCAAACAAATATTGTTCTTAATATTTTCGTAACATCGGCTTCCCCCAACCCCCCCGCAGGTGAAATTTAGTGAATTAATACATATTTATAAAGTAGTTTACGATATTAACCGTTTTATTGTAAGGCCGGGCTACAAAAAGTTATAAAGCTATAATAAAGCTATTATAAGCTATGAAAGTTTTGTGGAAGTCCTTGTATAAAACTTGGAAAATACTACGATAAGCTGTATGATCGGTTACATTTGCTCGAATGTAACTATGAGCTTTATTGGCTGGTTTTTTAAGTTTCGTAAAAGAAATTTTATCAAACTTTTATAGTGTAATACCGGCCTTAGGCTATTTCTAGAGATATGTGTTAAATTCTTTATAGAAATATATGTGTCGAAATTCTTTTTTACTGCTATTCCAGAATAAAAAATATGTAGAAGATATTATTTGCATATGCGGTATTTTTTTTTGTATATGAATTCATATGCACTAAGAAAATAGAAAAGATGCATTTTAAAAACACATCTGCTTTTTTTTTTTTGCATGGTGATTTTTTTAATGCATATTTTCGCATTTTTTATACATATTTCGGAATTTTTGACTTTTTTAAGATTTCTAATGCATAATCTGGGGTGTTTAATGCATATTTGGGATTTTTCAGTGCATATTTTGGCCTTTTAAGTGCAGATTTTCGTATTTTTAAGCGCACATTTAGTATTTTAAGCGCACATTTAGTATTTTAAGTGCAGATTTTCGTATTTTAAGCGCACATTTAGTATTTTAAGCGCACATTTAGTATTTTAAGCGCACATTTAGTATTTTAAGTGCTTATTTTTGCATGTTTGAGTGCATATTTTTAGAGCATATTTTGCCACTTTTTTATCGCCTATAATCCGGGCTTTACTAATAAGATGGAAAAATTTAGAATCAAGTTCTAGAGATGACTGTTGATGTTGATTCTAAACATGTGTGCGCTACGGTTTTTCTGTTATCTTAAAAAAAGATGTATTTACGTCCCGCAATGATGTAACTCTTCCAGAACACGCAATAAAGATAGCACGACCATACCTAAAGAAAGGGACGAATATTACAACCTATAATTTTTTACTTCGGAAAAAGCTTACTTCGGAAGCTTGCGGAAAAATTTAAAATACATTATAGTATACATTAGTATTACGTAAGCAAGGAGATTTTCAGCCATTTTTGACCCCCCTCCCCCGTGTCAGCAAAAGTCAGCAAAACACTGACCCCCCCCCCTCCCCCCGTCAGCAAAATTTCGTCAGCAGCTTAGAATATTTCATATCTTCAAAAAGGGGTGGTTGATGACGTAAGCAACCTTCAACCTAACAACCTTCACAGAGAAACAAAAACTTCACGTCAGGTTTCACTACACGTACACGCACATTCCCGCATGTACTGATTCGTGGGGGGTTGTGTGGGCGGGGTGTATGTGTGGTGTAGCAGTAGTAGGTAGGGCTCGGGGATCCATGATGTTCTTAAGTCAGCCACCTCGTTGGGCAATTTGCCTGTTGTGGCGTTGTATTTGTATAAAACATTGTGAATCGAAGATTCATGTTCTAATGGCTAAGTGATCGCTGTACGCTTTTATTTCTCTGCGAAGTCCCAACATCTGTTTCCTTTTCGGTAATGCAATTATTTGCATTACTATATCAATTATAGTTTATAATTTTTGTTAATTGCATTTTTAATTGGGTTGCTGTATTTTTGAAATATATGACATCCATATTTTTATGGGCATATTTTTCTCAGCCACCTCGTTGGGCATCTTGCCTGTTGTGGCGTTGTATTTTTATTTGTATTATGTATATTTTAAATATATATTTATATTCAGATCATATATATTATATTATTGTTTCCCACAACCTATTTGATGTCGCGGATCCCTTTTAATAAAGGTGAATGTACAGCGGACCCCACCCCCTTTAGCGTCAGAAAGTCAATTCACACGCCCCCCTCTCCCATAAAGCGTAATATCTATTGTGCTTTTTTTTATTAATTTGCATATAAATTTTTTTTTTAATTTTCGTATAAGAAAAATTGAATAAATTGCAATGTCATACCACAAACTGATATTCATGCAATGGCAGTATAAATGAAAATGATCACGTGGACCCCCTTACAAACTACTCATGAACCCCCGGGGGTCCACGGACCATAGGCTGAGAAACATCGTATTATATCTTGATTTCTTTTTTTGTTTTTAATTTGATTTTTTTTTAATTTTGGGATTCGACATTGTTCTTTTGTTTGCAAATTAGAATTGTACAAAAACATATTAAGCGTTTGCTTCAAAATCAAAGTTTTTTTTAGTCTATCCAGCTGGGGGGGGGGAGAGATTAAGAAATTCACCCATTGATTGTGAAATAGTTCTTGAAAACTTATGACTTGAATTATTGAAATCCACGAATAATGCGTGATATAAATTCGAAAAATATAAACATAAGATTTTTTTCACGGGTAGGGCACCCCCCCCCCCCAAAACTTCCATACGAAAATTTTTCAAGACTGGCAACCCTAGTTCTTATGCCAATTGTTTTAATCCAAAATAAATCCATATTTACAGCTGTGCCATGTATTTTTGCAATTGCTGTCAAAAAGACCTCTCCGGTAGTTGTAGTGTTAAAGAACTATCCAGCGATTATTCCCTTGAGGCTGAAACAGGCCCTTTGGGGGTTCGGATGTACCACTTCCTGTGTTCGCGTTTGGAAAATATAAAATATACATCATGCTATACTACAGATGGGGTGAAATAATACGATGCTTTGAAATTTGCCGAGACTTCCGCGATAATTTATTATCTAAGTAGGGACCGCTTCGTAGCACGGAACAGACAATGTCCTTGCCACAACGCCCTTGACAAAGGTTGGCGATGCCCTCAGGAGCCGGGACGTTTTTTCACTTTGAAAAAACACTGCCGTAGATAGTCGCTCGTTAGCAACGATATGACACCTGTATTTCGACTCCAATTTCTTTGTTCTGAAGTGTATCCCCGGGACCCCTAAAGCAATATTTTGCACCCCAGGAACATCTTTTGAAAATTACTTCTCTACTCGATCAAACAATCCAAAAGAATGCTTGCTATTCGCGATAATTTCGAGGTTTTTATGACGAAGGCCATGCTACAATATTTCATCATAATGGAGTTTTTTTTCCCCTTTCAGCAATGCTCTTCATGACAACTTTCTTTTTTTTTAACCATGGTTTTCATTTGGTTTTGAATGAATTAACGCTGGGTCTCTGCCACCGGAATTAACCCGTTTCCGAGATCTCTCCCAGTCCAGCTTCGTGAGATGAGTCTGGAACACACAAAGTATCTATACCTAAAACAGTCTGAGTGAGTTTCTAGTGTTGTGTGTGATTTTTCTAGTGCTGCCATTTTTCATTACGGCAGCATACTTTCAGCAAAGCTTTCTAAAAAATGTATTAAGCAATGATGTGTAAAATAGAAATCTTTCAACAATGGCCATCTACAAGTCTTTCAACAATGGCCATCTACAAGTCTTTCAACAATGGCCATCTACAAGTCTTTCAACAATGGCCATCTACAAGTCTTTCAACAATGGCCATCTACAAGTCTTTCAACAATGACCATCTACAAGTCTTTCAACAATGGCCATCTACAAGTCTTTCAACAATGGCCATCTACAAGTCTTTCAACAGTTCCATCTAAAAGTCTTTAAACAATGCCATCTAAAACAATGGTTCCAAAAATGCTCTCTAAAACAGAACAGTTAATTTCCGAATACCGGAGATGAATACATATAGTGCCCCCGTAATAGTGTTTATCGCAATAGCTTTATGGACCCTGGGCAAAGTTATTCCCAGTGATGAGATTGGAATTCGCTATAAAGCACTGAGTTTCAAAAGGGATACGCGTTCGAAATTGTATATAGTCTTTACATGAGTTATGAACTCTGAATACTCCGTCTAAACCCCAGATCTCATCAAGTAGGCCCGTGAAATATGCCAACATGATCCCATGCGTTGAGATGACTTTAGTGCTGTGGGCGGTTGTGCTAACTTTCCCCCCCCCCCCACCACTAAATTTAAATTAACCCCTTAACGGCATTGACGAGATATCTCGCCTTCTTAGGCCGTGTGTTAAGATTACCCTGGAGTTACATCTTCGTACTTGCATTCAGAATTGAAAAAAATTTGTTATTTTCACCGTCTATTCTGCCAAAAATTAAATACTTTTTAGTGAACTCCAATTTCATCACTGTGTGTGCTCGTATAGGATAGTCAGAGCTTATTCTTTTCTTTTGAACACACGGTATGCGGTGTCCTAATCTTCTATTTTGGACGTTTCTACTGGTCCCCGAGAGTTCTTCAGAGAAAATTGCGAACGTTTTAGAATTTTTTTTTTGTTCATATCTTGTATTATTGCGAAATTGGCAGAGGAGATTGACGTTCTCCTCAGCCAATCTGTTGAAGAAAACGCCCTAATCGCCCTTTCATACCCGAAATAAAATTTGCTGTTCCTCGCGAAATTGTTGGACACCGTCTTAGACGTACTAATAGTCTATTCAATTTCTCGAGAAATTAATCGCCACTTTTTTTTATAATGAGGATCTCTTTACCTTTTTTCCCACAAGAGATAGCTTTTGTCTGTTGTTATTTTTATGAATCGAGCTCTTGGCGGAAAACAATCACTGTGAATTATTTGAGAAGTTCCTAGAAAGGATACCTAGGCATAAAGGTATGTAAATAAGGTAGGGTGTGGCGCCATAGTTTTTTCCCATTTGCATTGTAATGATAAGAGCTCTTTTTTTTTTTACTTGAAAAAATATTGTGAATTTTCAAATGAGAGTTTTTAAGATATCATTTTCCATTGTATTCGCCATCTATGAAAAACAAATTCGGAAAATTTTGTTACTTTTTTTTAAAATAGTCATTTTTCACCTGGCCCTGTAATTTCTTCCATTACATGTTTTTAGCCATATTTATTACGCTATGAGTAGTTGTAGTTCATTTTTTCCCACGAGAAGATGCCGGAATACTCATTAGTAGGGCCAGACGCGCGTTTATGGTTTTCCCGCCTGTGGGGCTACGCGAATTCGGCCGTCCTTCTCCCATTCTATAGTCTAATTTTCTTGGCTACTCTTCCCTCGATTTCGCCTCCCTGGCTGTAACCCGCTCGGCCTCCCCACACACACACCTGCAAGTACAATTGTGGTTCAAAGTCACTCTTTTAGGCTCACACTAACATGGTTCTTTGCTGGGTCACTCTTTTGATCAGTTACACATTTACACATGCTCTAGGTCAAGGGGCGCCGTATACTTCTCAGGGGCTCCGCTGGTATTCAAGGAAAATAAAATAAACCCGTAAATTTGATAAATAAAATAAAAAAAAGTGGCCTAAAGAGTTCCACAATATAAATTATATACAAAAAAGGGCTCCTCTAGTCAAACAGGGCTCCGCCATAGAAATTATACACTGAAAAGGACTCCTCCATAGAAATTATGCATGCACTGAAAAGGTCTCCGCGAGTCAGAAAGGTTGAGAACCGCTGCTCTACGTCACTCTTTTGGTCATTCACATGCTTGCACAAGCCAGGTCCGTCATTCAGGAGGATGGGGGGGGGCCTGCTTTGAAAATACACTAAAAATGGGGCATACGAATATATATATACATACATTGAGTACATGTACTTTGCCCCCCCCCCCCCCCGGAAAAAGTTGAAATGACGGCCCTGGGGCACCACAAGCCCTCTTTCGGTTTGCCCATTAACACGGTTCCTTGCTGGGTCACTTTTTTGATCATTTACGCTTTTACACATGCTCTAAGTCACTCTTTTGGTCATTCACATGCTTGCACATGCTCTAGGTCACTCACTGATCTGGTTCCTCGCGCTGTTGGCCATTCACATTCTTGCACCCGTTATGAATCGCTCTTTTGCTCACTCACGTGCTTGCAAACTCTCTAGGTCACTTTTTTGGTCATTCATTGGCCTAGCACTGGGAACTAGCTGTGTGGGAAGAGCAGGATTTATTGAGGGTTATATATACAAATTCCGCAACCCTCTTCTCTCATTCTACTAATATTCTTGGCCAATCATTTCTCATATTTGCCGCCCCTGTGAACTTGAGCGCTGGGCTATATCCCTACCCTGTAAATAAGTTAATTAGCCACTGACTAGGGCCTGGATTTTTATGACCTAAAAACCGACAGAATAGCTCCATAAAAAAAATTCATTTATGCCCTAAAAAAACAAATATATGCCGTAAAAACCTAAAATATGCTATAAAATAGGCTGACCATATTTCCTCTAGAAAAATACGGGAAACTTACAGGAAATCGCTAATCATTGTCAAAAAATGATAACACATAAATAAAATTGCCAATAGTTGCTAAAAACGATGACAAGGACAATGTTATTCTAAATATATAAATTTAAGAGTAATTTCACTCCTCTTCCAAAATTTTAAGGATATTTTTTTTCAAGCAGTGAGGGAAAAACGCTATTAAAAAAAATTACCTAAAATTTGAAGGAGTAAAATTGAATTTTTATGCGTGAATATATCACGCATCCAGATGCGAATCGGTGAACACTGGTCAAGGGCAAGTAAAATTGCCAATTATTGCTGAAATCGCTAATTGCTAAGTTTGGTGGGGGGGGAATCCCTCTTCATTATTATGCTCAAATATGCAAAATATGCCTTAAATTCTGAAAGATCATGAAAAGTGCTCTATCGCTTAAAAATTCATAACTATGCAAAATGCATAAAAAAATGTGCGGAAGCCATAGAAACCCTTGCCCTACTCATTAGTATTCGTCAACCATATCTATATACGTACAACGTTTTTATCTATTTTGAAACGTTGTGGGGGGGGGGGAAGAATCAATTACAACATATACAGTAATAGACTATTCAATTATTTGTTTTGGAGTCACGGGACGCAAACGATATGGAAAAACTAATGCATTGTAATACTTCTCAACCGGTTCACCCGAAGTTCACCTGCCATTTTATTGGATATATGGGTGACTATTGAACTTTGATAGCATCCGAGAGAATTGAGAGGAAAGATATCAAAATTCGATTTATGCTGATCTATCTTGCGAGTGAGTTAAATGAGCGGAGAGGGAAGAGGAGCCACGTGTTATCGTTATGTTAAGTAAATGTTATCATTGTGGTTTGTCTCCTCCGCCTCCCTTCGAGCGAACTTCCAATCAAAGGGTTGAGGCTTCCGACTCCGCCCATTATTAATGATAATAATGGAAAATAATTTTTTCTGGGACATGATAAAGTGTAGTGTTATGCGTTCTCTTATACAATAGCTCTGATGCATTTACTTCTACGCCATTTCCGCAGTATAATTGCATTGTTTGTGTCTGATTTTTTTTTTTTCTCGTCGTTGTTGTCGCCAGCGAAGATCGTTTACTCCTTGGAGTGAGTATATGTTGACTCATTATTTAGAACAGCGACGATGGCATAGGTCAGGGGCAGGGCCGCAACTAGGCGGGTCTGGTGCCCCGGGCGCTGAACCAGAAGGGGGAAGCCGAATTCACCCTTTAACTGCTTCTTCTACAATTACAAGGGGCGCCAAAATGCCGGCTTGCCCCGGATGACAAAGTATCTAGTTGCGGCCCTGGATTCAGGGGGGCTCTTAACCTATGGGTCTCGACCAGGGTTTAAGTTAGATAAAAAAATTCCTTTAGCATAAAAACGAAAATCGGGAAAAAAAGCTTTGGCAAAATGCAGACATGCCAACATTGGCTTAAAGCTTGTTAGTAGTAATGGATGTGTTCAGTTTTGCCACGGGAAAGGGGGGGGGTGGTACCCCTCTAGGACAACATAATCATAGTGCAATAAAAATAAACACCCAAAATTTTAATTGAAAGTTCATAAAATACAGCATCTCAGTGGCACTGGAACCTAGAGGGCTGAAGCCGCATACCCATCCCCCCCCCCACCCCGGAGCAACTTTCCGAGGTCGCCGAGTCCCTTAATAATTTTAATAATTCATGGACGTCTTATAACCCTAGATCCCCATCCCCGTTTTCTTCGTATCGGAGCTCTTACGGCACCTACGACGAAACATTCTTTCCGACGCAAGTTCCGCGAGCTCAATCGTGCACTATGCAAATGAACCGGATCCGGACACGCTGCGAAAACCTGTCCACTCCACCCATTTTCGAATCACTCAAAAACCTGTTTTTAGCCCACAGCGTGAAGCGGTTTTGACGGCAAACAGGTTTTTCGCGTTTTTGGGCGGCGAGTTTTAGGCCATTCACCGTTTCATTTTTTACCCATTTGCTAACAAAAATATCCGGGGCCTTCCCTGGTTTTCTTCAATTACTGGGAGGATTGAAAAAGTGACAAACCATTGTAAAGGCATACGCTAGTCTGAAACACATTGTTTGAGAACCAAAACGAACATTCCAAAAGTGATTGTTGGGGCCCAGGACCATTGTTGCCCGACGGTTTTTTGCCCATTTCGGGTATTTGCCCAAGTTCTGATGAACTTTTAAAGTAGCCTATGTTTTTCAAACCCGGTCCTGTTTGGTATATATGCAAAATTTGGCGACGATCGGTCCTAAAATTGTAGATTTGTATAAACATATATATATATTTATCATTTCGGGAAATACGATTTCCCGAAATCACACACTTATTTACAGTTGAACCCCGTTTACACGACTCCCTCCGTCAATACGGTTATTTTCGGTCTCGATTACTGCAGTTTGACCAGGATCCGCAAAACTTACACGATTTCATATTTTTCCTGTGCAGATTAAATTAAATTTTATTTTCTCTAATTTTTTCCCACAGTTAGCAAAGGAGTGGGGCCCTATTTCGCCCTAATGCCTCACTTAAATACAAATCCAAGGCCACAACAGGCAAAATGCACAGCGAGGTGACTGAGGAAAAAGATGTCCATAACAAATATGGATGCCATATGTTTCCAAACTACAGCACACACAAACCAATAAAATGCAATTATAAAAACTAAAGACTGTATACACATGATACAACGCCCGTTTTTGTTTCATATTTGATTTACAAGCCTATGCAGCAGTAAGATGGCTTCATTCCAATTATACTGATTGCATGCTCACACACCACTCTTAATCATTACTGATAAATATAATAATTCATACCCACTCACACATAATGAGCATTCGAGAATTCTGCGTATTAAACTGCGTCTAAACGTTCGAGATTTGTAGGCAGTGCCGTCTTAACGAATGGGCCCACCCGGGCACTTCAAGGAAAAAAGGGGCATGAGCGGAGATACGGAGGGGGGGGGGGCGGCAAAGTGGAGCGGGCAGATCTAATGTATATGTGTGTATATGAATTGACGTCATCATCATCGTGCCCCCCCCCCAGCAATAAAGACCTTGCCCCCCAGACGCCTGTGAAAAGGGGCCTCAGAAAAATCACTTGGCCCGAGGGCCCATGATGCTCTTAAGACGGCCTGTTTGTAGGTTCAACTGAATGAAGCAGTAAAGGGCCCTACACATGCTCAGTTATACCTGCGCAGTTGGCCTGTACAGGCATAACTGAGCGTGTGTAGGGGCCGTCAGTTGACCTACACAGGCGATCTGAAGAGAATGGTTTTTCGATTCGGTATAACTGTACAGTTATGCCTGCGCAGGTAGAACTGAGCTTGTGTATAACTGCGCAGTTTTCCCCCCCCCCCCGCTTTCTTATTCGCTCTATTTTCTTCCCTCTTCTTTTTTTACTGATAATGTAATAGAACAATAATAACTGAATAAATCTTGTTTTGGAGAGGGATTCCCATTTAATAAGAAATATTTCTAATGCCGTAATTTCCGCGATATCTTCTTACAATTTCATATCGAATAAAAAAAATCGAAATAAAATTTTAGAAATATTTCGACCATTATTAGAATTCGCAATTTTGTTTTGAAAACACCCTTTTTCATAAATTTGCCCGAAATTATGCACCCGAAACACACAAACTCTATTCAAATAATGTGCTATGACTATTAATTGTTTATTGATTATTTAGAGAAGTGGTTTTTAACCAGGGTTCTTGGAGATTTCAGGGGCTCCGTGATATCAGATTATTTAGTATTCTTTCACCTGTACTTCCTTTAAAAATCGATTCCTAGAAATCAAGTAGGTGTTTATACGAGTGTTATATAGTTTATTTAGATATTTAAGTTTACCATTACCTAATTTTAAATAGAGGAATGCCGTGATAAGAGGGGGGAAAGGTTATAGTTTCTGAGATTACATTATTACCAAGAATAAAAAGGAAAAGCCATCTCAACAAATGACAGGATACAGTGAATCAAGCAAGACAACATTTCAATAATTAAGAATTTAATTCTAAAAAATGAACCGTTGGTTCTAGGGGCCCCTTTTGGAACGAATAATATGAATATTACAGAGATATTAATAGCTGTACATGGACACACCGCAAACGGCGGCATCCTTGAGCGAAGATCCAGGATTGGACATTATCGTCAGATGACGGAGCCAACAAAAAGTGGGGGGGGGGGGTGTATCCGAAAGATAGGTAATTTAGAGTACTTTACCGAGCTGTCCCACGGAGGATGAAGATCTCAGCTCATTCTCGCGTGGAATGCGAATTGTCTCAGGAAGACGGAAGGCAAGTGTCACTCACTGGAGCGAAACGGACGGATCCATGGTGGTGGCTGAGCTGACAGGTCGCTCATAGATGAAGTGCCGAATTTTCCGTCTTCACTGGTGACATCTAGAAACTAGAGCTCGGCACGGGTTGTTGATCCATGCTGATGTCCCGGTGGCTGGCTGATACCGTTCGTCGGGATGTGTCGCTCTTTTCAGTCGTTTATTGGTAATGTCTGGAACTGGAGCTCGGCATCTTGGCAGGTAGTAAGGCCACGGCCCTGCCGCTGACCCATGGTGATACCGGCTTTCGCAACTTCCTCCCGGATGGTTGAGGGAGGGGAGCTTTTCTTCAGTCGTGGGCAGGAGGATTGCTCGGACTTACGGGGGAGTAGGTGGCGAGGGGGCCACGTAGCTTCAGGAGAGCACGTCCTACCTCAACATCTCTCAGTCCCCAAAAAAAAAGGAAGCCTCGTCTTTGTCACTTTTCTCTGGACCAAAGCGTATTAAATTATTGATACGCTTTGCTCTGGACCTTCAACTTTCCCGGCCTTCCGATTGGAGGCGGAGGGGTCACCAGATACCCACGTCATGTCCTCTCGATGAAAGCGCGCAAAAATGGTGACTCACCCCGGGGGGGGGGGGGGAAGAGGAGGAGGGACTAGGGAAGGGAGAGCAAGCAAAGTTTCATGTCGAAACACGATCATGATAGAAATCTGGAATTTGATTTCTTGATTTTATTTGCCGCTCATGAGCATGGGGAACAGAGAAAATGTCCACAAATGAGGGATTTAACAATTTTAAAATATATAAAAAATAATACAATTTTCAGCCTCGCTGAAACATATAATAATTAATAAGAGTAATTAGTGACTGTGTAGTGTTTGTTTTTACGTGTGGGCCACATATGAATAGGGAGTATTTACGTGTGTGTGTGTTGTGTGTGTGTGTATGAAGAATGATATTCACAAAACTAATAACACTACACCTTCCATTTTTCCCATTCTCCATAACACGAGTCAGTTAGGCCCTCCTCACACGGGGAAACTAAAATCGAGCTCGAGTTGCTTCAACTTGAGAGTTGAGTTGACTAGAACGAGTCGAGTTGCCGTTCTCCCTCACACAGCGCTACTAAAAAAATATTCAAAGCCCGGGAAACTGAGTAAAAACAGCACAGTCTATTAGTTTTCCTTCTTATCTCCGGTACTATCTTGTTAACCGGGTTAGGAAAAATCGAAACAAATAAATAAAAATAATTTTATATTAAATGTGAAATTGCTACAGAATTTCAGCTCACAGGTAAATACAAAATTTCATTATTTAAATTGATATCATTTTGAAATGACAATAAAATGGTAAAAATTAGATAATTTTTTAGTATAATTTCATGTTTCATTCGGAAAAAAATCGTCTGTTTTTCCCTCTATAAATGTGCCTTTCAGTACCTATATATGTTGGATTAATATATTTTATTGTTTATTAGTTAAAATATTGTCACGCAGAATTTTAAGTAGTTTCATGAGATGAAACGACGAAAGCTGGTTCCGAGAGGCAAAAAATAAACTATAGACAAAACTAGAGACAAACAACACATGAATTGTTGTTTATGTTTCAGGGAATAATTTTCCCGAATACTCCCACACACATATGTGCGTGTACGTGACCTAGATTGCAGACATTCCAAGCAAGGGGGAAAATCAGGGACCATCCCTATGGAACACGTGCTAGAATAGGTACATGTAAAAGTAGACAGTATTTTGAAATTTTCTGCAGGTTCTTATCCAGGGCCGTCTTAAGAGCAACATGGGGGCTCCCAGCCATGTATTTTTTTTTCTGAGATCCTACTTGGCAAACTAATTTGGTTATTCCTGAAATAACCCCGTGAAACGACGAAACATTTTATTGCGAATCCCGCCTCACACGGGGAAACTAAAGTTCGGCAACTGATAAGAGAAACCGTCTCCCGAAGACCAGTACGTATATCGCTATAGACGCCCTCACACGAGGAATTAGCGTCTTGGCGATGAAATATCGAACGCGACTCGGTCACTTGGCGACTGACATGCTAGTCGCCGCCAACTTTTGTTGAAGAAACTAGAGAAACTGCCTATAGCATTCCTTCATATTTCCGTCATGCGAGTTTGGGACTCATATTGAAAAACAATTCAGAGTATATATATATAATGAATTATCAGTTGAAAGGATATAATGAAATTTCTTCAGAATTTCAGTTCACAGGTAAATACAAGATTTCTTTATTTAAATTGATATTTTGAAATTATAATGAAACCAGAGGCGTCGGAATTGTTTCGAAACTGTGGGTGCTCATCTTTAGATTTATATCGGAAAGTTTAATTCCTTAATCAATTCTGGGGTGCTCGGATCCATGCCACAAATTACCGTGGGTGCTTGAGCTTGCACCCCTGGCTCTGACGCCACTGAATGAAATGGTAAACCAGGACTCATTTCAACTTTTTTTCGGGGGGGGGGGGCAAAGAACATACTGTATATGTACATATATATGCTATTTCTAGTGTATTTTTGAAAGCCGGGGGGGAATAGCCCCCTGATCCCCCTAGATGACGGGTCTGTGGGTAAACACATGTGCCCACCCGGGGGCCAGCCACTCCCCCGCGGGGGCGATTTCAAAAGAAGATGGAACGTCAGAAAAATTAGATCTGGTAAAAATTTGAGGAATAACCAAATGAATTTGCCAAGTAGGATCTCAGAAAAAAATACATGGCTGGGAGCCCCCATGATGCTCTTAAGACGTCCTGGATAAGAACCTGCAGAAAATTTCAAACTACTGTCTACTTTTACATGTACCTAAACAAGCACGTGTTCCATAGGGACGGTCCCTGATTTTCCCCCTTGCTTGGAATGTCTGTAATCTAGGTCACGTACACGCACATATGTGTGTGGGAGTGTTCAGGGAAAATCATTCCCTGAAACATAAACAACAATTCATGTGTGGTTTGTCTCTAGTTTTGCCTATAGTTTATTTTTTGCCTCTCGGAACCAGCTTTCGTCGTTTCATCTCATGAAACTACTTAAAATTCTGCGTGACAATATTTTAACTAATAAACAATAAAAATATATTAAATCCAACATATATAGGTACTGAAAGGCACATTTATAGAGGGAAAAACAGACGATTTTTTTTCCGAATGAAACATGAAATTATACTAAGAAATTATCTAATTTTTACCATTTTATTGTCATTTCAAAATGATATCAATTTGAATAAGGAAATTTTGTATTTACCTGTGAGCTGAAATTCTGTAGCAATTTCACATTTAATATAAATTATTTTTCTTATTTATTTGTTTCGATTTTTCCTAACCCGGTTAACAAGATAGTACCGGAAGATAAGAAGGAAAACTAATAGACTGTGCTGTTTTTACTCAGTTTCCCGGGCTTTGAATATTTTTTAGTAGCGCCGTGTGAGGGAGAACGGGCAACTCGACTCGTTCTAGTCAACTCAACTCTCAAGTTGAAGCAACTCGAGCTCGATTTTAGTTTCCCCGTGTGAGGAGGGCTTTGTGTTTGCAATTTTAATGCAGGATTCCCACTCCTTTCTTGACCAAAACCAGCAAGCATCAACAGGACAAAAATCACTGCAATTTATTATTTTCTTTTATATGTAATTCTTAATGAATCTCATTGAATTTGTTTTTTGAACACATCTCGTCAGATTGCAACGAATTTCAGCTTTCAGCTCAAACATTGAAAGAAAAAATTCAGGTGAGGCCTTGGGCAAGAAAAAGAAAAAAAAAAAAACACATATTGCACACAGAAATTCGTACTTGTTTCATCAAGAGCTAAACTGTTTTTTCTCCCTTTGAATGTGCGCTGTACATTCCAAATGTATTGTAACTGTAAATTGATCGATAAAGCCTACTGTCACAGATCTCTACACCATCTGGGGTCCAGCATCTCCTGTCGGGGATTGTATAGGAATGAGAAATGCTTGTGGCAGGTGAAAACTAAAGTTTACCATAACGAAATTAAGAAAGATGATAGTTATGAGAGATTGGTGTGGAAAATGAGAGAAACAGACCCTCTAGCGAACAGAGACACAGTGTTGTTAAAAATATCTCAATTGCTGTAATAATTTAACGTGCGAATATTGTTGTCTTTTTTTTTTAAGCAATCTTCGCACCACGTTACCTGTTTTTTTCTTTTATTTGAGTTAATAACTTTCAGTGCGATAACCAATCCAACTAGACCCAAAGCATCATCTGTGGAAATCATACTAGAAAATTCCGAACTTTATAGACTATGAAAAAATCCGAACTGATCAAAAGACCGCGAAGACAGAGATCGAAGAATGAAAATATCCCCACAGATTGCCTAGAACCGGTTCCAAAAGCTTCGCCTGCACAGGTATAACTGAATGGTGTGTATGCATCGAACCGTTCAGTTATGCCTGTACAGGTATAACTGTGTAGGCATAACTGAGCGTGTGTAGCGGCCTTTATTCCCAACGTGGACGTTAGCGCCCCCCGGAGGCAGTGCCATCTTAAAGCATGGGCCACTCAGAAAAATGAGAAGTAGTTGAATTTTTCGAGAATTTGCCAGGTAGGGCCTCAGAAAAATCACTTGGCCCGTGATGCTTTTAAGACGGCACTGCCTGGGGGGAGGGTGCGATGGAATGTTACGGGGGGGGGCGGTAAAAAAAGCTACGGTTATAACATAGGATTCTATGGGTTAGATTGCGTTGGGGGGGGGGGGGGCAATAGGAGAAAGAAATTTCTGACGAAGGGGGAGGCGATGTGGAACAAAAAGGCTGGGGAAACTGGTATAAAGTGATTCTTCCCATACTTGTACGTCATGGTCTTTTTTTTTTTTTTTGGCATTTAAAGCCATTCATTCAGATTGAAAGGCGATCGTGGCCAGTGGTCATCCCACTTGGAAGTAAATAGAAACCCCCCCCCCCCCTTCCCAATCGATCTTTTATTTTCGGGTACGATTGGCAGGGATTCACGCAATTGGACAGCGTAAAAGCCATAAAACTTCTCTCAATCACTTGCTGGTGCTTAAACGAAAAGGACGCTTAAGGTTGTGGAGAGAGAGGAAAGGGGCAAAAGAAAGTATAGTGGAGGGTATCATGCAATTATTCTTCATGGGAAAAGCCCCGCCCCCCCTCAAAGTAAGGGGTGCTGATGAGTGAAGAAAATATATTACATATTAAGCACGTTTGACTGAATACAATACCAGAAAGCTTCCGTCTTTTTCAGACGTGCTTACACCGTGCCCCCCTTTTTTTTCCAGATCTTATCTCCTTTGTTCATCTCTCGTGTTTCCACTTCCCGAAAAGAGTACAGTCGAATCCCGTTTTAACGGATACTGTTATAGCGGAAAAAAAATTCGTTTTAACGAACACTTTTTTTTTTTTAAATTTCCCAGATAAATTTATATAGGCTTGGAGTTCGTTATAACTGGATTCGACTGCATTATTCTCGACTGTAGGATTTCTCATAGTAGGATGATGTAGAGCGCGTGCGCGGATGACTGAAAGAATGACCTAGATATTTTGTGTAAACAATCGAAAGAGTGACCTATAAAAGCAATGAGCCCTGTCATTGAGCGACCAAAAGAGTGACCTAGAACGCGTGCAAGTTTTATGTGTGAGTGACCAAAACAGTGTTGCAAGGGAGTAGCCAAATGAGTGACTTAGAGACATTGGTGTACTTGCAGGAGTGGGCAAGCGGGTTATAGCACAGGATGGCGAATTAGAGGAGAGAGTAATCGAGAAAATTCGATTAGAATGGGAGAAAGACGGCAAAACCATAAATGCGTTTCCGTGGCCCGCTAGGTTAGGACCTCCGATGGATCCCCTGCCCAAACGTTTCATGGGGCCCCTTTCACATCCTAGAGCAGGGGGCCCCTAGGCTAGGACTTTCGATTATCCTCCTGCCCAGACTTTTCACAGACAATGGTAAATTTATAGCGTGGAAAAATATAAAAAATGACGAGAATCGCCCTGTCAGCCCCACCTTTGTGGGAGGGCGGGGGGGGGCATGTGCGTCTCTGCTCTTATACGTTATTGTTTTGAAGGAATTTAGTTGAACTCAATCATAGTAGAGAACTTTAAATTTGGTGCGGTCAAAGGTTAATGCTTGAATTTATTCCATTTCGATTGCGATTGATTTAAAATAATTTCGCTTCGTTTATAGCGCCATCTATCTTTCACTTTAAATATATCATTTTCTAATTTCACTCGTATAAATGCGAGTGCAGTCAGTTTATTAGTCGCTGTGGTGGTCGAGTGGCCATAGTGACGGACGGACTCGCATCGTGAGTTCCATCACCCCACCATCGCCACAGTGGTGGTCGGCTGAAGTTGGTTTTCTGTGGTTCTCAACTTCGAGGCACGAATGCGAGCCGATCTCCCCGCTTTAAAAAGTCTCCCCCACAGAGAGCAACAGACCCTAAAAACGGTACAAATGTAATTTAGTCATTGCACTTCACTCGCTTCTCTTCTGAAATATAGATGGCAGCACTGAAAAAAAATCAGACACAGCGCGAGATACACACACTTACACTTCCGGTACGACTCACTAGGGGGTCATTCAAGTATTACGTCAGCATCGAGAGGGGGCGAAGGAGGTTTCGGATTTGCTGACTTTTGATGACAAGGGGGGAGGGGGGGATTTAAGGTTGCTTACGTCATCAACCACCCCTTTTTGAAGATATGAAATATTCTAAGCTGCTGAGGAAATTTTGCTGACAAGAGGGGAAGCAGCACCTCCTAGAGATAGAAGACCTCTGCACTGTTTGCCATAAACGTCATTCAGACTACCTAGCAAGTTTGCCACATTTCGAAACACGGCGTCCTATTCCGTTTCTTCTTATTTTGGCGTAGAATTTTCCTGATTGGCTCATAAATACCGCATAGTGATTGGAGCAGGGAATTTTTTTCCCCTGAATATTTTGAGGGAGAACGGACTACTTACTGACGTCACAACCAGACTGCGGAAGCCTTCTATCTCTAGGAGGTGCTGAAGAGGGGAGGGGAGTCAGTGTTTTGCTGACGGGGGGGGGATGTCAAAAATGGCTAAAAATCTGCTTACGTAATACTTGAACGCCCCCCCCCCTTAAATTGGCCATAGATGGCGATAGACCTGCGTTGTGATTGGTTTGAGAGAAAGAAATTCTTATTATATAGAAACAAACTTAGCAAACACGTACACGCGCATTCCAGTACGCACCAATTCGTTTTAAGTTCCGCAGTGGAAAATGGACGAGGTGGTTGTGTGGTTTGGTAGCAGTCAGATTATGGGCCAAGTTTCGGGCCCTTAATATTGTATAGCCTTTAGTTATTTTTTTTTTTAGTGCCTTTTGTGTGCCTGACTATTTTGGAAATTTTTAGTGCCTTCCCGGCTATAGTGATGAATGACGTGGCTGTTATTCTAATTCCAGATCCAGAGAGAAAACAATGGGCCGAGGGGATAAAAAACTTATCCAGGATTTCCTGCTGCCGCATCTGACAGATGGAACATTCGGCGAGAACATGAGGTGGGAAAATGAAGGTACAGACGGAAAGTTCACTCTCACTTGGCGGCACAAGAGCAGCGCCGATTGGAGGCCCGAGGACGCCGACGTTTTCAGAGTGAGTCTCCTTTGTCTTATATTTGCTTTATTGGCCTACATGAGAGTGTTTAGAGCAAGGCCTGGGCTGACGGGGACCGTGGAAAGTCTGGTCTGGCCCAGCCTGGGGGGCGCTGCTCCAGGATATGGGGGGGGGGTCTTCAACCAGCGCCTCCTAGAGATAGAAGGCCTCCGCAGTCTGCTTGTGACGTCAGTAAGTGGTCCGTTTTCCCTCAGAATATTCAGGGGAAAAAAATTCCCTGCTCGTGCCAGTATCATCGTTGTGAGGAAAAGAAATGATCGGGCTCAGAATTGACGATTTCTATGAGCCCCCCCCCCACATCCAATCACTATGCGGTATTTATGAGCCAATTAGGAAAATTCTACGCCAAAATAAGAAGAAACGAAATAGGATGCCATGTTTCAAAATGTGGCAAACTTGCTAGGTAGTCTGAATGACGTTTATGGCAAACACAGCAGAGACCTTCTTCTATCTCTAGGAGGTGCTACTTCAACGCGTTGCCCTCGAAGCTTTTTTGCAGTGGCTCGCCGACGAAAAGGCTTATATTTTGGGTGACCACACGTCCTGTATTTCCCGGGACAGTCACGTTTTCCTTTCTTTTTTCTGGCCGTCCCGGCTTTTTGGCAAAAGTGTCCGTTTTCCCCCGTTTTTCACATGACGCCTACTTGGATTTTTATTCTTTATTGAAGTCAAAAGATGGAAAATATTTTTCAAGTCATAAATTATATTATTATGATAATTGCAACTATAAATAAGAACATTAATCTCCTACATTTGTCTTGTTGAACGTTTTTATTTCGTGGAATTCATTTTAATCCACAGCAACGCTTCGTTTCCCGTCAATTCAATTTCAGCAATATTTGACAACTTTGTGCACTTTTGGCGTTGTTCTTGGCGATGTCCCGTGTTTGGAAACCCAATTTCCCGTATATCTGTCGAGGAAATATGGTCAGCCTACTTATCTTAGAGTGCATCCATAGTGAACCACTTCTCGCTTATAAAACCGCGGCAGTTGCAAACAGCGAGGTGAACCCTCGCGATTCTAGCTGGTGCCCTGGTAAAATAGTGCACCGCTCGCGGGAACGTCCTCCTGCGTGAGTGAGCAGCATCCTGGGAGAGCTATCACTTGAGGATCTATTACAGTCAGACCTCGTTAGTGGGTCACCCGGTTACACGTCGCTCCGCTTACCGAGTCACTTTTTGGTAGTCCCAATTTTCCTCAGGCAGGAATTGGCACAGCTATGGCTTACTCCGTTTAACAAGTCACTCCACTTACTAAGTCATATTTTTGCTCTCCCAAGAGTGACTCATTAACGAGGTTTCACTGTATATGTATTTTATTTACAACAGACAATATTTATACGAAGGTTTCTAACAGCTGGGGCTGATGCGAAGATGTATATTTATAGGAAGAGACAGAAAATTCAACTGCCCTTTGCGGGAAACCGAACATACGTCCTCTGATTTGCCGGGTATGGGGGCCCTAGACCAGTGGTTCTCAATCTTCTTAGAACCGCGGCCCGGTGAATCAAATTTCTATGCATCTACGGCCCAGGTCTGGAATATTTTACTCGTTCATAAGATGATAATAAACAACCGTTTACTTTTTAATTGCGTGTTGATTACTTAATTAATATAACCCTTTAAATTATTAATTAATTTAAACACTTTTAATTAATTAATTTAAATCCTTTTAATGAATTTAATCCATTATTATCTTACTGACTGATATAATGGTTTTTTTTTTGTCTTTGGTACATTAATAAAGTTAAGACGTCAAAACATAAATGAAGCGTTTCATCAGGGTCCATTCAAAGTATTACGTAAGCAGATTTTCAGCCATTTTTGACCCCCCCCCCCTTGTCAGCAGCTTAGAATATTTTATATCTTCAAAAAGGGGTGGTTGATGACGTAAGCTACCTTCAAACCCCCCCCCCCCTTGTCATCTCAAGTCAGCAAATCCGAAACCACCCCCCTCCGATGCTGACGTAATACTTGAATTACCCCTCAGCAACTGTAGCAAACATCCTCATTGCATAGGCGCCGGAACCTGGGGTACTGAGGCTGTTTGAGCGTCCCAATGAATTTTACTGAGGCCCCCAACAGTTAAATGACTATACCATGTAACGCACCACTCCCTCTCCCGCATAGGGGCTAGATCACGTATATATACGGGACAAACGGCACCTTTCAGGCCCCCCCCCTTCAATGTTTCCTTCATTTCGGCGCCTCTGCCTCACTACAAAATTTAATTGATTGCAAATCAATCAAAAACGTCTTAATATTCACACAATTTCATAGAATAATTTCGCATACAGTTTGCAAAAATACGGTTTTCATTCGCAGTGGCCAATTACATTTATTTCTGCAACACTTATTTAATTAGCACTTTGCTAATAATTTAGTGTAAAATATATTTTTTATGATCGAAATTTTCATTTAGGGGCCGTTCAAGTACTACTACGTAAGCATATTTTCAGCCATTTTTGACCCCCTCCCCCTCTTTGTCAGCAAAACACGACCCCCCTCCCCCCCGATGCTGACGTAATACTTGAATGACTCCCTTAATCTTAGCTAGAAAGAAAGTAATTATATAATGAAAAATTGTTTATGTTGTAACTCACCATGACCTTTTTTATGCCCGTGGCCCCCTTTGAACCATATTTTTTTTTTCCTCGTGGCTCTCCTGTCTTACCCGGAGTCGTCGACCCTCACCTGGAAGCAAGATCCTTTATACGTATTGAATTGATTTTTTTCAGTGAATTTATAACTGAACGAAAATTTTACAAAGAAGATTGGTCTCCAGACCACTGGCCTAGAGTTTATTTATCTCCCCAATTGTCCGAGTAAAAACGACCGTCTCAACATCATGGGCCCTATGCCCTCATGGGTTATGCTATGGTAGTCCCATACTTAGCTGGAAATAAACAGCCCGCATATTTCCCACTTATTTTCAAAATTTATTGCACTATACAAAATATCATAAGGTAGGGTCACTTATGGATATGAGACCCCCGGGCATGACCCCCCTCACAAGAGGGAGACTGACAGAGCTTCAGCCCGGGCCCTGATGTGTTTTTCATTATTTTTTTGTTTTTCATACTATAAATTTAATAATAGAGGAGGGGCCTGCGAAAAACTCCATCCTAGGGAACCTGTTGCAAAATGTAGGTGGTGAGGCTCGGGTGGGTCCACGTCCTAAGACGGCCCTGGTTTTATGGGTGGTTTTGTTAGATTCTGTAAGTGAATAGTCACTAATATAAAAGCTTTATTTCTTCACATCGTAATTTTTCTTCTCAGCTCTCTGCAGCCCTCCAAACCCCTCTGCCATGGCCCATTTCTCCATTTTCTTCCGTATCCCCCTTGAAATATCCCAGTACCACTAGGGAGCCACATGGCTCCAGGTTGAAAACCACTGCTCTAGATAAACATGATTTTTTTTTAGAAGAAGAAAGCCGCACAGCATTGTTGATCGTGCAAAATGGCCGTGACCATATGTCCCGCTTTTAAAACACATTTTTCTACTTTTTTGATCTAGAATTATTTTACTATTCTTAATGCCAGATAGCAGGTAATTTTATCCTAAAAACCTCACTTAATTTGGATAGCCATCATCACTTACCTGTAAAAATGACGCATAACGAAGTTAATTTTTATCAAGAAATTTATTTCAAAGGTGATTCTGGTACCCCAGGGACCGGACAAATGAGAAGCCGAATTTTGCCTTTGCTCCCGGACCGTTCGGAAAAAAAATACTAGTTGAGGGAACCAAAATGCACGCTTTTTCCCTTTTCATAGAGTACAGGGCAGCTCTTGGGCTATGCGACCCATTACGAGACCGCACGGGGCTCAACTAAGAAGGGTGCCAAGTCCATCGTGAATGGGTGAAAAAAAGTTTCATTTTTCACCACTTCATTTTTCAAGCGCTAAATCCGAGATGAAAGGGCAATTTTTTTTTCCAAGTTCTTTTGTTAGAAATTGTTGGGATAAGTTACGAGGGAGGGACATGGCCCACACGAAGGTAAGGCTGTCAGGGCTCCAGCCCGGGGACCCGAGACTCTTATCCCTATAATTTTTCTTCCACGCTATAAATTAACTGAAGGAGATTTCCCCCCATTTAAAATCTGGCTTGGGGCCCGCGAAAGATTCCAGTCTAGAGGCCATGACGCAGGATCTAGGGGCTATGGGGGGGGGGGGGGGGGATAGACAGACAAAAATCCGAGATCGCAAATATAGGTCGTGTCTCGAGCCGCCCCTGATAACTTACATTCTTGTTTTTGGCATTAACGTCTCGTACCTCGACAACGTCTCCGTTGTCGAGGTACGACTCAAAAGCTTGATGTCATATGTGAATTTTCAGTCTTAACTAAAAGTTTGTCTACGCTGCCGCCCGGGTGCACCGCACCCCTTGCACCCTCGCTTATGCCGCCCCTGAGTATTCGTTATTACACATCAGTAGATATGTGCACGTTGATGACCGATTCAAAACACAATATTTTCTGTACACACCAGGTGCTTCACTGATTAGTCGTTGACATTTGCCACGCGTATGTGAAATATTTTGCTCATTTCTGAGAACAGGTGAATACATAATCTCCATCGTTATATAATAGGACCATAGGCGTACGCAGAATTTTCTCGAGGGGGGGGGGTTCAAGTTTTTTTTCCTTCTCTGGGGATTTTACTTTTTTTCCCTGCAAAATAACACTATAATCTTTATAACCCCACCCTTTGCGTACGCCAATGAATAGGACTACTAGAGGTTTTTACCGCTGGTCACACAAATAGCGGGGTCCAATCAGGGCCGTAGCTAGCCATTCCTGTGCCCTGTGCAAGAATTTGAATTTAGGCCACTTCTGGCCCATTTTTGGGTCCCCTTCCAAGTGAGCCCTGTGCCGTGGCAGGTGCATCACCTGTTGCACCTAGTTATGGCCTTGAATCCAATAGTCTAAAGCAGCGGTTCTCAACCGGTGCTCCGCGGAGCCCTTGGGGCTCCTTGTGCACTCTCCAGGGGCTCCGCGGCCGCTTAAGGAAAATAAACAAATAATTATAAATATTTTTAAATAGTAAAATCTGTAACTTTGATGAATAATTAAGAAATTGGCCTACGGGGCTCCGCCACAGAATTTTTTGACTTCAAAGGGCTCCGCGAGTCAAAAAAGGTTGAGAACCGCTGGTCTATAAAGTGTTTTTCTATTGCCCGTAAAGTCCCAATCACTCACAATCATTCCCCCCCCCCCTCCGCCCTTGAAATTATGCAGCTTGGTCACTGGCGAGTAGCACAGATTTTGTTTTTTTCCACTCTTTCGAGGAATTCTACAGCATGGCATCTTCAGGACATTTTCTGTGGTGCCGATTTAACGGCAAATAATAGGGTCATCTGCCTGGTTTTTTCTCCCCCGTGCTATATTGTTCGGGTTTCATGGCGACGGATACTCAAAATTGCGAAAAGACAAAAAAGACAATCGAAAATACCAGTTTCAATTCTAGGTGGGGCAGAGACACGTTTTTCCCTTCCTTGGGGGGAGGGGGGGGGCTTTGCAACAAAGGGAACGATTTTCAGTGGAATAAAGGGAAGAGGAGGATCCTCCAAATATAATTTACGGTTGCAGCTGGAAGCCTTTGTTCTGGAACCATAGGATGGTTTTTCCATCCTTCCCCTTGTATGATTTTTAGGCCGAAAAATTCGAATATGTTCTATACCAGTGATTCCCAACGTGGGCGACAACGCCCCCTTGGGGGCGATGCAATGTTCCAGGGGGGCGGTGGAAGCTACGGGTATAACATAGGATCCTATGGGTTGGGGGGCGATGGGAGAAAAAAATTTCTGAAGAAGGGGGCGATGGGACAAAAAAGGTTGGGAAACTATGTTCTACACCAGTGGTTCTCAACCTGGGGCCATATGGCCCCCTTGCGGTCCTGGGATATTCTAGGGGGGCCAATGGAGAAAATCAGAAGAAAGGTGATCCACGACAGGTGGTGAAGGGAGTTATAGAGAGCTGTGATTAGAAAAGGTTTAAAAGTGAAACATGGTCTAAAAATATTACTGCTTTCAGAATTCATCAGATCCGTCCATAGAACCAGGGGTATCTTAACCCTTGGGTCTATGTGGGCATGATCCGTGTCTTCATGTCTATAATGGGAGGGGACTGCACTATATGGGATTTGGTACTATGATTTTCATATGTAAGCTGTTATTTCCAGCTAAGTATGGAGGGCCGCCAAAGCAACATTTGATGTGCTGGGAGGGTCGATTTATCGTGCATGTTCGTTGGATCGTGCCGTATTTTACACAGACCATTTTTTACCATATAATTTGACTCCTGGGAGGGATGATAATCCACCATTTTTGAATCCGTGCTTAGCCAGGATTCCAGAGATTGATCTGATTTATTAAAATTCCATTCATAAGAAAAAAAATAGAAAGTATCTCACTCTTGAACAAAGCCGCTCTTAATGCAGCTTTGCTCTTGAATGAGGGTAGAGGGGGGGCCCTGGATAGGACAGGGGGGGGGGGCACGAGAAAAAAATGTGATCCATAGGGGGCCATGAGCTGAAGAAGGTTAAGAAACACTGTTCTACACAGTGATGGTAACTCGTGGGAAATTTCCCATATTCGTGGGTAAAATTGGCCAAAATTTGCCAAAGTGGGAAATTTCTTAGCATTTGTGGGAAATTTTGAGGGAGCATCAAACAAAAAAGATTTTTTGAAAAAGAAAAAAGAAATTAATGCAGTACAATACTTTTCTATTGTAAAATACTTGTTTATGTATTTTGCCCGCTAGATGGCAGCACATTTTTAGGAATGCATGGGGGGGGGGAAATTTAGTCAAAATGGAAATTTTTGAGGTAAATTTTGCTGTAAGAGGTTACCATCACTGGTTCTACAGCAGCGGTTCTCAACTGGTGCTCCGCGCAGTCCTTGGGGCTCCTTGTGCACTCTACAGGGGCTCCGTGGCCGCTCGAGAACAATGAAAAAAAACAGTAAAATTTTAAAAAATAATTATAAATATTTTTAAACGGTAAAAATAAATCAGTAATGTTGAGAATAATTAAAAGATTGGCCTACGGGGCTCCGCGATAGAATTTTTTTTTTACTAAAAGTCAATAAAGGTTGAGAACCGCTGTTCTGCAGTGTGTGAAATAAACCAATTAATTATACGTGGAAATGCTTTAGGAAGTGAAAGGGTAACGAATAATATTCTCGCCAGCCCCTACGATTGATGTCGCGGCCCGGCGATTGAGAAACACTGATCTAAACCACTAGCCTGCAAAATAGGCGACAAATATGTCTCAAACTTTCCTTAGAGCTCGTGTGTCCATAGATGGTCGGTCGGACCTAATTCAGGCCAAAGCTCACAATCACTGACACTGCCACTAGATAGCGACTTAGCAGAGAATCTCCACCAAAACAGTAACCTAGACCAGGTCGGTGAGCGACCAAAAGAGTGACATTGAAAGCGACCAAAAAAAAAAAAAAAAAAAACAATACACGCTCAGCCCATGGCCCGCGGGCCAAATGTGACCCTCGAAGTCATCTGATCTGGCCCGCGAGCTCAAACCGACTTTTACGAAAATTAACTGAGTGGCACATTCCCAGATCACTTGAGTAACCCGCGGCACATCTCTAGAGCACTCAAGCGGCCTGCGGCACATTTACTGATCACTTGAGTAAATTGCACCGCTGTTCCAGATCACTTAATTGAGTGGCTCGTTACACGACACTTTTTCAGATTTTTCAAATCAATGAAGTGACCCGTGCTCCCCTTAAGGTTGAACACACTTTGAACTAAAGCATGTGCAAGCGTGAATGACCCAGAGAGTGGGCCGAGCATGGTAGTGACCTAAAGAATGCCGTAGACGTAGAGAGTGTGCAAGCATGGGAGTGACCGAAAGAAAGAACGGGAAAGAATGCCAGCATATGAGTGACCAGCAGAGTGACTTAGACTAGAGACAGAGGCATATTTACAGTGGTGGGAAGGGGCGACGGCGGCGGCTAAGCGAGCAATAGCAATGGGCGGCAAATTTGAGGAATGAGTGGGGTTGAGGAAATTAAACTATATATAGAATGGGACAAGGGCGGCAAAATTTGTATAGCGGCCCACATCTTATAGCAGCTGGGCTCCCCCCTAGGCTGGAATCGTTGGCCGGCTGTCTGGCCAGACTTTTCATGGGACCCCTTTACAGTTAATTTACAGTATGAAAAAAAAAATTGTAAGAATAGTCCCGGGCCCAAGAACCAGGCCTCGGCTATCCCCACTCTTGTGGGTGCCATGCCAGCAAGTGACAGCGAAACTAGGAATCCGCCTCTGTTAATCATGGCCCCCTCATCCTGGAGCAGCCCCCCTTTCCTGGCGGGGATATTTGGCGAGTATCCATGGCAGACTTTTCATGGGCCCATATGTAGTGAATTTATAGCATGAAAAACAAAAAAAAGATCATAGAAAGTTTATGCTTGGCCCAGGGCTGGATGAAGGCCTCCGCACGCTGCTTGTGACGTCAGTAAGTAGTCCATTTTCCCTCAGAATATTCAGGGGAAAAAATTCCAGTATCATCGTTGTGAGGAAAAGAAATGTTCGGGCTCAGAACTGGCGATTTCTATAAGACCCCAACTGATTGTACGCCAAAATAAGAAGAGACGAAGTATGCTGTGTTTCAAAATGTGGCAAACTTGCTAGGTAGTCTGAAGGAATTTTACAGCAACCTGTGCGGAGGCCTATCTCTAGGAGGAGCTGGCTGGAGCCCTGTATCAATGCCAGTAGTGGGACACCCCCCCCCCCTCTCCCCGCCATAACATTTGTCCTCATTTTTCTGGAAGTAATGAAACTATTTTTTTTTATATCGAATTTTCATGAAGCAATGACCTGTCAATACCGATTACCGTTCAAAAGGAAAAAGATTCCTCGACGTGACAATGACGTGTCCCACGCAACTGTTTATAATGACTTGTCGAGAGATATATGGTGGCACAGGGAAAAAAATTACATCACGAGATAAGGGTGTTGTCGAAATACAAGGCGCCGATGGACAACTGATGCATCATCGATAGCAATCGGAATGCAATCAGTGGTTTTGGTTTGCGGTGATGATCAAACACATTGGGGCTTGTGTTGACACTGATTTTTCTTCAGACGCGCGTCGTTTGATTGTTATCAGCAGCAGTGATTATCAGTGGTGTGTGTGCTGTTTTCAGTGGCGCAAAACAATCGTATAAATATAGCAGTTGCTGCTCCTCGTCGTGTTGTAGATTCTCGAAATGGTCGCCACCGCTGTTTGCGATTTGGTGCGATTTTATTTGCTGCTCCCAGAGAAGAACTTTTTGCCGTTGTTTGAGGTCGAAACAACCGGAGACACTTCCGAACACATTCCCAGGCGCTGCTGCTGTCGTACGTACCACTTATTCTCGCTCTCTCTGTATTTGTAACCATATATTTTGTAAAAAAATCAACTAAATGGCATAGTTGAGTGATCTGCGGCGCAGTTCCACATTCCCACTGCATATCTACAGATCATTCAAGTGACCCCGCAACATATTTAGGGCCCATTCAAGTATTACGTCTAAGCAGATTTTCAGCCATTTTTCACCCCTTCCCCCCTTGTCAGCAAAACACTGACCCCCCCCCCCTCCCACCTGTCAGCAAAATTTCGTCAGCAGCTTAGAATATTTCATATGTTCAAAAAGGGGTGGTTGATGATGTAAGCAACCTTCAACCCCCCCCCCCCTCGTCATCAGAAGTCAGCAAATCCGAACACCCCCCCCCCCCCACGATGCTGACGTCATACTTGAATGAACCCATGTCACTAAAGTGACTCGCGACGTATTTACAGATAATTTGAGTGGACCGCGACACGATTTCAAATCAATAAAGTGGCCCTCATTCTCACAAAGATTGAGTACCCTTTATTTATACAGTCGAATCCCATTTTAACGAATGCCGTTTATAGCGGGAAATCTCGCGTTATCTCGTTTAAATTACCTCAACAAAAACCTGGAATTCCTTTATAACGGCTGCACCAAGTGTGTTCAACCTTTAGGAGGATACGGGCCACTTCATTGATTTGAAAACTTGTCGCGGGTCACTTAGGGATTTGTAAATGTGCCGCGGACCGTTTTAAGTGCTCACGAACTATGCCACGGGTCACTGAGGTTATCATTAAATGGGCCGTCACGTCACTTCAGTGATCTAAATATGCCGTATGTCATTTGAATGATTTGCGAATGTGCCTCGGGTAACTTAGATGATCTATGAATGTGCCGCGGGACACGAACGATGTGGAACTGTACCAAGGACCATTTAACTGATCTTTAGGTGTGTCGTGGATTACAAGTGATCTGAAAATGTGTCGCAGGCTGCTCAAGTGCTCGAGAACTGTGCCGTGTGTCACTCAAGTAATCTCCAAGTGTCACACTCAGCTCACTGAGTGGGCCACTTAGACACACTAAATGCTTCCCAGATCACTTAATTGACTTGCTGCGCATTTACAGATTAAGTGACCCGCGGTATATTTACAATTCGACTTAAGCAGCATGCAGGACATTTCCAGGTTACTTAAGTGGCCCGCGACACATTTTCAAACCAATGAAGTGGCTCGCATTTTACCAAAAAGGTTTGAGCATCCCCTTTGTAAACGCTCAATTAATGACCAGCACTCTCCCCCAATGCTGGAGGGGGGGGGGAAAGGGGGCCATGATGCTCTTAAGACGGCCCTGCTCTCCCCCCCCCTCCCCCGGCATTAGAATTGCAGTATAGTCATACTTACCCCATTATAGAAAATATTTGTACTAGCATTATTGTTTTTCTCTTTGTAGGCGTGGGACAAAATGAAGGGCCGTAATGTAGGTGGCGATAAGTACGAAGAGAAGGCCAAAGGCCGCTTCCGTGCAGCTCTTACCAAGCTCAAGGATTTGGTACAAGAATTGCCAGTGCCTCCTGGAGAGAAAGGAATCAAAATCTTCAAGATCAATTTGGGTAAGTGTGATTACTATACACAATACACTGGTTTCCAAAAGTTGAGCACGCTACTGTTTATACAGTAAAACCTCTTTTGCGGACACAGGTGGTACAAAAAATCTGCCTGTAAAAAGGGGGGGGGGTTGTTATACTCAGGGGAAGTATTATTTGGCCCCAAAAAAAAGGGGTGATCGCATTCGAGAGGGAGGGGGTGTCTGTTAAGAGAGGTTTTATTGCTGTACTATAGCAGAGGTCTTTGACCTTTTCGAGTCACGAGCACTACCTATACCCATCGTCAAAAGAGGAGCACCCCAAAAGGTTTGAGCACCCTCGTTGTAAACGCTCAATCAGACCAGCTCAATGACCAGCACTCTCTGGCTCTCTCTCATAATAATGCTATCTGGTTAAGAATCTCGCGAATTTGTGGGCAGAGACATTTCTAATCAGATGGGGGGGGGGGGGGAAGAGACAGAAAAATCAATTTACCCTAGTTTGACATACGTATGCCTGAAATCAGGATAATTTTAATTCTTGAATGCATTATAGAGGCTGTTTTATTGGGGCACTGAACAAATGCTCGCGAGCACCAAATCAGACACGTGCATCGAGCTCTGTTGGTGCTTCAGGGAGTACCGTGCTGCTCGCGAGCAACCGATTGAAGATGCCTGTACGATGATGCATTACGATGGTTTACGGAAATTTCGCCCCCCCCCCTACCCCGGCCCATTTCATTTTCCCTGATCATGTGAGTGGGTTAGTGACCAGATCAGAGTGGATTTCGTGACAGTATGAGTGGCCAATTGAAGGTGTGGATGACCGGATGACGGTATGCGACCGTATTGAAAGACCAAGTGAGTGCAGTCACTAACTTCATTACGAAAAAAAGAGGCCTACGGGGTTCCGCCATAAAAATTATACACAAAAAGGGCTCCAGTCAAATTATGTACTGAAAAAGGCTCCGCGAGTCAAAAAAGATCAAGAACCCCCTCTGGTATAGGCCATCTCATGCTTAACTTTTGGAAGCCGGTATATTACTGGTCTATCTATACGTGAGGGTTTTTCCCTTTCTGTGCCGTGTCTTGTTTGATGGCACCTTCCCATTTATTTTTTGTGCTTTGCAGATAAACTGAAGGACAATAGTACTAGGAGTAGGACGATATCGTCTAGCAGCGACCAGATATTGTTTAGTCCTCGGCTTCCCGAACCGGGAAGCCCATCGATGTACTCGGACCCGAACGGGTTTTCTCCGCGAAGTTCTAATTCTTTGGACTTGGATAATGAACAGATCGCAATAGAATCATTCTTGATGAACCAGTTCCAGCCGCTACAGGATGTGGACTTGAATTCCGGTGCCGACGACGCTGAACCGGATGTTCAGGTGAGTGGTGTCGATAGACTTCTCACCTAGGCAGGTGATTATTTACAGACGGCATATTATTACGGCATATTTGCAGTCCACTTGATTGACCCGCGGCACATTTCCAGATCACTTGAGTGGCTGCCGACACATTTTCAAATCAATAAAGTGGCCCGCACTTTCCTAAAGGTTGATCAGTTCATCCCCCTTGAACTAGATTACAGTATCTATAGCCCCGTTCACATGTGCAATAAAACATCGCGGGAAGTTCCCGGCAACGGGGATTTTCGCTACAAACCATTCATTCACATGACGTTTAGTTTATGCCGGTAATCCCCCCCTCTTCTTTCCGGAAGTCGTCACTGGTTACGTAAGTTGAACGGAAGTAATTGATTCAAGATGGCTGACGGTGTAGCTTATAGTAGTTTTCGCGGCGCAAAGGATTATGGGAGAGAAGGTCGGTGTGGACCACCAATCCACCCCCAAGAAAGATGGGCTTTTTTTGATGAGCTTCTCTCCCAACTTTTTCTTCCCTACGAGGGGGAAAAAAGTTGTCATGTCGGTAATCATCACCAAAGCGACCCCTAGTCTTGCACATGTGAACGGGGCTTATAGGCGGCTTTGGTTTTACCCGCATTTATCCCGTTTTTTTTCCTCCCCAACTTCCCTAAAATTTTGGAATTCAAATATCTCAGCCAATATTACATTTAGAAACCTGGAAACTTCTTTTGTAAAATAATAGACATGGGAATAGCACGAAACGATGAGAACCTGCCCTATCTTTTCTTTCTTTCAAATCGATCACAACTCGGGTCTATCGCCATGGGCAATTTCTATCTAGTGAGTTGTGCCAGGAGTAAGTATGTGTACCAACAGTTTGAGTGCGTGCGTATCTAGTGTTGTCTGATTTTTCAGTGCTGCCCTCTGTATTTCAGAAGTGAAGTGTAATGATTGAATATTTGTACTGTTTGTAAGCCTGTTGCTCTCTGTGGCGAGACTTTTTAACGGAGAGATCGGCTCGCATTCGTGCCTCGAAGTTGGGACCACAGAAAACCAACTTCAACAGACCACCACTGTGGGGATGGTGGGGCTCGGCCAAGCATGGATCTGACATGGCACAGGACAATGTTCAAGCAGATGGCGACGGAATCGCGGTCTGGTGAGTATTTTCCTGATACTCTCGGTCCCTTATTTTCGCCGCTGTTGTGTGTGGTCTAGTGGTCATAGGGACGGACGCGCGTCGCGGGAACCCTGGTTCGAACCCCAACGTCAACACGGTGGTCGGCTGAAGTTGGATTTCTGTAGTTCCCAACTTCGAGTTGCAAATGCAAGCCTAGATCTCCCCGTTAAAAAATCTCGCAACAGGACTACAAACAGTACAAGTATTCAGCCATTACTCTTCAATCACTTCACTTCTAAAATATAGATGGCAGAACTGAAAAATCCTACACAACACTAAATACGCACTCAGACTTTTAGGCGCACACACTTACACTTCCGGCACAACTTACTAGGTAGTAAATTGCCCATAGATGGCGATAGACCTGAGTTGTGATTGGTTTGAAAGCAAAAAGAAAAGTCCCTTATTTTCATTAGAAACATCCATCAGTGCCAGCCAGCCCTTACCTCCACATCGTTGCTGACCACGTGCACCCGTTTATGGCCCATAATGTTTCCTGATCTTGGCTGTTTCCATCAGGACAGTAAACCCTTTCATCACGAGGGTTGAAATGATCTCAGATTGGTTTGAGGAACATGATTCAGAGTTTCAATTTCTTCAATGCCGCCCCCCCCCCTGACCCGATCTCATCCTAATTGAGCATTTGTTGGACGAGGTTGAAAAAGGTCTGTTAAAAAACTACGAAACACCACCTTCTAATCTGAGGGAATTAAGAGCCGCCATTTCGTTAGTATTCGTCTTCAACGGTTTCAACAACTGGTAGAGTCCATGCCTTGAAGAATATCTGCTGTCATCTCAAAGCTAGAGGAGGTCCCACACGATATTAGTGGTGAGAAGCAGGGTGTTCCTAATTTTTTTGGCCACTGAGTGTAATGTCCTAGGAAAACAGGTGATATGATCACCACGTGCAATCTTCCCTTTTATTTGCATGACGTGTTTTTTTTCCTCCCGACAGCGAAATATCATGAGCGGAGATACGGGGGTGGGCATTGCCCCCAGCATCAAACGTGAAGTCGACTGATCTAATGCATAAATGTATAGATGAATTGACATAATCATCATCATCATCGTGCCCCCCCCCCCAGCAATAATGACTGTGCCCCCCCAGACTTCCAAGTCTATCTCCACCTATGCGAAATATTGTCACGTGACAAACTGCAGGTCTTTTTAAGTCTTTGAATTTGCACCTATATATATATATATGATAATGATAATAAATTGATTGGTTTATTGCTTTATCAACATTTTCGGTGGCCATGTCTTGCAAAACACCAATGTTATTGGACGCTATTGGAAGAATGAAGAAAACAAGTGAGTTGAGGCCTGCGGGCCGTGCCCGGGTGGGCCCATGAATTAACTATGGCGGCACTGACTATAGGCAATTCCAAACATGATTTGGAAAATATCGATTATTGTTGTAGTGAAGTTTCACTGTACATTAGATCGCTGTCCAGTCGTCTCCGTTATTGACGCGGGGAGGGAAGGGTGTATTGAAGGGGCTTGAGGTAAGGTTCTTATGAACAAGCCCCCTCCCCTTCCCCACAAACCAGGAGTGTGGGGGGGGGGGATTTATCTAATTTCGAATATCGTGCCGATCTCGGCAAAACCAGAAGAAAAAGGTGATTTCAGTTTCCCACCAGTGCCGCAACTAGGGGTAGGGGGAACCAAGCGGGTCTTGTGCTCGGGCGCTGGACAGAAGGAAGCGCAGAATGCACCCTTTAACTGTTTCTTCTATATTTCATGTGGACGCCAAAATGCGTTCTTGCCCCGGTTGAAAAAAAGTATCGAGTTGTGGCCCCCTGATCGTCACTAGATGAACATGGTAGAAGATAATCGCGACTTGGATTAAGCACGCGGTGTCTTTTGTGACTTAATCTCCCGGAAATAATTTGGCTCTTGTTCTTTCTATTAGAGTTGCGAATTAGCGCACCCACCCCCTTCCCCTTCTTTCCTCTCCAGAACTGGTGCTAGTACTTGGACATTATCTGGAAGAGACCTTCAGGTCTTCCGTCAACAGGAAACAAAATGTTACACAAAAACGAACTTGTATTACAACAAATTATTCTATAACAAGAACCGAATAGTCAGTATTTGCTGCTCGTTTGGTGGATGTGAAGGGGGGGGGGGGGCAATTACTTTCACAAGAACGTGGCGGTATAAATCGCTCTCTGTCTTCTCCCCCCCCCCGGAAAAAAAAACCTGTAGGATGTGTGTCAGAAGTGATGTAATGTTTGTTTGTAGTCCACAGCGCTGGCCTAAGTTTAGTCGAAATTCTCGGGAAATGATTCCGGGTGAGAGGAACATAAACAAGTGCTGAAGGCACAGGGTTTGTTTGTGGTCAGCAGTGCTCATGTGTGTGCGTGTGTGTGGTGGATGTTTTACATCCAAGCATGTCATGCTGTGCTCTTGGTCAAGGATTTGATTGCTAGAACTATATATAGGGTAAGTCTTCTTTTTCCCCCCAAAATATTTTGCTAGGTCAATGATAGTGTCAGCTCAACAGTGGCTGGGAGCCCCCAGCTCAATCCGGGGGGGGGGGGAGCGATGGGGCTCGACCACCCCTCCCAAGAGCCAAAAAATGAGGGAAAAATTAATCTAGCGCGTAAAATATTCGCAGCTGATGGTGTCAGCTATTTGCAGCTGAAGGTGTCTCTGCCTTCGTTTCATTCGCAGCTGAAAGTGTCTGCTCGATTTCTCATTCGTAGCTGAATATATCTGTTTCTGCTCCATTTCCAGCTTGAGTGTTCAGCCTGGAGATGTCTGCTCCGGCTGCATTCAATGCTGAAGATATCCTCTTCATTTGTGGCTGGAGACATCGCCTTGGCTTTATTCGCCGCTGAATCTGCCTCGGCCCCCCACACGCAGATCCGGGGGCGGGGGGGGGGGCAAACGCCCCTTTCAAGAGGCTAAAATTAGGAAAAAAAAAAAATTTCGATTCAAAAAAGGACGATTCAACGAAACTGAACGATAAATAGCCCCACCTAACACATCGCCCTAGATCCGCGCCGGCCCCAGGGCCGCAACTAGAGGCGAGCAAGCGTGTCCGGTGTCCCGGGTGCCGTACCAGAAAAGAGGAAATTTCAACCTTTTTGAGGGAGCGGGCCACTTCAATGGTTTGGAAACGTGTCGCGGGCCACTTGGATTTTCTGGAAATGTGCCTCACACCATTCAGGCGATCCAAAAGTGTGCCGCGAGCCGCTTTAGTGATCTAGCAATGTGCAAAGAGCCACTTAAGTTATCTGTAAGTGTGCTACGAGTCACTCAAGTGATGGTGTGCCGTCGGTCTCTTGAGATGATCTAGATATGTGCTGTGGGCAGTTTAAGTGATCTGGAAATGCACCTTGAGTGACATGTGGAAATCTGCCAAGAGCCGCTAAAGTGTTCCATAAAAATGACGCGGGCCGCTCAAATGATCTGTAAGTGTGCCATTGGCCACACACGAGTGATCTGTAAGCATGCCAGGGCCACTGAAGTGATCTGGAAATGTGCCACCAGCAACTTATGCAATTCGCAAATGTACCATGAACCACTTAAATGATCTGGAAGTGTATTGCTAATCACTTAGATGATTTGGGAGTCGGTTATCATCAGCTGATCTGGATATATAAGGTTGGCAGCTTAAATGATTAGAAAATGTGCTGCAAGCCACTGAAGTAATCTGGAAATGTGCCACGAGCCCACTCAAATTATTGAATCATCTTTTATGGGCCACATGAGTGGTTTGGATGTTTGTTGTAAACACATTAAATGATTCCGATAGCCATGGGTAGAGCATGTGTGCTTTAATCTCTCCTTCGACATCACAATGGGGTGAAAATGTGTGCTTGCCCTGACTCTGACCAAGCATCTATTTGTGGTCAGGCCTACCCCCCCCCCCCAATAGGTTTAAACTTATATCTGTCCCATGGGCTCTGTGCAAGAAAGCCCTGCCCCTCCAATCAAGGCTGCCCTTATCAGATGCTGGGTCCGGTGCAAAAATAATTTTATTGCTCCTTAGCCATGAATTTTATGTATTTTGCGGTGTAGGGTACTGGACGTCCAAAGATTCATGCATTATCACAGAATAAATATACAGGAATACTGAAAAATATCTACTCGCCAATGAAAATTCGGAATTAATGAGGGATAAAAAATCCCAGAATCAATGGAAATTCAGAATTAATGGGAGGAAAAATTCCAGAATCTTGGTGGATATTCATAATCAATAAGTGAAAATATCCCAGAATTCAGATGGAAATTTAGAATCAATGAGAGAAAAAAATCCCAAAATCGAGATAAAAATTCAGAATTAATGATGAAAAAATCCCAAAATTGAGATAGAAATTCATAATTAATGAGAGGAAAAAAATTCCAAAATTGAGATAGAAATTCAGAATTAATGAGAGAGAAAAATCTCAAAATCGAGATAGAAATTCAGAATTAATGAGAGAAAAAAATCCCAAAATCGAGATAAAAATTCAGAATTAATGAGAGAAAAAAAAATACGAAAATCTAGATAGAAATTCAGAATTAATGATGAAAAAAATCCCAAAATTGAGATAGAAATTCAGAATTAATGAGAGAGAAAAATCCCAAAATCGAGACAGAAATTTATAATTAATGAGAGGAAAAAATCCCAAAATTGAGATATAAATTCATAATTAATGAGAGGAAAAAAATTCCAAAATTGAGATAGAAATTCATAATTAATTAGAGAGAAAAATCCCAAAATCGAGATAAAAATTCAGAATTAATGAGAGAAAAAAATCCCAAAATCGAGATAAAAATTCAGAATTAATGAGAGAAAAAAATCCCAAAATCGAGATAAAAATTCAGAATTAATGAGAGAAACAAAAATCCGAAAATCTAGATAGAAATTCAGAATTAATGATGAAAAAAATCCCAAAATTGAGATAGAAATTCAGAATTAATGAGAGAGAAAAATCCCAAAATCGAGACAGAAATTTATAATTAATGAGAGGAAAAAATCCCAAAATCGAGATAGAAATTCAGAATTAATGATGAAAAAATCCCAAAATTAAGATATAAATTCATAATTAATGAGAGGAAAAAAATTCCAAAATTGAGATAGAAATTCATAATTAATTAGAGGAAAAAATCCCAAAATCGAGATAGAAATTCAGAATTAATGAGAGAAAAAAAAATCCGAAAGTCTAGATAGAAATTCAGAATTAATGATGAAAAAAATCCCAAAATTGAGATAGAAATTCAGAATTAATGAGAGAAAAAAATCCCAAAATCGAGACAGAAATTTATAATTAATGAGAGGAAAAAAATCCCAAAATCGAGATAGAAATTCAGAATTAATGATGAAAAAATCCCAAAATTGAGATATAAATTCATAATTAATGAGAGGAAAAAAATTCCAAAATTGAGATAGAAATTCATAATTAATTAGAGGAAAAAAATCCCAAAATCGAGATAGAAATTCAGAATTAATGAGAGAGAAAAATCCCAAAATCGAGATAGAAATTCAGAATTAATGATGAAAAAATCCCAAAATTGAGATATAAATTCATCATTAATGAGAGGAAAAAAATCCCAAAATTGAGATATAAATTCATAATTAATTAGAGGAAAAAAAATCCGAAAATCTAGATAGAAATTCAGAATTAATGAGAGAGAAAAATCCCAAAATCGAGACAGAAATTTATAATTAATGAGAGGAAAAAATCCCAAAATCGAGATAGAAATTCAGAATTAATGAGAGAGAAAAATCCCAAAATCGAGATAGAAATTCAGGATTAATGAGAGAGAAAAATCCCAAAATCGAGATAGAAATTCAGAATTAATGATGAAAAAATCCCAAAATTGAGATATAAATTCATCATTAATGAGAGGAAAAAAATCCCAAAATTGAGATATAAATTCATAATTAATTAGAGGAAAAAAAATCCGAAAATCTAGATAGAAATTCAGAATTAATGAGAGAGAAAAATCCCAAAATCGAGACAGAAATTTATAATTAATGAGAGGAAAAAATCCCAAAATCGAGATAGAAATTCAGAATTAATGATGAAAAAATCCCAAAATTGAGATATAAATTCATAATTAATGAGAGAGAAAAATCCCAAAATCGAGATAGAAATTCAGAATTAATGAGAGAAAAAAATCCCAAAATCGAGATAAAAATTCAGAATTAATGAGAGAAAAAAAAATCCGAAAATCTAGATAGAAATTCAGAATTAATGATGAAAAAAATCCCAAAATTGAGATAGAAATTCAGAATTAATGAGAGAGAAAAATCCCAAAATCAAGACAGAAATTTATAATTAATGAGAGGAAAAAATCCCAAAATCGAGATAGAAATTCAGAATTAATCAATCATGATTTTGGCCTTGGCCTGTAAAACTTGGATATTTTGAGCTCTGATCGAAAAAGAATTGTCATTTTTAAAATTTTCCAACTCTCTTTGTACCAATTATCATCAGAAAATCCGCCCCCGACACACTTTCTAGCCCCATTTAAATGTGAATAAGTGATCAGAGAGATCGGTGTTGCCATGCATTAACTTTGCCTTGACCGGATAGTGTTACATGTGGATGATTTTATTTCAGATGAACGCAGCCCATGTTAGAAAAGCAGAGGAAAATTAGAAACTTTTGCTTCTCCACATGCTTTATATTATACATCTCGTTCAGGCATTGGACTGTATTGTATATGTATGACTGTCCCAAGAGGTCATCAGTTGACGTGATGGCTCACACAAGCAGGGTAGGAGCAGACAGGGCCCCCTCCTTGTCCATAGCCTCTGGGGCCCATGTTGTTCTGATCTTGTTTTTTTACACCATAAATACACTACAAGCAACCAAGGCTATTTATTTTACATACATATTTAGTATTCGATCAAATTGACCAGGGTTGCCCTCAGGGGTGTGCGACAGATGCGGCCACACAGGGTCCCCGCTTGAAGGAGTCTCGCATATGTGGTGATATATAAGAAGTTACATTATTTTTTACTACAATAGAACAAGGTAGCTATGTTTCAACTATAGAAATTAAAACGATTATTTCTTGTTTATTTGTTGTATTATTTGGAATATTTGAAACTCGAAGGAGCCCCACAGATCATTTTCTCTACGGGCTCCGCATCTGGTAATGGTGGCCTTGTAATTAACCTAATCCTGAGGGCTTAGTAGCATTTTATTTTGGGCTTGAAATCAGTTTAACTTGGACAATAATGCAGTTATTATAAAACCATAATTAAAGTAGTAGAGGGATTAAATGCAACCAATTTTTCATCTAGTTTTTGGACCCCTAATACCTCAGTTTTAGTTATTTTTTTCTTCCATAAATTATAAATGCCTTTTTATAATGCCTATTTTAGGCACTTTTAGTTGTCTTTTTGCCTGCCTATTTCGACCATTTTTAGTGCCTAAACTTCTGGGCTCTAGTAATTTATATTGCGAGGAGAGAGAAAAATAATAATTATCTGCGGTTGCTAGTAGCCTATGCAGTTTTGTCCATAAATTGTTTTTGTAACCAAGTCACTTCTGCCATTTTGCTCTGGCTCCAGTCACTCTTATGGGATACTGGAATAGTGCTATGGCCAATGATTTTTTTTTTACAAAAATTAAAAAAATTATTTTCAGCAATGTTTTTTATTACGCTATCATTATGTTCTCTAAGGAGGGGGGGGGGGGTTACTCTCCCCCATCCTACTTTTTATATAGTCCTGCTTTTTCCTACTTTTTCTAATTTTTTGAGTGGGAGCCCTGGATACTGTTTTAAGAAGTTTCAGTAAAGAAAAATGATTTGTTCCCATTTTTTTCTGTTGCACTCAAAGTGACCCCGCTTGACGTCGTTCTAGTATTAACTATAGATTATGCCAATTAGTCATTTTTCAAAATAGTGTCGTACCAGTTTCAAAATATGATTTTTTTTTTTTTTGTTTCTCTTTTTTTGAATATGTAGGATCCGCAAATCAATTATAATATGAGTTTGGCTGATGAGCAATTCATATGGAATACTTTTCCAGTCAGAATCGGTGAGTGCACTCAAAGATTTTTTTTTTTTGCTTGTCTATTCTGCAGAACACTTGAAAGTTTCTGTTACCGTTAAGTTGATGTAAAATTACTCTTTAAGCCAAGTCTATTCTTTTTAACACTTGAGCAAGTACACCCGGGAAGTACGTACTTTCTACACCTTACCGCTTTTTGAAACACTCAACACTTTTCAGAAATTGAAGTTCTATTCCATTTTTTCAATCAAAGAAATTTTCTCCCACTTTTAAACAATCTTTTTCTTATGAATGGCAGTTTTTCATCTTTGGGCTTGGGCATTGTTGCTGAACGTCCCACATGTACGAGATTCAAGATCGTCCACATGTGAGACCAGTCCCATCATTTCAGTTTTTTTTTGGGGGGGGGGCAAAGAACATTCTATATATATACACACATATATATTGAGTATATTTTACATTGTTTGTCCATTTCTATTGCATTTTTTAATTCAGGGGAGGGGCAATCACTCCACCTGAGTCCCTCAAATGATGAGCCTGTGTGGACATGCATACATATAGTACAACATTGTATAACCATGAATTCTTGGGGGAGGGGGGACCTAAGCCTTCTTGCAAAGTTTATTGGAGGGGAGGGGGGACAAGCACCGATGTCTGTGCCTAACATGGTGAGGAGAACTATCAATGTATGCACACACAATCTGCATTGCAATAATCGTATATATGACAAAAATAAATACAATTTAGAACTGAACATCTTTACAAAAATAAGAGGACAGCCAAACAATATCTTGCAGGAATGGAGAGAATGTTCGTGTCATGTAAAAAGGGGATGTATGGTCTGCATGTTAAAATTCATAGAGTTGCACAGGCATCGAAAATCATTTTGATTGTTTCACAACTTCGAAAAAAGCTTGGCCACCATTGCCCTACCCTGTGATGATCTTTTGCTGTGAGTGAGGTGGAGGAAGAAATTTTTAGGACATCTGAAAAGCTACTATATCTTGAAAATTTGTGCTTGTGTAGATGTATGGATGTATGGGTGAGAGAAAGAAGACTCCTTGTGCAGGCTTTCAGTCAATAACTCTCAGCATCATTTATAAAGCTGTAACCAATGGTCTTTTAATTCTTCTTGCCATTTCATAACCAGGCATCACATTTTCTCTGAGAGCAAACTTTTTTTGTCCCTTTAATGTTTGATAATTGTGTTGTCTTTGGCATCTTCCCATTTTCAAAAGAAGAAAATGATTTCACAGCGTAGAGTGTGAAAAACGATCTCGGTTATTATGCTACATGAGAACAATGTGAATTTCTTTCTTCAATGTTAGAAAACTTTTTCACAATGTGCCTATATATATATTTTTCCAGGTTTTGACTTTAACCATAATTTCAACAATTTTTTCCTGAAAAGTGCAAGACCCATCAAAATTATTTTCACTGGAAAATGTAGTTCCACTTGTAATTATCGCTCTAAAATTTTCATGCATCTATACAAGCACAAATTTTCAAGACAGTTTTTTTGATTGTTATTAAACTTTTTCCACCACCTTAATATCAAGAACCACATGATATTTGGTGGGAGATGTTTTACTCTTTACCACATGATTTTATTAAGATAGCGCAGAAGAATGTTTTTCCTGTTAATTCAGTCTGAATTCATTCTGTAGAGCCCCAAAGCAGAATATGCTGAAATCTGTGATGTTCATCACAGATCAATCAGTGCTACTGCAGAACGATTTGGAAGAATTTTTAGAAAAATACAGAAAACACTATTATGGGAGTTTTCACTGCATAACATTTCCAGTCAGCTGAGGGCTCATTGCAGAACAATGTAAAACATTCTGCTTTGGGGCTGTAGAGTATTTCAATGTGTCGATTCAGAAGCCGTTGTGAAACTGGAAATTTCACGTTTTTTTTACGTACTTCAGGTGGTTTAATGAATGTCAGTGCTACGGATGTTCTGAAAAACAACAGTGATTTGGCTTTTAAAGGATTGACCACTGCTCTTCCTCAAAAGAAGGTTGTTGTTAGAGCCGCTCCTAACAGTTTGAATCGTGTAAACCCTGCAGCAGCTGCTGTGGAGTCAAAGGTAATTCACAATGTGATTGGTACATTTCAGTTGTTGTGCACTGATTTGTGTGTATTCCTAGAGCAAATCATGATTTTAACTTATATTTGATGTGCTAGAAATTTGTTGCACGAGAGTAGCTTTTGATACTAACTTGTATTTCATGATTTTCGGGGGGGGGGGGGGTCATCCCGCTAGAACTTTTAATGAGAAATCGAGGAAATTTTATCATCTGTCTTTCACAGATGATCGAGTACGTATGCCTCAGCACAATTTAAACAATATCCATTATCTTTTGTTTTAACCTTTTCGAACCCGAGCATTAATTTTTGGGAATTTTCAAGATGTTTTTGCATTTCTTATACTTGAAAAATGCATTGAAACCATAAATACCAATAGCAAATCACTATTTTTTTTAAGTTCTCAATTTCATTTATTTTTTGTGAAAAAAATGATTTACTTTGTTCAATTTTTTCAGCCAAGATGATGCAGGGTATGTTCATATTCATGTACAATTTTTTCCAGAATTTTATTGCTAAATTTTACTATTGAACTCAAAAAGTTCTGAGATTGAATTATGGAAGAATCGGTTGGCTCAAGTCTGTCACTTCGGTGTGAAGCCTGATGTTCTGGCCCAGCTGTGAGGGCTCCTATCTAGGGGGATCTAAAAATAATTATTAACATGATTTTTTTTCACCCATTCTCTAGCTCAGAATTATTTTATCGTTCTTAATAATGCCAAATAACTTAATCCTCAACACAGCCATCATCACATAAATGTAAAAATCATAATTTATTGCAAAGGTGTTCCTGGTGCTCCAAGGACCAGATGCAAATACTACTACGCACTAATTAAGCATTAGTGAATGAACTAAGAAATGAACAATAAGAAACGAACTACAAACAAGAAATATGAACACTAAAAATCTTTTTATGTTACATGAAAGGTCATTGAGTCCAAATTAACTTCATGGATTAACATTTTTCTTGTTGAGAAAAGAGCTTTTATTCTTGAGGGTTTCCCCCACCCCCATTAAAGTGAATGCCTGGTGGCAACTCAGCATCCCATATATGGTTCAGGTTTCTCGATTCACTCTGTACAACCAAAGGGCCATTCAGCATCAACTAAATAAACAAATTTCTATTGACAAGATTGTGTGTGTTTCTTGTGCACTTGATGGATGCTTTTATTACGATGTGTTTCCGACTTGCACATGATGTTGCTTAATAGTTCACACATTTTTATTATTTCACAGATTTAATGCATTTTGGTTTAAAAAAAAAGAGAAAACGTGAAACTCTCTTTAATACGAAAAGTAAAGAAGTCTAAAGCTTAGCAATATTTAAATCCCCCGTTTACATGTGCAAGATTGGGGGTAGCTTTGGTAATTATTACCTGCAAGGCAACTTCTTTTCCTGATGGGGGAAAAAAGATGGGAAGGAGATCCATCAAAAGAGTCCCATCTTCGTTGCGAAATAATGGGGGGTGACTTCCATCCCCTCTGTCATAATCCTTTGTGCCGCGAAAATTGCGTTAGCTCCTTCGTCGGCCATCTTGAGCCAACCACCCATTCAACCCACATAACTAGTGACAACATCCGAAAAGAAAGGGGAATACCTGCATAAACTAAATGGCATGTAAATGGGTTATAGCGAAAATCCCTGTTACTGGGAACTCCCCCTGGGATATATTATTGCACATGTAAACAGGGCTTATATGTTGGTATAATATCTATTATTATTTTGAATCGATAATTAGGGCATAGAATTCAAGACTTTATGCAAAAAATAATTCCTCAGTTTTTTAATCAAGGAAACCCTTGTACCACATTGTAATGCATTGTAAATGCTTAGTGCAGTTTAGCTAAGTTCAGCTAAACTTAGCCTATATTTTTCTGCAATTTTTTCCACGCATAAAAATCTAGAAATAGTTCAGCTTTCTTTCTACACTTTATCTAGGGTTTAAGTCTATATTTACCCCAAAGATCTTCTATACTTATTTTACATCAGTAACATGCACACCATACCAGGTTACTTTTACTTCAGTGCCATTGAAGTTACGTAAAGAAAAACAATTTGGGTTTTTTTATTTAAATAAATGATTTTTTTAAAAAAAATCAAGTGATTTAAATTGTGATTTTAATCATGATTTAAATCAATCTGGTTCAAATCGGTGTAACCTGACTACGAGTGAAGTGTAATGATTGAATAATTGTACCATTGTGAACCTGTTGCTCTCTGTTGCGAGACTTTTTAACAGGGAGATTCTCACATTTTCACCTCGAAGTTAAGAACCACGGAAAAGCAACTTCAGCTGACCACCACTGTGGCAATGGTGAGATTCGAACCCAGGTCCCCGCAATGACTACTCAATCACCACAGCTGTGGGAAAAAAAAAACTACTTGACAGAATCGAAATGCACTCTTGCCCCTTGTAATAGAGTACAGAGGTGGCTCTTGATCCATTCGACTAATTGCATCTGCACTGGGCACTGCTCAGGAAGGTGTGATAAATCTGAGTGGGTGAAAAAAGTTTTATTGAACTGAAACAATCAGAGCAAATTATTTTTGTATGCGCTGGAGAGGCGTTAAATCCTAGATGAAAGGGTGGGAAAAAAATTTAAAATAAAGTTTTTGTTGGGAATTTTGGATAACTTGTGAAGGAAGGGTATGGGCTTCCCCCTTACAAGGGTGGGGCTGACACGGCTCCAGCATGAGTGCCCGGGAATCTCTATCCTTATTTTTCTTTTTCACGCTATAGATCAACTGCAAAAGACCTCATGAAAAATCTGGCTTGGGGCTCGCAAAAAATTCTAACTAGGGGCCTCGATGCCATGGGGAGCAGATAGACTGGAAGCTCAAAAAGTAAATCCCACATGGTTAGATTGCATGCTTGTTTCTGAGACCAGTCCTTGGCATTGTCTATTCCCTCAAGTTTTCTTCGTTGTGGAATTATGGCTCAACAAGCTTGATGCCATGTGAATTTTTACTGTGTGAAATGTTTAAAATTTTTTATGTCTAACTGCCATCCGGGTGCACCCTCGCTTAAGCCACCCCTGGGAAGAATGAATACAGATAGAACCTGTTTATTTGGTATTTCCTTTGAAGGAAGTAACTGCCGTGTGGTGCAATTATGCATTTTTACCATTGTTCATACAAAGATGTAAATGTGGATAGCAAACTTTTTTTTGTCAATGTCTCCAGTGCCTTGGCCGCAGCACTTCTTCGAAACCTGAGAATCGTTGATCCCACCCCCCTTAAGAAAATTCTATATCTGATTAAAAAAAAGTCACATGAAGCAAGATCAGGGGAATAAGATGGTTGTGTGAGTATTGGAATGTGATGTTTTGCCAGGTAATCGGATACCAGGAGGGACCTGTGAGTCCTTAAATGTCTGAATGATTCAGCGAGATGCAAGCTACCAGATCTTTAGAAAGCCAAGTCGTGGGCGCTCCATCAAAACAATGTGCCAACTTGCAGGTCCCTCCTTATGTCACATTACCTCTCTGTCAAAACATCACATTCCGATACTTCTACAATCAGCTTATTCCCATGATCTTGCCCTATGTGATTTTTTTTCCTCAGGTAAAAAATTCACTTAAGGGGCAATGATTCTCAGATTCTGAAGTCAGATGAAATCACTGGAGGATGGGGCAAAAAGAGGCTTGCTATCTGCATTTACATCTTTGTATGAACAATAGCAAAAAATGCATTTTGGTTAATAACTTCACCATATTACATGATTGAATTAAAATACTTTATTACTTATTTAATACTATTATCTATTTACAATGCAGGCGGGAATGAATGCATCTGAACAACAAGTTTCAACTTTCTCTGGTTAAATGATATATATATATATATATATATATATATGAATAAGTATACATTCACGACATTCAGCGTCAATCGTGGATGGCTAACACCATCTGATGGTTGTTCAGTTAATATGTAATAATATCGCTACAGCACTACATGCAGGGTCTGAAAGGGTTATTGTAAAAACAGACCATTAATATACCTCATGTGAGGGAAAAGATTCAGCTCTTTGATGGCAATGCCATTCATGGTTTACAGAAATTTTTCTACATTTTGCCCCTGGCGCGTTTTATCCCCAGTGTATTTTGCCCCTGACATTTCACATATCCTGACTGTAAGAGTGACAAAGTTAATGGGTGAGTATCATATCAGTGACCAATTGAATTTGTGAGTGACTGTATGAGTAAACAACTGAGTGAATGACTATATGAGTTACCAAGTGAGTGATCGTGTGGTTCCGCACTTGGTCACTTATATGGCCCTTCGCTTGACCAATAATATGATCATTCAATCACTCATTTACTCATTTGGTCACTCACCCACTTATGCATGGCCACTCATCCAATCACTTATTTATTTACTTGGTCACTCATACAGTCATTTCAGGTGAAATATTGGGGACAAAACGGCTGGGGTAAAATCGTGAAGGCAAAATTTCTAGATCCCGCTATGTACCTTTCATCTCTGGAGTGGGTTCATCAAGTTTGGTCGAGGTTGAATTAGCTATAAATCATAAGTACTAGAAGGAAGAGAACCGCAGTTCTATAATGTCTTAATTTACCTACATTTTTTATGTATTGATATAATCAAATATTAATCCATTGGAACAAAATTTTTCATTGCAGGTCCCGAATATATTGGTTGATTTTGAAGATAAAATTACTGAAACTGATCGTGAGTAGAATTTTAAAATTGTAGAATTTTCTTTTAAAATAAAGCAGCTATATCCAGAGAATGGGATGGGTATGCAATGACGATAATAACTAAAATAGAAATCTGTATCTAGATTGCACATGAGTCGCAACATCACAATTCTCATAGTTGAATACCAATTGAGGGCACATTTTCTTTTTAAAAATCAAATTAAATGTTCAATTCCTTCTGTGTTTGAAACCACGGAAGAAAATAAAAGTACTAGATTGGTTTTCAACCTCCCTTGTCAGAAAGCACAGTTACCATACAGGGGGTGCAGAGTTGCCAACTGCTACAGATTGTCCTTAGTTTGGCCTTCTATGGATGGCCGCAATAAACTACAGAGCTACGGGAGATACTCTTAATACTACGGAAATCTGTTCGAATAAAAAGATCGGGTCTTTGAGGTTCTTGTTTTACTTATTTTTATTTTAATTGCATCAATCTTTGCCATAACAATGAATTTGTATATTTGAGAGAGTCAAGGGAAGACAAACTCTGAGCTGATCTGTTTTGTCTGCATGTGGAAGGCAATCTGTAAAGCCAGGTCTAAACTTACCACTCTACTCGATGCCCAAACGCAAAAAAACCTGCTTTCCATCAAAACTGTTTTGGCATTTTAAATGCACATTTTGGTATATTAAGTGGTTATTTTTGCATTTTGAAGTGCTTATTTTTGCATTTTGAAGTGCATATCTCACCACTTTTTAGTGCATGTAATCTAGGCTCTATTGATGGCATTTGCATTTTTGAATACTTTGACTTAATTAAGGCATTTTATCGGGTTTTAAGGCATTTTTAGGATATTTTTTTCACTTTTGAAATTTTTTTCAAATTAAAAAAAAGGTTAAATTTTTTTAAAACAAAATTAAAAAAAGGATCCTTTCATCACTCAACTTCTATTTTCCTTTGTATAAGATTATTCCTTTGCTTAGAGGGCAAACAAAATTTGGAATCAATTCCATCTAAATTTATTATGTAGCAAAAATTCCTAGAACTGGCCACATTTAACCAAACAATAAATGAAACTGAATTCAAGAAATTACAATCCTATATGGGATGTTGGGAGAGAGGAATTTTCCCTATATAAAAGTGTGAACATGGTATGGTACTTGCATGTATTACACGGGGAATTCTGGGATCTGCAAATATTTTTTCACTTTGAATGATTTTGATCCTTAAGAATGCTGCATGCACAAGCTATAACTAGGCTAAAGCAACCGGCTGTAATGGGGGGTGGAGGCTCAAAATTTTTTCACTTATTTTGCATAATAACAACCCTTTCAAAAAAGGCAGCAAAGCAAAGTCTGCCCCTGGCATAGGCGGAGATAGACTTGGAAGTCTGGGGGGGGGGGGACACAATGATGATGATGTCAATTCATATATGCACATACATTAGATCTGCCCACTCCACTTTTGATTTTTGATGCTGCACCCCCCCCCCCCGTATCTCCACTCGTGGCCCTCCCGAAAATGCACACTACAGCCCTGCGCATGCAGTAAGATTTCATAAGCTTTATTTTGCCCTGGGAATATTAAAGAACATGTTGCACATTAGATAAATTTTCAGCATATTCTGGTTTCCACCATTCAGTCCTTGCAGAGAAGTATGGAGTTTATTGATGCTATCGATAAAGTCAGTGTGCTGAAAGTCAGAATGCTGCAGCTGCGGCGGGAGGTTACTCTCCGCTGAGGGAGCCCCCAGAGGCTTCGGCGGGTGGCCAACGGCTGACTCAGAACTGGCACGGACCGAGGGAATCCAACTGTCTAATTAAAACAAAACATTCCGATGGCCGGTGAAAGGTGTTGACACGATGTGATTTCTGACCAGTGCTCTAAATGCCAAAGTGAAGAAATTCATCCAAGCGCGGGTAAATGGCGGGAGTAACTATGACTCTCTTAAGTGTGCTAAAACTGGGATAGGCCAATTCACCATCATGAAATTTGGAAAAATAATGGCGAAATAAACTTATTGCAAAAAATTTTTACATCTATACGGCAACGTCTGAAAGTTTAGAAATTGATGAGAAATTAACGCTGATATTATAGATCAGTTTCCCCCTCCCAAATATCCCCAAAAGCGTATGTATTGATGTGGAAAGAAGTTTATCTTGTCTTTTTAGAAATTTCTATCTGGTCATGTAGATTTCCTAACCCACTCCGAAATTATGATTCATTTATTTGAAAAATTCTATTGGGGAATTTTTGATAAATCTAATGTTGAGAATGAATGTAATTTTCAATAGATACTATAAGAATTTTTTTTTTCTTTTACCTCCAGTCGATACAATGACTAGTTCAGTTTCTAAAGAAATTTGTTTTGTTATTTTAATAGCATTTTTATATATTTTTGGGGAATTCGTCTTTTAGCCTTTACGGCATTTTTTTTTCTTTGAGTTTTTGGGTAATTTTTTATGGTAATTTTTTCAGGTTTTTTTTTGGCCAAAAACATTAGGACCTTGGTTATTAAAATAAAAAAAAATTAACTTTTTATACAGGCACCCTTTACTCGGAAACTCCATTATAAAGTTTCTTCTACGCACAATATTCGCTGAGATATTTGATTCAAGAAAAATTGCTGAAAAGTTGGGAAAGAACAGTACGTATAAACTAACGGACAAGCTCATTATGCTGTTCTTTCCTCTGCTTTCGGAATTTAAATATCTCTGAGAATATTGCACTTACAAGGAAAGGGACCAAAATTGGCAGCTGAATCAATTATTAAAGTCACAAAAAATTATTAAAATTAACGGTTAGGTACTTATCATTTCTCACATCTTGGTGATCAGGCCGCAATTAGATGCTTGGTCAGCTGGGGCAAGCACTCATCTTGGCTCCCATTCATAATGTTGAAGGAGACGTTAAAGAGTGAAATTTGTGCCCATCTAGTCCAGCGCCCGGGCACCAGACCCGCCTGCACCCTAGTAGTTGCAGCCCTGTTGGTGATATCTATAAAAAAAAATTTCCCACTTTCCTCCAGGTATTTTTTCTTTCTAGAAACTAGTTATTTTTCTCTGTCTCTGCTTGCAGCATTCTTATGGATCAAATCTCATCGTGATTTTAATCGCTGGCAAAACCAGCAGTGAAGAAGCCTCATAGTGTTGCAAGTGTGAACATTAAAACACAAATTTGCAGATTTCAAAATTCCCCCTTTAATACATGCAAGTACTCTATACAATGTTCCCGTTTTATATAATTAAAATTTCTCTCTCTCTCCCTCTCTCTCAACGTACCATGTAAGGTTTCATTCATTTTTTGGTTAAGTGTGGCCAGTTTTTGGAAGTTTTAATGAATAATACATAAATTTACCTGGAATTGATTCTATTTTAAACTTTGTTCGTCACCTATGATGGAAGATACAAGGGTAAAGTGATGAATGTGAATGCATTTTTTTTAAAATTTAAAAATGTTTTCAGCCTACTTTTTATTTTGAAAACATTCCCAAAGTTGAAAAAATATTGCAGAAATGCCCTAAAACCTGAAAAAAAAAACACCTTTAACTTTTTAATTCCCAGAAAGAACTTTTCTTTCTTTCAAATGGCGCGCAACTCTGGTCTATCGCCACGGGCAATTTACTACCTATTGAGTTTTGCCGGAAGTGTAAGAGTGTACCTAACAGTCTGAAAGCATATAGAGTGTTGTGTGAATTAAAAGTGCTGCCATCTATATTACAAATTGTGAATGAAGTGCAATTTTTGAATATTTGTTCCACTTGTAGGCCTGTTGCTCTCTGTAGCAGATTTTCTAACAGGGAGATCGACTTGCATTCATGCCTGGAAGTTGGAAACCACAGATAGATGACCTGGGAGGTTCGTGAAAATCCAGAGATTTTATTGTTCAAAGTGGAATCGTGCAAATGTTGACCACTTTCCTCCTTTCCCCATAAGTTTCTATTCATGCTATCCTTTGCATTGACGTTCATCCTTTCATTTCTAGATTTTTGAGAGATGATTTGCGTCTACTGAAAACATCCCCTCTCAAGAGTATTATCTCTTTGTAAAATGCATTGAGTACTCTTATCTTTCTGTAAATACTCCAGCATTTAAAATCCCATTGATAAGGCCTTCCAGTTGTCTCTTTGGTTCCCGCCTCTGACAAGAGCTTTCTTCTCACCCCATTGTTGACAAAAGTCTCCAATGGGCTGTCTACGGGCATTTGCCTGTATGCCCGTCTTGAGCAGTAAAGAGTAAAAAATATTGAAAAATGCAAATGTCATCAACATCCGAATCCTGATAATCAGAATGCATCTTTAATTTCTATACATGAAATTTGATATTGTATTATCTTTCAGGTTGGTTTCAAAACGGTGGAAACCTCATCTCATCTCTGAAGTGATTGGAGGAGTGAACTGTTTTTTGTTATATATACATATATTGTTTTTTTTAATTTGTGCTTTAATTTTTAATTATGAACTTTAGCTTTTTTTTGGTTTTCTCATTTAGCCAAGTAGAACAATTTTAGTTCTGTTGTGTTTCCATCTGCGTAGATGCTTTAAAAAAAATTGTTAGCTTTATTGTGTTATCGATGCGGTTATTTTATATTTGTTAATTTTGTGTTTGTAAAAAATGTGCATGTTTTTTTCCCATCGTATTCACATCATTTGTTGAACTTCGAAACGCAGTTTGTGAAATTGTACACTTGATTTTGTGAACGCTACAAAGTGATTTTGTTCCATTATGGCCGAAATGGATTGAATTGCTTCGGTATTCAGATTTGTGAGGCATTGATGAATGCACTATTTTTTTTATAATTATTGAGATGGACTAATGTGACTTTTTTCATCGTGAAAATTGTTTGGTCATTGAAGTGACGATAAGCTGTGGTTCAAACAATAGGAACCATACGCTGCATCAAACTTTCAATTTTTTAAGCATCGATATTTAATGTGATTTAATAAGAGGCTTCTAGAAAAAAAAAGTAGATGGAAGTTGGATAGTAAATGGTGCTTAATCCAAATCTACATTTTCAATCGAGTTGTGAATGGACGACTTGATTGAATAACCAAACACTGCAGTCTTAACCCCTGTTGGTTTCAGCGATTATACTGTTGTGTTGGAAGTGTGCTATTGTGGTTTTGAGAGTTGGAAATGAGCTCTTATAAAGTACCTAATGTGCATACTTCCTCCAACATTTCTACCACATAATCACAAGACGGATGTCACTATTTTTATTGCTGGCAAAACCAGCAGGGAAGAAGCCTCATGGTGTTGCAAGTGTGAAACGAGTTCTCAAAATATATACGTGCTGCAATCACATCCCATTCAAGATAAATATTGCAGTCTTAACGCCTGGTGTAATTGGCAGTTAAGATCCAGTATATTTGAAACAGTCTCGTGGTCTTGCAATTTTAAAACTTGCCCCTTAAAGTACATACATACCGGCAACAGTTGTAGAAATCTCATGTTGTTGCAAATGATAAAAAAAAATTTCAATTTATTTGAATATGGGGGGGGGGGGGCTGGTGCTGCCACACCTTTTGCACATTTCCGAAAGGTAGCTGTACTATGAGATTCAGAGAAGAGTCTCATGTACAAATGTGAAATGAGTCTGCATAGTACTCGCATCATGATGTATTCAAGGCAAATGTTGCAGTGTTAATGCACGCCTAGTTAATTCTGCAGTTGAGGCCAAGTATACTTGAAGCAGTCTCGTAAGATTGCAAATAATTTATTAATTTCTCTCACCTCGAATGCTGGGCCCATTGTGACCGCACCTGTCACACTCCCCAAAGGGAAGAAGGCTGAACCGAGGGCCAAGGAAAGTGCTGTGCTATTGCAAATGTGAAATGAGTACTGAAAGCACATGCCTCCTGCAAACATGTTTTATTCAAGGCAAATGTTACAGTGTTAACGCCTAGTTAATTCTGCAGTTGAGGCCAAGTATACTTGAAGCAGTCTCGTAAGATTGCAAATAATTTATTAATTTCTCTCACCTCGAATGCTGGGCCCATTGTGACCGCACCTGTCACACTCCCCAAAGGGAAGAAGGCTGAACCGAGGGCCAAGGAAAGTGCTGTGCTATTGCAAATGTGAAATGAGTACTGAAAGCACATGCCTCCTGCAAACATGTTTTATTCAAGGCAAATGTTACAGTGTTAACGCCTAGTTAATTCTGCAGTTGAGGCCAAGTATACTTGAAGCAGTCTCGTAAGATTGCAAATAATTTATTAATTTCTCTCACCTCGAATGCTGGGCCCATTGTGACCGCACCTGTCACACTCCCCAAAGGGAAGAGGGCTGAACCGAGGGTCAGAGAAAAGTGCTGTGCTATTGCAAATGTGAAATGAGTACTGAAAGCACATGCCTCCTGCAAACATGTTTTATTCAAGGCAAATGTTGCAGTGTTCTATGGCCTAGTTAATTCCGCAGTTGAGGCCAAGTATACTTGAAGCACTATTAATTTCTATTACCTTGAATGTTGGGCTCATCGAGACCGCAACTGTCGCACACCCCTAAGGGGAGAGGGTTGAGCTGAGACAAGTCACAAAGAAAAGTCTTGTGCTATTGCAAATGTGAAACAAGTCTGCAAAGTTCAAGCGACCTTCAATTCTGCATAGTCAAGATAAAAGTTGCGGTCTTAACAGCTGGTGAAATCAGCTGTTAAGGTCCAGTATATTTGAAGCAGTCCTGTGGTCTTGCAAAACCAGCCCCCCTTCTTAAAGTATGTACTTGCTGCAACAGTTCTACTGCATCAAGTTAGCAGTTAGATGTTGCTGTCATAGTGGAGTTGATGCCTTCTTTCGCAATAGGGAGATGAGGTCTATATCCACTGGGAAGTTAAATGTTATTTACAAAGAAAGTTGATGCATATTCACGATGAATTAAATAAATAAACAAAATCAAAGATATGTATGGCGAAATGAATTATTTTTTAAGGTGAATGAGTTTTACCAAGATTGAGATGATTTTGATTTTTTCTGAGCCCAATATATGAAGGAAAGAACTTTTTTCTGGATATCGTGCCATGATGAACTCAGAAAGAAAAGTCTATACTAGTCTCCGGCGGAATCGAACCCAGTCCTCTTGCATTCCTGGCAAATGCGCTATCCATACACACCAAAGGAGTCATGCCCATTCCTTTCTTTTTTATGCTCTGTAGTGTGACACGCTGAAGTAAAGGCATAATAGCCCCCCAAACTTCAGCAAATGACCCCCAGGTGGCAGCAGTAGCAAGATTGAGATGATTTTGATTTTTTTTTCTCAGCCTAATCTTGTTACTTACGCCACCTGGGGACCATTTGCTGAAGTTAATGGGGGGGGGGGGGGCTGCCATGCCTCTACTTCAGCGCGTCACACTACAGAGTGTAAGGAAGGAATGGTCATATCTCTTTTGGTGTATATGGATACCCGATGATGCATCCGTGCTTGCCCGGATTGTAAGAGGACTGGGGCTTGATTCCCGGCAGAGACTAGTAGAATTTTCTTTTTCAGTTTACCTTGGCATAATATCCAGGGAAAAAAGTCTTTCCTTCCTCCTTAATGAGCTTTATTGTTTTTGAGAGATGTTTTATCATCAAATTTGATTAAACGTGTTCTTGTGATAGATGTATAGCAATTGATGATTTATTAATCAAGATACATATAAGGAAACTGTATTTCCATGTTTTCAGTGGTTTGAAAGAGTGAATCTCAATATGTGATTGACTATATATATGAACATTTTGGACTTTAATAATTTCATTAAACGGCACAAAATATGTGTTCCTTACAAAATGAAAAAAAGATTGTTTAAGTGTCGTGGATGTTTCAGATTTTTGTTGACATTTGAAAAAAAAAACACAAGGAGATATTAATGGAAATAAATTACCTTTTGGGCGAGACAAAGAGTAGAAATGAAATGACCGGCAACATGAAGGAAAAGGAGGATGAAAAAGAAATGGTGGAGCTAGTCACAGAGACGAGAACATGATGCTCAGGAGAAAAAATTATTGTAGAAACTGTTTGCTCGATTTTTGAGACAGGTTTCAGTTTTTGTACTTGTGGAATGATTTATAAAAGTCCAAGTCAAATGATGAGGGGCATTTTTGAATAATTTTGTCAGATGAAATTCGAATTTATGATCAAGGGACCAGCAGTGTTGGACTATGGATGAGTGGTTAAATTCTTGGTTGGCTACGTATCTTCCAGTCCAATCATTCCACAACTACAAAAACTCAAACCAACTGGCCAACGACCTAACTATCACACCACCCTTCTAAAAAATCTGGCAACACAGTTCCCAACAGTTCCCACAATAATTTTTTCTCCATCAGCATCACTATCATGTTGTTTTCTATAATTGGCTCCACCATTTTTCTTTTCTCCTGCTTTTCTCATGTTGCTAGTCATCTCATTTTGACTTTGTGCATAGGCGGAGGTAGACTTGGAAGTCTGTGGGGCATGGTCATTATTGCTGGGGAGGTGGGGGGGGGGGACAAGATGATGATGTCAATTCATTTATACATATATGCATTAGATCAGTCGACTTCACCTTTGATGCTGGGGGGAGGGGGGGGGGCAATGCCGCCACCCCATATCTCCGCCCATGACTCTGTGTCTTAAACACAGTAAGGCCTGCTTAAACACAGTAAGGCATGCTAATATGGAGCATTTGCCTTTTCGCTATTTTTCAATTTTTCTTTTCTACTTAAGAAGAAACTCCATACAGTTCCGAAATGCATCTAGCTGTTGTTCTCTTCATATTTTGGGTTTACCAACGTTGTTTCCCTAATAGATATTAATGCATTGAAATCATGTTTCAGAATATTGTTTTGATTAGTAATAAACTGTCCTTACAAAAATCTCACAAACAAAGCTAAATCGGTTGTTAAAAGACCGCTATGATGTATCCAACATTCGGCTTTTCCACATAGTGATGACTGTGGACTAGCTTTCTTTTATGGTGTTACAATTTTTATTTGCTTTTGGCATATGTTTTTAATTGAATTTTTGTAATGCAGCAAAATCTTTGACGAGCTCTTGCAATGTTTAATATATATATATATTTTTTTGCAAAATTCTTCTATTGTGATGCATCTTTCTTTTATCAACAGAGCAAACAGCTGATTGTAAGTTTCCAAATGTTTGAAAACATTTTACTGTGCATTTGTCATTTCACACATAGGCCTCAATCAAACAATTACAGTGTAGTAGGTTAATATCAAGAAAGAAAACTTTGTCTGTAACCATCAAAGAAATACTATAGCGGCACAGCATTAATCACTAAACCCCCTTCAAAATGCCATATTTTTTTAAATGACGTAGGCTTTCTTCCGATTTTCGACAAGTGCAAACTACAGGGTATAGGGTAAAGTGTTCCATTGAAAATCAACTTCACAAAATATCTGTGCTTGTTATAATGCTAAATAAGAGGCTTTTAAGGAGACACAATATTTCGTCAGCATTGCTTAAAAGGTTAACGCGATTGGTAGAATAACACAAGATTGTGGTAGAATAAAACAAAAATAAAGAGCTTGATCCTCCATTACTCTGCTGCCAAACACCATTATCCCAATAGCTCCTCCTAGTAAATAATATCCCCATCCTCTCCAAGAAAAAAAATCTCTCGTGCATACAGGAACTCTACACCAATTTTCACTGCCATGTCGGAATCCACCCACATTATAAAGCAAGCCCATTAGATAAAATTTTTAGTAGGGTTTCTAGTTATATTCGCTGGTAAGCTTATAGTATAGAAAGTATTCAAAATATATAGTGAATACCTAAACCCAACACCGCCCAGATCATAGCACAGTCATAGTCTATGATCATAGTCTTTTTCATTAAATTCCGGCTAAACAGCTATAATCAAGAACAGTCTTGAGGTATTGCCTGAAAAAAAAAAGAAAAAAGCATTGCCAACTACCAGAAACTTACGCAGGGGGCTCGTGCCCCCCCCCCCAGCAAGACAATCAAAAAATAAAAATACAATAGAACCTTGTTATAATGAAAGTCCTGTTTATAACAAATAATTCTTATAGGGGGTAATGATACATCAATGAAAGTACAGTAGTTAGCTTTAAAAAGTGTTTGTTTTAACAAAGGTTCTGTGTTTTTAATTTTTGTCTTGTTGGGGGAAGGAAACACCCTTCAACATAGGTTGACTTGAAAAATACGAGTCATGCAGCGATTGCTTGGAAATTCTTTTTAAATAAGTTACTACTTTTGAAATAATTAAAACTCATTTGATAAAAATTTCACAATTTTTATAAGTTTTTTTTAGCTGTCTGTTATAAGCGAAGTTTGTTATAGTGTGAGGTTGTACTGTACTCTTAAATATCTTTGTAAAATAATTAAAATATTGAAAGACAATACTTTCTTACGCTTACCAATTTCTATTAATTTAGAAGGTTTTTTCGTACGTGAGTAACTGAAAATTTCTATGGAAGAAATTCCTTATGCTCCCACAAACTCTGTGTGCCCCCTCTAAAGGTCAATCTTACGACTCAGCCAAATACACCTAGTTAAACTGAACAAAAGGGCCCTTTGCACCTACGAGAATCGGCCACACTAAAGAGATGGTCATGCCCAGACTCAGGGATTAAAGAGCCAACCATGATTCAGCCAGGATTCAAACCTGCATGTCTAAAAGTTGGTGCACCAATCACTTGACTTCAAAGTAGTTAATATTTTTTTGTCTTAACTGTACAATGGTCGATAGAGCCTGGGCGGTGCACAGAATGAAGTGAAATGTCTTAACTGTTTGATTAAAGCTTCTTCAAGGAAACAGTTATTTTCCGGATATGATGCTGAACTGAACTTGGAAAGAAAAGTCATTACGTCTCCGCTGGGACTTAAACCCAGGCCCTCTTGCATACCGGGCAAGCATGCTACCATCTACACCACTGGAGACATGACCCTGCCTTCCTTATTTCACTCCCTGTGGCGTGAGGCGCTGAAGTAGAGGCATTAGTAGCCTCTCTTAACTTCAGGAAATGGCCCCTGGGTGGGACTTCTTTCCAAGTTCACCTCAGCATCATATCCGGAAAATAACTGTTTCCTTGATATCTCGGGCTGAGAAAAAAGCCATCTATCTCACTCTAAAGCTTCTTCATCGTGAAAATGTGTTAGCTCATGAAAGTGATAACCTCAAGATTTTCTGAAGCATTTGAATTCAAAATACTTATATAGTTATTTTTATAACTTGTTTTAGAGAAATTAGGAAATTCTTTAATGTAATAGCCTCTCGTTACAGCAAGCATTTTGATATTTCACACTCTGATATTTCAAATAAAGCCGTTGGTTTATCACTTTTCTTTTGCCTCCCGACATGAAATATATAGTGACTGGCTATTGTATTGCACAGAGCAATGAACTGCAAGAGTTCGTTGAAGTGAGATTTTGCTGCTTTAGTTCAACAAGATTTTTTCAGCGTATGATGGGAATATGCTTTTTTTTTGCTTTCATATTTTTACTTGGAATAAAGGTATTTAGCAGAATATTTGTGTTTTGTGATCCTTGAGTTTTTCTTGAATTCTCTGTTAAGTATTTACATTTCTTGATACATAAAATAGTTTCATTCAAACCAGAAGGGATGAGTAATATGATGTAATTTTATCTCGAAACTCTTGTATATCACGCACATATTGATGATTTATATAACTTTTTATGCACAATAAATTCAAGTTGATCAATATATGTATGCCAAAATATTTTAAAGATGAATTGTTGGTGTCCAGAAATGAAATACTCTTAAGGCAGTGGTTCTCAACCTTCGGAAGCCCGCAGCCCGGTTGATTTCTTTTATGTGAGTGGAAAGCCTGGTCATAAGCACGCCTAATGGGGGTATAAACGGGTAAAAATGAAATTTCTCAACTGCTGAACGCGGCCCAGCAGTTGAGAAACACTGCTCTAAGGCATGTTTCTCAACATTTGCATTGCGGCTCCTAGGGGTATCGCAACCAGCTAGAGATATTGATTTGTGCAGCTATTTATTCTTTGAAGTTGTTGTATTGGGCAAGGGAGCCGTGGGTGACAAAAATTTGAGAACCACTGCACCAAGGACATGATTTACCAACTGCCACTTATCCAATTGCAGATCTTTAACACATTCATCACTGAGAACGAGATGTCTTCCAAGTGCTAGCGACAAGATAACTCTTTCTCTATATTAAATTTATTTGTATTATTGCAGCGTGTCCAGCGACCTCGTATGTTACATATATATATATACCAGGGTGCTCTGTTAATGGACCGACAAACTCAGAAGGTTGTTAGTAGACATCAAGAGGAACAAATTTCAATGGAACATGGTGTCGCAAACCACGTTGAGAGGGTGAAAATCCCAAAAAACGCATGCAGATTTTGATGTCAGGCTGGAAGGACAAAAAGTACAATAATAACTACAAAAAGATTTATTTGATTAATTATTGCAAGAGTTGTTGTGGATCAGTGTTGGAAGTGGTAGCCGCTGATGTCATTGCACAGTCTACAACGATGTAAAAACGATTCCTGGATGCGCTCAAAGATATCAGGGACACTTTTGATGTCTACCGCAGCAACAACAATCCGCGCTATAAGATCCTCCAGTGTGTCCAGTGACGTTGCATAAACGGATTGAGATACGCCGAACATGGAGGCCAAGTCTGCATGAATTTTTCTCAATTTTCACCCTTTCAACATGGTTTGCGACACCATGTTCCATTGCAATTTCTGTTCCTCTTGACGCCTACTAACAGCCCTCTGAGTATGTCAGTCCATTAACAGAACACCCTTTATCATTGCTGCCAAGTTTCCTGAATTTTCCGGGAGTCTCCCGAATTTTAGCTTCATCTCTTGACCTCCCAAAAAGTTCTTAAATCTCCCGAATTTTTATTGAAATCCCAAATTCCCTACTTCATTTAAAAAGAATCCCCACTTCTGAAAACAATCCCTAAGGAATTTCTAATGGGGTAAACAGTCTTTTGTCTCTGTTTTCTTCCCCTTTTGAAATGACGTCATATGTCGTAAATTGGGGAATAGTGGGAAATTTTTTTTTAAGGAAGTTTTACATTTTTTTCTGATAGTAACAAGAGAAGTTGCTTGTCTTATCCTGCAGGGAAATAGCTTAGCAGCTAATAGTCCTGAATAATAATTGAAGATTACAGTGACGCGCATGTGGCCAAATACTACAGCCACTAGAATAAGGGCAAGTTGCCTTAGTCAAAACTTCCTCTTTTGTTGAAGTTACGTACGTGCGATAACGAAACATGAATACTGATAATCAAAAAAATATTTAATCAACTTTAAAGATACTTATTCCGACGAATTTTCCTTTCATAAAACGTTCTAAACAAAGGCTGATTTTTTCTTTTTGTACAAGTTGTGTTAAGGACATAAACATTGGTCATGGTGGAAAGACTGACATCATCATCCATGTTAAATCAAAAAACATCAAGCGTCACAAAAAGTCAGTGTTCTTCAAAAATTGACACTTTTTTCTTCATCTTCCGATGATTTTGGGGTCATTCGCGCAGACTGTTTGTTCACATCATTTCTGATAGAACACAATATTTTTTTTAGATCACCATTGAAGTTTTGGTCTCCAATTTCGCTTGTTTTTTTGCGTAGAGATTTTATTCCCTATGTTTTAACTTTTATATGTGGAAAATCCCTATTTTATTTGGAAAAATCCCTTTTGTATTTATTAGGGAGTGGTTTTAGTACAAAATAAAGGTGCGCATGAAAATCTCCCTAATTTTCATTTTCAAAAGTTGGCAGCCATGCTATATGGTTGTAAAGATGTGTAACCATAAGCTACTGTAATTTCTTGCGTATGATCTGTTCATTGTATGTTAAAAACAACAAATTATTCTCAGTGTTCGGATTATAGATTGTTTTTTATCTGCCACTTCTTTTTCTGAGAGAAAGTAATCCGAAAATATTTTCTTAAGATTTCAGATAGAATAGAACGTAGTTTCTCGTACATAGGCTGAGAGTTGAATTACTTCTTTGCAAACCAAATATCAGACAGAGTACTAATAAAATTAAATTTAAACACATTCAATTGCGACTTAGGTACTTATTGTTGGAAAGTGATTGAAAATGCTCACTTAAAATAATATAAATATCTGTGCACAGACAAGCAGTGACATATTTTTCCTCTTCTATGCTCGAAGAAAGTCAGCCAAAAAACGTCAAATTACTGGACGGGCCGGATTAGAGAGAGTCTACTGCAGGAGTCTTTAACCTTTCTTGAGTTGCAAGCACTGCCTATACCCATCATCAAAAGAGCAATTCTTACAGCAACTTTGATAGACTTATGTCTGAAATCTGCATAATTGTAATTCTTGAATATAATTTTTACAAAATGTTTGATTGAAGCATTGATCAAGTGCTCACGAGTATAGAATCGGATAAGATCTCGCAAACACAGGTTGAAGATAGCTGGTTCACTGTAATGGGTTTTTTCCTTTCAAAATTCATGGGCCAGATAAAGTGAACAGATCAGTACCAGAATTTAACATGAAGATTATTGACCCCACTTCTCCAAAAAGCAACAAAGTTTGCATGCACTGATTACAGGCAGGAAATTACAGTATTGCAGAAGTACTTTTATGCAAGAATCAAAGGCCTTAAGCTTCTGTTTACAAAAATCTGAAAATAGGCAAGGTCACTGTGTTTTGAGAGATCTGGAGCTTGTGTTGATTTATACTTATTGCACCCACTACATACTATATGTTACGTGAAGAACTTAGTCATATCCTAACCTCCAAAGGCATTTCTGTGAATACTTTCATAGTCATAGCATATACAGTCAAATCCTGTTTTAACGAATAACGTTATAGCGAAAACCTCATTGTAACAAAAACTTTCATCTTTAAATAAGTTTGCATAAGGACAATATATTGCGAATTCTGATATTATGAAATGAAAAATCTGTAATAATAAATTAAAAAACAAGTTTCTAAAAATCAAAAAGAGGAATACAAAATGTTCCAAAAATGATCCTGTAAAATCTGTTTCAAAGAACTTTCTGAACTGTTGGGGGAAGAAATTTTAACCATATGGTGCAGGAAAGAGAAATAAAATCTGTATTAAGCCAGTGCTATGCATTTGCAGTGGTAAGATGCTTGTGTTCCACTATGAAGATTAGCATCAAGGTTCACTGGTTTGAATCCGGGCAAGGAACGTGGAAGAACAAGTTCTTTACCTACTGAACCTGGGATGATCAATTAATGGCGCCATCAATTCCCACCCAACTCCAATGGTTGAAAATTGCCATATGGTGATATGACCGGAGTTAGTGGCACAGTAAAGTAGTGCTATGTGACGGGGAAGTTCATATTTCTTCTGTTTCAAAATGAGTGACCTCGGAAGGAAACAGTTTTTAATTAAACAAAAACTTAAGACCATTTCTAAAGTTGATGCTGGAGTAAATAAAAAAATGTGGCATATCTCTATCTGCTCTTTCAACATTTTTGAAAAATTGGACAAAGTTGGAATTTAAAATTCAAACAGCAGTCATAGGATCCCATAGGAAAAAAAACTAAACATTCTGAAATTTTCCAGATGTGGCTGTCTTTACAGGACATTTGTTGAAGACATCTTCCAGAAACATACATACATCACTTCAACACATTAATTTCCGAAATGCACCATGAGAAAAGACCGGAATTCACATGTGCTTTTAGATGTGAAATCTTTCCAGCATTGCACACGTATACAAAAGAAAACTGATTATTAGCCTCAAATATGTTAAATGAAACAAAGAAAATTCCATGCCTACAATTAATTTGAGTCTTTTGAAAATTAACTTCATATTACTTTTATTATCTAGAACGGTATTTGTATTTGTAACGTAAATAAATATTTTTTTCCTTGGAATCAAATTCTGCTACAATGAAGTTTTTTTAATTAATGTTAAAATTCCTTTATAGCAAAATTCTATTAAAATTAAGTAATTTCTTTGGTATCTTGATGTTCGTTATAACAGGATTCAAATTATGTATCGTATAATTGAAGTATTTCCTCTACAAGACTTTGTGAAAGTAAGCGAGCTTCCACATTACACTGGCTTTGGAAACCTTGTAAAACCTACCTTAGAGGGCAAATAGGATTCAGCATGAGATAAACATGAAGTGCAATTCTTGTAACAGATACAAAAATAGTAATAGGCTACAGAACGTGAATCAAAACAATATCTTTAAGATGGGAAGAAAGACACATCTTCTCAGTCAAACTTTTAATAAGGCACAAAAAAGTGTCCATAAAGGCATCGGAGTGTAAAAATTGTAAATGGCAACAATTTTTTTTTTTTGGTGTAAATAACTTAATCACACGATTATGACTTTGATTTTGATATTGAGGAGGGGAAAACAAGTAAATTAACAATCGATCACATTATAAAGTCAATTAAAAACATTCCATATAAAAATCAAATACAATTTCTGACTAGTCACAATCAAAGCTTAAAAGCTGTTTTACGCAATTTCTCACATAAAATTTGAAAGCATCACAATTTATGGATGATCAAATTATTAATAAAACTTGACTAGTGATTTTGACAGCTTCTGCTGCAGTGGATAAGTATAAAAATGTAGGCACCCTCTTATAATAAATCCATAAAACACAGCAAAAAATTTTTACCATCAGTACGTCCACTTGAATGAATGGTATGCTCTGACTGCATCAGAACTGTTAGACACGCTGCTGCCACTTGATACATCTGAATTGGCACTAGAAAGATCTTTTTTTCTGCGCAGGGTAGAGCTACGCAGGTGCAAATTTTTCAGCAACGTTTCTTCTAAGTTCTTTGGGCTTGTACGTGAATCTTTCTCAGGATGCAGAACTGATGTGTCATTGGAGTCTCCTTCTTCTTCTTGTGCTTTGTGTGCAAAGGACTGATTCATGAAGCTCATTGAGGAGGCAAAGCAAGGAAACTGGAATCGTCCTTTGAATTCCTGGTGTAACAGTATTATACATTATAAGATGATGATATGAAGATATAAGATAGCAGTTACAGATTATTACTAGCCCAAGGCAAATCTGATCAGGTGAAATTCACCAGAATCACTAACAATAATGAGCCAAAAATTATAGTAATAAGAGTCGATTGAATTCAGAGGCATTGGAAGTTGTTTAGACCTGTGAGTACTCGATTTGATCTTTATATAGGCGATTTGTAAACATTATTGTATTATTTATTAAAAAACTATTGTGTTTTAACTGATTAAATACTATTTTTATTAGGTTTTTTTTTTCAAATAAATAATTGTCCAATGAATTATCTGAGTTTTTCTATTATTTCCTATGGGGAAGGGGAAGTTTGATTCGATATAGGAGTGATTCTGATAACAAGCATGTTCATGGAACAAATTATGGTCACTAACCGAAGAATTCTCACACATCTAACCTAACACTGAAATACTAAAATATTATGGAAGTGGCAAATGTCTAAATTTTTGGCCTTTGAGTTTACTCTCCCCATCAAATCTTCCTGAGAATACTGTTCAATCAAAATAAATAATGGGAGAGTAACAATACAAAATAGTTTTTTTCTATACTTCTTTTAAAATTGAGAATACACTTATGTCCAAGAACTGTCTGTATCTTTGAATTTCTTTTAACCTTGAAAAAAAAAGCACATATAACTGAAATACAGTAAAACTTTGATTAACTGTCACTCATTTAACTTTCAGTTCTGTTATCTGTCATCATCTAGAAAAAAATATGGAAAGAACAGCCCCCAGGTTTTAAGGGCCAAAAAGATCAGATCACTGCTATGGTCTGTGCAAATGTCACCGGCAATCATAGACTACCCCTGTTTGTAATTAGTAAATCCAAAAACCATGTGCTGTCAAAAATTTAAATATTAACGCATTGCCTGTGAACTGCCCCAACGCATTGCCCCAAAAAAAAGTGCTTGGATGGACCAAACAATTTTTTCAGAATAACCCCACAACGTTTTCCTCAGGTTAGAGTTTGCATGGCCAAAAAGCAATTGCCGCAGGAAACACTGCTGTTAATGGACAATGTCCATTGGAATAGACACAACATAAAGGACACTATTTTCAATGTTTCCACTGCCTGAGCTAACCTGATACTGAAGTTTATATTGTTTGTTTTGAGTGTGTGTGTGCGTAGAATTAAATACAATATGTATTTTTTATTCATTTTTAAGGGAGTTTATTTTTATTTTCGTCCCAAGCCCCTAGTGAAATCACGTTACTCTACATATGTATTATGAGATTTCTGTTATCCGTCTAAGCTCTGGTTCAGACGGTGACGGTTTATCAAAGTTTTACTGTAATGTGTTTAACTGAGCTGTACTTACTTCCATGTCTTCATCAATATCGATTCTTTCAACCTCACGGAAAGCTTTTGAATAGAGTTCAATGGCTTTGGTGTGAAAGAGCAACTCAATATGAATAAAATCCATGAAAACCCTCTGAAATCCAAAAAGAAAAATATATGTTATCGCCTATGTATGAAAGTTTGGGTATTCCGTGCAGTGGCCAACAAGTTACCAGGTACTTTGAACAAATTCTATCAAAAAATTTTAATTTTTTTTTTGTTAACTAAAAACGCTTTCCCTTTAGATGGCCCAATATTCTTTGTTTGTTAAAACTGAGCACAAACTTGAAGTAACTTTATTTCTTTGCTTTCTTTCAAACTGAGCATAACTCTGGTCTATCGCCAAAAATAATTTACGACAGACTGAGTGGTGCCGGAAGTGTGAGTGTGTATCTAGTTTTGTGCATGAATTTCAAATGCTGCCATCTATATTTTAAATTGTGAGGACTGAAGTACAATGATTAAATATTTATACCATTGCAGTCCTGTTGCTCTATGTGACGAGACTTTTTAACAAAGAGGTCGGCTTGTGGAACAAAGTAGGGAACAATAGAAAACCAACTTCGGCCAACCACCACAGTGGCAACTGCGGGGTCCTCACGATGCAAGTCTGTCATTATGACAACTAACCACCACGGTGGCTTATTTCTTTACTGAAATCTAAACATATAGACAGCACAATGTTTTATGATATTGGTGTGAACTATTGACCACCGAAACCTCCAGTACTCTCTCAAAATGACTTTGTCTCTTTTACTGATAAAGGAACAGATTGATGCTCCCTCTTTTTTTTTTTTTTTGGGGTTTTTTTTTTCTTTTTTTTTTGAAAAAAGAGCTTAAGATCAAATCCTGAGAAGTTAAATCTTCGGATTGTGGTTTTCGGTGACAAGAAACGAAAAAAAATTTAAGGATAGTTTGAAAATTTTTTTTATATCAAGGGTATTTATTCGGTGAGAGAATAGGAGTTCGTCATATTGGGGGGTCTGACTGTACATATACACACACACATACATATAATGGATAAAAAGGTATACTAAGTGAAGATGATAGTCTCACATGATTAGCTAAATCAGTGAAATTTAAAAAAAAAACAATATCTCAATGACAGACATCTTTTCAGGAATCAGACAGAGATATAGAAGAACCTCTCTAATCCAAACCCATCGAAACCTAGGCAATTCTGGATTGGATAACTTTCCATTATGGATTAAGTTTAATTTATTTCCATAGTTTTTCCCTATATTTAACCTTTTATATCTGACATTGTGAAAAGTAGAATAAGAAAATTATAATTAAAATAAAAGTAAACATTTTTTGATAATAAGTAGTTATCATGTAAATTATTTGGTAGGCCATTTTAGTTCTAATTAAAGACAAAAAAAAACAATGTTTTTGAAACAATCAGTTAGTTCAAAACAAACCCGGTACTTTTAAGTACTGTCAGGATATAAAAAAGGTTAAGGCACTAATATAGCTCTTTGAACACTAATTCATATTTTTCTTTGAAAGAAAATAATATGAACATATACTAACAGATAATTTAATTTTGAACCATAATTTCTAATTTGCATACTGTTGTTTGTTATCTATAGATAAAAATCTCTTTACTTATATTCTTTAAACATTTTTTGTAGGCATTGCTCAGATCCGAATTTTTTTTTTTTTTTTTAACCATAAACAGTAGAAGATTTTCTGATTCCATGTTCTTCATATGACATTCGTGCTGGTGCTCTGCATTCTAGCTTATTTAAAAGTTAAATGTTCATATTTTAATACTTAAAATGTTTTGTTTTCATTTGTAGCCTGCCACACCATTTGACATTTTTGGCATGCCTGGAAATTCACTTAGATAATCACAGAAAATAATAGAGCCCTGGACATGTTTTAAAACACTAAGGTTAGCTTAGTGATTAGCACAAAGAAATGAAATGGAAAAAGAAAAAGTTCTTTTAATCAAAGCTTTCTGACTATAATCCAGTGTTTCTCAAAGAGGGCATCGCCAACCTTTGTCAGGGGCATCACGGCGAGCTGGAGATATTGATTTGTGTGTCTATTTATACTTTGAAATGGTATTTTTACAAGTGAAAATATCTACTAAAGTATTTTGGGGAAGTCACAGATGAATCATGAATAAATTGGTCACTGCAAATGTGTCCGGATTAGTAAGGTTTTATTGTACTTTTAATTCACCAACACCCAAGGGTTGTATTTTGAACATGTGCAGCTGCACAGTGTCAGATTTGGGGGGGAGGAGAAGAGAAAGCTGCCAACTTTCAGGTTGCAATACACAATGTTTGACTGCTCAGGGACATAAATATGGGCTGCTAGACATTGGGTGACAAAGCAGATTACTGATATATGAATGATACCAACCTCTGTAGTTGAAAGAAAATGGAGGATAATACTGAAATACAAACAAGAAAAAAAAGAATAAAAATATGAAACTTGCCTTCAAATCATCAAGTTTTCTCCTTTCAAACGTATCGAACAATCTCACGAGCTTCATAGCTGCTTTATTTTCTTCAGATGGTGTTTTCACAAGTCCTTTGGAAGTCTATAATTGAGAATTCTTAAATTGAATCAGTGTCCTACTATCGACTGATGGTTTTCAAAATAGGATAGCAAGAAAATGGTGAAAGATATTAAAGTCATTCCTGCAGAATATAAATGTGTGAAGTTAAGAATTTCAGATACGTCATTCATGTTGTTGCAAGGGGTTGCATAATTATTAAAATAAAAAAAATAACTTTTTATACGGACACCCTGTGCTCAAGAACCCAATTACAAAGTTGTTGCCCAGCTCTCCTAATGACAAAAAATAAAATAAAATAAACGGAGGAAAGTTGGAAAAGAACACAGTAAAAACCAACAAGCATCACTTGTTTCCCAACTTTCCCTTGATTTTTTAATTCAAATATCTCTGCGAATATTGCACTTAAAAAGGTGAATTTTATTTTTTTTTGTTGGTATCAGAAGAGACAGGTCAACAATTTTCTAATTTCTTTTTTGAGCACAAGAAGCCCTCGAAAAGGTTAATTTTTTTTATTGAGAGATTGTATTTTTTTGGATTAAAATGCTGAGAAATTGAATTTTCTGGATGTTATGCCAAAACGAATATTTGGAAAGAAAAACAGTTTTTCTCCTCCAGGAATACCATCTCTCAATACAAAACGCCACCTGGATGAAAATTGCTGTAGTTAAGGGAGGCTGCAATGTCTCCACTCAGCACTTCAAGCTAATAATGTGTGTTATAAGGAATTGAAAAGTGTGTCTCTGGTGTATTGGTTAACACACTTGCCCAGTATGCAAGGGGGACCCAGGTTTGATTCCCAGAGGAGACAAAAATCACTTTTCTTTCCAACTATTCGTTTTGGTGTAACATCCAGAAAATTCAATTTCTCAGTTAATTTTTTTTAATTTTAATAACTATACACACCTTTGCAACATAAATGACTTATCTGAAATTCCTGACTCCACACATTTATATTCCATGAGAATGATTTTAATATCTTTCACCGTTTTATTGCTATCCCATTTTGACAACCGTCAGTCCATTGTGGGACACTGTATGAATCACAATACTTATCAATAATTATATATTAACTATATTAGAAATCAAATAGAAAATGATGACTTCCCAGTTTGGGACAAGAATGTATGCCTATACTAACACCAGCAATTCCTCTCAACATATCATACAGATATATCTCTCACGGAAAACATAAATACAAGGCTATACAAGGCTATACACATAAATATACAAGGCTTTGCCTACAGGCAAAATGCCCAATGAAGTGGCTGAAAAAAAGATGCCCATGTATAACAAATATGGATGTCATATATTACTAAAATGTAATACATTAGATTACAATTTTAAAAGAAAAAGACTGCGTAATATTTTTACAAGAAATGAAGCTAAAAACTGAGAAAAGTAAGAAAAGAAATACCATTGTTTCCTCGAATGAAACTGTGTGGTCAACACTTCTTGCATCCTTCGTTTTCTTGCTCTCCTTACCCGACAGAATCATAAGATTTCTCTTCAATTCTTCCTACAACGATTTTGAAATCCCATTTTTGTTTGTCTTATAATGTCATGATCATGGTTTTTTAAATAAAGTAGGCTACTTTAATAAAAAGAACACTATCACACTGCCATGATGAATTAATACTTCCAAGTGCAATCCCAATTTCTCCAAATTGATAAAACTTAAAAAACCTTCAGAACACAGATGACAAGAAAAACAATTTGGTTCTTTGATGAAAAGTTAATGTAAAGTGTAGAATTTATTTTAAAGTTGAATTTAGCAGATATTGTACAGAGTCAAGGATTTACTTTTTGCCCTCCCCAAAATTGGTGAGAAACAATGGATCAATCTAATTGCACTGAAAGGAGCGATCTGATAGCTCAAGAATGCAGTTAACTATTAGGAAGATAAAATTACAACAACCATTGTGATTGGAATTTTATTCCCAACAAGTATGTCTGGGCATTTTTAGATTAGAGCCAAAGTGCTTTAACCCAGCAATCACAAGAAATCTCGCCTCAATAAAAGCTTCTTATTTTAGCATTGACAAGTCCAGATATTTTGTAAGGTTGTTTTCTCAATGGAAAACTTTTTTTTATACCCCCTTAGTTTGCAATTGCTGAAAATCGGAAGAAAACCTACTTTATTAAAAAAGATGTGGCATTTTGAAGGAGGGGAAGGGGAGAGGGTTACATGATTTCTAACTGCCGCTTGAAAGGTTAAGAACAAGCCCGGCTGCTGTGAGATGTTTAAAATTCTAATCTTGTTGTGATGACCAGATTCATGGTTTTGTTGCCTGTGAGCTACAAAAAACTTGGACGCCTTCCTCCTATAATGACTTTCTTGACCACCAATTCTCCAAATTTTTTGTCCTGGGCTCTTACTTAGCCTCCAGTGATGACTTGCGGAACTGCCTCCACTCTTTTCACTATGCTTTTGAAATCAGAAACTTTCTCACAGTCCTGACTTCAATGTTGAAAATGAAAAACATCATACAGGACCAGTATAATGAATACCCATTAAAAAGTCTCGCCACAGAGAGTAACAGGCCTACAACAATAAACCATTCAATCATTACACTTCACTCATAGTTAGAAAAACTGTTGGCAGGTGGCAGCAGTACACATAACAAGCATTACACAGAAACAAACTTCACACCAGGTTTCACTACACGTACACACACATTCCAACATGTACCAATTCGTTAGAGTTTCCGCAGAGGAATATGGACGAAGTGCATGTCTGGTTTAGTAGTATAATGAATAAGACCGGGTTCACACTAGAGTGACATCACCAGGATGTCAACATGGATTGATTAAAAACCTGAATTTCAGGTTTTTTAACCAATGTTAACGTTGTAATATCGGTCAAGCGTGAACCTGGCCTAAGGTATGAAATTGATGTTATTTTGCACTGTTATGTTATATGCAATTGATGTTATTTTTGGTCGAAAATCGCACTAGAATTTTTGCAATGTGAAGGTGAGCTTTCTTTTAGTGAAGATGGCAAGGAAAAAGAGTGAAGGTTTAGGCTTTTTTTATGTTTCTCTTGTTTTTTCACTGAGCTGAAAACGAAAAAAAAAAAAACTATCACTGCTGAATGCAAATAGCATCTGCTTTGATTGGAGACTCGATGAGAATGTTGTTTTCTTTTGTTATTATTTCTCATTTGAGAATGGCTGTATCATACTTCGGGCACAATTTATTAACAAAGGAAATCATACAAGGCACTCAAAATACCATTTTATGCTCAAATATGCAAGCTTTGATCCAAGTATGTAAATGTCATCAGTAAATTATCAAACCTTATTTATCAAATTTAAAATAGAATTAATCATGTCTGTACAGACCTTTGCCTTCTTGCAGATATGGTTGTAAGCGGCCAGCTCGACAACTATTTTATGATGCAGCCTCTGCGCCTAAACATACAAAAATAAATAATTGTTTAAATTAATGTAATTTTGATTATTATTATAGTAAGCAGACAAAAATGTTAAAATTTGGATACTTATGCATGGAATTTGACTTTTACTATATTGCAGTTCATAAACCGAGGAAATATACCTTTAATATCAATAAAGGCTTCTCTGGAACAGCACAAATACGGTGAAACCTGTCTAAGACAGACACTGTAAGAGATGGAAACCTGTCTTGAACGGAATGGAAAAATAGTCTGTTGGATAATTAATGTTTTTTCCATTTTGGGAAACCTCTTTAAGACTGAAACGGAAGGAATATTTAGTCTATTTTTAGATAAAAACCTGCTAAAACAGAAAGCATTTTTAGCCAAGTGCAAGTTTTGTCCTTTGAATGGGAGAAAGTAAAGTAGTTCAGGAGAGGAATAGGTGAGGGAGACTCACAATTTAAGTGATACCGTGTTGCGACGGCCCATTGATTGATGACTGAAGATGTGTTGTGTGCAAAAATGTGTGAGTGCATAGAAAAAAGAAAAAGTGTGTGATAGGCGATAAGAAAGAAACTGTTACACGGAAGTCTTCATGTATTTTGCATTTCATTTGGTTTAGAGATGCCCATCATTCACAAGAAACACATCTTGCATTTGAATAAAAAAATGGAGGTCATTGAGGAAAAAGAAAAGCAAAATTTAAGTGTTACAGAGATGATAACAAAGTTCGCTATTGGAAAAAAACTTATGACATGAAATTCGAGAGGAATGGAAATGGAGAAACAAAACGAGAAAAATGTGCAAGTTAACAAAATTGTATGGGAATGGTTTGTGGGAGCTAGATCTAGAAAACTGCTAATATCTGGGCCAATGGTTCAAGCTGAAGAGAAAAAAATTGCCGAAAAACTTGGGAAGGAAGATTTCCAAGCATCCAATGGGTGGCTAGAAAGTTTTTGACAATGAAGCAAACCAGAGAGTGTTGTGTATATGTGTGGCCCTCACATAGTTATGCTGTCAGAGTTATGTGTGTTTAATCTTCGAGTGTAGCCCTACAAGGTCTCCGTCTAAACAGCTCATCTGAATTTAAGTGATTGGGGTAAGAGAACAAACAAGGCATAACTGAAATAAATCAAGTTCTCACTTCAGAGTGTCTGTAATCTTGAATCGCACCAAGTATACTCGCAAATCTGCTCATAGAAGACTGAAGAGTATCATTCAGTAGTTCCTGAGAGGCAAATTCGCCGACTATCTTTGCCAGTTGATCTCCATCATCCCTCAAACGCGCAGTTCTGTTAGTATAGGTACTGAATTGATTGCACAGATTTGACATGTGGTCTTCCACTGTTTCGATTCGATCTCGCATAAACTGGATTTCTGTATCACTGAAATTGCAAAGAGAATGTGATTATTTCTGCAACTTTCACTTAATTTTATCAAAAACTAATGCTGAAACACTGAAATTCAATACTGAATGTATTAAAACAGCTTGGTCATAACGCTTTTTAACCAAAAGATTAAAATGGTCCTCAATGACATCATATGACTGTTACAGTAAATGTGATAAATTTGGTTATCATGCATAGTTACTGATCATTTTGGTAAGTTTTATAAATTTCCCTAAATCTATCACTTTTATCTCGTAATTAGCATAATACCCAAGTGTTGTTGGTATAAACATGATAAATCATACTATAAATGGGTGTCTTAGGGGCAGGGCCATCTCAACAACATCCGGGGTCCAGGGAGAATTGGCACAATGGGGGGGGGGAGGGACTAACTGGTTGTAAACACCACAATATACAGCTATAGTATGATTCCTTTTTTTCCTTTAGCAACTTTTTTGGGGAATTTCTTTCTAGCTTGTTGGCACTTTTTTTTATGGTCAATCGTTTTCTTTTGTTGGCTTTTTTTTTGTCGACTATTATTATTATTTCCTTCTGCTTCTAGGTTCCCATTTCATTTTTTATATTGGTCTGTATTGTCATTGTCTGAAGGTGAAGCTTTTGTGTCAAACAGCATTGCCTTTGAATCAACTGAACCCATTAGAAGTTTGAAGCATAATTTTCTTTTTTGTTTGTCTCGTTGAACTGCTTTTCCCCAGTATGTTCACCCTTCAGTTTTTCTTTTGGGAATATCTCATCTCATTTTCTCCCAGGTTGAAAATTTTGTATTTCCAGTTTTATTAATTTTTCCATGCTAGCCATTATAAGACAAATTATAATCCTGCAATCATATTTTTATTCAACCCAGAGACTGTTTCCAACCGAAACATTTTTACCCGATCAATTTATCATATAACCCCCTTAACTGCTGACAAAATGTTACACGGAACAACATTCTGGTGTTGCCCTTTTTCCATCATAAAGATATATATATGCTTGTGGCAGTTTAAGAGGCATCACACGAGTCCCTGTTTCATAGCTGCCAACTTTGGAGAATGAGAATTCGGGAGGTTTTCGCGTGGATCCAAATTCTGTACAAAAATAAATGTAAAAGGGATTTTTTTTTTAAAACATTTCAAGGATTTTTCATTGGTAAATGGGAAATTTTAGGGACATTTTCCCATTGAAGAAACTGTGACACCATGCAAACCATCGCTAATCATGGCCAACGAGTAGGGGTTAAAGTCCTTGGGATAAATTACCTCTCAAAAATCTCCGTCGAGCTCGAAACTGGAAATATGGATAAAGCAGAAACATCCAATCGTGTCAATTTTGGATTTCGAAAGGCCGGATTGTTGCTTGCTGATTTGCCGAATTTTGTGTTTTCTCCCCAAAAATGAAGTATTTTTTGTGATTTGACGAAATGAATTTACACACTTATGAAGCTGCAGTTTTTTTCGGGTAAATTCTTGGAGAATAATTTTTCCCTAAATGAAGGGATTTTTTACAATCACAGGCAAAATTCAGCAGACAAAAGAATTTTTTGGGAGTCGGGGAGATAGAGCAGAAATTCGGGAGCCTCTCAGAAAATCCGGGAGACTTGGCAGCTGTGCTATTTTTATTTACAACCCAGAGTTTTGTTCCTGCGAATCATGTTTTTATTAATAACCTATTGTGCCTTTTGTAATACGTTGCTTCATTATCAATCTGTATACACCTTATTTAATATAAGAACGTTGTTTTGTTTTTTTTTGTTGTTCGTTTTTTATTGTAAATTTTTTTTTCCGTTCTGACAGCCATAGTACAATCAATGCTCGTTATAATGACCATTCCCAGACATGCCGCTGTAGTTTAATTTACCTTTTCCGAAATTCTGGATATTTGATGCGCTATAGTGCCAATGACATCTCTGCATTCCATCACAATGAGTGGTAGTCCTAAATGCTTTGCACATAAGAAATATCCTATATGTTTACCTTTCAATATAACGACCATCAAATATAATGCCCGTTTTTTACAGAACGATAGGGGTCATTATAACGAGCATTGAGAGACTGTTATCGTTTTGGTGATTTTTTCTTTGGTAAGAAATGTCAGAAAGCATGACTCTGTTTCACTCTTGGAGACTTCTCATCCTGCTTTTGGATGTTTTTCTCGCCAAAGAAAAAAAATCGCCATAAAAAAAAGGGGGGGATTATATTACACTTTTTCCATAATATGTTTGATTTTTTTTTGGCTGCGCTCTGACCTGATCAGGGCTGCAACTATATACTTGGTCAGCTGGGGCAAATTCAAATTTTGCCCCCCCCCCCTCCATGTAATTTTGAAGGAGTGGTTAAAGAGGGAATTTGATAGGCCCATCTGCTCCTCCTCTAGCTTCAGCCCTGTGGACCTAATCTTTCTACATCTGTCACTCTTTTTTTTAGTCATTCCCCTGAGCGCACACTCTGTAGGTCTCTCATTTGGTCATCCACCAACCTAGTCCGTTGACCTTTTAAGGTACAGTCCCACGAGAGTTTGCTAGGGAACCCTTGGTAAGATAATTAAAGTTAAAGATAATAAAAGTCGTTGTCAGGATCCGCGGTCATCTCAGGCTTTAGGGAAGCAATCAATACAAAGGCAGTGGAATGAGCGTCTTCCTTCGTGAATGACCGAACAAGTAGAAGTCGTTTTTGCGGTTTATGTCCAACAAAGACTTTTATTAACTTTAATTATCTTACCAAGGGTCCCCTAGCAAACTCTCGTGGGACTGTACCTTTAGCAAAAGGGGGTTTGTGGTTTCTACACATTCCACACTAATTGTCTTGACTGCTCATTCCTCAGTTACCACCCTGGGAAATAGCCTCGTAAATACGTCGCTGCTCCTTCCTCTCCAGACTTCATGGAACCCATAAGTTGTTTGTAACATATGAAGACGGAATGACTTTTTTTCAGAGACTATAAAAGAATAAAATTCAACTTTGAATGCAAGAGCCTTTTCCCAACCCAGGGGGTCAGCGAATCACGGTTTAAAAACCAATGCTTTAATAATGACCCTCACATCTTACAGCAAGAATTTTAGCCTGGGATCTTTGGTAGGCTCATGGGTAGACTTTTCAAGGGATCATTTTTTTAGTGAATTTATAGCATGATGAAAATCATCATGGCCAGCAGGGCCCGTAGGCTGGGATCTTTTGTAGGTCTTATATCACACTTTCACGGGCCCCCCCCCCCTTTATGATGAATGTGAAGATAGCGTGAAAAAACAACAAATGATGAGAATCATCCCGGGTTCCAGGGCTGGAGACATCAGCCCTATCCTTGTGGGGACCATGAAAATCATCCCAGGCCCTGTCAGCCCTACCCTTGCGGGGGGCATGGCTCATGATACATTACATAAATAGTGTCAACCATATATGCTACTCGTAGCCCTCAGACTTATTTGATGTGGCCCACAGCCTCAAATCAAACGTTGCAAAAATGAACTAAGTGGGACATTTACAGATCACTTAAAGCGACCCATCTCACAGTACTTTAATAGCCTATTGCACATTTTACAGACTTCTGCATAAGTGATCCGTGGCACATTTACAGATTACTTGAGTGACTCCTGGAACTGTTCCAGAGCACCTAAGCGAACCGCGACACATCTACAGATCAATTAAATGGCTCATGATACAGTTCAACATCACTAACAAGGCCCGCGGCACAATGAAAGATCACTCAAGTGACGCGTGGCACTGTTCTAGCACATTTAAGTGTCTCACGGTGCAGTTACACATCACTCAAGTGGCCAATGGCACGTTTCAACATGACTTAACTGGGTCCCCGGCACATTCCCAGATCACTTCATTGACCCTTAACATACTCACAGATCTCTTCAGTGACCCACACGGGACAGTTCCAGAGAATTAAAGTCTTAAATGATCCATGGCACATTTACAGATCACTGAAGTGGCCCGCGACGTTTTCAGATCAATTAAGTGGCCACGCACTCCAATGCCGTCTTAACGCATGGGCCCACCGGGCACAGCCAGGGGGGGGGGGGGCTTCAAGAGAAGAGGGGCCTCACAAAAATGAGATCTGGCTGAAATTTTCTAGGATTTGCCAGGTAGGGCCTCCGAAAAACAACTTGGCCCGGGGGGACCCATGATATTCTTAAGACGGCCATGTCGCATTCGCGTAAACGTTGAGCATTCTTGGTGTAAACACAGGGCCGTAACTAGGCTAGGGCAACCGGGAACTGCCCCAGGACCCCAAACCAAATAGGGACCCCCAAAAACATTTACACTTATTTTGCATAAAAATAACCCTTTCAAGAAGGGCCCGAACGAAATGTCTGCCCCGGGGCCCCGAAAAGGCATACAACGGCCCTGTCTAAACACACACACAATCGTTAGAAAACCCGCAACAAATTATAAATTTGTGATATAAAAAAGTGAATTTATATCGTGAATTAAAACCTTGGTTTCACATCGGACGCCATTGTGTTGAATTTTTGTGATCTCTTCTCGGAACATTCAAAACCGCTATCATAACGGGAGAGCTTCAAAGCGGATTGTAAACAAACAAGCACGCCGCATGTGTTAGTTACGGACCTAATATTCACATTTAGATAAATTATGCATTTATCAAACAAAGTATTGAAACTCTAAACAATTTGATCTACTTAGACTAAATTGATAGGATATAAATGCATATATTTTGATAAAAATTACGTTTTATTATAAAAATTTGCAAACCTATTGAGTGTGATGTAATGTGACCATACAACCCGTATTTTGCCCATTCTTTTCAATGAAGCCTCGTTGAATTTTTATTCTTTACTGAAATTAAGGAATGAGTTTTCTTTTGAAACTTATATTGTGGTAATTATGTCTATAAATATCAATATTCATGTATTCCATTTCTCATGTGAACGAGGAATTGAATTGAGTGCTTCATTTTCCGCCATTTATTTTCAGAATTTCAGCAATTATTGACAGTTTCACTCATCTCTGAGACCATTTTTGGTGACAACTCGCGATTTTCCGTATTTCGGAATCACAATTTCCTGTATTTTTGTCAAGAAAATATGATCAGCCCATTCATATTAAACTTTTTTTTCCTGTAGAAGTCATTTTAAATTCATCACGATTTGCATTGTTAGTGCTTCATTCTTCACCGTTGGCGAAATTTCTACTCATCAGCAAATTTTAGCAATGATTGAGTTTTTGTTCTTTCTGTTGGCATAATTTTTTGGCGACAACTGGCGATTTTTGTCTTTCAATCTTTTAGAGGAGAAATAATTTATATATATATATTTCTCAATGCTTTCAATCCGGAATTTCATCCTCCGTAATTTTCTCGACGAAATATGGTCAGGGTACGAATAAATCCTTCTTCCTACATTACGTGACTTCTTCCTTGTCATTTCTCCGCCAATTCCGAAAATACACGGGGAAAACTGAAACCCACACAAAAAATTTTATTCTCCGAAAACAAGGACATGCTTCTTTGAAACGGCAATGTAGTTTTCATTTTCACAATGCAAATGCATTTTTTTTTTCCAAGGTCGATCTCCGCATATACGTGACATCAGGAGAAAAAAAAAGCCAATAAAATTACGTTTTGCTTTCTACACCGACTCTACAAGATCTATGATTGGATGGACAATCTGCCGGAATCTTCTGCAAAATGAGATCCAGTTAGAACCCGTTAGGTCGTGATGCATGGAATCAGCTGTGTTTTCATTTCAGCCAGTGGGACGGTCGGGTGAGGACGTCCTTGTTATTCACGAACATTTCTTTTATTTTCTGTGCGCTACGTCTCTCATCACAGCGTGTTTGAAGAGTGAATATATATATTATAATTGAAAAATTACCATAAAAAAAATGTTTAAAATATTCTTATTGTAACAGCTGTAATTACAGCCAGAGAAAATAAAATGAAGCACACTAATTACAAGAAATTGGAAACCGAGGATTCATCATCCATTGGCGAAGAGGTAAAAAAATAATAATAGCACGGGGAATAGTATCATATATAATAGCTCTTATTATACATTGATTCATGAAACACGTCTCATTTTAATGAAAACAATTTCTCTCTCTCTCTCTTTTTTTTTTTTTTTTTTTTATTCATGGGATCTGGAAGAACCGGGATCGAGTACCGGCAAGGTTGATGGTGGCTAATTGACACTTATAACGGTTAGATTGAATTCAATCGATTTTCTATTACTGTTCATTATTTATGGGGTCCCCAAGAGAGAGGGGCCCTCAGTATATGGACAGTGTTTTTTTTAAATGTTTTTTGATTTACGAGAAAATCAATACAAGAGGTCCCTCATGACTTTAGTGTCCCCGGTAAAGCATACATGCACAACTCTTGGCCCTTGGAGTCATCTGATATGGTTCCCGTGACCTCAAACATAATTTTGTAAAAGAAACTGGGCGGCACATTACTAGGTCACTTAAGTGACCCAGCAGCTCATTTCCGGATCATTGAAGTAACCTGTGGTGGTTTTCCACATCACGTAGGTGGCCTGTGGAACATTTCCAGATCACTTAAGAGACCCACCCACATTTTCATATCACTTAAGTGACCTGCGACAGGGCTGTTTTAGATCACTTAAGTGGCCTGTCACACTTTTTCATACCAATGAAGTGGCCAAAACTGGTGGTCGCATTTAGGGAAGAACCTGTGGGTCTGGCGCTCTGGGCACTGGACTAGAAAGGACTTTAAATTTATCCTCTAACTGCTCCTTCTGCATTATACAGGGTGCCAAAATGTGTGCTTGCCCCAGTTGACGAAGTGTCTAGTTGCGCCCCTGTCTGCACTTTCTGAAAGTTTAAAGCACCCTTGCACTGAAGGATGTGGGAAGCCTATGCCATCATTGTTTTTTTTTTTTGAGTGGAATATTCTTGGCTGTTCACTAATGAAGAGAATCATGTTATTTGAGTTTTTCCTTGTGAAATTAAAAAAGAAAAGAATAGAGCTGAGTTTAAGAAGTGGTGTTCATATCTCATATTGTGAACTCAACTTCTTACGCCCTTTCATTTATCAATCTTCATCAAAGCAACAATTTTTGTCTAGGAATACCTTCCCCTTAGTAACCCCCTAAGATTACTTTCTCGTGTCTTTAGTAATGGAATTAAGAACCAGTGTTTATATATCGATTGTAGTTCTCTTTGAATGCATTACTCATATATTTATTTCCTATTTATTGTTATTAAAGTTAGCCATTTCTTCTTTCATCTTTTAATTATGAATAAAATAAGATGGTGACGAGGAAAATTTGACTGAATCAAGCTATTGTTGGTATTCTTTGAGAGCGTCTTGTGTTTAAGATCATATAGGTTATAGCATGGTTCAAAGGTAATTTAAAGCATGAATGATTAAAAATATATTTCACAGAAATTGTATCAATAAATGATCAATGAAATGATGCCTATGCAGGACCGTATTAAAAGCATCAGAGGCCCCTAGGCTATCATTTTTCTGAGACGCTCCCATACCTAGCTAGGAATACCTGCCTACCAGTATACATACTTAGTCAGATGCATCGGAAATGTTTCAATTTTGTGAGTGCACATCTTGAGTTTCATTTAGAAAATTTTAGTTTCTGAATCAATCCTGGGGGGTGCTCAGACAAGCTCTACAAATTTATATGGGTGCTCGAGCACTTACAGCGCCTCCGGCTCTGATGCCACTGTACTTATTATCGAGAGTAGTAACTGGATCTCACACACATTATCGGGAGACTCTACTTTTCACTTGAGGGCAACACTGTGCCTATGATCATGATGAAAGCAACACACACAAGTAATCTCTAGGATCTCCTACGCAAGTGTATGTCCATGTATTTAGTGATTAAATTAAAGGAGGACAACTAATCTTGCAAAGATTTTGTATGGAACTAAAAAAGAAGCTTAAATAATTATTGGCATATAAATCAATAAGATAGCTATGCAATTTGTTAAAAATGCTTTTCTGTCAGTAATCTTCATTACAAATTTTCAAACAATAGCTGTTTATGGAAATTTGTTTTTGTTGTAGAAATGAGTGTAGATCAGTGCTAAATGTGTGAGAAAGCAATCAGCTGTAAAATATACAATGACATTTATCTGAATGAGTTCAAGAATGAAAATTCACTGGAGAGGGATTGCAGTCTAGTTAAAAGGATGATAATCATCGTAGTAGACATTAGACATGGCATATTTATACAAATACAATGCCACAACAGGCAAAATGCCCAACGAGGTGGCTGATAAACAGATGCCACCAGAGAAACAGATAGACAGAGAAACATGATAAAACAGATGACATAAAAATATGGATGTCATATATTTGAAAAATTCAGCAACCCAATTAAAAATGCAATTAACATATTATATGACTAAATGTTTCACACAATGTGAGTATTTTTCATTTCAAACTATTTTACTACATGCTTATGATATGAAGGCACTTACATTAAATTTTATCATTGATAAATAGAATTTGTGACGTAACACAACAGTATGAAATGTGATTGGCTTGTTAACAAGTGTATTGAAATAGTTTGCACCTTTGTTTTGTTTTACAATTTTGTTATTGATGTGTGCCTCCTCTATACAATGATAGGTGGTGACAGACATTGTGTATAAACATCAACATTTTCAATGCTGCTTAGAATATATAACCCAAGGCTGTTTCCTGAAATATTATTTGTAAAAGTGGGGGGGGGGGGGAGCTGAACACTGTGTTTTGGGGAGAACCAAAGTAGTAGAATCTTAATTGTAATGTTTTGGGGGGAAAGTGGAGCAGAACTAGAGAGATACCCTAAAAGTTTGAATCTTTTTTTTATGTGAAAAGAAAATTTTTTGAAACTGTTATTTGGCTTTAATAATATTAAAACATCTGAATATTTTAAATATTTTTTCATCAAAATTGTTTTAATAAATACTGTATTGTGATTTTTTTCCCTAAAACAAAGCAGCTAATACCTGGTTTGTCCTGTGGTGAGGTAAAATGGTACCTACTTAATTACATGTAAAAAGTGTGTACATATTTTTCAGGGTTTTTTTAAAATTAAAAATGAATTTTTGTTAAAATAAAATTAACTTCCAAATTTAAAGATATCCTCCTTAGAATCATTTCATTTGCATTCTAAAGAAAATTAAATAATTTTTTCCCCCTCATTAATTCTAAGTCACATATGAAAGTTTCTATAAGAACATAATTAATAAATGCTTGTATATTTGTTGTTTTTCAAAAACAGTTATTTTATTAGTGTAAAATTGACACTGCATCTCTGAAGAAAGTGATACCATATTCACTGAAATATGATTTCGATGTGCCCTACACATAATGGCATTCTCAATTAAAATGATTTCACTTTGTTCAATGATACACCCTATTTTCTACTGATGTGCCAAATTATTAAATCAGTGAAAAATAGGGTAAATTAAAGGTAACCACTATAGTACAAGCATACAGTCATTGATGATTTATAATTCTTCAAACATGTAAGACAAACAATATGAAACAGGAAATTGAAAGTTTTTTGTCTAAAGAAATTTAAATAATTTTCATCAGCAACCTCATACTTCTAAATTTCAGCTGAAAGTACTGTGATGATAGCAAAGCAGTAATTTATGCATTTTCAGATAGATCAAAGCAGCTGATGAGATATGACCCTACACTGTTTGGCCGGCCTACTTTTTTTCCTAATCATTTTCTCACATTTCAGGTGGGGTGTCCTTTACACTAATTATTATTATTATAGTTGTTATACTACTAATAATATTATAATATCATTTTTGTCGCACCACGGTCATTTTCTGCACACGAGGGCTAATTAGACCGGGACCTACAATTTATTGCCGATTCCGAACGGCAGGCTTGATTTTTTATACTCATCGAGGGAGTTGGTGCGCTAGCCCCTCGATACTCATCGAGGGAGTTGGTGCGCTAGCCCCTCGATGAGAGACTCCTCGCAGTAGCAATTTTTTCCTGTGGTCATGTCGCCGATTTTTTTTTTTTTTTTTTTGTAGTCCTGCATCAGAAAACCGAGGACGAACCGGGTATTGAACTCGCGACACCTCTAAACATACTTTGGTACTTCAGGCGAGCATCTTATTGACCTGGGCTACATCCAGGGCCGTCATAAGAGCTTCATGGGCCCCCCGGGCCAAGTGGTTTTTCTGAGGCCCTACCTTGTAAATTCTAGAAAATTTCAACTGGATCTCATTTTTGTGAGGCCCTCTTCTCTTGAGGTGGCTGGGTGGGGCCCATGCGTTAAGACGGCATTGGCTACCGTGCCCAATATTATAATATATCCCCAAAGCCGAATGTTTTGCATTGTTCTGCAACGAACCCTCTGATGACTGGAAATGTTCTGCATTAAAAATTCCCATAATAGTGTGTTTGCTACTTTTTCTTATAATTCTTCCAGATTTCAGCAGTCTGTTTTGGGGTAATATAATAATAGTCCCTTATACTAATTAGTATTTAACTAGTATTACTTACGCCCCATTCCTTCGGCCTGGACACAAAGCCAATTTCTCACTGACTTAAACCACAGATTTCCATCATAGCGATAGGGGAAGCCTGCTTTTTCATGTAGGAATATCTCATTACATGTGCAGGAAATATGGTCATTAAAGCCCTCACAAAGAAGAGGCTGATGTGGCCCTAGCCTAGGGATCCCCATAGTATAACCTATTTTTGTTTTAAAAATTTTCACTACGAGTTTTCTAAAAAATTCATGGGGGAGGGGGGGCACTAAAAGTGCTGGCGTGGGAAAAAAAAATCCAAAAATCTTCGTCCCGAAGTCCCACTGAAAGGATGCTGGATGTCATGATTATAAATAGGGCCATAACTAGAATACTTTGAGGGGGATGTGGGGCAAACGTAACTGTGCCGCCTCCGCTGCAAAATTCGATAATTTTATGTTTTTTCTTTTCCACTTAAAATTTGCCGCTTTGGGCAGTTGCGCTCCCAATTCCAGCCCTGATCATAACAGCTGTGTGAAAAAGTTCGGGGAGGAAAAAAACCCATCATACTGAAACTACCCATGTGATTTTATTTCTGTCACTTCAATTAGCAGCCGTCTTCTTCTGGCTGACCACAGCCCTCGGCAAATCCACCAATGGACCATTTCTGCGGTTTTCCTTGTGGAGTGGGTGATGCTAGTAGTGATAGGCTACACACCGAGGCGCCCGACTTAAAAAGATATTGTGGCTGACAAAGTTGCTCGTCGTCCCAGAAATACGGGATCCAAGCGTGTACGCAGGAGAGGAGATTGTATTGGTTTTTTTTTTCAAAATTTATTGGGGTGAATTTTTTAAGGCCCAGATGGCCTTAGCCCTCTAGGTTACGGCCCCTGTGGCTACATAAGTTCTACCCCAAGAAAACAAAAGTCATTTTTTTAGATAATGTTTTGTTTTTTGTATGTAGTCGGAACTACTATTTAAATTTGTGACCCGTGGTTTATCGGGCGTGTATTTTGAGGGAAATAAAAACAAAATCTTGCTTCCTTTATGAACAAAACAATGAAACGGTCTAGCGACTGAGATCAAATGAGACGTTTCGCGCCTAATTTATCTTCGGAAAATTTAACCTTGCAATGTTGTAAAGTTTTTTTTTCCCCTTCCCATTCTTTTGAAGGTTTTCTTGTTCAATGTCAGAGTATTTAGTTGTTTACCTTCAACGTAATATGTGCCACATATGTATCTCTCTCTCTCTCTGCATGCATCCTACCATTCATCGAGATGTGCATATAGGGGCGTCTTAACGGAATCATGGGCTCCCGGACCCATATAATTTTTTAAGAGTAAGACAGAAGCTAGTAGAGGCCCCAGAACAGCTTCTGTCTTACTCTTAAAAAAATCATACTGCTAGATCTCATTACCACAGACCCACGGGCTACATGCCCGGGTGGGCCTAACTGGATTTGGCTCGAGCGCCTCAAATACATAGGTGAGAGCTTGAGAAATCGGAGAAAAATTAAGGTGCCAAATAAATTTCTTAGGAGCAAATCATTTTTTTCCCCAAGAGAAACTGTCTAAAATAATATTTCTCACCGAATCTTATGGGACTAGGAGCTGGTAGAGGCGCTGGATAAATTCGGAAAATTTTTTGTAGTCCACAGACTTCAATTTTATTAGTCAGACATGGAAAATTTTATAGGTGCCAATACCAAGTTTGCAGTCGATCTGGTGCCTGGGATTTGTCAAGCCCTTGAATTCGTGATGATGAGATTCGGTTCTATGATTTTCGAAAGCATGTATGTAAATTGTTGGGCAGGTATTTCCAGTTAGGTGGGGTCTTGGAACATCACTTTGATCGGGGGGGGGGGCATGATGATGATGTAAAGGTTGGACCTAAGTGTATTGGGATGTGAAAAAAAAAAGTGGAAGTGTCTCCGTCATATGAATGTGAAATGTTATGAAAGAGGAAGTGCAAAAGGGCTTTTTTTTTTCTCCCCGTTATGGAGGGAATTCCTGTGTGGTTTGTCAGGAGTGTCGCGAGATTATTTCGGGAATAAAATTGTGTTGACCGTAAGAAGGGGTTTTTAAAATTTTCCTGATCCGCGTTATAACTGCCACAGTTAGATATCACTAAACCTTCTAGAAATTGCAACCTACATTTTCAAGAATTGTTTTTCTTTTCGATGGGGCGTGAGGTGATAAATGCTTATTCCCCCCCCCCCCCCACAGCACAAAATAATAATAAAAAGTAAAGGGGGATGCCAGGTTGTGCCATGCCGACTAAAAAATTGGTCTTGGTCTAAAATTTTCTTTGTGTAGCTATCGAATTGCAGGCTGAGAGCAACCCAAAATGTTTGGAATTTATAGCCGCATATCTGCCAACACGAAAGAGGGTCACTTTGCCCTGAAAAAGTCAAAAGAAGCATTATTTTGGACCTTTTTCTTCGGGTAAAAGTTTTTGGTGCCTAAAAAGTGTTCTGGCGCCTAGATTTTTTTTTGCGATTTGTCCAGCCCTGATGTACATTGAAGAAAATAACAGTTATGTGTCTTCTTAGAATCAAGGTGATTATAAGAATAGCTTCTTTTGACAATTAACTTTGGTTTTACTCTTTGCTTTTTGAACTAATTTCTGAAAATTTATTTAATTTTAGAATAATTTTTTAAGGTTTCTAAAATCTTCATAACCAAACTTTTAAAACCTCTCGACATGACCAAGAGAATATTCTCGAACTAAAAGTTGTCATTATGAGGTGATTATGCGAAAAATTGTTTTGCTTTATATGTTTCAGGCAATGAAAACTGAATTATATTTCATAATATAAACAAAAATAGTATTATATTTATATATAAAGAAAAATATATTTATTCTGTACGTAGGCCTGGAATCAGGGAGGAGGAGACAGGGAAGCAACTGTCCCGGGTGGCAGAATTTAGGTGAAGACAAAGAACACCGTTATAAAATTATCGAATTTCAAATTTGTATGGGCGGAAAAATCATGTTTGTCCCTGGCGGCAAAAACCGTAATTACGGCCCTGACTGAACGCCATAATACTATACTACCTCGAGGGATAAAGAAAAATATCGTCTCTTTTTCCCATCTGTTGTTGGAGTTTGAACAAAAGTTGACTCCGCCCACTATTAGTTGATTGACAGGACGGGGGGGGGGTTGAAAACCTGTTATCAGGAGAAGAAATTTTAAGAGGGTTTTGAGAACCCGAGATATCTCGGGATTGCCGCTGTAGAGGTTAAACAAATGAAGCTGGGATTTATATTTCCAATGTGTCACGTCGATTTGAAGTGCCCCAACGTATCTCGAGATCCAACAGGGGTTCCGCAAAGTGTTATTTCAATTTTTCTCAAAGTGTGCGTCGCTGTGAGCTGTAGACATTGATTTGTGCTCCTTTGAAGTGATTCTTTTATAGATGAAAATATCTACTAAACTATTTATTCTGTGTAGCCAGAGACGAACCTTGAAATGGGCAAGGGAGCCGCAAGTGACAAACGTTTGAGAGCCACTCTACTATTCTGATCTCGTGCCAAAGGGTAATGCATGGACGTAAAAAAATGTGGGAATTTCTTCGGTAGCTAGACAAGTGACGGCATTTTATTTCAGAATATAAGGATCCTTCCAGTGAAATTCCATCACTTATAAGGGGAGAAATTTGGCTTCAAAGAGGCCGTGCCATGATGCGACATGGGTGGCACTTAGGTATCAACAAATTATATGGTCCGCGATGGATCTTTTCAAGAATTGTAATCTTCGGCACAGAGTATTGTAGTACACTTATAGGCAGCTTATGAGGGAAAAAAATAGAATTTTGCGCAATCTCTCGCTGTACGGGTAGTGGGTAACGAGCTGGTTGGATGTCAATGGAACGGCGGGTCAAGTCTCGCGACGCTATGAATGAATCGATATTTCGTGTGGAGTTTTTTGCTTCTGAATCGCAGAAACTATCTGATATCAAAGTTGGGCAAAAAAAAAAAAACCGGTCGAAAAGGAAGGAATACTGTATAGAAAAATCCATAGACCCGATATTTCTCTCTGACTGGGTTTGCCTATTTCAAAATATGATATTGCTGGCGTTGGATGAAAAGTTTAGCTGATCAAATATTGACTTCCTCCTGCTAAGCCGATTTCATGTGACTGACATTTTCGGGACTAGGCACCAGAATTATTGTTTGTTTATTGAAAACTGCGCGTTGTTGCTGGAATTGTGATGTCATGTTTGACTTGAAGCTTCGACGTACTATCACAGTGGTTCTCAATCAGGGGTGCGGGAGTGCAGTTTTGGGGGTGCGAGTTTTAAGAAAAATGTCCAGGTTGACATGTTAAATTTTCCATTCAGGAAAATTTAAATAATAAAAACTGGATTTTTCGATTATTTAAAAAACATGAAATTATACAGACATTTTGACGCCTCATCTTTTAATTTCCGCTTGTATCACAAATGAAGCACGTAAAGTTCACGTAACAAAAGTTTCTTTCTCGATTAGCGTTTTTTTTTTTCCAAGCCGAGCACAACTCAGGTCTATTGCCATAGGCAATTTACTACCTAGTGAGTTGTGCCGGAAGTGTAAGTGCGTGTACCTAACAGTCTGAGTGCGTATCTAGTGTTGTGTATGATTAGCGTTTGTCAGGGTTGTGGCGTGCCTTCTCGGGGGGACCCCTAAGGATTCTTATGCAAAATAAGCGTATATTTTTTGTGGGGCTCCATTTGGCTCGTGGCTCTTTGGCGGTGCCTAGTTACGGGCCTGGCAATCGTACTTTTTTCCCCATTTCGATTGAAGAAAAACACCATTAATGTCCAAAATATTTCGTACTTTGTTCACATTTGTACCTGCTGTTATATTAGCATGCTAGGTTTTTTTACATACTAAGCTGTTTCGAAACGGCCGCTTTGCAAACGTTAAAACGACATTCCTGTTGAAATTAATCGGGAGAAAAAGAACACTGTGTGTTTTGTGCATGCAAATGTAACCTAGGGAAGAAAAAACCATTGCAGACATGCATTTCACACCTTGTCAAATGCATGTGTGCTTTTTTCAGTATTACTGTAAGTGCGCCATTATCCCGTACGTTACAACTGTTAGAACGCGCGGTTGTACGCTGGAATAACTTCACAGGGCTGGCGTCCGCACCTTTTATTCACTGCGACGCAGACTTTTCTGGGTGGCTCTGCTCGTATACTCAATACACGTTAATTATACAGTTTGCACGTATTTAATCACAGAAGGAATCAATGATAAAGGTAAATAAACTGGGGAAAAAAGCCACAAGTTCCTAATGTGTTTCGACACACAATGGATGCCGTCTTCAGAGGATAAATACGCATAACTACTATCACGTTAACCGGGGATCCCACTTGAGTTTGCTATCAAATCTCAACGCCTCAGCTGGAAAAAACACGTCTGTTCGAGTCGGACGCAGTGATCAGAATGAAGTTGAGTGCCTGCATGTAAGTCTAGCGTTCAGCGTTCCTTCGGGATGTTTTATTTGTCTTTATGGTTGGTTCTTTCTGTGATTATATCGGACAAAGGATTATTACTCCCACATTTTGCACGTACCATTTAAACATGTGAAATATTTATTGACCTAGCTGGTTAAACAGAAGGGGGATCCGATACTTCCGGGTATGTATTAATCTTATTTATCCCCTATCTGGTGCATACCGAGTGCGACTTAAACATTGACTTCGTGATCAACGTGAATTTTAATTGTGATCAACTTTCGTGGCTTTTGCTGAACAATGCATTAATTCTGCAGCAATGTTAGCTTATGGACTGGGCCGTCCTTCAGTTGGCGAGCAATGCTTGCTCGTTTTTGCATTTATAAATCGGAGATTATTTGTCGTATTTTTTCCCTCGTATTTTGTCTGTGTTCGCGCTTTTTTTTTCCTTTTGACTTTAAAAATCAGTTTACATTAGGTCACCCTCAATCTGGTCTCCAACCCTTACATAGTGCTGCTTTGCGGTCTTGCGTTCATAGTGAGAACCCGATGACCATCCATGCTATGGCTAGGGAAATTCGGCAGGTCCTCCACAAGAACCCACAAATTCGCATATCTTGGATCAAAGCGCACGTGGGTGAGTGGGGGAACGAAGAAGCAGACGCAATAGCCAAAGCAGCGACAATCAATGGCGCACATTTAATTAAAATATTATTACCATCATCAACAGCGAAACAAAAGGCAAGAAAAGAAATACTCAATCTATGGCAAACCCGATGGAATGATGCCAAAACTGGAAGAAGTATCCACAAAATAGTACCAAAAGTTTCATACAACGCAAAAAATTGGAGCAGAGAACTTTTATTTTTTACAACCAATCACGGACCTTTTCCAAATTACCTTCACCGCTTCAAAAAACGAGGAACAGATCATTGCCTTTGTGGTGAAATCGGCACTCCCATCCATTACTTGACAACATGTACATTAACTGCACATCTAAAGCACATGGCTGTGCCCGCTGCTGAAAATGCCACACTCTGGATCAGAGAGATTTTTAAAAACAAAAGGAGAATAAATAAAGTCAAGAAAATAATTAGATGGATAGAAGACAATGAAGACAAAGTGATCCCACGGACGCCTTATCAGCCTATAGCAAAACTGCACAAACTGCACCACCTCGCCGCTCACAAAGAAAAAAAGAAACTGATCAACTACAAAGAAGACTGACTGATAGCACAAGACCAGTATAATGTATTGGAAATCGAACGATTTAAATTGAGGATGAAATCGATTATGAATTTTATCTGATTTATTATTGATTTCAATGTGATTTAGGACTTTATATTCGAATTAAGATTTAATATGGAATATATAGGATTATATGCTCGATTTCCGATTGTATACGTAGATTTGTGATCTCGCAATTGATTTTATACTTAGATTATGATTTTACACTTAGATTATGATTTTATAATTGTTATGATTGTAATGTATATTTTGTAATGTATGCTTTTTTATGAATAAATTTCCAGAGGTATCCAGTCCGTGTGGACAATGAGCCGATATTGCTATATGGCGATGTGGCCTGGGTATCTTTCGGTTTGACGGTTTCGTACTCCTCCGGAGGCATAGTGGTATTTGACTGATGTTGATTTTCTGTGGTTCTCAACTTCGAGGCAAGAATGCGAACCGATCTCCCCGTTAAAAGCCTTGCCACAGAAAGCAACAGACCCTACAACCAGGGCCGTAACTAGAATTTTTTAGTGGCATGATTTTGTCACCACTCTAAATGGTCCGTCCCACGAGAGTTTGCTAGGAGACGCTAGGTAAGATAATTAAAGTTAATGAAAGTCTTTGTTGGACATAAACTGCAAAAACCACATCCGGCGTGAAGTAATCCGTACTTGTTCGGTCATTCACAAAGGAAGACGCTCGTTCCGCTGCCTTTGTATTGAAAGCCATAAAAATTATTGCTTCCCCCGAGGCGACCGCGGACCCTGACAAAGACTTTTATTATTTTTAACTTTAATTATCTTACCCAGCGTCCCCTAGCAAACTCTCGTGGGACGGTCCTTTAAAGTTTGCTGTCCGGGGCAGCTGTCCTATCTCCCCCCCCCCCGTTTCCGGCTCTGCTTAACGCCACAAACACAGATGGCAGCATCACACACAATCGTTTTTCGGCCAAGATCAAAGGGCAGCATCACACACATAATAATACTGGTGTTGCAAGTACACACATTTCCAGCTCAACTACTAGGGGGCCGTTCAAGTATTACGTCATCATCATCGATTGGGGGGGGAAAGGGGGTTTCCGATTTGCTGGCTTTTGATGGCAAGGGGGGGGGGGTTGGATAATGCTTACGTCATCAACCACCCTTTATGAAAATATGAGTTGGATTCAGAGGGGCATAGCTGATGACGAAATTTTGCTGACAAGGGGGGGGGGGTCAAAAATGGCTAAAAATTTGCTTACGTAGTACTTGAACGGCCCCTAGGTAGTAAATTAGCCATGGCGATAGACCGAAGTTGCGTTCGGCTTAAAAGAAACTCTCATATACATATGTGATTTTACTACCTTAAATACTGCCATAATAGTAAATGAAAATGATCCCGCGAGCCCCTTACAAAGTAATCATGGACCCACAGGGGTCCGCGGGCACAGGTTGGAAAGCACTGGTCTAGACACCTGCATACACAGATCAAGGGCTATAATGTGTGGGAGTAAAGGACCAACCTGTGAAGAAACGTCCCGTATCATACGTGGGATAACCAATATTTTCTGGAATATATTTAATATTTTATGAAATATGTATTTCTAGCTCTTTGGAGAAGTGATCTCACGCCCCTCTGGCTACGCGCCTGGTCTCGACCTCCTAGGTTATATCTTCTAGGTTATCTAGGTCAGGAGGTCGTGGCCTTGGGCCCCTCCATAAAATATTTGCTTTCATAGTAGTAGGCGATATCTTCTGGGGACAAAAAAACTGTTTTCATTACAATTTTTTCCCCCTTCAAATTTATATTTATTTTCCGAAAAAATTTTCAAAGTAATTTTTGAAATAAAAATTGAAATGAAAAACGCGGTAAGAATCTCGCCAAAAGTTTTAGCTCTCTTCACTGTGTTATTAAAGACCGCTACATACTATTACGTTACGTGGGACCACGTTACGTCAGAGTATTGTGTAGCGGCCTTAACCCTTCAGGTGGCAATTAGAAATCACGGAAACCCCATCCCAAAATGCCATATCTTTTTTATTTCTTCTGATTTTCAGCAGGTGCAAGCTGAGAGGTATAGGGAGAAGTTTTCCACTGCGAAAAACCAACTTTTAACAAAATATCTGGGCTTTTCAATGCTAAAATAAGGCTTTTATGGAAGCGAGATATCTCGTCATTGCCGCTTAAAGGGTTAAGTTTGAGTGTATTTCCCGAAAAAATAATTTTAAAGAGCACACACTCCCGTTTCCAAAATTTTAAGGGATGCTTTTGTAAAAAAGAGGGTTTTTAGAAAAAAATGAAAAACAGAGAAATAACTGACTTTTGTTTTAAAAATTAACTAAAATTTGAAGAAGTATTTTCATTCCTTAACGAAATTTGGAAGTGAAACAATTTTCATCGTTAATTGGCTAACACTGCTCTTTGTAGACAAACTTTTTTTTTCGGCCTGGCGAAATCGATCTAAATTTTCTTTTTCCTCTTCATTCTTTTTTCTGTTTCCATTGACGGAACCTCGTCACCCCCCCCCCCCCAATTTCACAACAGCGGCGATAACCGCAATCACAAACTGCATTTTGTTTACTCTTGGCATCTAAAAACCGGCAGCCGGAAATGAAATCTTTTTACCGTCCATTTTGCCAACTTTTTATAACCTATCGCCAAGAAATTGTGCCAAAGTTCTCTTCTCCCCCTCGGTTTTGTGTACGTATATTGCAATTTGTATAGCTAAGGCCGGGATTACACTATAAAAGTTTGATAAAAGCCCTTTTATAAAACTTGAAAAATACAACTGATAAATGTACCGATTGTATTCGCGCAAATGCAACCAATACTCTTACTGGCTGCATTTTTTAAGGTTTTTTAAAAGAACTTTTATGAAACTTTTATAATGTAATGCCGGCCTAACCTAAGAGCCTTGAACCCCTTATATATACGCCTTTACATAATACCCCCTTTATATTATATCAGGCATCTTCAACCCGTTTCTCGCGAGCACCACGGTGCTCTCTGAAGCACCCAGAGTGCTCGATGCTCGTGTCCAATTTCGAGCTCGCGAGCACTTGATCAAAGCTCCATTTAAACACCTTTACACAAATCGCATTCAAGGATTGAAATCATCCGTTTTCATGCATTCGCATGTCAAACTTGCCGTAAGGGTGCTCTTCTTTTCATGATGGGTACAGGCAGTGCTCGTGACTAGCAAAAGATTGGAAACCTCTGTATTATATGAAGGCGTCTTAGCTAGCCTCTCTAAAAATCTTCGCTATCTCTGTTATGCCGGTATTACACTATAAAAGTTTGATAAAAGTTCGTTTATAAAACTTGAAAAGTGCAACCAATGGGCGGATTAGTTAAGTTCGCTCGAATGTAACAGATGTGCTTATTGGTTACATTTTTCACGTTTTATAAAAGGATTTTTATCAAAGTTTTATGGTTTAATACTGGCCTTATACCATTTAATGTAAAACTTTTTTTTATTGCGAATCTGTATCATCACACCAGAGCCGCCCTTAGGGAGGGTGGGTGCGGTTGCATCGGGCCCCGCATTCACGGGAAATTATTGGAGCCTTTCGCAATTCTAAAACTATTTTTTGCATTAATTCTGAAACTATTTTTTGCATTAATTCTGAAAATTTTTTTCTAGCGTTAATTCTGAAACTATTTTTTGCATTAATTCTGAAAATTTTTTTCTAGCGTTAATTCTGTATTTTTTCATTAATTCTGAATCTCTTCATCAATTCTGGATTTTTTTCCCTTCCACAAATTCTGAAATTGTTGCTTTCAATTCTGAAATTGTTGCTTTCAATTCTGAAATTGTTGCTTTCATCAATTCCAGAATTATTTCCTTCAATTCTGAGTTTTCATCGATTTTTAAATTATTTCTTTAATTATTTCTTTAATTATTTCTTTCATCAATTCTAAATTTTCATTAATTCTAGAATTATTTTTTTCATCTATTGTAGAATTTTTTTCATAAATTCTTTAATTTGTTCATCAATTCTTTAATTAGTTTTTGTTCATTAATTTTTTTAATTATTTCTTTCATCAATTCTGAGAATTTTTTGCTCCGTAAAAAAATTCCTAATTTTCACTAATTCTAGAAAATTTTTTCCCCTTAAATTCTGAAATTACAGTATTTGTTTCATCAATTCCGGAATTATTTCTTCCAATTCTGAATTTTCATTGCTTCTGGAATTATTTCTTCTCATAAATTCTCAAATCATTTGTTTCAATTATTTTTAATTCATCAAGTTTAAAATTTTCATTAGTTTCTGTAATTTTTTCGCTCAGTTCATCAATTTTTGTGTTAATCTATATTCAGTTGTGTGCACGGATATTTCTCAGCACAGGGCCGTAACTAGGGGGGGGGGGCAACTGCCCCGGGTGGCAATTTTAGGTGGAACAGAGAACACCGTTACAAAATTATCGAATTTTAAAGTTGCTGGGGTTGCAAAAATCCTAGTTACGGTCCTGCTCAGCATTCCTATATATAGTACATATTTTGAAATAGTCATTTTCCCTCCCCTAAAAAGAAGAATAAAAATCGAGGTGAAACCCTTGCTATAATATTTTTGCACTGGGTGCCCCACAAGCTCTTTAATACAGTTTTGGTGCCCCGTGAGTAAGGGCGGCCTCTGCCGACACCAGCTATATAGAAGGTGTTGCCCCCGCTGCATCACATGGGATGTTGTTTTGATACTCGTTGGCGGCGGTTTTCTTCGTTTTTGGCGTCATTCTTCACTCATCAACAGCATTTTGTTTAGTAATGCTCTGATAAATTTTAATAATGTTTCGTGGACAAAACGTAGACGCGTGCGGATATTTTTATTCTTCTCTTTTTTTAAATAATTTATCGGTATCTTCGAGTGTTGGACTGTTATTTTAGACTTGCGATCAAGCATAAAAGTTCCCTTTTACAGATAGAAATAACCGCTTATACATGTGTTTTTTTTCTAATGTTTACGCCATCCGGTGCCATTTGTAAACAACTCGTCACTTCCAACTTTGCTGGGAGAGCTCGTTCGTTCAAAGGTTTGTTTCATTAAAATATATACTATGTAAAATATGTGATAAATCGATTATTATGCATAATCGACTATCGTCTCGGCGAGTTTGATAAATTTGTCCCTTTTACCGGCGATTATGCATGATACCCAAGCGTAGTTGGTAAATTTGAGAAATACTAAAAAAAATATCATTTGCACCGGTGATTATGTACATAATACCCGTGTCATTGGTAAATTTTATAAATGCCAAAAAAATTGTACGTCATGATAATTTGATACGTAATATCGGGGTACGATCGTGAAATTTGTTGAATGAGATTTCATTATATCATGGGTATAGTCGTAAAATTTGTGAAATAGGGGTTCATTATATCGAGGTCTCGTTGTGGAGTTCCAATGAGAGTTTGTATTGGGGGTAAGATTGTAAAAGTTGTAGAAGTTCAAATAGGAGTTCATTATATAAAAAGGCACAATTTCAAAATTCATCAAATACGAGTTATTTCTGGGATGTTCCGCAAAATTCATTCCTTATATCTGATTCAGACTCTGATTCATAAGTACAGTTATCTAAATAATCTTTTCACACGTCAATGGGGCCAATTTATCTTACCATATTTAAAGATGCAAAATTAAAATTGCACATGATTACTGGCAAGAAAAGGGTTCAGTATGATTTATTATGTTTACCAACGGCATTCGGGTATTATGCTTAATCATCTGTAAATTTGAAAAAAAATTTGTATTTATTAACATTCCGATGGTTGCGTCAGATCTCTTAGATACACGGCTTCTTATTTCATATTCTTGGTGTAGTTTCTAATTTTTAATGACCTATTGCTAGTTTTCAAGAAATAAATGTTCTGTTGCGAATTTTTTGAATGCATAAATGTTCTGAGTTTTATGCCTTATTTTCCTCAACTTCTAAAGTTAAATACATCAGATTGTGGAAAGTTAGTCTCGTGTGTCATAGATATGAGGCAACCACCAATGCATCTCCTAGTGACGCATTTATTGGTGAGTTTAATTCACCAATGATGCTTTGGTATTATGTATAATCGCAGGTAAAAATGGTAACTATAGTGAAATTTATCAAACTTACCGAAATGATCAGCGATTATACAAAATAACCAGATTTATGACATTACTGTAACATATAGCCGTGTAATATTTTCTCTAATACCCATACATTTTTTATGTTTTAGACCTATGTATTTTGAAGAAAACTTTATTAATAATTTTTAATCATATAGGCCTATATAAAAGCTTGTTCTTTTTTTCAGCAGCCTTGTTAAGCATTTTTGCCTGTTATGGCGCCAGCCAAATTTTTTCTGTTTTGTCAAGTTCTGTCAATACCATTTTGGTACCTGGGATTTGTCAAACCTAGATTTACACTGTCCATTTATTATTGTATGACGTTGTAAACATCCTCTTAGTCAACACATATCTTTAATATATTGTAAATTATTTTGGTTGGGAGGTTTCAATGTATTTTTCACTCTACACAAGGGGTGCACAGCCTCTGGCTGGTTAAGGTGTGCATAAAAGAAATAGTCTACACATAGGCGTTTGCAGAATTTTCTCAAGGTGGGTGTTTTCAGATTTTTTTCCCTTCTTACTTTTTTTTCCTGTAAAATAACACTATAATCTTGGCTCAAGGGGGGGCATTAGAACCCCCCCCCCCTGCGTACACCAATGATTATATAACAAGCCAAGCACACTGATTCATGGCTCTTGAGTAACCAACTCATATACCTTACTCGTAGACTGAAAAAGGTTGCATATTCCTCCCCCACATTGTTTTGCTCCAAATGCAATGAGCGATATTGTCATTGGAAAAGATGATAGATCGGGTATTGTAGAAGTTACGAGAAACAATATGGAATTTGAAGGATCAGCATTAGGGAAAGGGGGGGGGGGGTGGGGGAGGAGATAAATAATGATGATAAAAAAGATAATCTGTTTCTGAGAAAAGAGCGGTAGGACAAATACGTCTAGGGGACTTTGGTATGTGCTGTATGAAACTTTTTTGGATATAGTATTTACTTCCAGGATAAGTCATTCTTGTGTTGTGAAGGTCATCTTTTGTTCTAATTGTTTGAGTTTTGAAAATTTGTTCAGTTTTTGTGGTGTTTAAAATTTTATAGCCAAGCATGTAAAATATGTTACAGTAAATGTTATAAATACAGTGATTATACATAATTTTGGTGAATTTAATAAATGTTGTGAATTTATCACATTTACCGGTGATTATGTATAATCCCAGGTTGTATAAGTAAATATGAAAAAGTCATCAGTGAATTACAAAAATTTACCGGACATTATGCTGTGTCTAGGACCATGAATTTTATCTTTAATGTTGATTACGTTTGCGGCATGTTGATAAATATGAATAAAGCCAGCATTATATCAAGACTGATAAGAAATTTATTTTTCTTTCTTCACACTTATTTCAATTTAATTTAGCTTTTATGGCAAAATACTTGTTTTGTACATATCACATACTAGGGTTTCTGCTCGAAAATTTCCACCCGCCCATTCTTGGGAATTTTTTGCAATTTCCTGTTTCAAATATTCAGAGAAAAATTTCCGGGAAATTGGGAAAAGTACTGTTGTGCCACATTAATACTGGAAATGAAATATAAAAGATTAAAAAAAAAATCAATGGGAATATTATTTAAAATTTAATTTTTTTTTAACCTATAGCACAGTATTACTTGGAAAAGAGATATGAGGGCTGGAGAAAGAATAGATTGAAAAAGAAAACGTGAAGGGGAGGGAGCTTCCAGTTTGTGTAACTGTACAAGAGCAACTCTGCCTACTATGAAATCCTTATACTGTTGGGGAAGTGGAAACACAAAAGATGAATGAAGGAGATAATATCTGAAAAAAGAAGATGGTGTTATGATTTGGGGCCTGTTGTGATTTCTAAATGTGTTATAGCATGTCAATAGCTGTCCAAATTATTCTGTGTGTGGGATCCATCCGTTTCTGAAAAAGACTGAAGCTCTCAACTATTCTTAAAAGTCAAATATGTATAATACCTAATAAAACACGAGATGAACGAAGGAGATAAGATCTGAAAAAAAAGGCATGCCTGTAGTAATTTCTAAATGTGTGTTATAGTGCAGCAATACCTATCCCAATTATTCTATGCCTGGGGTTCCTCCATTTCTGAAAAAGACAAGCTCTCTGCTATTCAAAGTTCTGTTAGGCCTCAGTCCCACGAGAGTTTGCTAGGGGACCCTTGGTGAGATAATTAAAGTCTTTGTCAGGATTCGCAGTCGTCTCGGGCCTCGGGGAAGCAATAATTTTTATGTCTTTCAATACAAAGGCAGCAGAACAAGCGTCTTCCTTTGAAAATGACCGGACAAGTACGGATTACTTCATTCCGGCTGTGGTTTTTGTGGTTTACGTCCAACAAAGACTTTTATTATCTTTATACTTTTATTAACATTAATTATCTTACCAAGGGTTCCCTAGCAAACTCTCGTGGGACTGAGGCTAAAGGTGCACTCACTTTGTTCCAGACTCTGCCAGGAAGTTGGGCTGGAAGAGATCTCGGCAAGGGATAAGTCCGCTAGCAGAGCCCCTGGCGTTCATTCATTCATTGCTATTCAAAGTCAAACATGCATAATACATAATATATTTTCCTCACTCATCAGCACCCCTTAGTTTATGGCCCTACTTAGGGGGCCCTTTTTTCCATGGAGAATAATTGTGTAATACCCACCACTTTCTTGCCTCTCGTCTCTCTGCAACCTCTTAATACTTAAAACTTATCCTTTTTGTCTTTTTTGCCTAACCACCTGCAAGTGATTGAAAGAGGAAGTTTTATGGCTTTAATTTGCTCATATATTTTTCCCCTTCCCTGGGAATGTTTTTCGTTCACAATTGACCCCACCCCCCTGTTTTTTAAGCAATCCTACAGAAAAATAAAAGAGTGATTGCAAGGGGGGGGGTTGCCTTTCTTTTTACTTTCAAGTGGGATGAGCACCATAAAGTTTTTACTCCTAATGCGAATCATTGCTCATTATTTTAGTCAAAATTTATACGAAAATTTTGCTCATTAACCGAAGTTCCAATGTATATATATATTTTTTATGCTTCTTATCATTCAGTTCAAAGTAAGTAATATTACTTATTTCCTGCAAAGCAGAATATTCTGAAATCTGTGACATATGTCACAGAACAATCTGGAAAAATTTAAGAAAAGTGTAGAAAACACACATTATTTTGGGAATTTTTACCGCAGAACACACATTTACATTCAGCCAAGGGCTTATTGCAGAACAATGCAAAATATTCTATTTTGGGGCTTATTTCTAATGCTATTCTATTTCTGAAGTGTTTCCCAAAGTAGAAAATCTTGCTTGTAGATTGCTATAAATGTTATTGAATAAAATTAATCCGTCCTGTTTAACAAGTTATATATATTAATAAATGATTATATATAATATAATCAAGTTATATATGTTATAAGGTCTGGATACAAATTGTGGTGAAAGGCATGGAAGTGTTATATCCCAATATTTTCTTTATATGTCTGTATATTTTGATGAATAATACCATATAAAATGATTCTTTCAATATTTCAGCTTGCATACATTTGATATGCTGCTTACACTTTTAAATAGTGTTCCATACAATTTTTTTTTAACTTTTGATATCCAAGTACACTATAAATACTTTTTAAAAATCAGTAACTACAATAGCCCAGGCTGTTGCTGAACAAGGTATTTAATTTAATTTAAATTGTATTGACCTACTGGAGGAGGCTTAGTCCCTTGGGATCATATAATGTCTGTATCATCGTCATGTCTGTCATTTTCTGTGTTTTCTGCTTGTGTTTATTTTTTTTGTTTTTCCTTATTTATTTTTATTTATTTATTTATTTAAAATACATAGCTACAGGTTTAAACCTAATTACAGCTTCAGTAAAAATAAAAATTAGCACAGAATAGAAAAAGCGACATGATAAAGTACACAAAAGACAAATAGAAAGTATCAAAAATTACGCAAAATACAAAAATTCTATACAAAGATATATACAACGCAATCACAGCAAAAATCTTCTAAAGTCGGTAACAGAGGAATGGAAAATATCCAGATGTTGAGGAAGCGCATTATAAAATTCGGAAAATCTGTTTACAGCACAGTAATTACCAATATTAGTATTGAATGATTTGACGGTAAATAAGTAATCAGATCTTGTATTGTGGTACTTAATATTGAAACAGATTTCGTTAAGAATGGGTATGCAATCAATTTGGTTAGTCAACAGTTTCTTGAAAAAAATAACGAGCAAGTACTCTCTGCGTTTTTGTAAGCTATTGACATTTAAACTGTTTCGTAGATATATACACTTTTCTTCAATGTATGTTTCATGTGTTGTGTTAATGAAAGAAGTATTGAGTATTCTTTCTTCATAAAAGAACTGGAAAGATTTGATATTGATGTTCCTGATAATCATGCATAAAATGTGTAGCTGCATTTGAAGACCATTAGTCACACTTTTTTTTTTTGCAGAAAGAACTGGATGAGGAAAAGATGCACAGTTTACGAACCGAGGAAGCCTGTAGAAGGACTTACGATGAGGTGGCCTCTATTCTTAAAACTGACCTTCAAAATGGACTTACATGGCAAGAAGCTAATCGCAGATTGTCTTTGTTTGGACCAAATGAATTTGAGGTGACGCCAGAAGAGCCTCTGTGGAAAAAATACTTAGAACAGGTATTCCATAACTTGATCTATAATTCTTAATGACTGCAATTCCCTTGAATTCTATTTTATAATATTTTCAATGTTTTACATGTTCAATGGGTTATATTCTTGTTAGAGATTATAAGAAATTCAAAAACAAAATTTATTAACCATTTATCTATTTCACTTTTTTCCCCATTTCTGTCAACAATCAAAACTCTTATAGAATTTAAATTCAATAAAAAAAACCACCAGTGCAAACTTGTTTTGCAATCTAAATCTTTTACTGGACTTCTAGAATTATCTCTCAGAAGCATTTTAATTTAAGATTAGTGAAAATTATGTGCAAATCGATAAAAAAAAGTGAGGAAATATAAGTAAACCCCCCCCCCCCCAAGTTTTTTTCAAGTAAATCGAGATCACTGATACAATTACCCAAGCAGTGTTCAGGCAAAACCATCAAGTGGTTAAAATTTTTTTTAGGAAAACAAGATAGTTTTTAGAGAACAGCAACTCTCAAACTTTAAGCTAGAAGCGTTTCTTTTTTCTCAAGAGAATAAATCATAAACTTTGTGTACAGGTAAGATGTGAAGTTTTATAAATACCATAAGAGTTGATTGACATACACATTTGGAATTAATTTTTGATGTATTAGCACAAGGGACAAGATATATCATGTTGATAAAAAAACTTGCAGAATATAAGATGTTCAGGGGTGTCATGAGTTTGATACATGCTCAGTTCTTGTCAGAGTCTTTTCCTAACATATAAGTATAACATAAACTGTGCCAAGATGACCAAACGGCAAATTGCTATTACAGACCAAGGGGTTAACACACCAGCCTCTCAGTGAGATGTATGCAAATAAAAAAGCTGCACACACACACAGAATTGGCTATAAGGTTTTGGTCCCTGTCTAATTAGGTTTTGTGTGAAGATAATGACAGAGTGGTGTGACAAAAATCAAAGGATTTAGTACATAAGAAAATGTAAGGTCTTTTATCCATACCTGGCAAGTATCCTGGAACAAACAGTTTGTCAAATTCATCAAATCTAATTACATCCACATTATTATACAAATACAAATAAAAATACAACGCCACAACAGGCAAATGCATATTATGCATATTGTTGCTCAAAATTATACAAAGATTTATGTCAATCCTATCTAAAACTTTTGATGTTTATGGTGTTAGATTGTTAAAAATTCTTCTTACTAAGTGCAGTTGAACCTCTTAAATGCAAACCCGCTTAATTGGGAAATACACAAAATCACTGAGATGTAAACTTGTATTAGGCCCTTAGTAATATTTTTTTCCACCATCTTCAAATACCTATGGAAATATTGGTTTGAGCTTCTCTTTCCTAATATTTCCTTTACATTTATGCTTATGCACAGAACATGTATTTGATATATCAGTGGGATTTTTCTTTTATTTATTTTTCCATCTAAAAACATGAAATTTTGTTAAGGTAAACTAAAATCCTTGGTCGCTATCGGTTTTGTGATAACAAAACTATCAATTGTACAAGTCAAAACAAGCTCAATTGTACAAGTGTTTTTGTTCATATTGGTCAAATTTTTAATTTAAACTTTTATAACGTGAACACATTTGTCTTTGATGACTTGAATCTATTTTTGTTGTAATTATTGGCAAATTATCGTATTATTTATACACTATAAAATGAGTAATGAAATAAAATCCTGGTGAATGTTCAAATTATAGTACATACCTTCTTTAATTACAGTTTCGAAACCCTCTAATTGTTTTGTTGCTTGCATCAGCTGTGGTTAGTATATGTATGCAGCAGTTTGATGATGCTTTCAGCATAACTGCAGTAAGTTCTTGTTTTAAATTTTTTTGTAATTTTATCCGGAAAAAATGTTACAATAATTGAAAGTAGAACATCAAAACTTTTAAAGGTTACTGTAATGTTTTGTTTCATTTATTCTCATATTTTTATTATTTCATTAAAATCCTATCAAATTCAATTAAAATTTCTATTGGACGCAGAATTTTTTTCTCTTTTCTCAATATACAATTTGATGCTCATTTTAAGAGTTCTATTTTAATAAATAATTCTCTCATTCATATATATGTATATTCATATTTTTTTCCCCTTTCAACTAGGCTATAGTCATTGTTGTCACAGTAGCGTTTGTTCAGGTAAGATGTGCATAACATCAATATCAATTTATTTATAGTTAATACCCAGTGTTACTATACACCTTTCTCTATTAGAATAAGTAGGGAATGGTTGATATGTCATCAAAGGCCATGAGAACCCTGGGTTAACAATGTCTAGAAACATTTTTATAGGTCCTGTGTGTATTTTATTTATTTTTTAATCATCTTTACATAAAAAGAAGAGAAAACATACTGCTTGCGAAATCAAATTAATGCAAAACAAAAGAGCTTTTGTACTTAATGAAAAACATGGCCAGAATTGGTCATATATATATATATATATATGACTTCAAACTAATAGGTAAAACTGTCTGTCTCATGCAATTTTTTTTAATTCAGGGTTCATATGTGTATACAGGGCAAACAATAGGAAGAATTGGAAAAAAAATTTCTAGAAATTTGTATGTGGTGAATGATTGGCAGTTCTGGAGAAGTGCTGTTTCCTCCAGCAGAGCAGAAATGACATCGGAAGTGAGGACTTGTGCTTGCTGGACGTGTTTCTAAGTTTGTTTTGCTGATGCTCTGAGAGGATCGCGACCATAGGTTCTATCGTAAATATTGTTCGCCTTGATGGGTACCATCACCCATAAAAAACATTTTTTTACACATTTTCTAAACACTGTGCAAACACCCTATATATTATAACCCAAGTCAAAATTCTAGCGTCTTTACAAAGTTGCCTGTTATTTTGGGCTAGCCAAATGCCTCACCATCCAATTAGTGGCATGCATGAATGGATTAACAAGATTCCCACTGTCTCTATCTACTACTCAGCAAAACCACTGCCACGGAAATGGGCTTGGACAAAACTGCGGGGAAAGAAGAGGCTAGACTTTGTACATGGGCAGTAACATACATATACATATATATAGGGTGTCTCAAAACTTCACATACAAATTTTAAGGATAGTTGTTTCACTGTGTAGCAGTTTGTCCATTTTGGCTGTATCTCAGAAATTAATTATTTCTGTGAAAAAAAAAAAAAACGGATAAATTTAGTCATTTATTTCAGATTAGCCTATGTGAAGAATTTTTCTGTTATTGTCTAGAACTAAATATAGATATTCTTACATAAATGTCTTACTTTTACTTATTGAAACAAGTTTTTTTTATGCATGTGACATCAATACTTCAAAGGAATTAAAATTGAATATTTATTATTTAGCAATCAATCATAATGTTTAACCTTTTTGATGGTGAACAATCTCATTTAGTGCTGCTGATTTCTATTATCTGTAAATTTTGTGAAATTGAAATTTGATGCATTATTTATGCAACACATGGACTTTGCTCTTTCATGAATATGCTAGTGATTTTTTTAAACACACATTTACTTCTATTTTTTATTGCAATATGATTTTTCTATATTTTAAATATAGGAATATAGATCAGAGAAATCGCTTGAAGAGCTTAATAAACTAGTTCCGCCAGCATGCACTTGGTAATATTTTTGTTTTGTTATCAAATTATTTTTTTAGTCTTTTCAGATTTCAAGTAATTTACTTACATGCTACATTATTATAATGAGTTTGGTTTTGTCACTTACAGCTCTCTATCTCAGCGGTTCTCAACCGGTGCTCCGCGGAGCTCTTGGGGCTCCTTTTGCACACTCCAGGGGCTCCGCGGCCGCTCGAGCAAATTAAAAAAAAAACCAGTAAAATTTTAAAAATAGTTATAAATATTTTTAAATAGTAAAAATAAATCAGTAACTTTAATGAATAATTAAAAAATGGGCCTACGGGGCTCCGCCACACATAGAATTTTACTAAAAAGGGCTCTGCGAGTCAAAAAAGGTTGAGAACCGCTGCTCTATCTAATGCAGGTATCCCTTGCTATGTGCTTTTTTGCTATAACATCATTTTGAAAAGTTTGTTTGAAACATAGCAAACCTGTGGAATTTGGTCCAAAATTTGATTTTATGTAATGATGTAAAATTTGAAAAAAACAGTCTTGGATATTAAAAGAGAACACAGTTATAATTTTTAAATCTGTTGGATTTGAGGATGTACACTGCTCAAAACAAATAGGGGAGCAAGCAAAAAAGTGAAGAAAACCGTGTGAGACAGCCACGTATTGGCATACAATGGATAGTACACGCGTATCAATGCGCAATACAGAAAAAAGATGTAAAAAAATTTGGAATTAAGCTTTAATTCTTTGAAAATATGGAAAAAACATGAAAAGATGATTTAGGGCAACAATTTGGTTACATGTAAATGATAAAAAAAAGTACTGTTTAGACATGATGCATGAGTTTTAATAGGGCGTGTGGTCTCCTCGAACAGCTAAGACTGCTGCACACCTGTTTGCCATGGATGCGATGAGGTTATCAATCAGACTTTGGGGAATACTGTTCCACTCCTCAAGAAGTGCAATCTGCAAGTCTCGGACAGTAACAGGCAGCCTTGGTCGCGCAGCAATGTGTCGTCCGAGCATGTCCCAAACATGCTCGATTGGATTCAGGTCAGGAGAGCACGCTGGCCATTCCATACGCTGTATTGTTTCATCTTCAAGCATGTTCTCCACCAGACGAGCTCTATGCGGTCTGGCATTATCATCCTGGAAAACAAAGGAATCTCCAATAGCTCCAGCGTAAGGGATGACATGAGGTTGCAGTATCTCGTCTGCATACCTTCGGGCCGTCAAAGTGCCATTCCGAATGATATGCAGGTCCGTACGTCCGCCTATGCAGATTCCACCCCATACCATCCAACCAGCTCGTCTGTATTGTGACCTTTCACGAACGAATGCGGGGTTATTTCGAGTGCCCCTGTCCCTCCATACCAGAACACATCGGGTGTCACACTCCAGACTGAATCATGACTCGTCTGTAAACAGCACTTGGCTCCAATCATGTTGCTCCCAATCTCGATGTTCAGCAGCCCATCTTCTTCAGGCCGCACTGTGGCGTGGGGGTCAACGGAATGCAGACCATTGGCCTACGTGCATAGAGCCCTCCCTCATGAAGCCAATTACGTACTGTTTGGCTGGACACCCTTCGTCCTGTTGCCAAGAGCAACCGTCTTTGCAGCTGCGTAGCATTCTTTGTTCTGTTTAGACGGGCTGTTAACCATATATACCGGTCATCAGTTGCTGTAGTGGCGCGTGGCCAACCTTGCCCGACATCTAACATTTCCTGTTTCTTGGAATCGATTCCACAGCCTTGCAACAACACTTCTGGCGACTCCAACAGCATCTGCGACACTACGTTGTGTTTGCCCGGATTCCAGTCTGCCTATAACACGCCATGCCATGGATTCCGGTAAATCACTTTGTTGAGACATCCTCAAGTCACCTTGTCTCAAAAAAAAATACTTCGCAATTGAATTTCACAGTTATGGCAGTAAAACAGACGTTTCTGCCCTTATCTCCTTTTTCTGGTTTTTGACATCATGAACTTTGATTTTCATATGAAGTTTTCTTCTTCCGTTTCCTGCTAGGCTTTAAATTATGGATGATTCATTTTATGTTACTTATCGGTATACATCTTTGCGTAATTTTGTTAAAACCATGTGCTCCCCTAATTGTTTTGAGCAGTGTAGATGAGATAAGGTACATAAATCGCTTAAATCCTACTCATCAGGCAAGCTAAGGGCACATTCACTCACTTATCAATATAGTTTATGGTTCAGAGGCCGTTCAAGTATTACGTAAGCAGATTTTTAGCCATTTTTGACCCCCCCCCCCCTTGTCAGCAAAATTTCGTCATCAGCTCTGCTCCTCTGAATCCTGACTCATATTTTCATAAAGGGTGGTTGATGACGAAAGCATTATCCAAACCCCCCTCCCCCCTTGTCCTCAAAAGTCAGCAAATTGGAAACCCCCTCTCCCCCCCCCCCCCATCGATGATGACGTAATACTTGAACAGCCCCTCACTAATAAACATGGATGTATAAATGTGAATAATAGAAATTGGAAGCCCTTTGTGGTTGAGTCTATTGCCAATTTTTATTGGCCCACAGTTTTAAAGAAAACAAATGACCAATTTTTTTTAAACTCATTGACTACACCAGCGGTTCTCAACCTTTTCTGACTCGCGGAGTCCTTTTCAGTGTATAATTTCTATGGCGGTACCATTTAGGACTTTTTTTTTTGTTTGTTTGTTTATCAAATTTATTGATTTATTTTTTTATTTTGAGTAGCCGCGGAGCCCCTGGGAAATACACACGAAGCCCCAAGGGCTCTGAGGAGCACCAGTTGAGAACCGCTGGACTCTACCATCGGAATAGTAATTGCAGAAAATCTTCACTGAGAATAGAATTTTTACATTTGTGAGAGGTATTTAGAAATCAAAAATTATAAGAAGTTATTTTGATTTGTAAGACGTATTAGACAGATCCATTTTGACTCTTCACAATTTATGAATTAAAAAAAAGATTTCAGCATAAAGAGGAAAAAATTCTGTTTTAGAACAATTGAAAAATATACGATTTAACATTTTGAAATTTGTTATGTGAGAAAGAGTTGAATTATCCAGTTTCTATAGGCCTCATTAAACCAAACGGGGTATATGGTCATTGTGTTTGCAATCAGGATTTTTTCGAATATAGTTATCAATCAGTTATTTTTATCAGAAACCTAGAGTTCTGATGTGATCTCATTAAGTATTTGTTTAGTAATTAAAAGTAAATTTTAGTTTACAGCCTTTGATTTGGTTAGTCAGAGTTCATAAAATGATTGTGGCTATTAAATTAATGATTATTATGTTTTAAACTAAAACTGCCTATGATGTAGTATAACTTGCAAGTTAGCTAGCTAATGTAGCTTTACTAGCACTTGTTATTTTTATCTTTTGAGTTTGTGATACATTTCCTATTTTTCTTCAAATAGTTTACGGCAAAACCAAAAAGCGACATTTTTAGCGAAGAATTTGGTGCCTGGGGATATTGTGCTGCTCAGGATCGGGGATAGGGTTCCTGCTGATCTCCGTCTGTTTGAGGTGAACTTTCCCCCCTCTCAAAATGTTCTTAATATTCCACTGGAAATGTTGAGTAAAATAGGTTGAAATGTCATGTTTTGGTGTGATAGCAAATAAAATTCAGATATTTAACAGTTGGAATAATTTGTTATCCAATAGTTTCTTAAAACTTATTGAACATGTTAAACTTTTTTCCCCCCCGTGATAGGCCATAGACTTAGCAGTTGATGAGAGCAGCTTTACGGGTGAAACAGAGCCAGCCAGCAAAGTCACGAGGCCCCTTGAAAAAACAAATGGCATACCTACAAGACAGAATATTGCATTCATGGGTACTCTTGTGAGATGTGGAAATGGAAAAGTAATATTTAGCATTGAAATTCATATCATCTATGGGTTCTCTTGTATAATTATTCTTTCATATACACTGTATTTTTCGTACATCATCATTTCATTAATTCTGAAATGTTGTTTTGACAGGGTATTGTGATATCAACTGCAGAGAGCTCAGAGTTTGGAGAAGTTTTCAAGATGATGCAGGCGGAAGAAGTAAGCTTTTATTACTCTTTTCTACCCACTTAATATTTATTATTTTTGTTTTCAAGAATCATCTTAAAATCATGTTTGAATATTGAATTGTATATCTCTCATAATTTCTCAGAAATATTTTTGATGGGAAAACTTCAGTTTGTTGTCTTAAGATCAGTAACTACAGTCGGCACTTGTTATAATGACTATCCTTGATATGTCGAAAACGGAAGTTATATCAAAAGAAAAACATATAGGTAGGTTGTTATATAAAAACATTTGGGACTCGTCCTACCCATTGTTATAATGAAATGGTCATTATAACATATGTCGACTTCATAAACTTTTTCTCAGCTTCAAATTACAGATTAATGAATCTAGTTAAAAAATTACATTTTTTTTTTTTGGTTAGTTACAGTTGATTTTCCATACAATTAAGTTGTTCCATTTCATATACAAAACCTTGAGGCGAAATTATTTTTAGTGTAAAGTAAATTAATAAAAATGAGTTTTTTAGTGGAAATTTAATTCTATACATAAAGTTTGTCAAAGGCTTATTTTAGAATTTTTTTTCAAAAAATAGTAATTTTTTGAGTACTAAAAAAATGATGAAGTCCGATAAGTGAAAAAATATTTGTTGTGTTGAATGAACATTTGATCAAATTTCAGGCACCGAAGACTCCTTTACAAAGAAGCATGGACACTTTAGGGAAGCAGTTGTCTTTGTATTCCTTTGGGATCATTGGTGTCATCATGCTGGTTGGCTGGTTCCAAGGAAGGCCATTGATGGAAATGTTCAATATTGGTGTCAGGTAATACATATTTATCACTTGTTGGTTGGTTTGTTCATGAGGAATGGTATTTTGAAATTGACTCTGATATTGAATTAGTTATTGAAACATTAAATTATATTATCTTTATTTTATATTGCAGTTTGGCAGTAGCTGCTATTCCTGAAGGCCTTCCTATTGTAGTGACAGTCACTCTTGCCCTTGGAGTCATGCGCATGGCCAAGAGGAATGCCATAGTAAAGAAATTACCTACTGTTGAAACTCTTGGTATGGGAAAAGTATATTTTCTCATATGTGTATCATTATCACTCATTATGTGCATCATTTACACTTTTCCATTTTTTACTGTAGCAGTATTGTACCTCTCATGACTCTTACATTGAATTAATGCTACTGATAACATCTAAATGCTTCAATTATTTGGGTCTGTGGCAGGGTTGTAGTGGTTTAAATAAGCAATTTAAATCAACGAATTTAAAAAAAAAAAATCACTGATTTAAATCAATTTATTTCAGATATGAAAAAAGATAACCTGTGTTAATCAAATAAAATTATTTATATATGCAGCTTTAAAAAGTGATTTAAATTTATATTAAATTATTGTAATTATTATTATATTTGTAAATGTTATTCATAGTATTCAAATATATAGTAATATATCAAATATATATCATAGATGCGATAGCCGTACTGATTTAGCTTACAAATGGTTGCTCAAGATTAACACTGATGTAGTTATAGGATGTAAAGCTGACAGAAAATCAGACAGTTTGCATGGCAATCAATGGATCAATGAATATCCATAATGAACCAATTGTGTGTGTTATCAAACAATGTGGTAAAGTACATATGGGCGCAATGCCCACATTTTAAACCTGCCAGCCATAGATTTGGTTAAAATTTATGTAACAAAGCATGTTACAAGTACAGTATATTTAAATATTTTCACAATCATCATCTTTCAAAATCATGGTATCATACAGAAGGTGGAAGTGCATTGATACTTCCTGTAGAGGCATGATAGAATACTTATTGCCATTCCCTTGAATCTTATGTTAAAATTGATCAGTTGTTACCAAAGTTTGTGAAAACCACAGATCTCAAGTAACATCTCCAGTGAAATCGTAAATATTGGTTTAAAAAGAAATGTCAAGGACATGATTGCAATTCTGGAATTGATAGCCAAAACTATTGATTTTGTACAAAGGAACAACTGCTCCCTAGCTGAATGGATATTCCTAACTAGCATGGAAAAAGCTGCAATTGAAGATAAAATAATCATCAACATCCAACAATAAAAAAGGTCTTGTCTTCAGCATATAAAAATAGATATGAACAGTCACATTATCCTCCCACTCTGGGGGGGGGGGGGGCGAAGAGCTTACGTTGCTTCTTGGGACAGTGCCTGGGTGTCTCATGGTTTCTCCAGTCACATTAACAGATGCACACTTTGCTGCATTTATTCTAAGATCATCAGTTAATTTAATTTCTAATATGGGAATTGATGTCACAAAAGAAATAAGGGTCTTGAATTTATCAAACAACACTGTGGCTCTAGTTTTCTGGCAATTACATTAAAATTTTTGGGGAAGTTGGAACCATTTCTTGCTGAAATATTTATTTTTATTTTAACCCTAAGGCTGTTGATACAATGTCTGATTTTGAGTGGTCGAATAGTTTTTAATAATGTTTTGGGTAAAGATGTAATTACGGAGAGTGATATGTGATTTTTGAACCTGTTAACCACAGCCAAAGTATCAACTGCCTGTGCTGAAAGGATTTTTTCAACATTTAGTGCAGTTCGTTCCAAATAGTGAAACAGATTAGGAGTAGGCAAAGCATCAAAACAAAACTAGTGTTTCTAATGAAGCAAACGAACAATTGTTGAGGGTAAATTTATTTAATACGATATAAGTAAGATATTCTTATACTCTATTCAAGAAATGTTACTTTTTTTCTTAATAAAATGTTCTGACATATCTCACAAGTACGGTGAAACCTGTATGAAACGTAACATCAATTGACACGTTTAAAAAGAAGTACGATAAGCATGTTGGGGTAAATCGAGAAGCTATTCATACTTAGAATAAGACAACCATAAATATTCTTTATGGGCATTGTATAATATTTTATCATGTGCATATATTGTTTATAATGTTTCTAATTACATTTTTAATTGGGTTGCTTTATTTTTGAAATATATGACATCTATATTTTTATGGGCATCTTTTTCTCAGCCACTTCGTTGGGCATTTTGCCTGTTGTGGTGTTGTATTTGCATTTGTATCAACAGTCTGAAATAATATTCCATTTTTGACAGATTTTCGTTTTATAAAGGTGCAAATAAAAGCACTAATCATTGAACAGACTATATTTTGATTCTGTTTAAGACAGGGTTCACTGTATATAATTCTTTATCTTTCGTTTGCAAATATTTTTTAAATAGTTATTTTCATAAATTAAAATATTTCTTCAATTGTATATTCTAAGAAAATATAGATTAGACTAGTTAGTAATAAATAAATAAATAAATATATATATATATATATATATTTATTTATTTTATTTATTTATTTTATTTTATTTTTTGTTAAAAAAATCACTAAAATCAAAAAAATCATGATATAAATACAAAAAAAAAATGATTTTTTAGAAAACATCAACAATCCTTGTCTCTGGTGTGAGGATGTTTTTTTGTTTTGTCTGTGTATCGAGATTGCGACTATGCTGGAGCCACTTTAGCCCTGATTTCAGTGGGGTGGTTCTTTCAGAGATCAGCTGTATAACAATTAGCTTAGGAGTCCCACATTTTACTCTTTTGTGATCTTTGTTTAGAATTTATACAAATACAACGCCACAGCAGGCAAATTGCCCAATGAGGTGGCTGACTTAAGAACATCATGGATCCCCCGATCCTTGTACCTAGTAGTACAGTTCTGGTCTGCATTAGGTATTTTTTATGTCTTGTGTATTTCACTTTGTTTTCTTCACTCGATTCATTCACATTCCCTGGTTTGGAAAAACAATGCTAATACTCAGTGGCTAATTCATATGCTTAATACAGTGCTTAATGTTTTGTGAGGAAAAAAGAAAATATGTATCTCAGAACCTAAGATAAAAACAGTTACATTTAAATTACCTGAGGTTTTTGAAACTAAGTTCTTGCACACCCATTCAAGTCTAAAAAATTTCTAAATAGCTTTCGTTGTATTATGAAAGTGAAACATTTGGTTAAATTTACTTTTCCTGTATACAATTTTATTTGTAGTAGGTTTCAAATAATTCAATTTGTTATAAGTATTAATGATTATTTTTTTCTAACATTTTAGGTTGTGTAAATGTTGTCTGCTGTGATAAAACTGGTACTCTTACGAGAAATGAAATGACAGTCACTAACATAGTCACATCTGAACTTTACCATGCTGAGGTAAACTATCAAACAATAGCAATGAATCTCTCATAATTATGATTTTTGTTTTTTAAAGCAATTTACTTTTTGTTCATATTTTTCCTTTTGTTCTTTCATATACAGTGGAACTTAAAAGTTTGAATTATCCAAAATTCAAACTAACTACAAACTTTCCTTGAATTTTCTATCAAATTTTATGTTAAAATTATGTTTAATTTGATTTAAAAAAATTTTTTGAAAAATTTGAAGTTGCTGTAAAAAAACCATGATTTTTGTTTGAGCAAATTTAGTTTATAAAAATTCTACAAGAAGTTAAACTTTGCTTTTCTATATCAAGTCATTAAACAACAAATCTTTAAAGACAAATAAAAGTTTGAATATTCTGTTTTTTCCTCAACCCTTTTTTTTTTTTTTTGTATCATTTAATGCCCATTTCAACATTGTTCAGCTGGAGTGCATTGAGAATGTATATACTTGATATGGATTATGTTGTTCAACCTATGGATCAAAATGTACCATTCAAAATTTGAATCTTTTTGTTATCATTGAGTATGGAAAATACAAATTGCATACATTAATAAAAGTATATTTCCTTGATAGCTTAAGAATGATAAGCAAAATTGAGAAACAGTTTCATAAACAAATGATCATGAACTGTTTCCGTAAATTAGGTTTTGAACATGGACAAGAAATTCTGCAGTGATGCTGATTATGGCAGCACTCTACACATAACAAGCAGTATACAGAAACAATCATCATGTTAGGTTCACAACACGTACACGCTCATCACAGCATGTACCACTTCTTTAAAAATTGTGGTAAGGTAAAATTGAGGAATGTGTACGGGGAGGGGGGGGAAGTGAGTTGCATGTACTGTTAAAGGTAGTAGTAGTGATGCTGATTCCAGAACAGTAGAATAACATAGTATCTAAGATCAATTATTATAATTATAAATTATTAAAATTTGAGAAAATTTCAATAAATTTCTATTTATTAAAATTTATAGTTTTGCAACACTGATAATTTTAATAATTGAAAATTATTATCCTATGGGAATGTTAATATTTAAGTTGCAATTTGTCATTTTATTAATCTGGGATAAATTAATTGGATAATTTGAATTTTCGATAATTAAAATTTTTTTCCAGTGACTTTGAATTAACTAAGCTTGACTATCTGTTATATCCCCTCCCCATTAATTAATGTTTTTTTTCATTATGACTGAAATCAAATCTAGCAATGAGTGTATGCAACTAAAAACATCTCAAAATAATAGTAAGTTCAGGTCAAAAATAATAGTTAAATAATTTTATTTTTTGGTTAATTTTTCTCTTATTAGGTCACTGGTGTTGGTTATACAGAACCTGGTCAAGTTGTAATTACTGACCATGGCAATCATATGGAGCAACTCAATTCTGTTAGATACTTGTTGGAGGTAATAACTATACAATTTCCTTTTTTTCTAAAGTGTTTGATGTGAAATCATGTAATGAGATTCTGAATCTTTTTTTTTAAATTTAATTACTTTTTTTTATAGCATTTTCTTTAGATTTTCAATTGGTAACTGAATGTGTTCATTATTAGTCACTGTATTCTGTTTTTAAATAGGTTGGTTGTGTCTGTAATAATGCTGACATTGTAAATGGACAGCTGATGGGTCAGCCTACTGAAGGAGCTCTGATTGTTGCCGCACAAAAAGTAATGCATAGTTTTAAAATTATTTTCATGGTATTTTCACAGATATTTTATTGTAAGGTCCTTCTTTGAAGAAGTATTTTAAGGTGCTATAAGAAATTGGGCTATACATAAATATTTGATCACTTTGATTTAATGTTAAGATGACGATTGAGATTTTTGTTATTTAATGATTGGTATTCAGTTTTAAAAGTAAAGCAATTATTTGTTCTCCTCTATGTATGAAAAATTCCTTGATCAATAACTTTTGAAAGCATGAATAACCATAGAGCAAGCTTTCAAATAAAAAAAATTTAACCACTTTTGGAAGGTGTCAGCTGCTTTTGTTTTCATACAGGTTTATTACCATTGTAAGATCTTCAGCATTTTTTCCTGTTAATTACAGACAGATTTGTACAGAGTACGTGACCGTTATACCAGAATCCAAGAAATGCCTTTCAGCTCTGAAATGAAATTTATGACAGTCCAGTGCATAGCTAAATTTGGACTGGTAAGTTTGAATTCTTTATAGTGTTTTTCACCAGTTTCTCTGTTCTATATGCTCAATGAATTTCTAACCAGAATAAAGAAATGCTTATAATGAACTCTTGATTTAATCTGGTAAATCTGAATTTCTTATCTTTTTTTTGAAAGAAAAAATGATAGAAACATCATACTGCAACTTTGATTCCAATCACATCACAATATTAGAGAAATGAAAAACTATTTTCCTGTCATGCAAAGCAATATACCATGTTTTCCTACATTAGCCGGCATGCCACGAAACTTGGGAGACACTAACTATTTGAATGTTGGAGCCACTGGTCGGTTCCTAGCATGCTGGGAAAAGCAAGATTTAATAAAGATCATGATTTATATCGTGTATAGGCAAACTAAATAAATAATCAAATCAGAAAAAATAATTTTTTTTTTTATTGTAGCAAACATGTTTTGCATAGTAATTTGATAACAAAATAAAATTCAGCATTTATTTATTGCTCTAATGTAATTATAATTAACTTAACAAAAAATTAGATATTCTGTACATTTTTCTTATTTTTTTTTCCATGTTCAGAGATTGAAATGTTTTTTTTTACTACAGCATCATGTTTTTCCGTGCAATTCTTTAATTTTTCCCCTCTTACTCAAATTGTACACACATGATCAAGGAATACAAAAACATTTCACAATCTATTTATGTTTCCATTTAACTTGTCTAATCTACTCCAGCTAATATGCTTATTGGTAAAACAGCAGTTTGCGTAACAAAGCAGTTGAATACATAATCCTTTTCTAGGTTTTGTGACTCTGAATGCTACCCAATAGCACTCAGTTGTCATCTATATTTTTAGGACTCAAAGAGGCATAAACAATGTTTACAAAGCTCTGCATATTTATTTATACAATATTGTTGGCCCAAGGCCTATACAAGAGGGCGCGGTAGATTACACATATGCTTTGAAACATTAGACAAGATATCTGAGATCGTGAGGGAGTTAACAATAGTAGAGGGGAGTTTGTTCCATTCAACTATGGCATTGGGAAAGAAACTGAATTTAAAACAATGTGTAGAGGTAAAAATAGGTTTTAATTTTTTGGGGTGGTCAAGTCTATTGGAAACATAGGAAGGCTTAGTCAGAATACCGAACGTATCGAAATTTAAATTACCATGAATAATTTTGTAAAGCATGGCTAAGCGGGAGATAAGTCGGTGAGTAACGAGTGGGTGGAGATTAAGTTCGAGTTTGAGATCGAAAACTGAACTAAAAGATGACCAGCAGTCGTGAATAAAGCGGGCAGATTTATTTTGGATAGATTCAAGTTTGTCGATGTTATTATAGATGTGGGGATCCCAGACCTCAGCTGCATAAGAAAGAACGGGAGAAATATAAGTTTGGTAGCAGAGAAGTCGGACGTCATGAGTAGAATGCTTGAGGTTGCGGTGAAGGAAAAAAAGTTTGTTGAGGCATTTCTGGTAGACATAATCGATATGATTATTCCAACGGAGATCAGCCGAGATTATGACTCCCAGATATTTAAATTGAGAAACTTGGGATATGGTTACATTATTGATCGAGTATGAAAATTCGAGGGAAAGAGTTTTACGTGTAGCTCTCATGAAAACTGTTTTAGATAAGTTAATAGGCATGTGCCAACATGTGTGTGAGCACCAATCTGAGATGGAAACAAGATTACGTTGGAGAATTTCTTGATCAGATCTGTCATTAATTGCGCGGTAGATTACAGTCATCAGCAAAAAATCTAGTGGTGCAGTTGAGGGTTTCAGGGAGGTCGTTTATATAAATTAAAAACAGTAAAGGCGAGAGAACCGCTCCTTGAGGAGTACCTGAATTTACAGTGGAATAATGTGAATCATGATTTTTAAAATGGACGAATTGTTTACGATTTTTTAGGAAAGCTTCTCCAACCATTTGAGCAATTGTACATTAAGACCAAGATTTGAAAGTTTAAGGAGGAGTTTATTATGCGGAATTTTATCATAGGCTTTGGAGAAATCCAAGAAGATGATATCGGTTTGTACCTTCCTGTCAGTGGCTTTGGTAAGGTCATGGATGAAAAAGGACAGTTGGGATGTAGTAGAAAGAGATCGTCTGAAGCCGTGTTGGTTGGGAAAGAAAAAGTTAATGGAGTCTAAATGAGCGTGGATTTCCTTTGCTATAATATGTTCAAAAATCTTACAACAGGATGAAGTAATAGATATTGGTCTGAAGTTAAGGGGGGTCAGAGAGGGGACTGGTTTTGTGAATGGGAATAATTTTGTTGATTTTCCAATCAATGGGGAGTATGGCGGTATTTAGGGAGACGTTAAATAAGATTAGAAGATAGTCAGAGATTTCTTCCGTGCAATATTTGAGAATGGAGTTAGACCAGACTGGGTTTAGACCCAGCTTTACACAAATTTCCTTCCATGCACAGACAAAACAGATCGGCTCAGAGTTTGTCTTCTATTGAACTCTCTCACATACGTATATGAATTCATCGTTATGGTAAAGATCGATGCAATTTAAAAAATAAAATTAAAATAAATAAAATACCACAAAAAAGACCCAATTTTTTTTAAACCAATTTCTGTAGTATTAAGAGTATCTCCCATAGCTCCATTGTTTGTTGCAGCTGTCCATAGAAGTTGGCAACTTTGCAAATACCTTCAAAAAAGATTGACAACTCAGTAAAACCTTCCGGTTCTCTTATTTACATTGGGCCTTGTAGTTTACACATTTTGTACTGTGCTATTGGAAGTTGTCTCTCGAAGGAGCATCATTCTTAAAAAACTTATATATTTTTTCATAATTTGCTTGCATCTTAGAAGAGAGTTGGCAGATTGGACTTTGGAAGACGCCTCGAAAAAAAAAAATTGTGAAAAGACAGAGAGAAAATAATTATTTATGGTTGTTAGTATGCTGTTTTGGCCCAAAATTGTTTTTGTTACCAAGTTATTTCTGTCATTTTGTTTTGGCTCGAGTCAGTTTCATAGAATACTGAAATACTGCTATGAAAAAAAAATTATTTTAAAATTTAAAAAAAAAATTCTTTGAGTGATTTTTTTTCATCAGGCTAACGGGTACCTTTTTCCTTGTCCTACTTTTTCCTAATTTTTTGAGTGGGAGCCCTGCTTTTCAGTTACTTGATGGAATTTTTCTGAATGAAAAGCTAGATGGGTCTTCGATACTTGTTGTTCCCCCATTGCTCTTTGTTTTGCTAAAAAGAGCGAACTACCTTTTTTCTACTCTTTAAGAAAACTGCCACTTGACATTAGAAGTCAAAAGATTAAATGAAAAAAAGTAATTTTTTGATGGAGGTAATTATGTCAACAAATCATACTATAATATTTAGAATTTTGAGAAGTGTTCTAGATTTAAGAATAACACTGCGCATCTGATACATTACAGTCCTTGGATGTCATCTTACAATTCACAATGTATATGACTTGGCGGTTCGTGAGCTTCGCGTTAATTTTTAATGTGACCCACGGTGTGAATGATTGAGAGAACCATTGCTCTAAGATATTTTGAGTTTGGCTTTGGACATCAAGATATTATTTAATTAAAAATTTGTTTTCTGTTCTGTCGGTGTATATATATATAATACTAATAATAATTTCTTTGAAATTTCTTTTTATTTTCCAGGCAACAGAAAAATTTTTCATCAAAGGAGCTCTTGAGATGATATTACCAAAATGCAACAAGTACAGTTCTGGTGGAGCATCTGTGCCCATGACCCAGGAAATGGCTCTCCAGTACAAAAAGGAAGCACAGTACATGGGTAGAAAAGGATTGAGAGGTATATATTAAATTGAATATATGAATTGTTATTTAAATGAATCTCAAAAATCATGGCAGTCACATTCTTTTAATGGCTTGTCAACTTTTTAAAAGAGTAAAGGAGCATTTCTTTGGTGAAATGAAATAACCTGTTGCAGTAAGCTTTTGCTACCACTGTGGTATTGTGATGGCCTTGCATCACAAGGACCTTAGTTTGATTCCTACAGATGGCACTATGCAAGTTAGATGAAGTTGGTTTTGTGGTTTTTTAGAATCTGAAGTGGGAATGAGAACTGCTCTTCCATTTATCAAAGCCTATCCACAAACAGCAGGAAGCTCAGCAACACAATACTTCAATTGCAGGATTTGATAGATTTTCCCTATTGAGTCATAATGTCTTTAAATTATTTTTCTTTCCATTTTTCTGGGTAAGACTAGAGAGAAATCGTCACTCCTGATGGATAAAAAAGATGGCAAAGAAGCGAGAAGTTGCCCAAAGTGTGGGGGGAGGGGCATTGGAGGAACACTCTAGGGTGTTGAAAAGCAGTCAAGAACAGGCGAATGACTAGCTTGAAAAAAAAGAGAAGAGCAGAATGCTCGGCTCCCCAGCTTCAAAATTTGCGATGATAATATTCATATATATGCAGGGAGCATAGCCAACAGGAGTATGACATTTTACTGGCGAACCGTTAATCCTAGAGGTACACTTCCAATTAGAAAAAAATTTCAAATAACTTGTAGTACTCAGATATGTCATTCATGTTTCAAGGGTTGTATAGTTATTAAAATAACCAAAATTTTAAAGTTTTATGCAGCCCTGTTAGAAAGTTGGTGCCCTCTCTCTTGATACCAACAAAAAAAATTCCACATTTTTAAGTGCAATATTCACTGAGATATTCAAATTCGAAAAATATGGAGGAAATTTTGGAAAAAAGCAGCATTAAATGCGTGTAAAACAGTTTTTCCTCATTTAGAACTTTTTTCCCAACTTTCTTCCATTTTTCAAATTTGAATATATCGGAGAATATTGTATTTAGAAATGTGGATTTTTTTTGTTGGCATCAGGAGAGACAGGGCAACAACTTTCTAATTAGGTTTTTGATGACAAGGTGTCTGTGTAAAACGTTAAGTTCTTTTTCTGCAACCTCTGGCAACATGAATGACATACCTGAGTTTTACACGTTATTTGGAAACTTTTTCTAATTAGAAGTATATCTCTAGGATCAATGGCTCACGAGTAAAATGCCATACCCCCTGTTTTCTATGCACCCTGCATATCTGATACATGATTTTGACCAAAAGAAAAATTGTGATTAAACAAAAAGGTTCATGTCGGTTTTCACACGCAGTGACATCAGAAAGATGTAAACTAGAATTTATCCAAACCCACATGAATCTTTCTGTTCAGTCACATGATTTATTTTATTTTTTTAAAATCAAAATTCTATATTGGATATACATAACATTATATAAATATTATTATTGCAAATCCTGCAGCTGCAGACCGAGCATTCTTTCTTTTCTAAGCTAGTCACTCATCTCCTCTCGATTATCACTCGGCACACTTCCATGTTCCTCTCTTCTTTTTCTCTTCTAGAGCAACTTCTGGCCTCTTGACCATCTTTTTTCTTTTCTTTTTTTTTTTGCCTGTCAGAAATGATTTCTCACAATGCTGATTCATCTTTCTCACCCAATAAAAAGTGTGGTTCTTTCAATAAGTAATTTTTGATTTGTCCTGATGATAACATTGCGAAATATATCTATAAATCTGTTTTCTCTCTCTACGTCACCTCCTCTCACCCTCCACTCCATGCAAGAAGGAAAATATATAAAAAAACTTAAAACATTTTTCTGAATCTCACCTTCCGTTGTTGCTATTATTATTTATTTTAATACTAATTGTTTGCTTCATTTATAATTTATTTTATTATTATGAATAAAAAAATCACTCATCTTAATTTAAATCAATGTAATACTTTGTGCCTGCGTATATGTGTGTGTCATATTCATAGATGATTTCTGTCTTGCATTTTTTCATTGTTTTGTTTGTTATTTATTTATTTATTTTTTAATTACGATTATTATTATCATCTACTATTCGTGTTTGAAAATTAACTCAATAATTGATCGTGTCCACCAGTATGGATCGACAATGATCCCTTGAATGGATTTTTTTCGTTTTGCGCAATGTAAGTTTGTTGATGTGATGAATAAAATTGAATTGAAAAAAATGTGAAGATCCTTCAGTTCTGGTCGATTGTTGTTTTAAATTTGAGTTTTGATGAAATAAAAATGATGGGAAACAAGTGTGTTTTCCTTATAACATGTCCAAATGAATGTAGTATTAAATTTGATTTTGTTTACACACAAATGTTTCTATTTTTGTTGAAATTTCAGTGTTGGCACTAGCAACTGGAATCTCTATGGATGACTTAACTTTTGTTGGAATGGTTGGTATTCTTGATCCACCGAGATCTTTCGTAGCAGATGCTATCCAAACTCTGCATGGCAGTGGTGTGTCTGTGAAGATGTTGACTGGTGATTCAAAAGATACTGCATGTTCTATAGGTAGCATATAGTATTTGTATTGAATTGTGAATGTACCTAGTACAGTAGAACCTCTTTATACGGTCGCCCTCTTAAATCTTTATTTTCTGTATGTAACAAATTGAATAACAATTGGATTTGTAAATGAAAATGAAAATTCTCACTCCAGGCTCTCTACTCTACCATAAAATGACTGGGCTGTAAGAGATTTTTTGTGACAAGATGAGCTTGGAAGCGGTGTCCTCCTACTCTACTCTGCCCTCTTGAACTGTCATTCTGTTTATGCTGTCAGTTTTTGATATCAAACCATTGAACAATCTTATTTTTATGCAGATTATTGCATGGGGATGGTGGTTCGATTCCCCAGAGAGGACTTCGATTTTCTTCCAAAATTCCTCAATTTGCCATCTTGTTTTTGACAAAAGTGCATTCAGAAAAAGGAGCCAGTTTTTCATCCATTGTGAAACCTGGATCGAACTCTGTTCTAAATTTGTCCTCTTCACAGAGGAAAGGGGTATGAATTAGGGCTGGTCCGGTTAAGCGATCAATTGCTGATTGCAGGTAAAAATATTAGTTGAGTTTATCGACTCGATTAATTAAAATTTTTATTAAAGTTTGTCATTTGACCTGATTTATTTAATGAAACCAATTCGATGTCTTAAGTTATGTTCCTATGCATAACATTTCAGATATGTGACCATATTTAAAAACATTTGAATCAATATTTTGATAAAATGTTTTGACAGGGTAGGGGAGATATAAGCGAACCCAATGAAACCTGGTAATGATTTCAGTTTTCTATTGAGCTTGATGGAAGTTTTAGAAAACAACACCAAAATTTATTGTTTCCGCTGTAAACAGCAGTTTTCATAATGTGGAAACATCAGCTTCCTCCCCCACCCCCCAGTACCATTTGGGTGCAGTTTCTTGGGAAACATGTATGAAGATCAAAACTAATTCTAAAATTAGTGACAACTGATAGACTTACTGATTATTCAAAAAACAAAAAAATTGTCCAAGCGAATAAGTTTTTTGACTGAATGCAAATGTCTGTTGAAAATTTTCTTCAATTTTCATGCAAATGTTCGTCTGAAATGAAATTTTTTTTTAAATTGAAAGGTCTAAGGAAATGGGTTAAATAAAAAGGCCTAGTGTCAGTATTTTTTTTCAATATGTTTACATAAAAATTTGGTTTTTTATGACCATTCAAAAAAAGAAATTTTGGATCTGGAATTTTTTTCCCATGACCATGGACATTTTGAATTTTTTAAAACTAGAAAAAAAAAGTAGTTTTTCCCTTAAATTTTTTTTGTCACACGATTTTCCCAAAATCATAATTAATAATTATTTTAACTCATATAAAATTAATTAACTTTATTTAATTAAAAGGTAAATTAATTGCAATTTACATTAATTACAAAGAAAACACGTCAAATCAATGTTGAATTTTTTGAAACGTCTCAAATATGTCAAGCAACCAGTTATCGTATAGAGAAAAAATTGTGTAATTTGGTCAAAAGTTGGTTAAATTGCTTCAGGTGTGCACGCTTAATTTCTTAATCTGTTCTTATATTTGTTTAAATCTAGCAAACAGGTGCATGAAATGAATAAAAATATTTTTATTGCATCAATTAATGTTATATAGTTACAAATACTGTGTTTGTTGTAAATAGTTACCATTTGAAAATTTTTTATGAAAATTTGATTAATCGATCAAAAGTTTTTGTCAACCAATTAAAAATTTCAATATATTCCCAGTCCTAGTACGAATACCATCCTCAAGTCATCCTATTGTTATCAGCTTTCTTATCTTGTTTTGTTCTTATCCCCCTTTTTCTTTTATAAGAAGTTTCCTGTAGTGGAGGAAACTGCTTTACCGCTCACCAATGTCAATCATATTGCCATATGGCAATTTACTTCCATTAGATTTGGGGTGGGAAATGAAGGCACTATCTATCGGTGGTCACTCCAGGCTTGGTAGGTAAAGAACTTGTTTTTTAAAGGGGATTGTTAGAGGATTTCAATTATCAGGGTATCGATTGGGAGAATCTATTGGCTAGAGATCAATTATGAGAAAGGCTTTCTTAAGTTGGTGCTTGATAATTTTTTTGTATCAACAGGTATCAGAAGCCATTGAGGGCACTTTTATTTTGGATTTAGTTCTCACTTGTTCCGAGGATCTTGTTGATCATGTTTGGGGGGTTTGTTGTGAACATTGTCATTAGTTTTCTCGAACGTTTCTTCGGGTAAAGCTGATAACAAAAGAATGGTTCCTTGTTTTCAAAGAATCAATTTTGATCTTATGAGAGAAGGGTTAGCGAGAGTTTTCAAAGATCAGTTGGCGTAGTACATCAATGGGAAGAATTTAGGGCAAAACTATCCTCTGTTTTGCATGTCGTCATACCCTTTCGGGTTCCCAAGAGTGGTGGTATAAAGAGTTTCCTCTGCATTTTTTTTTCTTTGCATGTGATTCTTCATAGAAATTACATGATTGCAAATGTTTAATCTGAATTTTCATTTTCAGCTAGCCGTCTTGGATTGTATGCTGTTGGTACTTCCTGTTTGTCTGGTGATGAAATCGATACCATGTCTGATGAGAAACTTCTTCATATAATCAATAACATCACTGTCCTTTATCGGGTCGGTCCTGGGCACAAATTGAAAATCATAAAGGTATTTTAGAATATTCTATATAGTTTGTTTAGCAATTTGTTTCATTAAAAATGTGTTCAAGCTTTTTCTTCCAAATTTATTTCTGAGGTTGAGAGTTGATTTTAACGGAAACTGAGACATAGGATTTGTGAAAGAAAAAAAATATTTAGTGACAAAAAGAATGTACGAATATGCTACTGAAATAATTATTGAATAAATTTGTACATAGCGGAACTTTTCAAGCATAATTCTTGTCTCAAAAGTACTTGTATATCAAAGCAAACTTCCTTGTTAAAAAATAAAGGAAACACAAATGCATTGGTTTTCACGGCCTTTGTCTAATTGCGTAATTGGGCAGCCAGAACTTACTGGGCTGTTTGGATGTGGTCTTCTAATCATATCCAGTGTTTCACCCCGCAACTGTGGCAGGCATCTTCAGAGGTAATAGTGCTACCAAGTGCCCTCCTTATTAACTCTTCAGGCTCCACTTGCTGTTTCTTGCGATTGTGACTGGATCTCTCATGCTCATTCAGAATTGGCTGAAAACGGTTACTGATTATGGGTGGAAATTGGCTGTCTGGTCATTTTTGGAAACAATTTCCACTTGTGAGAGGATTGAACCCATATTAACAACTATAAACAACCTTGTCAGCACTTGGTAGTACAGTGAAACCGGTCTAAGATGGACACTGTATGAGACGGAAACCTGTTTTAAACGGAATCAAAATATAGTCTGTTCAATGCTTAGTGCCTTTATTTGCACCTTTATGAAACAGAAATCTGTCTAAAATGGATTATTATTTCAGTCTGTTGACGTTCCATTTTGTACCAGTTTCTCTGTACTTTCATATCTAAAGATGTCGCCGCAGCTGCGAGTGAAATGTTAGATATGATTAGAAGACCATGGCCAAACAGCCAAGTAACTCCTTATCACAAAAAATGAGAAACTTTGCCTGGTTTTAATTTATACAAAAATTGCCACGTTTTTAAGACAAATAAATTCATGATGATTCAAATGAATTTATTTGTCTTAAAAACGTGGCAATTTTTGTATAAATTAAAGTAACTCCTTGTTCTCAACAATAGCTACGATTATTTTCAAATAATCAGGGTGCAGGGTAATTTTTCTCACCCAACTTGATCAGTAGTAAATTGCTATATGGCGATATGACTGAGGTTGGTGTGCGGTAAAGTAGAAGTAGTAGGGTAACTTGTTCTATACTATTGTATTTTTATTTTCCACTAAATTTTTTTCAGGGTGATACAAGAGAGCATAGGTTTCAATTTGGAATATCTGTTTGCATTAAGATGAGGGAGGGATCTTTCATGGGCTTGTGTTATAAATGTCCCACACAGTCAGGATGTTGTAACTAATAGATCCAAGGTTATGGGAAACTGCAAACTAGGGCCTATAAATTATTCAAATTTTTGAAGGTTTTCAGTGATAAGCATATGCATATGTGATATACAGTGAAATGCCTATATAATGATACTCAAGACATCAGAGAAAAATGTATCGTTATAAAGAAGTTGCCATTATGGATGAAATATATTAACATTATAAAAATTGCATTAGGACCAGAGAGTTACATTGCAGGGGTGGGAACTCTGATCCAATTGCGCTGCACTGCTCCAAAATTACCATCTTGCGCCATCCTGCTCCAATAGGGTATTTTCGTATTTTTCTGCGCCAAATAGCGCATTTTGCTTCAGTATGCCTGGAATTTCGGAAAGGACGTCAAAAAAAATTTGTTCCTGCTTGCCGCGAAATGATTCTTTACGAAAAGAGATTGTTTTATTCCACTGTACTTCAACTATCGCGCGTATTTAAACTATCGGGCTTTCCATCGCGAAACCCCAATAATATCCGTGATCCTGCAACTGAGGATGGTTTGCAATGGTCTTTCAGCTTTAAAGCGCAAATGTGAGTCAGTTTCCGTTTACAAAAAAAAGTCGTTACTGGAAGCAGCAGAAATTAATGTAGTCGATCGTCATTGCGTCAAATCCTGATGTTTCATGAAAAAAATATTCCGGGAGTGAAAAGAGCATGTCCGCCGAATTACGATTGCTAATTTAGAAACTTTGCCGAGTAACGAGCATTAAATCGCTAATGTTGCCAAATAACGAGTAAGATCGCCAAATAACGAGTGTCAGATCGCCAATCTCGCCAAATAACGAGTGTCAGATCGCCAATCTCGCCAAATATTGAGTGCTGAATCGCCCACCATCGTGTTGATTCTTCCGAAATTCTCTCCCATTTTGCAATAATTTCCTTCTGAGTATAAACAAATTGAAAACTATATAGAAAATTTATAAAATCTATAAAGACTAGAAAATGTTTAGCCCATTTGAAGGACTGCTGTTCCAGACAGCAAATAGTGCCCTCAGTAAGAAAAAATCATCTTAAATAGACTGGTGTGAAAAATTTTATGACAGCTGCTCTTTCAAACAAGGTGTCAAAAGCCTGAAACACCAAAAACAAAAAACAAGCTGATGAAAAGATGTTTGATAACAAAAGACAGTGCAGTTGTTTTATTTTGAAAAGGGGTGAGGGTTAAAGAAAATATTGTTGTTAATTTCAGTGCTCCAATTTATAAATATCTGTTCCGAATCCTATATTTTGTTGCTCCAAAACTGCTCCGAATCCTCAATTTGCTGCTCCAAAACTGCTCTGAATCCTCAATTTGCTGCTCCAAAACTGCTCCAAATCCTCAATTTTGCTGCTCCGAAATGGACTTTGTCACTTCCCACCCCTGACATTGCTATGCAGACAATTATCCTTATAGAGGGTATCATTATATAGGATATTCATATTACATATACTTTTTTAAATTTGTTCTTTCATTAAAATAATTGTGCCTATCCCCTTAACTTGGCCTTGCCCACAGTGAGAGAAAGAAAACCATTAGCTTAACTGTGATCCCATTCAACAGACAACATGGATTAGTTTTCACCTAATAATATTAAGTATCAAGTATTACATTATGCATGTAATACTTAAAATTAGTTGCTCGTCCCTAGGCAGTATGTTTTGCAACAACCCCTTGGCTGACAGGGGAAATGTTCTGCAGTAAAAATCACCATAAAGTTTTTTCTACAATTTTAAAATTCTTCCAGATAGTTTCACGAAGTATGTCGCAGGTTTAGGCATATTATGCTTTAGGGGGTTGCTTGTCTTACGAAACACTCATAAACTGGGTTAATTTGTAATCTGAAGTTTGACTGTATATAAATTTTTTTATCTTAAAGTATGAAAATACTTTTTTTTTTTAATTAAGGCTCTACAGAAAACTGGCGCCATAGTTGGCATGACTGGGGATGGTGTTAACGATGGAGTAGCTCTCAAGAAAGCAGACATTGGTATTGCTATGGGTAAAATTGGCACAGATGTATGTAAGGAAGCTGCTGACATGATACTTGTCGATGATGACTTTTTTACCATCATGTGAGTTTCTTCTAAAAATTAGGTTGAACTCTATGATATGTATGTGCAAGATTTTCCAAGTTACAGTGTAATTTTTTTATTTTTTCTTTTGGAAAAATTTTTGAAACATTTTTTGTTTTCTTTAACTTCTTTATTACTAAAATTGACTAGTTTCATATGGATGAAAAATATGTTTCAAATATATCACAATGAGAATTTTTGTATTTCATTCTGTGTAGGGCAGCCATTGAAGAAGGAAAAGGCATCTTTTATAACATCAGGAATTTTGTTAGATTCCAGCTCAGCACGTATGTGTCATTATTTATACTACCGTCGAATCCTGTTTTAATGAATACTGTTATAGTGAAAATCTCCTTTTAACAAACACTCTTCTAATCCCTCAGATAAGTTTACATAAGAACAAAACCTGGAATTCCTTTATAATGAAATTTTGTTATAACAAAGTGATTTTCTCCTGTCTCTTTGAAGTTTGTTATAACAGGATTCAACTGTATTAATGAATTTTGAGTGTTTATAGCTTCTGTTATATAGAAATATGTACCACATTAGCTGGCATGCCAGGAAACAGTGAGGGAGACCAGCATGCTGTGAATACATTGTTTTCTGGTATTCTGGAAAATTTTCAAGTGGCAGATTCTGAAAAATTCTTTAATATCTTTATTGTGAAATTCCATTGAATTGACTAAATGCTATCTGTGATTCTTATTGAATCCCAATTTTCTTAGCATGCCTAGAATGGATCAGACCTGAACATTTTAAAAACTAAGTGTCCCTCGAGTTGTACTGCATGCTGGCTAATGCGGAGGGGGAGGGGGGGAATACGGTAGGTATAGAATACAAGTATGTGATATACTCTAGCTGGTATCTGTGAAGAAATTAATTATGGTACTTAAAATCTCTTGTAGGAGTATTGCAGCTTTGTCCCTGGTTGCTCTGTCAACTTTCATGCATGTTCCAAATCCATTGAATGCAATGCAAATACTTTGGATAAACATCATAATGGATGGGCCTCCTGCTCAAAGGTAATTTCCCATCAGTATTCAAGCTCCATTCACTGATGCTCATACTTTTCATTTATTTATGGACGTAGCTGTGACTAAAGTATAATCTAGTTCTAGTCTTTTCTTTGTGAATTTGAATAGAATACAGAGTTTAATGTCATTTTTGTGTATTTTAGTCTCGGTGTCGAACCTGTTGACCACGATGTCTTGAAGCAACCACCTAGAAATGTTAAAGAACCTATGATAACGAGGGAACTCATTATTAATGTCGCAATATCCTCAATAATTATCATTTCTGGAACTATGTGGATTTTTAGGAGAGAGGTAGATAAGATTGTATATTTTCCCGTTCTTTAATTTTTTTTTCATTTCTTTAAATAAACTTTTTGGAGTGTGAAGTTTGAATTCTGCTTTAAGATTGATCTTATTGCTTATGGCACTGCATAAGATTTATATTGCTAATTGATTCTTATAATCACTTATACTCACTCGGGCTGTCACCTATCTCTCTATTGCAATTCGCTGATGACGTGAAGTTATTATCTCCAGTAGAAAACACTAAGGGCCTAAAAATTGCATGCCAACAACTTTTTCAGTTGCGTTGTCAGTATAGCCTCCTTATTTCAATATCAATGCATTTGGGCAGATGCACTGATCCTGAATATTATCAGCTAGGCAATGAAATATTGCCACAATTAGATATATGCATGAATTTATGTATTGCAATGAGCCGCATCCAGGATTTTATTGAAAACTATCAAGACATAGTTTACAAAGCTAGTAGAATTTCATACATGTTATGTATGTCACATTTGGCATAGCGCAAATGGGATTCACATACTTTGTCATATGCTTTCTGTGTGTATGTTTGCTTGACTCTGGAGTTCTGTTCACAAGCATGGAGCCCTTATAAAATTAAGGACATAAATCTCCTCAAAAAGCCACAGAGGTCCTTTACGAAATGAATTGCTGGCATGAGTGGCTAGTCTTACTGCGAACAGCTTGAATTTCTGGGTTTGCACTCTCTGGAATTCCATAAAATCACTGCAGATCTAAAGATATGCTACAAACTAGTTCACCAAATAGTTTATCTACTATTGGGAGAACTTTGATATCATGGAGAGATGAGCCGAGTTACGTAGGCATTACTTCCAAATAAGAATACCAATGGCCAGAAGAGATTACCTTTTCCATTGGTACAAATACTGTTTCCAGATTCTGGAACAGTTTGCCATCAGAACTTATATGTGCCACCTATCAAGATTTGCTTCCTCTATCGAAGATTTTGACCTGATTCCGTATACAAAATGCTTTCCCTACTGACTATTTTTATTTGTTATTATCATTATTTTTATCTGTTATTACTTTTCCAGTAAGTGCATTGTATTCCTTCTGGGATTGTTGTAAATATTATTGAACATATATTTAATCCTTATAAATTCTAAATTTTCAGATGAGTGATATGATGGTCACGAGAAGAGACACAACCATGACTTTTACTTGTTTTGTGTTCTTTGATATGTTCAATGCACTCAGCTGTAGGTCGCAGGTAAGAAAAGTCATTATGTGTTAATGAAAATTCGTGAACTTTTTGTCAAATATTTTTTGAATGGAAGATAAGTGTTCCGGGTTTTTTTTCCAATTTTCATTTTAATTGTATTGCAGTCAGATTTCTATAAGTAGAATTTTCTACATCAAACAAAGCATTTATTATTTTCTCTATACAGTTGAGTCTGCTTATAATTAAATCAAATATTATGAAGTATCAGTTATAACAATTTTTTTTCATCTCAGTGGATCCAATACCAAAATAATGTGAAAAATATTGCTTATAATGAATCACCATATTTATGAATGTCAGATATAAAAAGTTTTTGGCATAAATGGACATTTTTTTTCACAGGATTAAGTTTCTTAAAATCTGAAGTCCTCTTTCAGAAAAAAATCAGATGTGAAGTACTACTACTGTGTTATTAGGAGAAAGGCTGTGTGTTTTGTCAGTGCCATCTATAGCTAGATAGTGCTAGATAGATCTTTTTTGCTGTGTATAGCAATGGTTCAGTTCATTCCCAAAACCATGCTCGAATAAAAAGGGATCAGCAAATCACAGCTCAGTTTTGTCAAGATTTCTTAGTCTTTGTAAATTGCATTAATATCAACAGCTAGCTTTATACAAGGGTTAGTGACACCCCTGATGGCCGTGATGCACACTTTAAAAACTACTAAGTGTATATGGGTCTATACTGCAGTAGAACTGTACAGTATATTGGCCTGATAGTTTTTATTCAAACCCATGTGAACATCATTAATATTTGTGACATTTGAATAATTTTCATTTTTAATTAATTAAATTTCCAAGTCTGGTCTGCAGACAAGAGGTGGTTTTCAGACATAAATTGAGAAATGCAGTTTTAAACAGATTCCCCTCATTAAACTTAAGTATTTATCGTGTGTCTATTACAATGAATATTAGATATTTGCAAATATTTTTCACGTTTCTACGCAGCTTCATTAAATCTGGGCTCTTTTATTAATCAAAGTCCTATAACTCAGTGATATCAGTTGTTAGAGGCACTTCAAGTTATTGAACATACTAGTATTGTTAAATGGTGTCACTATCCCGGATGCAACTAGGGCCACCGATTTGGGAATTCTCTCATTGGTGAGCAACTTAGTTTTCTGAACATTGTTCAGCAGTAGTAAAAAAATCGAATAGAATACTCAGTTTTATTTTCAAAAAGGTGTCTTCACGTTCTCCTAAAGTTGTTCTTCTGCTTTTCTGAGACTTAGTTCGTCCTGGATTACAGTATGCTGTAAGGTTTTGAAGACCATACCTACAGAGGACATAGACTTGGTTGAAGGGGTGCAGAGAAGAGCTACACATATCCTTGTTGGCACACGCGGCTTGAGTTATGAAAAGAGACTTCATTTTTTGAATATGTTTACATTGGATGAACGCAGGTGTCGAGGGGATATGATTGAAGTGTTTAAAATTTTCAATGGTATGGATAGGATGAATCATGATTTATTAATTCGCCGTCAATGGACTGCTTTTACAAGGAGACATCAGTATTGTTTGGTAAGGGACAATTCTAGGTTATGTCGTCACAGAATTTTTCTCTACTAGAGTTGTTAATAAATGGAATAGCTCACCCTGGGGGTAATAAATTCTAACATAATTGACATGTTTAAAAAGAAATATGATAAACATGTTGGGGTAAATCGAGAAGCTATTCATACTTAGAATAAGACAATCATAAATACATTTTATGGACATTTTATAATATTTTATCATGTAAATATATGTTGTTTATAGTTTTTCTAATTGCATTTTTAATTGAGTTGCTGTATTTTAGTACTATATGACATCTATATTGTTATGAGCATCTTTTTCTCAGTCACCTCGTTTGGCATTTTGTCTGTTGTGGCATTGTATTTGTATTGACGGTTATATGAGAGATGCCTTGCTCATGGCTATGTCAACATGACTCACAGAGCTATGGAAAAATATAGTATACTAGCAGTTCTGCCTCTCTTATGCACAAAAATTACACTCCCTTGGAATTTGACTTGCTAGATTTAGCCAGTTATGAATCAACTCTCAATGTATAACAAAATCTTTTTTTTTCCGGATTCGAACCATATTTTGCAATAGCAGTGAATTTTGTGTATTTTAATTTATTTTCAAATGGTTACTTGTCATTTCAGTATTTTTTTGTCCCTACCCGTGAAATTCCCTTAATAATTAAGCATTTTTGTATATTGCAGACCAAGTCCGTTTTCAGCATCGGCCTGTGTAGGAATAAAATGTTTCTACTAGCAGTGAGTGGATCTGTTATTGGTCAGTTGCTAGTAATTTATTTTGCACCCTTACAGAAGATATTTCAGACAGAGGCCTTACCTATTGCAGGTAAATGATGTTTATATATTTCATGATATAGTGGGTGGATAATGTATTATGCAATTAAGACTATATTCATTATTCCTTAAATGTTTCCAGAATCATCACCCTTTTTTAATGCAGTAACTTCTCAATATGTCATGCACATCAGTGTCTTCCGATATTCTGAAAGTATAATATAACACATGACTTTATCTAGGTTATAACATCAGTCAAAATTTTAACTGCGGTTCTAACGAGCAAAAAATATCTGAATGAGCATTATAACAAAGTGCAGTGTGAGGGAGGAGCTGCTGCATTTTTTAAACCAAGATCATGTTTCAATATATAGACTCTCTCTGCATTATTTATTTAATAATTAATAAAGCAGAAATTATGCAGGTCAATAATTAAAGTTTCTGTATTCTTGAAATCTAAAATCCGAGTCAGTGAGTAAAGTCAATGACCAAAAGTCATCTTTTTGAAGTATACACATTCGATACAGAGCTGTATCTTCCTAAACCAGTCATGGAAACATTGACACTATGCTTATTTTGGAATGTCACTTGACTGTTCTTGGTAGTGTGTGACAGTATCATCAGGAGTGTCGAAATGATGTCAGCATAATTTTTCTTTCACTTTAGGAAACAGGAAGAAGACACAGAGAGCAAAGTCTAGCTGTAGGGTGGGTGATTGACCAATGGAATAACTGTATTCAAAAATTCCATTTTTATAATTACAGTGTGCACAGATGCATTGCCATGATGAAGTAAGAATCCTCATAAGCCTGACTATGGTCTTCTCTTTTTCAATACTTCAAAGCCTTTGGGCAGGCATACTATCCTATACCAGTGTGCATTGATAGTTTTTTGATCATCTGGAAACACCCAAACTGAAGACTAGTGTTTTGTTTCGGGACCGTATTGATATATCCTGCTTTCATCACCTGTCACAATTCATGAAGACGTCAACTTTTGCCATTTTCAAATCAATGAACCATTTCTAGGCACCATTCCAATCCTGTTCTTTTTTAAGCTTTAGAAAGATTGCAAGGTATCCAACGGCAACAAAGTTTTATTAGTTGCAAATGTTGATACGAAATTACTGAAGCTTGCAGCAAATGAAGGCCAAGTGTTGCTTCAATTTCTCCTTGTAAGTCACACATAGATCCATTTTCACTAGCAATTCCACTAGGTTGATGTTATTTTCAGGTACAGCAGTTGATGGATGTCTAGTATGCTCTTCATCTTTTAGAGATTTTTGGCCATGTGAAAATTCCACAAACTATTCATAAATGGTCATAAAGGAAGGAAAAGAATCAGGAAAAGTCTTTTGAAGCCTTTTTTAGACTTTCTTACTGCTTAAGTCTACTTTATGATTAATAATAATAAATATCATGGCTCTAAATTCTCTCGTGTAACCTCCATAGTATTATGCGAAAAGTGGCAGGAAAACAAAAGAAAAGCTCACAAAAGCTATAAAAAAAAACAAACTCATGCACCATCTCTTGACTGCTTTAGAGATGAAAAATATTTACTTTTATTTACTGTGAAAAAATAGCTGTTTTTTTTTTTTCAAATCCGGAAACTTTAATACTGACCTTCATATTAGTGAATTTTTATGAAAATCCAGTTTAGAATCTAAGCAAATGATTTCATGTTTTCTTTCTTCTTCTTGCATATAGATATTCTTATGCTCGTGGGATTGACCTCTTCTGTTTTCATTGTGTCAGAGCTTAAAAAATTTGTTGAAAGGTACATCAGGAAGAAGCAGACTGCGAAGCAGTTCTACGACTCGGACTACGTCTGAACAAAGAAAAACTGTGATCTGATTTACCCGTTCGTTGTTTATGTGATCCTTTCCATGTTGATATTGTTCTGTGATGATACAGCGAAGTCACGTTTGCTTAGCAATGGACACAATCATCTTTTTATCGTGCAAAGTAGAATAAACTGCAACAGATGCGACAGCCTATGATAAAGAGCAAATTTTGTTATGCCAACTAGTGAATGAATGCAATTGGCAATTTTAATTATTTTTTTTCAAGCGATTGTATCATATTTTAAAATTTTTAAAACTTTCACTCTTCAGAAAAAAGCAAAAATGATTTACACATTTATTAAAAAGTTATGCCTTACTATTGCTAGATACCTGTATGTCCTCCCACAAAGTCTAGATCAGGGTATATTTATTATTGATAGGCTTACTGCAGTCGGACCTTGATAAGACAAATTCGCTAAAAAAAGAAATTGATTACCTGTCCACAGTCAAATAATATTGGATACTAATAGTAATATTTTTCCAAACATGTAAAAACCTGTAAAATTTCATTTCCGTTGAAGACAAAATATATGTCTCACCCAAAACGGAAGATGTACAATTTTTTCTCTTTAAATTATTCTTGAAACTAATCATGGTTTTTGGGGCTTTTCAACGATGGGTCAAACTACATTTTTCCGGACCCTTCAACTTTGTCCAAACAAGGTTCGACTGTTTTTTCTATTGTTATCATGTATGATAAAATTGTAGGAAAATTTCCTAGAATTATTTAAATTTATTTTTACAAATTTATTATTAAATCAAGTATTTGATTATGAAATCTAAAATTCATCGTGATTGCCATAAAATATGCCATAATTTCTTATTTTTGCTGCTAAATATGTTCAGGGTGTGCTTTTCTCTCAAAAAATTTTCATGAAGTTTTCAGTTCGTGAGCTTATTGTAGGGAACAAGAGCCTTTTTGTTTTTTAAATATGTTGATTTTTGTTGTTGATGAGGTTATCATTGATGGGGGTTTTTTTTACACTTGATTTCCTGAACGTTTTTTAGGGTTTTAGAAACACAATGAAATCTCATTCTATGAATCACAATCCGCTTCATTAATTATGTTTGTAAACCTTAAAAAACTAGGACGAAAAAGTTCACACATGCAAACCACTTTACATACCCACTTTTCCCTGACAAAAGTAAGAGCATTGCCTTGAACTTTTTCATAAAGCTTTCAGTGTGGCCACTGCTGATCCTATGGAAGAAACCCATGAAAAGGTGTAGTTGGTTTTTGTCATGGCCAAAGTCTGGCGACTTTGCAGAATGACCAGACTTTGAACATTTGGTGGCTAATTTGTAAAGTCTCTGGACTTGACATTGGTCTTAACATATACCCTGATTTCCATGAACTAAGTGTTCTATGGGCAAACTGTTTTAGGAACAGGCCAAAAAAACAAAACAAAAAATTAACAGGCTGGACATATTGTAACATTGATTCATAATTGGAATTTTTATGCTCAGAAGTAAAGTGGCAGGATATGCTGTATTCTTTGAAGATTGTCGTGGTTTGGCCATTACAACCATCACAAATGAAACACAGTGGTTTATTCTTAATGACTGTGGGAATAAATAAGTGTATTTTAATAATTTTATGCATATTTATCAGGGCGTATTCCATGTTTTGCATAAGCAAAAATTTTTAAATCAATTTATATTCAAATTCCCCCGTTTTTTTTACACAAATTGAAAATTTCTGTACTATTATTTAAAAATCTGCGGCAGGTCAGATGGAACCTCTAAATGGGCCGTGTCTGACCCATGGGTCTTAGTTTGCCCATCACTAAACTAAGGAAAAGTAACAAAATTAGTGATAACTCAAAAAGGGAAATTCAGTAAACATTCCTCTTAGCCAAATTATGTGTAACACATTGTAGTTCATAAAAAAAACATGCAAACAAAGTCCTTGATAATTATAGTTTTGGAATCAACATATATATGAGAGCCACAAATCAGATGTATCAGTGCATTTAGGCCACTTTTATAAAGCTGCCTGTGCACAGTAGCCAAAAGAAGAACTCAGTTCGACTGGGTGTTGGGTTCCTGTTTCTTTGTGCACATCACAGCAAGTATCTTTCTTCATCCCTCATCATAACTCTTTACCATCTTTTTGGCTTTGCCAGAATTGAAAATATTTTGGGTAATTACCAAAAATTCAGGATTGCTCTAATTTTATAGTTCATTCTCTGAGGAAAAGTAATCATGTGATATGGGTTCAGAGCTGATTTCATTGCAAAGCCATTCCTTCTTTTTTAAGCATACCATTCCCTTCTGCAGGTTTTGTAACCGTAACTTATGTGAATCATTATGAAATGCTATTACTGTCCCAGTTTTGGCCTCTTGTAAGCATTCCTCGGGAATTTTTTTAATAAATTGGTATATGCAGAAATAGGAGTGTGTGCATATGCATAGCCCTAACATGTTTATGTTGTCACAGTTATACATTGTTTAGTGTTATATTGGTGGTGCTGCCATCTATCTTCTATATTTTGAAGTGAAAATGGCAAATTACTGCGCCTGATTCAGTGCATCCTACACCAGCATTTCACTAATTGTAAATGTCACTAATTGCTTATCAGCTAATATGCTTTCCCACAGCATTACTGCCTGGATCCCTGTTTGTAACTTAATGTCAGTAGGAGTCTAAAATCTATTGATACATTAGGGCCATTGTTCATGGCCCCAATCAGGTAAAGTGGAAGGGCCTCTCTCTCTCTCTCATGATGATATGTGATACAATCATACCATAGAGTTGTGTTTCTCAACCTGGGGCATATGCCCCCCCCCCCCACGGTCCTGAGATATTCTAAGGGAGACCATGGGTGAAAATCAAGTTGAAAGGGGAGCCATGTCAGTCTGCTAAGGGGGCCGCACAGAGCTGCGAAAAAAATTCAGATGTGAGGAAATAAAGCTTTTGGGGAAATATATGATGAGGGGAAAAGTGAGTGACTATATATATACACATCCAGACTTCATCAGAACCAGGGTCTACTGGGGGGGGGGGGGGCCTTGTGATCAGATACCATTTTTTTTTCGAAAATAAGTATGCAAATTGGTAAGAGGTTACTTTTCCAGTCAGGCAGAGCCCCATCATGCTATTAAGATGGCTCTGCATAAATCTGGCCTGCAAAATGCATGGGTCCATCCAAACATAGCCCATGGTGTGATGTCCATGGGACCCTGCATGATGAGATCTAAAACTACGATTTTCAGGAGTAAATAAATGTATGAGATGATACTTCTACAAAAGTATGGAGCTCAGAATATCATTTTGACTGTTATCATTTTGTCCATCATTGTGTTGAGATGGCCCTGCATGGGCCCCCCCCCCCCATCTCCAAGAACACTCAATAAGAAGGAAGGGTCTTGCTTGATGAGGGTGGAGGAGGTCCTAGTTAAAGCAATAAGGGAGTTACAAGAAGAAAAACTAGTCCAAAAGGAGCCATGGGTGAAAAAAAGGCTAAAAAACATTGCCCTATATAGAGCAGTTTTTCCAAAAATGCAAAATATTGTCCCTCCCCCCCTCGGTGGGTCCAGAGTGGTGGTAGAAGGTATAGTATAGTATCCTATGGGTTGGTGTGAGTTGTTGAGAGAAAACGTTTTGTGTGTGTGTGAAGGGACGATAGAAAGAGAAAAGAAAGTTTGGAAAACTGTCCTAGAGTAAATTGGTAAGCAGGTACCCAGGTAGAGGGTCCAAAACGTCACTGTTGCTGTTAAAGTGGCCCCCCAGGTAGTATTCCCAACTTGAATGTGCTGAAAGATGACATAAAAAAGGTATCCTTCAAACCAATTTTGTTACTCAAAATAACATCAAAAATCTGAATGATCCTGCATCCAGAGTAATTATCCGCCTGTTTTTCTCTTTGAACAGCTCCATAAATTTACTTCATCTGCAACTTTTGGTGCCAAGGTTTTTTTCCCCAATGGAATTACACCCCTAAAAAAGTCTCAGTGTAAAATTTGACCTTGTTCTGCTTATTAATTTCAGCTACAGATATAGTATTGCCGTTAAGTAGGGAAGTTATTACATTTCTGCCCATGAGCATCGCTAATTCTATGGTAATGCCATCTATCTCTGAAAACTTTCTTAATCGTTGTAGAATAATTTATGTGTTACATTTAAACGTGTGTTGAAACTATTGAAAGTAGGCTCATTATATCCCTTTGGTTACGCACTAGAAAGCATTCAATTGTTTTCCAATGTCTCTTGGGCTAGTAATTTTTTTCTGGACCAAATAATGCAGCATTTTACGTGTATATACATATATTTTGTTAACTATCGCGTGTGAAATTTTTGCTGATTCATCATTTATGCTGGACATTGAGGAAGTTTTTAAACGTATTTAAAATGTTTCTCCTTTATTTTTAATTTCTCACAATCGAGAAAATTATACAAGAAATATATTGGCCTGTGAATATTCGTCTGCAGTGAAACCTTGCTACAACGATACTTGATATAATAATTTTTTCTGCAACAGAGCTGGGCAAGTCTATTTTCTGACAGGCCATGTATTTTTTGTCGACCACATGCCCAACGCGAGCACACAAAAAAAAAATTGAAGTTTTCTTTCTTTTTTTAAATTTTTGTCGTTGACAATGATGCAAGTGTTCTTACACACATGCGTGGAATTTCCCAGAAATGATTTTCTTTGCAGCTAGGATGCGAATATGTAGTCAACGTGCTCTAATTTATTTTCATGGTCCTAATGTTTAGCATCAGCAGATGGGTGCAGTCGTAGGCTCTTATACATTGAAACTGGACTCGAAATGTAATCATGTATTTCAACTTGGATGTTCTGGGAAAACAGAAAACGTCTCCCAACAAAACTATTTAATCAACATATTTTAATCATATTCATGGAAGCAGAGCCACCCTTGGGGGGTTTGCAAAAGGTACGGTCATATTGGGCCCCACATTTTTTGGCTCCTTCCCCCCCCCCCCCCCCCCCCACACACACACACACTTACGGTAATAATTCTTTTCATGAATTTTCATGGATGCTGGAATTATTTCTTTTCATTAATTCCGAATTTTCATCAATACTAGAAATCTTTCATTTGATATTTCTCCCATTTATGCTGGTTCGCAAATATTTTCACTTAATTTCAGTAGTCTACGGCGAGAAAAAAAGTTGAACACTAAAATACACTGTTCAAGGCCCAGGCAGGCTTACAGTGCCAATAGGTAATTTTATTCATTGCGTTACAATTCAACCATGCTCGACTGGGCATGTAAGATTTTGGAGATTTGTCCAGCCATTCTCCAGTCGATGATATTTTTTCAATATCAAGACTTGTTAGAATATCAATTGTCTTGAATATCAATTCAAGACTTGTTAGAAAATGTCTATCTTCTAATATTGAACTGCTGCCTCTCAATATAATGATAATCCCTCTACAAAACAATATATATATATATATATATATATATATGGATTTTTTTTTTTGGTCTGCAGAGTATTGTTATATCGAGGCTTCACTGTATTTGATTGAAAAAGCATTATGACGAGTCACGGAAGTGATGTACAATTTTTTACTTTCATATATATATTTAAATGCTGGCATTGCAACTATATGCACTGAAATGTCAATGAATTATGAAATGGCCATCTGCTAACCAGTCATCTGGCTATGACCGCATGTGATATTGTGCCGACTTTTGGTATAATTATCTCACTTTTTATGAAAACTAATTTGTAATTATTTCAATTATTATATATATATGTATATATTTTGTTGATTTAAAAACATAGTTAAGAACATGAAATCAGTTTCATTGTATTCATAAGAAATTTTAATCAGGAAAATATAATTAGCTTCAAACTTTTAAATAAGGGGGGAGAAAGAAGAAATTAATTGGCCAGGTGACTGGTTAATGAAACGCATGTTTTCATGCTTCGATAACAGTTGCTTCGTGACAAGGCATAGACTCAACAAGCTTACGGGAATGTTTCAGCTCTCCAAATGTTCATAGTGGATATTCAGACAGCAAGCTGTCCGTTAGAAGAATCGCTGGTGTATGATATCTTCACATCTTTCTTAACTGTATCGCAAAAGTGCTCAATGTCTAATAGACACTATAAATACCCCCGCACACGAGTGGGAAAGGAGAGAACTATGTTGCGAAATTTACATCGCATTGACTGTCTTTGATTCAATGGCACTTCAATGCATATATACGGGTGCGTAGGTTTATGGCATTTTACTGGCGAACCGCTGATCCTAGAGGCATATACAGTGCCCGAGTGGCATGGTGGTTAGATGCTCGTCTACCATCGTGAAGGTTGTTGTCAGGGTCCCGGGTTCGAACCCAAGGGAGGATATAGATAAGATATTTTCCCTAACGAACTCGAGGCGACCACCGATAGACAGCGCCTTCACTTCCAACCCATCTCACTAATGGCAGTAAATTGCAATATAGCAATATGGCCAGAGCTGGTGTTTGGTGAAGTAGTAGAGGCATATACATCTAATTAGAAAGGTATCCAAATAGTGTGTAGTATTCAGATATGCCATTCATATTTCATGGGGTTGTGTAGTTATTAAAATACAAAAATTAACTTTTTATACAGTCCGTGCGTATCCAAATACCCAATTAGAAAGTTATTGACCTGTCTCTTTTGATGCAAAGTAAAAGAATTCCATGTTTCTAAGTGGAATAATTCACTGAAAAATTCGAAAAATGGAGGAAAGTTTGGAAAAAGCATGAAATGTGAGGAAAGGTTTTCTTCGTTTTTTAATTTGAATATCTCAGTAAATATTTCTTTTAGAAACATGGAATGTTTTTGTTATCAGGAGGAACAGGGCAACAACTTTCTAATTGGGTATTTGGATATACAGGGTCGGTATAAAAAGTAAATTTTAGTATTTTAATAACTACGCAACCCCTTTAAATATGAATGACATATCTGAGTACTGCACGTTATTTGGATACTTTTTCTAATTAGAAGTATACCTCTACGATCGGCGGTTTGCCAGTAAAATGCCATATGCCCGGTTACCTATGCACCCTGTATATTATATCAATGCATGATCAAAACTAACTTCATAGTGATTATACGTTCATATTATTGTGTGTCACTTGGTTTCATTCAATAACGGAATTAATTTCGAATAGGGACAAATATATTGTGGAGATTTATGATCTGTTATTGAATGAATCGTCAATCGCATATGTATTTTCTTCAGCCATATATCATGACATATTTGTTTTTTGTTTTCTCGGTGCGGCTGCATTTATTTTTATTTGTGTATATATATTTAAAAAAAACAGTTTTATAATATAATTGCAGCGAAAGAAAAGAATCGATTGGAAATTATTATATTTCTCGCTGTACAAAAACACTAAAAAAAAAATCAACTTTAAATAGAAATATACAAAATATATATACATATACATACAAATAAATATATACTTTTTTTTCGTTGAGATCGAAAGCCGAATTATTTTCTTATTTGCAAGGATGTTTAATTGAGTTTGCTATTGTCTGGAATTCGTGTATTCTCTCACTCATTTAGTGCTAAATAATTTATGCAATGCTGTGAAATTTGAATGTTAACCCATTAAGCGGCAATTAGAAATCACTAAACCTTCCTTCAAATTGCCATATACAGTATTTTTAATGTAGTAGGCTTTCTTCCGATTTTCAGCAGGTACAAACTAAGGGATATGGGGAAAGAGTTTTTCGTCGAGAAACAAAATTTACAAAATATCTGTTCTTGTCAGTGATAAAATAAGAGGCTTTTATGAAGACGAGATATCTCCTCACAGCTGCTTAAAGGGCTAAACAGAATATATCTCTATAAATGGTGTTTGGGCATAACAGGATCAGGTTTCTTCTGTTGACCCTGTGGTAAGTGAATGTGAAAAATTATATATCAATACTATCTGGGACCCAGGGTATGCCAATGTAAGTCAATCGCTTGATGATCCCACCCTTTTTTTTGACCAGTAGTTGTTAGGCCGTGCACATAATGAGGGGATCACAAGGTACGGGAGACTAGCGATGAAGACAATGGCGTCGTTTTGTTCTACACCACACTTACTCTAGCAGCGTGACAAAAGAGAAAGAGGCCACTCAACGAGGTGCACGGTTCGAACAAACTTTTTTGTTTCCACCTCGATCTGCTGATTTTCCCTGTCTGTTGATTGGCCCATTTCTCCCTATTTTTTTCCTTCTGTGGAGGGATCATCACACCCTTACATATCAGAACCCCTCTGGCCATTTCCTCTGATCTTCCTCCTCATGTTGTGGACATCTCTCCCTTCACTCCTATGCATTTTTTTCTTACTAGTCGCAATTTTTGGAACTCGTACCTCTTCGCTCCGCTATGGGCACAGCCTTAATAGGGAGTGCACGCACCCTTACTGGTGCCTGAGAGCATTTTGGGAGTGCGAGATGGGAAACAAATTTACAACATGTTGATTGATTATCCAGGAAAATTGAAATGATGATAAAAATCGAATTTTTCAGTTCTTAAAAAAATATGAATCATTTCAATATTTCGACACGCCATCTCTCGGCTTCCGCTCGCAGAAATGTGTCCCTCGAAATTTGCGTTGTAAAAGTTTCTTTTTCCGATTAGCGATCGCACTTGTTTTCCATTTCCGTTGAGAAGGAAAAAAAAACAATTACTTAATACAGTCGACGTTCGTTATAACGACCACATGTTATGGCGACCATTCCATTGCAACAACCAGTAGAATAAAACTCCCAAATGTTTTCATAGAACAACTATCATATCTATTTTACTTTCGATATAACGACACCTTCCCAATATAACGTCCGTTTTCGACCGGACGAAGGGATCGTTATATCGAGCGTCGACTGTATTACCATTTCGCTGTTTGTTTACGTAGCTACCTCGTGTTATTAGCATGCTGTGCTTAGAGTTGATACCGTCGTGAACATGTCTCAGGAAAAATGTCGAAAAATTAGTTTCGTTTTTCAATTAATTTTCAAAAAAAAAAGATAAAGCCAAAATTAAATATAGTCGAATCCTGTTTTAACGAATACCGTTATAGCGGAAATCTCATATAAACGAACAGTTTCCTATAATCCGCCAAATATGTTTACATAGGAACAATGCTAGGTAACCTGGAATTCCTTTATAACGAAATTTCGTTTTAACGAAGTGATTCCTCCGGTCTCTTGGCGTTCGTTATAACGGGATTCGACTGTATTATCTATAGCCGAAAAGGACATTAATAAGTAAAAGAATTCATAGGAATTAATTAATGGATAATTAATGTAATAAGTTACAAAGAACAAAACTGAAACTAAAATACGCGTTATCCAAAGGGATGTGGAAAGATAAGTCGCATTGCACCAGTGCCGTCTTAACGCATGGGCCCGACCCGGGGGTCTCAGAAAAACGAATAATTGAATTCTTCGAGAATTTGCCAGGTAGGGCCTCAGAAAAATCACTTGGCCCGGGGGCCCACGATGCTCTTAAGACGGCCCTGCATTGCACTGGGATGCGGGAAGGAAAAAAAGGGTTAAGAACCAGTCCTTTTTAGGGGCTACGGATCAAGTACAGCAGAGAAAAAGAAAACGGGGAGAGCTAAAATGTACAAAGAGTGTGAAAATAATTTTTTTTATTGATGTCGCCAAGAAGCTCGAAAGGCGATGAGTAGCCAATTGTCATTTTTAATAACTGTGTCTAATAATTTGCACTCCACCGTTAATTTTTTTGTTTCTTTGTGTTTCAAGGTGAGATTAACCACTTTACGGTCAAGGACGTACTATTGCGTCCAAACGCCGATGGAATAAATTCAAACAAGTTCACTCTGTTTTCTTTCCTCTCTTCACAGCGAAGTTTTGTTGCAACCCTATAATTTTTTCCAATGTTAGTTTTCTGTATACCCTGATAGTGATTCCCCCCCCCCCACATATCATGTATTCCTTATAAGAGTGGAAGAGAACAGGCAGAGGGTGAGGGGTGAAAAGAGAAATCCAACTTTTTTGTAACTACATTCTTATCAACTTATCTGTTGTACTGTTTTACTCCCCTGCATTTGTTTGTTTTTCCCCTTCCTTTCCCACTTCTATTTTTTCCCTTTTTCTAACGTGGCAAGTTTACCATATTTATCACCGATTCGTCAAATGGAGATCATCGAAATTTGATGCAAATCGCTTGTAAGCAAAGGGGTTAATGTACTAAAAAATTTTCATAATTTTTTGAAGACAGAAGACAACTTGAGACCTTTTCCTTGTTAGAAACGTAGAATTTTTTTTCGTTTACCTCGGGAGAGGCAGGGCAACAACTTTCTAATTAGGTTTTTGAGGACAGGGTGTCCGTATAAAAAGTCAGTTTTTGAATTTCAATAACTATACAACCCCTTGCAACAGGAACGACGTTTCTATTACTTCATTTGGATACTTTTTCTAATTGGAAGTATGCCTCTCTAAGATCAACGGTTCGGCAGTAATTTGCGGTGTGAGGTATTAGTTATGCATGTATATAAAAATGACGATCAAAAAGTGGGGGGTTAAGAAACACTGATCTAACTGACAGACGTCGCAAACTTGGCGAACGGATCGTCTCGTGGTGTCGCCAATCGCATTTTAGAAGAATAAGCGTCTTCCGCTAGAATCCGCCTGATGTGATCCGGTCTATTCGAGATGAAACCGTCGACTCCAAGTTCGAGATCCCTCCGGATCCTCCTCCTCGAGTCGATGTTCCAGTGGTAGACCTTGTCGATGAATCCGCTCGGGGAATCCCTCTCACGGAGTCCGTTCTTCAGCCGACCGTCCGGATACACGAAGCTGTAGCAGTTGGTGACGCCATCCCCCATCCATATGCCTGACTTGATGTCGAGGTTCTGCTGGAACATCTCCCTCGTGGCGCGGATGTCACCGAGTCCTCCGTCGAAAGCCACGTGCTCCAGGAGGTTCTCGACGCCTCGTTCCTTGAACCTTTCCACGAACCCGACGAAAGTGTCGTTCTGTTCGACGCGGTATATGAACAGCAGCACCTTGATTCTGTAGTCGCCGGTGACGTTGGCCCACAGGTGATCCAGAACTGCGTCGGCCATCGCCGAACCGGCCCTGGTCCGGTCACCGACCGCCCCGAGTTTCATGTCGAAGAACTGCATTATCAGCTGGTCGCGGTAATTGCCCTCCGCATCCGGATCGGTGACTCTCCTCAGGTGGTCGAGGTAGTCCGGCAGCTTCACCCCGTAATCGCAGGAGCGACCGCAGTCGCACGGGAAGCCGTGGTGGAGCATGTTCACGGTACCGTCTTCGAAGAACGCCACGTCGGATTCCAAGACGTTCGCGCCCATGCTCAAGAACTTCCCGATCTCTTGGATCGAGTTCACCATGTGCCCGATCGAGTAGATCGGTCTGCGATCGTCGTCCTCGGCGATCGCTGCTCCGGCTACAGACAAGACTGCTGCTATCAGGAACGGTGCATACATCACAGGAAGATGAGGTTCGTCCAGTCACTTTTTTGGTCCTTCCGGCCACAGTTAGTCCATGCGCGTTCCTGGGATGGAAAAAAAACCATTCATGATTATATATTTGTTTTACTTTTCAAGTTAACGTTTGTGGGAAACAGTCTAAAATTCGACCCGTCATCGGAGGCGAATTTATGGTTTTGCTGCCTTGGGGGCGACACAAATTTGGCCCCGCCTTTCTCCCATTCTAGTCCAATTTAGGACAGATCATACCGTATATGTATGATCGATCCCACGGGCCACATTTTCCCTTCGGAGGTTTTCGTCGTGGCCCGCCGATCATTTTCATGAAATGGTTGAAAACTATTTATCCTAGAATAAGTGAAAGAATTTATTCCAAAATAAATGAAAGAAAGAATTTTCCATTGTATAAATGAAAGAAATAATTGCATTATAAATGAAAGAAATAATTGCATTATAAATGAATGAAAAATAATTCCATTATAAATAAATGAAATAATTCCACAATAAATGAAAAAAATAATTCCATTATAAATGAAAAAAATAATTCCATTATAAATGAATGAAATAATTCCATTATAAATGAATGAAATAATTCCATTATAAATGAATGAAATAATTCCACGATAAATGAAAGAAATAATTCCAGAATTGATGAAAATTGATAATTCCCGATAGAAATAGTTTTGAAATTTTTGAAACAAATAATTTCAAAAAATTAGTGAAAAAAAAACAACTTATAAATCAATGGGAGAAATAATTTCGTAATTTCTGATAGAAATTATTACTCAAACAGCAAAAGAATAATTGCATAATTATTCAAAGAAATGATCTCAAGATATATTTAGAAATAAAATAATTTCACAGAATTATCACAATAAATAATTAAGTAATCATTTAAAGGGATTTCAGATTGAAACTAACCTCAGAACTAATTTAATCAGTAATTAATGAAAAACTTTTGACATAATCGGTGAAATAATCATTTCAGAACTAATTAATCAAAAATGGGTAATTATTAAAAGAAATAATTTCCGACTGAATATATATAAAAGTCTTCAATTGTTTTTGTCCCTGCTTAGCTCGGGGGGGGGGGCCATTAGCCCCCTTTTATTAGGATGTCACTAAATTGCATGAGTTGGTGTCCCGCCAGCTTCGTGGGAAGCTGGCCCCCTTTGGCCCCCGCCATGGGGGTTTTAATTTGGCCCGCCGTGTCTGTGACAGGTTGAAACCCCCGATTTATCCTATACATGCTCAACCCATGGAGTCATCTGGTGCGACCCGTGACCCCAAAGCTAATTTTTTAAAAGCGATTTAAGTCCACATTTCCAGATGTGATTATGTGACCCGCATTGTAGTTCCACATCGCTTGAGTAGCCCGTGGCATATGGTTACTTCATCGTAAAAGTGCAATTAAAAATCACTCGAATTTTTTTTCCCCGTGGAACGATAAAAAAAACCCAAGTGTCCCGCTGCACATTTTTAGATCACTTATGTGACCCCCCCACCCCCAGCGTGTTTACAAATTACCGAAGCACAATTCAACAGCATTTAAGCGACCCGTGACACGTTTATATGTTACACATTTAAGTGACCCGTGACACATCTCCATATCACTCAAGTGGCCCTCTGTACTTTTTCGATCACTTAAGTGACCCCCCCCCCAGCAAATTAAAAATCACCGTGGCATAATTCAACAACGTGTAAGGCAACCCATGATACGTTTACAGATCATTTAAGTGACCCGTGGTCTCCAGGTCACTCAAGTGGCCCGCTGCACATTTTTTCAGATCTCATTCAAGTGACTACTTAAATCACTTGAGTGACCCGCGGTATATACTTACAGGACACAGTTCCAGAGCACTTGAGCGATTCGTGGCTCATTTAAGTGACCCGTGGCGCAACCCCAAATCACTAAAGTAACTTTCGATACAATTCCAGATCACTCAAATAACCCTCAGCATATTTACGAATCACTCAAGCGTGAAATGTGATTTCAACCGGTATAGAATCAAGTTGTTACATTCAAAATCGGAATCCTTTTGGCGTCATTAATGAGGGACCACTCAAGTATTACGTAAGCAGATTTTCAGCCATTTTTGACCCCCCCCCCTCCCCCGTCAGTAGCTTAGAATATTTCATATCTTCAAAAAGGGGTGGTCGATGACGTAAGCAACCTTCAAACCCCCCCCCCTCCCCCTTGTCATCAAAAAGTCAGCAAATCCAACCCCCCCCCCCCCCGATGCTGACGTAATACTGGAATGATCCCTAAAGCCGTATTTTCCTTGGAGCAGGTTTCCTGTGCCGCGCGCAACGTGATCCGCCCAGCTTGACACGCCGTCCACTCACCAATAAGAAAAGCAACATGACTGTTTTCCTACAGAGCGCAACGCGGCTCACGACAGCGCTTTACGTCGGGCGTTATTGGCTGACTGCTTCTGGAGGAGTCAATTGCGTCTCACCGATTTTCTCTTCATTTTTGTTGTGTTTTCTTTCCCTTCCCTTCAAACCGGACCATGCAGACGACAGAGTAGCTGATGCCAAGGCCATATGCTATAGTATAGCCGCCCTGATCTGATGCGCCGCGCTAGGAAAACACAAAACGCGTAGCGTGATTATGCAACACGTTTCTGCCGGCGCGAAATTGTCTAATTCGGTTCACGCTGCGCAAAAAACCTATTCCTAGGGAAACCCGGCTTAAATCCGGGATTACACTATTTAAAAGCTTGATAAAATACATTTTACAAAAACTTGAAGAAAAAAAAAAGCAACCAATAAGAGCATCGAGCGAATGTAACCGGTGCGCTTAGTGGCTGCATTTTTCAAGTTTTATAAAGTAACTTTTCTAAAACTTTTATAGTGTAATGCCGGCCTAAAAGAGTACTGTGGAAAGTATTGGAAAAAGTTCAGAATTTTGGCGCAATGCGTTAGTGAAAGTACATCCTTCCTTTGATAACATGAGAACGATAAGCGAACTCTGGAAAACAGTTCCATAACGTATGATTATGAACTGTTTCGGTAAATCACGCTTTGAACATGGTCATGCAGATTGCAGAAAAAGTGGGATTATGTAGCAGCATTTAGATCACAATTATACAGGGTGTCCCTGCAAGTGCTAATGTGGCTTTTAACTCATCAACCGTCGGTCGTGTACGTATGACTCCAGTTCAAAAAATGCCTAAAAGGCGTTCAAAAATCACCCTGTACCTCTTTTTAAAGAGTGAAAATACAGTGTGTAACAAGATTTAAAAAAAAAAAAAAATCTAAATTTTTATACGGTCACTCTGTGTCATCTAACTTCCAATTAGAAAGTTGTTGCTTTGTTCTCTCCCGAGGACAACAGAAAAATACCAAGTTTCTAAGTGATTCGCTGAGATATTCGAATTCAAAAATCGAATTAAAGTTGGGAAAGGACAGCATAAACGAGGGGAAAGAAGCGTTGTCCGCTAGTTTTTTGCTGTTCTCTCCGAACTTTCCTCCGATTTTTGAATGCTGATTAAGTTGCAATTTGTAGTCATTTTACGGATACAGGATTAGATAGATTTCATAGGACAATTTGAACTTTTTCCCCACTGACATTAGACTTCGATTTAACTACTTCACGTACAAGGTTTCCGCAAGAAATTGGGATTATTTCTATGAAGCTTTTCGAATAGACGTCATAATCATCATCAGCATCACTCCTGAGGGAAGTACAGTGGATGATCCCCATAGAGACCAATGTTAAAATTGCCAATTTTAGCGTAGAAATGCGGAAATTTAGTGGGGTTTTCCGTCACATCAATAATTTTAAAAATGGAATTGAGTCTTTGGTTTTCGAAATATGGAGTTCGCTTAGAGATACGAAGCCTAGAAAATTAAATATAAAATAACGAGCGAGACCCACTTTTGAGATGGATATGCATGCAATAACATTGATTTCAAATTTTTATTCTTCTCAAGCACGAAAATGAGAATTAATGTCTCCGCGTTGTCTTATATTATCCAATTGCATCAATCCATACAGTTTAGGATGTTTTTAAATTAATTATAGGCCAGGCCCATATAAATTACATTGAAGAACCATAGCTTTAATCAAGCATTTTTTGAAGGAAAAACAGGCCGATCGATAACTTGAAGTTAAAAAAAAAATTCAAAATTTCTAGCTCCCGTTAAAAAGAAGAAAAAACGATTCATTTATATTTTTCTTTAATTTAGATTTGATTCTTTCATGAATCGCACAGGAAGTCACCACCATATTGGTTACCTTGTATGTCCCTCAAAATGTCACGTGATCCAAAAAGCCTCATTTAACGAATCGGCGATAAATATGGTAACCTTGTCAAAACCTAATCGCACATTAGAAAAAGAAGGAAGGGGTGAAAGAGAGAAAAAATAAATGTAAAAGTAGAATAGATAATATAGATAGAGAGGGTTTTTTTAGTCTTCTTTTCACCATCATCCTAAGTGTTCCCTTTCGCTCTGCATGTATATAGTAGAAGAATACAGTATAAAGAAAGGAAGGGAAGAAAAAAAATCAACTTCCGTGGATAAACAGATAATCGTGATAATAGGGTTGCTATAAAGCTTCGCGATGGGGAAGACAGAGGAAAGAAAACACAGTGATTGAGTGCATTCTATTGGTGTTTGGACGTAATAATACGCCCGTGGTCGCGAAGAGGTTAACCAAGTTTGATTCTATTGGTTTATTCGGATCTATTTGGTTTCCGTTCGATTTTACTTCCACACATCGGAAGCTCATTCCGGCCGTTACCTAGGCCGCCTTTTTTTTTCGTATAAATCTTCCAATCATTTTCCAAATGGCGAAATATTGGCTGAAATAGAAGTATATTACGCTAGTCACTTCATGTAAGCAACATGTGCCTAAATTTACACGAGCTGCCGATTCCGATTGCCTGAGTATGGAGGACAAAGAAGATAGGAACCATTTCGACGATCTGCCTCCGGAGCTGTTGGTGTTCATCTTCTCCTTCTACATCGATACGGAGGGACATCGAGAGTTCTTAAGGAACATCCCGTTGGTCTGCAAGAGGTGGAACGCCATTCATCCGACTGCTTCGCTATGGAAAGACGTCTTGATGACCGATCTTTGGAGATACGATGAAATGATGAAACTGGGTGAGCGGGGATTGCTAACCCTCGAACGGGAACTCCAGTTTTCATACGCAGACTATTCTCAGGACTTGGACCGTGTGTCCCAGCTCATCCAGTACTGTCCCGACCTCAGAGACTTTCATTTCACTTTGAACTCTACGTCGAGGGCTTCGATGGTGGTTTTGGCGGAACACTGTCCGAATATCGAGAAGTTGAGCTTTTCGGCGAGGTTTTGGAAGGAGGCTGATTTGCTAATTCCGGGAGACGTGCTCGGACCGCTCCTGGGCGTCCGTGGGCCGAACCTGAAGAGACTTGAGCTGTGCAACATTTTTCTTGTCGGAAACGACGCCCTCGTTCCGATGATCGCCGATCACTGCCCCTCGCTGGAAGAATTTCGCGTTCATTCTACCGTGGCAACAGAAAAATATCGGTCTCGAAACATGTATCGCTTTTCGATCCGATCTCAGTTCGATCCGATTCGAGCTCGGTTTCCACTTCACGAAATCATGATCGGATGTCCAAAACTACAAGTGCTCAGCATCAACAACCTGGACGTAATTTTTTCGGAATTGGGACCTCGCCACAACGGATTCAAGGAAATCGTCGAGTTCGCAGCCAGCGGAGTCGATTTCAACGGGATGGACTTGCATTCGATATTGAAGAACGCCGAAGATCTGGAATGTCTCCGTATAACGGATTGCGAGAAAGTTACACTGGGCCGCATGTCGATGATTCCGTCGGTGAAAGTCGGAGATCTTCGTGTCATGAATGATAACCTGGATTATTCCAGTTTGAAGTGTGTAGAAAAGGCCATCATCAAATGGAGGCGTACGTTGACGTCCATCAAATTATTCGTCTTACGACGGGACTTGGACTCGGTTCTGGAAGCCTACCTGCTTGAAAATCCCGATCCGAGGCTGAAAAAGATAACTATCTTTGGGGATAGTGACGTGTGTGACCCCGTTGTGAAGAGAGTGATGAGAGAATGCAAAAACCTCTCGTCGGTACTGCTTTGGAAAAGATCGGAGGTGCAGGGTTTTCTTAGCCGAAGGGAAGTGGAAGATTTCTTGCGACTTGAAACCAACGCCGAACATTGAACTTACCATCTTCAATACGCATTTAATTTCCCGTGAGCTTCGATCCGCTAGTATTTTCCTGTTGTAATCGTAGTTCGCAAACTTTACAGGTGAGAAACCGACGGAAAACAAGATGTTAGGGGAAAATGTCTACTCAATTTCGCATATATGATTTTCTATATACCTAATAAACTTAATTCTTAATCGAATACAAATAGTTTGCGTTTAAAGGGAAATCGATTCATTTCATATTCATTGCCCGCACATTGTCAGAGCCACAACCATATCCAGCCTTGTTCAGTAGTCATTCGTAAATATTTGCTACCAATGTTTGCCTTCTTCCCCCACTCGCTGCTGTTGCAATGAAGCTGGAAGGAATCCTACCGACTGCGATAGGAATTTTTTTGCCCCTGTGGTGGTCGAGTGGTCATAGTGACGGACTCGCATCGCGGAGATCCGGGTTCAAGCCCCACCGTCGCCACAGTGGTGGTCGGCTGAAGTTGGTTTTCTGTGGTTCCCAACTTCGAGCCGATCACCCCGTTAAAAAGTCGCTCCACAGAGAGCAAGAAGCCTACAAACAGTACAAATATTCAGTCACTACACATCACTCATTTCACTTCTGAGATATAGATGGCAGCACTGAAAAATCAGGCACAACACTAGATACGCACTCAGACTGTTAGGTACTTACACTTCCGGCACAACTCGCTAGGTAGTAAATTGCCTATGGCGATAGACCTGAGTTGTGCTTGGTTTGAAAAAAAAAATGAAGCTGGAAGATCATGGTCGGTCTGTTCGATCAGTCTTGTGGAGCGACCACACTTATATCGCCCATGATCAACCTTGGAATGTATTGGGCCAGGCTGGACGCGAGTGTGGCCCTAGCTTAACACTATAATCACCATCCTTTGAACTGAAAAGGAAAGGGTCCCAAGGTGTCGTACTTCAAAAAATTGTGAAAAAAAAGGCTGTTCTATGTAACTCAAAAAATATTTGAATATTTATCCAAGCAAATAATAATAATAATGATGTCCCTACTGCCGTCTCAAAATGAAAAAGAAGGCTTAGGAACTACCTCCAATAAAACATATTGTCATGAATCATTGTGTCAGATCTTATCGTGGAAGCCCCCCTATACATGGCCCTCACAAGGGGAGGAGTCCCTTGCCGTAAGGTGGGGCCCTCTGTTTAATAAGTATAGCCCGGATTATACGCATATCTGCATTTGCATATTTTGGCTTCTTTTAGCATTAATGCATATAAATACATAAAATCAAAGAATTTTCAGTATAAGTGCATACTTTTGACTCACTCAATTTTTTTTTATAATTTTTCAAATAAATATTGTTCATAACATTTTAATAACATCGGTTTTTTTCCCGCAGTGAAATTTAGTGAATTAATACATATTTATGAAGTATTTTTCGAATTTTATTGTAATACTTTATTGTAAGGCTATACTAATACTAATTCTATATACTATACTATACTGTACTAACTCATACTTTTATTGTAAGGCTATTTCTAGAGATATGTCAAAGTGTTAAATTCTTTTGTTACTAGTATTTTCGTTATTGAGCAGCTACTACAAACTAAAAAAATGCCTGAATAAAAAACATGTAGAAGTTATTTGCATATGCGGTATATATATGTACATATATGAGGAGATATTTTTTTGTAAATGAAGTACATATGTACTAAGAAATAGAAAAGATGCCTTTCGAAAACACATCTGCTTTTTTTTTTTGCATGGTTTTTTTTAATGCATATTTTCTCTTTTTTTTTGTACATATTTCGGACTTTTTTACTTTTTCAAGATTTCTAGCGCTATTCTGGGGTGTTTAATGCATATTTTGCCATTTTAAGTGCTTATTTTTGCATTAGTAAGTACATATTTTGGCATTTTAAGTGCATATTTTAGCATTTTTAGGGGCCGTTCAAGTATTACGTCATCATCGATGGGGGGAGGGGGTTTCCTATTTGCTGACTTTTGATGACAAGGAGGGAGGGGGGGGGGATTGAATAATGCTTACGTCAGCAACCACCCTTTATGAAAATATGAGTTTGGATTCAGAAGGGCAGAGCTGATGACGAAATTTTGCTGACAAGGGGGGGGGGGTCAGCGTTTTGCTGACTTCTGCTAACGGGGGGGGGGGTCAAAAATGGCTAAAAACTTGCTTACGTAATACTTGAACGGTCCCTTACGTGCATATTTGCATATTTTTAGAGCATATTTTGCCACTTTTTTAGTGCATATAATCCGGGCTCCAATGATAAGCATAAGCAGTGCTCGCAACTTGGAGCAAAGTTGGAGACCCCTGCCATATAGTACATGGCATAACGCTGCTCGTCGGTCCCCTCGGTGTTTTTGTAAGTGAAGTCCATCGGGTAAAAAGCAAAATGGAAAGAGAAACACATTTTGCTCTCTAGAGCTATTATACAAAAAAAAAAAAAGAAGTAAAACTAGTTAACAAACTTACAATTAATGCCAAGAGAGGTCTCGCACGACAACAGCCAGCACGAAATTACCGTCGTGAATGATAGAATGATGTGATTTGTTTGCATCTCCTTATATATATATATAGGCGTGTCTCTCTCCTTTTTTGTTCCTCTCTTTCTCGTAATCAGAGCTTTTTCCAAAAACTGAATCCCAGTCCGATACTGATTCCAATCGAACTTTCGCAATATTTTCCCGGAAACATCGACGCATTGTTTCGAGGGATGAGGAAAAAAAACGCGACTTTTTTTACATATGGCACCATAGTATTTCATTTCCATAGATTTTTTTTTTCATCCAATCACGAATACATTTGTCCCTGAAGCAGTCCCGTAGCCAGAGATTTTGTTCCGGGGGGGACCACTTTTACCCACCTCGGGGGAGAGGGGAAACCAAAGTGATAGAACAATAAATTTGCCCATCTTTTTCCCCTTTTTTCGGTCATCTTTTCACATTTCGGGGGGTGGGGGGACCAGACCCCCCGAATTCCCCCCCCCCCCCCCTCGCTACGGCCTTGCCCTGAAGTTATCTTTTTCGAGCTTATACCTCGACTAAGCGAGAGAAAACACTTGATATTATGATGAATATTACGCATTACGCGGACCACAGTTATTTGATAGTCCGACACAACATTAAAGGTCTATTCACACACATCAGTTCAGTGTCGTTGAGGTCCCAGTCACCGCCGCGCAATTCACCGACAGGCAATCCAACGACTATAGCTAGTGAGTGGGATCAGGAGCAAGTCAGTACTAATTTGCTAACTGATCTCTCATTCCTTATGCTCAATAACTTGCTCATTCACTACTGTCGTGCTCACTTGCTCAAAAATTTGCCGTGTGAGCATAGGAGGGAGAAAATAAACAAATCAATATTGGAGTGAGCAAATCAATGAGCAAGTGAGTGTAACAGTGAGCAAATAAGAAAATCGGTGAGCATAAGAGTGGTGATTGAGCAAATAAGTTAGTAAGAGAGTGAGCACAGGAGTGAACAAATGAGCAAATCGGTGAGCAAGTGAGCATAAATGGAGTTCCTCAGGGAAGTATCCTTGGCCCCATACTTTTTTCACTTTTTATCGATAAACTCGATCAGGGTATCGATGGGATTACTAGCAAATTCGCAGATGATATGAAGCTAATGGGAATTGCTCCAGACCAACTTAAACAGGATTGCAGCATGGGCAAATGAATGGAGCATGACGTTTAGCGTAGATAAGTGCATAGTCGCTCATTTTGGTTCGAACAACCCACGGTTCTCTTACGAGTTGAATGGTGTCACTATCCCGGATGCAACTAGGGTCACCGATTTGGGAATTCTCATTGACGAGCGACTTAGGTTTTCTGAACATTGTTCAGCGGTGGTCAAAAAAGCGAATAGAATGCTTGGTCTCATTTTCAAAAAGGTCTCTTCGCGTTCTCCTAAAGTCATTCTTCCGTTTTTTTTGAGGCTTAGTTCGTCCTGGACCGGAGTATGCTGTAAGGTTTTGGAGACCATACCTACAGAGGGACGTAGACTTGGTTGAAGGGGTGCAGAGAAGAGCTACGCGTGTCCTTATTGGCACACAGGGCTTGAGTTATGAAGAAAGACTTCATTTTTTGAATATGTTTACATTGGATGAACGCAGGTGTCGAGGAGATATGATCGAAGTGTTCAAAATTTTCAATGGGATGGATAGGATGGACCATGAACTTTTAGTACACCGCCAATCGACTGCTTTTACAAGAGGACACCAGTATCGATTGGTGAGGGACAATGCAAGGTTATGGTGTCGCAGGGAATTCTTCTCTAATAGAGTTGTTAATAAATGGAATAGCTTACCCCCAGAGGTAGTAAATTGTAACACAATTGCCACGTTTAAAAAGAAATACGATAAACATGTTGGGGTAAATCGAGAAGCTATCCATTCTTAGAGTAAGACAACCATAAGTATTCTTTATGGGCATTGTATAATATTTTATCATGTGTATATATTGTTTATAATTTGTATTAATTGCATTTTTAATTGGGTTGCTGTATTTTTGAAACATATGACATCCATATTTTTATGGGCATCTTTTTATCAGCCACCTCGTTGGGCATTTTGCCTGTTGTGGTGTTGTATTTGTATTTGTATAAGAGTAGTGATTGAGCAAATAAGTTGGAAAGTGAGCGCAAAAGTTAGTGAAAGAGTAAGTTAGTGAGCAAATGAGCATGGGAGTGAAAAAATGAGCAAATCAGTGAGAAAGTGAGCATAGGATTAAAAAGTGAGCGAATCAGTCAGTAAGTGAACATAGGAGTGAAAAAACTGAGCAAATCAGTATGAGCAAGTGAACATAGGAGTGAGCAAATAAGGTATCAAGTGAGCATAGGAGTGAGCAAATAAGGTATCAAGTGAGCATAGGAGTGAGCAAATAAGGTATCAAGTGAGCATAGGAGAGAGTGAATAAGTTATCAAGTGAGTATATGAGTGACCAAATAAGTGGATCAATAAGCATAGGAATGATCGAATGAGCAAATCACTGAGCAAATGAGCATAGGAATGATCGAATGAGAAAATCACTGAGCAAATGAGCATAGGAATGATCGAATGAGCAAATCACTGAGCAAGTAACCGTAGGAGTGAGCAAATAAGTGAATCAGCAAGCAACTGAGCATAGGAGGGAGCGAATGAGCAAATCAGTGAGCAAGTGAGCACAGAAGTAGTGAATGAGCAAGTGAGCACAGAAGTAGTGAATGAACAAGTCAATGAGCAAATGAGCATAGGAGCGAGAAAAAAAATACAATTCACTTAAAACTCGGAAAAAAATTGGCTCAAGCGGGGTCGTCCGATTCCTCAAAAATTTGCTTCCAAAGAAACCGAAACATGACGCCACTCAGACTGAGACGGGTCGGATTCTGCGTACCCTGCGCCTGATGAATGTGAATGAAAAAGACTGTAAAATTGAGGCAACAAGAATGTTGTTTTTTTCAACTTGCGACGGGCCGTGACGTATGTGTGTGAATAGACCTTGACCGGTAAAATGTTTCTGACGTAATATTACGTCAGAAGTTCTTTTTAAGCAATAGAAAACACACACCATTCTTTCACTTGCCAAGCACGGCCGACTAAACATTAATTGTTTGGTGGACAGCTACTGAACTGAAAAATGCACCTCGTCCATATTTCTCTGCGGAAATTCTAACAAATTGGTACATGTTGCAATGCATGTGTAGTGAAACCTGACATGAAGTTTGTTTCTGTGTAATGTTTGTTGTGTGCAGTCCTTCCATCTGCCATAAATTTTTCTAACTATGAGTGGAGGGTGGTGAACACTTGTGTTGTTGTGTGTGTAGGCCTGTTGCTCTCTGTGTGCTAGACTTTTTCACTGACCGCAGCAATAGCAACGGTGGGGGGGGGGGGGGGGTTCGAGTCGGTCGTCAGTCACTGTGCACACTCAACCGCCCACAGCGGCCTCCATTGCTGTCTGGAAGTTTGACGAAATTTATTGTTATTCTAAGATAATACATGCCGATACTGTTTAAAGTCAACAATCGGAAACGAAACTGATATTCGATTGTTGTGCTGTTGGCTCCAAAGAATGTAAAAAATATTATATAAAGGGTGTTACTCTCAAGTTATCATTAATTTATCGTCTCGGAAAAGAGTTTAGACAAAAGGGTGGTTCGTAAGGGTGGGTTGTTCTAGATGTCGAGAATCTGGTAGACCTTGTCTCCAGGTTTCCCGTTTATCGGTTTGTTTTCACGACGAACCATCTAGAATTGTGTAATTTCAAGATGAGGTGTTGGATGCGGCGTGGAAGAGAAATTGTCTCTCTCTTGGATTACAGAGTCGCTGGGAGGAGGGTATTATGGGTTCTGTCGAGTTTCTTTTTTAACTCGCGGCGAAGGAGATGTCACTCTTGTTTTCTTTGTGGATACGACAACTGAATTTTGTGTAGGTGGAGGTGGGAGATCCATTAGGGGACTCGTTTCCCTTTTGCCAATATAAAATTCGACCGTCAGTTTGTCTCGCAACGAACCAAACAGTCCACATCGCTGGTGATCCTTTTTGGTGTTTGGAGCAGGTTGGTGAGGTCTCATTTTTTAATGAAATTCATCTCTCACTAAGGATTCTGCGATTACCGACATGAGGGTGGAAGGGAGGGACTCGAGTGTGCTAGCAGGATGCAGATGAGTGAGGACGGTTGGGGTGTCTGGCGATGAGAGGAATCGCCAGCAATCGCATCCGTAAGATCAGTTTAGATAGACAGGGTGAACAGTCAAGTCCCTTGCTCGCTAATTTCTGGCGAATTGTTGATCTTAAAAGGAATAGTTCCAGGAAGAAAAAATATTCAAATACCGTGTAGATTAGATGCAAGTACCAGGCCATAATAAGCAAAATGCCCAACGAGGTGGCTTCGGAAAAGATGCCAATGGCAAATATGGATGTCGTATATTTCTAAAATCCAGCTACTCGCTCAATTAAAAATGCAATCATAAGATAAAATGCAAATACAGGAACTCAGGTACGTCATTCATGTTGAAGGGAGTTGCAATGGAAAATATCAACTTTTCATTAGGTCACCCCGTCCCGAAAATCCAATTGTGAAATTATTGTTGTGTTTCGAGAGGCCGACAAAAACATTTCACGTTTCTAAGCACAATATTCACCGAGATATTTCATTTAAAAAATTGCTAAAATGAGGAAAGAACTGCATAAACTAGCGGACAAGCTCATTATGCTATTGTTTCCCTTCTTTTCGTCAGTTTAGAATTCGATTATCTGAGCTCATATTGCACGTGCAAGGTGTCATCCTCAAAACATTATGATAAAATGTAAGACATTCATCTCACCCAGAAACACATAAAACCAGAAAAAAAATTAGGACCGAAATGCAATTATTAAACCCACAATAGTTGGCTACTCAGTGATTCTTGCGCTTCTTGGCGGATATCTATAAAAACTTTTCACTTTTTTCTTTTCCTTTCCTCCAGCTTCTAGAAACTAGCCATTTTTTTTCCTGTTTCTTTGTTCCGTGCTGTACCAATGGCTGTACTTGATCATGTTTTGTTTGAATGACGTCACTAACACTCTCGGGTTGCGGGATTTTTTAAGTCATTCTTGGCCTCTATTGCCATTAATATTCACAAATTTTTTTACTCGTAATAATTCCGACGGAGTTTTTTTATATTCTTGTGCATATTTATTCCCTTAGCGATTGGCAAGAAATTCGGATGATCTTTGTTTCACGAATCGGCGATAAATGTGGTAACCTTGTCCTAATTTAACCGCATTCTAGAAAAAGCAAGGAGAAGGAAGAGGAAAAAAGTAGAAAAGTAAGAAAAAAACAAATGAAAGGAAAACTATATAATTGATAAATATATGAGATATACTTATCTGTTGTACTATATCCTCTCACTCTTATCTGTGACATGTTTTCAGATAAAATAGTAGGTACGAAGTAGATTTTTCTTTTTCACCCTCACCTACCTGCTTGTTCTCTTTCGTTCTTACGTATACGAGTATAAAGTAGGATTCATCATCTGCTGTAGCACTGCTGTGGTGGTCGAGTGGTCATAATGACGGACTCGAATCGCGAGATCCCGGGTTCCAAGCTCACTGGCGCCGCAATGTTGGTCGACTAAATCTGTTTTTCTGTGGTTCCCAACTTCGAGGCGCGAATGTAAGTCGATCTCCCCATTGGAAAGCCTTTCCACAGAGAGCAACAGGCTTACAAACGGTACAAATATTCAATCATTACACTTCACTTCTGAAAAATTGATGGCAGCACTGAAAAATCATACACAACCATCGAGCAACCATCGATTAAGTCATTCTTGGCCTCTATTGCCATTAATATTCACAAATTTTTTTACTCGTAATAATTCCGTCGGACTTTTTTATATTCTTGTGCATATTTATTCCCTTAGCGATTGGCGAGAAATTCGGATGATCTTTGTTTGACGAATCCGCGATAAATGTGGTAATTTTGTCCTAATTTAACCACATTCTAGAAAAAGCAAGGAGAAGGGACAGGAAAAAAAGTAAAAAAGGAAAACAGTATAATAGATAAATATGAGATATACTTATCTGTTATAGCCTAGATTGTGTCTAAGCATGTGAATTTGTTAAATCACCGAAAGAGTGACCTAGAGCGTGTGTAAGTACACGAATGACCAAAATGATCACCTTGAGAAAGCGAGGGGCAAATCACGTCAGTGAGTGACACATAGCTTGTGCAAGAATGCGAATGGCCGAAAGAGTGACCTATAGGACAAGAAACTATGTGAGTGAGTGAACAAAAGAGTGACCTGGAGGGCAAGGAACCATGTGAGTGAGCGAACAAAAGAAAGAGAGATGCGTTAGAGCACGTGAACGACCAAAAGTGTACCCTGGAGAGAAAGGGACCATTTCAGTTCAGAACAAAAATAATGTGTTCCAGCATGTGGGCCCCCACATCCCGGAGGAGTGCCCCTAGGCTACTTTATAGCACACTGTTCACGATCTTGTGGCGTGATTTTCAGGATGGGTCTCTGGTAACTAGTGTCGAATATTCCGCTGAACGAACCATCGATAAATAAGGACAATTCAAGATGAAATTAACTGAATTTATTGAAACATGAGAGGGAAAACGATACATGAGCCGCGTTGTTGTCGGTTTGATCGCGGTGATCATATTCCGTTGCGCGCGCAGCCATCAAGGCAACGGCCGCTCGCTAACGGTATGTTGCTGCCATCTAGGGGCGTCAACATGCCGCCCACCTTGAAACATCGTTTCAATACTGACATGTTTACATGAAATACAATGGCAGCTGCATATGAAAATTATAAAAAAAATATATATATATATATATATGCAAATTGTATAGATGCGCAGAAACATATACTATTGTACATGAAATCTAAAAAATGTGATATATGATATAACCTTGAGCAGTCATACTAGTTGTCAACTGGTAGACGACAAAGTTTTTGTACATTTCTCTTAAATGTCCCATCCTTTTGATAGAGACAACTCTGACGATCCCGTCGGATCCCGGAAACAACTCTGTCACTCGACCAAGTCTCCACTGCAAGGGTGGTAGACGATCTTCTTTCACTAGAACGAGATCACCGAGAGCGAGATTTTCTTTTGGTTTCAACCACTTACTTCTATGCTGTAGCTGGGTAAGATACTCAGCTCTCCAACGATTCCAGAAATGTTGCAGAAGGCACTGTACCAACTGCCAACGGGTGCGACGATTGAATTTTGTTTGTGTGAAGTCTGGCTCGGGCAATGCTGTCAACGGACCACCTAAGAGAAAGTGACCGGGAGTGAGAGCAGACACGTCGTTTGGATCATTTGAAAGTTCACAGATAGGTCGAGAATTGAGACATGCCTCAATCTGTGACAACAAGGTATACAGCTCTTCGAATGTTAGCTGTATGTTGGAAGTGATTCGCCTGAGATGGTATTTCACGGCTTTCACTCCAGCTTCCCAAAGACCTCCCATGTGAGGAGATGCTGGAGGATTGAAATGCCAGTTTACTCCGACATCGGTGAGATCACTGGAAACACGTTCGTTATGAGTGCGAGATGAAAAGAGACGAGCAAACTCTCTCAGCACCTTGTCAGCTTTCACGAAGTTAGTTCCACAGTCACTGTATATATCACTCGGCTTTCCTCTCCTGGAAATGAATCGTTTTCAGAGTGGCGATGAATGTCTCTGTTGACAAGTCACTTACAACTTCACAATGCTTAGCTTTGGTTGAGAAGCATACGAAAAGTGCCAGGTATGCCTTGTATGGTTTTGCTCGAGATGCCTTTGACATCCTGATGGTGAAAGGTCCTGCATAATCGACAGCACAGTGAAGAAATGCTCGAGATGGTGTTACTCTCGCAGCCGGTAGATCGCCCATGATTTGAGGAGCTGTTACGCCACGATAGCGAACACAGGTTATGCATTTTCTCACAAATTGCCGGATGACACTTCTTCCAGAAACAATCCAGAATTGCTGTTGGATGCAAGACTGGAGAAGTTGAGGTCCAGCATGCAAATGCATTGTATGATAATGCTGGATAATCAACTGAGTGAAATGATGCTCTTTTGGAAGAAGAATTGGATGTCGGTGACTTCCCAACCAATGTGCATGTCGCCATCTTCCGCCCACCCTGATAATTCCATCATCGGCGATGAATGGATTCAACCGAAGAATATTGCAGTTTGAAGGTAGCGTTCCTGATTTTCTCAACGAAGACAATTCTGATTTGAATTCTACTTCTTGAACTCTCCTGACCCATGTATATAATGCGTGTGTCAGCTCTTGAGTGGTAAGAAACCCTGTGCTCCTTTCAGGTGCAGCAAGTTTGCAGTTGTCTATAAATCTGAAGACATATGCCGTGACTCGCTGAAGAGAAGTAAGTGAGGAAAACCTGTCAATAATTTCCATGTCATGTGCAATACCAACAAACACAGATTGGTTGCAAGAAATATTTTTCTTCTCTTCAGTCAAAACTTCATCCACGGAGCAGCACAACACAGGTATGTCTGCTAGCTGACCTGGCTTGGAAAGGAACTCTGGACCATACCACCATAGGGTAAATGCCTTCAATTTGTCGGCCGGTATTCCTCGTGACGCACAATCAGCGGGATTGTTGGTTCCATCAATGTGATTCCAATGACCCTCAGAGAGAAGCTCATGAACTTTTATAACTCGATGAGCCACAAACGTCTTCCACCGGCTTGGATGTAAAGAGAGCCAGGCGAGAACAATTGTAGAGTCAGTCCAGCACCATATGTTTGTGTTGACTAGACGTAGTGCATTGCATGTAAACTTGATGAGTCTTGCAAGCAGCACTGCTCCACAAAGTTCAAGTCGAGGCAAGGTTGTTGGCTTCATAGGGGCTACTCGTGTCTTTGCTGTTACTAGTTGAACCTTCGCAACTGCATCACTGGAAACTGTTCGAATGTACACAACCGCGGAGTACGCCTTTTCTGATGCATCACTGAAACCGTGAATTTCTAACATATGTGAAGAGATTTGCATCATATATCTTGGAATTTGAATGTCCTCCACTTGCTTGAAGTCTTCATAAAATACTGTCCATCCATTGTGAATGTTCTCTGGCAATTTCTCATCCCAAGACAGTTCAGCTTTCCACATTTCTTGTATTAGAATTTTGACATTGATTACAACAGGAGCCAGCCATCCAAGTGGGTCAAACACCTTGGAGATGTGTGATAGAACAGAGCGCTTGGTCCACTGTTGCATATTTACCGGTGGTGATTTTGAATTGAAAACAAATACATCATCCTTTGGCTTCCATAAAATGCCCAAAGTTTTGATGTCAGTCTCTATTTCGAACGTAGTACTTGTCGCACGAAAGTCATTCGGTAGCGATACAAGAACGTCTTCTTCATTTGATGCCCACTTTTTTATGACGAATCCACCGTTTTGAAGAAGTTTAATGATTTCCTGCTGAATGTGAATAGCTTCCTCGACTGAATCTGCTCCAGTGAGCAAATCGTCTACATAAAAATCCTGCTTGACTATGGCAGAAGCTCTGGAAAACTTTTTTTTTTCATCCTCAGCCAACTGCTGCAGGCACTTGGTAGCTAAGTAAGGTGCTGATGCAGTTCCGTATGTCACAGTCAGCAATTGATACTCCTTGATGAGTATATCTGGCGATTCCCTCCACAAGATTGTTTGGTACTTCGCGTCGTCCGGATGAACAAGTATCTGACGATACATTTTGACAATATCTGCTGTCATCATGGCCCCCACAAGGGGGAGGCTGACAGGGCTCCAGCCCTGGGGCCCGAGACGATTTTCATCATTTTTTTTGTTTTTTCACGCCATAAATTCACTATAAAGGGGCCCATGAAAAGTCTGGTCTGGGGGCCCGCCAAAAGTCCCATCCTAGGGGCCCTGCTCTAGGATGTGGGGGCCATGGCTGTCATTGCGACCTTGTGAGTTCGGAAGCGGAGAAGAAGTGTGGCAATATCGTCTTGCAATGTTGGTCCAACCATCAGCTTATCATTCAGTGATAAACCCCATGATGATTTTGCTGAAGCATCAAAAACCACACGAAACTTGGCTTGATTTTCTGGCTTCATAACTGCGTGGTGAGGTAGGTAGTACTTGTCTTGATTGTCACTTGTCATCTCCAGCTGTTTCATGTGTCCCAGAATCTCATACTGTTGCATGAACTCACGATACATTCTCTGAGCTTCTGGCTGGTGTCTCCAACGCCTTTCATTTTGTAGAAGTCGTGTCTCAGCTACGTCTCTGGATGATGACAATTTTCCATCGATGTTCTTGAAAGGAAGCCTGACGATGAATTACGTGTGTGGGTTGTGTCGAAGTGTTGTTCACATGCTTGCTCTTCGGCTGTCAACAATGAAGTTTGTGGGACTTTGTGGTATCGACATCCGCTTCATGCAGTAGCGTGTTGTGTGAACCGTTGCATTTTTTGCAGTGTCCTGCAGAGCAACTCCGAACCATATGTGATGATCCCAAACAGTTGAAACAAAGTCGAAGCTTTTCGACCGTTGCTTTTCTAGCTGAAACACTCTGGTCGAGGAATTTCGAACATCTGAAGATGGGGTGGTTTCCTTTGCAAACCACACATGTGCTAGAAACACCATGATTTATCAACACTGATTTCGTGATTCGAATGAATTCGTCGGGTGACCTTGCGTCTTCGACTTGGCTGAACCTGATGATTTGCTTGTGCTGACAGCTGCAAGAGCGCGAGCCCGATTGTCGATGAATTCCCGCCACTCACTGAAAGTGAAAAGTTTCTTATCCCCCAGCGAATGAAGAGACCACTGGCGCAAAGATTCCGGATCCAGTTTCTTGGACAGGAAGTAGATCAGGATACTGTCCCAATGTTGCTGCAGCGATTGTAGAGCTTCCAGGCACTGATTTGTGGTATCTAGAAGCCGACGTAGGCATGTTGCTGACTCATGTGCGATGTTCGATTGCGAAAACAGCTTGTCCAGACTTGCCTGAACAATCTCAGTTTCGTTGTTGAATCGATCGTACAAAAGCGCCCATGCTTTGCCGTAATTGCTCCCTGCGAGCGGGATCGCGTGAATTACTTGAGCGGCGTTTCCCTTGACACATAGTTTCAAATATTGTAACTTTTGAATGTCACTTAAACTTTTATTTTGATCGATGGTCGTTGTGAACATATCGCGAAATGGCAACCAATCGTTAAGCTCGCCACTGAACAAAGGCAGTTCAATTTTCGGTAAGCGCACGGAACTAGCTTCTGAATTTACAGTACCTGATTGTTTCGTCGATCCCGATGCTTGGGCCATGCTGAAGCGAAGATCGTCGATCCGACTTGCCAAATCGCCGAATTCCGCTTCGTGGGCTTCCAGATGTTCATCCGTTGACAAGATGACGATTTCATCATGCAAGACGTTGAGCTCCGTCCACAGTTCTTTGGCTTGATCTTGATGGATTTCCAACTGATGCCGTGGGAGATCATCGCTGTTGAGCTTCGGCTTGATGACGTTGCAAAGCCGCGTGATCTTGCCTTTCACCGAACTTCGTTTCTTTACCAAAGATTCCATCTGAAGACCGCTGTCGCTGGTTGCGTTTTTCTTCCCGGATTTCGGCACCATAAATGTTCACGATCTTGTGGCGTGATTTTCAGGATGGGTCTCTGGTAACTAGCGTCGAATATTCCGCTGAACGAACCATCGATAATTAAGGGCAATTCAAGATGAAATTAACTGAATTTATTGAAACATGAGAGGGAAAACGATACATGAGCCGCCTTGTTGTCGGGTTGATCGCGGTGATCATACTCCGTTGCGCGCGCAGCCATCAAGGCAACGGCCGCTCGCTAACGGTATGCTGCTGCCATCTAGGGGCGTCAACACACACCAACTACAGTCATACCTCGCCATACAACAATTTCTAACCAGTAGAGTTGGATGGGGAATGAAAGCACTATCTATATCGGTGGTCGCCCCAGGCTCGGTAGTTAAAGAACTTGTTTTGGTGTTCTTGCACGGATTTGAACCCGTGGACCTTGACGGTTACCTTTACAGTGGAAGACGAGCATCTTGCCACTCGGGCATTGCCCCTAGGCTGGTAGCTTTGGTGGGTCCCCATGCCAGACTTCCACGGGCCCTTCCACAGTGAATTTATAGCATGGAAAAAAAAGTGATGGTAATTGCCCACTCCTCAAGGCTCGAGACCTGTCAGCCCCAACTCTGGACGGGGCCATGTAAGAGCCCCCAAAACAATGAGCAAGCATGCCTACCTCTCCCCCACAAGAATAGGGCTATTAGAGCTTGGGAAAATTACCATAATTTTTTTTTTTTCATTGCTATAAATTCCCTATAGAAGGGTTTGCGGAAATTCTGGCTTGTAGGGGGGTGGGAGTAGCCTAAAATACAAACATAGAGGCCCTGCTCCAGGATGTGGGGGTCCATGAAGCATGTGAGGATAAAAAAAGCGACAGAAATGCAGGCGTAGTAGCAAGGGTAGGGAAGGGTCCAGCGGGTTTTCACACAGGAAGGCGATTTCAAGGAATGAGTGGTCAAGAAAATCAGATTGGTATGATTGGTGTGAAAGAGGGGCCGCGACAAAATCATAAATACTCCTCTGCTAGCATTCCCGGCTCAAAAGCGGGAACCACAGTAAACCAACTTCAGCCGACCGCAGCTGTAGCAACGGTGGGGGGTTCGAGTTCGTCAGTGTGACCACCCACTCAAACGCCACAGCGGCCTCCATTGTTGTCTGGAAGTTTGACGAAATTTATTGTTATTCTAAGATAATACATGCCGATACTGTTTAAAGTCAACAATCGGAAACGAAACTGATATTCGATTGTTGTGCTGTTGGCTCCAAAGAATGTAAAAAATATTATATAAAGGGTGTTACTCTCAAGTTATCATTAATTTATCGTCTCGGAAAAGAGTTTAGACAAAAGGGTGGTTCGTAAGGGTGGGTTGTTCTAGATGTCGAGAATCTGGTAGACCTTGTCTCCAGGTTTCCCGTTTATCGGTTTGTTTTCACGACGAACCATCTAGAATTGTGTAATTTCAAGATGAGGTGTTGGATGCGGCGTGGAAGAGAAATTGTCTCTCTCTTGGATTACAGAGTCGCTGGGAGGAGGGTATTATGGGTTCTGTCGAGTTTCTTTTTTAACTCGCGGCGAAGGAGATGTCACTCTTGTTTTCTTTGTGGATACGACAACTGAATTTTGTGTAGGTGGAGGTGGGAGATCCATTAGGGGACTCGTTTCCCTTTTGCCAATATAAAATTCGACCGTCAGTTTGTCTCGCAACGAACCAAACAGTCCACATCGCTGGTGATCCTTTTTGGTGTTTGGAGCAGGTTGGTGAGGTCTCATTTTTTAATGAAATTCATCTCTCACTAAGGATTCTGCGATTACCGACATGAGGGTGGAAGGGAGGGACTCGAGTGTGCTAGCAGGATGCAGATGAGTGAGGACGGTTGGGGTGTCTGGCGATGAGAGGAATCGCCAGCAATCGCATCCGTAAGATCAGTTTAGATAGACAGGGTGAACAGTCAAGTCCCTTGCTCGCTAATTTCTGGCGAATTGTTGATCTTAAAAGGAATAGTTCCAGGAAGAAAAAATATTCAAATACCGTGTAGATTAGATGCAAGTACCAGGCCATAATAAGCAAAATGCCCAACGAGGTGGCTTCGGAAAAGATGCCAATGGCAAATATGGATGTCGTATATTTCTAAAATCCAGCTACTCGCTCAATTAAAAATGCAATCATAAGATAAAATGCAAATACAGGAACTCAGGTACGTCATTCATGTTGAAGGGAGTTGCAATGGAAAATATCAACTTTTCATTAGGTCACCCCGTCCCGAAAATCCAATTGTGAAATTATTGTTGTGTTTCGAGAGGCCGACAAAAACATTTCACGTTTCTAAGCACAATATTCACCGAGATATTTCATTTAAAAAATTGCTAAAATGAGGAAAGAACTGCATAAACTAGCGGACAAGCTCATTATGCTATTGTTTCCCTTCTTTTCGTCAGTTTAGAATTCGATTATCTGAGCTCATATTGCACGTGCAAGGTGTCATCCTCAAAACATTATGATAAAATGTAAGACATTCATCTCACCCAGAAACACATAAAACCAGAAAAAAAATTAGGACCGAAATGCAATTATTAAACCCACAATAGTTGGCTACTCAGTGATTCTTGCGCTTCTTGGCGGATATCTATAAAAACTTTTCACTTTTTTCTTTTCCTTTCCTCCAGCTTCTAGAAACTAGCCATTTTTTTTCCTGTTTCTTTGTTCCGTGCTGTACCAATGGCTGTACTTGATCATGTTTTGTTTGAATGACGTCACTAACACTCTCGGGTTGCGGGATTTTTTAAGTCATTCTTGGCCTCTATTGCCATTAATATTCACAAATTTTTTTACTCGTAATAATTCCGACGGAGTTTTTTTATATTCTTGTGCATATTTATTCCCTTAGCGATTGGCAAGAAATTCGGATGATCTTTGTTTCACGAATCGGCGATAAATGTGGTAACCTTGTCCTAATTTAACCGCATTCTAGAAAAAGCAAGGAGAAGGAAGAGGAAAAAAGTAGAAAAGTAAGAAAAAAACAAATGAAAGGAAAACTATATAATTGATAAATATATGAGATATACTTATCTGTTGTACTATATCCTCTCACTCTTATCTGTGACATGTTTTCAGATAAAATAGTAGGTACGAAGTAGATTTTTCTTTTTCACCCTCACCTACCTGCTTGTTCTCTTTCGTTCTTACGTATACGAGTATAAAGTAGGATTCATCATCTGCTGTAGCACTGCTGTGGTGGTCGAGTGGTCATAATGACGGACTCGAATCGCGAGATCCCGGGTTCCAAGCTCACTGGCGCCGCAATGTTGGTCGACTAAATCTGTTTTTCTGTGGTTCCCAACTTCGAGGCGCGAATGTAAGTCGATCTCCCCATTGGAAAGCCTTTCCACAGAGAGCAACAGGCTTACAAACGGTACAAATATTCAATCATTACACTTCACTTCTGAAAAATTGATGGCAGCACTGAAAAATCATACACAACCATCGAGCAACCATCGATTAAGTCATTCTTGGCCTCTATTGCCATTAATATTCACAAATTTTTTTACTCGTAATAATTCCGTCGGACTTTTTTATATTCTTGTGCATATTTATTCCCTTAGCGATTGGCGAGAAATTCGGATGATCTTTGTTTGACGAATCCGCGATAAATGTGGTAATTTTGTCCTAATTTAACCACATTCTAGAAAAAGCAAGGAGAAGGGACAGGAAAAAAAGTAAAAAAGGAAAACAGTATAATAGATAAATATGAGATATACTTATCTGTTATAGCCTAGATTGTGTCTAAGCATGTGAATTTGTTAAATCACCGAAAGAGTGACCTAGAGCGTGTGTAAGTACACGAATGACCAAAATGATCACCTTGAGAAAGCGAGGGGCAAATCACGTCAGTGAGTGACACATAGCTTGTGCAAGAATGCGAATGGCCGAAAGAGTGACCTATAGGACAAGAAACTATGTGAGTGAGTGAACAAAAGAGTGACCTGGAGGGCAAGGAACCATGTGAGTGAGCGAACAAAAGAAAGAGAGATGCGTTAGAGCACGTGAACGACCAAAAGTGTACCCTGGAGAGAAAGGGACCATTTCAGTTCAGAACAAAAATAATGTGTTCCAGCATGTGGGCCCCCACATCCCGGAGGAGTGCCCCTAGGCTACTTTATAGCACACTGTTCACGATCTTGTGGCGTGATTTTCAGGATGGGTCTCTGGTAACTAGTGTCGAATATTCCGCTGAACGAACCATCGATAAATAAGGACAATTCAAGATGAAATTAACTGAATTTATTGAAACATGAGAGGGAAAACGATACATGAGCCGCGTTGTTGTCGGTTTGATCGCGGTGATCATATTCCGTTGCGCGCGCAGCCATCAAGGCAACGGCCGCTCGCTAACGGTATGTTGCTGCCATCTAGGGGCGTCAACATGCCGCCCACCTTGAAACATCGTTTCAATACTGACATGTTTACATGAAATACAATGGCAGCTGCATATGAAAATTATAAAAAAAATATATATATATATATATATGCAAATTGTATAGATGCGCAGAAACATATACTATTGTACATGAAATCTAAAAAATGTGATATATGATATAACCTTGAGCAGTCATACTAGTTGTCAACTGGTAGACGACAAAGTTTTTGTACATTTCTCTTAAATGTCCCATCCTTTTGATAGAGACAACTCTGACGATCCCGTCGGATCCCGGAAACAACTCTGTCACTCGACCAAGTCTCCACTGCAAGGGTGGTAGACGATCTTCTTTCACTAGAACGAGATCACCGAGAGCGAGATTTTCTTTTGGTTTCAACCACTTACTTCTATGCTGTAGCTGGGTAAGATACTCAGCTCTCCAACGATTCCAGAAATGTTGCAGAAGGCACTGTACCAACTGCCAACGGGTGCGACGATTGAATTTTGTTTGTGTGAAGTCTGGCTCGGGCAATGCTGTCAACGGACCACCTAAGAGAAAGTGACCGGGAGTGAGAGCAGACACGTCGTTTGGATCATTTGAAAGTTCACAGATAGGTCGAGAATTGAGACATGCCTCAATCTGTGACAACAAGGTATACAGCTCTTCGAATGTTAGCTGTATGTTGGAAGTGATTCGCCTGAGATGGTATTTCACGGCTTTCACTCCAGCTTCCCAAAGACCTCCCATGTGAGGAGATGCTGGAGGATTGAAATGCCAGTTTACTCCGACATCGGTGAGATCACTGGAAACACGTTCGTTATGAGTGCGAGATGAAAAGAGACGAGCAAACTCTCTCAGCACCTTGTCAGCTTTCACGAAGTTAGTTCCACAGTCACTGTATATATCACTCGGCTTTCCTCTCCTGGAAATGAATCGTTTTCAGAGTGGCGATGAATGTCTCTGTTGACAAGTCACTTACAACTTCACAATGCTTAGCTTTGGTTGAGAAGCATACGAAAAGTGCCAGGTATGCCTTGTATGGTTTTGCTCGAGATGCCTTTGACATCCTGATGGTGAAAGGTCCTGCATAATCGACAGCACAGTGAAGAAATGCTCGAGATGGTGTTACTCTCGCAGCCGGTAGATCGCCCATGATTTGAGGAGCTGTTGCGCCACGATAGCGAACACAGGTTATGCATTTTCTCACAAATTGCCGGATGACACTTCTTCCAGAAACAATCCAGAATTGCTGTTGGATGCAAGACTGGAGAAGTTGAAGTCCAGCATGCAAATGCATTGTATGATAATGCTGGATAATCAACTGAGTGAAATGATGCTCTTTTGGAAGAAGAATTGGATGTCGGTGACTTCCCAACCAATGTGCATGTCGCCATCTTCCGCCCACCCTGATAATTCCATCATCGGCGATGAATGGATTCAACCGAAGAATATTGCAGTTTGAAGGTAGCGTTCCTGATTTTCTCAACGAAGACAATTCTGATTTGAATTCTACTTCTTGAACTCTCCTGACCCATGTATATAATGCGTGTGTCAGCTCTTGAGTGGTAAGAAACCCTGTGCTCCTTTCAGGTGCAGCAAGTTTGCAGTTGTCTATAAATCTGAAGACATATGCCGTGACTCGCTGAAGAGAAGTAAGTGAGGAAAACCTGTCAATAATTTCCATGTCATGTGCAATACCAACAAACACAGATTGGTTGCAAGAAATATTTTTCTTCTCTTCAGTCAAAACTTCATCCACGGAGCAGCACAACACAGGTATGTCTGCTAGCTGACCTGGCTTGGAAAGGAACTCTGGACCATACCACCATAGGGTAAATGCCTTCAATTTGTCGGCCGGTATTCCTCGTGACGCACAATCAGCGGGATTGTTGGTTCCATCAATGTGATTCCAATGACCCTCAGAGAGAAGCTCATGAACTTTTATAACTCGATGAGCCACAAACGTCTTCCACCGGCTTGGATGTAAAGAGAGCCAGGCGAGAACAATTGTAGAGTCAGTCCAGCACCATATGTTTGTGTTGACTAGACGTAGTGCATTGCATGTAAACTTGATGAGTCTTGCAAGCAGCACTGCTCCACAAAGTTCAAGTCGAGGCAAGGTTGTTGGCTTCATAGGGGCTACTCGTGTCTTTGCTGTTACTAGTTGAACCTTCGCAACTGCATCACTGGAAACTGTTCGAATGTACACAACCGCGGAGTACGCCTTTTCTGATGCATCACTGAAACCGTGAATTTCTAACATATGTGAAGAGATTTGCATCATATATCTTGGAATTTGAATGTCCTCCACTTGCTTGAAGTCTTCATAAAATACTGTCCATCCATTGTGAATGTTCTCTGGCAATTTCTCATCCCAAGACAGTTCAGCTTTCCACATTTCTTGTATTAGAATTTTGACATTGATTACAACAGGAGCCAGCCATCCAAGTGGGTCAAACACCTTGGAGATGTGTGATAGAACAGAGCGCTTGGTCCACTGTTGCATATTTACCGGTGGTGATTTTGAATTGAAAACAAATACATCATCCTTTGGCTTCCATAAAATGCCCAAAGTTTTGATGTCAGTCTCTATTTCGAACGTAGTACTTGTCGCACGAAAGTCATTCGGTAGCGATACAAGAACGTCTTCTTCATTTGATGCCCACTTTTTTATGACGAATCCACCGTTTTGAAGAAGTTTAATGATTTCCTGCTGAATGTGAATAGCTTCCTCGACTGAATCTGCTCCAGTGAGCAAATCGTCTACATAAAAATCCTGCTTGACTATGGCAGAAGCTCTGGAAAACTTTTTTTTTTCATCCTCAGCCAACTGCTGCAGGCACTTGGTAGCTAAGTAAGGTGCTGATGCAGTTCCGTATGTCACAGTCAGCAATTGATACTCCTTGATGAGTATATCTGGCGATTCCCTCCACAAGATTGTTTGGTACTTCGCGTCGTCCGGATGAACAAGTATCTGACGATACATTTTGACAATATCTGCTGTCATCATGGCCCCCACAAGGGGGAGGCTGACAGGGCTCCAGCCCTGGGGCCCGAGACGATTTTCATCATTTTTTTTGTTTTTTCACGCCATAAATTCACTATAAAGGGGCCCATGAAAAGTCTGGTCTGGGGGCCCGCCAAAAGTCCCATCCTAGGGGCCCTGCTCTAGGATGTGGGGGCCATGGCTGTCATTGCGACCTTGTGAGTTCGGAAGCGGAGAAGAAGTGTGGCAATATCGTCTTGCAATGTTGGTCCAACCATCAGCTTATCATTCAGTGATAAACCCCATGATGATTTTGCTGAAGCATCAAAAACCACACGAAACTTGGCTTGATTTTCTGGCTTCATAACTGCGTGGTGAGGTAGGTAGTACTTGTCTTGATTGTCACTTGTCATCTCCAGCTGTTTCATGTGTCCCAGAATCTCATACTGTTGCATGAACTCACGATACATTCTCTGAGCTTCTGGCTGGTGTCTCCAACGCCTTTCATTTTGTAGAAGTCGTGTCTCAGCTACGTCTCTGGATGATGACAATTTTCCATCGATGTTCTTGAAAGGAAGCCTGACGATGAATTACGTGTGTGGGTTGTGTCGAAGTGTTGTTCACATGCTTGCTCTTCGGCTGTCAACAATGAAGTTTGTGGGACTTTGTGGTATCGACATCCGCTTCATGCAGTAGCGTGTTGTGTGAACCGTTGCATTTTTTGCAGTGTCCTGCAGAGCAACTCCGAACCATATGTGATGATCCCAAACAGTTGAAACAAAGTCGAAGCTTTTCGACCGTTGCTTTTCTAGCTGAAACACTCTGGTCGAGGAATTTCGAACATCTGAAGATGGGGTGGTTTCCTTTGCAAACCACACATGTGCTAGAAACACCATGATTTATCAACACTGATTTCGTGATTCGAATGAATTCGTCGGGTGACCTTGCGTCTTCGACTTGGCTGAACCTGATGATTTGCTTGTGCTGACAGCTGCAAGAGCGCGAGCCCGATTGTCGATGAATTCCCGCCACTCACTGAAAGTGAAAAGTTTCTTATCCCCCAGCGAATGAAGAGACCACTGGCGCAAAGATTCCGGATCCAGTTTCTTGGACAGGAAGTAGATCAGGATACTGTCCCAATGTTGCTGCAGCGATTGTAGAGCTTCCAGGCACTGATTTGTGGTATCTAGAAGCCGACGTAGGCATGTTGCTGACTCATGTGCGATGTTCGATTGCGAAAACAGCTTGTCCAGACTTGCCTGAACAATCTCAGTTTCGTTGTTGAATCGATCGTACAAAAGCGCCCATGCTTTGCCGTAATTGCTCCCTGCGAGCGGGATCGCGTGAATTACTTGAGCGGCGTTTCCCTTGACACATAGTTTCAAATATTGTAACTTTTGAATGTCACTTAAACTTTTATTTTGATCGATGGTCGTTGTGAACATATCGCGAAATGGCAACCAATCGTTAAGCTCGCCACTGAACAAAGGCAGTTCAATTTTCGGTAAGCGCACGGAACTAGCTTCTGAATTTACAGTACCTGATTGTTTCGTCGATCCCGATGCTTGGGCCATGCTGAAGCGAAGATCGTCGATCCGACTTGCCAAATCGCCGAATTCCGCTTCGTGGGCTTCCAGATGTTCATCCGTTGACAAGATGACGATTTCATCATGCAAGACGTTGAGCTCCGTCCACAGTTCTTTGGCTTGATCTTGATGGATTTCCAACTGATGCCGTGGGAGATCATCGCTGTTGAGCTTCGGCTTGATGACGTTGCAAAGCCGCGTGATCTTGCCTTTCACCGAACTTCGTTTCTTTACCAAAGATTCCATCTGAAGACCGCTGTCGCTGGTTGCGTTTTTCTTCCCGGATTTCGGCACCATAAATGTTCACGATCTTGTGGCGTGATTTTCAGGATGGGTCTCTGGTAACTAGCGTCGAATATTCCGCTGAACGAACCATCGATAATTAAGGGCAATTCAAGATGAAATTAACTGAATTTATTGAAACATGAGAGGGAAAACGATACATGAGCCGCCTTGTTGTCGGGTTGATCGCGGTGATCATACTCCGTTGCGCGCGCAGCCATCAAGGCAACGGCCGCTCGCTAACGGTATGCTGCTGCCATCTAGGGGCGTCAACACACACCAACTACAGTCATACCTCGCCATACAACAATTTCTAACCAGTAGAGTTGGATGGGGAATGAAAGCACTATCTATATCGGTGGTCGCCCCAGGCTCGGTAGTTAAAGAACTTGTTTTGGTGTTCTTGCACGGATTTGAACCCGTGGACCTTGACGGTTACCTTTACAGTGGAAGACGAGCATCTTGCCACTCGGGCATTGCCCCTAGGCTGGTAGCTTTGGTGGGTCCCCATGCCAGACTTCCACGGGCCCTTCCACAGTGAATTTATAGCATGGAAAAAAAAGTGATGGTAATTGCCCACTCCTCAAGGCTCGAGACCTGTCAGCCCCAACTCTGGACGGGGCCATGTAAGAGCCCCCAAAACAATGAGCAAGCATGCCTACCTCTCCCCCACAAGAATAGGGCTATTAGAGCTTGGGAAAATTACCATAATTTTTTTTTTTTCATTGCTATAAATTCCCTATAGAAGGGTTTGCGGAAATTCTGGCTTGTAGGGGGGTGGGAGTAGCCTAAAATACAAACATAGAGGCCCTGCTCCAGGATGTGGGGGTCCATGAAGCATGTGAGGATAAAAAAAGCGACAGAAATGCAGGCGTAGTAGCAAGGGTAGGGAAGGGTCCAGCGGGTTTTCACACAGGAAGGCGATTTCAAGGAATGAGTGGTCAAGAAAATCAGATTGGTATGATTGGTGTGAAAGAGGGGCCGCGACAAAATCATAAATACTCCTCTGCTAGCATTCCCGGCTCAAAAGCGGGAACCACAGTAAACCAACTTCAGCCGACCGCAGCTGTAGCAACGGTGGGGGGTTCGAGTTCGTCAGTGTGACCACCCACTCAAACGCCACAGCGGCCTCCATTGTTGTCTGGAAGTTTGACGAAATTTATTGTTATTCTAAGATAATACATGCCGATACTGTTTAAAGTCAACAATCGGAAACGAAACTGATATTCGATTGTTGTGCTGTTGGCTCCAAAGAATGTAAAAAATATTATATAAAGGGTGTTACTCTCAAGTTATCATTAATTTATCGTCTCGGAAAAGAGTTTAGACAAAAGGGTGGTTCGTAAGGGTGGGTTGTTCTAGATGTCGAGAATCTGGTAGACCTTGTCTCCAGGTTTCCCGTTTATCGGTTTGTTTTCACGACGAACCATCTAGAATTGTGTAATTTCAAGATGAGGTGTTGGATGCGGCGTGGAAGAGAAATTGTCTCTCTCTTGGATTACAGAGTCGCTGGGAGGAGGGTATTATGGGTTCTGTCGAGTTTCTTTTTTAACTCGCGGCGAAGGAGATGTCACTCTTGTTTTCTTTGTGGATACGACAACTGAATTTTGTGTAGGTGGAGGTGGGAGATCCATTAGGGGACTCGTTTCCCTTTTGCCAATATAAAATTCGACCGTCAGTTTGTCTCGCAACGAACCAAACAGTCCACATCGCTGGTGATCCTTTTTGGTGTTTGGAGCAGGTTGGTGAGGTCTCATTTTTTAATGAAATTCATCTCTCACTAAGGATTCTGCGATTACCGACATGAGGGTGGAAGGGAGGGACTCGAGTGTGCTAGCAGGATGCAGATGAGTGAGGACGGTTGGGGTGTCTGGCGATGAGAGGAATCGCCAGCAATCGCATCCGTAAGATCAGTTTAGATAGACAGGGTGAACAGTCAAGTCCCTTGCTCGCTAATTTCTGGCGAATTGTTGATCTTAAAAGGAATAGTTCCAGGAAGAAAAAATATTCAAATACCGTGTAGATTAGATGCAAGTACCAGGCCATAACAAGCAAAATGCCCAACGAGGTGGCTTCGGAAAAGATGCCAATAGCAAATATGGATGTCGTATATTTCTAAAATCCAGCTACCCGCTCAATTAAAAATGCAATCATAAGATAAAATGCAAATACAGGAACTCAGGTACGTCATTCATGTTGAAGGGAGTTGCAGTGGAAAATATCAACTTTTCATTTGGTCACCCCGTCCCGAAAATCCAATTGTGAAATTATTGTTGTGTTTCGAGAGGCCGACAAAAACATTTCACGTTTCTAAGCACAATATTCACCGAGATATTTCATTTAAAAAATTGCTAAAATGAGGAAAGAACTGCATAAACTAGCGGACAAGCTCATTATGCTATTGTTTCCCTTCTTTTCGGCAATTTAGAATTCGATTATCTGAGCTCATATTGCACGTGCAAGGTGTCATCCTCAAAAAATTATGATAAAACGTAAGACATTCATCTCACCCAGAAACACATAAAACCAAAAAAAAAAAAAAAATTAGGACCGAAATGCAATTATTAAACCCACAATAGTTGGCTACTCAGTGATTCTTGCGCTTCTTGGCGGATATCTATAAAAACTTTTCACTTTTTTCTTTTCCTTTCCTCCAGCTTCTAGAAACTAGCCATTTTTTTTCCTGTTTCTTTGTTCCGTGCTGTACCAACACCACACTAAATATATTTAGTGTGGTGTTGGCTGTACTTGATCATGTTTTGTTTGAATGACGTCACTAACACTCTCGGGTTGCGGGATTTTTTAAGTCATTCTTGGCCTCTATTGCCATTAATATTCACAAATTTTTTTACTCGTAATAATTCCGTCGAACTTTTTTATATTCTTGTGCATATTTATTCCCTTAGCGATTGGCGAGAAATTCGGATGATCTTTGTTTGACGAATCGGCGATAAATGTGGTAACCTTGTCCTAATTTAACCGCATTCTAGAAAAATCAAGGAGAAGGAAGAGGAAAAAAAGTAGAAAAGTAAGAAAAAAACAAATGAAAGGAAAACTATATAATTGATAAATATATGAGATATACTTATCTGTTATACTATATCCCCTCACTCTTATCTGTGACATGTTTTCAGATAAAATAGTAGGTACGAAGTAGATTTTTCTTTTTCACCCTCACATACCTGTTTGTTCTCTTTCGTTCTTACGTATACGAGTGTAAAGTAGGATTCATCATCTGCTGTAGCACTGCTGTGGTGGTCGAGTGGTCATAATGACGGACTCGAATCACGAGATCCCGGGTTCCAAGCTCACTGGCGCGGCAATGTTGGTCGACTAAATCTGTTTTTCTGTGGTTCCCAACTTCGAGGCGCGAATGTAAGTCGATCTCCCCATTGGAAAGCCTCTCCACAGAGAGCAACAGGCTTACAAACGGTACAAATATTCAATCATTACACTTCACTTCTGAAAAATGGATGGCAGCACTGAAAAATCACACATAACCATCGAGCTTATATTACTGGAGGGAGCAGCATCCAGCCGTCGGTACGACAGCGATATCGAATGCAAGGAAATCACGTGACTGGGTGAAAACAAAGTTCCCGCCTAGCAATTTCTCCTTAGAAATGTACAGTTCGGTCTCTAAATATTGGGTTTTAAAGATTCCTCTCTAAAACTAAAAAAGATTAAATTAATACTGAAAAATACTTGTCTATTTCATTAATACTGAAAAATTTCTTTCATTAATACTGAAAAATTTCTTTGATCAATTCTCGATTTTTCTTTCATTGATTCTGACATTATATCTCATTAATTCTGGAATAATAAAATCATTGAAAGATAATTTCAATACTGAAATTATCTTTCATTGATTTTTTAATTATCTCTTTCATTAATTTTAGAATTATCTCTTTCATTAATTATATAATTATCACCTTCATTAATTTTGGAATTATCACTTATTAAATTATTTATATTTCATTAATAATGAAAAATTTCTTTCATCAATTCTGAATTTTTCTTTCATTAATGCTGAAATTATTTATTTTATTAATTCTGGAATTATTTCTTTTATTGATTCTAAAATTATATCTCATTAATTCTGGAATTATCTCTTTCATTAATTCTGGAATTATCTCTTTCATTAATTCTGGAATTATCTCTTTCATTAATTCTGGAATTATCTCTTTCATTAATTCTGGAATTATTTCTTTCATTAATTCTGGAATTATCTCTTTCATTAATTCTGCAATAATAAAATCAAAGAAACATAATTTCAATACTGAAATTATCTTTCATTGATTTTTTAATTATCTCTTTCATTAATTTTAGAATTATCTCTTTCATTAATTTTAGAATTATCTCTTTCATTAATTATAGAATTATCACCTTCATTAATTTTGGAATTATCACTTTCATCAATACTGAAGTTGTTTCTTTCATTAATTCCTGGAACTATTTTTCATTAATGCAGGAATTATCGCTTTAATTTATTTTGGAATTATCACTTCATCAGTGCTGAAATTATCTCTTTTCTTAATTCTGTATTTATTGCTTTCATTAATTTTGGAATTATTTCTTTCTTGGTGTTGGAATTATCACTTTCAGCGATGTTGGAATTATCACTTTCAGCGATGCTTAAATTATCTCTTTCATTAATTCTAGAGTTTTTTCTTTCATTAACTTCGGAATTATCTCTTTCCTCAATTCTGGAATTACCTTTCAAGACTGACATATTTTCCGGGACAGTCCCCAATCTGTTGGGGTTTTTTACCCTCCGTTCCGATTTTTCCCGTTTTTTAGTCGAAGGTTGGATTGAATGCAATATTATCATATAGATGTTACGATAATTTCATGAATTATTGCATTTGGGACAGTATTGCATAATTCGCTTGTGGGTTGATCAACCCGATCTCCTCTCCCATAGATTCGCGCCTGTCTAGAGTGTGTGTACGTATGTGAATGACCCAGAAAAGAATGTGTAAGTACGTTAGTAACCAAAAGACTCCCCTAGAGCGTGTCTAAGCATGTGAATTTGTTAAATCACCGAAAGAGTGACCTAGAGCGTGTGTAAGTACGCGAATGACCAAAATAATCACCTAGAGAAAGCGAGGGGCAAATCACGTCAGTGAGTGACACATAGCTTGTGCAAGAATGCGAATGACCGAAAGAGTGACCTATAGCAGTGGTTCTCAACCTTTTTTTGTCCATGGCCCCCTTTCAACCATTTCTCATTCCTGTGGCTCCCTTGCGAACATGAATAATTTTCACTGAGATATTCGAAGAAAGTTAGAAAAAAAACAGCATTAAATGCGGGGAAACCATTTTACCCGCATTAAATGCTGTTTTTCCCAAATTTCCTCAATTTTTCGCAATTGCATATCTCGGTAAATAGACTTCTAACGGCTCGCCAGTAAAGTGCCATACGCCCTGCTACCCATGCAGCCTCCATATACACGTAAAAAAATTGTTTGAGACGAAATACGGTCAACCTCTTATTTTAACGAATACCATTATAACAGGAAAAAAATATCGCTTTAACGAAAACTTTTCTAATCCCCCGGATAAGTTTTCATAGGAACTATATAAAAATCTGGAATTCCTTTGTAACGAAATTTCGTTATTACGAAGTGATTTCTCCGGTCTCTTGGAGTTTCGGTCTAGTGGGGTTTGACTGTATTTCCCCCCAAAAAATCTGACATTTTTGCAGTAAAGTAATTGAACTTCAGCAATTTGATCTGAAAACAGTCCTTTTTACTTTTATAAATTTAGGAAGGAAACAAAAGGAAGAAAGGGTAGGGAGAAAAAAAGAAAAATGGTCAAGAGGGGCTCGGTTGTGCGTAAATGCCTCGAAATTCCACTTGTGTGCAAGGGGATTCGCGCCCCACTCTTAGCTTTATGACAAAATTTCACATTTGGGACTTAGACATTGTAAATTCTATTTTATTTCATCCCAAAGATTTCTTTAATTCTATTGATTCATATTTAAAAGGGGTTGACAGAAATTAAACATATAGTTAATTACAGAAAAGCATAGGTGTACGTAGAATTTTCTCAAGGAGAGGATTTTCAGATTTTTTTATCCTTCTTTGCAGGAAAGTATACTTACTGTAGAAAATATAATTACAAGAAAATGTGCTTAATATGCAGGAAAGAAAGAACAGAAAGGTACATGTAATGTAGGAAAAGTAATTACAGGAAAATACACAATGTAGGAAAAATAAAAAAAATATACGTAATGTAGGAAAAATAATAACAGGAAAATGTATTTAATGCAGGAAAAATAAAAACAGAATTATACACAATGTAGGAAAAATAATTATAAAAGAAAAATCAATTAACCTCAAATACATGAACCCAAACCAACAGGAAATTGATGGAAAAAAGAGAACTATTTAGAAAATATTGATGGAAAAAAATAAAGGTGAGAGCCAGAAAAAAATGAGAAAAGAGCGCAGAATATTACAAAATTACGAGAACGCGCTTGCGCATTGGAAGTTCCGAACAGTTTCCGAAGTATTGTACACGAAGTAACGATCGGTTCGAGAGTAACTCACTTCCGCTTCTCTGGGATTGGCCAAGTTCGCCAGGGAATGTCGGATTTTTAGCCGCTAGTCTAATATCGTGTAGGGCCAAAGCCTCCTAGAAGTACAAGCCGTAATGTATCACTCCGCCGAGGTATATCTGAAATATTTATTTTTTCTGACTATTTTGCGTAATTAATTTGAAAGTAGATATGTTCGCTGCTGTTTCGTGCCGGAATTTTATTTCCTCCTGCATTGAGAGCAGTTTTTATCCACTTGTTTAATCATGGGAGCACATTTTTCAGATCTATTAATGTGCTGAGTGACGTGAAATTTAATGAAGGGATAGGCTACTTTTTAAATAAATAATATAGTTTGCAAATTCAACTTGAATTTTAAACCATTAAATTTAAATGTGAGTCATTTCCCTGTGTAAGCATTCTTGCACTATTCAGAATGTTTTATAATTCAATAATTTTGTTGCCTATATGCTGAATATTATAAATACTACACGTGTAACATTTTAAATTTTCTTTTAGGTGTCTAGGTGCTGCTGTGTTTGCAGCGGTAGGTCAAACTGCAAGGGGAAGCGAAAGACAGAATGGAACCCTCGTCGTACTTAGAAAGGAACGACAAAGTTACCAATTAAAAGAAAGTCACCGGAGGAAAAATAATGAAATCAATGAAAAGCAATTCAAAGAGTGTCACTGCCTCGCTCGATAATCATCTTGTAGCTGAGTCTTCTTATGAGTGGTTCCTAGGAAAAAACTCAGAGTACTACTTCATGGTAAAATAAGTGAATTTATTCTTTCTGCATTAATAGTTGGAACTGAGTTTTATGAAAGCTGCTCGCTATTACTCAGAAATGATATTATGGACATCAATATTTTATTTCACCAATCCAGCTTCATATCGCTTTGTGAGGAATTCAAATAAACTGATATTACCTCATGCATATTACTTCAAGTATTGCTACAAAAAGTAGGTGTCCTAGCGTATGGTACAGAATTCAAACGTGAAACATCTAAACACGAAAAGTGCTGAAGTTGTGAACTTCTTGAAATTGAGAAGTTAGTTGGTTTGATAATTGCCAAAATTTGTGTAATTATTATTTTAAGCTTGGAACATTTTATAAGAAAGCTTCAATTAAAAGTTTGACATCAGTATAATATTCAAAGGTAAAATATTCAAGGTAAGTCTCTAATGATTGTATCAAAATAATACCTAAAGTATTCCTGAATAATTACATAAAAACTAAAAATGATAACTTTAACACCAAATCTTCAATTAAGGGGTCTCGTACCTTTTAACATTGTGGAAAACTATGCTCTAATAGAAATATCATTAAAAATACTATTTAACCATCGATTTATTCCAAATTTTTTACACATGTTTTTGATTGTATGTGATATCCTATGCTGGTATAAAATTTCACATATCTTAGATACTTAATTTTTTATAAATTAAAAAAAAAAAGCATTAAAACAGCTTGCATGCATGATAAAATACCATGACATCAATGCAATTGATTAAAAATAAAGGAAACTGTTCAATTCATGAAATAAAGCAAAATGTTGAGATTTTATTGACTTAGTCTTATTTGAAATTAATTGTTTACTAAAAATTTTTGGAATTTGAAATTTAAGTTTTAAAATTTAATTTTAAATAAGATTGAGTCAATGAAATCTCAACCTTTTGCTTCATTTCGTGAATTGAAAAGTTTCCTTTATTAACGTTTCCTTATTTTTAATCAATTTTTATTCAATTATATTGTTATATTTTATCATGTGCGCAAGCTGTTTTTAATGAATTTTTTTTTTTAAATTTACAAAAAATTAAGTATCTAAGATACGTATAACTTTATACCAGCAATAGGATAGCACATATAATCAAGAACATGTGTAAAAAATTTAGAATAAATAAATGATTAAATAGTATTTTTAATATTTCTACTAGTGTATAGTTTTTGCCATGCTTAAAGTAATGACACCTCGTAAAAGAACTCTTCGATTAAAAGAAACTTGCTTCTATAAAACAATTGTAATATTGCATTGAATAGTTTATTTTTTAAATTTGGAGTATTTAAAAAAAAAAAGTATGTGCATTTTGAGTAGACATGAAAAAAATGTTTTGCATTTTTCAGGAGATACCTTTTTAATTTTGAAACTTAACATTTAAAAAAAACATTGACTCCATGTTAACATTTTATTTTCGGAATTTTAGTTGAATATTTATTTCTAAGTGTTCACAATTCACCATTTAAAATTAGAAACTAAAATTTATTTTATGGAAATTTTATAAATGAGTGCACACACACGCAACAAGAGACTTTTCATAATGTGAAATCCCATCACTGGGGTTTTTACTCGTAATAATTCCGTCGGACTTTTTTATATTCTTGTGCATATTTATTCCCTTAGCGATTGGCGAGAAATTCGGATGATCTTTGTTTGACGAATCCGCGATAAATGTGGTAATTTTGTCCTAATTTAACCACATTCTAGAAAAAGCAAGGAGAAGGGACAGGAAAAAAAGTAAAAAAGGAAAACAGTATAATAGATAAATATGAGATATACTTATCTGTTATAGCCTAGATTGTGTCTAAGCATGTGAATTTGTTAAATCACCGAAAGAGTGACCTAGAGCGTGTGTAAGTACACGAATGACCAAAATGATCACCTTGAGAAAGCGAGGGGCAAATCACGTCAGTGAGTGACACATAGCTTGTGCAAGAATGCGAATGGCCGAAAGAGTGACCTATAGGACAAGAAACTATGTGAGTGAGTGAACAAAAGAGTGACCTGGAGGGCAAGGAACCATGTGAGTGAGCGAACAAAAGAAAGAGAGATGCGTTAGAGCACGTGAACGACCAAAAGTGTACCCTGGAGAGAAAGGGACCATTTCAGTTCAGAACAAAAATAATGTGTTCCAGCATGTGGGCCCCCACATCCCGGAGGAGTGCCCCTAGGCTACTTTATAGCACACTGTTCACGATCTTGTGGCGTGATTTTCAGGATGGGTCTCTGGTAACTAGTGTCGAATATTCCGCTGAACGAACCATCGATAAATAAGGACAATTCAAGATGAAATTAACTGAATTTATTGAAACATGAGAGGGAAAACGATACATGAGCCGCGTTGTTGTCGGTTTGATCGCGGTGATCATATTCCGTTGCGCGCGCAGCCATCAAGGCAACGGCCGCTCGCTAACGGTATGTTGCTGCCATCTAGGGGCGTCAACATGCCGCCCACCTTGAAACATCGTTTCAATACTGACATGTTTACATGAAATACAATGGCAGCTGCATATGAAAATTATAAAAAAAATATATATATATATATATATGCAAATTGTATAGATGCGCAGAAACATATACTATTGTACATGAAATCTAAAAAATGTGATATATGATATAACCTTGAGCAGTCATACTAGTTGTCAACTGGTAGACGACAAAGTTTTTGTACATTTCTCTTAAATGTCCCATCCTTTTGATAGAGACAACTCTGACGATCCCGTCGGATCCCGGAAACAACTCTGTCACTCGACCAAGTCTCCACTGCAAGGGTGGTAGACGATCTTCTTTCACTAGAACGAGATCACCGAGAGCGAGATTTTCTTTTGGTTTCAACCACTTACTTCTATGCTGTAGCTGGGTAAGATACTCAGCTCTCCAACGATTCCAGAAATGTTGCAGAAGGCGCTGTACCAACTGCCAACGGGTGCGACGATTGAATTTTGTTTGTGTGAAGTCTGGCTCGGGCAATGCTGTCAACGGACCACCCAAGAGAAAGTGACCGGGAGTGAGAGCAGACACGTCGTTTGGATCATTTGAAAGTTCACAGATAGGTCGAGAATTGAGACATGCCTCAATCTGTGACAACAAGGTATACAGCTCTTCGAATGTTAGCTGTATGTTGGAAGTGATTCGCCTGAGATGGTATTTCACGGCTTTCACTCCAGCTTCCCAAAGACCTCCCATGTGAGGAGATGCTGGAGGATTGAAATGCCAGTTTACTCCGACATCGGTGAGATCACTGGAAACACGTTCGTTATGAGTGCGAGATGAAAAGAGACGAGCAAACTCTCTCAGCACCTTGTCAGCTTTCACGAAGTTAGTTCCACAGTCACTGTATATATCACTCGGCTTTCCTCTCCTGGAAATGAATCGTTTTCAGAGTGGCGATGAATGTCTCTGTTGACAAGTCACTTACAACTTCACAATGCTTAGCTTTGGTTGAGAAGCATACGAAAAGTGCCAGGTATGCCTTGTATGGTTTTGCTCGAGATGCCTTTGACATCCTGATGGTGAAAGGTCCTGCATAATCGACAGCACAGTGAAGAAATGCTCGAGATGGTGTTACTCTCGCAGCCGGTAGATCGCCCATGATTTGAGGAGCTGTTACGCCACGATAGCGAACACAGGTTATGCATTTTCTCACAAATTGCCGGATGACACTTCTTCCAGAAACAATCCAGAATTGCTGTTGGATGCAAGACTGGAGAAGTTGAGGTCCAGCATGCAAATGCATTGTATGATAATGCTGGATAATCAACTGAGTGAAATGATGCTCTTTTGGAAGAAGAATTGGATGTCGGTGACTTCCCAACCAATGTGCATGTCGCCATCTTCCGCCCACCCTGATAATTCCATCATCGGCGATGAATGGATTCAACCGAAGAATATTGCAGTTTGAAGGTAGCGTTCCTGATTTTCTCAACGAAGACAATTCTGATTTGAATTCTACTTCTTGAACTCTCCTGACCCATGTATATAATGCGTGTGTCAGCTCTTGAGTGGTAAGAAACCCTGTGCTCCTTTCAGGTGCAGCAAGTTTGCAGTTGTCTATAAATCTGAAGACATATGCCGTGACTCGCTGAAGAGAAGTAAGTGAGGAAAACCTGTCAATAATTTCCATGTCATGTGCAATACCAACAAACACAGATTGGTTGCAAGAAATATTTTTCTTCTCTTCAGTCAAAACTTCATCCACGGAGCAGCACAACACAGGTATGTCTGCTAGCTGACCTGGCTTGGAAAGGAACTCTGGACCATACCACCATAGGGTAAATGCCTTCAATTTGTCGGCCGGTATTCATCGTGACGCACAATCAGCGGGATTGTTGGTTCCATCAATGTGATTCCAATGATCCTCAGGGAGAAGCTCATGAATTTTTATAACTCGATGAGCCACAAACGTCTTCCACCGGCTTGGATGTGAAGAGAGCCAGGCGAGAACAATTGTAGAGTCAGTCCAGCACCATATGTTTGTGTTGACTAGACGTAGTGCATTGCATGTAAACTTGATGAGTCTTGCAAGCAGCACTGCTCTACAAAGTTCAAGTCGAGGCAAGGTTGTTGGCTTCACAGGGGCTACTCGTGTCTTTGCTGTTACTAGTTGAACCTTCGCAACTCCTTCACTGGAAACTGTTCGAATGTACACAACCGCGGAGTACGCCTTTTCTGATGCATCACTGAAACCGTGAATTTCTAACATATGTGAAGAGATTTGCATCATATATCTTGGAATTTGAATGTCCTCCACTTGCTTGAAGTCTTCGTAAAATACTGTCCATCCATTGTGAGTGTTCTCTGGCAATTTCTCATCCCAAGACAGTTCAGCTTTCCACATTTCTTGTATTAGAATTTTGACATTGATTACAACAGGAGCCAGCCATCCAAGTGGGTCAAACACCTTGGAGATGTGTGATAGAACAGAGCGCTTGGTCCACTGCTGCATATTTACCGGTGGTGGTTTTGAATTGAAAACAAATACATCATCCTTTGGCTTCCATAAAATGCCCAAAGTTTTGATGTCAGTCTCTATTTCGAACGTAGTACTTGTCGCACGAAAGTCATTCGGTAGCGATACAAGAACGTCTTCTTCATTTGATGCCCACTTTTTTATGACGAATCCACCGTTTTGAAGAAGTTTAATGATTTCCTGCTGAATGTGAATAGCTTCCTCGACTGAATCTGCTCCAGTGAGCAAATCGTCTACATAAAAATCCTGCTTGACTATGGCAGAAGCTCTGGAAAACTCATCTTTTTCATCCTCAGCCAACTGCTGCAGGCACTTGGTAGCTAAGTAAGGTGCTGATGCAGTTCCGTGTGTCACAGTCAGCAATTGATACTCCTTGATGAGTATATCTGGCGATTCCCTCCACAAGATTGTTTGGTACTTCGCGTCGTCCGGATGAACAAGTATCTGACGATACATTTTGACAATATCTGCTGTCATTGCGACCTTGTGAGTTCGGAAGAGGAGAAGAAGTGTGGCAATATCGTCTTGCAATGTTGGTCCAACTATCAGCTTATCATTCAGTGATAAACCCCATGATGATTTTGCTGAAGCATCAAAAACCACATGAAACTTGGTTTGATTTTCTGGCTTCATAACTGCGTGGTGAGGTAGGTAGTACTTGTCTTGATTGTCACTTGTCACCTCCAGCTGTTTCATGCGTCCCAGAGTCTCATACTGTTGCATGAACTCACGATACATTTTCTGAGCTTCTGGCTGGTGTCTCCAACGCCTTTCATTTTGTAGAAGTCGTGTCTCAGCTACGTCTCTGGATGATGACAATTTTCCATCGATGTTCTTGAAAGGAAGCCTGACGATGAATTACGTGTGTGGGTTGTGTCGAAGTGTTGTTCACATGCTTGCTCTTCGGCTGTCAACAATGAAGTTTGTGGGACTTTGTGGTATCGACATCCGCTTCATGCAATAGCGTGTTGTGTGAACCGTTGCATTTTTTGCAGTGTCCTGCAGAGCAACTCCGAACCATATGTGATGATCCCAAACAGTTGAAACAAAGTCGAAGCTTTTCGACCGTTGCTTTTCTAGCTGAAACACTCTGGTCGAGGAATTTCGAACATCTGAAGATGGGGTGGTTTCCTTTGCAAACCACACATGTACTAGAAACACCATGATTTATCAACACTGATTTTCGTGATTCGAATGAATTCGTCGGGTGACCTTGCGTCTTCGACTTGGCTGAACCTGATGATTTGCTTGTGCTGACAGCTGCAAGAGCGCGAGCCCGATTGTCGATGAATTCCCGCCACTCACTGAAAGTGAAAAGTTTCTTATCCCCCTGCGAATGAAAAGACCACTGGCGCAAAGATTCCGGATCCAGTTTCTTGGACAGGAAGTAGATCAGGATACTGTCCCAATGTTGCACCTGTTGCTGCAGCGATTGTAGAGCTTCCAGGCACTGATTTGTGGTATCTAGAAGCCGACGTAGGCATGTTGCTGACTCATGTGCGATGTTCGATTGCGAAAACAGCTTGTTCAGACTTGCCTGAACAATCTCAGTTTCGTTGTTGAATCGATCGTACAAAAGCGCCCATGCTTTGCCGTAATTGCTCCCTGCGAGCGGGATCGCGTGAATTACTTGAGCGGCGTTTCCCTTGACACATAGTTTCAAATATTGTAACTTTTGAATGTCACTTAAACTTTTATTTTGATCGATGGTCGTTGTGAACATATCGCGAAATGGCAACCAATCGTTAAGCTCGCCACTGAACAAAGGCAGTTCAATTTTCGGTAAGCGCACGGAACTAGCTTCTGAATTTACAGTACCTGATTGTTTCGTCGATCCCGATGCTTGGGCCATGCTGAAGCGAAGATCGTCGATCCGACTTGCCAAATCGCCGAATTCCGCTTCGTGGGCTTCCAGATGTTCATCCGTTGACAAGATGACGATTTCATCATGCAAGACGTTGAGCTCCGTCCACAGTTCTTTGGCTTGATCTTGATGGATTTCCAACTGATGCCGTGGGAGATCATCGCTGTTGAGCTTCGGCTTGATGACGTTGCAAAGCCGCGTGATCTTGCCTTTCACCGAACTTCGTTTCTTTACCAAAGATTCCATCTGAAGACCGCTGTCGCTGGTTGCGTTTTTCTTCCCGGATTTCGGCACCATAAATGTTCACGATCTTGTGGCGTGATTTTCAGGATGGGTCTCTGGTAACTAGCGTCGAATATTCCGCTGAACGAACCATCGATAATTAAGGGCAATTCAAGATGAAATTAACTGAATTTATTGAAACATGAGAGGGAAAAACAATGCATGAGCCGCCTTGTTGTCGGTTTGATCGCGGTGATCATACTCCGTTGCGCGCGCAGCCATCAAGGCAACGTCCGCTCGCTAACGGTATGCTGCTGCCATCTAGGGGCGTCAACACACACCAACTACAGTCATACATCGTCATACAACAATTTCTAACCAGTAGAGTTGGGTGGGGAATGAAAGCACTATCTATATCGGTGGTCGCCCCAGGCTCGGTAGTTAAAGAACTTGTTTTGGTGTTCTTGCACGGATTTGAACCCGTGGACCTTGACGGTTACCTTTACAGTGGAAGACGAGCATCTTGCCACTCGGGCATTGCCCCTAGGCTGGTAGCTTTGGTGGGTCCCCATGCCAGACTTCCACGGGCCCTTCCACAGTGAATTTATAGCATGGAAAAAAAAGTGATGGTAATTGTCCCACTCCTCAAGGCTGGAGACCTGTCAGCCCCAACTCTGGATGGGGCCATGTGAGAGCCCCCAAAACAGTGAGCAAGCATGCCTACCTCTCCCCCACAAGAATAGGGCTATTAGAGCTTGGGAAAATTACCATAATTTTTTTTTTTTCATTGCTATAAATTCCCTATAGAAGGGTTTGTGGAAATTCTGGCTTGTAGGGGGGTGGGGGTAGCCTAAAATATAAACCTAGAGGCCCTGCTCCAGGATGTGGGGGGTCCATGAAGCATGTGAGGATAAAAAAAGCGACAGAAATACAGGCGTAGTAGCAAGGGTAGGGAAGGGTCCAGCGGGTTTTCACACAGGAAGGCGATTTCAAGGAATGAGTGGTCAAGAAAATCAGATTGGTATGATTGGTGTGAAAGAGGGGCCGCGACAAAATCATAAATACTCCTCTGCTAGCATTCCCGGCTCAAAAGCGGGAACCACAGTAAACCAACTTCAGCCGACCGCAGCTGTAGCAACGGTGGGGGGTTCGAGTTCGTCAGTGTGACCACCCACTCAAACGCCACAGCGGCCTCCATTGTTGTCTGGAAGTTTGACGAAATTTATTGTTATTCTAAGATAATACATGCCGATACTGTTTAAAGTCAACAATCGGAAACGAAACTGATATTCGATTGTTGTGCTGTTGGCTCCAAAGAATGTAAAAAATATTATATAAAGGGTGTTACTCTCAAGTTATCATTAATTTATCGTCTCGGAAAAGAGTTTAGACAAAAGAGTGGTTCGTAAGGGTGGGTTGTTCTAGATGTCGAGAATCTGGTAGACATTGTCTCCAGGTTTCCCGTTTATCGGTTTGTTTTCACGACGAACCATCTAGAATTGTGTAATTTCAAGATGAGGTGTTGGATGCGGCGTGGAAGAGAAATTGTCTCTCTCTTGGATTACAGAGTCGCTGGGAGGAGGGTATTATGGGTTCTGTCGAGTTTCTTTTTTAACTCGCGGCGAAGGAGATGTCACTCTTGTTTTCTTTGTGGATACGACAACTGAATTTTGTGTAGGTGGAGGTGGGAGATCCATTAGGGGACTCGTTTCCCTTTTGCCAATATAAAATTCGACCGTCAGTTTGTCTCGCAACGAACCAAACAGTCCACATCGCTGGTGATCCTTTTTGGTGTTTGGAGCAGGTTGGTGAGGTCTCATTTTTTAATGAAATTCATCTCTCACTAAGGATTCTGCGATTACCGACATGAGGGTGGAAGGGAGGGACTCGAGTGTGCTAGCAGGATGCAGATGAGTGAGGACGGTTGGGGTGTCTGGCGATGAGAGGAATCGCCAGCAATCGCATCCGTAAGATCAGTTTAGATAGACAGGGTGAACAGTCAATTCCCTTGCTCGCTAATTTCTGGCGAATTGTTGATCTTAAAAGGAATAGTTCCAGGAAGAAAAAATATTCAAATACCGTGTAGATTAGATGCAAGTACCAGGCCATAATAAGCAAAATGCCCAACGAGGTGGCTTCGGAAAAGATGCCAATGGCAAATATGGATGTCGTATATTTCTAAAATCCAGCTACTCGCTCAATTAAAAATGCAATCATAAGATAAAATGCAAATACAGGAACTCAGGTACGTCATTCATGTTGAAGGGAGTTGCAATGGAAAATATCAACTTTTCATTAGGTCACCCCGTCCCGAAAATCCAATTGTGAAATTATTGTTGTGTTTCGAGAGGCCGACAAAAACATTTCACGTTTCTAAGCACAATATTCACCGAGATATTTCATTTAAAAAATTGCTAAAATGAGGAAAGAACTGCATAAACTAGCGGACAAGCTCATTATGCTATTGTTTCCCTTCTTTTCGTCAGTTTAGAATTCGATTATCTGAGCTCATATTGCACGTGCAAGGTGTCATCCTCAAAACATTATGATAAAATGTAAGACATTCATCTCACCCAGAAACACATAAAACCAGAAAAAAAATTAGGACCGAAATGCAATTATTAAACCCACAATAGTTGGCTACTCAGTGATTCTTGCGCTTCTTGGCGGATATCTATAAAAACTTTTCACTTTTTTCTTTTCCTTTCCTCCAGCTTCTAGAAACTAGCCATTTTTTTTCCTGTTTCTTTGTTCCGTGCTGTACCAATGGCTGTACTTGATCATGTTTTGTTTGAATGACGTCACTAACACTCTCGGGTTGCGGGATTTTTTAAGTCATTCTTGGCCTCTATTGCCATTAATATTCACAAATTTTTTTACTCGTAATAATTCCGACGGAGTTTTTTTATATTCTTGTGCATATTTATTCCCTTAGCGATTGGCAAGAAATTCGGATGATCTTTGTTTCACGAATCGGCGATAAATGTGGTAACCTTGTCCTAATTTAACCGCATTCTAGAAAAAGCAAGGAGAAGGAAGAGGAAAAAAAGTAGAAAAGTAAGAAAAAAACAAATGAAAGGAAAACTATATAATTGATAAATATATGAGATATACTTATCTGTTGTACTATATCCTCTCACTCTTATCTGTGACATGTTTTCAGATAAAATAGTAGGTACGAAGTAGATTTTTCTTTTTCACCCTCACCTACCTGTTTGTTCTCTTTCGTTCTTACGTATACGAGTATAAAGTAGGATTCATCATCTGCTGTAGCACTGCTGTGGTGGTCGAGTGGTCATAATGACGGACTCGAATCGCGAGATCCCGGGTTCCAAGCTCACTGGCGCCGCAATGTTGGTCGACTAAATCTGTTTTTCTGTGGTTCCCAACTTCGAGGCGCGAATGTAAGTCGATCTCCCCATTGGAAAGCCTTTCCACAGAGAGCAACAGGCTTACAAACGGTACAAATATTCAATCATTACACTTCATTTCTGAAAAATTGATGGCAGCACTGAAAAATCATACACAACCATCGAGCTTACATTACTGGAGGGAGCAGCATCCAGCCGCCGGTACGACAGCGACATCGAATGCAAGGAAATCACGTGACTGGGTGAAAACAAAGTTCCCGCCTAGCAATTTCCCCTTAGAAATGTACAGTTCGGTCTCTAACGGCTCGCCAGTAAAGTGCCATGCGCCCTGTTACCCATGCAGCCTCCATATACACGTAAAAAAATTGTTTGAGACGAAATACGGTCAACTCTTATTTTAACGAATACCATTATAACAGGAAAAAAATATCGCTTTAACGAAAACTTTTCTAATCCCCGGATAAGTTTTCATAGGAACTATATAAAAATCTGGAATTCCTTTGTAACGAAATTTCGTTATTACGAAGTGATTTCTCCGGTCTCTTGGAGTTTCGGTCTAGTGGGGTTTGACTGTATTTCCCCCCAAAAAATCTGACATTTTTGCAGTAAAGTAATTGAACTTCAGCAATTTGATCTGAAAACAGTCCTTTTTACTTTTATAAATTTAGGAAGGAAATAAAAGGAAGAAAGGGTAGGGAGAAAAAAATAAAAATGGTCAAGAGGGGCTCGGTTGTGCGTAAATGCCTCGAAATTCCACTTGTGTGCAAGGAGATTCACGCCCCACTCTTAGTTTTATGACAAAATTTCACATTTGGGACTTAGACATTGTAAATTCTATTTTATTTCATCCCAAAGATTTCTTTAATTCTATTGATTCATATTTAAAAGGGGTTGACAGAAATTAAACATATAGTTAATTACAGAAAAGCATAGGTGTACGTAGAATTTTCTCAAGGAGAGGATTTTCAGATTTTTTTATCCTTCTTTGCAGGAAAGTATACTTACTGTAGAAAATATAATTACAAGAAAATGTGCTTAATGCAGGAAAAATAAAAACAGAATTATACACAATGTAGGAAAAATAATTATAAAAGAAAAATCAATTAACCTCAAATACATGAACCCAAACCAACAGGAAATTGATGGAAAAAAGAGAACTATTTAGAAAATATTGATGGAAAAACATAAAGGTGAGAGCCAGAAAAAAATGAGAAAAGAGCGCAGAATATTACAAAATTACGAGAACGCGCTTGCGCATTGGAAGTTCCGAACAGTTTCCGAAGTATTGTACACGAAGTAACGATCGGTTCGAGAGTAACTCACTTCCGCTTCTCTGGGATTGGCCAAGTTCGCCAGGGAATGTCGGATTTTTAGCCGCTAGTCTAATATCGTGTAGGGCCAAAGCCTCCTAGAAGTACAAGCCGTAATGTATCACTCCGCCGAGGTATATCTGAAATATTTATTTTTTCTGACTATTTTGCGTAATTAATTTGAAAGTAGATATGTTCGCTGCTGTTTCGTGCCGGAATTTTATTTCCTCCTGCATTGAGAGCAGTTTTTATCCACTTGTTTAATCATGGGAGCACATTTTTCAGATCTATTAATGTGCTGAGTGACGTGAAATTTAATGAAGGGATAGGCTACTTTTTAAATAAATAATATAGTTTGCAAATTCAACTTGAATTTTAAACCATTAAATTTAAATGTGAGTCATTTCCCTGTGTAAGCATTCTTGCACTATTCAGAATGTTTTATAATTCAATAATTTTGTTGCCTATATGCTGAATATTATAAATACTACACGTGTAACATTTTAAATTTTCTTTTAGGTGTCTAGGTGCTGCTGTGTTTGCAGCGGTAGGTCAAACTGCAAGGGGAAGCGAAAGACAGAATGGAACCCTCGTCGTACTTAGAAAGGAACGACAAAGTTACCAATTAAAAGAAAGTCACCGGAGGAAAAATAATGAAATCAATGAAAAGCAATTCAAAGAGTGTCACTGCCTCGCTCGATAATCATCTTGTAGCTGAGTCTTCTTATGAGTGGTTCCTAGGAAAAAACTCAGAGTACTACTTCATGGTAAAATAAGTGAATTTATTCTTTCTGCATTAATAGTTGGAACTGAGTTTTATGAAAGCTGCTCGCTATTACTCAGAAATGATATTATGGACATCAATATTTTATTTCACCAATCCAGCTTCATATCGCTTTGTGAGGAATTCAAATAAACTGATATTACCTCATGCATATTACTTCAAGTATTGCTACAAAAAGTAGGTGTCCTAGCGTATGGTACAGAATTCAAACGTGAAACATCTAAACACGAAAAGTGCTGAAGTTGTGAACTTCTTGAAATTGAGAAGTTAGTTGGTTTGATAATTGCCAAAATTTGTGTAATTATTATTTTAAGCTTGGAACATTTTATAAGAAAGCTTCAATTAAAAGTTTGACATCAGTATAATATTCAAAGGTAAAATATTCAAGGTAAGTCTCTAATGATTGTATCAAAATAATACCTAAAGTATTCCTGAATAATTACATAAAAACTAAAAATGATAACTTTAACACCAAATCTTCAATTAAGGGGTCTCGTACCTTTTAACATTGTGGAAAACTATGCTCTAATAGAAATATCATTAAAAATACTATTTAACCATCGATTTATTCCAAATTTTTTACACATGTTTTTGATTGTATGTGATATCCTATGCTGGTATAAAATTTCACATATCTTAGATACTTAATTTTTTATAAATTAAAAAAAAAAAGCATTAAAACAGCTTGCATGCATGATAAAATACCATGACATCAATGCAATTGATTAAAAATAAAGGAAACTGTTCAATTCATGAAATAAAGCAAAATGTTGAGATTTTATTGACTTAGTCTTATTTGAAATTAATTGTTTACTAAAAATTTTTGGAATTTGAAATTTAAGTTTTAAAATTTAATTTTAAATAAGATTGAGTCAATGAAATCTCAACCTTTTGCTTCATTTCGTGAATTGAAAAGTTTCCTTTATTAACGTTTCCTTATTTTTAATCAATTTTTATTCAATTATATTGTTATATTTTATCATGTGCGCAAGCTGTTTTTAATGAATTTTTTTTTTTAAATTTACAAAAAATTAAGTATCTAAGATACGTATAACTTTATACCAGCAATAGGATAGCACATATAATCAAGAACATGTGTAAAAAATTTAGAATAAATAAATGATTAAATAGTATTTTTAATATTTCTACTAGTGTATAGTTTTTGCCATGCTTAAAGTAATGACACCTCGTAAAAGAACTCTTCGATTAAAAGAAACTTGCTTCTATAAAACAATTGTAATATTGCATTGAATAGTTTATTTTTTAAATTTGGAGTATTTAAAAAAAAAAAGTATGTGCATTTTGAGTAGACATGAAAAAAATGTTTTGCATTTTTCAGGAGATACCTTTTTAATTTTGAAACTTAACATTTAAAAAAAACATTGACTCCATGTTAACATTTTATTTTCGGAATTTTAGTTGAATATTTATTTCTAAGTGTTCACAATTCACCATTTAAAATTAGAAACTAAAATTTATTTTATGGAAATTTTATAAATGAGTGCACACACACGCAACAAGAGACTTTTCATAATGTGAAATCCCATCAGGGTTTCGATATGTGTTTTCGAAGTTCCCCTCATAGATTAATAAATTTGGACATTTACAAAAATTTTATGTTTAGAGCAACAACTAATTTCCCTTTGAATTAGAATTGATAATATTAATGTAGCTCAGTGAATAAAAAATATTTTAATGACATTGTTGTTTTTATTTTTGTACATTGCCTGTGTATCCTTTTATTTTAAATACAAATTGTAATGTCATATAAATAAAAAAATGAAAAGTCAAATATATATTGCCTGATTTTTCAAAAAGTATTTGCTTGGGAGCAAAAAAAAACACCTAGAAATACGTGTTGGCAGAGAATTTGTGAAAACCCTATTTTTTTTAATAATTGTTAAATTACCTCTTTTTATAATTTTATTATTCATTAATTTAACATTCAGTGTTTTCCGTATACCATACTAGGTAATAATTGCAATAAAAAAAATCGTCAATTTTTCTTTCTAATTACCAAAAAATACATGTTGGTAGCGTGTTTTAAATGCGAAGCGTGTACGCGGTAGGACCCGGGTTGTGACGTCACGAAAACATGTTTCAGGCTTGTATCTAGGAGGCTTTGGTAGGGCCACGACCACCTAGATAACGACCTTATCTAGGTGGTCGTGGGTAGGGCCCCCCGCGAGCACGCAGAAGTGCCGCAACACGACGTGGCATGGACTCGACTAATGTCTGAAGTAGTGCTGGAGGTAATTGACAACATGAATCCTGCAGGGCTGTCCATAAATCCGTAGGAGTAAGAGCGGGTGGAGATCTTATGAACAGCACGTTGCAAGGCATCCCAGATATGTTCAATAATGTTCATGTCTGAGGATTTAGGTGGCCAGTGGAAGTGTTAAGTCAGAAGAGTGTTCCTGGAGCCACTTTGTAGCAATTCTAGACGTGTGGGGTGTCACATTGTCCTGCTGAAATTGTCCAAGTCCGTCGGAATGCACAATGGACATGAATACAGAGTCGTATCAGGGGTCCCATATCACGCCAACTGCACGCGCCCCATACCATCACAGAGCCTCCACCAGCTTGAACAGTCCCCTGTTGACATGTAGGGTCCATGGATTCATGAGGTTGTCTCCATACCCGTACACGTCCATCAGCTCGAAACAATTGGAACCGAGACTCGTCAGACGAGGCAACGTGTTTCCAGTCCTCAGCAGTCCAATGTCGGTGTTGTCGGGCCCAGGCGGGGCGTAAAGCTTTGTGTCATCAAGGGTACACGAGTGGGCCTTCGGCTCCGAAAGCCCATATCGATGATGTTTCGTTGAATGGTTCGCACGCTGACACTTGTTGATGGCCCAGCATTGAAATCTTCAACAATTTGCGGAAGGGTTGCACGTCTGTCACGTTTAATGATTCTCGTTGGTCCCGTTCTTGCATGATCTTTTTCCGGCCGCAGCGATGTCGTAGATTTAATTTTTTACCGGATTCCCGATATTCACGGTACACTCGTGAAATGGTCGTACGTGAAAATCCAAATTTCATCGCTACCTCGGAGATGCTATGTCCCATCTGTCGTGCGCCGACTATATAACATCACGTTCAAACTCACTTAAATCTCGATAACCTGCCATTGTAGCAGCAGTAACCGATCTAACAATTGTGCCAGACACTTGTTGTGTTATATAGGCGTTGCCGACCACAGCGCCGTACTCTGATTGGTTCCATATCTCTTTATTTGCATACGCATGCCTGTACCAGTTTTTTTGGCTCTTCAGTTTACTTATAGCTCAAGGGCTTTTGGAGATGTTTTTTTGGCTTGAAATAATTAAGGCTCTTTTTAAGGATCTGGCAACTCTGCTATGCAGGGTGCAAAGTTTACTTTTCCAGAGTTGGCATCACAATCCGTGCACAACATCCCGATATCGCGGCGTGTGTGTGTAGTCATTTCGTGCCGGGTTTTGTTTGCACAGGTTTTGTGAAAAGTGGTAAAAATGGTAAGGGAGCCTAAATTTTCTCATTATCCTCACATTCAAATACTGAATTGCGTCACTCTTAATGAATGTCAATGGTGGCCAATTTCATTACAAGTGAAAATACGGGACGACGTTGCGTTTAAATGTGAATCTTCATATTAGTTGATGGGATGAATTGTAACGTGTATATCTATATAATAAACAAAGCGGTTTGAATTGTGTCCCATTGAAGTACAGTCGACGCTCGTTATAACGACCCCCCCCCCATCGTCCCGACAAATGGGCGTTATATTGCAGGGTCGTTAAACCGAAAGGAACAACGGATTATTCGTTATATCAAAACATTTGGGACTTATCCTGCCGGTCGTTGTAATAGGATGGGTCTATAACGAGCGTTGACTAGTTGGTTTACTTGTCATATGCATACAGTGAAACCTCACCACAACGGTATTCAGTACAATGGTAAATCCCTTTGCGCAACAGAGGTGCACACCCTTCGACCCGTGGTAGGTGTTCTGATGGAAAAGTATCAATGTACTCTAAAGCACGATAGATTGAACCCAGTGCTGTCTTAACGCACGGGCCCACCCAGGCACCAAGAAAAGAGGGCCTCACAAAAATGAGAGTGAGAGACGGTTCAAATTTTTGAGAATTTAGAATGAGATAGATGGCCTTTTTTCAGCCTGATATATCAAGGAAACAGTTTCGGATATTTTGCTTGGGTGAACTCTGAAAGAAAAGTCATCACGTCTCCGCTGGGACGGTAGCATGCTTGCCCGGTATGCAAGAGGGCCTGGGTTCGTGTCCCAGCTTAGGCGTGGTGACTTTTCTTTCCGAGTTCACCTCAGCATAATATCCGGAACATAACTGGTTTTTTTTTTGAGAATTAGCCAGGTAGGGCCTCAGAAAAATCACTTGGCGGGGGGTCCATTATGCTCTTAAGACAGTCCTAACTGAACCACATATTTCTTTCATAAAGATAACAGTGAATTGGGATCCATATGGGGGCTAATAGTCACTGAAAAAATTTTCAAATGCAAAGTAAAGTTGCTAATTACAGCCAAAAAAAAATTGGCAAATACAAGGAAAGTGACTTTTAAGGGAACAGATGCAGTATGGTCCGCCACGACTTTGGCGACTTTTTTCTCGCGATAAGTTGCCCGTGGAAATCGCGGGATGAGCAGCCAGAGGGTTAACAGCCATAGCATTATCCCTTTTTTTTGGCAATGTACTGGTGATTTTTTTCTTTGGCAGTTACGGTGTCGGAAAGCGTGACTTTCCACTCTTGACAATTTCTCGTCATGCTTTGAAGAATTTTTCTAGCCAAAAGAAAAAATTTGCCAAAAAGGGATTAGGTATTATTATACCTATACTACAGTTCATACGTGCTCAACCCATCGGCCTTTGCCCTATTTGGTCCTCAGGAATCTCATGTTGTCCCGCTACCTAATTTTGTGGAAATGAACGAAGTGGCACAATCCAGAATCACTCAATTGTCCTTTGGCACATTTACATATCACTTTGGGGCGCTGTTCCAGATTACTTAAGTGTACGGGTGCGCATTTGTGGTTGTATCTCAGGAATGTTTCTGATGAATCGAGTATCGCACTTAACATCCTTTAGTATTTTAGGGGAATATCTTATCCACATGGGCTACTGTGCCAGACACCAAATTAATATGAGGTTGTACAAATTCTACCTGTTTCCTCATTTGGTAATTCTCAGTGAAATGAATTTGAAGGGGGAATGAAAAAATTGTTTTATTCAGAGGAATTGGGAGTAATCTATCAAATTATCGAAATCCACATTCTGAAACTTTATTGAGATGTGATCGATGCATTTTTTGTTGTCCCTGGCCTTATCGCTACTTTCAAATTGCCATTATCTTTCCATTTTTCTTATTTAGACGATCAGCAAGAATAATAAGATGCTGCAGCATATAAACTTTCGCATGAAAGTTATATTGCAAGACAGCCGTATTTTCATTGGCACTTTCAAGGCATTCGACAAGCACATGAACCTCATACTTGGGGATTGCGAAGAGTTCAGGAAGATCAAGCCCAAGAAAAACAAAGACACAGAGAAAGAAGAGAAGAGAGTCCTCGGACTGGTTCTGCTGAGAGGAGAAAACATTGTGTCATTGACCGTTGAAGGACCACCGCCCGCTGAGGTATGTGTACTGTATGCTCAGTCCGTTTTACATGTAAAAAAATTCCTATTTTCAATGATCGTTAACTTTGAGAAAAATTATTGAATGCTAACATATCAAGATACAAAAAATTTATTATTTCATAGCTGCCAAGTGTCACAGTTGCAGCTGAATGGCATCACTCAAACTGTTTTCCCCTAGCCATTTTTTCCCTCTATATACCTCCCTTTCCAGATCTACATCTTTTCGACCAACTTGAACTTATTCTTGAAAAATTCTCCCCTACACATTCCCTAATGCTCACTGGAGATTGGAACCTTTAAGGCATTGACTGGATAAATATCCATTCTAACTCTGGCAACCACCGAATTAATAATAAAGTTCTTGACATTTTCCTTTAATTCAATCTTGTCCAATCTATCTTAGAACCAACTCGAATTACACTTCACTCTAGTTCAATTCTGGATATCATTGCCACTTCCAATCAGATTCCAGTTCTTGACACCTCCATCTTCGAGGGTTGCTCGGACCATAAAACCCCCTTCATTGATTTTTCCCTTCAGCAATCCATTCCCTCCTATAAACTTAATACCAAACCATATTTTAATAAGGCCAACTACCCCCTCATGTGAAATATTCTTCATTCCCATTTCTCCAATTTCTTATCGCTTTCTTCCTCCAATAACATTCACACCTTGTGGGCCACTTTCGAATCGACAGTCCTCAAATGCCTAGCTACAGTTCCCAGTAAGAAAGTCTCTTTTTTCTAAGTACATTTTTAACCCATTTATCAATAGAGATATCCATCTAAAGAGAAAAATTCACAGTACAGCCTTCAAATACAAATCAAACAAATCCCACTCACTTAAATACGCAATTTATGCCTACACCCAAAACTTTACAGACCTCATCTCTTCTCAAAAAACTAAATATCTTTCTCACTCTTTACCAAATTACCTCAAAACCAATCCTTCTAAGTTCTTCCCTAATCAGCATGGCTTTAGACATTCTCTCTCCTCCTCTTCTCAATTGGCCCTTTTCATCCATGACCTGCCATCGATAAAAACTTACAAACTGACGTCATAGATTTCTCAAAAGCATATGACAAAGTCCCTCACGATAAATTACTTTTTAAACTTTCCACCCTCGGCTTAAACGTTCAACTACTTAATGGGTTGGAAGCCTTCTTAAAATATCGCAAACAATATGTCCATTTCAAAGATCACAACTCTCCATTGGTCACCGTAAATTCTGGAACCCCACAAGGATCAGTAATCTCCCCAATTCTATTCTTAATATATATTAACGACCTCCCTGAAACCCTCAACTGTACCACAGGACTTTTTGCGATGATTGCGTAATCTACCGCACCATAACTCACTAGTCAGACCAAGAACTTCTCTAACACAATCTCAATTCTATTTCCCAATGATGCTCCACATGGCAAATGCCTCTCAACATCTCTAAAACGGTTCTCATGAGGATTTCACGTAAGGGGCTGTTCAAGTATTACGGCATCATCGATGGGGGGGGGGGAAGAGGGGTTTCCGATTTGCTGACTTTTGATGACAAGTGGGGGGGGGGGTGTTTGGATAATGCTTACGTCATCAGCCACCCTTTATGATAATATGAGTTAGGATTCAGAGGGGCAGAGCTGATAACGAAATTTTGCTGACAAGGGGGGGGGGGTCAAAAATGGCTAAAAGTTTGCTTGCGTAATACTTTACCGGCCCCTAAGACCTCACCTTTCGAATTTTCATACTCCTTCAATAACTCTCCATATCCCAGGTTTCTCAATACAAATGCCTTGGTATTATCATTTCTGCAGACCTGTGCTGGAATAAACACATCAATTATATCTATCAAAAATGTCTCAATATACTCTTTTTCCTTTGTCGCAATCTAAAACACTCTACTCGTGATGTTAGACTCCTCTGTTATCAAACCTATATCTTTCCAGTCCTCTCCTATGCCTCTGAAATTTGGGACCCCTACACTGCTAGCAATATGAGAAGCTGAAATCAATACAAAATAAATCCCCCTGTTTTATCTATGAAGTTGGTCCTCCTATGTGTCTGTCTCTGAACTTAAACGTGAACTTAATCTTCTCCCTCTTAATACTCACCGCCTTCTTTCTCGATTAACCATGTTTTTTAAAATTCTCCATGGTCTTTTTAATTTTGATACCACTGGTATTATTTCCAAGCCAACATATCTCTCCAGCAGACTTGATCATACACTTAAGATAAACCCTATCTCCGCTTCCACCGACTGCTTTAAATTTAGCTTTTTTCCACATACCATTTCTAACTGGAACTCTTTCCCCTCCACTGTTGTTGATTCACCCACGCCATTTATATTTTCAAAAAATATAAAACTTTTTTTCTGTCATCAACCGCATTCTCATGTTTAGACCTCGGCCAACATTATTGTAGAAATAAATAAATTTTCCAGGAGGCTCCCAAATTTCTCTAATCCGAACTCCCAAAAAGAATTTCAATCTCACAAATTTTGACCATAATTGTAGAAAATCCCAGCTTTTGGGAGAAAATATTTACCTGGCAAAAAGACTGTTGCTATTGCATTAAATTGCAAAAGAACATTTGCAGTGGGGAAAGCAAAATTGGCTAAACAGACAGCAACGATTCAGCCATTTCGAAATTGGTAAAATGGCTTGGTTCTACTTTAACCATATGTCCTGTTTCAGGCCCGGTGGCGATTTTGTTGTTCCTGTGATTTGATTTGAGAGTAGTGGCAAGTAATTTACCCTACTGATTATGGTGACTTGATACTAATCAGCAATGGCTTGTGTAATGCCATGTTTTTGCAAAGGGGAAAAAAGTCCTCACAATTTTATTTTTTATTAATGAAAATCCCTACATTGTTGTTCAAAAATCTGATTTATATTTTTGTACAGAGTTTTGATTCACACGAAAACCTTCCCTCATTCTCCAAAGTTGACAGCTGTGTTGTTTCTATACATAGTAATCAGATTTTTTAGTACAGTAAAACTTCGATTCACCGTCTGGACCAGGGCTGTGACGGATAACCGAATAGGGATAACAGAAATCCCGTAATACATATGTACAGTACGTGATTTCCCTACGGCTTTGGGTGAAAATAAAAAATACATACATATTTTATTTAATTTTACACACAAAATGATCAATGTAAACTTCAGTATGAGGCCAGCCCAGGCAGTGACGATATTGAAAATACCATGCTTTGTTGTGTATCTCTTCCAAAATTCTTTGACAGTCATGGCATCATCAGATGGAAACAAACCTTCGATAAAAGCTTTTCTGTAACATTGCTTTATATTTTTAATTATGCCCTGTTCCATCGGCTAGATAAGTGGAGTTGTATTCGCTGGGAGAAAGAGGCATGTTATTTTGCCATCATTTTTGAGTTCACAAGAGGGGCGTGTCTGGGGCATTGTCCATTAACAGTAGCGCTTCCTGCAGCAGTTGTTTTTTGGCCATATGAGCTCTAACTTGAAGCACAAAAACATTGTGGAACTGTTCTAAAAAAACTATTTCATTCATCCAAGCCTTTTCTTTTTTTGGGTATAATCGGGTCCGAAGCCAGAAATTTCATTCGGAGTGGGGGGGGGGGACAAAAGGGATAGAACAATAAATTTGGCCATCTTTCCCCTTTTTTTCAGTCGTTTTCTCACATTTTGGGAGGGGACAAGACACTCCTTTCCCCTCACTACGGCCTTGGGCATACATAATCAGGGTTGGCAGGTTTTTGACACATGGCACGTCAAAAACCCTCCGTCAAAAACCTCAAATATTGCTTTTCGATATAAAAATTCCCAATGAAAATGCACACGTTAATTGCATGTAATGTTTAAAGTGACTATGTTATACAAAGAATCAATATTTAACAAGATTCTAAAATAATTTTCTACTCCCGACTGAATTATTTTGGACAATATATGGTTTTTTTTTCTTATAAAATTTGAATAAAGCATAACATGAACATTGAATGGAAAACTGTGGAACGATTTGACATTCTTTGATTCAAGATGATTCTTGACCTTCCAAAATTTCTTCAACTGCTTATATATATGCATTGATATAAACTATCTGCTGTACTCTTTTTACAACAGATAAGTGTTTAAAAAAGTTTATTACATCATGTATGTAATGTTGATTTCTGTTATTATTAAATTATCTAGATAACCACTGATACTTAAAACAATACTCTTATTGCACATAACATTGAAATATATCTAGTGATCAAAATACTAAATTGTAGGACTAAAATGTCATTTAATTTGGCAATGCTAGCTTGTATATGTCAAACTTGGTTTATTTTTACTTTTGCACTATGATATGGTACATTTACTAGTATTTATAATGCAATGGTTTTCCAATTGAAGTATTCAAATGTGCAAAACAAATGCTTTGGGTATCAAGTCTTGTCAGCTCTGCTTTGGTTGAAAATACTCTTTAAAGCTGTGTGAATTTATACACACTGATCTAAGAAATTTTCAGGCGAAAATAAATGAGTTTAGTTAGTGCATTAACAGATGCTGCGTCAGAAATTTTATATGGAATAAAATTTTGGGCAGATCAGAAAATTTAAAATATCAAAATATATATTTTTCCTCAGTAATTATAATTCTGAATATAAAACCCTTTAATCTAAATAAAAGTAAGTATTTTGTTATTTAACATATCTATCAAGTTAACAAAAACTATTTGACATCATTGACAGTAAGATTTTGATAGTTTTAATACCGAGTTAGTTTCTGGGGTCAAAAACCAATCCTGATGCCCTATCATACATATTTTGAATAAGCAGCTCTAATCCACTTAACAAATTGAACACAAGTAATGAGTAGCTTAGATAAATAAACCATAAAATTATATTTTATATGTTCTAGGCTCTTTATGTTGAAAAATTCAAAAGTGCAAATTATAATTAATATTTTGTTTTAATTATTGTAATAAATTAATGTTTAAAAATAAAACATTGTAATATGCCAAAAAGTAAGTTTTTCATCATGTTGTACACCTATTATGTTCAAAACATTATCAAAAGGCATTCATTTAGGTTTTTGACGGTTTAAACCAGTTTTTGACGTCAAAAACCCAACCCTGTACATAATAGTTCACAGGCAATGAGTTCATATTTATTTTTGAAAGCACATGGTTTTTTGGATTTACCAATTGCAAGCAGGGCAATTGAAAATATCAGCCGTGGTCCCATCTTTTCGAACCTTAAAACCTGCAGTTTTTTCCATATTTTTTTAGACGATGACGGATGACAGAAACTGGTGGTTAATCAAAGTTTTACTCTGCTAAAAAACTTGATTATGACCTGATCCATTCTTGAGACTCCAAAGATTTCTAGTGTGAACTTTTATAACAGCTCCTGTGCATAACCTAGAGGTGCTCAACCTATGGGTCACAATAGCTTCCAAGATAAGTTGTTCGAATCCGCTAACAGTGAGGGATTTTTGAGCTATGGGGTCATGACCCAAACTTGATTTGCACTGGCTTTTGAGATGGGTCATTCAAATCCACTTACAGTCCTGTTACAAATGTACTTAGAAATCACTGGTTTCACTAATTTTGAAAAATTAACGGTACCCCATGGGTTGCAAAGCTGATCTTGTTGATTTTGGGTCACGGCTGAAAAGGGTTAAAAACCCCTGGCATAACCAAAGGTTATCATCAAACCAACACTGGTGAAATTACTATAATTCGAAAGAGATGAAATGCAGAAGGAATGGAAATTATGTCAGGGCAGACTGGTTTCGTGAATATGAATAATCTATGATCTCTGCGTAAAAGCCCTTAAAATCTCCATTTGCAATATTATCTCGCCACAATATATATACTCCAAGCTAAATATTGATCGTTCTCTGTAAGACACCTGCTGCCAAGCTTTGTAAATAAGAACTGTATAATTGTAGGATCATAAAACAATGTTGTTTCCAGAATCTACACTGATTGTTAGTTCCGTGTCAGATAATTATTGCAAAACATCTTTGGAAAAGTTCTTTTCTCCAGAGCTACGGATGAAAAAAGCCGTATTTGATAACAGAAATTTTAACCACTTGACATACAAGCTTTTGGCGAGAAATTTGGATCGTCTCTATTTAACAAATCAGTGATGAATCTGGTAACCTAACCTAACCGCACGTTGGAAAAAAAATGTAAGAGGAGAAAGTATAATAGATAAGGTAGATGAGAGTTCTTTTTAGAGCCCTATGTGTTCTCTTTCACTGTTACATATATATAGTAGAAAGATACATTATATGTGCAGAAAAAAATCATCAAGAGGAATATAGAGGGAAAGAAAAGGGAACTTCCATCGATAGGGTAAACCTTTACAATGAAGAGAGAGGGAAAAACATACAGAACTTGTTTGAATTTATTCCGCTGGTGTTTGGACATTATATTGCGCCAGTGATCATAAAGAGGTTGAATATAATGAGTAATTGAATATAATATCTCTTAAAGTATAATTTTTCAACCAAATTCTGTTGAAAAAAAATTTCGGACTTCTGAAATATTAATATATACTTCTTTAGGATTAAAGTCATTTTGAGTGTTCATAAACCAAATTGTTCTTAAACTATTTTACATACAATTGATTCCCATTTTAATGAATACCATTAGAGCAAAAATCTCTTGTTTCGAGTTGAACGAAAAATAATATGGACTTGGATGCACTGAAAAGTTAATAAAGAAATCACCGGACAATGAAAAAATGGCAACCCTGATGTAGAGAAAGAGTTGATTCATCGGTAGTGCTCTCTTACATTCTTGGAAGATGAGATATCTCTTCCATAGCAATGAATGTGTTAAGTGCGAAAATATTTGTCAACAAATGGATGGGAGAGAGAGAGAACACCTTCTACATAGTCTTGCCGCCTGATAATGACAATTTACAGCAATAAAAATAAGTTTTATGAAACCTTAGATGCAGAATATGCAAAAAAAAAAAAAAAAACTTTTGGCAAAAAAAATTAACATTATTTGAAGTCTCAATGACTATAAACCAATTTTTTCCCATGCTATGATATTTGTCCGTTCTGTTCTTAAGTGCTGTCAACTGTGTCATGTTGTGAACTCTTAATGCCTGTGCAAATATGCAACTTAAATTTTTATGATAAACTAAGGACTGGCTTAATTATGTTATGTGTCTGTGAATTTCTTGGTATATGTTTGATATTCTCTGTGGTATGAAAGTGGTTGAATTTTGTGCATGTAAAATTTATTAGTTTCTTGGATTCATAAAATCTTCAATGAAAGATCTGTAAATGTTGTTATTCATTGTGTTTTGTCTACAGGAAGGTCTTCCTAGGGTACCTATTCCGGGCGCTGCACCAGGACCTGGCCTTGGACGAGCTGCTGGTAGAGGCGTTCCTGCTGCTCCCGTTGGCGTAGCTCCAGCTGGTAAGATATATTCATTACCTTCATCCTTTTATGTATTCGTGTATAATGTTCTTGTACAGTAAATCCTCAAGGCTGTGTCATACAGAACAAAATTCCGTGTATTTCATGGGAAGTAGTATAAAACGCACTTGTTCGACAGACATAGGCAGATCGCCTCAAGACAACTGGAAGTAATGTTGTGCAAACTTTGATCAAAGTCCTTTAATCGGTAGGGAAAAAACTCTGGGAGCATTTCTTATGTGCAGGATGCTGTGCTTTCAGGATCACAATTGTACATAATATGCAGCAGTGTACTCAAGCAGTCTTTCTTCTTGATCTACAGTAGGGTCTCTCTATAATTTGAGTCTTGAAACTTCAAGGTTTCAGATATTCTACAACATGAAGAAACTTTTCACAATTCCTTTTCCGAATGTGTTTTTTCCTCATGAACAAGTTTTATTTCATTTCGTTCCATTTTCCCTATGAATGTTATTTCAGTTTGAAAGCATCTTAATCCCTACACTTCTGTGAATCCTCAGGCCAGGATTTTTTTAAAAGCCCTTCTATAAATTTTTTGTGTGTGAAAAAAACACCTGTATCAAGCTCCGGTCAGCTTCCATTAACCGAAGTCTATGGGTCTTGATAGGTGTGTAAATGTTGTTTTCTGTTACTATTGGATAATCCAAGTTTTCAGTAATCTGAGGTGCTATTGCTCCTGTTTACCTCGGACCAAAGTATGGAAAAAATCTGATTTTCTTTTTATTACAATTCACTGACTGCTTATTAATTGAAACAAATCTTGTTAATCATTAAGGATGCATATTTTCACATCACCTGATTTTTTACTCTTAATCGCTCAAATTAAATTCAGCATTAATGAGTAAACTAAGAAACGAACTGCAATCAAGAAATGTGAAAATCAAAAATCTGTTTATGTAGCATGAAAGATCATTGAGCCCAAATTAACTTCGTGGAGTAACATTTTTCTTATATAGATAAGTGCTTTTATTCACATGAGGGTTCCCCCCACCCTTATGAAAGTGAATGCCTGGTGGCAACTCAGCATCACATATGGTTCAGGTTTCTCGATTCACTTGATGTACAACCAAAGGGCCATTCAGCATCAACTAAATAAGCAAGTTCTATTGACGAGATTGTTTCTGGTGCAATTGATGGATGCATTTATTACGATGTGTTTCCTACTTGCACATGATGTTGCTTAATTATTTACATATTTTTTTATTCTTTCCCAGATTTAATGCATTTTGGTTTTAAAAAAAGAGCAAACTCGAAACTTTAATATGAAAAGTAAAGAAGTCTAAAGCTTAGCAATATTTATGTTGGTATAATATCTATTATTATTTCAAATCGGCAATCAGGGCATAGAATTCAAGGCTTCATGCTTAAAAATAATTCCTAAGTTTTTAATCAGGGGAACCCTAGTGCCACATTGTTATGCATTGCAAATGCTTAGTGCAGTTTATCTAAGTTTAGCTCCCTATATTTTTCTCTGCAATTTTTTCCATGCACAAAATCTAGAGATAGAACTGCTTTCTTTCACTGTATCTGGAGTTGCAATCGCCAACTGGGGGGGGGGGGGGAGCAATTTAAATTTTTCTATGAAGGCTCGGAACCCTCTGAACTGCCATCAGTTCAAATTTTTGATTTTTAAACAATATCTTTGATTCAATCTATTTTTCTCTTTGAGTGAAAGGGGTTTGACCAAGGGTTCTTAATGTTTTGTGTTCCATGGAGAACTTGCGTGGATTAAAGTAAATCTATAGATTCTCTCTCTCTCTCTCTCTCTCTCCCCCCCCCCCCCCCCCGTGCCAATAACATGAAGAAAAATGAAGGCTGCAAACTCTTTTTAAAAATATTTTTTGTACAGCAATGTAAAAGCAATGAGTTGATTTTCTTATCCATGCTCACTGATTCCCCCTCTATTCTTGAAGTCTCTTAGAGTACCCCTGGCTAAGACCCACTGCTTTTGACTTAGGCCAGGATTACACTAAGATTACACATTAAAAGTTTTAGAAAAGTTTTTATTAAACTTGAAAAATGCAATCAATAAGCATATCGGTTATATTCAAGCGAATTAACCAATAGGCTTATTGGTTTTTTTCAAGTTGTGTATAACATATCTATCAAACTTTTATAGTGTGATGCTGGCCTAAGTGAAAATAAACAGGAAGGTGGGGAGGCAGAGACCCCTGGTTTTAAAATTTAAGAAGGCAAAGCAAAAAAAAATGTTTCTCGCACTTGAAAGGGAAAAACCCCCAAAAAAACTTTATGGAACTTATGAACTTTCACTGGGGGGGGGGGGGGGGGGGGGGATCAGATTTCAGAGATGCTTTGGTGATGAGTAAAGAAAGGGTTGGATCTAGAGATTAAGTTTTAGTCTATATTCACCTTCTACTCGATCCTTCTATATTTCTTTTAACCACAAACTTTACCAATAACGTGCTTACCACACTAGGTTACTTTTACTTCAATATCATTAAAGTTATGTAAAGGAAAAACTAATTTTAAATTTTGTGATTTGAATCAATGATTTTCTTTTTGAAAAAAATTATTTAATTCATGTGTAACCTGCCTTGAAGTATTGATACTCTACTTTATTTTGAAATGTATGTCTAAACTTTCCCTGTTCACAAGCAGAGAAATACATGGGAAATTCCTAATGCATTTTAACGCACTATGGGTGCTGTCTTCAGAGGATAAAATCTTATAAGGATCCAGGTTCAAACCCCCGTTGATCGGCTGAATTTGATTTCCTCCAGTATTTCAAGGTATGAATGCGAGCTGATCCCCCCCCCCCCCATTTAAAAAAGTCTCCCTGCGGAGAGCAGGGAGAACTGCAACGTGATACTTACATAACATGAAAATTCAAGTATTTACCATCTTTACTTCAAAATATGGAAAATAGGTGACAGTACCACCAGGAAACACAAAGGGCTACACGTATACTCAGAACACGCATTCCGACATGTACCAATTCAGTAGAAATGCTTGTTGGTAATTTACATATTTCCAGTCATATGAATTCACTCGAAATACCAATTGGTTGATAGTCACGCAAGTAAAGCTTCGTATATTTTGTACTTGTATATTTTGCTGTGTCACAAACTGCCATAAATAATTGTAGGATTACGTAATTATTATCATGTATGATTTAACGCATAGGTTTGCAAGGTCCCGTACGAGGAGTCGGTGGACCTTCTCCTCAGGTGATGACTCCACAAACGCGGCCGACGACGCCTCTTGGTGGCCCGCCACAGATGAGACCTCCGCCATCAGCTCCTCGGATGGGTGGGCCGCCAGTGCCCAGAGGCGGTCCGCCTCCAGGAATGATGGGTCCACCACCTGGCATGATGGGTAGAGGAATGCCTCCAGGTGCTCCCATGGGTCGAGGTATGGGAGCTCCACCGCCCGGCATGAGAGGTCCACCACCTGGAATGATGAGAGGAGGTAAGGAATTATATTCTGTATTTTTATCTCTGTGAACCAGATACTCGTGAATTAGTTTGAAGGTTTTTCATATTGAGACGGGCTGGACAAATGAATGAATGAACTGTGTTAATCACCAAATTTGTTGGATGACTGCATGAGTGAATCACTAAGACTGACCAAGTGGATGGGTAAGTGACCATATGAGTGAATAACAATGTGAGTCACCAAGTGATTGGGAGAATGACTGTAAGATTGATCAAGTGGGTGGGTAAGTGATCATATGATTCACCGAGCAGGTAGGTGAGTGACCATTCATGAATGACCAAGTGAGTGGATTAATTACATGAATGACCTTACCAGTGAACAAGTGAGTGGGTGACCATATATGATCATCTCCATCATGGCCCAACACGCACAGGTAAAGGGCTAATGTCCCGGAAGGGACAGAGTCTAGGCCTTGTCTGGTCTGATAGTATGAGACCAAGTGAATGTGGTTACTGATATCAGAGGCGTTGAAAGTGTTTCGAAACTGTGGGTGCTCGTCTTTAGTTTTATATCGGAAATATTAATTTCTGTATCAATGCTGGGGGTGCTCGTATCCATGTCACAAATTGCCGTGGGTGCTTGAGCACCCACTGCACCCCCGGCTCCGACGGCGATGACTGATATGGTCTCTAATTTGATCACTCATATGGTCACTAACTTTATCATGAAAACGGGCGCTCTTTCGAGCAGGCACTCTGTCACTCATGGTCACTCACTTGATTATTCATATGGTCATTCACTCAACCATACAGACACTAAACACTTACTCATACGATCAATCACTTTTTACTCATGCAGTCACTCATTTATACATTCACTCACCTGATCACTTGGTCTCATACTGTCAGGGCAGGCAAAATTTCTGGGGTGCGAAACATACCAAGAGCAAAATTTCCAGATCCCAAACAAATCTTAGGTTGCCATGGCAACCAGGAAATCAGTATTGGCACCTAAAATTTTCTAAATGTGGTTACCAAATTGAGAGTCTAAGGGGTGACACAAAATTTTCTGATTTCATTATTCTATGCCTTTTAACACGTAAAAAGTAAAAGTACACGTTATTAAGGCTGTTTATCTTGAGCGAAATACCATGCTACTTGGCTCCTAAGACTGGTATGAACGTAGTGGAGACTGGTTTCTGATTCTGCAAGTCTGTGCCCTTGCGCATCGGTTAAAAAACCTGAAATTCACATTGTCTAAGCAATCCATAATGGCACTGACTTAACGAATCTGAAACCAGCTGCCACTATGCTTGTACTTTAACGTGCAAATTTGAAATTTTGCAGGTCCACCTCCCGGCATGAGACCGCCACCACCTAGAGGTTGATTGGCAAGTACTTGACGAGTACTTTCTGATGTGAATTCTGCAGATGTGGAACTTTTGCGAAAAGTTGATTATTCATCCATTTTATCGTCTTGAATGTACTGTTTTCTTCTTTTTTGACATGTATTGATAAACACATCTATTTGTATTATTCAGTTGTGTCTGCGTGATATTTATTTTGAAGTGTCAAAAAAAAACGAGCATTTATTTATTTTCTTTTAATGATTACATTGTTGCCAGAGATCACTGATGGTTTGACAAAATATACTACGTCAGGGGATTGTGCAATCATTTCAGCCTGCAGACCAGAAACTAATGGATAAGGTGACCATGTGACCTTATTTTATAGGATATTCCCGTAATTTCAGTTGTCTCAACCTTTTCATGGAATGCCCAGTTTTTCCCTTATTTTCAACAAGGTTTACAGCAAAACCTCGTTTTGCAGACACTGGTGGGGCAAAAAAAAAAAAATCTATAAAAGGGGGTGACCGTTAATCGGGTTTGAAATGCATACTTTTGTAATATAAGGGGGAAATGTGTTATATTTGCCAGTAAATGAAGGGGGGCCACACCTGAAGGGGGTATTCATCCTTTGAGAGGGGTTCTGTACTTGAATTTTTCAAACCAAGATTGGAGGTTATATTGATGGCTTAGAAAATTACCAATGTTGGCAATTTTTTTTTTGGCTGTAATTGGAAACATTACTTTCCTTTGACAATTTGTTCGCGATAATTTATGTCATGCATGGATCCTGATTTCCATGAACGAAATTTGGTCGTGTTGTGTGGCCATTGATACTTTTATACCTGGACTTCTTTCGCGATCCCGATAGATCCCATTTTCAGGTTTTGTTTGACCCGCAGGCTGGAAGTTGTGCACCCTTTTTCTACGTGATGTTACAAGCAAATTAAGGATAATAGTGGATGAAATTATACTCAGTCACCTCGCTTGTATAATGAACTAAGTACAAAGTTTCACACATATAACAAAGATTTTCTGTGTCCTGTGTATTATGTTTTGCTCATACAGCCCTGGGTGCTGAATCAGAGGGAGTACAAATTTCACCCTTCAACATTACAGGGAGGCTACAAAATGTGTGCAAGCCCCGGTTGAGTATCTAGTTGTAGTCCAGTACAGAATGTCTTGATTTTTGGTCCCTATCTCATCAACTATTCGTTGTAGCAGTATGGTTTGTTTTAAAAAAATTTGCTAAAAATGTTTTCGTCAAAAATCATCTTGTACCAGTTTCAGGAGTGAAAATATAGCGTATATTGCAAAATAAAAATCTAATTTTCACAACCCCCCCCCCACCTCAAACGTCCAATGAGAATGTTATTGCCCTGTCGTCTCTCCTAGGGGACAACAAAAGAATTCCTATGTTTCAGAGTGTTATATTTGGAGAAAAGTTGAGAAAGGGCAGCGTAAACAAGGGAAAAAAGCAATGTCAGTTCATGCTGTTCTTTCCAAACTTAGAATCGCATATCAGTAGAGGAAAAACAAATCTAACGCATTCTCATACCCATTATCTTATGTATAAATGTGAAAGTATGTATGTATGTCTGTTCTTTATACAAATCTACAGTTTTAGGCCGATCGTTCAGGACCGGGGACTGAACCGTAGGCTACTTTAAAAGTTCGTCAGAGCTGGGGAAATGCCCGAAATGGGCAAAAAAACCGTTGGGCAACAACGGTTTTGGGGCCTCAGCAATCACTTCCGGAATGTGTACTTTGGTTACCGTGGTTCCCTAACAATGCGTTTCAGACGTTTATGTATGCCTTTATATATAATGGTTTGTCACACCTTTAAGTGCTAATGCAGCCTTTATCTCACCAACCGCCCATCGTAGAGGTATAGTTTCAATTTAAAAAATGCTTAAAAAGGCGTTTGAATAATATTTGCAGCACAAGCTGGACATATGACGTCACTAACAACCATAGGTGTATGCAGAATTTTTTCCCATGTGGGGGGGGGGGTGGGTATGTTTTTTCCTGCAAAACAACACTGTAATCTGGGCCCAAGGGTGGGAGGTTAGAACCCCCAAACCCCCCTCTCCCACCAATGCTAACCACAGAGAACAACTACGATGACAAAACAGAATAAAAATGTTTAACTCCAGCTGATGAACTCAATGCTTGCCTCAAATCATCAACACCCTGGCACAAAGTTAAAAAATTATCATTATCCACCAACATGCGAGTTCAACTGCAAAATGACAGCACTGCTATCATTTTCATATCAGTTGATGAAACTTGGCAATGGGGGAATTCCCATAGATCCAAGCACTGGCTGATTCCGTTCCCAAATGGATTTTGCCAATTGTTAAAGTCAATTGAAGAATTTGCAGACAAAGTCTTCCCAAACATTCAGCAAAATCACAGAAACCATGAATGGCTTTGTGAGAGCGATTCTGGCACAGAAAAATGACAGTGTGAACAAGATCAACGAAAAAATCCTAAAAATTATTCAGGGAGACTCCACATCTTACAAATCGGTAGACAGCGCAGACAGTTCTGTATCCGGCAGAAAGTCTGAACTCTTTGGATATTCCGGGTATGCCACCACACAACTTGACCCTCAAAGTCGGAGCACCTATATAATTCTTTTGAGAAATTTGGAGACACCGACACTCTGCAATGGCAGCAGACTCTGCGTGAAGAAATTGCATGATTACATCATTGAAGCAACGATTCTAACTGGATGTGCCAAAGGAGAAGACTTCTTCATTCCACGTATCCCAATTATCACTGACGAAATGCAATTCACTTTCAAGCTATTACAGTTCCTGATTCATTTAGCTTTTGCCATGGCAATTAACAAAGCACAAGGAAAGTCTATAGCAGTGGCAGGTAGCAACCTAGTTGAGACCTGTATTTCTCACGGACAGCTTTTCGTTGCATGTTGGTAGTTTCCACCTACACATCAGATGGAAAAACAAGAAACATTGTGTATCCACAAGCGACTGCCTGAAGTTTTTAATTAAAATATTTTAAAATAAAAGTAATTTTTTCTTACTTGATGCAGAATTTTTTTGATTAAGAAATAATTAAGCTATACATATATAAATTTTTTACGGGGCGGGCAACGTCGCCGGGTATCAGCTAGTTTGTTATAAATTGCCTGTAGTTCTACAAACCATCGCATTGAAAACTATGTATTCTATTTCTGAATTCAAATATTGCACTTTGTAGAGATAATTTTTTTTATCTTGCGACACTATATCCGTGCCAGACAAATCCTAGGTCACCACGGCGATTAAAAAATGGTATTGGCACGTAGAAGTTCATTTGTGTAGCTACTGAATGGCAGGCTGAGAACAGCCCAAAACGCTTGGAATTTATAGCAGCATATCTGCCAACATGAAAGATACATACTCCCTCCGGTAATATAAGCTTGAACCTGAAGAGAGTTTGACATCAATGGTCTCCGCCTTGTGGCAGTGCTGAGAACAGTGTTGCCAACACATCAATCGTCTGGAGATCACGTGACTTGGTAAAAACACAATCTCCCATTATTTTCTTATGGCATAAAACGAGTTTAAAACAAATGAAAGATAATTTCAGCATCGATGAAATAATTTCAAAATTAATGAAATGAGTTCCAGTTTCAAAATTAATGAAAGCGATAATTCCAGATTGATGAAAATAATTCCAAAATCAATCTAATTTCAGCATTAATGAAAGTAGTAATAAAGGAAATGATTCCAGTATTAATGAAATAATCTTTTTTAATATTTAAAGATTGAACTGTACATTTTAATGGGGAAATTGACCGGCACGAACTGAACTGTGTTATTCAATTAGTCTCACGATTTCCTTGCATTCAATGCCGCAGTGACTGGATGAGGTTTGATCATTTCAATGACCAAAACTCCAGAAGCAAAAAAAGGAAGATTAAAATCCATGTTCCAAATTTTGAATCGAAGCATTTAGTTTATTTTTAATTGCCAGGCCAAGGCCTGATATCGTACTATGACATGCGTCAAACCAAGCTGAAAGCGATTTGCACTTCATTTTTAGTATTATTTTTCCTGTAGGTCGTGTATATGTGACCGGGCCTTTTCCACTAGCAAAAGTAATCATTCCGCGGCACATTCCCAGATAACTTGAGTTGCCCACGTCACATTTACAGATCACTCAAGTGAACAGCGCCTTTGCAGTGCACTTGAGCGATTTGCAAATGGCACATTTCCAGATCACTGAAGGGTCAGACCTGCAGTGCAGTTTCAGATAACCTGAGTGACCCATGGCACAGTTCGAGCACTTAAGTGATCTGTCAATGGCACGGCCAGTGTTCAAGGGTCGTCTCTCGTTCCCTTCACAGAATTTTTTCCTGACATTTGCATCTTTCCTGATTCCCCAGGAACCCTGGGAGAAAAATCAGTTTTGTTTACCGAACAATATGATTCATTTTTACAAAATTACGTTTTGAGGTCATGTGCCACATCAAATGACAGCTACATTTGGCCAAAGGGGCATTGAGCACTTATAGTAAATCAACCGTATGAACATGTTTGCACCTGTTCATAGTCAGCGTTACAGGTATGCAGTATTTTTACCTCACATATTTTTTGGCAAATTTTGCATTTTTACTCATTGAAACAGCCCTTTATTTCCCGTCACTGGCAATGTTTCAGCAATTTTAACGATAGGTGGCAACTTTATTTGCCTTTGAAAATTTCTTTGGAAAATTTACTTGCCTCCAAAAGTTTATTTTTTTAATTTGAATTGTGGAAACCACTTTCATTTGGTAATGCTTCTTTTGGCTGTAAATGGCAGCATCTAGCAATGTTCTGTATGGATCCCAATTTCATGGACATATGGTCAGGCTACACATTCTTTGTGTTACGAGTGCATTAATACTTTTCTACCAAAACCTCTCGCAGGCCAGAGAGAGAGAGATTGTACGTGCATTTCTCAAACACCCTATATAACAGTTTCCCAAAGTGGGCAATATCACTCCCTCGTGGGTGATGGAATGGCCCAGGGAAGGGGGAGAAATAGAAGCTGCGAGTATAACAGGATCCTATGGGTTCACTTGAGTCGGGGGCGATGAGAGAAAACCATTTTTGAAGAAAAGGGAGATGGAACAAAAAAGTTTGGGAAAGTATGCTGTACGGGATAGAAACTATTACGCAACGAAATAAAAATGAGAGAATAGCCACCTTCCTTATTTTAAAAAAAATCACTTTATGTATATATTAAATAACCCAATTACATAAACGACACTTGCTAAACTGAAGAAATTTACAGCAAGACCACATAAAATTTCATCGAGAAAAATCGAACTTACTGACAAAAACAGGTGGATACTATAAAGGATGATTAAATAGGATTACTGAACTAATTCCATACATTTGTTTTTCTTTTTGTAATGCTACATGAATTTATCACAAGCATGTAGATAAGCAATGAAGTTATCGAATCGAAATCTCACACACACACACACATAAAATACCTCTTAAAAACAAATCGAAGCAGCATTTACGAAAATCGATTACAAAAATGTCTTCATTTAAGAAAAGTGGACGACGATAACAAGTCGATCATTTCGGTATAAACAGAATTCTCGCCTCCAGATCTTTCTTAGTGGTGCTTTTCTGCGTCCATCTTCCTACAGTTTTTAAAGAAAGGGAAAAAGAAATAATTAACAAGGTGTTGGAACATTGATTTTTTCTTTAATAACAGTAGAAGTTATCTGGGCGCTGCCAAAATCATCTATAGCAGAATTATATAGCGTGAAGCTCGTGACGTCACTGAAGGTCATCTTACCTATAGCCATTGGATATACCACCAAAAAAAGGTAAAGATGGCGCATGTGGTTGGCCTGCTTTATGCAATGGCTATAAGTGAGATGACCTTTTTCAGTGATGTCACGAGCTTCACGCGGAGGCATTCTGCTAATAGATGGTGTTGGCGCTGCCCCTCCCAAACTGAGATCTTAATTCCTCTGGGTTCCAGAACACGGGCTTCATTGTGAAATGTAGCATAACACCCTCTGTGGAAATTCTATAATCTAATTATTCTACAGGGCGAATACGATTAAAGTTCCCGTACTCTGTGTGCAAGTAGTTTTTCCTAAAAAAACTACCCATCCGAATAGACAAATTTTTAGGATATCTTAATGAGACCAAGGGAGAGATTTAAGAAATAAAGAATAATTCATTTTTTGGTCACCAGGTGAAAAATCCAGCTTTTTTTTTATTGCATTTTCCCATGGTTAGGGTGACCAGATGAGCTGCCTGCAAAACCAGGACAAATCCCAGAAATCATAGTTAAAAACCAAACATTTTCAAAACTCTCATGTGGTGGGCACTACAGTGTAAAGAATAACAAACTAATAACGTATTACGAAAATATCACGCTACTTCTACACAGCAGTGCTGTCTTAAGGCACGGCCCAGGGACCTCACAGAAATGAGATCTGTTTGAAGTTTTCAAGAATACACCTGATAGGGCGTCAGAAATATCACTTGGCCCAGGAGCCCCATGATGCTCTTAAGACGGCCCTGCTACACAGATGTGAAGAAACAAGTAAAACATCAGAATATGGGAGCGATGGATGCCAGATGTCTTATATATACATGATTGAAGGGCGAGATACGTTACATTATATACTCATAAATTACTGGGATAGGGGTAACTTAAGTACTCTTAGTCTCACATAATGTTTATGCTTCTACAGACAGTCGACCCTCAGTTTGCAAACTTACTAATTCATTCCAGAAGTCTGTTAGTAAACCAAATTTTTCAGAAACCAAAATAGTTCCCTCCCACAGGAATCAATGTAAAATTGATTAATGCGTTCAAGGGCTCAAAATATTTTCAGTGTGAACTTTCACAGCAGTGCTTTGCGCTCGAGAGCATAACGTAAAATTGATTGAAATCAGACTAATACTGAAAACACTTTCCCTAGAAGAGACAATTTCATATCGGAACAAAGGCTGGGCTATGTCTGGTTTCTTTAATGTCATCTACAATCTCAGTGTCAAACCCCTCAAAATTTCTGCTTGCAATCTGGCCGCAATTCCTTCAAAACTCAATTCATTTTTCATTTCATTTATTTCTAAACGAGGCTACAATTAAAAAAAATAAATAGAAATAGAAGGTTTGTATTCTATTCCCCAAACCATCACAATATTTCAACGTGCAAACAAAGCTTCAATGGTTCAGCGTCCTTTTTGGTTACATGAAAATTGGCATGGCAAATATATATGAGTAGCATAATATCTAACGTAGCTAAAAGTTAAAAATGAAACAAATATTTAAAATAATTCTATTTCATTGCCAAAGCAAAACCGGGGCAACCAGGCATCCCAGACAGGGCAAAAAAATAGTGAAAAACCAGTGACATTTGGCCACCCTGTTTCGATGAAATACGTCCACCAGAACGGGTGCTACACAGGTCGGAGTAGTGCCGGTATACTAAAACTGCTCAAACCAATGTAGTGCCTGTTCTGGAACAGGATTCTATTTAAACTTGGTACATATGCTATATGATTCCATGAGAAAAAGGAAAATCCAATAATAAGTGCCACTTTTTCACCTGGTGGTCGAAAATTAAACTTTTTAAACTTCATAAATCTCTTTCTCTCATTGTGTCCAAACTGGTGCCTAAATGTGCGGTGTCAATTTTGTCTTTATCTTGTGAATGATGAATCATTTCCTCTTGATTTGCAGTAATAGTGACAATTTACTTTACACACGTGATGGATCCCATTTTGTGGAAGGCAAAACACGCTTTATCCAAATCACTATCAAAATTTGAGAACACTAAGAATTTTTCAGGAGTCTGGGAGATGAATGGGAGACTTGGCAGCTATGAAATGTCTATATTCAATCCAAAAACACAAAAATTAAGATGCATCGTGCTAATCTTAAAATTTCTACAGAGATGTGATTCCGATTGAATGATTATGCATTCATGCTGCTGTCTGTTGGCTCCAAGTGGAATTAATATAAATTTTTATGAAAATTTTAAGGTTTGATCGATAATATTGTTCAGATACCAAAAAAATGAAAATATAATTAGCAGGACCTTCAAAAGGGACAAACCAAATGGAACTAATTGGAAGGGAAAAAAAGAAATATACTCACAAATTTTCTATGAAATCTTTGGCATTTTCTACGATCCATGGATGCTGCAGCATCTGATCCAAAGACATTCGTTCGGCAGGAATTTTTCTTAATAGCTATTGGGGGAAAAAATCATTATCAAGAAGCTGCCGAAATCATACGTGCCATGTACACAATATAAATGACTACCTACTGCAACGCACACACACTTTGTAAACACTCCACTGAACAAATTGGCACAGTTATGGGTGTTTAAGAAGTGCTGCCATCTTTTTTACATACAGAATAGCAGTTGGAATTTCCATGGCACATAAGCATTATGGTCAAGGTCTGTCTGTTCCCTGCAGAGACTTTTTAGAATGGTAGATTGTCTCGCATTTGCTCCGAAAACAGACTAACAAAACAACCTGTAACCCTGGTTACAGCAGATATCGGTTACAGGTGGTACATACTCATTTTCATAAAACATTTTCCCTGACTTTTCCAGGTTTTCCAGTCAAATTTTTAAAAGATTCCATTTATTGCTCACTTTTAATAAATAATTTGAAAATCTTAATTCATTATAATTACTATCATAATCACACATTATTAATTATTACATTAATTATAATCATACATTATTAATTAGGAGATGGGAAGGATAGTGATTTGGCCAAATAACTGAACGAATGCTCGGCTAATGTTTCGGCCAAATATCAATTTTCTTAAAATTCATCACAATCCATATATACAAAAGTGATTTTTTGTCTGTGTGTCTATATGTTTTCTATACAAATCTATAATTTTAGATCGATTGTCACCAAATGTTGCATATACACCAAAAATGGGACCCGGCTTGAACAAAAGGCTACTTTAAAAGTTTGTGAGACTCTGGCAAAAAACTGTCAGGTATAAACGGTTTCTGGGCCTCAACAATCACTTTTGGAATGTTCATTTTAGTTATCGTGGTTCCCTATCAATGCATTTCAGATGTGTATATGCCTTTATAATGGTTTGTCACTTTTCCAGAAATTGAATAAAACCTGGGCAGTGCCAGGTATTATAGCTAGTTATAAATAAAATTTATGCTTTTAATTGAAAACAAAATTATTGGTAATTGAAAGATTTTTTTTTTTGCCATGACCCTGGCAATCAAATTTAACAATGATAATTGTTTTTATAATTGTATTTGTATTGTATACAGTACTGTATTTTAATACAGTAAAACCTCTGTTTTGCAGTCACCGGCGGGACAAAAAAAAAAATCACCCATAAAAAAGGGGTGGCCATTAATCAGGGGTTCGAAATGCATGCTGTTATTATACAAGGGAAAATTATTATTTGGCTGTAAAAGAGGGGTTTCCGTTAAGAGAGGGTTTTACTGTATTACTTACGGAATAAATGCTTTTTTAGTTTTACATCTAATTAACAAAATGCCAACCATATTAATTCATAATAAAATTTAAGACTTTTTCCCTCAAGATGTTCTTTGGCCCTTTCAGTAGCTCAATAAGTATCTTTTCTAGGTACATCTTCAGTTTGTAAACATGTAATTCATGCTCACTTTCACCTTATTGCAATAGGATCCTATTTTCAGTTTCGTGTTTTCCTTATCCTAAAAATTCACCCTGACATAACCTCTTTCACAGAAATGGATTATGCACCACACAATAAAATACAATCCATAAATTTTTGAATTTATGTGAAAAATTACAATTAATATAATTTTTTAAAATTATTTAGTTGTGCTTGGATTGACCCAGATATTCGGTCTAACTGAATATTTCGTAAAAGGGTAGAATACCTAAGCATTATTTGGCAGCGCCAAATATTCGTCCCATCTCTATTATTAATTATTATTTATACATGCACTTACACTTTTAAATACATTACCTGATGGAAAAATGGTACACAATCAAGGAATGTAAGATTTAAATTTTTTGCCGATCATTTTCCCTTCTGCTCTAAACTAGACCATTGAATTTCCGTCAAACTGCATATTTTCATAAAGTCTTTACAAGTTCCCAAAAAGTCACTTGTAAAATTGTCAAAAAAAAAAAAATTCAGTCACGTTTTCTTGACAATAGGAAGGAGAAAACCCGCCAAAAAAATGTAGCTTTAATTTAGCGCCAGACAACTATGAATGTAGGCTTATATTTTTTCAGCAGCTATCTTGTTCATTAATTTAGCATATTGTTTTTAGCATGTGTTTTACAGATTGAATTTACATAAATCATTAACCTTGTGATCCTTCAGACTTTACAAAGTGTCCTTGCTCCTTTTCTCTCAGATAATAGATATTTATGAATTCTTATAACATTTTAAATACAACAGTTTATCCTTTAGCTAATATACTGTATTTCCCCAAGACAGAACATTTTGCATCGTTCTGCAATGAGCCCACTATTGCATTACAACTCAGAATTGCCACCAAATGGAAATGTTCTGCTTGAAAAATTCCCATAATAGTGTTTTCTACACTATTATTAAAATTCAGATTGTTCTGCAATGCAGTAGAATCGATTGTTCTTCGATGCAAGTTGCAGGTTTCGGCATATTCTGTTTTGGGTCTGTATTCATAAAGTCAATGATACTTAAATGGCTTTTTTCTTTAATATTCAGTAATCTGTGCCTAACAATTTCCTTGTTTTGAATTTACATTTCCAAAGTAATTTTTGCTTTTTCTTGCAAGATTTTTATTTGATCAAGTGCCTCTTTTTTTCTGTTGAGTGCAACTGCTTTTTTCCTTCTTGCATCCCTTGTTTTCTTACCCTGAGGGCTCGGTGATAACAATTATGTGATGATTTCACACTCTTTACCATCTCAGGGGTGATTTTTACACTGATAGTGATAGCTCACTAAACAATTTTACTGCATCATATGTTGTGCGGAGAGCTACAAGTGATGATTCATTAAGATTTTCCACAAGTTTATCCTTGTTGATGGAAAATCTGGATTTAGGAGATGCATTTCCATGTGACAATGTAAGGACTACTTTTATGACTTGCAAGATCTCTTTAAATCTCTCATCATCTTTGTCTAAAAGATTCGAAAAAAAAAACAAAAAAAAAAACATAATTTTCTCTCTTTAGCTGAAAATTTAACAAAAATGTTTTTCCATTCCTTTTTTACAACCACCTCTACAAATTGCTTTTTTGCGCGATCTGCTAATACTACTGACAGTATGTTATTTTCAATTAATTCTTATTTTGGGATTAAGCGACATTGTTTCCCTAGTATATTTTCAAGGTGAAGTTGCAAAAAGATCATCTACCCCCCCCCCTTTAACACAATACAGAACTGGAATGCAACAATTTAGGATCTAAACAAGACATTGATCGTATAACACAAAAATTGATTAGACTCTTTTGAATAATCTTGTTTGTCATGCTAACTAAAATTTGTTACAATCAGTGAAAAATTTATTTTTTCACAATCAAATGCATACCCTCCTTTTTATCAAAAAACTTCTATATCAACGCCAAAAATTGATTAGACTCTTTTGAATAATCTTGTTTGTCATGCTAACTAAAATTTGTTACAATCAGTGAAAAATTTATTTTTTCACAATCAAATGCATACCCTCCTTTTTATCAAAAAACTTCTATATCAACGCCAAAAAACAATGCCTATATCAATTTCAGTACATGCGTCATCCACTGTTGCTAACTGTAGTCAACTTACGAAATTATCGCAGTTGAGCTTTGTACCAATGGCTTCTACGATGTTTCCAAAAAAATTAGAAATAGTTACAATAAGGTCGCAGCAATATACTTTTCCACACTGACTTACGAAATCCTTGTTCCTCCTCTGCAGTATCTAGTTTTTTTTTTTGCAATATTTTAGGGATTATAATATCTTTGCTGTTTTAGAATTCTCTTCTGAGGGAAATTATTTTCCCCTTTACATTTTTGATTGATCTTTTTTTCGTTCAGATAAAAATCGTGATAGTTTTTCAGGTTGTCTGAAATTTCCAGTTTTTAGAACAAAAATAGGTTATTTTCTCCAATTCTTTTTTGGTAAAATTCCCCCCCCCCCTGACTTTTCCAGATGTTCCCTGACCCATACAAACCCTGAATCAGAAAAGATAAACTGTCTGCAATTGTTACCTGTTTTATGCGACGCCAATTGTGAAGTAGAATGACAGAAAGTAACACCCATTGGCTGTGAAACTTTAATAACTCATAGTTTATAAAGGAAATCTGCATCTACAATTTCAGTGATATGATCATTTTTTTTGGGATGCTTCGTTTTTGTTGTGAATATATATAAAGAGTTCCTCCGCCTTTTTTCCAAATACTTTGCCTTTCCTCCCATTTTTACTGAAGTGGATGACAATGGTAATTATTTCAAGCTGATTTCAGGCATGCATAAAATTGCATTGCAATCTTGAAGCATAACAAAATTTCTTACCTTGTTTTTATGAAAAATAAAACTGAAAACACAACCAAGCACTTAAAATATAAACAGATTTTCCTACTCACCCTTGAGATAAAATCTCTGGCCCCAGTAGAGACATGAGGGGGAAATCTGAGATCTACCTTAGCGATGCGAGAGTAAGTATCATTGACGTTAGCAGATTCAAAGGGTGGATTCCCAACTAGGAACTCGTAACACAATATACCAAGGCACCACAAGTCTACTTTTTCGTCATAAGTCTTATGCTCAATCATCTCCGGTGGCAAATAGTCTAAAGTACCACACATTGTTGTTCTTCTGGATGAAGGAGCGTGGACAGACCATCCGAAATCCGCGATCTTCAGTTCCCCATTCAGTCCAAGCAATAGATTCTCCGGCTTGATGTCACGATGTATGACTTTCTTCAAGTGACAGTATTTCAGGGCATTGCACAGCTGAACCATGTACTGTGACGAGTAGTAGAAAAGAAAAAATTAATATAAAAAAGATAATGCATAATACCTTAAAAAGCATTTAAAGAGTTTAGCGAGATTGTTAAGGTTTTAGAAAAGTAAGGCTGGTCATCCACTGGAAGCGAAAACATGCGGCAAGCTATGTAAGTGATAGCCGCAGACATCGAGTCAGACGATAAAGGGCACCTGATGTCATGCACTGAAAGCAACTTCTACAGATTATTCAGTTCACAACTGCACTCAATGCAGATGAGTATGTTTGTTAAATAATTTTAAGAAAATACTGAAAACTAAAATTTGAGAAAATAAATTTATTGATAAAAGTCCATACTTAATGAGACATCCAATGCAAATTCAGACAAAGTGTTCTTGTTGTAAACGAATGAGTAATTATATTCAATCAATTACCACCTCACAACCCATGAACAACAATTATCAAATTTACAGCTTCCATGTTCATTCGGGAAAGGAGGGGGAGAGAGACTGAGACAAGGACAAAAAAACAGAGTAAATGGCGTGAAAAAAATTGACTGCTGCACGGATATGACAAGAGCAGTGTGATCGATCCCGCAGTAATTGGAAATTTATCTCGTCTGCTGTTGTAGCCAGAAATAACTAGCTGAAGATCGCTGCTGATGGATGAAGTTCTCATACTTTCTGTGCAATGAGATCAGTCTTGCAAATGCATACAATTGCACGCTACTTTTTTTTTATCACTTCAAGTTCCTGCCAGTGGACGACTAGCCTAAACGCTAGTATAATACCTGGAGGGGGGGGGGCGTTTGTCAAGCCAAAATTTGGGTCAGTTTTCTGGACTCTACAAAATTCCAGATTTGAAAAATTGCCACTTCACAAAATAGAAATTAATGAAACCATAAATTTGGCATTTCATTTATTTTGTGATAGAGATAAACTAGATTATTTCGCATCCTCCAAAATGAGTTATTTTCATAAAATTGATCATTTTCACAAAAACAGGATCCGACAAAAGTCTGGACAGACACCTGACTACTATTAAGTCGCACAAATCTTTGTCATGACTGAATACAGACCATTATTTAATAGAGAATTTTAGAATCAACACTTTGCAAATCTTTTGCCAATTCTTACAAGTTAAAAATTATGATTTTGAACCTGCAGATGTTGATTCTTAAAATTTTCGCGAACTCAATAAGCTAATACAGTCTATACTTGTTGTGTTATAGCAATCATTTCATCCAAAAAAAAACCTGTACGATATGCTACAAATGTTTCATACACCAGCTGTTTTCTACAGTTGTATATGGATCGTAGACTGCATTAGTAAGCTAACTGATGTTGATTCACCAGATATAGATAGCTAGTCAGTCAAAGGAGCAATTACCATGGCCGCTGTCTTGTCATCAAAGTACTTGTGCTTCTGCAGAGTCTTGTACAGCTCACCTCTCGGGGCAAATTCTAGGATCAAATAAACTTTGCATTCGTCGTAAAAATATCCGTACAATCTCAGAATATTTGGATGTCTGCGAGAAGAAACAAAAAATCATTCACTCGATCAAATTCAATGTTTTTACAGATTTCTTCACGCAGAGATGGTGTTTCACAAACTAGGAATTCTAATAATTTTGATGGAATGCACACACATGATATTCATCATAGTGATAACAGAGAATCCTAAACAAGAACGCGTAGCAGAAAACATTTATCACACATATCCCAATATTTGTCTATATTCAAAGAAGAATGTTCATCTGCTTACCTCAGGTGAGACTGTATTTCTATCTCTCTCCTCAGCTGATGCTCAACACCATGTTTCTGTAGTTGGGACTTGAACAAAACCTAATAAGCAAAATATATCGCCATTGTAAACATTTATGTAAATCGATATGTTATACATATAACACAACGTTTCTCAAACTTTTTAAACCCAAAGACCACACCAGTAAACTTTCGGAAACATATCTAAGGACTACTATGAATAGTGTGAATTTATGACCTGTATTTTACGGGACACTCATGTATTTCTGGTTGTACTGACTCTTTTTGCACAATTGTTTCGTTCATTCGACAGAGCTCATTTTAATCTGTTATCTTCATTAAAATTAAGAATCCTGATAATTTCCATAACTTTATAAATTATGTTATGCAGAATATGCTGAAATCTGATGTGCATCGCAGAACAATCTGGGGGAATTTTAAGAAAAGTGTAGAATACACTTTTATGGGAATTTTTACACAGAAACATTTCTAGTCAGCAGAGGGCTGGTTGCAGAACAGTGCAAAATATTCTGCTTTAGGGGTTATGATAATCCTATCTTAGTCTATAAATGTTTTTTGGGGAACTGCATTTCACTACTGAAATTTCCAGTACCTTCTCTTACCTCCAGTTACCTGCCATGGGTGACTTTTCAACAATAACTGGTGATTTTGCCAGCTTATAGCAATGTATTTCGAGATCCCAATATTCCGCATTTTCTTTTATGAAATGTGATAGCCAGATTTTTACGTTTTTTCTCTCATTAAATTATTTTTTTTTTACAGCGGCTTGCAACAATCCTTAACTTCAGCGGTAATTGGCAAAATTCCATTATTAAATGTTTTGGCAACAATTTACGATATCCTGTGCATATGATTGCAATTCTCAGTATTTTTCTTGATGAAATATTGTTACCCAAAGTACAAGAGTCTAATTTTTTTTACTTTTCTCAACCCAACAAGATATACTGACATTAGTTTTACAAATGATAATTTTTCATTCAATTAGAGCAAAATTATCAAGTCCACTTGCGAACCACGGGTTCAGAAACGCTGGTATAGTTACAATCTATATATAGAACTGGTAGCACTGCCATTCCATTTATTTGAAAAAAAATTCTTAACAAAATAAATACTTTTAAAAAAAGGGGGAAGGGTGGGCAGTCCCCATTCCAAATGAATGAAATGAAAAATTGCAAATAGTTTACATGCACTTAACCCCCCCCCCCCCAGCACATACCGGGGAAATTTGTATCTTCTCACACCAGGGAATTCATGATTCAAAGATAATTTCCCAATGCACCAACTTGAACTCTCCCTATATCTGGACTACTTTACCACACACTAACTCCAGTCATATATCAACAGATGACAATGTCCAACTAGTGGAGTTAGATGCTGCCTTCATTTCCCACCTATCGGTAATTGCCCCAGGCTCGATAGGTAAAGAACTTTTTCTGCTGTTCTCTTGGCTGGATTTGAACCCATGGACCTTCACGGCAACCTTCACAGTGGAAGACGAGCATCTTACCACAACGGCAATATCAGGACTGGATGAATCTCAGGTGCCAAGTCAGCATGGCAACTGAATTCATTCACCATTCGACTGGAACTCTATATGCCCTTAAAAAAGTCAAAAGAACCATTACTTTCGGGCCGTTCAAGTATTACGTAAGCAAAGTTTTAGCTATTTTTACCCCCCCCCCCCCACTATAAACAAAATTTTGTCATCAGCTCTGCCCCTCTGAATCCAACTCATATTTTCATAAAGGGTGGTTGATGACGTAAGCATTATCCAACCTCCCCCCCGTCATCAAAAGTCAGCAAATCGGACCCCCCCCCCACCATCGATGATGACATAATACTTGAACTGCCTCTTTGGAACTTTTTCTTTGGGTAAAATTTTTTTTCTGGCACTTAGATTTTTTTTGCAATTTGTCCAGCCCTGCTCTATCGCCTACAAATACTAATTTGGAAAACTTACCTTAAGAGCCACTATGAATTTGGTGGACTTCTCACGAGCTAGGTACACGTTTCCAAACTTTCCCCGTCCTAGTGGCCGACCGATGTCAAAGTTTTGGATCGTCCACCTCTTTCTGCAAGAAAAAGAAAGCAGAAATATTTGTTTTGTCACACAAAGACGATCAAACCCATCCGTGATAAATAGCACCATGGTCATTGAAATATCAATGACTTCAGACATCAACCATGACTTCGGAAAGTTGTGTATTCAACTCGATATTTCACTGTATAGCACAGTGTTCCAAATTTATCTTTACAACTTTGAAATTTAATAACTCATTTATTATACAAGATATTTACGTTCGGTTTGGTGCAAATGATTCATAAACTTAAGGTTTTTTTTCTGTTGTGAAGAGGATCGTTGAAATATGTGCATTCACACCAGCGCAGAGTTTATGTTGCCAACAATATTGATATAAAAGGGGTTGTTAAGGTATTGTCTGCAGATTTTTAACCATTTTTGCATGCCCTTCTTGTCAGCAAAACTCTGACCGCAAAATTTCATGACGTCCCCCCCCCCCCCTCTTAACATCAGAAACATGTGCATGAGCCCCCATGCCCTCCCCCAGACAAACAAAAATTTATTTTTGATGAAAAGTATGGAAAGTTAAGCACAGTTTTGTACAGTAATATCCACATGTTCTACCACAAAACCCCACCCCAATACAGTTAACGCTCATTTTTACGAACCCATAGGCCTATAGACTTGATAATTAGTTCGCAAATGGGAGGAAACAATGGGAAAAAACACAGGAAATAAAAAGAGTTAGTTTTTAACATTTATTAATGAGTGCCCAAAAAACTTATTTTCTTGTCTCCTTCATCACAAAAGCTTGGTAAATATAAAATTCTCTGGAACTGATGTAGGACAAAATTTCATTTTGAAGGTGGAATGCCACTGAAATCACTTGCCGCAGAAACAATCTGTTGCTAATCTTTGATTATAGAACTCTGTGCAATTTTTGGAATCCCGTACTTTTTGGTAATTCCAGTCATTGTAACAGTTCGTCAACACACATATTTTAATTTCTTTCAATATATTTCTTTTTTTTCACCTAAAGCCAAGCATAATCTTTTCCCATTTTGTTGATATTGCAAAAAGGTAAGTAGACAAACATGGGACAAAATTTCTAATCCTAGATCGTATTTCTCCCGAGGAGTGGAATTTTCCTTACGTCAATGCAAGTGTTTCTCGGCTACGCCGCTGCACCAGTGTGGCAAGGGAAATTCTTCCTAGAATGCTCAAAAGCAGAATGTTTTACAAAAATAAATGTAAAAGGGATTTTCGAAAACATTGTAAAACAGGTTTTTGAAAATATTGTAGGGATCTTTTCATTAAAAAAAATAGAATTATAGGGATTTTCCTCCTTTACAAAAACATGACATCACGCAAGCCATCGCCGATTAGCACCAAGTTACCAACCAGTAAAATTACCTGTCACTATTACTCTGAAATTGAATCTCCCCAATAAAGAAACTGCCACCTGGCTTGAAACAAGATATACAGACAACAGAGCATTGGTCAGGGCCCACAACTAGGGTCGTCTAGTGTCATGGTAACTAGATTAGAAAAAGGGGGTGCCAAATTCACCCTTCAGTGGCTCCTTCAACATTGCACAGTGCAAAAATGTGTACTTGCCCCCACTGACAAAATGCCTAGTACCAGCCCTACATATGGTCAAAGCAGATACAAGTTATATCACTGATTTTGGATGTCAAAAGGCCGAATTAATGCTAGCTGTTTGGAAAATTTTGCCTTCCTCTCCCTTGAAACTAATCTTGTTTTTTTTTGGAATTTAAGGCATTGGCGACAATTTACATTACGCTCACGATGCCATTTCGGGGACTAAAAATGAAAGCAATGGCCTTTTCCAAGTAAATTCTTTGGGGATATTTCTTTCCCAAAAGTAATGACTTTTTAATTACAGGAGAAATTCAAGAATTTTTTGAGAATCTGGGAACTAGAGTAGAAATTTTGGGAGACTTGACAGCTATGCAGTTCGGAAGAAGGAATTGTATTGTAAATAGAAAATGTCTTTACAAACATGATGTCAATGGAAACGATTTGGAAGTATGATGAAGAAAAAAAATTATATATGTATGTTTTACACAGGTTTCTTCTCTTTGACATCTCTTTTGACAGATTCGCTCGAAGTCTGTGGTACATTAGAGCCGACTTGTTTATCTTGCAAAATGTGGTCGGAGACTAAAGCCTGAAAAGCGAGAAATAAATAAAATTAAATATATGTAGCGCGCTCCAACTCAATAAATACAAAAAAGGTTGGAGGGGGGAACCACCGCCCCCGAGACAACAATCATAGCATAATAGGGGAAAAGAAAATCCATCAAAAAAAATAATTTTTTGGATGGCATGGGATTTAGAGACCCTTCAGAAAACCACCAAATGTGGCCCCCTTACTTACGTTTGTTGAATCTCTCTGTGCTTGCCTGCTCCCACTGGATTTTACTGTCTTGTTTGCCTACTAGGACTTTAAACCTGCTTAGTGAAATATTAATGATGGCATCGTAATAATGATAATGGCGTGACAGCAAGATAGTTTTTCTTGTGTAATCCAAATGCGGTTCAGGTGCATCAAGTTAGCAAAAATAACAGTTCGCAAACTATTTATTGATTGACGAATATTCCTATACATTTGCATTAAGGTAAGCCGCTGATGACAAAGTAAAATAAAAATCACATCTATAGTTACATAGCTGTAACAATTTTACGATGTTCCCTCTTGTGTCACCTTTGCATATTCACATACAGCTATGTTAGTGATAGGAAGAAACATCTTCGCATCATTACATTGTTGAATTTTGTGTCATTTCACTTCAATCGCTAGGTGGCGATGTATATTCTGCTTTGTCATATTTCAGCAGACAATCCCCCCCCCCCACATTTTTCGGTGTGCACCTGCTTCGGTTTTGCCGAGGCCTCATAACGGCTTCAAATCTGACAAAATTTATTTCCCCAGTGAATTTGATTTCGCATTTTCGTGATTTTTAAATTTGGCAGTACCAGTGTACCATCCGTTCAATTTTATGGATTCATACATGGATTATTACACGTAAGGGTGTTATCCAATATCTTAAGGATTATTCTGATTTATAACGTGGATCATTACTGTGCCGCGGAGGGAAGGCAAGAGAAAAAAATAAAAACATGTGAGCAGTAAAAAAACTTTATTTCCCTACGTTATGCCTCAACTTGCACCCCGAGGTATTAGCATCCATAAGGGTAATTAAACTCGGTACAGGTGCTGTATACTCCAGATCGCCAAGGGCGCTATACGTCGCCAACGCCGGAGCTCTCAGTTCTGCCGATTGGCATTCTCACTTATTTTGCCGAGTTGTCATTCTTTCTAGAAGCTTCCATTACCCATCCATTATAGATGGCGCTTAAAGCGCGGGCGATTCAAACGTATAACGGTGTTTTTTCTCTTTCTGCAGTAGCGTCGTTGTCTTGGATTATTCCCAATTACCTTTCGCTAGTTGTTGTTTTTAGCGTCTTTTCAAACGTTTCAACAGCCATTTAGTTTTTTTCGTTCCGAGCATTAGGATTACACGAACCAGATTACATTTTCGTCAACCGGTAAGGCTGTATCCTTTTTATTTATTTCTCTTAGTAATATTCGTTATTTATTTAAAAGAATCTGGATACCCGGGAAAAGTCCGGGTTTTAATTTTTTTATACATAGAATATACTTATTTATACAACATGCAGGACCGTTGTTTATTTAAATATACTATTATATTTTATGTTTCATGATATTTTTCATATTTGAATAGGTTTTTATTATTGTTTTCCATGCTGGCGGTTTTTTTCTTCGGCATCCGAAACATGTCTAACGGCCTTGGCGACTTTTGATCGGGTCGTCGGACATGTTTGGCACCGGAAAAAAAAAGTCGCCAGAAATCGCCAATCTCTGGATTATACAGCACCTGTTCCAAAGACATTTGCAACGGTTAAATGCATACAATGCTCGACAACAACTCGAACATAAAATTTCTCGCCATGCTTAACAGAAGTCATGTGGTATTGTAAGTCCAGAATATCAAGATTTACTACAGAAGTCATCTTATATCATCATAAATGGCCTTTTTTCATCTACAACAAAGTAAAATATATACACAAAAGATGCCAAAAAAAAAAATCAACGCACGTTTTGCGTAGAATTCGAGCCTCCGTGTGACTTTCCTTTGTTCTCCTTATTTTCCATCTTAAGTCCTAAAAAAAACGAAAAAGTAATATTGCCATATAGTTTGTTGAATTAATCGAGGTTTAACAATGAAATATTTATGAATTTGAAATGGATTTATTCTTCAAACACTCGTGAAGGTAATTGCTATAGGAGAGAACAATTGAGTGCACTAGTAATCGTTCAATGCCAGGTTATATACAGCTCTTGGAACATTCCAGAAACAAGTATGTAAATTAGTGTATCAAACATATTTCTGGTCTGAGAGAACATTCTAGAAATATAGATGAGGTACAGCACACACACATGTATATGGGAAAACCCTATAACCCCCCCCCCCCCCCAAGGTAAAGTTATATATTTTTTCTCCCTCTCGATATGGTAGCAGTATAATCAGCTCTTAAAAAGAAAAAGTTTCATGTTATAGAATGACCAACCAACAACTTACAACATGAATTTCACTTACCTTAATTAAGGATTATTCGCAATCACTCATCAGGACTGACACGTAACCAGCAGATTTATTAACTCTAAAAAAAATAAGTCGCTCTTCTATAATTCCATATAATGCAAAGAATCCAATTCCCATTGGCCGTAACGAATAGGGTAAGATGAATGTTATTTCCAATGTATGGATATACTCATAATTTCTGTCTTTATTCACTCTTTTTTACTGAACTAATAGTGTAGGATGATAATTATAATATAAATTATCATTTTCATCACAGCTAGAATCTCTAATAATTTGATTTTTTTTCCAACCGAAATGAATTAAATACTTTGTTACTACTCATTTTCCCCAGGCTTTGGGATTTTTTTAATAACGCTGTGTGAGGGATAACGGACAACTTGACTCAAGTTGAGGCACCCGAGTTAGATTTGAGTATCCTTGTGTGAGGCCATAAGTGGCCCAGGACACGTTTTCAGACCATAATGAAGTGGCCACTCTCCAAGAGGTTGAGCACCCCTTCCTATAGCTAGTTACATTAGCTGGTAAGCAAGCACTTTCAGCTAGGTACGGGGGCATTGCCGTCTTAATGCATGGGTCCACCCGGGGGGCCTCAGAAAGACTAAATTTTTTGAGAATATTTAAGGTGGGGCCCCCATGATGCTCTTAAGACAGTCTTGTACGGGGGTTTCCCACAGTGTCTCAGTAATCTCATAATAAAAATGAAATATTAAGAATAAAGACTAAACAGATCATTTATCACTTCGTTAATCCAGGGGGAGGGGATCTTCAACGCATGGGTCCGCGAACTGCTTGGTAACACGCGTGTGGTTTTGATTAGTAGTAGCCCGCTGGCTTCATTAAAATGCGGCCCGCACTGTCTCAACGAGACTGAAAGCGCCCGAGTGGATCAATCAACACAGCTACCACTATTTACTAAAACTAAAAATGCATCGTCACAAGATATATTAGTAAAAAAAACAATTTGAATTATAACATTATACGAGAGAGAATTGAAAAACGTCACGAATTCAAACAGCAAAAACAAAAAGAATGCAAATAAATGAATGCTAAAACTTTGTAAAAATTGTAAATTTGGTACAATGCAGTAGAAAAGTTTGAATGACGATTGTGAAAACGTTGAGAAAGAGATTCTCCATTGACCCACCTTGTTGTTCTTGCGAGGAAAGAAATGAAACCTGACAAACTCCTAAAACAACAACTGTTCAAGTAAATAAATGGCTGAGCGATTGTGTTCTAACACCAATTAAATTGCTCTAACACTAAAAAGCCATCGCCGTTTCTTTCAACACGTTCAATATACAAAAGCTTCTCCCGATCAACACCACGAAAAAAACTCCGATTATTTTAAAATCGCCTCACACCGGACAACGAACTTGTTTCCGATCTGTGATTGGTCGAATACCTTTCTTTTCTGGAACATTCTGGTTGTGTCGGTTTTTCCGCCTCTCGAGTAGAAAATTTTGTTGTCTTTTGTTTGTTTCCTCCCCCCCCCCCCTCTTTTTGTTTTCGGGGGGAGGGTGTGAATGGGATTATTTCATAAATTATAATTGGGAAAAACAAAACTTTTCTCAACCTTTTATGGAAAAAATTATTCAATTCCAGTTATTTCAACGTAGTGTTCCAGACTCTGCCACGAAGCTGGGCTGGAAGAGATCTCGGCAACGGGATAAGTCCAATGGCAAAGTTCTGCCGTTCATTCATTCAGTTATTTTAACGTCCTTCATCGTCAAAACGCGTATGCGCGTGGACTCTTTTCTGGCGACCGGTGGTTGGCACCATCATATTTCCTGGCGACGTAGATATATTTATTTATATCTATCTATATATATAATTATATGTATATACAGGGCCGCAACTGGAGGGGACAGGTGAATCTCTGGTGTCCCGGGTGCCGAAGGCGCCAATATGCCGGCTTGCCCCGGATGACAAAGTATCTATTTGCGGCTCTGTATGTGTGTGTGTGTGTGTGTGTATATATATATACACACACACACACACACGGTTGAAATTTATCGAGAGAAAAGAACATCATGCATACAAGGTTTGAGGAAGAAATCGTATGCAAATCTACGTCACAGTGAATAAAAAGCGCGGACGCTAGAACTGTTAAGTTATTCCAGCGTGCAACCATTCTAAAAGTTGTAACGTACGGGATGATTGGCGCACTTCAGAAATATTGAAAAAGCAGACATGCATTTCATTTACGGAGCTGCAAAAGGAAGTACCGCAGAGGCAGCACGAATGTACAGTGAGCGTTTTCCCCACTGCGAAAACATATACGTTGAAACTCCTGCTTTGGAGTGGTCACAAATCAATGATTGCTTGACATGATACGGCAACCGACTTTCAAGAAGGGCCAAAAGCTGTAATATAAATTCGATGGAAATATCCCCAGTAGCACAACGATATAGTACAATATCTGGACCATATCGAAATGTCAGAGGAATATCAGATGTCATAACTATGATATAGAACGATCCCGTCTTATATGGTGCAAATTATTTATTATGTTAATTGATCAAGTCTTTAATTTTTCAGCCGAATATGTATTTGATTCCATGTGAATAATCTCTACTTTGAAGGACAACAACTTGGGACAATAAATTATTTTAATATAGTTTGAAAAACATAGATCTATATCAGATTCTCGATATAGACCTGATATAGATCTATCAAAGACGACATAGCTCTATATCCTGAGCATGACATACATCTATATCGTGAACCTGACAAAGATATATATCAGATACACAATATGCTGATATATCACCATATTGTGTGCCTTTAAATAAAAATATTGCCTTGAAATAAAAATTTGGAGAAAATTTAAAGTCGAGTGTACAATTTTTTGTTTGAATTGAAATTAAAAACGTTTGAATTTTTCATATGAAATTTTGATTTTAATAGGATTAATTATGTTGATATATCAAAATCATTTCGTCAGTTATGATTGAATCCTTACTGTGTATGTTTTACATCGTAGATGTTGGTATTTTAGAAGGAGCGAGAACTTATCCACTCTAACTTTAATTGCCACTTTATAATTGCACATATTTTTTAATTAAAAAAAATTGCTTTTGTTTTTGTTGTATGTGTGTTTTTCTTAAAATTATTTATTTTTTTCCTTTGATGTTTTCATTTTTGCCATACTTTGAGAATTTTAACTCTTTTGTGATGCATATTTTTTATTCTGTATTTTTTGTTTTATTAGCATATAAATTAATAATTTTAAATAAATGATATACTACACAATACATTAATTTATTTCTTGTGTTTTTTGTATTATATATAATTTCCTCAATTATAATATAATTTTTCTATTATCTGCCTCAAAATGATAAATATGTCTCACAATTTCTATTTTGTAATTTTTGTGCAGACATGAAAATGAATAAATTTGATTGAAAATATAAGTAAAAAAAATATCACTTGTGATTTAATGTTATAAGACGAAACTGTAACCAGTGCTGTAGTGGTGGGTTGGTAAGATACAGAGTTAGAGATGGGAAGAGTTCAGGGTACACGGGTTCAAACCCACCCACCCCAAATAATTACACTTTTTCTTCCGAAAGGGCGCCATCTATCGTCCAAAATGTGAAGTATTTGAATATATCACATTCACGATATAGATCTATTTATCTCCGACTATGCCTTTTTTTAGCTAGAACGATATCGTGGCCCGATATAGATCTATATTGGAAACTGAAATTTTACGATATAGATCTATATCTTTGTGCTACTTGGGATGATCCTATAGTGAAATATTCGATTTTAATTTTTGTTATTAGTGTTCCATAAGTTGTAAGCATAGGCGTACGCACAATTTTCTCGAGTGGGGGGGGGGGGGTTTCAGTTTTTTTTTCTTCTGAGGTGGTGGGGGGGGGTGTTACGTTTTGTCCTGCAAAATAATACTATAATCTTGACTCGGTGGGGCGGGGGTAGAACGCCAACCCACCCCTTTGCGTACGCTTGTAAGAATTTTAATCATTCATGAAGAGTCATTTTGAAGGGAAAACATCTCTTTGTTCTTCTCCTGTCCTCGATGTGAATCTGAAACAAAATCTATCGAATTTTCCTGTTTATAATCCGCAGTTGTAAACTTCGCTAGTTTGACAAAATAACTCTCTCAAGGGGGGGTGTTTAACACGGTTTTGTGGAGAAAATGCCAATTTTTGTGCTGGCATCTATCTCATCCATAAATATTTTTAAAAAAAATATGTTTTTGTAAATAAATTTTTGTAACGAGATTATAATTAATCAAACCTCTCTCTCAAAAAAAGAAAGCTATAGATATGACGCAGTGGTTTACTCACACTAAAGCCACTTCAAAGTTAAAACGCTTTTCACGCAAGTTTGATCCACACTAAGAACTTCATTTCCGATGTTTTTACTTCAACGCAATTTTTTTTAACGTATAATCCAGGGAATAGGATCAGGGAATAGGATATAAACGCAGCAGAATAGGGTAGGTTAACTGAGATTTCCATGGAAATAAAGTAGTACCTCACATATCCAAAACAAAAAGGGAGGGGCGGCGGCAAATCTATTTCAAATAAGAGAAATTTCGGTTATGTATCTCTTCGTATACCTGAAATTAAGTTTTTTGAAGCTGATGAAATATGGAATAAAGCATATCGGGAGGGCACCAATCGTCTTCGTTACGTTTGAAAAATTTCGCAACATTTCATTAACATATGACATGAATGTCGCTCTCCACTTGTTAATACAAGATATACAGAAGACTGGATGTTGTGAAGATATTTATTATTTGAGATGTTAATTTTTTAAGGAAGGAAAAAACTCATCTCTGCCTCTACCGGGAGTCGAACCCGGGTCCCTCGATTGCCAGACGAGTGCTCTGACCACTAAGCTACAGAGGAGATAGATTTTTTTCCTTCGCTAGAGCGTAATATGTGCCGAACGTATATTCACTATAGTTGCTGGTTTGGCACACTGGACCAGAGGGGGAGGGGATCATTCTTTTTCTTCCTTTGTCCACTTGTTCTACATTTCGGATGAGAATGGTGAATGCCAAAATTCACTTTTTACTAAAATGCTTTTTTCTCAAACTAAGTTTTTTGTTAGATAAGGGAAATTTTTTCTGAATGTAATTCATGGGCAAGCACAGAGTAGTAATTTTTTTCTCCAGTTTCCTTATTAATATTATTTATTGTTGACAAAGTTTGGCACTTGGGGCAGTTGCACCCCCAGTTCTGGCCCTGATTCCATCAAACATTTTTTCAAACAATTTTGTTGTTCTTTTTTGACAGTTTTGTGAATTATGTGAATACTTAAACGAGAAGTAAGTGATACTGTTATTAGTTGTCATGATTAAAAACCGTGGGTATTTGTGGAATACTTACATAGAAGTAGAATATGCATGGTGTGTGTGGTCCAAGTTGATAAGATGCACAGAGATGTGGTGTGTTCAATAGCCTCTATTGTCTTGGAAAAATTGCAAAAACTGCACATTGCTATTAAAGAAAGTATGCACAACCAACATTTGGTGTTTGAACCTCTTGATGAGAAATAAAAAAGCCATTCGGAATTAGCTGTGAACTGTATAAGTAATGGTGTAATTAGTCATATTGTGCAGAAAATTAAGGGGGGGGGGGGTGGAGAAAAAAAAGAAAATTATAATTTTTTTTATTATCCTGAAGCTATGTGTATTGGATGACCAAAGAAAAAGAACAAGAAACAGACATTTTCATCGATGCATAGCTCATTTTAAAATTTCAAAGTGAGTTTTTTCTTAGCAAGCTTGACAAAATTAACATTTTTATTAAAACGATGAAATAGCTGAATATTATGAAAAAATAATATGTAAGCTCCATAAAATATGGATCATATGGTCACACTATGCGTAACTCACGAATGCATATATATATATATATTTTTACTTTTATCTACTACAAGTGAAGATTCTTGTTCTGCAGAGTGAATGTAGACTTTTGGGACATCCTGCATATTGAAGAAATGTTCAAAATTAGTTAAAGATCCCACAGAATAGCCTTGTAACCATAAAGAGTTCTGCGCAACCTTTCACATTGGAAAACCCTGACTTAGAGGGTGGGTCGCAATGAATTTCTTAAAGAGAAATTTTGAGTTCTTAGCCTTCAAATATCAGTAAAACGATAAAATCTTCAAACATTACACTTCACTCATAGTTCGAAAAGTAGATGGTAGCACTATGACAAACATTACACTGAAACAAGCTTCATGTTAGGTTCACAAAACAGACTCGCACATTCCAACATGTACCAATTCGTTAGAAGTTCCGACCAGGAATATGGATGAGGTACATGTGTGGCTTAATAGCCTTCAAATAACATTGAAATTAACAGAAATTGATTATAATAAACATACAGTAAAGCCTTGATAAGTCGTCACCTCAAGTTATCGAAAGATTGTGACGGCTTAAGCGGAGTGCCATCAGTTTAAATGTGCATTACTGTAAAACTTTATAAAAATTTAAATATTCAGTTAAACCTCCATTTTAGGGAATAAAATAAGGGACACACACAACTCTATTTTAAGTCCTCTATTCCATGATCTGCCACCTTCAAATATGAATTAATTTACCTTTAAATAAGGAGACACTTCCATGGGTGTCAATTATTCAGAGGTTACACTGCATAGCATTGTATTAAAGAATACCTTGGAGTTTATTACAGTAATAATTTTTTTTTTTTTTCAGATCACACACAAGAAAAAAAAACTTTCACCTTTTCGAATTCTACTTTTCTTGTATGGTTAAATAAGGGTGCATTTATGGTTTTTTCCAGTGATTTTCTAATTTAGACTGAACAGAGCAGCTATTAAAACAAATCACTTTTTTCTGTAACACATTTAGTGCTTTGAATTCTTCATTGGTTGTTCCTTGAACAGATCTAAGGTAATCTTGAACAGTCTCTAAAGCTTCAAGAACTTTTGTTTTTTTAGGTGGCAAGCGAATTTACTCTATGTCACTTTCGTCACTTGAACTGTTGTGTTGTTTTTCCTCTGACAGTTCGGCACGTAACGCTTTCATGGTCGCTTCTGAACATATTGCAAGTTTGTTATCTTATCAATGATATCGGGAATATTTGAGTTTTGAAGATTTATGTCATCCAATACATTGGGAACAGTATCAGAGAGAGGGGGGGGGGGGGTTCTTCATTTTCAACCACACTTTGCTGACCATTACTCACAAACCCTGAGTGTTTAAACACATTTTTCACTGTTTTCTGTAATATTTAATTTCAACTTTTGTGGGTATACTTAATTGCATCTAAAACGGACACTTCAAACTTTTCATTTTCTTCCATAGTTTTCAGTAAATCTTTAATAAGCAATTTTTTATAACCTCTTTTGAATTCTTGAATTATTCCCTGATCGAGGGGCTGGAGAAGTGTGGTAACATTTGGCGGTAAAAATATCATTTCAATGGATTCCAAGTTTTCAAGACGAGTGTGAGCAAGGCAGTTATCTACTATGATAGCGACTTTCCTTCTTTGGTTTGAAAATTGCTTATCCAATGTACGAATTTGCTGTTCCCAAATTATTGATGACCTTGAAGCATTTGAATTGCTATCATAATCCACTGGGAGGGATTCAGTGTTTTTGAAGCACCAAGGTTTTCTGCTTTTTCCAATCACCAGAGGGTTTAGCTTTTTAGTTCCATCCATATTCGCACCAAGCAAAATTGTCAAACATTGTTTACTTAGTTTACCGGCAGTACACTTTTCTCCCTTAAATGCTAGTCTTATCTGGCAAAAGACGACAAAATATAGTTGTTTCATCCATGTTGATCCGATTCAGAATAATGTGCTAAAATATCCTTGAGGATGTGCTTTTTCCAGTGTCCTACCACACTGACATCAACACATGCTGCTTCCCCGTTCACTTTCTTAAAGGAAAGACTATGTCTCTCCTTGAAGCCTTCAATCCAGCCATTACTGGCATTAATACCTTCATCATCAAGTTCTTTTGTAATTTCTAAGGCTTTTTCTCTCAGAATAGCAGCGGAAATTGGGACATTTTCTGACCTAATGAATTTTAACCATCTAAAAAGGACCTCTTCGACAACTTTAAATTTTGATTTTCGCAATCGCTTTCTTTTGTCGGTGCAATCACTTGCCTCTAAACTTCCTTTGGACGATAAAATATCGTTCAACGTGGTCCACAGAATACAGTGTTCTTTGCCAAAAGCAGACTTCGAAACATTAGATTTTTCGAAAGGAGCAACCAAATCTTTTTTTTTTCCCGATAAAGATAAAGAGTTTTCGCTTTTGAGGTATCATTAATCTGAAAACGTTCATAAGATGGTTCAAAAGTAGCAATTTACTTACAGTACACATATAGAATTTTCGGGGCTTGTCATCATATGATGTGTTGACAACTGAAAGAAGACACTTTCCTTTTTCTCGTCAAAACTGTTGTCCGTGAACATTATCAATCAACAATGCACAAATGTCTTCCGTTTTTTCTCTTCAACATCGAAGAATCTATGGCGGGCTCAGACTCATGGGGGGGGGGGGGGGGGGGCAATGGATAAGTTGCATCAGAACCCCATTCTTATTTAGTGGACCACCATATACATAAGAAGTGAAACCAGTTGACCCCACCCGTAGAAGCTTGATGACTGATTTTCTAGTAAAAGTTTTGTTTCCGGCTCCCTCAATCGGGGTGGGGGGTGATGCTCTGGTCACTGTAAGAAAAAGGAAGTCGGAAACCATAAATCTCTTCCCATTTAGCTTTTTTTTTTTTTATTGGAACCATATAGAAACCATCTTTTTCTCTTTCTCAAGCTTTCCCACAGTGACAAGTTAACCGAAACTAACGACAAGTAAATGAGGGGGTTTATAACATTGTTATCTATGAAAACTACACTTGGACGAAGAAAAATGACAATTTAAGTGATGACTTAAGGGTGACGAGTTAACAAGATTTTACTGTTTTTTTTCCTTTTGAAATTTTAACTGTTTTATAAATACTTTTTGCATAAAAAAATAAATGTTGATCGTCTGGGGGGGGGGGGGGGGGGCTAGTGCCTACCCCCTGCATACATCTCTGATTCCACCAATATGCGTTAGGAAGTAAGGGGGCAGAGTTGACAAAACTTTGTTGAGAGGGGGGGGGGTAAAAATGGCTGAATATCTGCTGACACAATACTTGATCCACTCCTTAATCGCAGTGTGGTGGGTTTCGTTGAGTATTTGAACTCTTTCAAAATCTATTTTAAGCTGAAAGGCTTAATCCAATGACTTTCCATCATTTCGTTTGAAGGAAAATGTATCTAATCAATGCATTGAATTCATTTGCAAGAGCACGAACTCCAATTTTAAATTTTTTACTGTATTTGAGACATCACTTTTTTTCCCTTATAGTGATATTAATAACTCTAGATGATTATACTAGAGCTGGCCATACTAAACATCTGGGACTAATGTAAAATATAGGAACGCTATTAGCAGCATATGATATCAGATTCTGAAAAGACATCAGAGGTGCCAAATATTAACAAACTTTAAGCAAAAATTTTGTTCAAAAGTAATCAAATATAAAAAAGTTTACAAATATTCAAACTTTTGCTGCCATCTCTAGTGAGCATAATTGAAACAAAAATTGCAACTCTTGGTGCTTGTACAGGGTGTTTTAGTCTAATGGAGTGAATGATGCAAATGATGTCGGTGGACGTATATGAGAGTGACCGTTATATAGGGTTTTAAAATACATTTAAATAAGCTTCTTGTCAGGATATTCTTATTTGGCTGTAAAACAGGGGTGACTGCTTCTGATGGGTGACCGTTAAGAGAGGCGTTACTGTATATACACAATCAATACTCGTTATAACGGCCCCACATTATAGCAACCATTCAATTGCAACACAACCTGTAGGATAAGTTCCACACGAATGTTTTTCTATAATGACTATCACATGTTTTCCTTTCGATATAACCACCCTGCTAATATAGCATCCATTTTTGACCGGATGAAGGGGGTCGCTGTACATAAATGCCATACCTTTGAAAAACATATATGTAATAAGTATTTCACAGAAGTTATGTAAAATGGTGCGTGCTCTTTGTACAAACTTCTTGTTTTGATTGTTGTTAAGAGCAGACGTTTTTGTGGGAGCTCCCATCTCCACCAATGCAAGGCAGCTGTTGGACCATGTTGCCAACACTAAGAGGGACGCCAAATCCAAGTTGAAAGGACGAGGAAAAAAGCTTTGTCCACCAAAAAAAAAAAGCGCAGTCGGTAGCGGTGAAAATAGATCCCGAATGGGAAAAAATATTTTTTCCCCTCAAGTCCCCCAAAGCAGAATATTTTGCGATGTTCTGCAACGACCCTCAGCTGACTGAAAATGTTCTGCAGTAAAAATTCGCATATACATAATAACGTTTTTCTACATTTTTCTTAAAATTCTTTAAGATTGTTCTGCAACAGCACTGGTTGTTCTGCGACGTACGTCACACATTTCAGCATATTCTGCTTTGGGGCTTAAGTCTATTTGTGGATGTGAAATCCGGATGTTTGTGATGTGAAATAGCCATGATCAGCAACCGCCGGTGATAACCACACAGCGGCACAGTGGCTAAGTTGGATATTTTAGCTGGAGTTTTTACAGATCCAGTTTTTTCCAACAATCTCCAATCCTATACGATTTTTCACAAAGGTGCGTGTGCAATCTTGCGGGAAACGAAGTGAATTTATATACAGTAGATATGCTGTCTTAGAACGCAGGCATGTAACAGTGAAATTTTGCCGTTATTTTCGGTACATAACCTGAAGGGGGGAAAACTCCCTTCAGAAATCAGAACTTTCTGTATATATCCTTTCATTCCGGGACTTAGATAGCACCATCATGGTAGATGGTGGAAACAGAAAAAAAAAAAAAATTGCACCCTTTCCTTGTCTCAGAAAGACAAATTTTTTATACTTCCTTTTCCTAAATTCCAGGTATTTGAAGCTATACAGTGTGTCAGTGGAACCTCTGTGTACCACAAATCAAAACTGGCGCAAATGTGCAGGGATTCGCAGCACCACGTAGCAAGAGAACAATTTCAGCATAGTTTGACGCAGTTCTTGCATCCCCGCAGTAGTCATATCGTGAGACCAGGTGCGCGAATGTCACCACATCAGTATGTCAAACAAAATGCAAAATTAAGAGCAGGAAAAAAAAAACCCAGAAGGAATAAACGTACTACAAAAAGTTTAATTTCCACAGCAAGTAACTAAATAGCGACACATCTCAACTTGTAAGAGTGTCGCAAATGAAACTATGTCACATGGAGGGATTAACACCATCTCGGATGACAATGATCAGAATATTTCTTTTTCTTCGAAAATTAAATGCATATTTTTTTTTGTTTTTGAAACAAAGCATGGAAAAAAAATCAGAATCACAAAAAAAGATAATAACATGAAAGAACAAAAAATGTGTTTTTAAAGTCGTAAAATTTACAGAATGACATTATCGTGAAAATAAAAGTACTGATTTCGATGACACGTCAATCATCAATTTACATTTCCCCCCCTCTTTTTGCTTCAACAATCCTTCGAATACGAACCATGCATTATAGGGACAGCGGCTTATGTGAAGGTCATGCTGATAATTAGACTGCATGGAATAATGGGATATTCTCACCTTAGGCAATGAGCCATACACAGAGATACAGAATAACCACAACTTTGTTTTACATTATATATATATATATATATATGAAAAGAATGAAGGCAAAGTTTACTGGCCCCTTTAGTTGTGAAACAGATGAACATAAACACGTTTTTCCTGAAAATTAAAGGGCAAAAAGGGGAAAAAAATTTGTAAAAACAAATTCTTAAGAACGAGAAGGTAGGGAAAAACATACACACACAACACACAAGCATGTTCCGCAGCCGTTAGAATGAAGTCGAAAAAGCAGTAATGAGGCTGCTTCCCTGAAAATTTTTTTCCCTTTTGTTGCGCAACAGCTCGATTACACACAGAACCTGATTCCTACGTTTTACGGAGTCTTTAACGCACGTTTGAATGTCTCTTTCCCCACCCAGCTAAACGCTGCTTCACTTCCTTGCCTTCTTTTTGCCTTTGTCGTGGGAATGGCTGTCTCTTCTCCTCTTTGACGATGACGAAGAGCGCATACTGCCATGGCTTTTCTTCTTTGACTTCTCGGGTGAGACAGATTTTTTACTGCTGCTGCTGCCGCCGCCGCCACTTCTCGTATGGGATTTCCCTCCTTTGGGTTTCTTGGTGTACTCATCATGGAAGTCATCTCGCTCTCTATCAGCTGAATAATAATAAAAAAGGAGTAAAATATTAGTGTGCTTACATATTGAATCAAAAGTGAGCACAAAATCTGAGGGTCTGCCCCCTCCCTCCAAAAAAGACTCTGAGTCTATTTGTCAGTGCTACTAAAAGAATGACTAGCAATCACATATGCAAGGATACTAATAGCTATGGACAACAATGAAATTGAATTCGAAAACATATATTTCCAAATGGTTTCGACCTGCTGAATATCACCATGAAAAATTTAATTGGCTCTCGCTTTGGAGATATCATGTTAAATGTTAAAAAAGTGCTTTACGAGCAGTTTCACTGGACAACAATGGAACTGTGTCCAACATGAAAACATAGAATTCTGAATAAATTTGACCTGGTGAACACAAATACTAACATAAAAAAGTTTTACTGGGTCTTGTTTGAGATATTACCCTGCTAATAGTTAAAAATTACTTAACGAACATTATTGTATGGTGAAAAAGTAAAAAGGACTGTGGAACAATGTTATTAGGGTAAATGGTTGACCTTGATGCTGGCTGACTACTGTTGAACAATTGTGAGAGATGCTCATGTCTACTACAAGAGCAATACAAAATAAAGTACATGTTGTGATAAATGAACTATTCAATTTCTATATTAATGTGAGTGTTGTGCCTTTATATATATATATATATATATATATATATATATATATTGGTAAAGTTTTTATATATTTGTGTTGTTTCTTCTATATATTTATTGTTTTCTATATACTTATGCTGTGTTATTATGTGTATCAAATGTGCGATTTCAGAGAAAACTATAGCTAATCCAACTTTTATATGGTCAAATTTGTGTTCAGTACAATGATTTACATAGGAAATGAAACTTTGCCAAAATTTGTTGTTCAGTGTAGTTAAACAGAATTGGATATTTTAGTAGTCTATCAAAGTTAAATAGTTATTTTGGTTGTCTGTAACATGGAAGGAGAAGAGCGATTGTATTTTGTGCATGATTCTTCCACTAAAACAAAATAAAATTAATTACCTATGGCAGCCTCTTCTTCTAATTCTGACCAATCCTTTCCACTTTCTTCACTGCTTCCCAGATCAGCTTCTGAATAGAGATGAAATCAAAACAGAACTTATTAGGAAATAGCTGAAAAAATTACTGTATTTCCGCTCATAATCTGACACGCCAGAAATATACAGTGACAGCAGTTTTTTATATCAGATCAGTTGGTCATTTCCAGCATGCCAAAAAAAAAGGGGTTTATTCATTGTTTAATGGGAACTTAGTTAACGAATAATTAAACTGGAAATAACTGTTAATGACTTGCTCAGGAAGTTTTCGTATTCTTTTCATTCCTTGTAAGTAATTTTTTGCAAGAAGAAAAAAAAATATTTGTAATAGAACCCCGGTATTGTGAATTATGCTTCTCTATCTCGAAGCCACTTATTTTACAAATGTTCCATTTCTTTTTTGAAGGGTTCTCACACACAGGTTGCAAAAATGGTGTTAATCCATCTGGGATGACGGAGAAGCTAGCACCACAGTACTGTTTGAAGCTTACTTTGATAGTTTGGTTCAAATTGGCTGGTGCACTACCCACAATCAGTAGACTTCTAAAGCCATGTCCACAAATAGCCACAGTATAACAGGGTTCTGCTGTATCAGTTAAATTTTAAATAAAACCAGTCTCTCTCTCTAGACAAGTGTGTACGAGGACATGTACTCAGAGTGCACATAATTCTGAATCTGTCAAAGAAAATCATATTTTACAATTAATCTATCACCCAGAAACACAATGAATAGAACTGTTGTGACATATTGGTTGGACACCACCGCTCTATTGCAACAAATATAATTTTATCAACTAAATAGCAGAACCACTATCATGGCATCCCAGGATGCCAAAATATGCTACCTCAAGCATGGTTTATATTCTTTGAAAGTAAAAAAATTCAAGGATTTTTCAAGCACTTTTCCTGTCAAACTTAAAAAATTCAAGGACATTCACATCATGGTTTTTTCAAAAAAATATAAGATTTTCTTAATTTATATTCAACATCTGCTCATTTTTAATTTAGTTTGAAATGTCAATTTACTAAATAATAATAATAATAAAACACATTGTGTGTAACTTAGCATGCAAATCACATTCAAGCAGAAATCATTTGAAACAGTATTGAAATTTTTCTTCAATAAAAAAAAGAGTCCGAAAGCATCCAGTCATATATGTAGGGTGATTATGTTACCCATATTTCCTGGGACATTTCTGTATTTTCATGTAATTTCGGCCATTCCAACTTTTTTATAAAAATGTCCCATATTTTTAACCAAGCCAATTTGAATTTTTACTTTTTTACTGAAATTATTCAAATTATTTTCCCAATCTTATAAATTTTATTATAAATATGACTTTAAATATGAATATTCATCTCTTATATTTGTCATGTTAACATTTTTTCCCCATAGAATTAATTTAAATCGACTTCTTTACTTAAATGGTGCTTCAATAATTAGCATTTTTGCTTACCTTTTGCACCATTTTTGGTGACAACTAGCGATTTTCCCATTTTTTTTATCAAGGAAATATGGTCAGCCTACATATATGTCACTGACATCCATTAATTCAATAGTTGAAAATATTTGAAGCAATATCTTAAGCACAATGTTCTGTTGCCAGATTTTAGACATCTTTTATAGCTCAGAAATACCTCAGGTATGCATGACTATGTGACCTGTTTTGAACATTACCCTGTAGCTCACAGTTTTTGCTCTACTCATTTTCATCCCAACGGCACAAGGTTTAGGGGAAATTTAATTGAGTGGGAAACAAATTTGATGGAAGAAATTCACACAGAAAATTTTTTTCAAGCACTTGAAAACTATTATTTTTCTCAAAGACTGCAATGATTTTTCAAGGACTGTACTAACCCTGTCAAGGATTAATTTCCTTTTTATTTCCAATTCCAGAGAATATTTATTTATTTATATAATTTACTTATTTATTTATATCAGAAGAGACTGTGTTACGTCATTTAAAAGATAGAGTCCCGGTTTTTATATTATTTTTAATCCTGTTTCTGGTCTAAAGCTCCAAAGCAGAATATGTGGAAATCCGCGATGTACGTCACAGAACAATCGGCACTACTTTGACCTTTGAAGACAATCTGGAACAATTTTAAGAAAAGTGCAGAAAACACTATTATGGTGATTTCTACCTCAGAACATTTTACTGTCAGCTGAGGGTTCGTTGCAGAACAATGCAAAACATTCTGCTTTGGGGATCAATAATCTCGATCAGGGTATCAATGGGCCCCAAAGCGGAATGCGCCAAAATCTGTGACGTACGTCGCAGAACAATTAGTGCTACTGAAAAACAATTTGGAAGAATTTTAAGAAAGTGAAAAAAGCACTATTACATGTATGGGGATTTTTACTGCAGAACATTTCCAGTCAGCTGAGGGCTCGTCGCAGAACAGTACTAAACATTCTGCACTGGGGTCAATGGGATTGCTAGCAAATTCGCAGATAACATGAAGCTAATGGGGGTAATCTGTAATCAAAGCGATAGGGAATTGCTCCAGACCAACTTAAACAGGATTGCAGCATGGGCAAATGAATGGAGCATGATGTTTAGCGTTGACAAGTGCATGGCCGCTCATTTTGATTCAAACAACCCATAGTTCTCTTATGAGTTGAATGGTGTCATTATCCCGGATGCAACTAGGGTCACCAATTAGGTTAGGTAGCTTAGGTTTTCTGAACATTGTTCAGCGGTGGTCAAAAAAGCGAATAGAATGCTTGGTCTCATTTTCAAAAAGGTCTCTTAGCGTTCTCCTAAAGTCATTCTTCCGCTTTTTTGAGGCTTAGTTCGTCCTGAACTGGAGTATGCTGTAAGGTTTTGGAGACCATACCTACAGAGGGACATAGACTTGGTTGAAGGGGTGCAGAGAAGAGCTACGTGTATCCTTATTGGCACACAGGGCTTGAGTTATGAAGAGAGACTTCATTTTTTGAATATGTTAACATTGGATGAACGCAGGTGTCGAGGAGATATGATCGAAGTGTTCAAAATTTTCAATGGGATGGATAGGATGGACCGTGAATTATTAGTACACCGTCAATCGACTGCTTTTATAAGGGGACACCAGTATTGATTGGTAAGGGACAATACGAGGTTATGGTGTCGCAGGGAACTTTTCTCGAATAGGGTTGTTTATAAATGGAATAGCTTACCCCCGGAGGTAGTAAATTGTAACACAATTGACACGTTTAAAAAGAAATACAATAAACATGTTGGGGTAACTCAAGAAGCTCTATCCATACTTAGAATTAGACAACCTTAAGTATTCTTTATGGGCATTGTATAATATTTTATCATGTATGTATTGTTTGTAATAGCATTTTTAATTATATTTGCTGTATTTTTTAAATACAGTAAAACCTCGATAAGTTGTCACCTCAAGTTATCGAAAAATTAAGACGGCTTAAGCGGAGTGACGACTTGGGCGGAGTTCTGTCAGATTTAATGTGAAATGTTATGAAAATCATATAAATTTAAAGTAATATGGCATTTATTAAAGTATGAATCAAAATAACAATATTAATAAAATTTATAGATTGCAAAAGAAAAAAGAATAGCAATTTTTTATCTTTTTTTATCTCTTATTAATTAAATTATTGTGGTGAAATGTACTGTGCACTTTGATTTATACTAGTAATTTTTTAATTCATAGACTAAGAAAGCAACTGTTTGAATAAGTAGCTTTTCTTCATAACAGAACTCTATATTTCACATTAGTTTTACATCACATCAAATTTAATTTTAGTGTTGAATTCTTCATCAGTAGTTCATGATGCAACTACAAAGTAATCTCGAACACTTTTGACTTGGTGGAGGGGCCGCAGGGCAGGGATAAGTAAAGAGAAGACCTGAACTTGGGAAAGAATGTCAAATTTTTTTCAACAAAGATATTTTGTTTAAATTTGAAGCCCTAAATTAGTAGGGTCCATACTTTCTATCCGTGCACTTTGACATTAATTTGATTAATTTGATTTCTAGAACCTTATAAGGTAAAAGGAACAAAACAATCACTCTATTCACAATCTTCAACCTGGGCACAAATACTGGCATAGAAACCTTTAACGTTGTAATTACTATATATATATATAAAAAATAAGGCTCACTTACCAGAAGAATCTTCCTCTGAATACTCTGAACCACTGTAATCTTCGCTCTCACTTTCTTCTTCACTCTCAGATGCACTAGGCTGATATTGATCATCATCCTCATCATCATCATCTTCTTCATTCTCTTCTGCATCACTATCCGGATCAAGGAATGACCAACCCCCACTGTCAAAGAAACCTTCTGGATCATCAGTTATCGTTTTCATGATCTTCGTCCAGTTCAAGCTCTGTATGCCTTCTGTGTATCTGATATCACAAGAGCTGTGGGAAAAGAAAAACAGTAGGATAATTTTTCCCCTTAAAATATTTCTTCTGAATCAGTGGTCAAAAATCAAACTAAAAATAACAAGAATGAAAGAAAGTGCTAAACATTGAATAGATGGTTTCAGAAGAATCTAACCAGCAATTGAGAACTGCTGTACTAGTTTTCAAAATCACCAGGTTGAGGGGGGATTCCAAACAAATGAGACAGCCTTTCGACTCAAGAAACATTATAAAATGTGTATTATTCAAATCATCACTTACTTCAACCATTCCTTGACATGGTCCAACATGTTCATCGGTATGGCATTGACCATAGCTACCTTTTTATGATAGTCTTTGAAAACAAACACCATGTCGAAATTCTTTAAATGGAACTGGACACGCTCAAAATGAACCAGTTCAATCTCTTCAAGTGTGATCACAAAAGGAGGCTGTCAGATATAGGGAGAAAGAGAAATATGTTTGACTCAATATAAACATTGCTTACAGTGATATTTACGAATAAAATGTGAAGACTTTTTTTTAAGATTCAGATACAGCTGAATTATTTTAAGAAAATAAGCATATTTTATAGACTTTATATAAGGGTGGATCAAATGAAAACAGACCATGAGCCACAGAATGAAATGACATACTTTATTTCAAACATAGTCTCTAAAGCTACACAAGCACTTGTCTTACTGTTTCACCAAGTGGTGAATACTCTGCTCATACAAGTCTTTTGGCTGAGATCAGAAACCGGTTTCGAACATTGTTCATGACTGCTGTCTGAGTAAAAATGTGACCATTCAATGCCTTTTTCAGCTGACCAAAAATGTGAAAGTCACACAGCGATAGATCCAGGCTATATGATGGGTATTCCAACACTGTCCACGAAACGTCAGCGTGTTCTGTGTAAGAGAAACCTTATGAAGTCGCACCTTGTCATGCAGAAAAACTACTCCAGAGGACAACAGGACAGACCCTTTGGCCTTGATTGCAGCATGCTAATGGCGCAGGGTATTACAGTAACTGAGCAGCGTTGGATGAGAGGTTGTCTTTCATGACTGAAAAACATGACAGCATGATGATGCCATTACTTACCATTTTGGACTTCTTTGGCGGTGGGGAGCTTGCTGAAAAAACATAGAAGGGTAGCCGTTTTTACTCGGACAGCAAAGTCATGGGCAATATTTAAATCTGGTTCCGATCTCAGCCAAAGGACTTCTACAAGCAGGGTATTCACAGCTTGGTGAACCAAGTGCTTGTGTAACTTTGGAGATTGCATTTTAAATAAACTATGCCATTTCATTCAATGGCTCCTGTTCTATTTTCATTTGATCCACCCTTATATTAAGGAAAACAAATATAAGAATAACTATCGATGGAATTGTTTCATGTGCTCACAACATTCATTATAACTTTCTGACAACGACACCAGAATTATTCAAAGAAAAACATACATACAATTTCATGTACTATAACGAAAGGTGCGACAGTCATCACATCAAGGATGCCCAAAAGGCTCATTATCCCAGCACCCTCTAATATTTAGAATTTATTACGGCACGATCTCAAGGCACTTTTGCAACACTATCACTTGCCATGACACACAAGTTATGAATCATAACCCTACTGCTATATTTAATATAGTTTTATGACCAAAATATGTCGTGGAAATTCTTTGTCTCATGAACACAATTTATGAATTGCTGCCCGATACTATCAACACGCCTAATACAAAAATAAGAATGAAAAATGTTTTGCGTAATTTCAGGTGTCACACGGTTATAGTTTCTTAATCTTTCTGAACCAAAATATCAGTAAAATGTCTGAAACAATTCGACAGACCACCAACTTGCGGCATATGCCCATATTTCCTGTATTTTTGGCCATACCAAATATTTTATACAATAAAGCTCATTGGAATTTGTAATTTTTACTAAAATCATTAATGCAGATAATTTTCATAACTTATAAGTTATGATAATTATGTTGGTAAATATAGATATTCTGTCCCGTTTGATGATTTTTTTGTGAACTATATTGCAATTCACTATGATTTCCATTCGAATTTCATTTCCAGCCCAATGGCAATATTCCTCATTTGTAGCAATAATTAATTTCACCAATTTATGGCAGTGTTTTTGGCGACAATTGGAAATGTCTCATATTTTGCCATATTTCCTGTATTTTTTTCCTCAATGAAATAAGGGCATCCTAGTCATAATCAATATTTTTTGTGAAGTAAAATTTGTTTACTGAGATTTGCAGTACCCTTTTATCTCCTTGCCCTTTAAAAATTTTAGCAATGGGATATTTTTACGAAAATTTATTTTGGCGATAATTAGCAATATTACAAGTTTATGACTGATCCTTATCTTTCTTGATAAAATATGGTCAATGTAAGTTTGAAATCCTAAATTCTCATTTGAACAAATAAGGATATTACTGATATAAGTTACATACAATTGAATTATTTTAATTCAATTCGAATAAAATTATCAAGTCTGCCTGCAGAAATGTTGCACAGCATCGGTTAAGAAATGCTGATACAGTAAAACCTCTTACTAGACACCTCTCACCACTCTTTTACGGAATAATAATTCCCCTGTGTGTAATAAGTATGCAATTCACATCCCTGATTAACAGTCACTCCTCTTTTACATACAGACCTTTTTGTCCCACCCGGTGTCCACAAAAGAGAGGTTTTACTGTATACCATATTTTAATGTGTATAAGGGATCCCCTTATTTTTTACGATTTGGGGAAAAAAAGTTGAAAAAGATATATCTATAATACTACCCATGCATAAGAAATAACCCCTATTTTTTGGGACCCAATTTTTGGCAAAAAGGGTTCTTCATATAGGTTAAAATAAGGTAGGTATTTCAGTACCCTTGTTCAGTACACAAATTTACACTTGTGTGTATTTTTAAAATGCACTCATTGATGCAAGTTCCGAGAAACTTTTGAGGGTATTTGCCAGTTAATTTGATATGTTCATACAAAATAAAATTTCAAATAAATTTTATGAATGCAAGCACATGCATGGAAATGTGATCTTACCCAGTCTGTGAGATTCACAAGGCATCCTGATGTAGGCTGCAATTGGACTGTGCTCCGGTAAGGAACACCAGGGAAACCAAGCTCTTTGAAAGGTGTGTCAAACTCTACCTCTTGCTTTGTCATCTGCTCGACCTTTTCACAGAAAGTCTTGAATGCAGATTTCAGTCTTTGTCTGAGATCCCTTTCCGCCTGTGTTGGAACAAGAATTCACAATCTGAAGTTAGCAACAAAAAATAATAATAAATACAAACTGATTAACATAGAATTAAATACAAAAATGTTTGTAAATATAATTAAAAAACAATATGATCAATAAGGAAAAAAAAAAAAAATCACTCCTCTTTTATAAACACTTTAATTGTTACTACAGTGAATCCTGCATAAGAAATTCTCACTCAATTCTTATTCATCATCCCATTTTCTCTCCCCCATTACATAAGTTTTTTCACTTGATACATTTATTTTACACTAGCTGCTACCCGGCGACATTGTCCGTCCCATAAAAAAATTATATACGTATAGCTTATTATTTTTTAATCAAAAAAAATTTCTGCATCAAGTAAAAAAATTACTTTTATTTTTAAATATTTTAATTAAAAACTTGAGGCAATCGCTTTTGTGGATACACAATATTTTTTCTTTTTCCATCTGGTGTGTAGATGTACAAATATTTGGGATTTCCAACACGCGAACAGGCGACGAAAAGCTGTCCGGTGAAATACAGGGCTCAAGTAGGTTGATACCTGCCACTGCTGGCCTGATACCTGGCCTTGCGCTTTGTTGATTGTCATGGCAAAAGTTAAATGAATCGGGAACTGTAATCACTTTAAAGTGAATGGGACAGGGGCCATTCAAGTATTATGTAAGCAGATTTTCTCTCAGCCATTTTTGGCAAAAACCCCAAAATCCTTGTTGCCCGACAGTTTTTCGCCCATTTCGGGCATTTGCCCAGCTCTGACGAACTTTTAAAGTAGCCTACGGTTCAATCCTGGTCCTGTTTGGTATATATGTAAAATCTGGCGACGATCGGTCTAGAACTGTAGATTTGTATAAAGAACATACATACTTTCACATTTATATATAAGATGGTCTCCATGATTTACCAAGTGCGATCAACTTATAAAGGGCGATTCAAATGAAATTAATGTGGGTGGATTTTTTCGAGATGAACATCAGCTGGTATGACTGAATTAAATAAAGCAATATATAGACAGTGGAAATGTAAATCTAAACTTTGCAAATTTACTTATAGAAGCATAGATGCTAATAAACAAACTACAGCTATTTCTCTTGATATTGCTACGGCAGCGGTTCTCAACTAGTGCTCTGTATGAACTCCCAGGGGCTCCACAGTCACTCAAGTAAAATAAAAACAATAAATTTGAAAAAAAAAATGGAAATAAATATTTTTGAATAAAAATAAATTGGTAACTTTGATGAATAAATAAAAAATATGCCTACGGAGCTCCGGCATAGAAATTATATACCAAAAAAAGGTTTAGAACCGCTTGCTCTATCGCATTTGATTCCATAAATAATGAAATTTTAATTAGTAAACTTTATCATGCTAGTGTCAGAGGTGAACCACTTCTTCAGTTTAGATCGTACTTAAGACAGGTTCGTAACTAGGATTTTTGTCGCCCCACAACTTTAAAATCCAATAATTTTATAAAGGTGTTCTTTATTCCCGTCCTAAAACCGCTGGCCCTAAATTTTGTCGCCTCCTCCCTAGTTCCAGCCCTGCTTAAGAAATAGAAAACCAAATGTTACAATTAACAATTCATTCCATTTTTACTCAAACTTTGGTAGAGCAGTTCCTCAGGGATCCATTTTGGATCAATTGCTTTTCATTATCTTCATTAATGATTTTTGTACTTCATAAGTTTTTCGGTAAAATTGTTACATACGCTGATGATTCTGTAATTCTTTATGTTGTAATATAAGAAAAATATTTACATATTTACCTTTGCGGTTTCAACCACCACCGATCGTATATTTTCTTTTCCCATTGTCATGCAAATTATGACCAGATAGCATCATTTTGATAAGATATTTTGTATGTTGGTTTCACATATAATGTTATGTAATTTATGTCTTTACCACCTGTGACACGTCACACGATGTGTACAGTAGGGTGGAACAATTTTTTTTTTTTTTTTTTTCAAAATTGCCATTGCAATAGAATTTAAAATATGCCTTTATGTGAAGAAATACCATTCCTAATTTTTTTCCCCCAAAATTCAAACTTCTTGAGGTTCCTCATCGCCCCTCGAGTTTTACGCACGTGTGAAATTCTGTTACATGACACCGCGGAGGAGGCTTTCCTATTCCCCTGAGCACGTGATTCATTCACTGATCTCAATGTTTTCCCCTTGTTTTCAGTATTCATTTGCAATATTACCCCTTAACTGAGAAGGTATATAGCAGTCAAAATGATGACCAGAAGCTTTTATTGTTGTGACATTTTAGGAAATCCCCTAAAGAGTAGGATTCTCGGGTCTCGCACACCTATGGTGATGTTAAGCTTTTTTATTTGCTGACTCAACGCAATATGAAGGCACAACAATCCAGAAAAGATCCAGCTATTGCAGATATTGTTAAAATTATCGTGCCAAAGATAGAAAATATTTGGAAAACTGCTTCAATTTCTACGGTTTCTCACCAATGGATATGACTTCATATTTCAAAGACTTTTACTGTAAATACAAGAATCTTCAGAAAAATATGAAAGCCTGGAAAGATACTCAAACTTTCAAGTTGAACTTGAAATCTTTTCAGTGCGAAGCACGGAAATTTTTCGACAATGCAGCATGCAAATGTGATTTTGAAGACTGTAGGTGTGACAAGTTGAGAAAGGTCCCAAATTTAGAGAGAGATTTCTTGCAAGATGGCCATTGGTCGAGTTGATGTCCTAACATCGAAGAAATTGAAAAACAATGAACAAAAGAAAATGAAAATGGTATCCCATTTGGTCATCTCAAGAAGAAACGGAACAAAATGTGCGAGGAATATATTTTGATGGTCGAAAAGACAAAACCTTAGCTAATGTCAAAGAAGGTGATTCTTTCCATAGAAGAACCATATCTGAAGAACATATATTGCATTGTCAATTTATCTCGGTCACACAACTCCAAGAAGCAGTAGAGCAAGGGATATAAAGTAATCAATCTTAGATATTTCGAAGCAAGATTTTGATACGAAAGAATTGATGGCGATCGGATGCGACGGGACTGTTACCAATACTGGTTATAAAAATGGTGTTATCAAATTAATAGAGAAAGAAATAGGCCATCCCTTGCAATGGCTTATTTGTCTTTTTCACTTTAATGAGTTATCTCTAAGTCATCTTGTGAAGCATCTAGATCAGTGATTCCCAACGTGGAAGATGGAATGTTCCAACATGGGATCCTATGGGTTAGATTGTGTTGGGGGGCGATGGGAGAAAAAACTTCTACGCCCACCCACATACACAGAATTTATTGCTCTCATTACTTTCAGATGAGAATCTCATTTACAAAAACTGGGAATCGAGAGAAAACTAGAAATGAAGGATTATCAGAAGCAGAAATCCGTACATACCATGCTCCAAAAATAATTTTTTCTGCTAAGCACTATTCGGAACTATGTGCATGGGATCAAGTGCGAGTGACTGAACCACCTATTATGAAAAATCAGGAAATGGACCCACAAAAATGATCTGAGCCTGCCTTTCCATCTATACCGAATTTTCCGTGTCACACACAAGCAGTTGAACGGTGCGTACGACTTGTAACTGAAGCATCTCTTGCTGTATCAACAACCGAGAGTCGTCAAGGCTTCATTCAAGCCAGAATAAAATCAAGGAGTACTCTTCCATCGTTTGAAAAAAAAAAGCGAACTATTTTGCAAAAGAGTGAAAGGTAATAACAGTGTGATAACAGAGGAAGCAATAGAGGCATTCTCCTGACACATACATCGTCAAACTTTTTTTTTTTTTTAAATTTGGAACATGGTTATAGTTTTGTCCCGCCCCCCCCCAAAAAAAAGGGGTTATTTTCAGTTTAACCTCATGTACTGAATAACTTAAATTAAGTGGTTTTTTTTTAATACTTTTTAAAAATCATCAACTTCGTTTATGTTTGGGAAGATTTATATAATGTATACTTAGAAAAGTCTTTTTGCTCGACCTTTAGGGTCTGTGAGGAACCTCAAGATGTTCAAATATTATCCTAGATTTTGGTATAACTTCTTAAAACCTTGAAAGACATCTTTTTGAATGAAGTTTGAATACTAAGGCAACATCAATTTCCAGAAAAAGTGAAAAAACACCCTTTTTCGTTCCACCCTAGTGTACAGCCTATATAAGCGAAATGCAACTTCAGTATATTGTCTTCTCATGTCCTCGCTCATTATCCTTATCTTAGTTTCTTAATCATTAATGCAACATGTGTTGTCTAGTATTATCATGTTTTTTATATTTATAATAAATAACTAACTTTATTTTTAAAAGAAGTCTTTTAGTATCAGGGGTCTGTCCGGACTTTTTGCACAGGGTCCTGTTTTTGTGAAAATGTACCTTATTTTTGTGAAAACGTTCAAAATAGCAGTGAAAGTAATACTAATTAAACAGCAACCTCATTTTCCTATTTCATTTCATTTTTATTATCATTTTCCTAGTTTTTGATGCACTCACAGCTTGTTTGTGTTTCTGGCTATATATATGCTTGTTGACACATCGTGTTGGGTGATCACCAAATTGCACCCCTTGGTCAATCCAGGGTCCCTTATCAAAAAATGTAGAACATATTTTGCAAAGAAAGCCAGATGCAGAAATGCTGTAACATAGCCAACTGTGAAGCTTCTCAAAACGTGCGATGTTCAACAAATTCGGTACTTTTGGACCCATTTTTCTAGCTTCTGTAGATGAAATTTTCTTAAAATCCGGCTCTACCGACGAATTCGTAGCATCTTTCAGCGCTTCCGATAAATCAGCAATGTCTTCCACCGCTTTCGACGAATCGGTCATCTCTTCCACCGCTTTCGACGAATCGGTCATCTCTCCCGCCGCTTCCGACGAATCGGCAATGTCTTCCGCCACTTCCGATAAATCGGTCATCTCTTCCGCCGCTTCCGACGAATCGGCAATGTCTTTCGATGAATCCGAAATGTCTTTAGGCGCCTCCGATAAATCGGTAATGTATCGCGCCGTTTCCAAGGTTTCGACAGCGTGGTTCGAAACCGATGAAGGAAGAATGTTTCAGTAATTTTTTCCGGGTTAGCACAATTGGAATTATCTGTATCTGACGTCTTTTTGGTGACGTTTTCAGATCCTCGTTTAAAAAACAATGTTATGGAGCTGCATCCCCGAACGTCAGTTGGCCGTATTTTTTTAATGTAGTAATCACTATTCCTTGAATTTCCACCTGTTGGTGGTCGACCACGCTTCATATTAAATTTTCAAAAATGAAAGCGCAATACAGGAAAAAAAACGTGCACAAAAAATCCAATTCTACAATAAGCATCAACTACGCCGATTTTACGACTAACAAGAGATTGTGATTCAAAGACCATTTGAGGAGAAGTGCGGGGCTGAAGCGTTTGTATAATGGCATAGGTTGTGCGATAAAATATCGGACGCGGTCAATCCGTGGCCAACCAGCAGGATGTCCTAACAAGAAGACTAGAAACAAGGAAAGCCCTCTCAAGGTCACGCTCTTTCTCCGATCACCTGTTCAAGGTCATGTTTTCCGGTATCCAACCAACAACTTCTATAGATAAGATTACTCATCTATGGGGGAGGGGGTGGTGGTGTTGGGCCAACAATGCATGCTTAAAAAAAAAGATCAATGGCTTTCTATTACGACTAGGGTCATAACTGATAAGAATTTTGTCGCACAGCAGTCGCAAAAGTTCGTTTTTTTTCGACGTAATTTTCATGAAGGGTTCGTTTTCTGGAATTTTGTGATGGATCCGTTTATTATCCTCCAAATTTTGTGAAACATCCTTTTTTTAGCCCCGGAATTTTGTGAAGGGTCCGTTTTCCGGACCCAAATTCCGGCTGGACAGACCCGTGAGTATGTTCTTTTTTTGGTACCTTTGTTCACCCAAAATGTATGTTTCCTTACGACGACCTTGTGAGGTCTTTGAGATTCCCTCAAACAGAAGAAATATTTTTTGTAAACATTTTCTTTATATTGCTCCTAAAATCTATAACGCTGTACCTACTGAATTGAAAAATATAACAGTTTCCTTTTTTAAACAAAACCTCACCAATACATTGCTAATACAATTGAATAATCGCGCGCGAAGTGGATGAACCCAAAATTCCAAAAAGAACCACAGCTATACGCGTTTCGGAAATATATGAAGTTCCTTCATCAGTAGCAGAAACAAAGAAAAAAGAGAATATTGAAAAAACTCCTTATAGCGGGAGTTACTCGCTGTTGCAGACAAAAGAGTCAAATTCAAAATGGAACTTCATATAATTCCGAAACGCGTATAGTCGTAGTTCTTTTTGGAATTTTGGGTTCACCCACGTCGATTATTCAATTGTATTATCAAACCCAAAAGGTAATTCATTTCTATAATACATTGCTAATGTATCAAATATTGAAGCTTATTTTAATACTCAGACACAAATTTATACACCTTGATTGCGTTTCCCTGAAGCAATTTACTTATTTTGTTATTACAAATAAATAGCTCTGCCACCTTTACTTTTATATTAGCTTAGTACACATATTTTCTTTGACTTACTGTTCACAGAATATATTTTATAATATACAATTAAAATACTTAACTGTTCATATAATTTATTTTACATGTCATTTTTGTTTTCACGCATTTCAACACAGTAATATTAATTGTACTAATTTTGGCTACGTTGTATGTTGTCAGTACGGGTAGCCCTTACCAACTCAAGTTATCCCTTTTCAACTCATATTCAACTCACAGTGTATCAATATTTACATCATATGTTGTGTATTATATGTTATAATCATTGTTGGCAAGGTTTTGTGTGTGGACAGACCATGGTTTTTACCACACTGTCCAAAACCCTTCTGAAAAGGAAGATACAACTGTCACATAAAAAAAAAGAAGAAAAAATTCACAGCTAGCATAAACCACTGTGGTCCCCTCTCTCTTATTTTATCTGAAGAGACGCTAAAGGGGCATCTGAAGAAACAGGTGGTCTTCGCTGTGGGTGGAAGATGGCGTTTGTGATGGTAGAAGATGCATTACTTGTGCCAACACTCTCCATGATTGGCTATAGGAATTCGGAAACCTATCTCACGCTATGAACGTGGCAAGAAATAATTACAAAAAAAAGAGGATCTGAGAAACCTATACCCATAAAGAGCCTTTCACAATGGTATCAGCGCTCTTGTGAAAGAGGAACACTTTCCGTAATCTATGAGTGAATATCTGAATTTACTGATTTTACTGAAGCCTATTTTCGGGAGGGAAAAAACAGACTGGATATTCGTATTGATGTAAGCCTATAACTGCATATAAAACTGAATGAAAAATTATATCGTTATGGGAAATTCAACCACATAACGATTAAAAATAATGTATATATATATATCTATAATTGTGTAACAAAAAAAAAACACGACTGTGATATTGGCGGGGAAAATTTCTTGGAAATCGGGCCAAAATGTAGTTTCACTTGACATGGACTTTTGATAATGGTAATCAATGTTCAATATTTTTTCTAATTTAAAAATCTTAAACTAATAAACATTGGTTCAAAACGGTATTTAAAAAATGCTTTTTTCCAAATTAAAGAAAATATTGAAATATTCTGCATAAATGATCATAAACCTCAGATGTATGGGAACTATATTTTGCAGCAAAGGAATACACACTCTACCTTTCTCTTCACTGCAAAATTAACCTGAAACGGACTGTAGTTAGTTTTATTTTCGGCTAGTATTTTTGTAAAATATGTTAGTACCATGAAAAAAACTATAGGTATATCCACATAACATTTTTAAATTTGGAGGTTTTGGACAGTTTATCCCACGTGTCCTATCCGAAACCCCAACCCTGGTTGTAATTTATGTATTATATGTAGTGTAGTTTCTTGTATAACTGAATTTCTTAAAAAACCAAAAACAAAAAACAACTATATAACAAAACCCTCTATAACGATACTCTCTGGTCCTGATGCAATTTTCAGCGTTAATATATTCCATCTGTAACGATAACTCTTTTATAACAATAGTTTCTTCAGTCCCTTGAGCATTGTTATAGTTCATACCATGTATAGACATTTCATATACAGTATAAGGAAGGAAGAATGCACTTGTGTTCAGACATGCATACTATTGCTTCAGAAGAAACGTGATGTGGCGATAGGTTGGGCTATAGGATGTTTGGCGCAGGACCTCACTTTTTCATGCCAAAAGAATCTGGCACAATGATCGCAACACAAGAACACTGTCATGCAATAAAACCATTACAACACATTATGCAGGGGCAACATTGTCTCTGGCTTTATGTGGATTGCCCTGTATTATATTATGGGCATTATTAGACTGAGATGTGCTTGTTGTAAGGAATTAAATCACAGCCACCTGATTAAACTTAACCTTAGATAGACCTGGAAAAACAACGGCCATGTTCTTAATGGTCCACAGCAGTGTTTCCCAAAGTTGGTGATGGAATAGTTTACGGAGGTGATAGGAGGTAATAGAAGCTATGGTTATAATACAGGTTTGTCATAAAATAACCTTGTCAATATAAAAGCTCCTAGTGGCAGCAAAAATCAATTAATGTGAATTAAATTTAAGATACAGGTGTTTCCAAACATGCGCTCAAGAGTGAGAAGAAAAAACAAAACTCTACTCTCGCAGTTACGTTAAAGCAAAAAAAAAAAAATGAAATACCACACTCACTTTTATGCAATACAAAATGATCGGTGCAGTACTATTGAAACGGCACCTGTAGCAACCATAAACATAGTGTAGCGTGCAGACAAAGAAAGAAGATCTCACCAAGGGACTGGTGCACTAACTGTTCAGTTGGCGACTTCTCCAGATTTGCAGAAGTCTTTGCTAGAGTTATATTTTTCTTTCATTCTCGAGCACATATTTTAAAACACCTATATTTGGAAATTCATTCACATCAGTTGACTTTTGGGGCAGCTAGGGGCTCGTATATCAGTGAAGTTATTTTATGACCACCCCGTATTTTAATTTTATGTGGTTTGAGTAAGTTAAGATCTTATGGGTTGGCTTGAGTTGGGGGGGGGGGTGATGAAAAAAATGTCTGAAAAAAGGGGCGATGGAATAAAAAGTTTGTGAAAATTTCGTTTTTAGAACAAAAAAAAAATGCATATGAACTTGTGCTTGCTAGTTCATTCAATTTGTGTTCATCACGCGACCACACAAATGGGTTTGATCATCTCTCATAAATGAACTGGAAGAGATGCCAGAAAGAATTGTAAACTATATAGTATTGCATTTATAATGATAATGTCGATAATATACATGAGCTTACCTGCTCTGCAGCAAGATCATCTCTATCATGCATATGCTGATGTTTTCCCAGATCTGTCGTTATTTCACCAACCTCTGTGTAGAACTGCACATCATTGTTCCTCTTCTTACCAAACATGATGGCATTCTATATCAAAATAAAAATTTTTAAATAAATAAAACACCCATTTTAAATCACTTTCTTGATTAAAGAACTTTTCATCACTAGTTCTAATGATCAGGAGGGGGGGGGGGGGTAAGTGAGTGATTCTTGTGACAAATATAAATAAATTGCATTGCATATAAAAAATCATACTTTTAAGGTGAAGTGAAGCAATATGATCATCTCGCCATCACAAGGCTGGAAGAATGCATGTTTTATGTTGTTATACAGAATATCAACCTTGTCTCCACGAATTGACGTGAACCTAAAGCCTTTAGAAACACAGGAAAGAAAACTAATTTAAGTCAAATGCAATTCATTATGGCAAATAATTTATGACATTCAAAATCTCACTAGCCTGAACAGCTATTCCTAGCTTTAGGTAATTTCACAATAACGCTATTTTGAAAAGTTAATTAAATAAATGTTTGATGTTAATCCGGAAAATGAAAATATATGAATGAAACACAAAAATTTCATTCATCAAAGCTCACTGATGAAAATCTTATGGCAACACATTGACAATTTTAAATGAAAGAAAATGATCCTAAATAAGGCTGGAATTATCATATTTGAAAGAGCTTTCAGAATTTTCAGTCTTGCTACAGCAATATTATAGAGACAAAGATGCCAGCTGAATCTCAACTGTTTCATTGGAAAAATGTTCACTCTATCATCATCTTGAGCTCTTTAGGAGAGCAAATAAATTCTTTTATTTTTAAAGAAAATTAAAGACCCTCTAAAAATTTACCTCCCTATTCATATCTCACCAATGCTGGTTTAATCTTATTTTACATGATTTTGCCTTACATGATTATTTTGAGGAACCAATTAATCCTGTAAAACAAGAACACCTGTATATGATCACTATAAAAAGCACAATTGTGCTCAAATTTACATGTAACTAAAAAATTGTGGATGCGAGAACAGTGGTGCTAAAATTGTGGGTCACATTCAATTACAGTAATATCTCACTGATATGGCTTATGGCAGATCATGATTGTATTAGATTACTGGAAGTGATTGGGAAAAAAAAAGAAAAAAATTGAAATAATATAAACTTTTGCATACATTCAACACACAAGTTATCTTGACAATTGCACTGTCAAAAGAATCAATTAGTACTGGTTTTTAGATGAATTTCATCTTTTCCTTGTCTAAATTATACATTTCAATCTGATGGTGCATTTGTGACAGCTTACATTATACATGTGACATTTTTTTTTGGGGGGGGGGACAGGAAACATTATTTTCAGTTAAATTAATTAGGAATATTTTTTTTTCTTCAAAAAAGCAAGTTTATTTTTTAAAATTATGATTAAAAAACCAACAAAAACAACTGGATGACAACTAAACAATGATCAAAACAGGCTGAAAAATCATGTAATGCTATTTTTTTTATCACAATAGATATCAATAAAACAGGCCAATAATAGAATGAATTGATATTCTTGATTTAAAAAAAATTAAATTACACACTATTTCAGAATGCTGATGGCATCATAAAAGATTCAAAAGCAGCAATAGCCATTTAACCAGAAACTACATCTTGCAAGAAAAGAAATGAAATTTTTCCAAAAAAAAAATCCAGGATATAATCACAAGAATTAAACATGGTCTTACCATTAGCATGAGCCTCTAATGTCCCAGATATTCTCTTGGAATAGATATTAGGCCTAATGTAAAGATCTTTCAACTTTGGATTGCCTTTGTTACTACTAAGTACCAATGTGTCCTGTTTAACGATGCCTTCTTTCTCCCTTTCCTCTGCTTCCCTTGTCTTGTACTTCTTTTGAACCTCTTTTATCAACCTGAACGCTGTGCTCAAGTTTGCTGATGGGGGGGAAGGCTCACCAGGTTCTTTTAGGTTTGTGCTTCTATAAGTTCTGTAATAATTTTAAAAATATGTTTGAAAAGTGTTTTTCACAAACAATATCTTTTATAAAGTCATCTCACTAATGCATCGCTCATACCAAATGTAAAATTCCCCCCCAAAAAAAAATTACATATAAATAATATTAAAAAAAAATATAAGATTGGATAATATCTATAATGCAACCAAACCGGCTTACAACATCGAGAAAAGAAAAGAAAATGCTCTTCATACAAAACTCCATTATATATCTATTTGTATTGCTTCTGATAAGCAATACAAAATTCATAATGTATGTGTTAGTTATAATAACAGCCACAATCAGACTGCATAAAAATTTTTCGATTAAATTTCTCATGGCATTGTCAATTGTTACCAAACATAGTTCATCAGTGATATCTGGTAAATTCTATCTGAAAATGTCTCAGCTACACCATCAAATCCAACATATTTTGTCACCAAAGGATTTAACGATGTTATATATCTATCTTGAATTTGCAAGCCCATTTCCAGGATTAAAGTTAAATTCCAAGTCAAATTTTGCATATTGGAATTCTTAAAATAAACTTTTAAAAATTGCCTAAAGCGAGGGATACCTGTATAACAATAATTGTCTGTATAACATTATTACTCCCTGATCCTAATACATTTTTTATAGTGTTAATATATTATTCCATCTATAGCGATACTCTCTGGTTCCTTGAGTTTTACAGGCATTTCTCTGTATACTATTTCAAGTAATTTTGGTAAACAAAGATTTGAATTTATATATTTTTATGAGAACATAATTTTTGAAAAACCGTATGATGATACTTACATTTCTTTAAGAAAAGTTGCTTCAGGATTCGGGAAGACATTACTTTCATTTCTTCCTAATGCTGCTCCTGGATGAAAGAAATTGATCCTAAGGTATGTGTAACCTCCCTCTACAGACTGACTGATGTTCTAAATGGAAACATGATACATTGGCATAACTGGCAAAAAAAGCAGCATTAGCAAAGCATAGACTAAAAATATACATTTCCTTTACAATCTTTGTTGACTTAAAAATATCTAGAAAACGTTAACATTAAAGTAATTTTTTCTTTATTTTGAATTCATGAGATATTTTGTGTTTTCACAGAAGCAAATTAAAAACTGACAATTTGATGAGAACAATTTGAATATGATTGAAACAATAAAAATGATTAGATTAAATGAATCTGTATTTAAAAAAATGCGTAAAAGCTTACTTTTATGGTGGATATATGGAAAGGGACATTAACCCCAAAAATTGGCAGGATAACTGTTTCATACTTCTTATCTAAAATAAAACATATGATATCAGCATGAATATTTAGTGAAATTTTATTTACAAGTGTTCATAAAAAAGAAATTAATATTTCTGTAAGACAAAGTTTTTACGTGACTTCAATTTCCAAGATTAAATAATGTTTTGTAGAAGAAAATAAGAAAAGAAGCAAACAAATACGGTAAGTTAGAATTCAGGTATAGCGAACCCTTGATTTAACAGATTAATACAGTTGAACTTGGTTAATTCAAAGTCCAGAGTCACAGGGAAAAAAATTTGAATTATCAGATTAATATATCCTGGATCTCCAAAATTACTAAACATTGCAGCGTATTCATCAAAATTACATCACCATTTCCATAGGATAATTATTATTAGGGCAAGGATTTTTATGACTTTGCATATTTTGCTGTTTTTATGCAATAGAGCATATTTCATGATTTTTGGTAATTTTAGTACATTTTTCATATTTTGGAGCATTATTTTGCGTATTTAAACATAAAAAAGAAGATAATTTTCCCCCTAAGCTCTCTCTTCCCTAGCTCCATTTCCCTCAATAGGCGATTTTAGTAATAATTGACAATTTTACTTACCTTTGATATCGTATTTGACAACAATTGGCAGTTTTTCGGCAACATTAGCAACTATTGCCAATTTTATTTGTGTACCTTTGGCATCATTTTTGACAATAATTGGTGATTTTCTGTAATTTCCCCGTATTTTTCTCAAGGAAATACATCAGCCTATTTATAAAACATATATTTTAGGTTTTAACAGCATATTTTAAATTATTTTAGGGCATAAATGTATTTTTAATGGAGCATATTCTGTTGTTTTTAGGTAATAAAAATCCTAGCCCTAATAATTATCAATTATTAAAATTTTATCAGTTACGAGAAAGGGTTTCCTAAATTTTAATAACTTATAATTACAATTGATCTTAGCTACTACATTATTCCACTGTTCTGGAATCAACATCACTGCAGAATTTCTTGACCATGCCCAAAGTCTGATTAACGGAAATAGTTTGATCATTATCCGTTACGAAACCTTTTTCTAAATTCTGCTTATCATTTTTATGCGATCAAGGAAACATACTTTCATTAATATATTACAATCTGAATATTCCAATACTTTTCATACTTTTAATGACGACAAAAAGATTCAGATTTTGAATGATGCATCTAGACCCATAGGTTCAAAAACAACCAGTATTAAGTTGTACGCAGTCTTGATGCATTCCAGCTGAACAATGTTAAAATGGGCATTAAATTATCAAAAAAAAAGTAGAGATAACATAGTAAAACGTAATTTTCAAACTCCTATTAGTCTTAAAAAAATTTTTAACGTCCTGATCAAGAAAAGCAAAATCTGGCTTCTTGTACAATTTTTCCAAACTAAATTGGCTCACGCAAAAATCATGACCCCCCCCCCAACTTTGAATTATCCAAAAAATTCAAAAAAGTTTGAATTAAACGAGGAATTTTAACAGTAAATTAGGCAGAAAACTCAAGGGGAGTTCAAATGATTGAAAACACTCAAATTAGCCAAGTTCTACTGTAGTAGTGGAAAAAATGGGGGGGGGGGGGGGAGAGAGTTGTCAATTTTCCTCAAGAGAGAATGTTGCAAATGAATTCTGCAAATTTGATTCATAGAGAATACATTATACAGATCAAAAATCAAAATTACAAATACAATGTCACAACAAGCAAAATGCCCAATGAGGTGGCTGAGATAAAAAGATGTTGAACTACTTCCAGTAGATTACTCCCTACTATTCTTACTTACTTTCAGATATTGAAAATTCGAGATATAGGAATTCAACATATGGATGAGTTAAAGTTACAGTGGTGTGGTAAGTCACATTTTCCAAAAATGCAATCTAGAAGTGCTAAACTTTTGAAAGAAAAGTCACAGCTTCAATAGTTTGCCTCTAAATTGTGAAATCACAAAATTTTTAACACGGGAACTTATGACAATAATTCTAGTAAAACTTTTTTTTTCCAAAATGAAGATTATTTATTGACTTACACTATATACCACTGTAACTTTAACCTGCGCATGTCAAAGTTGGATTGTAGTTTTGGTGTTCTAAATGCAACCACTGTAATTACAGAAACAGGTCGTATGAACCTGTTGAAATTACTATCTGGATGACACCATGATATAAGAGAAATTAATTGTTTAAGATATGTGATCAAAAATATTCATTTAGAATTTCATTCGAAGCAAAATAAAGTAGTCAACTTTGTTAAATCAAAAGTCTACTGTAGAGACTTTAGTAGACTAGAGTCTACTGCTAGGACTAATACACTTTTGTAACTGGATCAAGTAGATCAGAAAATTCCCTTTTTTCACAGGAAACACAAATTTACAGTAAAATCATATACATAAAGCTTGATGCAGCGACTTGCCAATAACTGTAAAATTCTCCAGCAAAAAATTGTGTATAATTGAAAGAGAGGAAGCAAAAATCACAGCATAGGGATTGAAGCTTTGTATTCTCTCAAGCTTATGAATATTATATAAAGGTTTTTAACAGCTGGCTGATGTGAAGATATATTTTTGGAAAGAAAGAATTCAACTGCCCCTGAATCGAACCCACGCCCGTTCATTTTCCGGGTGAACACCCTAAACCACTAGACTACAGAGGCAACAAATATCTCAATCTGTCCTTGGAGCTCGTGTGCACTGAATGGGACTGTACATGGACGGTCAGACACAATTCATGCTTAAGCTCACAGTTGCTGACGAATTCGTTTCCCTACAGGGGCAGTTGAATTTCCTCTCTTTCCAAAAATATATCTTTGCATCAGCCAGCTGTTAAAAATCTTTGTATGGATAACGGAGAGTGACATCATCCTCGGGTTATGAATATTTTATTAACAATGTCACAGACATTTATATCAAAATCTGACACGACTGTTCCTTAAAAACGATTATTTTCAGCAAGTTCTAAGTACCGACCAGAAACAAGGATATGATTTCCTTTAAAATCTAACGAACCACATACCAGAACTGATTAATTTTGGTCAAAAACTTGCTAATTTGAGATAAGCTTACCAACAAACAACTTGAGCTCCCTTAGTTCCTTCTCTTTCGGAATCTGGCCCAAAGATTTATAAGAAACATTGGATTTTCGCACTCTGAAAAACAGTCAGATAAAATGTATTTATTAAAAATGTATATGTCAAAAATATATGGTTACTTCAGCTAAATTTAGGAAATAGCTTATGTATGGTTATTCACAGGATTCAGTATCATTTTTATACATCACCAATTTTAATTAAAAAAATATATAAACTTCTAGTGTTTTCAAAAGAGCATTTCACTGGACAGACTACCCATCTAAATGAGGATACCACCCAAATAGTGTTGATAAGTGCATGCTGGCTCATTTTTGTTCCAACAACCAGTGTTTCACTTACAAGTTAAATGGTATTACTATCCCACATGGTCACAGATTTGAGAATTCTCATTGATGAGCAGCTTGGGTTTTCCAAACATTGTTCAGTGATGGCAAAAAAAAAAAAAGTGATTAGAATGCTCTGTTTTCTCTTCTCATTCTTCTAAAGTCATTCTTCCGCTTTTCCAAGGCTTAGTTCCTCCAGGATCAGGGTTTGCACCGACAATCGCCATTGCTCCAAAATATTTTATTTGGCAAATTCGCCAAATCATGAGTGTCCAGTCGGCCTCTTGATGGCAGAACATCAAACTTATTATATTACGAAATTACAAGCTTATATTGCAGTAGTATAAGCTTCATGTGATAAGGAAAAATTGTGTTTTTGGTGCAAGATGAAACAGAATCTAAGAATTTTGGTGTTTTTGTAGCAGAATGTAGCAAACAAGGGGAACTTGCCAAAATTGTAGCAGATTTTTCACCCCTGAATTATGCAACCCCTACAGTCTTAGAATGATGTCATTCACACACAACATGATCAGGTACAGCACAAAAAAAGAGAAAAAAAAGTGAGAAACGACTTACTTCTAGAAGAGAGCTGTGTGAGGTGAATTTTTTTTTTATAGATATCGCCAAGAAGCATGAGACTGTAATATAACTTATAGATCCCCAGCAGAAAAGCCGAAATGGTTCCATTTTTTTAGATTATTGTTAAATAGTATATCAATTTTAATTAAATATATGATGGTTTACCTTCTGGTTTTGTCGGCGGTCGGTTCATCTTTTGTTGTCATTGAGATATGTTGCAGCTGAAATATTTTTTGTTGTTTGAATACATATAAGTAACAATCTCGATTAGAGCTAGATGATGTCTGCTTCCTTTGCATTGCTTTTGCATTTTATCCTTCGTATTTTAATTGTACCTGTGGTACACTTCATTTGGCCTTTTCGGCTGGAACTTACATTCAATATTGTAGTAGCATTGTTAACTTGTGCCTTGGCAATCTCTTGAAGTTTCCAGCAAGTCTGGGATTAAGATGTCATATAACTAAATTTTAGTTTTTAGCAGTCAGAGAAAATTCAGATTTCTTCCTGAATGAGAGTCTATGAACTTCAAATCATCTATGTTCTTCACATATGAGACTGGTGGTTGTTGTGGAGTTACTCTCCTACTGTCACTCTGCTTCACATGAGCCGATGACGTACTCTATGTCCTCAACGATCTTGGCTAATATGACATGTGTTCTGTGAGAGTTCTTTGTTCCAGTTATTGTGATGACAACCTTGCAACAGCGTGGATTGAACTTATGTGATCTGATCGCTGATTCAGGACTTGAAAGGTGACAAAGATTTAACGAACTTCCTTCTGAGTGTACAGGGTTTGTAAATTATTCTGATTATATTACTAGTTAACCTGTAATATAATCTGATTTAATTATTTTAACGTAATATGATTTGTGATTTTACTAGATAAAATAATTTTGTCAAATATTTTGAGATAACTATTATAACCCTATTAGGAATTTTTCTCTAATAGGGTTGTTAATAAATGGAATAGCTTACCCCCAGAGGTAGTAAATTGTAACACAATTGACACGTTTAAAAAGAAATACGATAAACATGTTGGGGTAAATCGAGAAGCTATCCATTCTTAGAATAAGACAACCATAAGTACATTTTATGGGCATTGTATAATATTTTATCATGTGTATATATTGTTTATAATTTGTGTTAATTGCATTTTTAATTGGGTTGCTGTATTTTTGAAATATATGACAACCATATTTTTATGGGCATCTTTTTATCAGCCACCTCGTTGGGCATTTTGTCTGTTGTGGCGTTGTATTTGTATTTATTGTTAATGAATAAAACACTTGAAGTTGGAAAAGGTTTCTGCTTATTTCCTTTTTGTATTCCGTTAACTTTTGATAGTAAACGGGAACCGGAAGTGAATCGGTATGTTGCAAGAGATGAATAGCCAACTGCTGTCATTTTTTATAATATTCTGGAGCTTTAATAACCGCATTCTGCTGCTAATTTGTTTTTGTGTTTCTTGGTGAGATGAATGTTAAATTTTTCATAATTTTTTTAGGATAACACCCTGATACCTTTTCCTTGTAAATCACAGAGGTCGAGTTATTCACAACTCTTGATAAACATATATAGCCAGTCCCACTAGTTCCAGGAAGACATAACTGTTAATAATTTATAGCAAAAAAAATTTAATAATACGCTGGCCAGATATCCACTCAAAAATTTAGAATACAGGCATAAACAAAAGTTATAAAAAAATGCATTCTTCGGAAAACTAAGAATAAGACATGCATGAGAATTGATAAAACATTATAAACTAACTTTTCTTCCTTCTGAACACCTGTTTGCTCGGCGAGACGAGCCATAGCTTCTAAATTAAGTTGTTCTGCCAACTCTTTCTGATGAACTTTGCGCTTTTCCTCCGCAGATTGTTCCGTCTATATCACAAAAAGAAAAATACTTATAATCAATATGATTCTCCAGAAAAATCAAATTTAGAAAATGAATTATTGTAGCATCAACAGTAACTGTACAATTATGAAAAATTGGGGAAAAAACAAATGTCTTTTAACCCTTCAAGCAGTTTCTAAAAATTTCCTGATCCATATTATAACTACCACAGTAGAAATCACTTAAACCTTCTGGAGATATATTTCCACTTATTTTCAAGAAAAATTTTTCCCCTGAAACTGACAATTAAAAAAAAACAAGGAAGAGAAAACTATTGTTTTCTGTTATTTATGCTGCACGCACAGACACAACAATCCTATACTACTTCGAAGGGAAAAGAAAAACAGTTTCTTCCCCCCCCCCGATTACCAAGACGTTCAATAAAAGCTGACTCCGCCTACTGGCAGTTGATTGACGAGGGGGGAGAGAGAGAGAGAGAGAGAGAAAGGAAAACATGCGATCAGGAGAAAACAAAATCACAACTGGGCGCATCAATGCCAAAATTTCAAATTTCAAAAGAAAGCAGAGATTTACCTAGGTTTCAGGACCCAGGTTATTCACAAAATCTGGGTCCTTTTTGAATAAAAATGGGTTTCTCTCGAAAAAAATAAAGTTTGGTTTCCCCCTCCCTCATCATTTATGGGTACTCTTTTGAATAAAACAAACTACTGATTTATAAAAACATATTCAATCCAAAGATTCAGTAACAAAAAAAATTTAACTTAGTAATATTACTAGATTTTTTTCTTACATTTATTGCTAAGTATTCTACTAGTACAGAAACCCATTCACAAGTTAGGAAATATAATTAAGTTAGGAAAATATACATATCTATATATAAAATTTATTTTCTGTGTGTGTGTATATTATCTATACAAATCTACAATTTTAGATTGATCGTCGTAAAATTTCGCATATATACCAAATGGACCCGACTTAAACGATAGGCTACTTTAAAATTTCGTCAGAGCAGGGCAAATGTCACAAATGGGCAAAAAACCGTAGGGCAACAATGGTTTTTGGGCCTCAACAATCACTTTCCGAACATTTACTTTGGTTACTGTGGTTCCCTAGCAATGCGTTTCAGACGTGTATATGCCTTTACAATGGTTTGTCAATTCTCTAATCCCGTTACTATATGTACAAGTATAATAGTTTATGCCTTTGTAATGGTTTGCCACTTTTTTAATCCTCCCAGTAATGAGACTTTTTGAATAGATGCCATAATCATTATCAGCATCGCTTTGAGGGTCAGGCAAAGGATGATCCCCATAGAAATCAGTGTTAAAATTGCAGATTTTACTGTAGAAATGCGGAAATTTGGCGGGTTTTCGGTCACACCAATAATTTTAAAAATTGTATAGAATCCTCGATTTTTGAAATATTGAGTTCGCTTAGAGATATACGAAACCCAGGAGATTAAATATGAAGTAATTAGCCGGACCTACTTTTGAGTTGGATATTCATGCAATAACATAGATTTCAACTTTTTACTTACATTTTCTCAAGCATGAAAATTAATGCCTCCATATATTGTCTTTTGATATTCAACTGCATGAATTCATATAGTTTAGGATATTTTAAAATTAATTATGGGCCTGTAAAAAGTACATCGAAGAAATTCCACAGCTTTAAGCATTTTTGAAAGCTGAAACAGAAAAAAAAAATTATTTCTATGTTTCTTTAAATCTAGATTTGTTTATTTCATGAGTCACGCAGGAAGTCGCCATATTGGTTAACACGGTTTGCATGTCCCTCAAACAAAGAGGGAGATATCACGAGATCCAAAAAGCCTCATTAAAGAAAACCCGGCAGCACCGGGTATTATAGCTAGTTTACTAATAAATCAGTCTATAAATTTTCTTCTGTGACTGATTTTTCATTTCAGAAAGCCTAGTATTTCCTGACACACATCATGTGCGGCACATGGAAAATAAATTTGCTTACAGGATAATGATCTACATATGGTTCATTAAAAATCAGATTCATAAAATAAAATTAATATAGACAGAGTCTGAAAAGTCCAAAAATGATTTTAAAAAAAGAAAAAATTGACTCAGGCACTGACCCTGAGCTTATTTTTCAACACTCTTCCACGAGCAGTGACTTGCTCTTGAACAGCAGGTTCTTCATCTTCTTCTTCCTCATCATCATCGTTATCTTCCTAATGAATAAAGAAAAAGGCTCATAAAATATATTTCAAGTGAAATTCCAATGTTTTAGTTCAAGATATATAAATTTCAATGATCAATTTTTGCACAATGGAACAATAAACTTAATTCTTAACCCTTGAACTGTTAAATAGCCAGATATATCTCTGTGTGCACAAGAGGAATTTTTTTTTATGTGCCCGATCATCATTTAGATAAGAGCAATTTAAAAGTTAAAAACAAAAAGCTAACTTGAAACTCAGATAAAAAGTAAGATAAAACTCTGGATATAGCATAACATCTGGATAAGTATAGGAAAAATTGACTGATTTCTTTTGAACTGAAATTGTTTTATGCACATTCTATAATTTTTGAGAATATACACTGAAATCAAAAAAGAAAATAAATACACCACATCAGATTCTCATTTTAAAATCTCAGGACGAGAGAGAAAGTACATTTTAAATTAGAATAATTTAAGTTGGCTGAATTACCTTTAGCATGATTGCAATGCTTTTGAGCTTTTTCTTGTTAATAGTCAATAGTGAAGCCGGCTGCCCCTAAAAAAATGAATGCAAGAGCAAAAAATTAGAACACCAATGGAGATAAAAGAGCAAAATTCAAAGAAAAGAAAGGCATATGGTTTTATTCACAGATTTGTGCAAATTGTTAAATCAAAATCAAGATGAATACAAACAAGCTATGTAAATACCATATGCAGGGTATGCAAAAAATCATGATTTTAAAAAAATCTGATTTTTTGATTAAATTAACTGACTGCTTATTAATTAAAAAACACACAAATCTTGTTAATCATTAAGAATGTATATTTTCATATCACCTAAAAAACTGCTTTTTTCCCCTAATCGGTTAAATTTAATTAAGCATTAATGAATAAACTACAAGCAAAAAATATGAACACCAAAAATCTGTGTTTACGCAACATGAAAGGTTGTTGAGCCCAAATTAACTTCATGGATTAACATTTTTTTGTTGTCGTAAAGAAAAGTGCTTTTATTTACGAGCCCCCTCCCCACATTAAGATCAATTTTCGCACACATCATGTGCAGCACAAGGAAAATAAATTTGCTTACAGGATAATGATCTACATATGATTCATTAAAAATCATGTTAGGAAAAATTATATTTACATTTGATAATCTTTTAAAAACAAAAGTATCAAAGGAGCAAATTACAAATAACTGATACAAATCATGATCAGGGGTGCAAGTGCCCCTCATCTATTTCGGAGCAGCAAAGTTCATTTTTGGAGCAGAACTAAAAACTAACTATATCTGCAATATAAGGAGTAATTTTTCTGTGAAATGCCAAAAGTTTTGCCAAAAATGGTTGAAACAAATAATTCTAAATAAATTTCCTTCACAAATTAAAATCCATTTAAATTTTTTCTGAATTATCTTATCTGTCACTACTAAAACATGCATTACTGAAATGACGAATAAAAATTATGAGACTCTTTTCAAATTAAGCAACATGCATACTAAAAACCTAGGCAACAAGAATTTCTGCTGCTTGAACACAAAAATCTTATTCATCCTGATATATAAAAATAGTGTGTGCAGAATATAATAAGGGTTTCCGTGAAAAAAAATTAGCTTCTCACAAAATTTAAAGGAATTATTAAATTTAAAAGCAAAATGCAAAAAACGTGAAAAATATAAATACCTTACTTAAACAATTTTTCAACCTAATAGCATGTTAATATATTACGAATCACGAGTTGCTTTCAGAAGTTCAGCATCTCAATGACAATTTTTTTCAAATATTTCATGCCCTTGAACATAAGATTTTATATGTCTTATTTCATTAAAGCATTGGATGGACAGATTTTTCAATGTTCGAACAGACTTTTATTTATTTGTTAACAATGAACTCTCTTTCACTGTCTGTGTTACCATGTGCTAAAGATAAAAAAGCCTTCACCAAAACTGGCAAAATTTTGAACTTTGGGCTGTTTTCAAGGTTATAAAGTTTGAATATGTCTGCCCAACATCTATCTATTCTCTGAACTGATTTCACTTCTTGTAATTATTTGCATTGTAGTGCAACCCATTCATCACACATAATTAATAGTTTTGTTGGTGATACAAAGTTGAGCAACATCCCAGCAATACGTGAGGGAGTAATGTACCATCCCAGCAATGCACAAGGGGAAGTGCAAACGCTTCATTCTCTCCAACATGTTTTGGAAAGGTAGGACATTAATATAAAAAAAAGGTATCTCACAGAACTTATGTAAAATGAGCACATGCCCCTAGTACAAACTCCTTCCTTTGACTATTGTTAAAAGCATGCCCCTCCCCCACCAATGCAGTGGCGGACCGTGCGCCATATTGGGCGCCGCCCTAGGAGGGGTGCCAAATGGAATGGAAAGGGTGAAAAAAACTTTGTTTACAAAAAAAAAAAAAAAAAAAACGCCGTCAGTAGCGCCAAAAACAGATTCCGCATGGGTAGAAATTGTTTTCCTCGAGCCTCCCCTGTGTTCACCAAATCCGGATTTTCGCAATATGAAATTGCCACGATCCGCAACTGCCGACGATAATCACACGACCGCATAGCGACTAGATCACAAAACTATGAATATTTTAGCTGGAGTTTTAACAGATCCCATTTTTTTCCAATGATCTTCGAAAAATGTCGGTAATTTAAACGAGTAAACCAATCCTCATTTCGATGTATGCGGTCTTTGAACGCAGGTTGGCAGCCGCAAAATTACCGTAATTTTCAGTATATAACCCGCAGGAGAAAAAACGGTCTCCGAAATCGGAAAATTCGGCATATTCATTCAGGGACTTTGACAGCCCGGCGGTTAACCAATAACAGTATAGCACTTTATACTTCAAGGTAGTAGAACTACTTTCCAAGGTCACGATATAACGTGATTGTGGTAGATGGTGGGAAGTGGAAAAAAAATTAAAGTCTCTCCCTCCGTATTTTTTTCCGTGTCTCGGAAAGAACGCGTCCCGTGAACAAAATTTTCATTCTTCTTTTTCCTAAATTCCCGGTATTTGACGCACTACAGTGCATTAGCGGTACCTCCATGAACTAGGAACAAGAATTGGCAGAAATGCGCAGGGATTCGGCGCACCATGTAGCAAGAGAACCATTTCGGAGCAGCTCTTGCACCCCTGCATGATGTACATTTCAATGAGTGGTGGGAATTCAGTATCACAAATATGATGCAGAGATCTCAATTCACTCAACGTACAACCAAAGGGCCATTCAGCATCAACTAAATAAAACAAATTCTATTGACAAGATTGTTTCTTGCACAATTAATGGTTATTTCCGACTTGCATGATGTAGCTTAATAGTTAACACATTTTTATTCTTTCACAGATTTAATGAGTTTTTTTTTTTAAAAAATGAACACTCAAAATCATAATACATAAAATAAAGTTGAAAGCCCAATGATATTTATGTTGGGACAAATACAACGCCACAACAGGCAAATTGCCCAACGAGGTGGCTGACTTAAGAACATCATGGATCCCCGAGCCATTTTTTGGAGGCCCTACCTACTACTGCTACACCACACATGCACCCCCCCCCCGCGGAACCCCCCAACGAATCGGTACATGCGGGAATGTGCATGTACGTGTAGTGCAACCTTACGTAAAGTTTGTTTCTGTGTAATGCTTGTTATGTGTAGTGCTGTCACCTGCCCCCAGTTTTTCTAACTATGAGCGAAGTGTTATGGTTGAATGATTTACCATTGTAGGACTGTTGCTCTCTGTGGAGAGACTTTTTAACGGGGAGATCGGCTCGCATTTGAGCCTTGAAGTTGGGAACCACAGAAAACCAACTTCAGCCGACCACCACTGTGGGGTTCGAACCCGGATCCTCGCATCACGAGTCCGGCACTATAACCACTCGGCCACCACAGCGGCAAACAACATCTGTTATTATTTTTGAATCAGCATTTAAGGTATAGAATTCAAAAGGCTTTGTACAAAAAATAATTCCACTATTAATCAGGGCAACCCTAGTGCCACATTGTAATGCATTGAAAATATTTAGTGCAGTTAATCTAAGTGCTAAGTTCAACTCCATATATTTCTCAGCAATTTTTTCCATGCACAAAATCTAGAAATAGAGCAGTTTTTTTTCTGCACTGTATCTAGGGATATAGTTTTATCATTCATTCAATTATTACCCAAAAGATCTCTTCCACACTTCTTTTAATCATGAACTTGACCACATATCAATAACACATGTACCATACCAGGTTACTTTTACTTCGATATCATAAGTTATGTAAAGAAAAACAAAATTTAAATTTTGTGATTTAAACTGGCGTACCTTGACTATATGCATAAATACCTTGAAAAAATTTCTCATGTTCAGAGTTATACTATGTATGCATTAAATGCACGTTAGAAAAAATTATATTTACATTTGATAATCTTTTAAAAACAAAAGTATCAAAGAAGCAAATTACAAATAACTGATACAAATCATGATGTACATTTGAAGGAAGAAGTTTTAGCTGACATAGATGCAATGTATTTTTGCATTGATATGTGAGAGCTCTTTCTTCAAAACCAAGTAGGTTCCATTGCTTCAAAAACATGTTTTCCGATGTTTTAAAATAGGAATATTTGATGTGAGACAAAGTTACCCTAACTTATGGGCTACTTTAGTCAGAAATAAAAAATTTCATAAATATATTATAGAAACTGGAGAACTATAGAATCTGTCAGTCTTTTAGAGAGAAAATTTTTTTTAATTAAGAAACTTTTTCATGTAAAAATTACCTTAAAGCTGAACATTTATTATTTGTTATTTTCTAGCACAAGATTAAACCAGGGTATAAAAAAAAAAAGACTTTTTTAAATTTAAATCAATTTTTTTAAATTAACATTAATTAACTGCTTATTAATTAAAACACAAATCTTGTTAATCATTAAGAATGCATATCTTTATATCTCCTATCTATTTGTTTGGCCTATGTGATTTTTTAACTTTAATTAAGCATTAATGAATAAACTAGCAAATGAACAAACAACAAGCAAGAAATATAAACATCTGAAATCTGTATTTATATAACATGAAAGGTTGTTGAGCCCAAATTACCTTCATTGATTAACATTTTTCTTGTATATACAAGTGCTTTTATTCATGAGGGTACCCCTCCAGACTGACTTTAAGTGACTGGCGCGCTTCAGTGTGCAGGACATAAGGGGCAATAGGACTCCCCGTGCCAATAAAATGAAGAAAAATAAAGGTTGGAACTCCTTTAAAAAATCATATTCTGTGTATAGCAATGTAAAATCAATTAATGAATTATTTTTCCCCCAGGCTCACGGACCCTCCCTGAAGTCTCTCCGAGGAGGATTCCTGATTAAAAACCACTGCTTTTGACCAAGGAAAATTAGATAGAAGGGGGGGGGGGAAGACAAAGACACCCCCCCCCTGGTTAAAAAATTTAAGGAGGCACAGCAAAAAAATAATGGTTCTTACATTTGGAAAAAAACAGTGTTGTTATAGTACTATGAAGTTTCACAGGGTAAACCCCCTGACAAAAGTAGGAGGACATCAGGAATTCAAAGATTCTTTGGTGGGGCATAGCCTAAAAAAAGGTTAATAACCACGCTACCCCAGACTTTTTGCTATCTATCTATCTATCTAGGAATTAGGTTCAAAATCAAAATTGTTATCAGATCTTCTATATTTCTTTTAATCTACAAGTTTACCACACTTCAATAACATGCATACCATACTTAGTTATTTTTACCTCATTATCATTGAAACTAAATAAAGAAATGAAATTTTTAAATTTCATGATTTAAATCAATAATTTCTTTAAAAAATCAGGCAATTTAAATCGACGTATCCTGATTTTCCGTTTTATAAAAGCGGGCCAAAGTACAGGAGTGGGAAGTGACAAAGTCCATTTCTCGGAGCAGCAAATTGAGGATTTTGAGCAGTTTTGGAGCAGCAAAATATAGGATTCAGAGCAGATATTTATAAATTGGAGCAGTGAAATTAACAATATTTTCGTTAACCCTCACTCCTTTTCAAAATAAAACAACTGCACTGTCTTTTGACACCTTGTTTGAAAGAGCGGCTGTCATAAAATTTTTCGCACCACAGTCTATTTAAGATGAATTTTGCTTACTGAGGGCACTATTTGCTATCTGGAACAGCCGCCCTTCAAATGGGCTAAAAATTTTTTCAATTTTTTTATACTCTGAAAGAAACTGTTGCAAAATGGGAGAGAATTTCGGAAGAATCAACACGATGTTTAGCGATTCAGCACTCATTATTTGGCGAGATTGGCAATCTGACACTCGTTGTTTGGTGATTTAATACTCATTATTCTGCAACATTGGCGATTTAACGCTTATTATTCGGCAAAGTTTCTAAATTAGCAATTGGCGGACGTGCACTTTTTACTCCTGGAATGAAATTTTTTTTCATGAAACATCGGGATTTGACATAATGATGATCGACTACAGTAATTTCTACTGCTTCCAGTGGTGACTTTTTTTTTTTGAAAATGGAAACTGACTCACATTTGCGCTTTGAAGCTGAAAGACCATTGCAAACCATCTTTAGTTGCACGATCACGGATAATATCGAGGTTTCGCGATGGAAAGCCAGATGCAGGGGCAATAGTTCAAGTACAGTGGAATAAAACACACTCTTCTCGGAAAGAATCGTTTCGCGGCAAGCAGGACCAAAAAATTTCTGCCGTCCTTTAAGAAATTCCGGGTATACTGAAACAAAATTCGCTATTTGGCGCAGAAAAATACGAAATTACACTATTGGAGCAGGATGGCGCAAGATGTTAATTTTGGCGCAGTGCTGCACAATTGGCGCAGAGTTCCCACCCCTGCAAAGTAACCTGTGTTTATGGTACTAATTGAAATTTTAAAAAGAATTCAAGCACTAAGACTATTAGCAGGGGAAAAAAAATTACATCATTCACAAGTACAGTATCGCCAATGAACAATGCATATATTTCTTCCTTATCATCTGATGCTTTCTTTTTCAAACCAGAGAATCCCACATTCACATTGAATACCATGCCTAAGAAAAAAAAAAACAGAATTAAAAAGCTTATAAAAATAACTATATTCAGATAAACAGTATGTTCACCATTTTTTTAACATCAAATAATCTAATATTATCTGTATTATCATAATGAAGAAAAATTTTATATTCTTTACAGCGCTAGTATCAAATTTTTTTTTACTTCATCTGTATTATCATTTGACATTTTTTTTTCCATGCATGATAATTATCTGTTATAAACCGGGGCTACTTTGTGATAGCAAGGTACAACCTTGTGACACATATGCCCCACAAAACAATTTGAAATTGGTTGGACTTTCCAAAGCGGTCGAGGAAGAAAATATTTCAGCAGAATGAGCCTAATGCTTCTGCCATCAGTTGTTGACTTTCGAAAATTTTGTTATAATAATATAACAAATTATGAATCCAAACAAACTCACTTTGAGTCCACGGCTGGTCTATATTTCGTACACCAGTACAAAGTTTCAACTCTTGCCTAAAAATCATTCAATGAACAACCTACAGGTTATGCACAAATGTCATGTCAATAAATTTAAAGGACTGTTCCTTTACTGAATACTCCTTTCACTGAATTCAGTGAAAGGAGTATTTTGGTATGAGTTTATATTTACTTGAATTTTTCAACAAAATATGAGCGTGTTCAAGAGGGAGAAAATGTGAAAGCTTCAAAGAGCACCTGAATTGACAGAGAAGAGGCAGACAAAAAACAACATGACTCCTCTGAAAAGCATCTCTGCGTTGGATTTACAGAATTCATAAGCTGCAAATATCCCAGTGCCCTCTGCATTTAGCCCAAAAAGTGCCAAAAGGAACTCGAGTCAGATGATTCAAACACGTGAAAGATTCAACACAGTCTGTTACATGTATAGAATCAGATAACAGTTGGTAATTTTGAATCAGAAGCCTGTTATCTGTATGATCAGGTAGGAAGATAAAGTAGTGGTCTATGTTGCTGCAGTTTTGAAGGAAAATATTATCCAGAAATTATTACAGACGTGTCAACTTTTGAAATCCAGAAATCCGGAGATTCTCCCGAGGGGGGTACCCCCCCCCCCTCCCCCGACACTCATAGACTCGATCAAAAAAAAAAGTTCATAAAAAACTTTTTCCAAGTTTTTTTTTTTAATAAGTTAAGAAAAAGTTACATTCTCTCTCCCCCCCCCCCAAGGCAGGTTCTGCATTGCCCCTGAGAAGAATATAATTCCATGCCAGTCTTTCCATGCAGAATAGAAAAATCACATCTACATACTGTTTATAAAGTATGTGTTTTCTTTGGTGAATGCTATCATTGATTGATAATCTTGGGTATATGAATTATTAAAGGCTTTATATTTAGCTGTATATAGCTTAAAGTTTTATATTTTCTTTCTGAAGATGTTTAATCAGAAGAAATGATAAAAAAATTCAAATTACAAAGCTGCTGACGAAAAAACATGTTTACCGCGCGGCTGTTAATGGAATACAATAACGATTATACAGGAATTTCGGCAACCAAGGGCTTCCCCCGATAAATGATTGCCGATAAATGCTACGAAAACAAAGTCGCGTCTTTGCCAGTTGCTTAAATGTGGTCACAGAGACCTTTTCTTACGGCTGCTCAATGGAAATGACTACAGCTGCCCTTTATGGGTGTTTTCCCTAACGACGATGGTAATTATTGACACCACAACGTGAAAGCTCGCGTAAAATCTAATTTTCTGCCAAAATCCGGAGAAATTTTAACAAATCTGGAGAGCGGGAGGAAGGATGAAAAATCCAGAGTCTCCCGCTTAAATCGGGAGAGTTGGCAGGTCTGTTATTAGTTCGTAAAGTAGGTAAATGAAATATTTTAGTGAATGCGGTGGGAAGAGATATATTCAAACAAACACTGGAAATGAACTAATGAGAAGGATGGAATTTAGTACTAACACAAAGAAATAGTGTGCAGGATAAGTGCTCTTAAACAAAGAGAGACATTTTTGATGTTCCTAAAATAAATGGAATGCCAGCCGGGGAGGAGGGGGGGGGGGTCTCAGGTATTTGACGGTTTAAGGCTGAACACATAGTGGGACGGAGAGCAAAACAATGATGAGAGAAGAGATCAAAGCAGCGAAATCAAACACACTGATTCCAATGTGCCTGTGTGTAGCGGCGCGCACCGCAGCAGAGCGGGAATTCCGCTTAGGTATTCGGCCATATATATATGTCTATGTAAGTCTAAGCACAACAAACTAATTTTTAAAAAACTATATTAATTGGAATTTTTTCCATAAATTAAAAATTTACTGATAATATTTTATTGTGTGGTGTATAATCCCTTTCTGTGAAAGAAGTTATGTCAGGGTGAATTTCTAGGATTTGGGAAGACATGAAACTGAAAATAGAATTCTACTGCAATAAGGTGGAAGTGTGCATGAATTACAAAAGTTTTTAACTGAAGGATGTATCTAGGGAAGATATATTTTTTGAGCTACTGAAAGAGGCAAAAGGGAAGAACACCTAAAGAGGAAAAATAAGAATATATATATATATGAGTCATACATTTTATGATGAATTGCTATAGTTAAGAGTAAATTATTGTTGATATTTTCCTTGATTAGATGTAAAATTGTAACAACTGTTGAAAAAAAAATTGATTCTGTAAGTAATATTAAAATACAATATATATTATCGTTAAATTTGATTGTCAGTGCCATGGCAATAAAAATCAATTACAAGTTTTAAAATATTTATTAAAATAATAAATTGCATAATTAATATTCAATATGAATCATTTGAAATTATCGATAATTTTATTTTCAATTAAAATCACCAATTTTATGTTGTTGATGTTTTATGTATGATTGTGATGAATTTTAAGAAACTTGATATTCGGCCAAAACATTAGCAGAATATTTGGTATTCAGCAAAATCACCATTCGTCCCATCCCTAGTTTAAACTAATCACATCAAAAACCTCAAATATTTCTTTTCAATATAAAAATTCTCATTGAAAATACACACATTGATTATAAATAATGTTTAAAGTGACTAAGCTATACAAATCATAAATACTTAATGATTGTAAAAAATAATTTTCTACTCCTTACAGAATTATTTTGGATAATACATACCTTTTCTTGTAAAATACACTCATGTCCATAAATTAAGGATAATTCAGAATCACACGGAAATCGCAATCTAAAGTAAAAATTTCACCTGTAGAATTATCACACACATCTGCAAGAATGATATGCAAATTTCAGGAAGCCACCAGATGATGCCGATAGTATGTCATAATGACAAGTGTGTAAGGGGGGGGGGGTATGTAAGGAATGGTGGCAAAGAAGTAAAATTGTTCACAAGAGTTCTGTAAGGCGCTCAGTGCCATAAGCGAATAATTATGACACAGAGGACGCATATGGATGATTTTTCACGTGGTAGAATTATCGGCCGCCTGGAATGTGGGCGTACTCAGATGGAAGTATCCGAGGAACTTGGAATTGCCCAAAGTGTCATCTCTAGGCTTTGGCAACGATTCCAAGATAACGGAAATGTCAGTAGACGTTACAGTACAGGTCGCCCCCGAGTTACAACGCCGAATGAAGACCGGTATTTGGCAGTAACTGCCAAAAGAAGCAGATGGAGCACAGCATCCGACCTGTCTCGTCAGCTATCTGCAGCCACAGGTACCACAGTTTCAAGGCAAACCGTGTACAGACGTTTGGGAGATATTGGTCTATATGCTCGCAGGCCTGTCAGATTCATTCCACTCATGGCAACTCACTGTCGGCAGCGATTAGCCTGGAGTAGAGAACATGCAATGTGGACATCGTCACAGTGGGCTTGTGTGATGTTTTCCGATGAGTCCAGGTTTAGCTTGCAGTCTGATTCACGTCGGACTTTCATATGTAGAACTCCACGTACCCGTTACCACCAAGACAACATCATTGAATGACACCGTTACGGTGGTGCAGCATTGCTTGTTTGGGGTGGAATTATACTGGGTTCCAGAACAGATCTGCATGTTCAAACCGGAACCATGAAAGCCCAAATTTATCGGGACATCATTCTGGAACAACATGTATGTTTGTTTAGGGGTGCCATGGGCACAGAATTTGTGTTTATGGATGACAACGCCCGTCCTCACCGAGCAAACATCTTAAACGAATGCCTTGAATCTGAGGATATAACCCGTATGGAAACGCCAGCATTCTCACCTGACTTGAATCTGATAGCAGCACGTGAACCACCTCCTACACGTGTACCGGAACTTCGGAGAGCATTGCTTTATGAGTGGAGTGATCTTCCCCAAGATCAGATCGATAATTTGATACTCAGCATGCCTAGGCATTGTACGGACTGTATTTTATCACATGGGAGACATACAATGTATTAACCATCATACCAACCATGTAATAGTAAGTTTTTGTAAAGGAGATATTTTTTACAATTGCTCCAGGGAGCAAAAATCGTAGTTTTTATGAATGGTATCATACATACACCATCGTTTTTGTTCTTTATCTTTCGTTTAATAAATGGGCTTCATGAATAAATAATGTTTGTTTTGTTTCTGAAACTTTATTTGCCGCAGCTGGCATTATCCTTAATTTATGGACATGAGTGTATGCAATTTGAATAGAGCCTTGCATAAAAACTGAAGGGAAAACTATGGATTCACACAGATATCCAATTCACCCAAGATGATTCTCAACCTTCACAAATGTTTTCAACTACTTATACATGTGTATCTGCTGTACTCTTTTTATAACAGATGGGTGTTAGTTATTTAAGTCAAAAAAGTTATTTTACACCACATATGTAATGCTGATTTGTGTTCTTAAATTATCTCGATAATTATTGATACTTAAAACAATATCCTTACTGTACCCTATATTAGAACATATCTAGCGATCAAAATAGCAAATTAGACTAAAATGCCCTTTAATTTGGCTATGCTGATTGTATACAATGCTTAACCCTTTCAGACAAGAATTAAATTCACCGAAGGAAAAATTCTATAGCAAAAATATATTCATATAGATCCTACATTAACCCTATGCAGGAAAAAATATGAAAATTTAATTTTAAAAAAAAAGATAGCTTTGTCCATTGCGGTGGACAATGGGTCTCAATGGTTGCAAAACTAACGAAATCTTGTTTTTAATGGTGAAGTCAAAAATACAGTATTTCAAAATACATATTCATAAATAGTTGCGTCTGAATGCAGTTACTCATGGCCTTCACATGTAAAAGCCCTGTCAATGCATGGGCTCACTAGAACATGGCAGGGTACAGGAATCATATGCAAGTACCACTTTGTGACGTGTCAAAATATAGACTATAATGGCGGAAAATCTGACTTTCACAAAAATTTTTTATAAGCAAGGTAACTTTGTGACAATTACTTAATGAAATATTATCTATCCAAATTAAATAGAGTCTTAATTATTAAATAATAATTAAGACTCATCCATAGTTAAAATATGAGTGATAAGACCTATAGCATAATATTTTCCTCCAGAAACTTCACAAAAACCACGAAGTAGCCCCGGTTTACAGTATAATATATCATCAATAGATGAAGAAAATCAAAAACTTAGAAACATGCTAAAGTTGCACAAGAATAATGAACCTCTTCACTGCTAGAAAAGGTGAAAATAGTTTTAGCCCACTTCTTGATGTCACGTTATTACTTCCCATGTAACCCTATAGTTTCTATAAGGAAGTTTTTTCTCCTTGTTTCACTCTTACTTATCCTTATCATGAAAAAAAAACGTGAATGTCAGTACCAATCAACTATACTTGTAAAACTATCATTATAATGAAACCATTCAAGCGACAGTCAATATGTCAAGAGGAAAAATAATGTGATAAGCAGCAATACCTTTCTTAGCCACACACGTTGTTTTTGAAGCAATGACCATTGAACTTTCTCTGAATTCAATACCCATGGCAAATCTAGAAAATGACAAAGAAGCCAACCAAGAAATTAATTCAGATAAAAAATATAATCGGAAGAAAATACAATTTAAAAAACGATTATGTGTGTGTGCGTGACTATGAGGATCAGGTTTTTATGAAACCCTTTTAAAATGAGTTAAAACTACTAGAACTTCTGGGAATAATAAATATATACCCCTAGCCTACACAAAATGTTTGGGACCACAGCCTTCCACCACACAAGAATTGGAAAGTGTGGCTCAAGTCCCTTTTGATGTACAAATGGTCATTGAATCTCAACCAACATCTTGCTTGTCTCATAATAAAATATATTGTGAAATCCCATCCACATTATCTGTAAGGTCAAAAAATAATTTAAAGACAACGCATAGTGTGGAACCTTTTAAAATAAGAGCTTTCACAGCTTCTAATAATCACAAATGAAACACCAAGATCTTTTATTCTCTTCAGAAAATTATAAAAAAAATAAAGATATTCAAATGATATATACAATGTGAATAGATAAAAAATAAAATTGCAAACTCACCCGAAATTTTTTGTCATTTTGTCTAGGAGCTCCTTGTGTTCTTTTTCGACAAGTGCCACAGTTGCATTGTACACATCACAAAGTTTTGTACCATGTTGAAGTTTGCTTAGTATCTCTTCTTCTACCTGCAGTAAAAAGTTGTAATAATCCTCCTGCTCTTTCACAGGGTTTACAAGTAAGGTGCGGACAATATTAGAACAGTAGGACTTGTAGCGAGCTCCAAGGAAGCATATTATAGTGCCAAAACTCAAATTATTCTTGTCACTGTAGGAAAAAGAATGCAAGAAAATTGCAGCTTTTAATGGAGAAAGAACTTTTGAAAATTGAAACATACATTTTGAAAATTGATTAACTGAGATAAGACATTGTATTCTTTCAAAAGCATCCTCACCTAGCTACACTAAACCTGAGATTATAATTGCCCCCAGACTGGATTATACAAGGGTAACAAAGATCCACTTGTGATGCGTCAACACCAGTAACATATTTCTTGTCACCAACAGCTTGTTCTACACCCTCAGATAGCTTTGAATGTTTTACTTTCTGTAAAACAAAGTTTTGAATGTGTGTATTAACAACATTTTCAATGCTGAAAATTACACAAAATAAAATCAAAAATATTGTATTCATCCTCATTAGAATTCAAACAGAAAAAGAAATGTTTCAAAAAGGTAGGAAGCAAAACTTTGGTATGAAAACTAGAAAACAAATAAAATCAATTCTGTCAACATCTGTCAGTCAATGTCTCTTCAAGGTGTCAAAGTTAATTTTTTATAAAGCAAACAATTGATATATGACACTATAGTGTAAAACTATTGAAGAGGGTTGACAAACATTGATTGAGTTGCAACCAAAGATACTTTCCAGCCAGAATGGTTTTCGATCTTTAAGTTTGTAAAGCGGAAAAAAAAAATTGCATGACATTAGTTTACCTTATCTGCATCTATGATTTCCATTATCTGTTCTTTAAGATACTTTGTGTACACATCAACTGTAACTTGAGATGCCCTCCTAATAATAACTATTTCAGAGTCTTCTTTGGGTGCCATGATGTATGCCACAGATGCACTGACATCGACCTAAAGAAAAAAGGACAGAAAGAGACAAGATAAGAGTAAGATTAAGTAAATGAACACCAAACACACACAGTTGCATATGCAATTTTACGAGACCTTACCATTCATTGAGATATTAAAAACAAAAGGTCCAGACAATACAAAAATAACGGCAGAACTGAAAAATTTTGAGTTAATTCCATATTCAAAAAACAATTTTTTTTTCTACAAGTTGGTAGGTAATATTGACATTTCCGTAGCTACAAAACTGGCTGCTAAACAGCAAAAGTTTCATTCTAGTAAACAACGTTTTGTATTGAAAAAGTTAAGCTCATTTTTTCCACTTTGCAATTTCAGATTTTTTTGAGTTGTGATGCTATTTTTGCCAGTGTGTGATATATACATATTTGTGTTCATATTGACCTCTATTTAACAATTTTTGAATTCAAATATTGCACTTAAAAACCATGGAACTTTTTCAACAGACTCAGGAGAGACAGGGAGGGCAACAACTGTTTAACTGGGTGACCAAATAAAAAGTTAATTTTTTTTTATTTCAACAACTATTTTACAACCTCTTGCAATATGAATGACATATCTGAGATCTGCACGTTATCTGGATACTTTAGTTAATTAGAATGTTTATTTTTTTTTTATTTAATATTTTATACTTTTATTTAATACTTCTAGGATCAACTGTTCACGGGTTTTTCCAGGATAAAGGGACTTTCCTATGCACCCTGTACATGTTATAGTGAAAGTCAAAAAGAGGTTAAACCTAGGATTTACTAAAACAAACTAGTATAGGTTAAAAATGTTCATGAACGCTCCTTGGACTTCTACTGAACAAACCAATTAGCAAAGTAAATTGTTGAAAACCACATTTTTTACTTCTGATGACTAAACAAACACACGATTAAACAAATTAATCACACTGTAACGAATCTATTTTCCCAGTATGGATATTTTTACTAACTCTCTGTGGCCTTATAGCACCTAATGCGTTTTGTTTGTTTATACGTTGTTAAAAGAAGTTGAGAAGAGAAAATCTATCTCCCAAGAGAAGAGAACGTGAGTTGGAATGTGGCTTCCGTCCTGGAAGGTTGTCTGTTTTGAGTGTGCTTCGAAATAAAGGTTTCTTCTTTAAGTTCCGTAGTTTCGTGTATAAATTGGACACCCCCTCCAATACAGTTTATCATCCCATCCTAATACGGAATCGAAAGATGCCAGTAGCAGTCATATCCTAAGATGTTACGGGTGCGGAGAACCTGGTGTCGTCAAGTCCCGATGTCGAACGTGCAGTCCTGCCACGAACACCCCAGAAGTTAGTGTCGAGGCCTTGGACTTTTACAGTTTCTCAACTGAGAGACGTCAAAGAAATGCTATCGAAGTCATGATCTGTCATAAGCGTGGAGCACTGTGTGCTGACACGGGTGCCAGACATTCGGTGGCAGGGGAGAAGCTATACCATCTCTTACAAGAACATGGTTTGCCCTTTTCCCGCAAGACAATCGTTATGAGACTAGCCGATGGATATGCTCGTAGAGCCGAAATCCTAACTACGACTGTGGACATTAACGTCCAAGGTAAAGTGATTCCCACCAAGATGATGGTGCTACCACAGGCCAGAGAAAACCGAACCCTTCTCGGTACCGACTTTCTCAGTGATGCTGGTATCGTCCTGGATGTTCAGCAAGGAAAGTGGTACTTCTCTGAAGCTCCTGAGAAGCGGCATCCGTTCGTCGAAAACCCATATGAAAGCAGTGCTCTCCTGGCACTACCTGCTGAGTCACCCTAGTGTCGACGTCAACTTCGTGAAGATAAAGGTACCCACCTTACTTCTCAGCAACGAGAACTTGATTCATTCCCGCCGGAGTTCAAGCGATGCTTCAAGCCAGGGGGAGGCCCGATACCTTTCATCGAGCAGCGAGAACTTTATTCCTTCTCAGAAGAATCCAATAGATGCTCCAAGTTAGGGGGAGGAAGACCTTACCTCAAGCACCAGATCAACAAGAGTGGTGATGACAGGGTATACCGCTGTAAAGGTGGCCCTGGACAAGGCTACGAACAGTGTCGTGTTTCAAATTCTCGCTCGACCTTGCGAGGAGGACATGCTTGCTATAACTGCGGTCGACGTGGACACGTTGCCCGAAGATGTTGGGATCCGATAGTGTGTTATCAATGTAAAAATCGTGGTCATATTGCCCCTAACTGTCCAGGCAGCCACACTGATAAGCTATCCAGCCCAATTGGTAAAGGAGCCAAGCAGTGTGAGCCGTTCAACTTCATTGTAGTGGAGAAGAGTTCACGGACTCTCCGCGAGTCCCAAAGTGGGAATGATGTTTTGGATAAGATCATTGAAAACGTTGAATCTACTCAGGAAGCTGAAGATTTCCTGAATGGGAGGAAACAAGAACTCGACTTGAATCCCGTAAAGCAGTACCGATTCCAAGGGGAGTTGACTCCATTACGAGATGCTGAGACCACAACCGTGGTTACCCGGACCCCAAGAGAGCGGCGTTCTTCAAAAGTGCATCCGAACCCTAGTCGACGTCCCCAGAACCGGTGTGACTCGAAAACTGAACTTCGACCTCAGACAAGAGTGTCAGCAGTTGCCCGGAGCTTCCCGTTCTGTTCGTCAGGAACTACTCCCAAAGGAAAGGTGGCTCTTACTGGCTCCTCGCCGAGACGTCGTCGGAGCCAGAGGGGGAGATTGTAACGAATCTATTTTCCCAGTATGGATATTTTTACTAACTCTCTGTGGCCTTATAGCACCTAATGCGTTTTGTTTGTTTATACGTTGTTAAAAGAAGTTGAGAAGAGAAAATCTATCTCCCAAGAGAAAAGAACGTGAGTTGGAATGTGGCTTCCGTCCTGGAAGGTTGTCTGTTTTGAGTGTGCTTCGAAATAAAGGTTTCTTCTTTAAGTTCCGTAGTTTCGTGTATAAATTGGACACCCCCTCCAATATCAAGTGCTAAGGGATATTCCGCCACCTCACGGAAAAGAGACGCACCTTCGACTCGACGTCCCCTTATAACACTAATTTAATATTAATTAACCAGAATATATTATTAATTAATAGGTGATTTTAAATTCTGAATGGAACCCTAAATGAATTAAAATTAATAAATATTTCAAAAATTTTATTATGTATCATGTTAAACATTTCTATTTTATCCTTTTACCAGTTTGCTTTGGCAAATCCTAGGATTTATTGGTCTACAGGCTTTCACCATGACACATATATATATAAAAGAATGCCCATCATTGTCAATGCAAGTAATTACATTAAACAGAACAAGAAAAAATAATAAATTAGAGAAGGTTTACCTTTTCGAAATTTTCTTTAGAAAGAACAGCCCTCCAAGACTCTGTAAACTCACCAGGAAATTTATCTTTAGTGAATTCCCCAAGAGTTGTACCCTAAATTTAAAGGGAAAAAACAATAAAAATTCATGAACACACATTTCCTTGAAGCAAAGATGCAGTCGAATCCTGTAAAAAACAACTCCAAGAGACTGAAGAAATCAGTTATAACTAAATTTTTATAAAAGAATTTCCAATTTTACAATTTTAACATTCCTTAAAAAATTCTGTTACAACAGAATTACATTCTAAGGAAAAAGTTACTTATTTACGCTCTGGTAAAAAGACTGATGTTAAATTTCAAAAATAACTCACAGCATTCCAAATCAATTAGGCATTGAATGTTTTTTGTATAAGTTTCACTAACATATTTGAGGCAAATAATCATTTTTTTTTGTACAAGTACTGTGGAAGTCCAGGAAGCACAAATTCCTCTAAAATATGCACGTGCTCAAATTGCGTGTAATGCTTGAAACAAATTTCAAAGTCCTTTTTCATACGAGTGGGCAGGTAAACGACACATTTTAAGAATGAATATCCTGAAACCATGTGTTTCTGAAAAATGTCTTGAAAGAATGTCCTGTACAGACAGTTACATCCACATTTCAAAAATTTGAAGAAAAAAAGTCTTGGTCTTTTTTTTGTATGGGATCCTATATAACTGCTGTTTGGATTTGAAATTCCAACTTAGTCTGATTTTTCAAAAATGTCGAAAGAGTCGATGAAGCCATGGAACAGCCTTTCATCCTTAACAGTTCAGCAAGTTAATGCTCTGAAATTGATTTTACTGTATTATTTTTTGGAACATTCTGTACTCTTTTCTTTCGTTGATTTTCAAAAACTTGTTTCTGAATTTGTTATAACAGATTTTCCATTTTGCAATATCGAAATTCACAATACATTGTTCATATGTAAACTTATTTAAGGATTAAAAAGTTTTAGTTATGAGATTTTCACCGTAACACAATTTGTTAAAGCAGGATTCAACTGTGCATAGAACTCTCCAAATATTCATTTCATACCACAAGTATTACTGACCTTTTTACTGCTTTTCAAGGCATTGATAAGTTTTTCAAAGTTTGCCTTATCCTTGTCAGCCTGGAAAAATTCACCACATTTTACTGCTTACATAAATCAACTCCAATATATGATTTACAATAACATTAATGAATCCCATAATGATAACATGATTATGCAAACATATAGAAATTCTGTTTCATAATGAATTTCATTTTATATTTCACTACATTGTAATCTTTTTTTACTCACAAAGCCCATAATTATTATACCAGGACCTACAGTTTTGGAACAGGATTCTTGCTGCCAATAGCTATAGGGCCAAATTACGAAGTATCTGAGGAAATGATAGATTAAATTTTCTATATAAAGAACGTTTAATAGCCAGTGTTATCAAATAGCAAATCTATGGCTAGCCTTATTTCACTGATTTAGCTACAAATTAGAGTAGGTATTTTCATTCTAAAGCATTCAGAAACAGTTGTTAAAAACTGTAAATTGGGGTTTTTTTAGCTCTATCAGGACGTAAAAATTTGAGTTCCCTCTCCCACAAATGGTTGTGGTGTAGTACTTATAATTCAATCAGAAGAAAAAACTGCCTCAGAGAGCTTTGTTAGCTTGCAATGTAATGTCATCTGACTGCAGAACAAATGTGAAAAACTCTTCATTCTACACGGCCATATATTCTAGTGGCAAGGAATAAACCTGAAAACTCTGCCAGAACTAAATTCCCCTAGAGCCACCCCACTGGTTAGTAGTCAATTTCAACAAGTTTTGAAATATTGATTTTAAATTGCCCATTGAGTGCCTGGTATATCACCAACTTGTTTTGAAGTGAATCACTTACATTTTGTCTGACATGGAATTGATAAAAATATTTGAAAAAATAGACAATTTCATTGAATTGGACAACTTCACCCTTAGAGCTTGACAAATTGAAAAAGGAATAAAAATTTGACAATTAACTGAATTTTTTTACGAGCAAAGCTAACTTTTTTAGAGGGTCAAACAATTTTTTCCCTAAAAAAAAACAATAAAAACTACTATTCATTTTGACTTTGACAGAAATTTTTTGTTCTCCAGAGGCTCAAATTTAGTGTCCATAAATAAAAATTTCATTTGCTATTGTAACTCGCTGCTACGGATTTATCAAGCCCTCCTATAAAATGTTCTGTTCATTGATGAGGTCACCACTGAAGATTGGCTACACACATAACACATATTTATTGAATATTTTGGCCAGGGTTGGGGTTTTGGACAGGACACGTGGGATAAACTGTCCAAAACCTTCCAAGTTTGAAACTGTTATGTGGAAACCTATAGTTTTTTTTTTCATGATACTAACATATTAAAGAAAAAATACTAGCAGAAAATAAAACTAAATCAAAAATATTTTGTCAAAAGGTGTCATTTGAATTTTTTTAAGTTAATTGTTTCACCAAATTGATAATTTTAAGCTGGAAATTTGATATTAAATTAATATCGTTCATATAACTGTTTAAATAAACACAGTTTTAAATTTTTAGTTTTTTTTTATAAATGTTACTTCTACTTTACATCTTATTTTTCATATATGAATCAGGTACTGTATTTAAGACAGTGATTGTCCAAAACTCTGCCTGGACACTTTTCTTTAGAAAATACATTATATTGAAGGTACCAAATACGCATAATCACAGTTATAATTATTGCATTATTGTGAAACTCAACATAAATATTATTTTTTATTAGATAAAATTATAATGATGTAAATAAATATCCATATGGTGTAATGTTTATTTAATGAAAATTGTTCTATTTTGACTCTTCAAACTTTATATTTTACATTCTCAATTTTGAATTTAAAAAACTATTCTTAAATAAAGGAAAATATCCGAACAAAATGAGGCAACAGAACACAATTTCACAAACACAGATTATGCATATATGATGATAAAAGACTTCAAGATCCAAAATTTTTGTTAAATTTAAACTGTTGCTCTTATAAGGCTAGAAGCAGGGGTCTATCCAGACTTTTTTTTGTAAGGTTTTGTTTTTGTGAAAATAAGTAATTTTGGGAGAAGGGGAAATAATGTCCTTAATCTATCACAAATGAAATGTCAAATTTATGGTTTCGTTAATTTTCATTTTGTGAAGGGTCAGTTTTTTTAGATTCGAAATTTTGTGAAGAGTCCAGAAAGCAGATCCAAATTTAAGCTGGACTCATTCCTAAGAAGCTAATATTTCCCTCAATACATTCAAGCTATTTACATACAATCCTATCACATGGTGGACAGCAGTCAGAAAAACACTGGAAAAAGGTTTATCAAAAGCCTGTCTTCAACACGTTTTTTTATTTTCATGTACCACAAGTTATGCATCAATTGAAAGAATATTTTCAAATTTTGTTAACTTAGAAATCACCAAGGCACAGCTGAGCTTGATTATAAGTGTTTGATTATTATGTAAGTTTAATTTCATTCTGTAGTCATATCTTTTGTTTTTTTCCTAGTTTTCATGTGACAAATTTTAATTTTGTATCTTTCATGTTGCAATAAATCTAATATTTAACCTCAAAACAGTTGTTTTCAAGTGAAATCCCATAGCTTGATAACCTGATAGTCACACAAATTTTTATATATACTGTTTTGAATTTCAAAATTTTATTATATTCAATGTAATTGATAATATATAATTTATATAGTATAAAGTTTAATATTTGATTATAAAAGTTACTTCATCAAATTGTAATGTTTTTCACTTATAGCTATAAATAAGAGGTTATAGACAGTACGGTAAAAATCATAATCATGTCCGAAACCTTGCCCCACACACACAACCCTGATTTTAGTACAAATTACTAAACAAGACACAAATATAATCAATCATATATTGCTGTCCTGCCCCTAGAGGCATACAGCGGAGACACAAATATAAAGTTGAAACAGACAAAACCAAACATGTTCGTATGTGTAAGTCAGTGAGTGTAATACAGTATAAGAAATTTCTTCAGAGTTGGGGGGGGGGGGGGGTTTAGTTTTAATTTCAGACCAAAATCAAAACCAAAAAAGTTCTCTGTTTAGTGATTTACAGTGTCCGCCTCATTGTGCAAGTGAATACATGTACACGAATACATTGTGAAAATGAAAACAATATTACATACTTTGTCTCTTATCAGGAGCGTAATCGGAGGCACCTCATTCTCATTTTCCTTGCCCGACTCAAACTGCTTCAGGAATTCAACTTTCTTTTTACTGGCCAAGAAATATATGGATTTCTCGCACAGTACCATAATGGTGTCTGTTAACTCGTATGCGAACAGCCAAGTCTGAAAGAGAAAATGATTTATATGGTCATTAAAATATGTCACATAAAAAGATAAATTCACATTGCTCAATTCTAGATAATTTTCACCAGTGAAATAGGCTTCAATTAAAATATATTATACAGAAGAAATACCTGCAATGCTGTTGATTTCGAGTATACTATTTCTTCATCAGTGCCCACTGCGGATACAAGAGCATCAACTTTCCCTAATCCATTGTCACTTCCATCTGCATTCTGTTAAAACATATATTAAAAACCATTAATATCAACAAGAAACCATTAAAAAAAAAAAGAACAAACATATCAAATTTCACCAATTGTTTTTCTCACTTAATTTGAACAAAATGATGCATTCCACCACACCAATGATTTGGCAGTCTTAAATTTTCGTTCATCACTTCTCTTGAAAAATGGCTATAAATTGATCATGTGACCAAGTCCCACATGGAAAAATGTTTTTATGTTGATTTAGTGTTTTTGTATCAGAACAGCTATAGTATAATTTTATTTTTACTTGCTGATTTATATTATTACTATACTGGAGTTGTCTTTAGTTTCTGCGAGAAAGGGCCAAGGTTTGAATAATTATTTTCCATCACCAGTTTTTGCCCGAGATATTGTCATTTCACCATGAAATAAGGTGTTCGAAGATCATGATATTGTACCATTTGATTTGATGCATCATTAAATTGTACCGGGATGTGTTCTTAAAAAAATCAATTCAAGTGTTGATATTGGGTCCTGAAGGAATCTAGAACATTTCCTTTTACATAGGTACATGTTATTTGAACTAAGATAGGCTGCTACTTAATAAAAAATTCACCAAATAAAATCACACAAAATTCTCACAAAAAAAAAAAAAAAAAAAATAGATGAAAGAAGATTATACAGTAATTGTTCTCTTGTGTCTTTCATCGTTTGCAAGAGTGGTGTTGGTAGAACTTATAGGCAAGTTGCCAAATCATAAGAGATAACAGTCATCCTGCGAATGTTCCCAATTTCCGAGTACGCACGACTAACCAAACCAAAATTTGTTCAATAAAAAAGGCGTAGAATTCAAAGTAAACCAGATATTTGATGTATTTTGACAAATGGGAAAAGAAAAAAATGGATCATATAGAATCAATATACTGATCATGTGAAAACAGTAAAAAAATATTTTTCCCATCATTTACTTACATTTTATTTAGCAACCACTCATTCATGGGACTGAAATTTTTGTCGCTGCTAATGGAATGTTAGTTAATACAGAACTTAACAAATCGAATAAAAAGCTAGGTGCTTGACTTTCTTAGGAGCCAAGAATGATTTTTGCTCAAGAAAAGAAGTCCTAAATAATGGTTTTACAACTTTAACGGGACTAAATACCCTATTCCAGGACTGGGAAAATCCAGAGGAACCAGATTTTTATGGTCACAAAAATATTAGTATTGCCCCCCCCCCAAAAAAAAATGTTCTTGTAGTTTCTAAATTGCAGGCTGCGAGCAGCAAAAATGTTTGGAATTTATGGCAGCATATCTGCCAATATGAAAGAGGGTCACCATGCTCCGAAATACTCAAAAGCAGCACCTTTCTCTTTGAGTGAAAAATTTGTTAGTCTTAAATTCATCTGGGAAAAAAATTTTCAAGCAAATCAAATTTTTTTTTTTTTTTTTTTTGCAATTTGTTCAGCTCTGCCCTGTTCCTGTGATAAAAGATGCACTGTCATGAAATCAGAAAATCTTGCGTTGTCCATAGGCAATTTAACAATCACAGCATATTTTAGGTGGCAATACACATTTTTTAGTTGGCATGTAGCCCCTTCCCTATGATTTGTCAAGCTCTGTGATAATATGCAGTGAAATACATTGAAACCCTGTTCCGTAGGCTTCAAAAGTGTCCGTTAATGGGAGATGAAAGTTGGGGGGAGGGGGAACGTTATCATGTGATCAGTGACGGATTCCCATCGTGAGAAAGCTGGGTTCAAACCCAAACAGCAGCACAGTCTGCGGTCTCCAACATTAAGGCATAAACATGAACCGATTTCCTTGTTAAAACGTCTCGTGAAGGAGAGGAATAGGCCCACAATGGTACAAATATTCAATCATTACACTTCACTCATAGTTCAAAAAATAGACTAGGATCTTAAAACAAATTCCCACACAACACTACATAGGCCTACACTGTTAAGCCTCAAAGCAGAACGTTTTGCATTGTCCTGCAACAAGTCCTCAGCTGACTGGAAATGTTCTGTAGTTCCCCATAATAGTGTTTTTCTACATTTTTCTTACAATTCTTCTCGATTGTTTTGCAGTAGCACCGATTGTTCTGTTGTGTACGGTGCAGATTTCAGCATATTTAGCTTTGGGGCTGTTAGGCACACATTTTCGGCATTACTCATTAGGTATTAAATTAAGCTCCACCAGCTTAAATCTATTCATTGGCACAGAGCGGCAGGCCATGATTCAGTAAGGAGAATCTAAAGCAGAATATTCCAAGAATCTGTGCCGTAAAAAACGTCACAGAAAAAATCAGCGCTACTGCAGAACAATCCGCATAAAATTTTAAAGAAAGTGCAGTGAAAAAACCACTATTTTATGAATTTTTACAATCAGAACATTTCCGGTCAACCAATGGTTCGTGGCAGAAGAATGCAAAACATTCTGCTTTGGGGGGAAGGGGGATAGAGATGGCAAATTGTCCATGGCAATAGACAAGAGGGTTTCACTGAATGTATGTAATCCTAGCCAGATCATTGCCTGGCTGCTCTGTCTCAATGAAGAAATATAAGCAAGTGGTCGAACACCTGGCCCATGATGGAAGATGTGCATGTATGGGTTGCGAACCTCAAGTTCGTTCCTGTGTAATGCTTGTGCACTGCTGCTATAAAATTTTCTAACTACGAATAAAGTGTAATGCTTGAATAATTGTGTTGTTGTAAGCTCCATGCTCTCTGCGGCAAAACTTTTTAATGGGGATAATAGACATCCATTCGCATCTTGAAGTTAGGACCACATGCACAACTCCATCAAACACCAACTCTGGCCATATAGCTATATTGCAATATATTGCTGCTAATGAGTTGTTGGGTTGGAAATGAAGGGGGGTATGAATGAATGATTGAATTATGAATGAATTAGGTTGGAATGAATGATTTATAGGAGAAAACATCTTATCTACATCCTTCCGTCCGTACTGGCATCATTATTGAGCCCTCACCCAAAGTGTATAATACATGCAGTTGATGCTGTAAACCACAATAAACATCCATTTAACTAATTCGAAAACAAATAATGCTTTTATAAATGCTTGTCTAATTATGCTTTCATGGTCGGAATGCACAGGGTCTCAACCAGACGCATCATCAGCTGGGACAAGCACGCGCATTCTGTGACACTCCATTATAATGATAAAGAAGAGGTTAGAGCAGTGATTCCCAACATGGCCGTTAACACCTCCTTGGGGGCGGTAGAAGCTATGAGTATAACATAGGATCCTATGGGTTGCACTGCATTGGGAGAAAAAATTTCTGAAATGGACGATGGGACGAAAAAAAGGTTGGAAAACCATGGGTTAGAGGGTAAAATTTATGCTCCCTCTGGTCCGGCGCACCAGACCCACCTGCATGGGCCCCAACATCATGGAGCAGGGCCCCTATGCAAGGAACTTTTATACGGGGGCCCGACCAGACTTTCACGGGCCCCTTTATGATAAATTAATAGCGTGAAAAAGCAATAAAATTGTGAAAGTAGTCTAGGGACTCGGGCTAGAGCCTTGTAAGCCCACCCCATGTGGGGGCCATGCCTACCTGCTCTGCCCCCCCCCCTCCCAGTTGCAGCCCAGGGAATACATACACAGCTATCGATGAAATGGGTGATTAAAAACATCAAAACTTCAATAATTCAAGTCATTTACAGAAAATCCAACACGGGCAGTTATAATGAGAAATTCAAGTAACTATAGATATTCATAGAATTCTAATGGTTTTTTCGAACTCTCATCTTAGTAGTGGGAGTTCACCGCGCACATGACATACACACACACACACACACAAAAAAGACGTGCAACCCATGGATTCTAATAAAATACTAATGAAAGCATGGGAATGATTTATACTGTCGATAATCGAAATTCGGGATCATTGTTAGCGCATGAATTATCGCGAATTATATTACTTCCACTAAAAGCCGTAGCGGCGTGTTCGCAACACGCACAATAGATATAAACAATTTACCTTCCACGTAGAATATAATCGGCGCATCCGCCGGTAGAAAGCGTCTTTGTCCGCGCTAATGTTGGCCATTTCTGTTCATCTAACTCCTTTTTCCACAAAATTAACAATCAAATGGCGACTTTTTTCACTTGAAAAGGAAAAAAAACAAAAACAAAAAACCTTGTGTTATGTCGTACGCACACCACGGAAAATAGCGGGAGAAAAAACTGCCCAGCGTTGCCAAAAACCGACTCGTGAACTAGTCCCTGTCTGTTGATATGAACGGCATTCTACGGATTTCGTAACGAGAGTTACATTGATACTCTTCGATTGGCGTTAATGTCGTCGTGCGGAAATGCGATCGATGTGATTATTGGGAAATGTCTGGGGTGACCATATGTCCCGTATTTTCCGGGACAGTCCCTGCTTGTTTTTTTTGGCCGTCCCGACGTTTTTTAGCGAAAGTGTCCCGGTTTTTCCCGTGTTTTACACGAAGCTTACTTGAATTTTGTTATGTGTAGTGCTGCCATCTGCCACCAGTTTTTCTAACTATGAGTGAAGTGTTATGATTGAAGGGGTTTTTTGATAGTGTACACCAGTGCCACTTATCGGCTGTTTTTTGCGTTATTTTTTCCTGTCTTAAAAATTCCCGTGACGTAGCGATACTAATAATGCAAACCGTTTCATTTTTCCGGTTTTTATGAATTTTTGAAGTTTCTACGGATTTTTTGCCCACCCTGTATATCATCCAATGCATTAAAATTCTACATTAAATTTACTAAAAATAATTTGGAGGAAAATCTTATTATCACAAGTACATCCTTCTACATCCAAAAAACACAAAATTTATATATTTATTGAAAATACAAAAATCACTCTCCTCATTTCCTGCTTTTTAAAGAATCGTGATTCTCCGCGTTATGTTACCTGCACACACATGCTCGCAGCTTAAAGATAAGTTTTTTGTACCTTTTATTTGTGCGTTGCTGAGAAAGTTTCTAGTGAAGTGGCATCCCTGAGTTCATAGGGTTATGACCAGAGGCGTATTACACGGGAGAGAACATTAGGGGGGGGGGGGTGACTCCTGCTCTCTTCCCTAAAACGATCGAAAATTAAAAATATTTTCAAACATTTTAGTAAAAAAATAAAATATCAAAAGAATAATACCTTACCTTTACACCGTAATTTTACCTTTATCAATTTCTGTTAATTTAAGATGCTTTTTGATTCCTTGTGCCCCCCCCCCCCCAAAGGTCGATCTTGCGTACGCCAATGCTCGTGACTAGGGCGCACAGTATAGTAATGTGGTAGGTCTTCTCATCATTTATTGCAGGTATAATGGATGAGAAAGAATAAAAATTCTGCTACCACACCACACACATTTCAAGCTGCAGGCTTTGCCCTAAGGAAAATCAGATAGTGTTGCTGTCAATCCAGCTGGCTTTTTTCTTACCATAGAGTGGATACACTTTCTTCCAACTATCTTCTAGCTTTGGGCTAGGAGCTCAGCCCTATTACAAAGTATATGGGGGGGGGGGGGAAGAACAAGCACCCTGAACCCTTAGGTTTTGATGATTATGCTCAACATTGTGTAGATGAAATGAACTTCTGTCGATATATATACGCAGTCAGCATTGCGACAATGGAATTCAACAACTCAAAAATAAAAACAATTTCGAACACAAATAACAGTTGCGAGCCGATATCTTCCCGTTTGAAAAAGTCTCGCCTAAATGAGCAACAGGCCTGCAAAACGCTACAAATATCCAGTCCACTACACTTCATTTCTGAAATATAGATGACACCACACTGACAAAAATCAGACAACACTAGATACGCCCTCAGACTGTTAGGTACACACACTTACACTTCCGGCACAACTCACTAGCTAGTAAAATGCCGATGGTGATAGAATAGACCCGAGTTGTGCTCGGTTCTAAAGGGATAAAAGGGAAAGGTTTTCTCATGGTGCAGTCTGGTAACGTAAATTCTACCACAAGTCATTACACCGCTCAGTTATTGTTAGGCGCAGCATAACATTGATGGTCCTTGCACCTATAAAAAACAAACTCCAATCCAATCCGAATGTGCATATGCACCTTCGAATGAATGACAGTGCGTATCGTAGCAAATCCGTCGGAAAAAATCGGAAAATTAAGCACCCATAGTGATTTGTGGCATGGATCCCAGCACCCCCAGAACTGATTCAGAAATTAAAATTTCCGATATAAAACTAAAGACGAGCACCCACAGTTTAGAAACACTTCCGACGCCCCTGATCAAAAATACTTGTTTAGGTGAATTGAGAAACACACTGTAAGTATATTTCTATAGTGAGAACTAGAACGACTTGTGGCAACAGGTGTGAATTCATGCAAATCGGTAGTGCTGACGTAATACCAACATCGTGTTTCTTTGTGTATAAATACGTAACGAATATTGACTTCCCTTTACACAGCTAACATGTTCTCATAGTTAATTTTGTTGTACTAAAACATGAAGTTAAGTTTCTCTTGTCTTCATTGCTGAGAGGATCGCCTTAAGACTTACGCCACTTACCAAATAAAACTGTAACAATTTTCCGATTGAAATTAGTAACCGGATTTTTATTAATGTCATATAAAAAAAGTAATATGATATATTAGTTAATATTTTATAAGCAATAATATTAGTTAAATTATGAAGTTTGCTTCGAAATTTTAAAAGTTGTTATTAGTGTGGGGTAAAGTATTGTAAGTAAAACTCGCAAAATGTAGCTACCGTAGGAGTTCGGACTCTGACACTGATACTAATTATGATGATCCGGCACTAGTAAATAGGGTCACCAAGGAACTTTCCGACTGTGTTAAGTTATCTAATGTAACGGCACATCCAGTTTTGCCACCTGTAACTGGAAATTCAGAGATCCCTGACGAAGGCAATGGCGATGACAAAAGTAGATTCAACGTGGAGAAATTGAAAACCAAAAACTCTAAAAGTGACAAGCATGTTAACAAAAATATTACTGTTGCCAAGGCCCCTCTATCTAATGCATGTATGGCAAAAACTTCAAATCGTTATCTGCCGTCTCTTCAATCCAGGATCTCGAAAGGGAAACCGGATCCAGCACTTGGTTTCACGGTCACAACTGACGAGCCAGATAATCAGCCAAAACTGACGAAGTCACAGAGATCAAAAGCTAGAAAAAAGGCAAAAAAGATGTCTACAAGAGCAAACGAGGTGATGCTCTCCACCGGAAATAACAACTCCACTGGAGCTACTGCTACCCCCATATTTGAAGATAAATCAACAAATGAGTTTGCAATCGCTTCAGCAAGTCATCGAAGTCCAGTGAGAGACCCAGGTGGTGTTGGGGAGTGCAATGGAGAGTCGGATTCAGTGGGACTGAGTAGGGTAGAATCTAGAATTGACAATGATCATCCTGATGGTGACAACGATGAATTTACTCAAGTCAACAGAGACGAAAAAAAGTTAATGTACCCCAAATTGTCTTATCCTCTTGGGGATCCAACTGGCTTGCAACCTTTATTTAGTGAAAATGATCACAGGAACGTCACAAGGTTCTTGGACGATAATAGGTTCGAGTATCATACGTACCAAATGAATAGTGAAAGGTCCTTAAAATTTGTAATACGTGGTTTACCAGCAAATGTTAACCACTCTGATATCACTAATGACTTATCAAAACAAGGATTCGATGTGATAAAAGTATGCAATCTCAAAAACTATACCACAGGAAGAGTACTCCCGCTCTTCTTGGTGGAAGTTCCGATCAACTCTAAAGAGACTGCCAACTTGGCCGACATCGACGGGGTCCCAATAGAGATTGAACGGTACAAAGGAAATCGTTTTCCCCTGTAATGGAGGAACTGCATGAAATTCGGACATACAACTTATTTTTGCCATAATCAAGTCATATGCGCATTTTGTTCAGAAAGACACAGTACTAGAAGCTGCTTGGTTAAGGGAGATCTGAACAAGATAAAGTGTTACTTCTGTGGAGGCCCTCATACTGGAACGTATTCTAAGTGCCCTGCCAGACCTGCTTCCACAGGCGAATCTGGAAGAACCTTCATCTCCAAGCTTCCACCTTCGCTTCGAGAATTCCCCCTTCTAGGCAGCGTAGGAAACAACGTAGTTTTAGAACGAGGAAGAGACAGAAATGGGGAAAACAAGTTTTTTGAAAATAAGTTGTCTACTAAAACGGAGTCAAATCCTTGGGTCAAGGCTAGTACGATCCCGTTGGTATTACAACGTTCTGTAGACGAAGTCTTAAAGGGACCACATATTCTTGGAATAGGCAAAGTGCATCTCACGGAAGCCGAACTGATCGAGGAGCTGAACAGAAAGTATAACGAAGCCGAGGAAGTGAAAATATTAGATTACAAAAATAATCAATTTGGAATTAATTTCACAGATGTAATTCATGAATTCAACAAACATCTTAATAATCGTGATGATCCTTTCGGCGGTCACATAGTCAAGCCGTCTGAACTTTCCAAATCTTATAATAATTCTGTAAACAGGCAAATGCCAGAATCTTACTTTGTCATTGATGAAACTGATGTCACTGATGTGTCTGTACATTCAGTTTGTATGTCTTGAACTACTAATGAAACAGTGGAGAATTCACAGAAGAACAACATCGAGAACTTTTCCAATGTTGTGCGAGAACTTTTGGTCAATATGGGCATTCCTGCAGATAAAGCTCATAACCTTATTCAAATTCTGATTGGTTTTATTTCAGCGCTCAAAAATTAATACACCAGTGTCAACTATCAGCAAACCGCTGAAAATTCTGGCGTGGAATGCCACTGGGCTTAAACAGGAACTACAAGAATTCAAACAGTTACTCTATGACCTACAAATTGATGTAGCACTGGTTTGTGAAAGTTTTTTAAAACCTTCTCATATTTCCAATATCTCTAATTTTATTTGTTTACGTGAAAACCGTCTACACTGAAGCGGTGGTAGAATTGCGGTGTTCGTTAAAAAAGACATTCCTCACCAAAAACTTTCGATTCCTTCTTCAACTGAAATGAAAGCTTTGGCAGTAAACATCTTCATCAACAGATCACCAATAACCATTTCTGCAATTTACAAACCACCTAATTACCATGTTGATATCAATCTCCTAAACCAGGGGCGTAGCCAGAAATTTCGTTCGGGAGGGGACCACTTTCATTTCGGAGGGGGACCAAAGGGACAGAACAATGGATTTGGCCATCTTTTTCCCTTTTTTCGGTCATTTTCTCACATTTCGGGGGGGGGGGGCCAGACCCCCAAGTCCCCTCCCCCTCGCTACGCCCTTGTCCTAAACTATCTCGTTAATATCAACAATCCGGTACTAATTGCTGGCGACTGGAACTATAAAAGCCCTACATTCTTCAGCCATTCCACAAATAGACAAGGTAGAGTTCTCGGAAGATTTTGTAGGGATAATTGCTTGTGCATTCATTCATCGAACATTCCGACCAATTATCCTACTAGCCGATTTTATCGACCCGATGTTCTGGACTATGGAATCTCCAAAAACTTTAGGCACAACATCACTTTCGAAACAACTGCCAAACTTAATTCAACTCACAACCCTGTTATTTTCACCATCGATATAACTAGACCAAAGGATATTCCATATCAACTAGTTACCAACTGGGAAATCTTCCGCTCTACGCTGGAAACATTACCAGTGTGGAACTCAGCAGAATTGACGACGATCTGTATCGAAAATGCAGTAGTTGATGTGACTGAACAAATTAAAACAGCTATTCAAGCCTCTACCAGGAAGATTAAGGCAAAAGAAAACAGATTTGGCATTTCTGAAGAATTGCGGGACAAAATCAGGCTAAAAAACCGGGTCCGAAAACTCTGGCAAAGATTTAGAAGACGGTCGGTCTGACAAAACCACTCTAAACAGACTAGAAAAGGAAATAAGACAAGAAACAACTGAATATGTCAATGAGAGATTCGCCCACTTCATTGAGGAAGCCAAGGCATCCGATGGCTCACTTTGGAAGGAGTGAAAAATCTGTAAACGAAAATCTCCAGCGGTGGACAAAATTACAAACGAACAAGGTCAACTGTTGTATACAAACCAAGAGATTGTTGAAACGTTTGCTGATAACTATGAAAAGCAATTTATGCCAAACAGTCTGCAATCTCGAAGTATTGCTTCAGCTCATCATGGAAAAGTTCAAGAATTCCTGGATAGAGTTCGCTCGGATGCCTTGCGCGGAATGGGTGCTGCCGGTTTGACCAATGTTGACGAAATCAAGGACATGATTAACAAACTCAAAACTAAAAAAGCTTCTGGTCATGATGAAATTTCAAATCTCGCTCTTAAAAATCTTCCTCTTTCTATCCTCAAATCATTCACTAATATATTCAATAGCATGCTTCAGACAAGCTATTTTCCCAATGTCTGGAAACTTTCTATCGTCAAACCTCTTCATAAATCTGGAACTGACCCACTTTTCTCTCAAAACTCCAGACCTATCAGCTTACTCAGTAACATTTCTAAAGTCTTTGAACGTATCTATATTTCACGTCTTAACGCTTTCCTGTCCTTCAACAGCATTCTTCGAAGTGAGCAGCACGGATTCAGGCGGGGGCATTCTTGCATTACTCAGCTGCACAGAGTTACCGAGTTCGTGATGACTGCGTTCAACTACAAGGAACATGTCTGTGCTCTCTGTCTGGATATATGTAAGGCCTTCGACAAAACGAATCACACGACCTTATTATACAAACTAATTGACCTGGGTTTGCCTGACTATTTCATCATCTTTTTAAACAGTTACCTTTCCAATCGAAGATTTCAAGTCAAAAATGGCAACTGTCTCTCAACTGTTAGACCAATAAGAGCGTCTGTCCCGCAGGGTTCTTGTTTTGGACCACTGCTCTTTGCACTATACATCAATGACTTCCCAGCTCCTCAGCGCGGAATGCTTGGTCTATTTGCTGACGATGCCATCCTGTTGACCAATCACAAAAAAGGGAAAAAATGTATTGAAAATTTACAAGAATCAGCTGAAGACGTTGAGGACTGGTGCCGGGACAACGATATAAAATTGAATCATCAAAAATGTCAATATATTCTCCTCACTAGACGGTACAAGTTTCCAAGAACTCCCATATACATCGGCAACACGGTGTTAACAAGAAAACTCCAAGTCAAATATCTAGGTTGTATACTAGATAAGTCGCTCTAATTTTCTCCTCAGGTGACGTACGTAAGAAATAAGGCCTCACAAACAGTTGGGATGTTATCCAGAATCACATTCCCACAGGCCCGGCTAACGTTGAGGAATAAAGTATAATTCTTTTTAAAACTATTATTCGTCCTATTCTGACATATGCTGCCCCAGTGTGGGCTCATGACAGTCTTGCAAATATGAAACGTTTACAGGCACAGCAGAACATCATTCTTCGTCAGTTTATCAGAGCCCCCTGGTATGCGAGAGGAAAAAACATCCATAATGATCTTGACTTACCACTAATCTTGGACTATATCAAGGAGCTTGCAAATGCTCATTTTGACAGGCTACGATCTTCTGAACACCCGCATCTTAGAGAAATTGTCTATTATGACCCTAGAATACCCACAGTACACTCTAGGCCAATGGACTTGCTAAGCGTGGATTGGGTGACGAATTGATGTAATTTTCAGAACATTTTCATGATTTTTTTTTCCCCCAAACAATTTATCAATTTAATATCAGTTTTATTTGACATTGCAGATGCTGTGCTCACAGATCAGAGAAATTTATATGGTTTTTTTTCTTTTTTTCGCAATTAATCACATTTTTCTCATTCATAATTTGCTCTTGCATAAAATAATGCATCAAATTCATGTCATATTGCAATTGATGTTATTACAATACAGAGATGGTGTGTGTCATATCTTCATTATAACTTTTTCTTTGACGTTCTTAATTATGGTTGTATGACTGATGACGGTTCAACAGTACCTGTACTGCCGAATGAAATTTTTTACACAAAAATTTTGTCACATGAACTCTAATCTTTTATTGATTCAAACATCTCTGGTCAGTGTCTCTCGATTATGTAAAAATTTTATAATGTTTGAGGTTTTTGGGTAGCATATCATCAGCTACTTCCCTTAAGACATTTCCCCCTTGTTTTTCGACTGCGTTGTGTTTTCTCGATGAGCATTCATTTCGCAAAGATTTGTAAACAATACTCTCCTGGCTCGTTCATTCTCTACACACACATGCACAAACTTGTCTTGTTCCTTCACATACCACCCCTGGTGATCTGTAAATTGCCAGACAGCCCGCAAAGGCTGGGCAGCGACGGAATTCTGGTCTGGTAGCCACCGTAGGATTTCTGTGATTACAATCAAAAACAATATCGAAGGCAAGGGTGGCTTCAGTTTGCGTGTTTTACCGCTGACAAATAACAACTGTTAAAATTTCGAAGCAAACTTGATAATTTAATTATTATTACTACTCATAAAATATTAACTAATGTCATGTCACATTGTTTTCTTTTTTTCACGCAGTGCATTAAAATCCAATAACTAATTTCAATCAAAGAATTGTAACAATTTCATTTGGTAGATGACGGGAGGGGTTATACTTCATTAAAGTCTTTCTCACACGTAATACAGTCGAATACCGTTGTAGCGAAAATCTCGTTGTAACACTTTTCTAATCCCCCAAATAAGTTTACATAGGAACAATGCTACGTAACCTGGAATTCCTTTATAACGAAATTTCGTTTTAACAAAGTGATTCCTCCGGTCTCTTGGCGTTCGTTATAACAGGATTGGACTGTAATACTATCTGCATAATTGTTTTCAATATTTTCAAGGCGGCTAATTTTCTCTGATGAAATTTTATTTTGACTCGATTGGTTATGGGCAAGGGCGTAGCGGGGGGGGGGGGGGGGGGGGGGACTTGGGGGTCTGGTCCCCCCGAAATGTGAAAAAATGACCGAAAAAAGGGAAAAAGATGGCCAAATCCATTGTTCTGTCACTTTGGTCCCTCCCCCACGAACGAAATTTCTGGCTACGCCCCTGGTTATGGGTATAAAACCACTTAAGAAAAGCGCCATTTTTTCATGGTGAATAAGTTTACAAAAAATGGACGTTTATAGTATGAGAATGCTTCCGTGTACAACAGACTATTTTTGCTGCGCAAAAAAAATTCCCTACATGTATAAGCAGCATGTTATTTTATCATTCCGCACAGCTATCGAAATTCTGTGAGCAAAGAAACAGGTCTATGCAGGTGTAATAGAAGACAATGTGCCCCCTACCTGGAAAAAAAATTAACTAAATGGCACATTTCATGTAATGACATTTTTCCTTTTTATTGCGAGCATTTTGGTGCTCATCATTCTCTGGAGCTGAGCCCCCCCCCCCCCCAAGACAGATCTTTGGTGGGGCTCTCCTCTAAAGTGAATTTATAGTGTAAAAAAAGAAAGAAAAACGAGGTTTGTGCCCCGGGTCTCCGTGCTAGAGCCCTGCCTGCCCTACCCTTGTAGGGGGTGGGGGCGTCCGAGTGCCAAAATGCTCGTCTTCCACTATGAAGGTTACCATCAAGATTCATGGGTTCGAATCCGGGCATAGAACGTCAGAAGCAAGTTCTTTATCTACCGAGCCTTCATTTCTCACCTAACTCTACTGGTGAAAATTGCCGTATGGCGATATATGGCCGGAGTGGCTAGAGTGTGCGGTAAAGTACCCTTGTAGGGGTCATACGTCACTCAAACCATTGAGGATAGATATACTTGATTTCATACTCAGGAGATATTCACAGACAACTTTGATGGACACCCTACGATTCAATGAAATTATCATCATGATTAATTCAGTTAAAGTCATATGCAAGAATTCTTGTTCGGGTGTTTTCTTCTGATGAGGATTATAATTAAGCTCTCGATCCATGAAGGGCGCGGTAGCCCGGTCGATAAGACACTCGCCTAAAGTACCAAAGGATTTTTAGAGGTGTCGCGAGTTCGATACCCGGTTCGTCCTTGTCAGAAAACTTTCCTGACACAGGGGTACAACAAAAAAACGGCGACTTGACCACAGCAAAAAATTGCTACCGCACGGAGTCCCCAATCGAGGGGTTAGCGCACCAACCTCTCGACGAGTATAAAATAAAAAGCAAGCCTGCCGTTCGGAATCGGCAATAAATCGTAGGTCCCGGTCTAATTAGCCCTCGTGTGCAGAAAATGACCATGGTGCGACAAAAATGGTCAATCCATGAAAACGACAGGGGTCCAACCATGAGTTCAACCAGGAACGGGGACCCACATCCAGCAGTACACGCCCCCAATTTGAATTTGCAGTGGAAAACAAAAACAGAATAATCTTATGAGAATTATATCGGGGCCCCGGGCAAGAGTCCTGCCCGACCCACTGTTTTTGTGGGGGGGACCATGCAAGGACCTCAGTCGAGTCCGCATAGAATAGGAGCTTCCACGATAAGATCTGAACATCAATGAATTATGACAATAAATGTAAATTAAGAGTGCTGCCTGGGCACTTTTTAATTTTGCCCCGGGGCTAGATTTCGAAGCAGAAGGGACACCCTTTTTTTGGATTAAATGCACAAAAATTTGTTCGAGTTCTGTAGAAAAACCTCATTGTCATCAGGGTTTCAACGGACCAGTCTTATAACTAGTGTTATCAAGGGTTCCGCGAGAAACTTTACCCTGGTATAGAGAACAGATATAGGTATACAGAAGTGGGCAGTCAGTACATTCCGGAGTAAAACAGCACGGCACTACAGATTCTTCTATTATGGTGTTGGCTGAAAGAGGCATTTGTCGGGAGATGAACAAGGAATCCAAATTGGGCGGAATCGACTAACGAAAGGAGTCATTCAGAAAAATGTTGATAAAGAGTGAAAAGGTCTTTAACAAAAAAAACCTTTTTTTTTTCAGGAACTAGCTTCTCCAGTGATAGGTGACACTTTTTGGAAATGCAAGACAGGTGTGTCGAGATGAATTAAGCATTGAATAGCAGAGAGCTGTGAATAGGGCATTTCAACACTGAAAACTCATTTACTGCTCTTATTTATCCACTCGCGCTTTTCCTTCAAAATTTGGTGTAAAAATTTCAGAGTGTGAAAACAGTCATAATAAATCTGCCATAAAAATGCCGCCCTCTGTAATCACGCCGTCCTAGGCGGCCGCCTCATGCCGGACCTGCCCGGTGGTCCACGAAGCCCTTAAGACGCCCCCTGGTTAGAACCCATCAACTTTTTTCCCACTGGGAAATGTGTGAATTTTCATGTACTTACATCAACAGGTTTTCGAGAGAGAGTGATTTTTTTATGGTTGTCCTTACACTTTTCCCCCCCACCACCTTATGTCCAAAGATGAAAAATTGAATAGAAATGCTTGAACAAAGTCTCTCATCACATAGTTTATTATTTTACGCGTGGTTACCATACTAAATATATTTAGGGAAAGACGTACTCTACACTTGTTTATACTAGGTGTACAGAAAAATTTTGTAGGTTGAGAACCACTGTTCTACAACTATAAGCTATAGTGACAGATGGAATATATTGGTAGAGCAGTCGGACATTCGAGGGACCCGCATTCGAGTTGCGGCAGCGATGAAATTTTTCCAAAAATCAGTATCTCTACAAAATGTATTTTTGTAGAAAATACAAATTTTCTGTATACCTTGTATTAACACGTGTGAAGAGGAAGTACATCTTTCTCTAAATATATTCACCATTCGGTATGGAGACAATCAGCTAGTAAGTCCCGACATCATTTACGAGCAATTACTAGCTGATTGTTGTCACCGGTCATTGCACTGTACTGTCCAGCCAAGGTTTCTAGAATATATTCAACCATTCAGCATATATATGCGCTCCATTGGTTAAATATTTCATCTGTCAATTGGTCATCTGGCACAAGTGCACATTTTGGCACCTCCTTGTAATGCTGGAGAGGTTTGAGAATAAAGTTTGAGCCTCCTCTGGTCCTGGGCACGAGATCTGCCTGCTTTCCCCCCTAGTTGCGGCCTGTTCTGACGAATGATTTACTCTTTGGAGAATTTACCTACGGCGATTTTTAGTGATATCTGCCAATAACTAATATGTTTTCAATGCTGCTTACTTGAATTCAAAGATTGAAATCAAGGATGACAATTTTCTAAACTTCTAAATGTTTATTATTCTCACATATTTGTAGTGTTTCATGTTTTATTCATTGAGTTCATTTTGATTCACTGCAATTCACAGTAATACTTCATTTTCTGTGAATGGCAACTTCACGTTTCTTATCATTTTTGGCGACAATTGGCACGGAGTTCCCGTATATTTAGGATCTCAATTTTCTGTGATCTCTCTCTCTCTCAAAAAAAAAAACCAACCACAGTTCAGCATACAGATCAATTAGTCTCAATTAAGTTGGTCATATTTCATGAAGAAAAATATGGTGAATTGGAACCCTAAACACGAGAAAATACAAGACACTGCCAATTTTGTTGCCAATAAAAAAGTTCTAAAGATAAGAAAAATTTCCAATAATTGTTAAAATTCAATGGTGGAGAAATGAAGCACCACTTCATATGGCATTGGATTAAAGTAATCCCAGAAAGAAAAAAAATTTGAAAAAAACAAATACTCGAGATGTCTATAAAAAAATTGCTAGAAAAATTGACTTCTCTATACACAATTTAATAAGCAATGCTTTTAACAATTCAAATACAATACCATCTGGAAGAGTAACCATTTACTGATGCAACTAATCATAGTGATACAACTTGACCAATGAACAAAATCAGGATAGAGTTTGGGGCTTTGTTCGTGCACCTTATGATACTTAAAAAATATATTTTTTAACACTAATCAAAAAGGAGAAAGATGAACAAATTTGTTACTCAAAACTGTATCAGCTGTTTGGCTAACAGTCGACACTCGTTATAACAATATTAACTATAACCTGTTATAGTGGCCATTTCATTACAAGGACCTGTAGGATATGCCCTAAATGTGTTCACAGAAGTATCATACATGTTTCACTTTTGATTTACGACTCTCCCGATACAGCACCCATTTCCAACAGGATGGGGAGGGGGGAATCATTATATCGAGCATCCACTGTATCAAACATTTGACAATGCTCATTTATCCAATCAAGGAACTAAAAAGCAAATTAGCTTGCTATACACTATATACACATTTCAACATTACATCATTTACGTTATTCAAATAATGCATCACAAAAAATTTGTCAAATGGCCATATATTCATTACCACTTAAAAAAATATAGCATATGCCGCTCTTCAAATTTCTCTTTATGACAAAAATTTTAAAGCACTTCCAATTGAAACACAGACTACATGCTCAAGACAACAAACATCTTTGAAGGCGGCATAAAACAATAGAAAAGGCAGGGCTCCCAATTGACCTACTTTTTTGGTGAAATGGGAAATTTTCCTACTTTTTCTAATCAAATTTTCCAACAAAATACATTTAAATGAAAAGGGAATCGTCCAAATATTGCCAAATAATACAAATGTAATAGATTGCAATTAATTATTCTGCCAAAGCCGGAGTTGCATAGTTTTTCAGGCTATTTAAGGGGTGATGTATGTGGGCCATAGAATTTCCTTTGTTTAATTTGAGAGTTCAAAAACTTGTGTTAATGTTCTGTGTGTGTGTGTGTAGTCATTAAAAACTTTGCACATTTTGTGTATAGGTGACAACAGTTTGAATAACAAAACCAGTTGGATGTATAAGCTTATTCTAGGTTTAATGAATTATGATGCTAAATCAATAGTATTCATTCGTTCTTCTGTATTTTTAGGACATACAGACGTGTAAACAATGTTTACAAAGCTCTGCAAGCAAGCTAGAAATGAAAGTGCTTTATTTGTCAAAAACGATTATGCTGGCATTGAACAGGGAAATGTAAACAAATCCCTTCAAAAAAGATGGACAGCACAGTAAAACCTTCCGCTTCTATTATTTACATTTGGAGCTGTAATTTAGGCCCCACACGTTTTGCACTGTACTACTGGAAGTCATCTCGAACGACTGTCATCCTTAAAAAAAACTTGCATGTCTTCATAATTTGCTATGGATTGTCAAAGATGGTTGACAATTCGGACCGTGGAAGACTCCAAGAAAAAGAAAAAAAAAAGAATTTAATATATATTGTGAGGAGAGTCAGAAAAGAATTATCTGTAGTTGCTCATAATATGTTGTGGCCTAAAATTTTTTTTGTTATCAAGTCATTCCTGTCATTTCGCTTTGGCTCAAGTCAATCTTATAAAGAAATTGGCTGAAATAGTGCTATTTTTTTTCCAAATTTATAAAAACCATGAGGGATTTTTTTCTCTCAAAGGGCAAAGTTTGTGTTGTCTTGGGGAGGGGGTATAACCTCCCACTTGTCCTACTTTATCTAATTTTTTCAGCGGGAAGCCCTGAAGATGGTGATTTTTCTTCCCCTTCAATATAAAATGCATCAAAAACAACGGAAAAAACGAGCCTTTCAAAATTCTCCAGAAAATAAAAATCGTTGAATTTGCTTGTGGAAATAAAACCCGGGCATATAAAAAAAAATCTGAATTACTCTCCCAGAGAACCAAAAAACAAACCAGTTAAGCTCATGGTAGTGAAAAAAAGTTTCAAAAAAACATTCATGATTCAGAGTAAAAGTTTGACATCATCACTGAAAATGTCAAACATTAGGAAAATTTGCAACCTTAACTACTCGAAAGACACTATGAATTATTAGCTCTGATCATTTTTCTGTCTCATCATTAGGAATAATATTTATTTTACTCAGAAAATACCACAAGTGTATCGGACAACAAAAAAACAGATATAAAATATACAACACTTATATTTAAAAAAAAACAATATCTGCGCATCGATTCATGCAGCAAATACTTTATCCAAAATCTAATACTGAAAAGTAGTAACAAAACTCTCACCCGTTACAAGAAGGTGCTCTAGAAAAAAAAAAAATTATCATTACAAACATTTGCGCTCTGCAATAAAAATAAATGTATAGGAAAATACATTACCGCCTGTCAGAAATTGATACATTCTTGTTTGGGGGATGGCAAAAGCCTTTTTCCGACATGGAAAAAACAATTTAAAAAAGATCCTTTTAATACAATTATACTGAGACTATTTCTCTGTATACTTTTATCTGTTGCAGGTGATACAAATATTTCTCGGTAGGCACTGACATGTAAAAAAAAAACTATGCATGTTTTTTCCAAATATCGGGTAAAAAAAGAAAGCTATGTACATCAGTTGAGTGAAATTTACATTTTACAAACAAACATTTCAGTGTAGAAGACTAAAATACCATTTGTCGATTGATTTCAAATATCAAATCTAAACGTGTAAAATAACTAGAAGGTCGTACTTGATCTTATTCAAAGAAAACCAATTACACAAGACAAAGTGGCAGCAGGAAAACAAAACAGATTTTGTCAAAGGGTCCCCTGCATTTAGGACCCATGAGCTAATAAAATAGTACTCCATTCAACTGAAATACTAATACTACTTCCAATAACAGCATAGGACTAATAGATTGACCATTTACATCATCGAAAGGCTTTATCTATCTTGTGAGAAAAACCAGATAACGATCACTGGGACACACAACGCCACGACCAGAAGCGAGGTGAGAACTGTTTTTTGAGTTTTTGTCTGCCTGAGATCAGCAGCATTGTTGAGGTGTTCCTGGATGACTTCATCCTTCTGATCACCGCTACGTCGGTTGAAGCCGCAGAACCAGTTGCAACCTCTCTTCAAAAACACCAGACAGATATGAGGTGGAGCTCTGCGATTTTTCTGTTTCTCAACATCTACGGGAACCAAAACAGTTAGGGAAAAACCAGATTAGAAATACAGAGAGAATGTTCAAAAACCAAACGTAAACACATTCACATTACAAAAATGAAGATTTAGTAAAAAACAGAAATATTCTCCATATATTGTTGTTCATTGATGTATCTATTCATTTATAAAATTTCATTCAACAACTGATTTAATAAAAAGTATGAATAACAAACAGAGGATGGCACTGAGTCACAAGGAATTTTCTTACACTAGGCAGAACTGAACATATTTTATCACAAAAATATATATAAATGAACATATTTTGGTATTTTTAGATTATCTATGATTAATTTTTTTTTTACCTGTTTCATGATTAAATTTTTTTAGCGTATCTGTTTCTTCCTCCTCCTCCTCATCACTTTCCTCCGATTTTTCTTCTTGCCTTCTGAGTTCACTGGCTCGTTTCATTTGCAGATTTTCTTTGTCATCATCTCTCGCAGTCGAATCATACCGTGTCCAAAATGTCGTTCGAATCAGCTGCAGAAATTTTTTTTAACAATCGTTAGGTGTGTATCAAGAACACAAAAATGCAGATATATATACACAAGCAAAAACTATCACAAACATTTGAAGAAAATCATGAAAATGAAGAAAACAATTGTCTTCCCCATTAAAAAAAGAACATTGTTACAGGATGTGACAAGGCCAACAACAATCTAAGAATACATTAATTTCAACAACTCAATCACTCCCAGCTAATTTGAAAGGTACACACACATGCATATGTAGCATTTCGATGTAATACACCCTTTCAGAAGACACTGAAATCGCTGCAACAATACATTAGATTTCACTCAGAATTGCTTCCAGCACATTTATAAACACCTTTCTAGATTTTTTTCTTCAGAGGGCATCTAGTGACACCAGTATTTTGCCCCCATATGCAAATGAAAGTGTTAATGAGGATGCAGCTATTGCAGTATAAGACAAAAAAAGTGTAGGTTATAATAAACATATTTGCAGGAAACACATCGAAACACACCCAAGTTTTATCAATTAACAAATTATGACTTTCACAATTGTCAATAAATGTTCATAAATACATTATCTAATAACAACGCCGATTTAAAAAAGATGCCAACAAATGCTTAAATTTGGTGTATGTGTAATGATATGTCTCTCGATATAAAAATCCTTACAATGAGGGACGCCAGAAGTCAAAAATGATTGGTGTTGCTCAGTCACTTCTCTGTACAGGCCACGATATTTACATATATTTTCCACTGACCATACGTCCTTTTTTGAAGTAGAGTGTCCTGTTTTTTTATTTCGAATCTATTTGATTTCAGCGATAACCCGTTCTTCAACCTACTTTTGCAGTAGTGGTAAGATTTTTACCACAGTAAAATGTAACAAACCTACGCAGGAGGGGGTATAGGGGTACCATGTCTGCCCCAAGACCAGTGCCGTCTTAATGCATGGACCCACCCGGGCACCTCACAAAAATGAGATCCAGTTAAAATTTTCGAGAATTTGTCAGGTGGGATCTAAGAAAAATTACTTGGCCTGGAGCCCATGACGCTCTAAAGACAGCCCTGCCCATGACAATCAAAAATAAAAAATTGCTGAGCAATACCATTCAAATGATTGGTATTGCTTTAGCAACGCGAGCAAATATGTTCCGGAATGATATTTTTCTAGGTCTGCAGAATAATGTTATACATAATTTGTATGCGTCTCCATGAATGTATACTAAAATGCAAATTTCAGCCATACTGCGAAATTCAGCTTCCAAACGTGTGCATTTCATGAACTGTAATTGAAATGACTAGATTTTTTTTTCATTTCAAGTTTCAAAAACAAACCATGTTTATACTTTGAATTATGAAAAATGATAACAATACAAAATAATAAATATAAATTTCATACTCTGTAAGATTCAGGCTTTTCCGTCATCAGTGATATTATGATGGCAGAAATCATGGTGATTCCAAATAGTAAGAAGGCGAAATACATATAATGCACTTCTCGAATGATAACTGGCCTTGTATCAACTTCACTGCAGCCAGGTTTTGGATAGGAAAAATCCAAAATCATCCTGCAAACACCAACGATGAAGCCGAGCATCATGGACCAGAATGTACCCTGTAATATGAAAAACCATTGCAGTTTTTCGAGATTTTTACTAAATGATCATGTATCTCATCAATTAAACAGCAATATCAAAGCAGGGAGAAAATTCACCTGCCACTCAGTGACAGCATGTCAGCGTTGTTATAGGCTTTTCTTTTTCAATATTAATTAAATGCTTATCATTTGCAAAAAATATATATTGGCTAAGATTGATTAATCTCGAGAGATTGAAAGTGTTGATTGAAAAATATTGTTAGAGTTCACAATGAAAGATATACCCACCTGCTCATTCATTCGCTTCCATAACACTGCCAACAGATATACAGCAGCAATGGGTGGAGCCAAATAAGCCGAAACAGACTGGATGTAAATGAATAGTTGACCACCCTGGAGACTTTGAATGACTGGTATCCAAGCTATGCTGACTATAACCATGGCTAGAACAAATACCCTGAAAAAAAAAAGTGTTACGACCATAAGGAGAGGTACAGCCACAAAAAAATTACCAAACTTCAAATTAGAAAGAATCAAATTCACCTGCATGGAAAATTAGAGGGAAAAAATTGAGGTAGGCTGTGTCATACATTGCTGCAAGTTTTGATGTGAATACACTTTTTGTGCCTTGAAGCGTGCGGTAGGTACTGACATAATGAAATTAATCTATTTTTTCATTCATATATCATATACATCTCTGAGAACACATAAAATCACCAAGGGATCATACGATCCATACTGCTAATCATAGATGAAAAATGAAAATTTTTAGGAGCCAAAAAAAATTTTTTTATCCAAAGGAAAAGGTTGAAAAATAATGCTTCTTTTGACTTTTTCAGGGCATAGTGAGCCTTTTTCATATTGGCAGATATGCTGCTATAAATTCTAAACATTTTGTGCAGCTCTGGCATGCAATTTAGTTACGCAACAAAAATTTTAGGCACCAATACCAAATTTTTTAATCGCATTGGTGAATTGGCATCTGGGATTTGTCTTGCCGATATAGTCCCATTGATGATAGATGCCTTAATGTAGACCTTTATGAAATGAAAACCAGTCTAAAATGTGATATTATTTCAGTTTCTTAACGTTCCGTTTCATTATAGGCTCTACTATCTCATTCTCTGAAGGTGATGGCATGTCTCAGAATGACAATGTCAAAACATATTTGTCTCAAACTGAAAAACTTGTTGAAAGAGCATGAGTCATCATTCTTTCAAACTGAGCACCAACTCTGGTCCATCTCTATAAGTAATGCCTTACAGCCTCGTTTTTGAACCAGTGTGCCGTAAAGGGGTCATAGGTGTGTCATGACAAAGTTCATATGACATTAACCACATTAATTTCTAATGAAGTCCAAAACATAATTAGTTAAAATTTTATAGCAGTAAGTGAAAAAAAATCTAAATTACGTCCTTTATGATATCGTGTATTAAGTATCTAACTGAAAATGCAGACACACATTTCCAAGTCCTATCTCATCTGAGAGGACAAAAAACATGTAAGCAATATGGTAAAACAATGTAACTTTTAGTGTTTAATAACTCTGTTTGAAAAAGATATAGTCGAACATTTTTTAAACTTTATCGACCACTCTAAACAATGAAGTGACACAAGACGTTTTCTATGTCATTTATAATTACATTGAGTTTGATAACTCACCTAAGGATTCTGAACATTTTTCAAAAAAGCACAATATTTTATCCATTCTTAACTTGACATTTGTGTATAGGCATTAATTTGTATCCGGCCAACGAACCCAATCCCCAATATTTGCCACCATCTACATAACATCTAGAGATATATTGGGGGTTTTAGGCCTCTTTCACATAGTAACAGAAACTCTTTAAATAATGTTTTATTGACTCGTGGTACTTGATAAATATTCCTAATATCGAGTAAATGTTCTATTGCTTTTCATGGTTAGCCTTATATTATTTGCTGTTACAAATGTTATAACTATATATACAGATTTGCCTTATGTTTAGTGTCCGACATTGTTATATTGTTGTTTGAGTTAGTACTTGTTATTAGTAATTTTATTGTAAGTGCTATTTAATCCTTGTGCGTTTATATCATATGCCCCAACCCAAATCTAAGCTTTGTTTCAAAATTTTTTAAAAATCTTAATTACAAAAAAAAAAAAAGGTGTAATCTCAATTAATTGTTTAAAAATTAAATCATTAAAACTGAACTTTTTTAGAAATCTCAATGTAAGTATGCTGCTGAGGTTTAACTATGGGTTCAAGTGTTCTGCAGGTTAAAAGAGTTGAAAAAAAAATACTGCTTAAACAAATGAGTTGTGCTGGATGTGTACCTAACGTATTAGATACATACATATCTAGTGTTGGGCATGAATTATTAGTGCTGCCATCCCTTTTTCAAACAATGAAGTGTGAGTATTGAAAAATTTGTACCTTTGTATGTACTTTTCAACACTTTTCACAGAGACTTTGTAACAGGGAAATCAGTTCACATTGAGTCATCATTCAAACACTTTGATTGGATCAAAGGAGCGCTTGATGGATGACAATCAAGAACCTATGAAACTTATCATAGCCATGCCGGAGTCATTTGGCAAATCCTGGATCCACCACTGGCAAAACACCGATACAAATTTCAACTAAAAATAAGTGTTGAAATTAAGAACGTATGAGGGATCAACCTTTAGAGAGAGGGGGGGGGGAAAGGGAGACAAAAAATTTCTTCCCCATAAATTAGGAGTTACCATCCTTTAAAATGCATTTAAATTAACAGAAATTGGTTAAAAATAATATATAGAAAGGTATTTTCTTTCAATATTTTAATTTTTTCACAGAAACTTTAAATTTTTTTTTAAATTTCTGGTCAGCTTTGGGGGAAGACTCAAGCTTCCTATGCCCCCCCCCCCCCGTCTATGCCTCGAGATATTGTATGACCTCATAAAATCAATGCCTTGACTATATAAAGTATGGTTAATTTTTGTTTAAGGTGACCCAAAAAAAGAAAAAAAAATTATTATTAAAGGGCAACTTTTTCTTTGGTCACAAGCAGTGAATACTCAAAATTTTAAGAAACTACAATGAACGTTTTCGACAACATGATCTCTCTGACAAATATTTATAACAAGTTAGTTTACCTTCCGACAACCATAAGTTCCCACACCGTAGCTTTTTTCCTTATTTGTGGCCAGATATCCATGGTGAACAGGGTGCTGGCACTGTTGTAAACCGATGTCAGATCACTCATGAGAGCAGCCAACATGACAGCCATCATCAAGCCTCGAAGACCTGAGCATGAATTTGCTTTTGATAAGAATCATCAGCATACCATGGCCACTACATTTAAATGTCAATTGCGAAAGAAATAAAACAAATTTCATTATTGTTTATTGTAACTTTACTGACCAGTTGGCATGAGTCCTAAAACAAGCTTTGGGTAAGCGATGTTAGAACATCCAGCTGGATTTCCACAGTATTTTTCACACAAATCTGGAACAACACAACCAACTTCCTCTGAGAAAGACACAGATTTAGAAAAAAAAAAACAGTTAATGTAATTTGACAGCAAGCTATTTAATAAATTATTCTCTTTAAGCACAATGAGCTAAGATTTTTTTTGCCAATCTTGCCTCAAGCCAGTGTTTCCGTGGTCCCAGGGATCAACATGCACTTAGTACGGGGTCAGTCAGATTATTTTAATTTACCTCCATTGCATAAATTACATATTTAGTGGGTAATAGCATCAGTGTTAAATTCAGAAAAAAACAATTTTTTATATATTTTTTTTCAGTTCAAACAGTTCAGCCAATATCGAAGCATTAAAATAGAATACTTAAGAGATAACTTTTGCACAGATGAAATATAGGTGGGGAAAACCTGATTTTTCTTTCAGTTCATGTACGGAAAAGAATTATTTGAAGCTTCCAAAATTTTTAAAATTATTCAGGCTTTGGCTTTCAGGATTGAAACATCATATTGCAAAGATAGTAATTCACCTGTGTATAATACTCGACTAATCATTCCAGGCATGACGATCAGGAAAAGTGGCAAGATCTTCATGAATCCAGCAAATAGAGTGCCACCTTGAGCATGAGACAAAGATTTAGCTGCAAGAAGTCTTTGAACCATCATCTAAAGATTTGGAAAAAAAAAAAAAAGCACAGAATAAATGTAGGATTTAATTAAAATTATTTTAGAATTAGTTACAGTGGTGAAGAAAATTTGTTTTAAATCTCAAAAAAAAAAAAAAAAAAAAAAAAGAATCAATCATTTTGCTTTTCATTTTGAGTTCTCAATGTCAAAGAAATTAAACTTGGCAATATCCAAGCAAAAAAAAAAATGTTTTTAAATCCTATGAATTAAAGAATCAAAAATTAAAAAGACCAGTAGTTCTGGGTAAAACAGCCATGAGATAGCTTAATATAATAATGAAAGATAAAGATATCTCAATGAAGACAAAAATTAGGATTATAAATGTGTTGATCTTTCCTGTCATAATACATGGATGTGAGAGCTGGACACTACGGAAAGCAGATAAAAAATAATTGATTCTTTTGAACTTTATATGCTGGAAAAAGATGTTTAGAGTTCCATGGACAGCTAAAAGGTCAAATAAATTGGTTATCGAAGTTAAAACTGACTATTCTTTAGAAGCAAAAGTCACAAAACAGAAACTATCTTACTCTTGTCATATAATACGTACAGAAGGCTCATTATAAAAAATTATAATGCTTGGAAGAATGGAAGGAAAAAGAGGAAGAGGCAGACCGAGCACCAAATGAATGGAGGTATTGTAAAGCACTGGAATGAAGATAGCACAACTGAGACATGCTGTGAATGACAGACCAGCTTGGAGAGCTATGATCTATAGTAGTGGTTCTCAACCGGGGGCCATATGGCCCCCATAGGGTACTTCAAGAGAGCCACAGAAGAAAATTTAGAAGGGGGAACATGACAGGTGGTTTGGAGGGTTGCAGAGAGCTGAGAAAAAAAAATTAAGGTGTGAAGAAATATATAATGTTTATACATATTTTTCTAGTGACTATACACTTACAAAATCCAACAAAACCACCCACAAAACCAGGGCAGTCTTAGGGCATGGACCCACCCTGGCCATACATTTTGCAGCGGGTGCCCCACTCTTGTGAGGGGTCATGCCCGAGGGTCTCATGTCCATAAGTGATCCCACCTTATATTTTGTATAGTACAATAAATTTTGAAAATAAGTAGGAAATATGTAAGCTGTTTATTTCTGGATAAGTATGGGACTACCATAGCATCACTGCCTAGGGGGCCCATGACGTTGAGACGGTCCTGAATAGAACTTGGATTAGCGAGGAGCTCAAGAAATTCTAGGCCAGTGGTCTGGAGGACAATCTTATTTGCAAAATTTCCATTCAGTATAAATTCACTGAAAAAATCAATTCAATACGTATAAAAGATCTTGCTTCTACATGAGGGTCGAAGACTCTGGGTAAGACAGGGGAGCCACGAGAAAAAAATATGGTTCAAAGGGGGCCACGGGCAAAAAAAAGTTAAATGCTGAGGAGTCTGATCACACACACCACGTGTCTGAACTAACTCCATGGTTCGTAACAGCAGCAACATATGTAAATCACTGATCTTTTTACACTAAGGTCATTGGTCAGGTTTCTTTTCTACATCTATTCTTCCATTCATATCTTCGTGCATTCTATTACACTGCTCAACACCGATTTTATGCTAAACACTGAATCTGGCATTGGTTTTGTCAGATTGGCTCTACTTTTTAAAAAAAGAAAATTATATTTCAATGGTAATACCATAAGCAGCATACAAATCACATTGAATCTCTGCATTATAAATAAACATAAATCATTGGCAAAGATATTTCAGCGACTTTAGTCATTTTAGGGTGCTGATTACGAATTTAGCATTGGTTTTGCCAAATTGGCTCTAGTTTTCGGGGTAATGCTCTCAACAATGGGATTTGCATGTGGCTTACCATTGAGAAATTTAATTTTTACTTTATCTTAAAAAACTAAGAGCCAACCTGACAAAACCAATGCCAGATTTGGAATCAGCAGCCCTAACACACCCTAAAACCATAAAAATTTCCTTAAGAACATGGAAATTTTTTTTTTGTAGTTATAAATAAAAAAAATTATTTTGTGCATTATTTTCAAAATATTAATTTTTTTTATTTCAACTTCTATGAGAGAAAAGCTGTATATAATGTAGACTAAGAAATACAGATTTTAGTTGTTTTTCTTTAAATGTGTAATTTAAAAATTATACAAAAGAAGTTAGAGTATTAAGTAAGGTATTACATTTGAATTCCCCAGAAAAATGCTTACAAGGCACATTGTACGGTTAAGTAGTAGTTGAACTTCAATACCTTGAAATGCTTCAGAAAAATTAAAGTAATTTTGATTTATTGAAAAAATTTTATATATATTTTTCTATTTATAAATGTTTTGGATCCATAGGACATATATAATACAGGAGATTTATTTTTTAAAATTTTGAAGTAAACTTAGAGTTATAGAGGTGCAACTAATTAGACAGGGCGAGAAAACTTCTGCTATGCATTATGTGAATTTGCATGCAAGTGATAGTTTTCTTAAATAAAGTAAATTGATGATGTGTTAAAGGAATGTTCTGTAATGTTCACCTGATCTGTGCACCAATACCAGATGGAAGCAGTTGTCTGGCCAATTAAAAACCCCAACCAGGGCATGTCTGGATCATTCCAGGCACGAAGTAATTTCCAGGAGTTCTTTTCAGCTGGTATACCACAGTGAGTGTTGTTTATCAAATGTGTAGGAATGGCATTAGTGTAACTTTCCCGTAGTCCAGAATATCCACCAACTGCATAAAATGCTGAAAGTGTGCATAAAATTTAATCATGGCATAATGTGTGCAATGTTATGAAAGAGTTAAAAATAATTATTTAAGAGACAAAATAGCCCACCTTTGAAAGCCACTATACTTGCACCAGTCAACATGACGAAACACTGCAGTGTATCAGTGTAAATCACAGCTGCTAAGCCTCCTGCATCGGTAAAGTGCATGAAAATGGAAGCAGCAATCGATGAGCAAAAATCATATAATGAACTTTCATCACAAATGACAGAAATAAGACATATTTAATTTGAAATTAACTGATTACAAAAAAATAATCATTTGATCATTTATGTCCACCATAATCATCCGATATCTTATTGTCCTTTGTTACATCTATGAGTCAAAAACAGATTCTGGCAAGAGAAATCTGGTATCGAACTCATGACACCTCTAAAAAAATTATGCTGACCTACATCTCCTAAGCTCCCTGAAATGAAATATCCCGGAAGATAATGTTGGATGGCTGGATTGAACCAGATATTTTCAGAAGGTGGTCTTTGTGGACATGGCCGATAAGAGATTTTTCAAGGAAGGGGTAAGGAGGATGTAGAAATCAGAAACTATGGATTATCTATGGCAGGGCTGGAACTAGAGTGGGACAACTGCCCCAGGCTGCGAAATTTAATGGGTAGCAGATTTAGGTAGTAGCTAAAAGAACAGTTATAAAGTTATCGAATTGTAAAGTTATGGGGGAGGGGGCAAAAAAACCTAGTTACGGTCATGTCTGTGAACCCCTTTTTATCGATTACAGCAGGCACAGCATGGGCGGGCCATGTTCAACATTTTAGCAAGGTTTGCAGGAAGCAATTACTACACAACACACATTACCAGAGAGGTCAGTGGGTCACACGTTGAAGACCTCTAAATTATGGAACAGCTCAAAGCTCCTTGGTGTTCTCTGTGGTAGATTGAAGTCTCTTTGAATACGTGCTATTTGAAGAACACTGGTCCCACTCTTCATATATGGATAACATTATAAGGTTATATACCAATCTATTAAGAAAACATCCAAGACTTTTTAATATTACCTGTCACTGTGCATATGGCAGTCATAGTCAACAGAACGATTATGGCTGTGTAGAGGTCCCACTCCAGCGCTTGCTGTATAAAAAGAGCTCCAGCAAACAAGTTGACCTAGAAGATCGAAGTATAATTAATTAAGAATGGTTAACTTTCCTAATACATACATCTTGCGGAACTCTGTGCATTTGACTTCCAGAGAACCATAGAAATGACATGCACTTTCATTTTTACAGCCTTTATTACAGTGGAATTTAAATAAGTCAACATCCCAAGGGGATCGAAAAACATGTCAACTTAAGCGGATGTAAAGTTAGGAAGAGATTTAATTCCATTTCACTTTTAACAATTTTTTAAAATCATTTATGAATGTTATATGTGCCTGTATATTGTCAAACAATTCTACATTCCATAATCTACAAATTCATAAAATGTATAGATCTGCAATTTTCTATGAAAAGTTTCCGTAATGAGAATAATCCAGAATTAAGTGGGTAAAAGTATATTTTGATTACCGACACATCTATTATTTTGTGAATATAAGCAGTGCAATTGTCCAAAATAACTTTTCTCCCCTCTCACTCAAAACACTTCAATCTTTCTTGACCAGTCTCTTGCTCAAAAATTTTAGAAGTTATTCACAACTTTGTGGTTTTCGTAGTCCATAGATTAAGTTTTCAGGTTACAAACAGAGGAATAATGGGAAGTGACCCTGTATCAAAGTGTAGAGGAGAACATTCGACACATCAACAAACAAATGGCAGAAGCTATGAAACATAGGATTTTTGAAACACATGAGTAATATCGTGAAACCTCTTGAACTGATCAACGCATGGGCAATTTCTAAAAACAAGTTGTGATAATGCAATATAAATAATAGTTGATTAAGTGGGATGTGGTCATCATGTGTGGAGTTCTAATTTAATATTGTGCCAATCATGGGAATAATAAATTTCGAGTCACCAGGTTAGTAGTTATCCGTATGTCAAGTTATCAAGGTTGAACTTGTATTCTTTTTTTAAACCCCTTAACCCTTTCAGTACTATCTGATGGTACTTCATCCCAGTAACATATCTTGTATACCTTGTTAAGTTTTGGTATTTTGGAGTATAAAGGCTGTATAAGTACTTTACGATTACCAGGTGATAGCAAAAGTGGGGAACCATTTTAAATATTTTATATAGTTTGCCTTGGATGGATCGCACTAATCCCTTAGGCGCAACAAAAGTGGACAATGTATGTTGTTTGTGTATATTTGTATATGTGTCCGTGCGGTATTTAATTTGTGTTTTTTTGTATTGTATATGTGTGGGTATGTATGTTAATAAAATTTCAGTTTCATTAGTTTTTTAAATATGTTAGTTGATAAAATTCAGTTACAAACACACATTTCGCACCTTAAAAGTGTTTACTCCATTACACAAATGTGCGATGCAGTAAAACACTGGTTTTACAAAATGTTATCTTAACAAATGTATAAAACAAATTATGGCATTCTTTCATCATAAAATAGACTCATTCATTCATTATGTATTTTTCAGCATATTTGAATTGCTATTTTGTAAAACTTTTAAGTACCAGGTTATTTATTGTGTAGTAAATAATTTTTTGAATTTTGTTTTTAGGCCTTAATTGGAACTAAAATGACCTACCAAAAAATTTATGATAATTATTTCATTTTTTCATCAGGTACTGAAAGGGTTAAACTGCTTTCATCATGAATAGACGATGAAACAATATGCTGTGGAATTGCTTTTTGATGGTTTGCTGTGATCTTTTGCACATACAGTGAAGTAGTGGTTCCCAAAGTGTGGGTCATAGTAATAAACTAGAGAGGTTGGGAGAGATTATCAAAAATAAAAATGGCCAAAAATAAGAAATTTATTTTCGTTTTTGAAAATGTATAAATTAGAATAAGGGCCCTTTCACACGAAGCGGACGCGGATGCGGGTCCGGAAGAAGTTTTAACAATTGGAATATACTGCGCCTTTCAGACGAGCCGAAAAATCTCTGCACCTAGGAAATGTTCATGCGGGTCTGGACGTCGTCCGCATGTGTCAAAACCTAAGTGTGTTGCTTTTTTAAAAGAATTATTATAAAATTTTTATAGTGTAATCCATACTTGAGGCCGGGATTATACTATAAAGTTTTGTAAAAGATCTTTTATAAAAGTTGAAAAATTCAACCAATAGGCGCATCAGTTGCATTCAAGCAAATGCAACCGGTGATCTTAATGGTTGAATTTTTCACGTTTTATCAAAGAGCTTTTACAGAACTTTTATAGTGTAATCCCGGCCTAAGACAGAATTGTGATGTGAATATTTCTAAGCACAGACATTTTGAAAGTCCCAACCCCTCCCTTTTTTTATACTTGCAAATTCTTTGATATTTGCTGAATTTTTTTCTTTTTTTTTTGGAACATCAAATGTTTTTATATTGGATTTTTCGAACATTGGATGTTTTTGGAATTTTTCTTTCATATTTTTCCGAAAAAAGATTTTTTTTCAAAATTTTTTGAAAATATTTTAAGGTATTTTCTCCCATCGACTACTTGTGAGGATCGGAATGGAGGCATCTTTAGGCTCAATGATAAAAACCACCAAAGAATGCCTCTAGGCTGCCTATGGGCACTGAATCAGGGGTGAAGGAGGAAAATAATTACAAAAATTGCGAAAAAACAGTTTTTATGCACGAATTTCGAACTAAAGATGCGGGCGATTCGTCCGCATCTTCAGCGCTAGTTTGAAAGGGTATGCGGACCCGCATCCGCTCCGTGTGAAAGGGGCCTAAGTTATGTCAAAACTAAAAAATGCTTCAAAACTCAATTGAACTACTTACCATACATGTATCATATAATGTAATTTTATCAAATTCTACATGAACAATAACCAATATGACAAGTTAATACTTGATGATAATTAAAAAACTCCATCCGATTTCAAAATTAAATTGTTGAAAATAATACACAGAATATATACTACTCACCGAAATCTTTGTAAAAACATACAACACCAAAGAGAGCACAGCCAAGTAAGTCCTTATTCTCCGGCCTCCAAATCGTTTCGACATGTATTCCGGCAAGGTACAGACCTGAAAGTAAATTTCATTTTATTTTGGAAATTATGAAAATGTTCATTATAAATAAACGGAAAAATAAACATTTGCAAAGGAGATAAAAACAAATAAAATTTGAATCTTTTTTTCTTTTGCATCATAGAAAAGGAAACTATAATTTTGATGCAACCAAATAAAAATGTCCCATGAAGGAGAATTCAATGGAAGCCACCAAGACGAAAACAGGTTCTTGAAACAAACTGCAAAATGGGTCGACTTTGATATCTCAAATTGTATGAAAACATACTTGTCAATAGCGGGATTTTGTGTAAAAACACTGACAACACTTCTTGACGTGTATATAACCACACTTTAACCAAAGATTGATGAAAAAAAAATATACAAAGATATGTAACTGAAACCATATTAAAACCACCAAAATGTGTAGATGTCTGCACATTCAAAAGTATACGAGAAATCTAGGAGGGTTCAGGGGCATGAAATTTTAGAAATATTACAATGTCTGTGTGATTTGGAATATATATGTAATGGTAAATGTCATAAATCTCGGTTATTATGCATGATCACAGACCATTTTGGCAAGGTAGATGGATTTCCCTAAATTGATCACTTTTACTAGCACAATAACCAAGTGTCATTGGTGAACGTTATGAATCATACTAAATTCATTACATTTGCTGGTTATTATTGCACAAGAACTATTTCGTATTGGCGAATATGATAAATTTATCATATTGCTGTGATAAGATTTATTATTTAGATGACCATACTTGTGAACCAGAGTCAGAAATAGGTACCATGAACTCATGAATTATTTAATAAATTTTTCCAAAAACCCTCTGAAATAACTCCTATAAGTTACTCTTATTTGACTGATTTGAACCTCCCTCACTAGTTCATTTTAAATTCACTTCATTTTACACACTACGCATAGATGGCAGCACTGGAAATTCACAACACAACACTAGATACACACTCAGACTGTTAGGTACCTTTATATACACACACACTCCTGGCACAATTCAATCAGTAGTAAATTGTCCACGACGATAGACCAGAGTTGTGTTTCGTTGAATGAATGACAGATTCTAAAATCAAACCTCAATATAACAAACTTGTATTTAACAAATTTTACGATTGCATTCTAATATAATGAACTCTCATTTAGCAACTTCAATTATAACTTAACTATAACAACAATGAACCTTTAGTATTATGTATAATCACCAGTAAGAGTGATAATTTTTTTTGGCATTTATCAAATTCACCAAACAATGCTTGAATGTTGTGTATAATTACCAGTAAAAAAAATACATTTATCAAACTTATCAAGATGATTGGCAATTATGCATAACTGATTCACAACATTTACATGCACCAGTATTTTGTAGTATTTTACATACGAGACATATTCAATATCTTTATAAATATATAGCATAGTGTTAGTAAATTAATAAGATCACAAACACTGTGTTCATTTGATAAAAGTTAGGTCATAGCCTTGAAATGAAACTCACGATAACACACACGGCTCTGAAATTCGTAAAAGTGTGAGGTCCTAAACTGTTATCAAAAAAGCCAATACCATAACTGAAATAATGCAGAAATATGAACATTGAAGAATTATAGCACCACACGATTCGAAAAAAACTTGAATTTTCCATTGAGGATATTCAACGCTTTTACAAACTGCAGTGCCAGTTATCAATCACCAAGCTCACAAAGTTTTATTTATTAGTAATGGTTAGGTTATAACGTTGAAATGAAGCTTATGATAAATTTCAAAGACTTTTTATAAATCAAAACCTATAACCATTATCTGCAAGGCACTCTTTCAACCTTATATTTATAACCTTTATGAATTTTTGCGGCTGAATTCAAATGCTTGGTATGTTGATTGATTTATCAGTGTGTTCACCTTCAAGATATTCCAAAAACTGTTGGGATCAGATGACTTTTTCCTATGAACCCAACTGCAAAGAAAAAAGCAAACACATATCGCCCATTTATGCAAAAAAACACATCAAGGGCAAACATTTTTTTTTCTTTTAGGTATTTATATCTATCTAAGATTTTATATTTACCACATGACCGAGAGTGTGTGAGAGAGAGAAGAAACTCAGATTATAAGACCTCAATTTTGCTCTTTATTTTTCATTTACATCCTGTAAGAGATCGCAATTAAGTAAATATGCATTTTTGTGTGTATCAAACACAAACTAGAAGCCAAAAGAAAAGAAGCATATAGCTTTAAAATACAAAATTATCTCGTTAAAAATCAATATCGTAGAAAATGATAGTGATGATTTTTTTAATAACTGTGATAAAGAGAAAAAAAGCTTAAATAACAATAGGCTAAGATTGTAAATACATGATTAATTTAAGATTGTTTAAACATTATAAATAGTTTTAAGATAACCATACAAAAGTGAAAATGATGTAGTTATTGAAACTGAATAAAAAAAAACCATAAATATTCATAAGTTTTTTTAAAGTTTTATTTCAGACTGAAATATGTTTAAACATGTTATAAAGAAACAAATAATTAAATCACATTTTTTGCCTTTTCCTTGTGAAATAAAATTTGTGAAAACAAAGGCAACAAAAACAAGGAAAAGCAGAAAACTTTTGAACAATTTAAAAACTTTGTTGAAATTCCTGAAAAATAAAATGAGAAAATACAGCATATTATAGAAGCATTTAAATCAAAACACACAGCTTTTCGTATTCTCAAGTTTCCTGACAAAACATTGTGGACCAACTACTTCAAATGGACCAGAATGCTTTTTTTTAATGGCTTTGATCCAGTTCTTGACTTGATATCACCTCCACAATTCTTTGTGCAATCCTAGTATCCCCATACTCGTTGAAAAAGTGGAATCCATTCTGCATTTGGCTTTATTATCTTGTGCAATGTTCGATGTGCTTCTTGAAACTGAAATTCTCTCAAGAGAAACATAATCTTGATAATTATAAATGAAGAATGCAGATCAATCGAGTTTTGCTCTCGTGCATCCGCTTCAGTTGTCATTTCAAAAAAGAGGATATAATATAATATATACATTATACCTAACAGTGGTTAGACTTACCTGATTGAAAAGCAGACCCCCCCCAACATTGATTGATGAACAAGTTTGATCTCAACGACACAACATGAATAAAAAATCTTCAATTAGGATTTACTTGGTTTACAAATACAGTGAAACCGCCCAACAATGGGACCCTGAGCAAATGGGGCTGTCAGTGGGAGGTTACCATTGTTGAGAGGCTCAGTATTTCTGAAACATATATTAAATTGATTTCTAGTGAAGAATAATAACCCATGCTATAATTAGATGCTGTTTTTGTAGCACATGACATTTATTTTGCACTACAGATGCATGAATTTTTCATGAACTTTAGGCCAGTATTTTCAATTGGTGCTTACTTGGGCACCCTTGGTCACTCAGTATGGATAACAAGGATGCTCTGGTCTATGACATAGCCACTTGCATAATTCTAACCCTAAATTATAACTGACCCCCTTTGTTCTTTCTGACAACCATCTTTAGCATCTACTTGAACTTTTAATGTAATGTTTTGCATTGTTCTGCAAAAAGCCCGTAGCCAACTGAAAATGTTCTATGGTAAACATTTCCATTTAATGTTTTCTATTCACTCCTTACAATTCTTCCCAAAATGTTTCTGAGGCAGCACAAAGTGTTCTGCTATGCACATCAGTTTTTGGCATATTCTGCTTCAGAGATTAACGATGTATATTTTCATATAATTTTTCTATAAAATTTCAAAGTTAATATAGCATTAATGTTTGAACAAATAATACAAACTCTATGTATTAGAGCAGGTAAAGAATATGAACATAAAAAATCTGCTAATGCAACATGGTAGTTGTGTGGGGCCTGAATCAACTTCAGCGATAGATATTTTTCTTGTGGCTAAAAGTGTTTTTATTCACAAGGGCTATCTTATTTTGTGAAACAAATGCCTTGTGGCAATTCATTATTATGTATTTTTGCAAGATTTCAAGATTAACTCAGTGCACAATCAAAGGGGGTTTTATGCATGAGATGATTGAAAAACATGACAATGAATTAACATTGTTTCAAACGCAACTGGGAGATGCATTTATTTTGCATTTCCAACTAGCACATGATGTTACTTAATAATTGTTCATACATTTTATTCTCCCACAGACATGGAAAATTGTCTCTTGGCAGATGCAAAAGTATGGCTCTTTAGTCTGCTGTTTTATCAACCCTTAGTAAAATTAAAATGTGTCGTCCACTAATCTGAAGGCTATGTCTGGGACACAATGTTTTTTTCAAAGATGAAATCATGAAATGTCTTAGCTATGAGTTTAATGCTTATTAATGCTATAAGTACCATATTTCTTTTCCATTTGAGAAAAAAAAACCCACTTTTTTTTCAAGCTCTGGCAATTTACTTTCCCAAAATAGAGAAAATTAGGTAAACCGAGTGACCTTTGTTGAAGCATTGAAAATACTTGGAACAGTTATATACTCAAAAATTTATATATTTCACTTAATATTTTTCTTCAAGTTTTTCATACACGAGCAGCTACATTTTTGCGCTACATCTGGAGATGAGGTTCAAGTCTATATTCATACCAGAGATCGTCTGTATTTATTTTAATCAAGAAATTTTGACTTTATCACATTACAATAACACATTTTAATACTATTCTAAATTATTTTTACTTAAATATAATTGTAGTTCAATGGAGGAAAAATAGAATTTAAATTTTGTGACCAATAAATGACAAAAAAAAATTCCGAGTGATTTAAATTGGTGAGCCCTGGGTGCAATATGAGTAATGTATATACCAAAACCTCAAAGATAGGGGATACTTCAGTTAGCACATACATTTTGTCTTAACGAGTCATTCACCGTATGTTGCATCCCCATTTGCTGCACTGTGTTCAAGGTGACATAGTATGTATCCCCAGCATTGTGCCATCCAGCCTTTACACTGTGTCATTTACATCTTGTAGAATATATTTTTAGCACCATGCTCACTCCTTGTTTCATTATACAGTAGAACTCCAGCTAATCCAAACTAATTGGGACCTGGACCTGTTCGAATTAGTGAAAAGTTTGCTTTACCAGGGTTTGTCTTTTAAACATGGCTTTTTTGAAACTAATAATAGTAATCTCTATGGGTGGGATAAGAGTTATAGACCAGATAATTCTGTTCAACAATGACCAAAACAATTGTGGGAAAATTAAACTGATTTTCTTACCCTCCAATGTAATTACACGTGTGCTTCAGCCAATGGAGCAAGGGGTCATGGTGCACTGTTAACATTGACGATTGCCTATTCAGTGCTTTGGAGTGGTTCTTTCTTAGACCATCCTGGAGCGTCGCGGATAAATATTATCAAAGCAAGGGAGCAATGGATGGCAGAAATTTGAGAATCGCTGTGTTACATCACGACGTTCCACCACCAGAGACTCATTCAGAAGCTGAGGTAGGTTTCAAAACTGCCCTTCCATGTGTGGAGTAGCAGCATAATAACGCAACCCCTACAAACATCATGTTTCTGAGATGACTATGAACTGCATCTCTGCTAGGTACATGTCACTTCTTCAAATGAAAACTGAAAATTTCTTCAAGGCAACTAGTATAATTCATCATTATGAAGTATGATCATTCATTGTTCATATGTAAAATGTAACATGCTACAATGCAGAATTCATGAGCTTTTTTTTTTTTAATTTTTTTTCAGTTATTGATTCAACTTTCTTGAGTACATCTTTTTTTTAAAAGCCATTTGAATTAAACTGACTTTCAGATGAGCAGGGTTCTATTGTATTGTCTTGAACATATTGAATTTTACCATACACGCTTCCTTCTCCTGAACTGTGCACTCCAATCTTGAACTGTATAGCACTATATTTTATGCAATGTGTATATTGTTCCTCTGCATACATTTTTTGTTTTCCCACAATGTATCATAATCCTCCTACCCTGCATCCCCAGCCTATCCCAAAATCAAAATCCGGTGGAGTCCCACTTGTTAAAACGCTATCGAGTGTGGGAAGTGGCATTCACAGCCCAAATCAATGAAAAAGTGTCGTGTTGTAAGTTAATACATTGTATTATTCTGAAAAAAAATCTATGAGACTTCTATATAAAATATACAGTGCAACCTCTTGTAATGGACACTCCCCATTAACAGACAATTTAAGTTATGTCAATAGGCTTTAGTGTATTTTCCTATCCAATAGTGGACACTCCATTAGCGCACGAAATGCAATCTAAAAGGAGCCCATTATCGAGAGGTTGTACAGTAGAATAAAATACAATCATAAAAGTAAATGAACCTGTACTTAATCTTTGCTCAGAACCCAGGCTAGCATGAGGGACTCAAGAAATCTCGCATAACATGTTCGTAAGTGGATGGATGGATGATGGTGACACTTATTTATAAATGACAGGCTGAAGCAGAGGTGGCCAACCCGAGGCACACTAAGGTGATAGGAGTGACAAGCAAAGGTTCAAAAATTTCTCCTTTTTTTGGGAAATTTAAGGGGGGGGGGGGAGAAGATTCCTTTAACCTCAATCCTCGAGGTTATTCTGAATGTTATGCTTATTTTTACCTGTGAAACTACCTAAAATTAGTTCCTACTGACAGATGAGCAGCAATATATTAATAACAAATGTTTAAAGGATTTGGAACTAATTTTGAGGTCTTTAAGCATTTAGATAGGTGTACTTTTTTTTTTAAAGTGTTGTCTACGGTCTCCTACAGGCAACAGGGACTGAAGTAAAAATATGGCAAAATCCCATGCATCTATACAATGTGTCTGTAAATCCCAAACCATACCAATGACAATAATAGAGTGGCACCTTGAAAAAGATTTTTTGCATTAAAGGAGGGTCGTGAATTCTAACACAATTGACGTGTTTAAGAAGTACGATAAACAGATAGACATAGTTGGATAAATCGAGAAGTTATCCTTACTTAGATATCTTTTTTTTATAGGCAGTGAATTATATAGCATTAATTATTAGTCTTTCTTTCACGATATATTTGCTTTTACAAATACAAAGGCCACAACAGACAAAATGCCCAACCAGGTGGCTGAAAAAAATATGTTCATAAAAAATGTGGATGTCGAACATATATCTAAACTATAAAAAATACAGCAATCTAATACCAGCAATAAAAAAAACCAATTATGATAGAATATAAACATACATACTGCCCATAAAAAATTATGGTTGTCACATCTAAGTATGGATAGCTTCTCAATTCATCCCACTCTATGTCTATCATATTTCTTTTTAAACATATCAACTGTGTTAGAATTCATGACCCCCAGAAGTAAGCTATTCTATTTATATTCACAACACCCTATTAGAGAAAAATTGCTGTGACACCACAACCTAGAATTGCCAGATTGATACTGGTCTCATCTTGAAGATTAAGTTGCAATTTAGTTATACAGTCGAATCCTGTTTTAACGAATACCGTTACACACTTTTCTGATCCCTCAGATAAGTTTACATAGGAACAATGCAAAAACTTGGAATTCCATTATCACAAAATTTTGTTATTACAAAGTGATTTCTTCAGTCTCTTGGAATTCGTTACAATGGGATTCGGCTGTATTTGACACCCATACTTTTTATGGGCACCTTTTTTTCAGTCAACTTGTTGGGCAATTTGCCTGTCATGGCCTTTGTTTTTGTAAAGAGTGGCATGCTAGGATTTCTGTACTTGAAATTTCTGTACCATGGGTAAGGAAAAAGTCAGCCAACATTGAACAGCTATTGCAAATGAAACAATTGTTATTTAAGTATCATGTATGTAACAAACAGATCATCTTGCATACTCAAAGTTGATTTAATACAGCCTTTCTCCTCAAACCAAGTTTGTCTTTCAGTGAATTAATGAATGTGATAAAGCCCAATTCAATACTTGAATAAATAAAGCCCCATTTACATAGGAAATAAAAATCCTGGTAGTCTTCACTCAGCAACAGGAGAAAACGCAAAGGATTATGCACAAAGAATGGGGTGAATATTTACCTGCTATGCAACTATTTTTCCCTATATGGGACGTTACAGATTCTCTGGAGAAAAAGTGAAAAAAGTGAGAATTATAAACCACTAGAGACATGTATAGAACTTACTCTGCTTGCAATGAAAACCGGCAAGAAAACCCATCCTGTGAGTTGAATGATTGCCAATGCCTGCGAAACATAAAAAGGTAGGGGAATTAAAGATAATGATGAATGAACCTGCATCAACAGGTGAAGAAATAAATGAATATAACTGTCAAAGAATACACAAACTATACTCACATTGAGTTCGAATGCACTCACGCTTATGCCACTCGCTGCTCCTGAACCAGCCAGCCCAATAAAATGCTCACTGCCGATGTTACTTGCAAAAAGCGAAGCTCCGACCTGAAATTAATGAGGAAAATAACTCAACAAATAATAATAAAATAATAAATAAGTTTCAAATGATAGATATTTTTGGAGGACACCATATAAATCAACTAATGGATAAGGGATAAAAGTTTATCGTAATTCTCAGAAATTGACAAAATGAATTAAATGAGTTAAAATGCATTGTGAGCAAAATGTAATTGGATTTGACATTTTAAAATTGTTTCATATTTAAACTAGGGTTATCAGAATTGAAAACTGAGAAAGGCGCACCCTTTATAATATCACTTTCTCCAATTTTCACAACAGATGTCACCACCAATAAAAGCAGCAGTTTTTCCCAACTTGAGGTCCATTTACATACATCAGTGCAGTTGTCGTATCATCTTCGTTCAGATGCCGATGCATCTGACCTGTTCATGGCCCCCACATCCTAGAACAAGACCCCTAAGCTAGGATATTTGGTGGACCCCAAGCTAGATTTTTCATAGGCCCTTCCATAGTGAATTTACAGGCTGAAAAAACAAAAAATTACAGTAACTGTCCCAGGGCGTGAACCCTGTCAGCTCCACCCTTGTGGGCGGGCCATGGACCCATTATAGTGTGGGCTATTCATACACATCAATTCAGCAATCAGGCTCCAGTCATCCCCATGTACCCAACAGCAATTCAACAACTACAGCTAGTGAGTGCGATCATGAGTAAGTCGGTAAGCAAGCGAGCACTAATTTGCTCAATCGCTCACTGCTATGCATGCTCACTTGATCTTAAGAAAAGTACCAGTGACCGTGGTTCACCAAAAATAAGGTACCTGTGAGCACCAGAGCCTAGGGGCTGAGGCCATTTGAGCCACCTCCCCACTAAATTTTGTAAGGGGGACTGAGCCCCCCCCCCCAATAATTTCCGAAAAAACAATGCAATGCACTCTTCCCTCTCCTGTGTACGTGCCTGAGTCCTGTATATACGGAACGACCAGCAACTTTCAGCTTTCCTCCTCCTCCAACGTCTTCATGTCACTGCATGGAGTGAGTAATATGGATGGGACATGCTAAGATTCAGTGGTTGCTTTTGAAGCCAGTTTATGAAATCCTAACAAGCAGTCGATGGGAAAATTTTTAAACGTTTTCAAAAGATTTTGAAGAAAAAAATCTAACGTTTGTCTTTTTAGAAAATATAAAAGAAAGATTCCAAAAACTTCCAAAGATGCTCCAAAAAAAAAAAAAAAAAAAACACAAACAGGAAATATTATCAAAGACTGCAAGTAGAAAAAACAGGAGGTTGGGGGCAAACTTTCAATGCCCATACTTATAAATATTCAAGTCATAATTCTGTCCTAGATTAACTATTTCTGAAACATAAAATTTCTTTTTAATTTATAGATTCAATGTAGAGAGTAAAATATACTTGTAGGGTCTGGGGCACCGAAGCCATTCAAGTGCTTAGGGCCTCCAAGCGTCTTAATTCAGCCCTGTGCCCCTTCATGTTTCCCGGCATGCCGCCTATGCAAAGGAATACGGTAAAGCTAGCCATGGCTGTCCGTTTATAAAGGCTGTCCTAACTATAGCGCTCCGTTTATTTAGGACAGCCATGTCAAATGAATAATTTTTAGAACGGTAAATGGAAAATATAAATTCAGCTCCTTTTTATATTCTAAAATTAAGAAATTAAGTAAAATTGCAAAAAAACCAACCACGTGGGAGTGAGCCCATGTGAGAAAATAGAATGGGGGGGGGGGTGACATCAACATCATCCAGTCGACTCGCGCCTTGCTGACTCGCCCTGTTTCCAGTGAGGGTGCTACTTAAATGCAGGGTATTCCGTAGAAGTGACAATGCAAAGAAAAAAACAACTGGGAGGCTGAGCTGAGATCAGTCGTTGTAATGCAGGCATCTTCAACCTGTTTCTCCTTGATGCACCCAGAGTGCACAGTACTCATGTCTGAAATCGTGCTCGCGAGCACCAGTAATCAACGTCCGAATTAACCCTTTGCGATCGGCAAATTTCTCTGATGGGAGTACCAGCTAGTTGGAGGAAATTTAGCTTTTCGGAGTTATTTCTCCCTAAGTGATTTAAAGTGGCCAAGGACCTGGGCTGGCCACACGAATCGACGGGCTCATCAGATCCAACTAGCCGGAACAGTGATAGTAAAGAAGTGGCACAGCACCTGGGCTGGACAAGCAAAATCGACAAACTCACTCGAGCCATCTAGATAAGGAAATACCGAGAAGAAACAATTGTAATAAGAACAAAACATATTGTACATATCCAATATCAAACAATGCACGAAGGCGCTGTCGCCCATGAGAATTTTATATTGGTTAAATAAAACATCCTGGGGAGTTCTGGGACCGGGCTGCGGCCCCCTCGGCCGTCGCTCGGGTTTGTGGATCCCTCCCGGGCTAGCCTGGGATGGGGGTGGGGAATGCTGCCTCAGAAAAGAGACAACCGTATTTGTTGTGTTTAGTAGTACTTATAATACATAAAAACAAATTTTTAATATTCTGTAATTTTCCAAAGTGTGATATTTTGCAAAACAATAACCTATTCGAAGTCCTGGCTTCCGAGTACAGGTGCCATGCTACGTGCGTGTTTCTCGTCTTTTTCCTGGAGTTTTCCAGTCGGAACATACCGCACAGTCTTTCTTGGTTCCTGAATTATACGCAGCTTATTATTTAATCTAATGTCTACGAATGACTTAAAGACTGCGCTGTAGATAGTAAATTTTTCCCACGAATATGGGAAATTTCTTACGAGTTACCATCACTGCTAGCCTCGTTCACCGTATGACATCGTGCCACCAGGCTGGCAGCACCGACGTCTAAGACGACTTGCGAATGCCGCTACTGTGGCGGGATCGATCGAAAAGGGTTAAACACCTTGTATAAATTGCATTCAAGGATTACAATCCAAGGATTAGATCCAAACCTGCCGTAAGGGGTGCTCTTCTTTTGATGATGGGTACAGGCAGTGCTCGCGACTAGCAAAAGGTTACAGACCTCTGTTGTAATGGAATGACTTACCGGTCTTTATATTGGATAAAAAATAACGACATAAAATAATAAAGTTCGGGACCTGCCATAAACGGTCGTTATAACGAGCGTCGACTGTATTTACAAATTTACGAGACACCCTGCACTTTGTTTACTGCAGACACAGCCGAACAAACGAACTCGGCAAACAGTGATTTAATTGGCGATGAGAAAAACTGTTTGGGCTCGTCAGGGCGATGCGACAGCGACGTCGCCGAACGATGGAAAATGATTGAAGGGGAAAAGAGGGAAATAAAATATAAATAATACAGCATCAGCTTTTAATTACACGCAGAGGGGGAGAGAAATGCGTAGCCTTGAAATCGTAGCACACTTGGGAAAAGAAAAGACAAAATGAGTCGTAGACACGCTTTCCGGGCGAAATCAAGGTCGGCACTTTTCTCTCCCAGGAGATGGGAATAAAAAACCACACACAACACAAACTATGAATAGAAAATGTTCCACGTGGCGACGAAAAAAGCAAAACATTCAACGAATAACTTTGAAAAAAAAAACAAAAAAACCTAAATAACAGGGTTTCCCAACTTTTATACGTTCGCGGTATTCTTTAGAATGGCATTAAAACATCAAATACGTCTTTCTGCCGAGAAGTTTCCGAAATACACTGATAGCAAATCATAATAACCCCATTATTGCACACGCTCATTATACTATAATTTCATAACCCGAAATATCTCGCGTTTCCGTAGGACGGGGGGGGGGGGGGGGTCCATGTCAGTGAATTGACCCGCACTGCAGTTCCACATATCACATGAGTGGCCCGCGGCACATTCACAGATCACTTAAATTAACCGTGGCGCAGTTCCAGAGCACTTATGCGATCCCGGGCACAGTTCCAATGGATCTGTTAAGTGTCCCACGGCATATTCCCAGGCCACTTGATAGACCCCACGCGGCATAATTACATATGAAGGTTTTAACAACTGGCTGTTGCGAAGATATATTTTGGAAAGAGAAAATTCAACTGTTCCTGCGGGGAATCGAACCCACGTCCTTTCACTTTCCGGGTGAACGCACTAGACTACAGAGGCACCGAATCTCTCAATCTTTCATTGGAGCTCGTGTACACTGAAAGGGACCGTACATGGACGGCCGGACCAGACTCAGGCCAAGCTCACAACTGCTGGCGCTGCCACCAGATGGCGACTTATGCAAGGATGACGTCACTCTCCGCTACCATACGAAGGTTTGAACAACTGGCTGTTTCGAAGATATATTTTGGAAAGAGAAAATTCAACTGCCCCTGCGGGGAATCGAACCCACGTCCTTTCACTTTCCGGTTGAAACCCCTAGACTGAAAGTGAAAGGACGTGGGTTCGATTCCCCGCAGGGGCAGTTGAATTTTCTCTTTCCAAAATATATCTTCGCAACAGCCAGTTGTTCAAACCTTCGTATGGTAGTGGCTATAATCTTATCCATCTGCCCTGCATGGAGGCAGCTTGGGTTCTTTTATTCTGGGAACTCCGACGGTGATTGGTCAAAGCGTGTAAAAATGTATTAAAAAAACAAAACAGAAGAGATACATGTTTAGGAGTAAAAAAAAATAATTGCAGAAACCTGGAAAAGGACAAAAAGGCAAATTTTCTAAAATCTAGGAGGACGCTTGAAATGATGGCAAAATAATCACACTCGCCGATGATACAGTACTTTTACATTCATCAGCAGAACGCCACTTACTGTCTCACCCCAATTAATCATGATTTAATTAGAGTTCGTGAATGGTTTTGGCACACAAATGACCTTCAAATTAACAAATCTAAAACAAAATATATGAATTTATCTCCGCAGGGTAATTCCGAGATTCTAAATTCCACCTCGTTTTCCATAACTGCCTTCCCAACTCACATTGTACCTGCTCACCATTTGCGCAAACATCCACCAAATACCTCGGTGTCTACATTGACAAAAATTTTAAATGGAAATTACATGGGAAGTATATATTCAGTCAAAACTTTGTTTCAGTCTCATGAATTTTTTGGTTTGATTTACATTTAGTTTTCTCAGCCACCTCATTGGGCATTTTGTCTGTTGTGACGTTGTATTTATATATGTTTTGTAACAATAATAAAATTGAAATGACAAAAAAAAGATGTCTGGCAACCCTACACTTAGTTACCAGACATCCAGAACCTGACAAACGGTACAGTTCCTGATAACTTAAGTGTGCCCGAGTGGCGCAGTGGTAAGATGCTCGCCTTCCACTACGAAGGTTACCGTCAAGGTTCACGGGTTCGAATCCGAGCAAAGACATCAGAAACACGTCCTTCACTTACCGAGCCTGGGGTGACCACTGATGGATGGCGACTTCGTTCCCCACCCAACTCCACTAGTTGGAAATTGCCGTATGACGATATATGACCGGAGCTGGTTTGTGGTAAAGTAGATAACTTAAGTGATCTGGCAGTCAGCCGCGACATATTTGCATATAACCACGATGAAGTTGCAGAGCACTCAAGTGCCCACTGTACATTTAAAGATCACTCAAGTAACCTGCGGCACATTTAGAAATCTCTAAAATGACCCGCGGCACATTCCTATATCAACTGATAGATCTGCGGCACAATTCCAGATCGCTCGAGAGGCCCACGGCGCATTTACAGATCACTTTATTAAGCGCCCGAGTGGTGCCGTGGTTTGAAGCTCGTCTACCACCATGATGGTTTCCGTCAGGTCCGATCCTTGGGAAAGAACATAGATAAGTTCTTACCCGAGGCACTCACCGATAGATAGCGCCTTCATTCCGACCCAACTCTATCGGTAAATTACTATATGGCGGTATGACCGGAGTTAAAGAGCGGTAAAGCAGTAGTAGATCATTAAATCAAGCTGCCCGCGACACGATTTAAAACCAATGAAGTGGCTGCACCCTCCTAAAGGCACCATCCTTGGCCACCGCATATGTTTTGGGAATAGCTCTGTTACCGATTTACTTTCTTCTTAAAGCCTAAAAGTTTACGTGTAAAAATATTTTTCGGGGTGGGGTATATCATGTCCACAAACTAAACGCGTATAACCTTAAAAAACAAAGTTAATAACTGTAATGTGGATGAATGTGCACAAAGTAACTCACCGGTAACCAAGTCATGAAACGTCCAGCCAGAAAATATCCACTGACAGTACCGCGGTTCGATCGGCACATTGACTGTGGGAACGAAAAACAAGAAAATATGCAATGTTCATGGCAAATAATGAAATCCCATCATTAATTGGCACACGAATAAATTTATGAAAAATATTTTAAGGAGAAACATCATGCGATCAGGTGCAGATCCAGGACGATGTGTCGGGGGTGGGGCAAATTGGGTAAGTTCGTTGGATCGTTCCGTATTTTATGGGACCGAATGGATTTTCCCATATTATTATGCTCTTGCGAGAGCCGATCGTTTCTATCGCCCTCCCTCCTCTGGATCCGCGCCTGAACAAAAGCAGGCACCTTCAGCTGTGAATGGAGCGGGGGCAGTTTCCGAAATTAGTGAAACCATTGGCACAATAAATGCATTAATAACAGGACTGAAAGTGGATTTGTACGAATCACTGCTATGGGAAGCCCCTGCGAACCGAACTTAGGTCGTGACTCATAGCTCCAAAATCCCTGGCTGTTAATAAATTTCTACGATTCATTTCGGAAGCCCTCGCGAATCAAGTTTCGGACGTGTTGAAATTCAAGAATCCCCGTGAAAATACAGTACGTCAGAAAATTAAAAAAAAAACTACGTTCCCCCCTTCAACGTCCAATTAGGAAGTTGTTGCCTTGTCTCTCCTAAAGCCAACAAAATAATCACATATTTTTAATAGGAATGTTCACCGAAGTATTTTAATTCAAAAATCGGAGAAATGGGGGAAAAAAACCCCCTAAAGGATAATGCTTCTTTCTCATTCATATTGCTTTCATACCTTTTTCCGATATCTGAATTCAAATATCTCAGCGAATATTGCACTTAGAAACGTGGAATTGTTTTTGTTGGGCTCAGAAGACACTGGGCAAAAACTTTCTAATTGGAAGTTGGAGAACGGGGGAACCGTATAAAAACTTATTCTTATTTTATGACACACTGTACTTCCACTCTCATAATTTCTATGGCGGAGCCCTGTAGACCTATATTTTACTTATTCGGTAAAATTACCTCATTTATTTTTATTATTCTAAAGTAATTATAATTATTTTTTTCAAATTACTGTTTTTTATTTAATTTCCCTCGAGCGGCCGTGGAGCCCCAGGGGAGCGAACAAGAAGCCCCAAGGGCTCCGCGGAGCACCGGTTGAGAACCGCTGACCTAGAGGACACCCTGCATAGTGTAGTATATTTCTTGCGGTTGGAACCGGATTTTGATAAGTCTTATTTTTTAAAAATATATTTTTCCCCCATTGTGTACCTGTAAAAAGTTACAAAAGGACATTGGCCTGAGGCGCACGTCACAACAGCTAGTTCGGCAGGAATTTTTTTCGAAGTCACGCGGATAGCCACGTGAACGATGGCACGAGCCGGAGTTAGAACGTAATGGCTTTTCTATCCGACCGTGCGATACTCCAAAGCATAGGTAGTGCGTTGTCACGCGCGTGCCTGAATCACCCAAATCGGCCACAATGGTTAACGGTTGATTTGAATAAAGATTCAAATATATTCTTATTTATATTGAACCGGTATACATACAGTAAAACCTCTTTAAGGCAGGAATTACACTGTACAATTTTTTGAAAAGTTCTTTTATTATAACTTGAAAAATGCAACTAATCAGTTTATTGGTTACATTTGCTCGAATGCAACCGATACGTTTATCGATTGCATTTTTCAAGTTTTATAAAATAATTTTCACAAAAATTTTATAGTGTAATACCGGCTTAAGACCGGTGTTACACTAAAATGCAACCATTAAGTGCATCAGTTACATTCTAGCAAACGCAGCCAGTAATCTTATTGGCTGCATTTTTCGAGTTTGATAAAAGAACTTTTATCAAAAATTTTATAGTGTAATCCCGGCCTTAGGCCGGTATTAAACTATAAACGTTTTCTAAAAGTTCTTTTATAAAATTTGAAAAAATTTAACCAATAAGATTACTGGTTGCGTTTGCTCGAATGTAACCCATGAGTTTTATTGGCTGAATTTCTCAAGTTTTATAAAAGGGATTTTATCAAACTTTTATAGTGTAATCACGGCAAAAGGCCAAGATTACACTATAAAAGTTTAATAAAAGTACTTTTATAAAAGTTAAAGAATGCAACCAATAAGAGCATTGCTGGCATTCTAGCAAATGCAATCGATCACCTTATTGGTTGCACTTCTCAAGTTTTATAAATGAATTTTCATGAAACTTTCATAGTGTAAGGGTACAAACGTAGTGCACGCTGGTTTTCGAGAGATTCTGCAAGTCGTTGCCGCTACGAATTCCTCAAAAAAAAACCCCCATGAAATTTAGGTTTCTAACCAATCGGCATCAGTTTCGACTTACAGAATAAGACCAACGTGCACTATGTTCGTATCCTAATCCGGCTTGCTCGTGATTCCGCATTATGGATCAGTTTTAACATTTAAAGCAGAATGTGCCTTTTGGAGCATTCTGATTCATATTTTCCTTTAAAATTAATAATGAAGAATACAGTCGGACTCGCTTATAACGAAGTCGGGAAAAAAACACCAGCAAAACTATTTGTTATACGCGAACTTCATTATATCCATACAGGCTTGGGAAAATGATGGGTCTCAGCAAAATAAGACATTTTACAGCCGCGATATGCATTTTTCAATATCCGAGCATTCTTAAAACGAATAGATTGATAAAGATTAAAAATTGAATTAAAATCTCACTAGATGAATACAGGTGAAACTTCGCTACAACGATATTTTTTCATATCATATTTATAAAATTGCTAATAGTCTAATGTTAAACTCTTCTTGATACAGCAATATCCGTTACTACGCTAAATCCCTCTATTCTATAACGATATTTTTTCAGATTTCGAAAAGCTATTACAATATTTTTAATGTTTCTCTCAAAATTACCTTTCATGTATTTTTAAATTCCTTACCTGCTCTGGTTTTTTCGAAGGTGTCTAATAGTATCAGTATTTCGCACTATCTACCCTTTCACCCCTTAACCGGAAAAATGCATCAAAAAATGGGAAGTCTTTTCTCCCTGTTCAGTTTCGTGCATTATATCAATAAAAAAATTGAAAAATCTTTGAAAAATGAAAGCAAACTTTATAAATCTACATAAAAGTCATGGCTTAAATAGTTAATTTGCGCATGTAAATGGTGCAGGCTGTATAGGGAGGGTAGGCGATCGCCGCATTGCGGTACCTCAACAAATCAAGGATGGTTCGAGATCAATAAAAAAAAGATAAACTCAATTTGCTCTTTAAGGTGAAAAGAAAAAATATTCTCGTCACCAAAAACCCTTCAATTTTCATTAGTACATAATTTTCGCATCACTCATCTACACAAAATTAACTAGGATCAAGAGGTGTCGGAAGTATATATGCACTCGTGAGCGGTGCTCATCCTTACCATTATATATGGGATTTGGAATTCGGAATACTAAGCTCAGAACATTTTTAAGCACCCACTGCAACCCCACTCTGACACCACTGTTGGGATCCCTCAGTCTAGTCCAGGGACCTGAATCAATTAGAGTGCTCCAAAATAATAAGCTTTCAGTAATTATGCCTTTCATAAATTCTTAATTTCCATCGATTCTGAAACTATTTCCTCTATTTTTGATTCCTTAATTTTCGGTATCATTTTTTCATCAATTTCGAATTTATAATAAATGCCGAATTATAACTTTCAATAAAAAGTTCTGGAGTTACTCCTTAATTTAAATCTAAACAACCAATTAATGAAAATAGAACTCCTGTAAAAGTGAATCACGCGTGGAAACAGATGATAACTTAATAATCGCTATCAATTCAGCAATTATCAATGAGAGAAATGTGTATTTCTCATTAAAAATCGCGAAACTCCAAGTTCGCGTAACTTTGGGTAGTGTACGTAGGACTCTATTATAAAGTTCTTATAAAGTTCACGACCGAGTCTCTATAACATCTCCCTCCACCAACCCATCTGCTTGTCGGAACTATCAGTTTCACACCCATAAGTATTTCAACGCAACCAGTTTCATGGGAAAAAGAAAGCGTTTCACTTTCTATAACGGTTTTCTTCCCTTCACAAAATTTCACTATGTTCCTAAAAACGTTTCACTTGAAAAAAAAGTGATCACAAACATTGTACTTTTCAGTTGAGCTAACGCAAGTGTTAACTACTTGACGATCACGGACGTAATATTGCGTCGAAACGCCAGAGGAATAAATTGAAACAAGTCTGTTTCCTCTCTTCTCATCACCAAGAAACTTTGCTGCCACCCTAAGAAAAAGTTCTTACCACCTCCGTGATGAGCAGATAAAAAGCTTCTACCCAAAGGTTAAATAGGTTCCACTATATACATGTACATAAAGAGGGGAAAGGGAACACGTAGGTGAAGGCGAAAAGAGAAATATACTTCATACCTTAAGTGTATAGTAATATGTTTCCCTTTCATTTGTTTATTTTTCTTACTTTTCTAACATGCCATTACGTAAGAACAAGATTATTATATTTATCACTGATTCGCCAAACAGATCATCCGAATTTCTTGTCAATCGCTTATAAGCGAAGCGGTTAATGATGTTGCCGTAAAGCTATTTTTTCTGTGGTACACAGAAGTGGCATGCAGTAAACTACTTCAAAAGGGGGGGGGGGACTTACTGATTTTTTTTTTTATTATTAAACTAATCGATATAATTTTTTGCTGCGAATAAATGCTCATAAATGCATTTTATTGCGGTAATAACAACGCATATTCAGAAGAGATGCCAACAGCATAAATTCAGCAGCTCCTCTTGGTAATATGCTACGTCTCGATATAACGATAACCTCTCTACAACGATACTTTTCCTTTGCCCGCAGAATTTCGTTATATCGAGGTTTCACTGTACGTCAACAAAAATATGTGTGAATCATTTTTTTTTCTTTGATATTTTTGTGGACTTTGAAAGTTTTCAAATCATTTTTGCCAAATAAGCAAGCACAATGTAATGCCTTTTCATAATATATCATGAACACACCGGAAATTTTTTCAGTTTCATTTCTTTTCGAACATTTAAAGAAAAACAACAATCTTCGGGTAATTCCATTTTATTTTATCACCACATTTTCTATTTTTGGCTTTCAACCAGCCTGTCTATAGCTACAATTCTTGAAGCAATGTGCATGAGTAGAGTTCAGTAAAGTTCACTCACAAACCAACGTTCGAATCTGGCTTGAGAATGGCTAATGCGCACTAAAGGTGGTTTGCAGGTTAAATTCTCTAAGGAATAAATAACCTCTATTCTTTCTTTCTTCCTAATGAGGTTTTTCGCAAATAAAATAAGTTTAGGGGCCGTTCAAGTATTACTTCAGCAAATTTTTAGTCATTTTTGACCCCCTTCCCCCCCGTCAGCAATAAGAAATTCATTGCGGCCCACCCTTTAAGCCATATATTGTAAACCCTTGACCCGTGGACCAAATGTGGCCCCGCAGGTTATCTGATGTGGCTTGCCCCCCATCAAACCCAATTTTGTAAAAATGAACTAAGCGGCACATTTACAGATCGCTTAAGTGACTCGTGGCGCAATTCCAGAGCATTTAAGTGGCCCGCGGTACATTCAAAGATCACTTAAGTAATCCCCGACACAGTTCCAGAACACTTAAACGACCGTGGTACATTTAGATCCCTTGAGTGACACGTGGCAAAATTTTAGAGTACTTAAGCGGCCCCCAGTACGGTTCTACATCACTCAGGTTACCCGCGGAACATTCCTAGAATACTTAAGTGATCCGTGGCAGAATTACGGACCACTTGAGTGATGCGTTGCCAGTTTCAGAGCACTTAAGCAGCCCGGACACATTTCCTCAGCACTTGAAGGACCGGTGAAACATTTAGAGATCGCTGATGTGGCTCTGTAAGGGGAGAATGTTAGTTCAGGTGTCCACAAAAACTAAAGAAAGATTTTTCTCGTTTTTGGCGCATCGAGGAATATGCCAAGAATATTTCATACTTTCATAAAGGGTGGCTGATGACGCGTAAGCATCATCCAAACCCCCCTCGTCAGCAAATCGGAAACCCCCGCCCCCGTATCTCCGCCCATGTATAGCCCTATAGCATAATTTTCCAAACTTTTTTTTCTCCAATCGCCCCCAAACTCAAACAAGCCCACAGAATCCTATGTTATAACCGTAGCTTCTATCGCCCCTATGGATCATTCCATCGCCCACAAGGGGGCGATATTGCCCACTTTGGGAAACACTGCCCTATAGCAATGCACATAGAGAAATTCGATTCCACAATTTAATCCTCGAAATGAGGTTAACGAGAAAGAAAAATCTGCTGAAACATCGGAGTCCGTTTCACTGCATGCCTCAGACCTCTGCTGTAGAAACTTGATGCTGGGTGTGTGTGTGCGGAAGATTATTGTTCATCCTAATTATTACGCTCATTCTAATATCGCTAAAAATAATAATTCTTTTCATTAAAAACTAATTCATGAGTGCCAATTCACAGGCTTGAAAAATCTGTAGTTTATCACGTGATGGCATATTTTGCTCAAAGAGAACATGCCGCACAAAGCTAAGGGATTTTTTGGGATTGCATCCGGTGACCATATATAGTTTTCCCAGGACGCATTTTTCATGGTCCTAATTTTTTAGCAATAATTAGCAACTCTGTTTGCATTTGGCTTTATACTTGGCAATAGTTACTGATATTTTTCATGAGAAAACGTGGTTGGCCTGGAATTGCAAGGACTGAGAGTATTTTCTCTAGGGATTTTCCATTTGAATGAACACGATGTGAAGACTTTTAGGGATTTTTCTATGAAGATACGAAAAATCGGAAGAATCTGATTTCCGATAGGAAACTTTTAATAAGGCTGAGAAATCGGAAGCATTGGCACCTATGCCGATTCATTAGAAAACTCCTCTACGCGGGAGTTTTTCCCACGAGATTGTGCAGAAAAAACAAAAACATCGCCATATCGGGATTGTATACATACGGGTTCAATATCGCATTCCTGTTGCAATTGTACATACACACACACACACATGCATATCATCACAATGATGTGGTGAAGAAATGCCGTTTGGATAAGTGGCTCATGGCACACTTCCAGGTCACTCGAGTCACCCGCAACACATTCCACTTGAGCGGCCCTCGGCATTTTTATAGATCACTTGAGTGACTCTTGGCACATCATTTGAGTCACTCGAGGCAAAAATTTCTCACGGCACATTTCCAGATAAACTGAAGTCACCCGCGACATGTTGTCGAACCAAGTGGCCCGAAATTCCCCAATAGGTTGAGCACCCTTGGCTTATACAGCAGCTACAATTCGTCAGTGTCAAATTTCCTTTTGAGAATTCATTAAGTTGGAAGAGTACGCTGCATAATTCATGAGCCCATCGGCAGGCGCTCCCGTTTGCCCTTGCAAGAAAAGGGCACTGACAGAGAAGGTGGTCGACCCTCTCATTCATGCAATATTGCCTGCCCCCCATAGGCGGAGATACACTGGGGGCGCACGATGATGTCAATTCATGTAGGCCTATACATATATACATTAGATCACTTGACTCCACCTTTGACGCTGGGGGTCATTGCCCCCACCCCGTATCTCCGCCCATGCCCCCTGTGGGCTTGCTAAAAGGATGCGAGTGCCGCAATATACATAATCATAGTTAAAGTAGATAAATACTGTTATTGTGTATTATAGGGGGCCAGACTGGTCTGGTGCATCGTGCCCCGAACAAGAGAAGGCGCAAATTTCGCACTTTAACCTCTTCAAACATTACAAAGTTGGCGCCGAAAGCGGGCTTGACCACGACCTCCTATATAACCGGTTATCTAGGTGGTCGTGGCTTGACCCGGCTGACCAAAGTCTAGTTGCGGGGTTACATACTCAAGTACTAGGCACTATAAAAATTTACTACATCAATAATTGAGCCGCCCTCTCCAGGAATCATACCTACCAGTCGACGCTTGTTGGCCCGATCATTCCATTACAACGACCGGTAGGATGTCCCAAATGTTTTCACAGAATGATTATCATACGTTTTACTTTCGATACAACGACCCTCCCAGTATAACGTCCGTTTTCGACGGGACGAAAGGGTCGTTATATCGAGCGTAGCCTCACTGGTATATTGCTGTTTACATTTCCATGAAAGACAATTTGTAGAAATTCCGAACAGCCAGCGGTTCTTGAGCTATGGGTTTCAATACAAACTTGCTTGACGGGAGGGGGGGGGGGTTCCTAGATGGGCCGTACAAATTCACTTGCAGCCAGGGGGCTGTTGTGCTATGGGTCTCGACCCAAGCTTGATGCGTACGGGCTTTTGTTGGACGAGTCGTAGAAATCCACTTTCAGTCCGGTTATAGATGCGCTTATTGCGGCTCTGGTTTCACTAATTTCGAAAACCAAACAGCCCATGGGTTGCGAAGCCGATCTTCGATCGCAGCTGTGAAAAAAAATTAACAACCTCCCTCCCACCTTACAAAGGGCTCTTTATTCACGGACATCCCCCTCCCCCCCAAGTTGTAAAACACCGATATAGCCATTGTTTACAACAAGTGCCCACCTCCGTTTGTGGACATCCTCGAATGTCCAACGCTTTCTTCTCTTGGGTGAAATTCGAGGCCCTATTTTTAAACGCGGTAATTGAATCGGTATTTCGCCTACAGGATTCTTTTAACAGAACCGCCCCCCCCTCCAAAGCCAGGAGCGCAATGCAGTATCTAGTTCCCCGGGTTCGAATTCTTATGATTCGAGATATCCAGGGCCAGACTCAGGTGCGGCCACACCGGGCCACAAAACTGGATAAAAATAACTTTGATGCAATTTGACTTCAACGTTATTTTCGTTTGACTCAACGTCGACTAAACAAATAGCTTAAAACTCTGTCCAAGACCCATGGGCCCCCACAAAGGTGGGAAGGCCCAGGATGATTCTAATAGCTTTTTTGTTTTTTCACAATATAAATTCAATACGGTGGGGCCCTCCAAAGATTCTAGCCTATGGGCTCTGCCAAGACCTAAAATTCAGGCGTCGAAGCCTATGGCCTACAGCATTTTTTAACAGAACCCCTTAAGCCCAGGAGAATAACGCAAGGAGGATCTAGCAGGGCCGTCTTAAGAGCATCATGGGCCCCCGGGCCAAGTGGTTTTTCTTAGTCCCTATCTGGTAAATTCTACCTCTCCGGGCTTCAACATTGCTCGGTTCTTCCAGCATACTCACACCCCTTGGGGAACCCAGCTTATATCTCCTATGGAGACAGAGCGGGAGTATGTTTGGTGATGAAGTGAAGTGGTAAATTCTAGTAAATTTTAATCAGATCTGATTACTATGAGGCCCCTTCACTCTTGAGGCCCCCGGGCCGTGACCGGGTGGGCCCATGCGTTAAGACGGCACTGGGATCTAGTGCCCCTATCTCATTTTAAAATTCAAAATTTCACGACTGAGAAAGTATCTAGTTGCGGCTATGGGTACATAATCGGTTCTCTGGGCCGACACAGGGGCGTCTTATGAGCATCATGGGCCCCCGGGCCAAGCGATTTTTCTGAGGCCCTACCAGGCAAATTTTTGAAAATTTCAACCAGATCTCATTTTTGTGAGGCTCCCTTTTCTCTTGAGGCCCCCGGGTTATGCCGGGGTGGACCCATGCCTTAAGACGGCACTGGGCCGTCTTAAAAACACCATGGGCCCCCAGGTCAAGTGGTTTTTCTGAGGCCCTACAAGATAAATTCTATAAAATTTTGATTATCTCACTTTCGTGAGGCCACTCTACTCTTGAGGCCCCCGGACCGTGCTCGGGTGGGCCCATGCGTTAAGACGGCAATACCGACAGCCCCATAACCAACCATTACGTTCCTAGGGGCACACTCCAAATTTTTTAGATGAAAAGTGGGCACTATCGTCCAAATTGACTGCCGAATGTGGTTTTTTTTTGTGACCACTAAATAATTGATTCCCATTCTGGGGTGCGCCATGGACACTTGGGGGTGGGGAGATCGGGGAAACTTCATTCTGGACGGCCGCTAAATACTTTAGAGATATACCATAATTTGAGAAACTCACGTAGAATCCAGTAGCCAGCACCAACAGGAAATACAAGACCACGACGGTGACGTCCCATTTGTCGAAGAGGGTCTCGTCGTCGGTGATGACCGCCGTCGACTCTCCTCGGTTCAGCTGCATCCAGTCGTCGCCGCTGTTCGTCACCGACAGCTCCGGGACAAAGCTCGACGTATCCACCTCCGACATGATGATGATATCCTGATTGTGTGAAAAAAAAACCGATGGAAAATGTCAAAATAATTATTTTAGTCTATAAACAGGGACGTCTGTCTAGACAGGACAGTCTATCTTCAGGGACGCGCACGTACACACACAACGGTCTTGACCGCGCAACAGTCCGAGGGAAAATGAGAATCCTTTGAATGATTTCACTGATCAAGGTTTTCTAGAATGCCCTCGAAACGCATGTGAAACTTGGACGTTAAACACCGTGAATCCCGATTGGATCGGCATCGCGTGACGTCATTGATTGATTTGGCGTAAAGCCCGGTTTTCCTAGGAGCAGGTTCTTCTGCGCCGCACGACACGCCGTCCACTCACCAAATAGGAAAAGCGGTAACACATAGCGCAACGCACCAGCGCTTTACGTCAAGCGTGATTGGCCGAGCGCTTGCGGAGGAGTCGAATGAGTCGTGCGCTGCGTGTTTCGTCGATTTTCTGTTTTCTTTCCCCTTCCTTTTTCGGTCTCTCCCCCCACTTTTTTTATTGTGTAAAATGGCAAAAAGAAGTGAATATGCAGACGACAGAACAGTTGATGCACCATGCTGGGAAAACGCAAACGCGTAGCTTGATAAAGCAGCACGTTTCCGCCGACGCGAAATGGTCCTATTCGGTTCACGTGGCCCAGAAGAACCTTGCTCCTAAAAAAACCCGGCCTTCAGCCGGTTTTTCTGCCCTGCGTAAAACCGAATAGGACCATTTCGCGTCGTCAGAAACGTGCAACTTTATCACGCTACGCGCTTGTGTTTTCTTAGCGTGACGCATCATCTGTTCTGCATATCCACGTATTTTTGTCATTTTACACAATAAAAAAAAAGGCAGGCAGAAAGAAAACACAATAAAAGTAAACAGGATTGGCGAACATAGGCGCCGCAACCTAGGGGCTGAGACTATTTGAGACCTAACGACTGGACTGTCAGGCGGCTAAAACGATTTGTACGACTCATCTAAAAACGCAGCTACGCCTCAAGTTTGGGTCGTGAACCATAACTCAAGAGCCCCAGTCTGCAAGTGAATTCTCACGACCCTTATCGAAACCCCTGCGAATTAGGGTTTTGTCATGGCTCATAGCTCAAGAACCCCTGGCTGCAAGCGGAATTGTACGACCCAAAGCGTATCAATAATAATTTTGTCTTTAATATTTAGCGTCTTTAATACGCTTTGGTACGACCCATGTGGAAGACCCTACGAATCCAGTTTGGCTCCTGACCCATAGCACGAGAATCTCTGGCTGTAAGTGGATTCATACGACCCATCTTCGAAGATCCTGCGGATCAAGTTTGGGTCGTAACCCATAGCTTAAGAATCCCTAACTGTACGTGAAATTGAACGCATGGCCCCCACATCCTGTAGCGGGGCCCCTTCTGTAGCTAATTTATAGCGTGAAAAAGCAAAAAAATGATGATAATCATCCCGGTCCCTGTCAGCCCCCCCCCCTATGTGGGAGCCATGATTGAACGACCCATCTCGGCAGCCCCTGCGACCCAAGTTTGGGTCGTGACCTATGGGTAAAGAACCCTTGGGTTATATTAAGCAAATGAAGTACCCTAAATGCTATTACATGACAAAAAAAATAGCTCGAAAAACTATTGTCAACATGTTTAAAAAAACATGGGATGTTTCACTTCAGGACACACACTGTATTTGTGATTTACATAGATTTGAATAGTACAAAAATGTCATTTATTGTTTGTCAACTTACTTTTCTATTATTGTTGAGAAATTTTACCACACATTCGCATAAAAGTGGTCCTTGCTTGGCTTGTCAAGAAATAGGAGACACACAGGGCCGCACTTATAACAGACGCGGGGCCATAGGCGTCTTAATAATTATGGCATCCAAAAATTCACAGAAAATATACGGGAATTCTGAAAAATATCTATACAAAAGAAAAAATATGGCACACAATTTAATGTAAATCAACGGAAGAAATTAATTATATAATTTCGACCTGAAGAAAATTCTAAATTGATGAAAGAAATAATTCCGAAACCAATTAGGACCTAATGGAAGAAATTGTCTGAGAACTAATGAAAATTCAGAATCCCTGAGTAGAAAATTATTTGACAATAACAACTTCAGCTTCCATGAAAACTAGGAATAAATCAAAGAAATACATCTAGAATTGATGAAAAATTCAGAATAAGTGAAAGAAATACATCTAGAATTGATGAAAAATTCAGAATAAGTGAAAGAAATATTCCAGAATTGATAGAAATCCAGAATAAGTGAAAGAAATAATCCCAGAATTGCTAAAAATCCAGAATAAATGAAAGAAATAATTCCAGAATTGATAGAAATCCAGAATAACTGAAAATAATCCCAGAATTGATTGAAATCCAGAATAAGTGGAAGAAATAATTCCAGAATTGATAGAAATCTAGAATAAGTGAAAGAAATAATCCCAGAATTGATAAAAATCCACAATAAATGAAAGAAATAATCCCAGAATTGATAAAAATCCACAATAAATGAAAGAAATAATCCCAGAATAAGTGAAAGAAATAATTCCAGAATTGATAGAAATCTAGAATAAGTGAAAGAAATATTCCAGAATTGCTAAAAAATCCAGAATAAGTGAAAGAAATAATCCCAGAATTGCTAAAAATCCAGAATAAATGAAAGAAATAATTCCAGAATAAGTGAAAGAAATAATTCCAGAATAAGTGAAAGAAATAATTCCAGAATAAGTGAAAGAAATAATTCCAGAATAAGTGAAAGAAATAATCCCAGAATAAGTGAAAGAAATAATTCCAGAATAAGTGAAAGAAATAATTCCAGAATAAGTGAAAGAAATAATTCCAGAATTGCTAAAAATCCAGAATAAATGAAAGAAATAATTCCAGAATAAATGAAAGAAATAATTCCAGAATAAGTGAAAGAAATAATTCCAGAATAAATGAAAGAAATAATTCCAGAATAAGTGAAAGAAATAATTCCAGAATAAGTGAAAGAAATAATTCCAGAATAAGTGAAAGAAATAATTCCAGAATTGCTAAAAATCCAGAATAAATGAAAGAAATAATTCCAGAATAAATGAAAGAAATAATTCCAGAATAAGTGAAAGAAATAATTCCAGAATAAATGAAAGAAATAATTCCAGAATAAGTGAAAGAAATAATTCCAGAATAAGTGAAAGAAATAATTCCAGAATAAGTGAAAGAAATAATTCCAGAATTGCTAAAAATCCAGAATAAGTGAAAGAAATAATCCCAGAATTGCTAAAAATCCAGAATAAATGAAAGAAATAATTCCAGAATAAGTGAAAGAAATAATTCCAGAATAAATGAAAGAAATAATTCCAGAATAAGTGAAAGAAATAATTCCAGAATAAGTGAAAGAAATAATTCCAGACTAAGTGAAAGAAATAATTCCAGAATAAGTGAAAGAAATAATTCCAGAATAAGTGAAAGAAATAATTCCAGAATTGATAAAAATCCAGAATAAGTGAAAGAAATAATCCCAGAATTGCTAAAAATCCAGAATAAATGAAAGAAATAATTCCAGAATTGACGAGAATTCAGAATAAGTGAAAGAAATATTCCAGAATTGCTAAAAATCCAGAATAAGTGAAAGAAATAATTCCAGAATTGACGAGAATTCAGAATAAGTGAAAGAAATAATTCCAGACTTGACGAGAATTCAGAATAAGTGAAAGAAATATTCCAAAATTGATAAAAATCCACGATAAGTGAAAGAAATAATTCCAGAATTGATGAAATAATTTATCTATATAGAAAGAAATAATTCTGGAACTATTTCTTTCTAAATGAAAACTCACAATAACTGGTCAAAACGCGCGGCCCGATGCGACCGCCGCTCTTGTCGTACACTCCTAAGGGCATCTATGGAGACGTGTGTACCTTTGAACCATTCTGCTGGTTATTATAGAAACTTCATGAATAGCTCACAAGTAAAAATCGAATGTTTAGCAGCTGCTTAGAAAGTATCGTATCAATGCCGAAACGAGCTTAAAATATACCCCTTTTTTTGAAAAAATGTAAGAAACTCACGTGTTGTGCTTGAGAGCAGCAACACTGCCAAATAAAGGGTTAAAACTCGTTTTAATCATTTTAAAAAAAACACTAAAAAGTATTAACATGATTAAAAACATATCCAAAAGCAAATGATCAAATATCGATCGTTGTGTTGTTTAGGGTGAACATATCGATAGGCGAACATGCTTCTCGCTAGGCAGAAAATCAAGATTGATGCAGTGTTTACGTTCACACCTCTTCGAATTCAACCTATGTTGAAGCCCGTTTTATACTACTTGATATATAATAAAAACACTTTTTACAGCTAACTACTGTGCTTTCATTGATATACACCAGCAGAGGCGCCGGCGTGAAGAAAACATTTGAGGGGGCTGAAAGTTGCTGGTCGTTCCGTATATACGGGACCAGTGGCGTCGGAGCAGGGGGTGCTCGAGCACCTACGGAAGTTTGTAGAACGGGTCCGAGCACCCACAGAATTGATTCAAAAATCGAAATTTCCTACATGAATCTCAAGACGGGCACCCACAGGTTCGAAACACTTCTGACGTCCCTGTATGGGACCAAGGGCGTCGGAAGTGTTTCGAACCTGTGGGTTCGTCTGTTGTTCTGTTGCCCGTCTTGAGATTCATGTAGGAAATTTCGATTTTTGAATCAATTCTGGGGGTGATCGGACCCGTTCTACAAACTTCCGTGGGTGCTCGAGCACGCACAGCACCCCCGGCTCCGACGCCACTGTATGGGACTCAAGCGCGTACGCAGGAGGAGGAAGGGGCATTGCATTGTTTTTTTTCAGAAATTATTGGGGGGGGGGGGGCTCAGCCCTTTCTTTAATTACAAAATTTATTGGGGGGTCACAAATGGCCTCAGCCCCTAGGTTTAGGTGTCTATGTACACCAGTGGTTCTTAACCTTTTTCATCCCGCAGCCCCAGTGTAACGCGACTCACCTTCCCGCACCCGTTTTCTCCCGTAATTACGTTGATTACCCATTAAATAATTTCTATAAGCCCTTTCACTTAATATAGAAAGCTTGTTTTCGACTATGGTTGATGTTTAATATTTTTGGCGCTTTTATGAAAATTAATTCAAAAACCAAACCAAAAATGTACTATTTCGGCTCTTGGAAATGGCGATAGTTCCTATCCCCCCCCCCTCTCCCCTCCGCTGGATCCGTACCTGAGCGAAGGCAGACATCTTCAGCATAGGCGGTGATAGTCTTGAAAGTATGGGCAAGCACGATAATTGATGGGGTGGGGGGAAGGCATGATGATGCCAATTCATATATACGCATATACATATTAGACCAGTCGGTTCTGCCTTTGACGCTGGTCCCCCCGTATCCCCTCCCATGATCTTTAGCGGTGAATGAAGAGGAGGCAGGCATCTTCAGCTGTGACTAAAGCCAAGAAAGATATCTTTAGCTGCGAATGGAGCAAAAGCATGCATTTTCAGATTCGAATGGAGCAAAGGCAGGCATCTTCAGCTGTAAATAGAGCCGGTCGAGTGATCATAGTGACAGACTCTCATCGCGAGGTCCTGCGTTCGAACCCCACTGGCACCACAGAGGTGTTCGGCTGAAGTTGGTTTTCTGTACTTCGAGCCGATTTCCCCGTTAAAAAAGTCTCGCCACAGAGCAACAAACCTACAACCGGCACAAATATTCAATCATTACACTTCCCTTCTGAAATATAGATGGCAACACTGAAGCCAGACTCAACACTGGATGCATAATCTGACCGTTAGGTACACACATTTCCGGCACAACTCACCAGGTAGTAAATTGCTCATAGCAATAGATCTGAGTTATGCTGAAAACTCAGGTTATCTATACCTGAGTTTGAAAGAAAGTTGTAAATAGAGTGGAAGCAGGCGGATCTAGGACGATCTGCTTATTTAATGGTATTGTTTTAACAAAAAACGAGTACGATTGCTAATCGAAAAAAAAAGCTTTCGCAACGCGAATTTCGCGCGACACATTTTCTGTAAACGAAAGCTATAATAATGTGTCAATGTCGATACGATTCTTATTCCTTGAGGAATAGAAAAATCCAATTTTCATCGTAATTTCAGCTTTTCTTGAATAATCAGTCTCTCATCATCATCGTGACTTTTTTTTCATCTCTCGCCACAGAAAAATGGCGGAACCGCCGGTTAAAAACCACTGATATACACCTTGTTGCATTACAACACTATAAAAATTACTGGTTACAAACCAGACTTCCATTAAAACGGACAACCTTCACAGCCATGGGCGGAGATACGCTGGGGGGGGGGGGCAGCGTCAATCATGGAGCCAACTGATCTAATGTATATGAATTGGCATCATCATCATGCCCCCCCCCCCCCAGCCTTTCATGTCTATTTCCGCCTATGTTCACGGCCTGTTATAATGAGGTTCTACCGTATTTTTTTAAATTCCTCACCAGTGTTTGTTCTTTCGAGGATATTTAATAACATCGGTATTTTGCACTACCTACCCCCCGGAAGGTTAATAGAGTTGTCATACTTGTCATTTTTGTGTTGCTCACGGAAGTGTTATGCGGTGAACTACTTTACAAGGTGATACAAACTGCATTCTGTTAAACTAATAAATTATAATTTTTTGCTGCGAATAAATACTTAGATGCATTTGGTACTAACAACGCCAACCAATTCAGAAGAGATGCCAGCAATAGAAGATTTGGTGGTGCGTGGTGAGATAATATATACTACCTCTTCGTATAATGATAACCCTTCTACAACAATATGCTTTCTTTGTCAGGAGAGTGTCGTTATATTGAACGACAGTTTTACTGCAGTTTAGTAGTTAACTAAATATTAAATCGTCAATCCACTCACACCCAGTGTTATCTAAAAAAAACCCTAAAAAGAGTAATTTCATTCCTCTCCATAATTTGAAGGGTAGTTCTGTGAAAAAAAAAGTTAACTAAAATTTGAAGGAGTATTTTCACTCCTCAACGAAGGAAGAGAAAGTTAAATTGAATTTTGATGCGTTGATCACTTATCTAGATGCACATTGACGAACACTGTGCTCACACCTTGATTCTTCATATAAAAGCCAGAACCACACCCGCGTTCAACCCAGCTTTCAGGTGTGGTTAGCAGTGGCGTCGGAGCCGGTGGTGCAGCGGGTACTCAAGCACAGTATTTTGTAGCACCGGTCTGACCAGTCTCAGAATTAATTCAGAAACCAAAATCTCCCATATAAAGATCAAGTCGAGCACTCATAGGTCGAAAATACTTCCGATGCCTTTGGTGACTAGCCGAGTGCGGGGCTATTTCAATAGTCGGTTTTGCGCAGCTAAGAATAGCGTAGCGCGATCGGTATGAACCAATACCTTCTATAGCAGAAAATCTCAGTGCGAAGCTTTGAAATCGCCCATTGCACCTGTAGCCATTGGATATGGCTGGCCGAATTATGCGAAATCGTTACCTTTTTTCTGGAGTATATTCTATGACAATAGGTCAAGGGCGTAGCGGGGGGGGGGGGGGACTTGGGGGTCTGGTCCCCCCGAAATGTGAGAAAATGACCGAAAAAAGGGGAAAAGATGGCCAAATCCATTGTTCTGTCACTATGGTCCCCCCCGAACGAAATTTCTGGCTACGCCCCTGCAATAGGTGAAATGGAATTCAGTGACGTTACGAGGTTCGCGCAGAGGCTATCTGCTATAGAAGGGGGCGTGTGAACCCAGCTTCCAAGGTGGAGGTTTTTCTCTTGTGGAAACAAATTCACTGTTTCCATGTCCTGAAACGAAACTAAATTTTAAGGCTGTTTCCAGAAATTTATTTCGGATGGAGATGACTTGTATTCCGGGGAAGATTAGCATTTGGGATAAATACACAATGCAAATGGGCTGGAACAATCAGATTAAACTTAAACTAAGTCCTGAAACCAAGATTTGCAGCTATATTTCTACTTAGATGCAGTATATTCGCGAGCTTAATTAACTGTAACGTATACTTTTAACAACTACACTCACCACCACCACATGTAATTTATGTCGAGCACCTTTTACATGGAAAATAAAAAAGTTGGTATTTTCCACAGGCAATAGTGCCGGTGAAATCGCAAAGGAAAATGGGAAAGGTGGCGCGAAACCCTATAAATCCACTAAAACAGATGGTGTATATCTTCCTATTACTTTTTCCTCCCTACGGAATAAAAAGTTGCCAAGCAGGTTCATATTCACCAAAATGAATCACCATTCAATCCTGATCTTGCACATGTCAACAGGGCTTTAGTATAACATATTCCGAAATTAACTTTTTTACTTGACCACTCTTGAAAACCTGATTAGAAAAATGTTGTCCTGTCTCTACTGGAGAAACAAAAATCCAGGTTTCTAAGTGCAATATCTGCTGACACATTTGAATTAAAAATATCGATGGAAAGAACAGCGCACACAATGAGCTTGCTTATAGTTTATGCATTCTTTCCATCATTTTTTGGAAATTGGAATTATTTCAAATATCTCAGTGCAAGGGCGTAGCCAGGGGGGGGGGGGGGGACTTGGGGGTCTGGTCCCCCCCCCGAAATGTGACAAAATGACCGAAAAAAGGGAAAAAGATGGCCAAATCTATTGTTCTGTCACTTTGGTCCCCCCCCCGAAATGAAAGTGGTCCCCCCCCGAACGAAATTTCTGGCTACGCCCCTGTCTCAGTGAATATTGCACTTAGAAACTTGATTTTTTTTAGCATCAGAAGAGACAGGACAACAGTTTTCTACTTGGGTTTTGAGAACTGTGTCTGTATAAAAAGTAATTTTAAAATTTTTTAATAATTATACAACCCCTAGCAATATGAATGACGTATCTGAGGTCTACACATTACTTGGATACTTTTTCCAATTGAAAGTATGGTTCCAGGATCAATGATTCACCAGTAAAATGCAGCAAGGGGAATTATAGAATCGCCCTCTATGTATATTCATATGCTGAACATGATACCTAATGCATATGTGTTGGAGCCCCGTATAATGTGTATGACGAATGTATGTGTTGCTGTAGGGACGCGTTGCATTGTACAGAAAAGAGAGATGATCAACTCTAAACAGAGGGAGAAAAGTTTGATCATTGATAATTTTTGTCGCACCACGGTCATTTTCTTCACACGAGGGCTAATTAGACCTGGACCTACAATTTATTGCAGATTCAGAATGGCAGGCTTGTTTTTTATACTCATCGAGAGGTTGGTGCGCTAACCCCTCGATGGGGAACTCCCTGAGGTAGAAATTTTTTGCTGCGGTCAAGTCGCCGTTTTTTGTTATACCCCTGTGTTAGGAAAGTTTTCTGAAAAGGATGAACCAGGTATCAAACTCGTGACACCTCTAAACATCCTTTGGTACTTTAGGCGAGCATCTTATCGACCGGGCTACTGCGCCCGAGAAAAGTTTGAGTCATCTCTCCTTGGGAGATACTGACATATTTAAACTAGCCTCCTGTACAACCCCCATTTAAATTGTGCTCCAAGCTGCTACTGAATTGTTTGTTATTGTTGAATATATAGTGGTGAGAAATTTCAAGGTCCTCTGTTTGTCTCTGGTGAGAACAAGCAAAACAATTAGGTGATTTACAGTTCAAGTGTAGATGCCAATTCCCAGACTTGAAAAATCTGTAGTTGGTAACGTGAAATATTTCACTGCCAAAAAAAAATAGGAATTTCTTAGGGACTTCATAAAGTGGCCAAATAACAAGTTTTTCCAGTACACTTCAGTATTTTCCCTAATTATGGCCGCCCAGACTTTTATTTTTCATGTCCTGTTTTTCCCCATATTTTCGTAGAAACCCACTTGAATTTTTATTCTTTGCTAAAATTACGAAATAAACATGGCAGACATTCCTGTTGCCATCCATTAATTAAAGTAATTTTGCAACTTATAAATTACATTATGATAATCACGATTATAAATAGGAATATTTATCTTACATATTTTGTAATGTTTAAACTATTTTTCTGTACAATTCATTGTAATCCACCACAGCTTGTAGTTGCGTTTTATTTCCTACTATTGTAGATTTTAGCAATAATTGGCAATTTTACTAATTTTTGCATCACATTTGGCAACAACGTACGATTTTCAATTTTTTTCCAAATCCCCATTTTCTTCATTTTTGTCGAGGAAACATTATTTGTCTAGGATTGCAAAAACCGAGGGATTTTCTTTAAGGATTTCTTATTTTCGCATTTTTGCAATTTGAGGTTATTTTCAGGTACTTTTCTATAAACATATGAAAAATCCAAAGAATTTGTTTTTCGACTGGAGGATTTTAATAAGGTTAAAAAATCAGAAGTCTTCCGGGTAAATCAAAAGAATCAGCACCTATGGTTCAAATTACACGTGCATTTGATGTGTAGAATAAACTTGCAATTTAAGTAAGAATGTGTGAAAAGCTACCACCACTGGTCATTCAAGTGGAATCTTTTACTTCATCGCATCAATAATTACACTAGAAAACATTAAGTTCAGTAACACAAAAACTTGGCTTTTGCGGTCAACAGATCCAATGCATCATACGACTTTGAAAAGAGAAAAAAAAAGTTCATATTGTTTACAGCGCAATCTCATCGCTTCAAAAAACTTTTATCCTTTGCACAATATCGTTTAATAAAATATGACTGTGACTTCGTCTCTAGTTCTGCTAACTCCCGAACAGTAGGAGCCATTTGTGCAGTGTGAGTCTGGTAGTTAGTGCCTGCAAGAAAATGAGGATGGAAGGAGATTAATTAAGAACAGATATTTAGTGTATATTTGGGTGATACACATTTATCTATCGATAAAACTGGAGTCAACAGATAATGTATGGAGTCATATCAAACATATTTTCACCTGCGTGAGCTCTCTTTTTGCCGTATGAAACCTTCCCATCAAATTCATCAGCAGGAATTCTAAGGTCGGGTTCCACTTGCTGAATTGTACAGTTAAGATGATCTTCGATGTCAGCCAGATACTGTAAGCAATGGATGAAATATACCAATGATTGCTTGACAAAGCAAAAGAGCATTCGAAAAAAAAAAAAAATTTGCGGAACACTGATTTTTGGCAAAGAAGGTGCGAAAAACCACAATACACAAATCTACAGCACTTAAATTTAAATTCTGCAAAAAAACTTGACATTTTGATGAGCATAATAATTCTTTCACACTTTCATTCACATCCATAACGATTGGCTCATACACAAGCACCTAAGCTACGTAGCTACATGAATCTTCCCTCCCGGAATCACTCACAAATACTGTATTTCCCGCATTAGATGGCATGCTATAATGATCAAGGGACACCAGGTTTTTGAATGTTGGAGTCTGGCCATTCCCAGTATCCAGGAAAAGTTGAAATGGTGCAGAACAGCAGTGAGTGGAGAGGGGGACCACAAGATTCAAATAAGTGCTTATAATTACTTAAGTGCTTATAATACTTTGTCACTTGTCTCACAGATTGCATTTCTGAACCCTACTTAAAAAGTCAGAGCCTCAAAGTCATGACGTAGCCCTCCTGTCGACTTCCATTCCTAAATTCCACTCCACTTCATTTTGTAAGACATAAGGAGCTAAGGGAATCGTCATTTTGGTACTGAGGAGCTCTTGTCAGACTTCAGGCTATACTTGGAGCTGACCTGATCTCGACGGAATGAACAACATATTAGCAGAGCAAGGAGACTTATGATGAAACTAAATCTTTCTAAATTTAGTAAAAAATCTGCGGCTTAAATTCTGTGAAATCAAAGTAAAATAATTCTGAGCTCAATCTTGATTCTTGTCGTTGTTGGGATGACTCCTGATGCTCATTCGTGATCCTGCTTGTGTGAAGCTGTATTGTTGCAAAGTTATGTCCAATAAGGATCACGTGATACATTCAGAAGAACGATATCAATCTAGTATATTAAATACTGAATAAATATCAAAATTGAAATAGTTGTTAAACTGTAAAAAGCATGCTTTGCCAATGTTGAAAAATTTTCACTTTTTTTTACATGTTCAGAAGATTGAAGAATATGTTGCTGCTTTCGTACAACACAGTAAAAACTTGTTAAGTTGTCAATTTGCTTTGGTCCCTTCCAGCTCTCATAGATTAAAATGTTATTAAACTCTCGTTTACTCGTCGTTAATTTCAGTTAACTTGTCACTATGGAAAAGTTCGAAAGAGAGAGAGGAACAGATGATTTCTAAGGCGTCCTTTACAGAAAGAGCTTGATAACAGCATTGCTATATGTTCAAAAGTGATCATAAAAGTCTTATGTACCAAAACGAAACAGATCTAGTGACGAAAGTTACACTGGGGTAGTTCATTTGCCAACTAAAAATAAAGTTCTTGAAACATTAGGACTCTATGAACTGAACCTGATTTCTGTATGGGCCCCACTAATTTGAGGCTTCAAATTTTGACAAAATATCTGTTGAAAAACCAGATATCCCCCCCACAGGATGAAGCCTTCTAATATCTTTTTCCTCCGCAAGGCAACCTCAATTCAAAAGTAGGCCATGTTTTGAGATTATCTTATAGCTATATCGTGAACTACTGATGAAGAATTCAAAGCACTGAAATTAAATGTCACGAATGTGTAAAATTAATGTGCAATAGTTATGTTGTAGAGAGAAAAGCTGACTATAATATTCTAACAGTTACTGTGATGAGTCTAAATAAAAAATAACTGGTATAAATCATAAGTGTACCAGAGTGTGTATTTTACCATATTAAAATAAATACTAAAAGCTCAAAAGAGTTTAAAATTCAGTTTTTTTCTTTAGTAATCTATAAATTTTGTTAATATAGTGATTTCAATTCATATTTTAATTAAATATTATATTACAATGAATTAATGATTTTCACAGTATTGCACACTGAAACTGATGACACTTCGCTTAAGTCATCATAATTTATCAATAATGTAACAACTTATCAAGGTTTTATCGTATCATGTTTTGCAGTGTAATTCTTCAAACTTTTGCTCTGATTATTTAAACACATGATCAAAGAATACAAAAATACTTTGCGGTGCACTGATTTTTCCACTTTGCCCATTTAATCTACAAGAATGAATGAAATCAGACATTTGCAATAAACCAAGATTTATGGTAGCAAATCAAATGTGAAATAATAGTTTGTAAAGCACAAAGGATCCTGAAATGCAAATAACCGACAAGTTTCAAATCAAACAATTCATTTTATTCTCGGAAGTCCAGATATTTAAAAATTTCCTGGGATTTCCCGGGATGCCAGAAAATACGGATACTGCCAGCACGTAGGTCTCCCTTAGTGTTTCTCACCATGCCGACTAATGCAGGAAGTACAGTATGTTTGATCATGATTTCCCCCCCCCCTTTTAATGTAATCACTGATCACTATAAAGGGTAATTCTAAATTTGTGGGACAAACTTGAAGAGATGGTATTAGACACCTAAACGAGCATTTTTGATCACAGAGAATGTGCCGTCAAATCACAATAGCAAAACTGGCAAAGGGTGTTTATAGAGAGCGCACAACAGCACTTCACCAAAAGCAAATATCACACACGTTTCTGACAAATCTACTGCAATAAGTACAATCAACTAGTCAAGGGTGCAGGGAAGGTATTGCAATGTGGTAGGCCATCTCACGGCGCAACCTGGGTAACGAAAATTCTACTACAACTTAACTTTACATGTACCTCGTACACATTCCTGTGTGGAATTTCTAACGAATCGGCACATGCCCGAATGTGTGTTCTGAGTTTGTGCAGCCCCTAACGTATTTATGTTGTTGAGTTGCTCTTGTTTAGTGTTCATGCTGCCATCTGTCATCCCTTTTCTGAAATAAAGATGGAAATGCTTGTATTTCTCATGTTATGTCTGTATCGTGATGTAGGTCGTCATTCATTCTACTGCTTGATCATTGTTTGGTGCAGTATAACCTTGATGGTTCTTGCACCCTCGAATGGTTGATAGCACATATCGCAGCAAATTTGTCTGAAAAATATGATTTTTTTTGGTGAAGTACTGTTGTGCCCTCTACCACCTTTGCTATTGTGATTTGACTGCACATTCTATAACCAAAACTTATTGTTTGAGTCTTCTATCAAATCAGTTCGTCTCATGAATTTAGAATCACCCTGTACATGATAGAATACAGTGTTTATACTGCATAAAAAAAAATAATTGAAGAAATTTGAGTAGGTGGAGGGGGGAAAACCCACTCACCTGAGGTTCAGTGTACCAAATACAACAACCCCCTTCATCTGTAAGCCTTGTGTTATAGCAGCCTCTGCCTCTGTTCTGACAATTTGAATGATACCACACCTACAAAAAACACAGCTATGTCATCATATTTCACATTTATGTTATTCACACGGATGTTAATAGAACAGAATAATTTATATAGAATACTCATACATGCATAATTTTACTACTTGATAAAATCATATGTGTGTGTACAAGTATCTCAGAATATTTGTGATGACACATTAATTTCACTTCTATTCCCCGAAGAACAAAGGAAAAAAAAATTGAACTATCAATAAATACTATTTCAACTTGAATAGTAGAATATCACCTTTTCTGGAATTGCAGAGACTAATGATATTGCCAGTCCCATCCTACAAAACAAAACATAGAATTATGTACTGCAAATTTTGAAGATAATTCTAAATAGTACAATTAAGACCTTGGAACAATATTGATGGTCTCCTGAAGTTTTTCCACTTACAAAATCAGTTTTTTAAATAGAAATACAAAGGCCACAACAGGCAAAACGTGGTGTCTGAAAGCGAATGACCATAAAAAATATGGATGTCCAATATAACAAAAATACAGCAACCTAAAATAAGAGCAATTATTACGAAAAAAAAACTAACTAAAAATTATGAGAATATATAATAAACTACACATAAAAAAAATGGTATAAGTATGGATAGCTTTTCGCTTTATCCCTTATGAGTGTCGTATTTCTTTTTAAACATTTCAATTGCATTAGAATTCACGATCGCTGGTGGGTGGGGGGGGGGGGAAAGGGAAGTTAGGGATACAAATACAACACCACAACAGGCAAATTGCCCAACGAGGTGGCTGACTTAAGAACATCATGGATCCCCGAGCCCTTTTTTACCCTACCTACTACTGCTACACCACACATGCACCCCGCCAACCCCCCCTCGCGGAACCCCCAACGAATCGGTACACGCGGTAATGTGCGTGTACGTGTAGTGAAACCTGACGTGAAGTTTTTTTGTTTCTCTGTAATGCTTGTTATGTGTAGTGCTACCATCTGCCACCAGTTTTTCAAACTATGAGTGAAGTGTTATGATTGAATGATTTTTCGTTATAGGACTGTTGCTCTCTGTGGCGAGACTTTTTAACGGGGAGATCGGCTCGCATTTACGCCTTGAAGTTGGGAACCACAGAAAACCAACTTCAGCCGACCACTTATTCCAAGTTATTCCATTTATTAACCCAACAAGTTGCAAACTATTACTAAAATATCTAAAAAATCACCAACTGCAGAAAATAATGAGTATTTTGACTTGCCATAAAAAAAAATGCATAGCTTTGACAAATATGCGCAATGTGTAATATTTATTTGACTATAATTATCACAACTAAAAAAAAACAATGTATTTTATGGAGCATCCCGTAAAATACGCGTTATAAGGTCACCCTATATATACAAGTTTCTGGCTCGTATACTGAAAAGATTATGCACAAGTGTTCTATATATGCAGTATAAATACTAAAAGAAAAAAAATCCCTTTAATTTAATAAATATTTACCGTTCAGCACGACCAACTCTTCCAATCCTATGCACATAATTATTTTTCTCATCTGGCAGAGTGACATTGATCACTGTAAAATGAAAACACAAACATATAAGTAACTTGTTCTTCTATATAGACGTTTTAGCTGCAGCTTTACCATTTGGAAATTGTGCTTCCAGGCGCACACCAGAAATACCAGAATAAAAGATGCAGACTCATTTTTTTGTACACTCAATCACGCACTTAATACTGCCGTATTAACTACAACCCCTCCCCTTTTAAACATTTTTATAAAGGAGAAAAAGTACCTTGTATACCAGTAAATATGGTTGCTTACTGGAATGCAAAACTATGCGAATATATGTACTTACCATAAGGCACACCGGTCACGTCAATACCACGAGCAGCGACATCTGTGCAGATAAGAAATTTGGCTTCACCTCTCTAGAAATTAAATAAACACGGTTTGATTCCAATGTACCTCAACAAATTAATTCAGAAATATGCAAACAAAATATCACGTTTTAAAAATTTATTTGTAATGATAATTTTTACAAAACAAAAGAAAAAACCAGAATTGCATACTTTGAATTTCTCCAGATTTCCTTTTCGCTCTGCAGGTTTACGATCACCGTGCAAACACACACAAGAATATGGATTGCTGCGGTTATATGCACCTGAAAATTTAATACATTATCAACTCAATACATTCATGAATTGATATAATTTGATTTCACGAGTTATGAAATTTATATTAAAATATTTGGCCGCATCATCTGTGTCAGATGAAAATACAACCAGATACAATGAAAAATCAAATATACGACTTCACTTATAAAACATATTTTAAACATTTTGATGAAACATACCCACTGCTTTACTTTTAGGAATAATAATATTTTACCATTGTTTATAAACTCTGATCTCTGAGAGAAGAAAATACTAATTGAGTAAACGTCACAGTGAATCTGAATTTGAGTCCAGCAACCAAACTGCATTCATAATATAAGGAATAATTTTTCAATGGCTTCTAACAATGCTTCGCAATTTAACCCCCCCCCCCCCCGATAGTTCTACATATTTTTAGAACTTTAAGTAATAAAAAAGATTTGCTCATGGCATAGCATGACTCAGGCAAATTTATAATGGAAATGTATTATATTGTTGCCACTAAAATAATAAATGTGTACTAATCAGACATGCGCTAAACTTAAGTAGATTATGTTTACTAGTGAACAAGTACTTTTGTACGTTACCAGCATTTTATTCAGTTTCCTCCAAAGTATTAGTGGAAACATTTTTTGGGAAGATATCAATTAGGGCTGTTTTCATTGCGGGAAGGGAGATGAAAGTCTCAAAAGGTAAAAGCAGCAGCTTCACAAAGCATTTTCTTCGAGAATCTAGAACCTTTCTTCTGAACCTTATATAATTTGAGAATCTCTCTGTAGACTTCACAAATATAAGCTGATTAATAGATTCCAACACAATTGTATTAGGAGATTATTTACCTCCGCCCACTTGGTTCAAATAGTTTTCCATGTTGTCGCAGTCTATTTTTGTCCTGCAGAATATGATGCACTGATCCATTTTCTGCTCATTGATAGCTCTAACAGTGTACTCCCCTTTTAGTAACTTTACAGCTTCTGAAAGAGTCTCTGCAGAAGGAGAAAGCACTCGTCAATAATAAGGATGGGGGTGGCAGTGGCAAAAAAAAAATATATATATATATATAAACCATAAAAAATATCAGTATAAGAACATTTAGTTTATTTGCTTAACTAGACAATCAAGTGATTATGATAAGACCTCTTACCTGGTGTTTCAAGACCTGGTCTTATATTATCTTTGGCATGGACTGCATCAGTCTGTAATAGTGAAAAGCTTGATTAAATATCACTAAACACATACAAGGACAGTAACAACAATGGTAAATCATTTAAATAAATATAATTTTGAGAAAAAAGAAACGTGTGCCGATTATAAGATCTAAAAACCTGTATGCGTCGTCTCATACTCGTCCACGAAGTGTCTTTTCTTGGATCAACCATACACACCTGAAAAATATTGAAGGGAATACAATAACTTCATGAATGTTTTTTTGAACACCGTAAAACCCAACAAATACTGCAATAGCAGATTTAAGACTTATCTCACATTTTCCCATAGTAGGTTTGATAAGAAAATTCACAGCCAAAAGCTTATCAGCGCAATGACAATAAAGCTCATGACATAAGAGTGAGCATAAAGTGAGAGATAAGTATGTTAGTTGATGAGACTTTTGAGTAAATCAAGTCAATAATCAATTTTTTTATGTCATCTCAGTATAGTAGTTTTAAACATAACTAATGATTTTCGAAAAAAACCCTCACAATTTCTATTAGAACTTGAATTGAAAAAAAAGGGCAAAAATTTAACCTTCATAATTATTAAAAGTTGAACAAAATATGATCATGATCAGAGGAAAATGATTGGAGAACTCAGACACTAACATTTAAAACATATAACACTGGACAATAATGAAATTGCATTTGACTTGAAAACATAAGTCGATTCCGAATGATTTTGACCTGCTGAACAGGAATATCACCATGGAAAAGTTTGATTGGCTCTTATTTTTGAGATATTACCGTGTTAAATGTTAAAAAAGTGCTTTACGAGCATTATTGTATGGTATGGTATAAAATTGGTAAGGACCATAGAACGATGTTACAAGGGAAAATGACCAACTTTGATACTAGTTAACTACAGCTGGACTTGTAAGAGATTATCTTTATGTCCAGCACAAGTACGATGCAAAGCCAAGTACATGTCAGATGCGATAAATGAACTATTTTGCTGCAATGCAGTTGAATTTCTATGTATTTTTGCCGCAATACAGTTGAATTTCTATGTATTTTTGCCACAATACAGTTGCATTTCTATGTATTTTTGTTGCGTTGCTATGTATTTGTATTGCGTTTCTTTCTATAGTGATGTTATGTCTATATATTGAAGTTTCCATATATTTGTGTTGGTTTTTTTTTCTTTTCGTTTTCTATATACTTATGTTGTGTTTTAATAATGTATTATGTTCATTTATATGTGTATTAAATGTACAATTTCTGCAAAAACTTATGTCAATCCAGCTTTTTTTATGGTCAAATTAGTGTTTAGCATAACAAACTACATAAGAAATGGCAATTTTTGTTGTTTAGTGAAATTAGACACTTATGGCCATATTCACAGACAGCTGCTAACATGCAAGCACATGCTAAAATGATGGTTATTTGGAAAACAGTATTCTCAGCACTTCACAGACTGGTTAGCAGCTGGTTTTTTTGTGAAAATGTAGCCACTGATATTTGGGCTGTTGAAAAATAACAGGCATGTTAACGCATGCATGATAAGTGTTGTTTGCCAGAAACAAGATGGAGGATCGGTATGAACTTCTTGACGATATTAGAACGCTTGAAGCCAACAAAAATTTTGAACGTCGTTCAAAGATTTCTTTATAATGGCAGATTGACCGATATGGATGTTTTATCAAACAATGATTTTAAGGCAAGGTATTGCATTAATCTTAGCACTGTTGAACAAATACTGTCTATGATAGCAGATGATTTGCCAACGAATACCAATATCAATAATTGCCTGTCTAACGCAGAGAAATTTTGTATTGCCCTATGTTTTTATGCAATGGGCAATTATTAACTGGCAATCAAGTTGTCGAGCCATCAACCAAATTTCTCGATATGTTGCTGGACTGGCTAGACATGCGGGAGGTAAGCATATTTTCATATATTTGTTGCATAAAATTTTTTATAATATATTTGTTGTATATAAAAGTTGAGTCACGAACCTCCCATATCTAGGAAATTTCTGTTATTAAAAATGGGCTCAGCTCATAGGCCTACTACACTTGTATGTCACATAGGTCCACTCGGTTCCATATATATATATATATATACGTGTGATATATTAATCATATATTTGCCACTATCTCCAAAACACGGATAGAGATACTGGGTATGAGCCCCCTCCTCTACAAAATTTTTTAGCTCTCCCATCAGTAAATTTATGCCAACGGCTCAGCCCTCTTTATTTCGAGTAAAGAGCATCCATGGTGTTTAGTAGTGTCCTCCACAGTGTTGTATAGTATTTTGATTGTAACTATTACTTTTTCATAAATTACCTCCACAAATATATAGAAACCTCGCCAATACATAGAGACACAAAAAAAAACCAAAAAAAAAAACCACACACATATAAACACACAGCGAACATTACTGTTTGACATGTTGCTTCACTTTCCAGCATGCACATGTTGAGCACAGAAGAGCATCTCTTGTGTCAGTAGTCAGCCAGCATCAAGGTTGACCATTGTTCCTAGTAACATTGTTCTATAAGCAGGCTACATCCTGAAGGAAACGCTCTTCATGTTCACCTTTAACACACTGCAGCTCATAATCCTCAGAGTTGATTGAATTAGGCATAGGTACTTTGCATTCTCCGGTAGCGTATACCCTTTCCTCCAGTGGAGTAACTATCGAAGTTGCAGATACACCCCCGCCAGTCTTCACCACCTGCATCCTCTCCTCAACTACTTTGGCCTGTGTTGTCCTTTTCATTAACCTATACACATTTATTAGTTGAGGGGTTGTTCTGGGGAATAAAACCCCCGGGAGTTGCATTGCACTCCTCAGTCAACCTCTCCCAAGCTAGCTACTTCTGCCAGTTGAGGAAAGCACTTGTTTTTTTGTTTTCCCACAAGGCAGCATCCTCAGTGACAAGCTCGATCAGCAGTTCCTTCAAGGCGCTGAAATTTTTCCTTATCCAGCTCCATTTTAGAAAAAACAAACAAAAACACAAAATTGTCGAATAAAACAAACAAGTGAAAGCGGAGAGGAAAAGCATGTGGAAATAGGTATGTGCGGTGTTGACAGTACAGAGATAAAGAAGAATTTGATCACATGACCTTTATTAACGGATCAGCATCAAGATCATCATCACTTGTTAAATGCCATGGCCTTGCCAGCAGCTCGCTGGTTAGCCAAGAATACCGGTCTTTTCTAACATGCACTTTAGCATTCACCCGCATATTAGTTGATTGGCCGGTTAACAGTCGCTCAGTGAATACGACCATTAAATATTTATACACTTATAAACTTATTGAATTGCAATACACTCTTATTTTTAATGTTTTTTCCCTTTGTTAATCTAAAACTAAATATACCTCATGCAAAAATGGTTCTTTATGTGAATAAAGCAGGTACTTACAACATGATGCACAGTTTCTGGTACACTGTCTTCCCCTTTCAGATCAACCCATGTTGGAAAATGCATCAATCTCTCCTATGATACAGAAAACAAAAATGTTAAGTCATCAACACATAAAGCTTGCACAAATACAGTCGCGAATACCATTATAGTGAAAATCTTGTTTTAACAAGAATAGAACTTCCAGAAAAGTTTACGTAGGAACATTTTGAATTACCTGGAATTCCTTAATGACAAAATTTTGTTATAACGAAGTGATTTCTATGGTCTCTTGGAGTTCGTTATAACAGGATTCGATTGTATTATCATACGTACTGATAAACAAACCACAATTTCTTGTGTATTTTAAGAACAGGCTATTTTAAAAACAAAAAGTTTTTTATGCTTCACAGAAATTATAATGAAATTTTCTTAACAAAACAGGACAAAAAATTACAATCCCAAAAACGTGATCAAATTCTTATTCCTCCTTTATAACCTTATAAAACCAGTGTCCTATTTTGAATAATTTTGCCAGGCAATGATAGTTATTTGTCTTAAAAGATGGAATGTTTGATATCAGGGATGCACAACCTACAGCACACAAAAAGGGTTCCGTCTTGCTTGCAAAAGGTGTTCTTAAAAAAAAGACCAATAGACATAACACTATAAGCGCAACAGTTTGGGATTCCAAAGCAGCAGTGATCTCACATATCTGGCCTGCTGACTAACACCCATTTCAAAATAACAATCTGCAAACTTTCACTTCCAATTTTAATCTCTTTTACAATTATACAGGGAGATTTAAATTGTTTGTCCATAGGACTATTTCTGCAATCGTTAAGTTTAGAAGTATACTTTCAATTATAAAAAGTTTTCAAATGACATGCGGTTTCTTAGAATGTCATAATTTTTTGAGCAGTCGTATACATTAGAAAATAATAACAACTTCTTATACACTCCTTCTGTGCTAAAAATTTTAATTAGTGAAATGTAGAACTGGCTTTGAAAAGTCATATGCAAAAAAACTGCTTTATAGGCCTGCTGCTTTATTATATATGCAATATTTATCGAGCTATTTAAAAATGAGAAATTACAATGTTTTGGCGACTTGTTATGTTGGCATGTTTGTACTGGCTTAAGAATCCCCATTTTTAGAGACTGTACACAAATGAAATTATATGAACTATTGAACAACTGTATTTAATTAATAATTACTTCATTGCATATTTAAAAGCTTTTCATCGCTTTTTGCCACCTCAGATAATTTTCATCCCCTCTCGGACAAAATTATAACAAAATAATTATTCAACTTTTTGGGGAAAAAGTGAAATGAAAAAAAAAAAAATGTTGAAAATGTTTCTTCGGCACATAGAATTAAATTGCATGAAATGTGGAGGGGTCCAACTTTGAACCCTAGGCAGGCAAGGATTTGAGAGGGAATCCCCCCCTCCCAAGAGCTGGATAATATGGGAAAAATCAGTCTGACCAAAAAAAAAAAAAAAATAATACAGGGGACGATCATACTAATCTACACAATAAATCGCTTTCCCAACACATTGCATTGGATCTGCGCATGAACAGTGGTCATATAAAAGCGCAAATGAAATAATGGTTTTGTTGCAAAGCAACGACTTGAAAAGATTTATTATCAAAATTATTCAAGAGTGAAACTACTTTTTCAGTCACAATGGCAATTAAATTTTTCACAGAATCTTTACATTTGAAATTCAAGTTTTCCCAATTAGCGACCCACACCCTAAACTATTGCCGATAAATGCTGAAAAATTCAGAGTCAAATATCTCTATAAATATTGCATTTAAAAATATGGAGTTTTTGTCAATGTGTGTGAGCTTTTCTAGTGCACAGGGACTGTAGGCCTATAAAAAGTTAATTTTTTCATTTTATATGTATCACAACCCCTCAAAAAATTATGGCATTTTAAAAAGATGCATGTCATTTGAAAACTTTTTGTAATTGAAAGTATGCAGTGATACCTGGGCTGATGAACGCCTTGGCTTACAAATTTTGCAACCAACAAAGACTTCTTTTAAGAGATTTTCTGCCTTGGCTGATGCATATTTTGGTTGATATGGATGCACACGCTAAACTAACAAAGCAGATTCATGAGCTGAATTTCAGCACAGAATTACTGTCAATCAAGCTCGATTAATCACCTCACCACCTAACCACACCACCTCAGAATTCTTTTGAAAAAATACACCTTCACTTCTCTCAGAACGTTTTTAAACCATTTCATACAAAATGATAGAATGAAAGATAGACAATGCTTTGAAAAAAATAAATTAAAATTTTGGGAAAATCTGAAACGAATTAAACAATTTTTCATAGAAAGCTATGGGATATCGCATTTCAACTAACAAAGATTCCGACCAACGAACATGATTCCGGAATGAATTATCTTTGTTAGGTGAGGTTCATTGCCCCAACAAGGGTAGGGCTGACAGGACTCCAGCTATGGGCACTGGGATGATTCTCATTTGTTTTTTCACACTATAAATTCACCACTAAATCATAAATGCACATCATCCATATTCTTCGGCAGAACTTCTAACAAATTGATACATGTTGGAATGTGCGTGTACATGATGTGAACCTAACACTAAGTTTGTTTCTGTGTAATGCTTGTTATGTGTCTGTGCTATAAATTCACTTTCACCCAGCTAAAGATCTCAGCCTATGGGCCCTGCTCCAATATGTGGGGGGCATGGCCAAGGTATCACCGCACTTTTAAAGTCAATGGTCAGAGATAGTCCTAAGAACAAAAAATTTTAATCACCATTATATAACAGCTTTTCAATTCAGTCAGTCAGCTTCATACCTTTTGGATTATGTTATACTGTTATATCTTAGAAATTACAGCACTACCCTACATTAGTGGGGGTGCCAGGAAATTCATGTCACTGATTCCAGATAACTCTTAAATATCTGAACTCAAAGAATTGGCTGAATTGAATCTTGTCTGTTCTCTGCATTTCTCAGGATCCTTTATGTTTTAGTTAATACGGTCAAATAATTCCAGCTTTATTTTTGGTTTTACTACAACAAATTCGGATTTATCAAAAATGTTGGACACAATGCATATTTGTTCAGATAGATTAGATGAGTTAAATGGAAACATATGTAGACCGCAAAGTATTTTTTATCCATTATCATGTGTGTAAAATCAAAATAAGCAGAGTGAAAAAAATTATAGAGATGCACAGCAAAAACATGACGTTGTAAGACAAAAAAGTGACAACATATTTTTTTTTATCTCTGAACATGTAGGAAAAGTGTGAAGAGTACAGAATGTATATTTTGCATTAGGTTGGCAATAACTGAATTAGAGTAGCAAGTAAATGCTCATTTTTCCTCATCATTATAATGCATCCTGGACAAAAAACATGTTTGTTACAGTGAAAAACCATCATTTTATTTTTATTAGTTCATTCATACAGTATTTAATATTAATTGATAATGATCTTTTGAATATTTTCTGTAATCATTAAACCTTGTTTTTCTTGGCATGACTCTTTGAACAGCTGGTGTCCACAGAGTTTTACAACATGCCAGCTAATGCGATGGAATACAGTACAGTATATAAAGGTACTTTAAAAGATATTAGAAAACCAAATTCAGAGTATATTGTAAGTTCTGATGCGAGTTGGAGTAGAGATTAATAATGGCCTCATTTATCTTATTCCATGTAAAAATGGCAATCAATTCAGAAATATAACACTTACTGCAAGTTTTTTCACATCAAAGGAATGCAAAGTAGCCGAACACACCACCATCTAAAGACAAAAAAAAAGTACATATGAATGAAGGTGGTCATTGTACACAAAAATAATCGAGAACTATACTTGTCAAAAATATATTGCATAAAAAAATATGTACAGTAGACTCGACTTACCGGCTTGAAACTATCCAATCTCAGTGCCATCCGGCCTAGTTAAAAGTTAATACATTTCAGCCATTCCAAGATCACAAAAACCGGGTTTGGGGTGTGGCTATGCAAAATCGATTGTTGATAAATGGAATGATAAACATAGTGGGATAAATCGAGAGGCTATCCATACTAAGATAAGACAATCAATCTTTTTGTATGGGCAATGCATTATATATGATAATTTATTATTTTTTGATGATATATGCTTTTATATTGGATGTTTTGGTCATATTTGGCATCCATACTTTTTACCATAATTTTTCAGCCACTTCATTGGGAAATTAGCCTGTTGTGGTCATTGTATTTGTATTAAAATTTCGTGTGCTGTGCTAGCCACACCTCATAACCAAAACAGTTTTTGTGAAGGTTAGAGCATAAGAGTGGGGAAAGGCGAGGTAAAAGGGGGAGAGAAAGCCCTAAATTTATCTACATCAAGAACTTTTTAAAAATTAAACATTGTGAGTTTTGACTCTTTCATCTTAGGCCTAGCTTTTGACATCTGCATTATCATTTATCAATAAAGAGTGAAATAAGTTTAAGTTTTGTAAGAACTTAACTTTTGTTTTACGTTCATATTTTGTTTATTTTAAAAGCATACATGGGTTAATACTGTGAATAGTATATATGTTTCCATGTTTCCTACAATAAGGGATAGACATAAAAGAATTCATCCTAAAACTCCTAGAACTTAAAACATGTCCAATATCTTTATTCTTGGACCATCAATTCGGTAATAAATTTTTAAAACATACTCGCCTTTATTTAGAGGTAAGAAAATATGAATAGGAGCAAGTTTTGGTACACAAAGGGTATTTTGGTAGTATTGATGGAGGTAGGAAGTGAGCATTTAATATAACCCGGTCTATCTGGCTTTTCTGTTATCCAGCTTGCCTTTCTGCCACATTAGGTTAGATAATCCAGAGTCTACTGTACAACCAAAAATTTGATTTAATCTTTCAATTAATCAAATGAACTGATTAAGTAAATTCTGAGTCTAACAGGCAAAATGAACATTTCCAAAACAAAAGTAAATTTATAATTTTGTATATAAAGGCTGTCTTAAATTGTTTGCATAGAAGATTTACAACCGTTGATTTAAGTAACATACTTTTAATTTAAAAAAGTTTTCAAATGAGAATGTGGTTACTTAAAATATCAAAATTTCTCTGAAGGGTTGTATACATAAAAATAAAATAATTAACTTTTCATATAGTCCTCCTATAAAACTTTCAATAACTGAAATCTAGATCTTGCTCTGAAAAATCAAATGCAAAAAAATTTCTTTATCCAGACATTAAATATATAAAATCACTGTTTTGGCAGCTCATCACTGTGTTGGCAAGTTTTCATTGGTTCAGTTGCTATTTTTAGGGACTGTAAATAAATTGAATGAACTCAACCATCTTATTTCTTTTATTCATAATAAATAACAGTTACAGAATTTTAACAACTTTAACTTTAATTTAAGTTTCACAATTCCTGAATCACACCCTCAATCATTGCGAGAGATGCTGAAAACTTCAAAGTCAAATATCTCCATTAATATCGCATTTAAAAATACATATTTTTTGTAAATGACTTCTCAGAGCTACATTTGCATTTCACGAAATGAAAGTTTTAGCACACAGGGTCTACATAAAAAGTTACTTTTTATAATTTTTTACGCAACCCCTTAGAAAATTCAGGACATTTTGGGTAACCAAGTTACTTGAAAACTTTTTGTAAAAGTATGCTTCTAAACTCAGCAGATGCAGAGATATCCGCTATCTAAACAATTTGGCTCAGCTGCCTGTATATAGATACTCTAGTAGGAATCATATGCCTTTAATCTTTAGTATGCCACTAATCATTCACACTACACAATTTACTGCCAAACAGCTCAGCAGGCCACTTTCGGCAATGTGTTGAAGACAACAGCTGTAATGTGAAAAAAAGGATTAAAGAGAAGAAATCTGTACTATATTTACCTGTAAGCGTTTTCCATCAGATGTTATTTTAGGAATTTGTGAATATAAGCGATTAATCAGATCAGTGTATCCTTGGGAAAGCAATCCATCCTAGACAGAAATGGTTATGAAACATTGAAATGCCAAAGATCAAGAAAGAGATTATGAAAATAGAAGAGAACAAAACTTTAGACTGATCTCAATTAAACAAGCATATAAAGTAAGTGCTGCAACTGATCAGAAAAATTTTGAATGCATTGTTTATTTTAACATTTCAGCTACAAACGATCCCTGAAGCAGAATGCTTTGTTTTGTTCTGCAACGAGTGCTCAGCTGACTAAAAAATGTTCTGCAGTGAAAACTCTCATGATAGTGTTTTCCTGCACAGAATAATTATTTTTCTATCTTACAAAATTATTCCAGAGATTGTTCTGCAGCACCACCAATTATACAATCATTACACTCTAGTTAGAAAAAATGATGACAGATAGCGGCACACAGCAATCATTGCACACAAACCAACTCCATTACAGGTTCATTACACGTACACACACATTCCAACATATACCAATGCATTAAAAGTTCAGCAGAGGAATGTGGATGAGGTGCATGTAGTAGTAGCACCACTAATTGTGTTTTGAAATGTATGCCACTGTTTTGCGTACATTCTGCTCCGCGGCAAATGTAATGTGTGTAAACACACAATGTGAGAAATTAATCAAAAAATGTTCTGACGACTAAGTTTTTTTGACATTAACAAATTATGCATATCATAACATATCGTAATTTCCTATGTATTAACTCAGTTGTGACAATCTACGGCACATATGAAATTTTTTCTACTTTGAAGTAAAGAATACCATCCCATGATCTGCACAGTGGCCCGAAATCAGAATATGCAAAATTTGTGGTGGTTAGTTTTATCCCCAATGATGAAACCTTAAAGAATGAGAAAAGGATTAAAAAAAATCTTGATTTTTTTTGGTGTGTAATCTACAGATTATATAAAGAAAATTAGGGGTACTTCTTTTAGTGAGTAAAAAATTCTATGTCTTTTGGAGTTACACAGTAATAAGTTTACTGTATATACAGTCAAACCAAAATATAATACAAATACAACGCCACAACAGGCAAAATGCCCAACGAGGTGGCTGAGAAAAAGATGCCCATAAAAATATGGATGTCATATATTTCAAAAATACAGAAACCCAATTAAAAATGCAATTACAAAAATTATAAACAAATATATACACATGACAAAATATTATACAATGCCTATAAAGAATACTTATGGTTGTCTGATTCTAAGTATGGATAGCTTCTCGATTTACCCCAACATGTTTATCATATTTCTTTTTGAACGTGTCAATTGTGTTACAATTTACTACCTCCGGGGGTAAGCTATTCCATTTATTAACAACCCTATTAGAGAAAAATTCCTTGCGACACCATAACCTTGCATTGTCCCTCACCAATCGATACTGGTGTCCCCTTGTAAAAGCAGTCGATTGGCGGTGTACTAAAAGTTCATGGTCCATCCTATCCATCCCATTGAAAATTTTGAACACTTCGATCATATCTCCTCGACACCTGCATTCATCCAATGTGAACATAATCAAAAAATGAAGTCTCTCTTCATAACTCAAGCCCTGTGTGCCAATAAGGACATGCGTAGCTCTTCTCTGCACCCCTTCAACCAAGTCTATGTCCCTCTGTAGGTATGGTCTCCAAAACCTTACAGCATAATGAACTCAATTCTTTGATTTAATGAATTTTTTCCAAAATTCTGAGGAAAAAATAAAGGCCAAACATAATTTAACAAATAAAAAACCTCAGATAGAAATTTTCTTCAAACCATATCCTTAATTTTTTTTTTTTTCCATATCCTTAATTTTTTTCTTTTTTTGTAATTTCTGATCACCCAAACGTCAATCTGAAAATTTGACTTTTCAGGGTTCGACATTCAGCTCTTATTTAGAGAGAGAGAGAGAGAGAAAAGGAATCTTTTCTTTATTTGAGTACAGGAAACCATAGCCATTTAGAGTGCATGCATGGGAAGGTTTTACTGGGCAATTGGTGTACACACATCATACCATAAAATAGGTTCTCAAACTGTGCACCTCCAATCTTTTCGAAATATTATATATTTTTATATAAATATAATACAGTTTTTGAAAATATTGTTTGTCAAACAGCTCTGGGGAGCCGGTGGAGCTCCCAGATAAGCATTAAATAGGAAACGGGCGATGCGGGTGGAAAAAGTTTGAGAACCCCTGCCATAAAATATTGAGTTGTCCACATGATTCGATTTCAGTAAAGAAATAAAGTCACTTCAAGTTTGTGTTCGGTCTTGACAAGCAAACAATGGCGGGTTATTTAAAGAGATAGCATTTACTGGTTAGCAAAAATGACAACTTAGACAGAATTTGTTAAAAATGTTGGATCTACCTAAAACCTCTATTAAGAAATTTTTTCATGAATCCTGACTTAATTCTGAAATTTATAGTGTTTACATATATACATATTTTGGCGTTTTCGGAAATAAGTTGTAACAGCAACCCTAATGTAAGCAGCTTTTAAAATTTGTTGTTTCAGGTGTGTTAATGTTCCTGATCAATTTGACCACGATTTATTAAACAAAAAAATTGTTGGTTTCTTTTGATTCTTTAAATCAGAGTACAACTGTATCTAATGCATAGGGAAAATATAATTGGTTAAAATTACTTCAAGCAAATTTTCAAGTCAATCTTACGATATATTAGACAAATCACCATAAAATAAACCTGATAGGTTAGGTTATACAAAATCTCTACAGAGATATCAGCATATCTATACACACACACATATTTAACATAAACACACTCAATAAGTTAGATATTGACAACTTACAGCTTCGTCAAGCACAAAAAAACGAACCTACAACAAAAGATAAAAAAGAACATTAAGAAACAGCATTGCTTTGCATAAAGACAAAATTAAAGGTTCAGTATGAACGAAATAGTCTACCAAAGTATTCTTAAAAGTGACTACAAATATAGTTTAACTCTGTGATGAACTTACTTGGGTCAGAGACATCTCTCCTGTAGAAATGAGATCTTCCAATCGACCAGGAGTAGCAACTACTATGTCCACCTAAAAAAAAGAAATAATACAAAAAATTGAAAGCCTTATTACTGATCTATGATCATTTCTCAATACACAAGCATAACCATCTTTAGCATCTTGAACTCAATTCTGTGGCATCCCTATGTAAATTTAAGAAACCAATAAAAACACTTAGGCATAGCTACATTTTACAGAAGAAATTTTCACACAAAAAAGTTTTCTACAATTTGGTTCGCAGATTTTTGGTGCAAGTGAAACCAAAAAACTCCACAGAAAAGAGTGACATAACTTTGAATAAAATAGTGATTAAAAACAAAATATATACTGAAAAACTGATTTTTTAAACAGGTCATTTGAAGGAAATATGATATTTTATGCATACTCCATTATGTAGGGCTGCAATCTGATCTCTCGCAGGTACTCCCCCAATAATCAGCAGATCTCTACGAACAAAGATGAAAATATAGAATACCAGTACTGCAAAAACAATTTTACATAAAGGAATAAAACTAAATACAGTCATAATCGCATTAGCTGCACAATTTAAATTAACTTTCTTGACTATTTTACTTCTAACTCAGTTATAAGATTACACACAGAGGAAAAACAAGACTAACTTTCCAGACATATAAACAAGATTTTTCTAGTACATGTCTGAAAATTTCTTGCAAGTATTCCTTGCAAAAAAAAAATATATATATATACAGTCAAACCTTGTTAGTGCGTCACCCGGTTAACACGTCACTCCGCTTACCGCGTCACCTTTTGGAAGTTCCAATTGTCCTCAGGCAGGAATTGGCATAGCTATGGATTACTCCGTTTAACGAGTCACTCCACTTGTTAAGTCATATTTTTGCTCTTCCAAGAGTGACTCATTAACGAGGTTTGACTGTATATATATTAACACAGCAGACGGGAAAGAAAAATGAGTATACTATACTTTATTCCAGGATTTGACAGATGCTTTTTGAAATTCTGAATGCATTTCAGAGTCTGGGTAAATGAATAAAAAAATTGTTTTAGGAAAAGGTGATTTTACATCATCAACTATTGGCATTATATTATTAATATCACATACACTGCAATTTAGCTTTAACTTTTCAAGTGATTATAGCAATTAGAATTTTTTTTTCATTTTTCTCTTTTCTGATCATCGAATGAAAATACAATTGATAGTACAGTTAATTAACCAGCGGTCCTGCATGTACAGTGAAGCATCCACAGCTATACCACAATATACAAGGAACCAGAGAAAATCATAATTATAAAGGATTTATCGCTACACATGGCTTATATTAACATAATGGGAAGCTGTGTTATCAGGAGAAAAAAATTGAAGAGTAATTTCACTTCTTTCCAAAATTCTAAGGGATATTTCAGTAAAAATAGAGGCATTATTATTATTATTTAATGAACAACAAAGACAACTATATTAAAAACAAATTACCTAAAATTTGAAGGAATATTTTTCATTTTAAAGAAGTAAACCAATGAATAAGGGAAATACATAGTCATGTATTTGCTTTATTCGTTGGTTGACTTAATATTTTTTAGCAAAGTTGATCTACTCTTCCGTATTTTCAATTCTCAATGAAATTTGGAGTAAAATTGAATTTTGATGCATGAGTCACGTGTCTAGATGCATACTGGCAAACACTGGAAGTGAAGTGTGCCAGGACGAGAGAGTATTATCATTACATAGGAAATTATTGCGATAAAGTTTTTATGTAAGAAATTTACTGTACACAAAGGGTGTGAAGCAAGGCTGGACAATCAGGCACCGGGTTGCCTAAAATTTTCTTTGTGTAATTTCTGTATTGCAGGCTCAGAGCAGCACAAAATATTTGGAATTCATAGCAGCATATTTGCCAACATGAAAGAGTCACTGTCGTCTGAAAAAGTCAAAAGAAGTATTTTGGACCTTTCCCTACAAGTAAAAATCTTTTTTGGGGCCTAAAATTTTTTTCTGGCATGTAGATTTTTTTGTGATTTGTCCAGCCCTGGTGTAAAGCCCCATACTTAAACATCCTTTATTTTTTGAACTGTTGATGAAAGAAACCAGCTCATATACTGTAGCCTCTCATAAACCAGTGTGGGTTCAGTATATATGCTGTTCTGATTAACCAATTAATTCTTACTTGATTATAACAATATTTGCTACCATTTCAGCAATCACCCCACGACTATGCTTGAATATGAGGAACATGCATTTTCACAAAAAACCATGTAACTTGGGGGAAATATAAGTTTGGGTATTACTGTATGTCATTTAGCACTGTACTGCAAAAAAGTACTAATGATCAAATAATACTATAGTCATTAGTTATTTGCAGGAGATTTTTACAGAAATGAGTATAATACAGTCGATGTTTGATTTTATGAACTGACACCTTTTTAACGAACTAGTTCTCAGGTCTCATAAATAAATCAGTACAACACACACATAAATAGTCACTCAAATATAACATACCTGTTCTGCAAGCTCTCTGGATGGCTAATAAAAAGTAACAATGAAAATAATTATTCACAAAAAAAAATTGTATATATACATACATACTTACATATTTATATTAGAATTAGAAAAATTAGAACTCATCCATTCTAATTGTAATGATATGTACATGTTATAGGTAATAATATGTTATAGTCATTGTCAAATAACAGGCCATGGAGTCCAATTATTTTTATTTACTTAGTTATATTTTTTTTTGTAGAGTATAAAACATAAACATGTAAAAGGAAAAGAACCAAGGAGATCAAAGACCCCTGGTTGTTACGAAAAAATTAGTTTTAAAATAAGTTACAGTAAGCTTTCAAAGTAAAATAAGTCTTTTTGTTAATTAAAATTAAATGAAATCAAAATTAATATTGCACTTGTTACTAGTAAATCAAATGTTGATGAGGAAAAAACCCAATTAAATTGATAAATAAACAAAACAGAAAAAGAAAATAACAAAAAAAAAAAAAAATTTAAAAACTTATACAGAGCAACTGTGGAGGGGGGGGGGGGGAAGGGTGCTGTAATAAAAAACAATTAAGACATCATCAATGGCAGGAAAAAAAAAATATATTTATAGGTAAGAGAGAAGGTTGAAAAAATCTTTAAATTTTTTTGTTACGTGCAATGAAAATACATAAATTAGAAATTGGAAAAAGGGGAAAAAGTATCTTGGTTATCCGACATCACACCACAAAAAATCCATAAAAATGCATCAAGAACTGTAAGTTGGGAGCGTGAGCATAGTCTATTTTTTGTTGCTCCCAGTTCTACTGAAGCTAATTAGTTACCCCGACTGTACAGTGGCGTGCCCGTCTACACTAAGACTATGATGATCAGTATGAAATAACTGATGAAGAAATTATCGCTATTGCCAATTGCGATGACACCGAAATTAAAGAGCAAGATCAAGCACCAACAGTTGAGCCTGTTTGAATTTCACACAATGACTAATGCTCTAGAAACTGTGATTAAATACATTGAGCAACAAGAAGCTACAGGAGAGAATCGGCATAATAATGCTTCAAAGATGGCAAGACTTAGCAGCAAAGAAACGGCACTCATCAGGAAAGCAGACTAAATTGATCAAAATTTTCTTTAAATCATCACAGGACTGAATTTTTCAAGTATACTGTATTTAACTTCAGAATATTATGTAACTGTTAATTTTCTGTAATCAGTCAATTTGTAATGTGTAAAATTCATAATTTGGAAAATTTTAACATATTTTGACGTTTAATAGGCTTTTTTCTTAATACCTCCCTATTATTCGACGTTCCGCCTTCACATTTATGTTGGATAAGCGAGACTCTACTGTACAAATATATCAGCTAAATAACAGAGATGCAGGTTATGAGGTTGAAATTAAAAATATTTTTCAATATATGTAATTTGAACTAATTGAGTTTTGAGTTTTTTCAAGGATAAGTATGTTGGGTATCTAAAATTTGTTTTGGGGTAAAGTATTATGAATTTCAGAATAAGATGAAAAATGAATGACTTTTTAGTATTGCTTTGTGGACTGGGGGTAATGAATAAGTGAAATTGTATCCATCAGAAGTATGCAATTGAGAACTGATTTTTTAAAAAAATAATTAAGATAGATCTGTAAAAGTAAATATAACAAAGTGGTAGTATTTGTAAGCAACTGAAAAGTTCTTTTGAAGGAGTGTTATAATCCTTTGTTATAAGTCTGACAATTTTTTTTCTGTAAGGAGATTAGAGCAGCAACATTGGTAATTGTAGCCACTTCCCCAAAGCAATAAACCATAGAGTAAGTGTGAGTGAACCATCAAGTAGTAACTTGTGATTAGGAAGGATTGATTTACAAATGTTTTTAAATGGCAAAATTTGTGAACTAAAACATAGAGCTTTGATTGAAGATATTTTAAGTGAGAATGAAATTTTACATTTTGATCAATATGTACACCAAGATATTTTATGATAGAAATCTGATCAAGAAGTTGGAACGTACATGAATTGATGCAGGAGCAGAGTTCGTTATGGTAAGTTGGATTAAAACTGGTTAGCTGAATATCTGTTAATGAAAGGTTAATAAATTTGATTTTACAAACATTTATCTCAAGATTGTTATCAAGAAACTAAATTCCAAAAAAATTAAAAGATAACTGTTAATACTGTTAATGAGTGTTTGGTAATTTTCCCCTGGAAAATAATATCATAGCATATAATATCAGCAAATGCTATGATTTTACCCAAATATTTTTAAATTGCACAAGTCATTGATAAAGATTATAAAATGTAACTGGTCCCACTGAACCCTAATTAGTGAGATAAGGTTGGAGAATGTTAAATGCATTACCTCTAATTCTGGAATATAATTTGGAAAGAAGGATTTGGTGGTTCAAGCTATCTAATACTTTTGGATGTCAAGGAAAATTATATCTGATCAGGCTTTAGACATTAGCTGTACCATGTAAAGCAGAACCTACTATACGCAAACCTAGCATATAAAGTTCAATCTAGAAGTCAAAATATAATGTAATAAATTTTTATTCCCGTCTCACAGGATATGTTCTCTTATTAGATCAGATATAGGAACCAAATTTTCGGTTCCATGGAATTTGTTACAATTGGATTTGATCATTCATTCATTCATTCATTCATTAGTACAGCAAAAACCTCAATTATTTGGCCCTTGTTTATCCAAAGCTCTGTGTTAATCAACATCACAGTTATCTTAGTAATAGGTTTGTAAATTATAATGGGTATGAATTATTGACTTTTAAGCTGATGTACAGTAAAACCCAGAAGTTATGCCATGGGTGGGAGTGATGGTAACCATGTATGTCAATTTTGTGCAAGTTGGGATATGATTTTGCCCACAAATACATATTTAGATTGGGTTCAAAACTTGTGAAAAATGCATATTAAGCCTTTTGATTCCATTTTAAAATCATGCCAAAGTTTTCATCTTTATACACTGTAGCCCAGGGGGTTCTTAACCTATGGGTAACGACCCAAACTTATGCTGCGCGAATTCATTTGTTGCTTCACTGGCGACATTAATCTGGGGGAGGGAACCAGGTTTATTCAGGCCCTGTTAGCCCAGCTGTTAAGATGCCATGGACTGGTTTCACTGATTTTGAACAATAAACATGTTTTTAATCAGAAATATTTAATAAAGAATTTTAAGACTAAAAATGGACCAATGAGTCACAAAGTTGATTGTGTTGCAGGTTATGTCATTGTTGGAAAAAGGTTAGGAATCCCCTGCTGTAGAAACTCAAACATCAACGTATAGTTTCATTATATATATATAGTGTACAATTCTTTTTGATAATCCCTTGGTATCTCAGCATTAATCCTACAATTTGCTTCGATTTCAGAAACACATTTTTCACAAAAAAATTGTGTAACTCCACTCACGCGACTTGGGGTAGCATAAGTTGGGGGTATTACTGTACATTCAATAGTTTAGAAATTTATATTTACTAACCTAGACTCATTCTAATTATGTTACATAATCAACGTTTACCATATTGTATATGTATCACATATTGAATGTTTTCTCTAGCAGTCAGGCAACTCTGTTTTCATTAATATATTTAAGTTCATTATCAAAATTTCCTAACAGTTGGCAGTTTTAGTATTCAGTGAACTGATTAAAAATAAAATTGACTCGAATAGTAAGACAATAAATAGAACGACAAATTGAATATTAACTGATGAATCACAACTTTCTTTCTCCAGAATATATATGCACAAATATCATAATTTTTAACATGAAGGAAAAAAAACACTGCCACACGAATTCCCCCCCCCCCACATCAATGAACAAATAAAAAGATTACACTTACCTCTATTATAATAGCTTGAGGTGCATTCTTCAATTTTTTGGTACTCCCAGTAGATGCACCTTCAATTAGAAAACCACAGACACATATCACAATCCAGAAAAAAAAAATCGAGATCAATGACTAAAATATGAGGCCAGCATTCCCTGAAGATTCTTTCAATGAACACTGCCCCATCAATTTTCGAATAGATTGTTTTATAATGAATTTCACAGCTGCATAAATTTGTAATTTTCTGTTCATGATTATAGTTGTTCAGTAAGATTTCTCACAAAAATGATTTAACTTGGAACAACATATGGGCAATTAGATAACAGCATGTGAAATATACCTTTAAAACAAAATTTAGTAACATAGAAACAATTCTATCATTATCATTGTTGATTCAAATCAAGCAAAATTTGTTTTAGAGTTTAACTAAAATAGTTTCAATGCAAAGGATTCAAAATTCAGATAACAAATTGAAGATGAAACCTTTTTCTATTTTTTTTTTTAATTTTAGATCCCACAAATGCTTTAGAACAGTGGTTCTCAACCGGGGGCCATATGGCCCCCCTAGTGGTACTGGGATACTTCAAGGGGGGCCACAGAAGAAAATGGAGAAAGGGGCCATGACAGGTGGTTGCAGAGAGCTGAGAAGAAAAATTAAGGTGTGAAGAAATAAAGCTTTTATATTAGTGACTATACACTTACAGAATCCAACAAAACCACCCATAAAACCAGGGCCATCTTAGGGCATGGATCCACTCGGGCCTCACCGCATTTTACAACAAGTTCCCTAGGATGGGGTTTTTCGCAGGCCCCGGCTAGATTTTTCACAGACTCCTCTATATTAAATTTAGTGTGGAAAACAAAAAATGATGAAAACCATATCAGGCCCCGGGCTGCAGCTCTGTCAGTCCCACTCTTGTGAGTCATGCCCAGTGGCCACACAGTCCATAAGTGACCCCACCTCATGATATTTTGTATAGTACAATTAATTTTGAAAATACTGCAAGTAAGAATAATGCAGGCTGTTTACTTCCAGCTAAGTATGGGACTACCATAGCATCACTTTGCCTAGGGGGGGGGGGGGGCATGATGCTGAGACAGTCCTGAATAGAACTCTGACTAGCGGTACTGGGACACTTCAAGGGGGCCACGGAAGAAAATGGAGAAAGGGGCCATGACAGGTGGTTTGGAGAGCTCAGAAGAAAAATTAAGGTGTGAAGAAATAAAGCTTTTATATTTTTAGTGACTATATACACTTACAGAATCCAACAAAGCCACCCATAAAACCAGGGCCGTCTTTGGGCATGGACAAGCCCGGGCCTCACTGCCTACATTTTGCAGCAGATTCCCTAGGATGAGGATTTTCGCAGGCCCTCGGCTAGATTTTTCACAGACCCCTCCTCTATATTAAATTTATAATGTGAAAAACAAAAATGATGAAAACCATATTAGGCTCCAGGCTGCAGCTCTGTCAGTCCCACTCCTGTGAGGGGTAGTGCCAGGGGGTCTCATGTCCATAAGTGATCCCACCTTATATTTTGTATAGTACAATAAATATTGAAAATAAATAGGAAATATGTAGGCTGTTTATTTCCAGCTAAGTATGGGGCTACCATAGCATCACTTTGCCTAAGGCGCCCATAATGTTGAGACGGCCCTGAAAAGAGCTCGGACTAGCGAGGAGCTCAATAAATTCTAGGCCAGTGGTCTGGAGGACAATCTTTTTTGCAAAATTTTCATTCAGTACAAATTCACTGAAAAAAATCAATTCAATACGCATAAAGGATCTTGCTTCTAGATGAGAGTTGAAGACTCTGGGTAAGACAGGGGAGCCACGAGAAAAAAATATGGTTCAAAGGGGCCACGGGCAAAAAAAGGGTAAGAAACACTGCTTTAGAACATACTACGCATGCTCTGGTCACATGAAAGAAACAGTACATTCTGTACTGCAGCACAAGATGATCACATGACTGTGTGTGTGGATGCCCCTTCAAAAGTCAAAGAGGCTATCTCTGTTACAAGCCACCAGCATCTCTAGCTCTCATATGAGATAGACATAAATAGTCTATCCTCTCTCTCTAATGTAAATATCATTGTACATATGCTTTATATAGCCACCTTTAATATAATTTTATGTCATCTGAAAAGTATTTTTGTTGAAGAGTCAGATGCATCACCCATAAAAACATACCAAATAATACATGGGAACCAATATAACTCATATCACAGAAACTTTTGCATCTCACACCCCAGTTGAAAGTCTCATAATATTAATCAAAATCGAGGATGTGTAAAATAAAAATCAGCCATGAGAGAAACATATTGAAAAATGATTCTTGAAAATGATAAAACTTGCCAATATTAAAATTATGAGCATTAAAAAAAATACAAGAAAAAGTTTATTTAAAGCACATTTTGAACAGCTCGAAGCCAGAGATATATGCAAAGAGGGGCAAAAGATGATAAAAAATTTAAAATATTTCTAAATATCTTTAAAAAAAATTAAAATATTGAAAGGAGATACCATATTAATTGATTTCTGTTGATTCAAAACGATTTTTAAAGATTAGTAACTTAATAGAGTCTTGAAAAAATTCTTTGTGCCTCCTCCATATGTTGATCCTGCTTATGTCCCCGGTTGAAGCCAACAGGGTTAGCAGACTGTGTAATGTGATAGGGGAAGCCCTATCAGTGATTCTTACACATAATTTTCAAAATAAGTAACATCTACATGTGTACTCTACAACATATAACTGAAAAAAAAGTAAAGAAAAATATTGTTCAGAAATGCATTAAATATATTATTTACAATATTAATTTCACATACCAGTTATTTTAGAATTTGTGACGTTCTCTTTTGGAGCAGCACACAATGGTATATATCCACCCTGAGAAAAATCAGTCAAAAAAATATCACAAATATGCACATAAAATATGCTGGTGAAAGGTTATTATTGAACAAGCACACAGCATATTAAAGAGAAAAAAGTGATGGTATACTTCAAGATTGTTTTGATTTGTGAGTAATTTGTAACTCATGGGATAGAAAGAAGAACAAGGTAATTTACAGATGAAAGCTCACCTTGTTTTGAATGAGTTAAATCCAAATGCACTGGGTGTGAATCAGATTTTTGTGCAATATCTAGATCAGTGTTTTCCAAAGTGGGCAATATTGCCCCCCCCGGGAGGGGGTGCCATTAGAAGCTTTGGGTTTAGTATAGAATCCTATGGGTTGGCTCTTGAGTTGGTGGGGGAGGGGCGGGGGCAGGCAATGAGAAGAGAAAATTTTTGGGGAAGGGGTAGCGATGGAAGAAAAAGTTTAGGAAACAATGATCTAGATGTAATAATTCTGAAATGAGAGAGTGTGCTCATTCACAGTTTACCCAAGTTAGTTACAGTCCCAATTAACTTTGATTATCAGAACTTTACCGTAATGAGATCTTCAATCCTACATGACAAAATTTGCTTCAAGATACATTATATGCAAAGTTAGTAACTTTCAGAAATGAATTAATGTTATTATGTAAGTTGAGGTAACACTGTATAAGTTAATAAATGACTCATGTCCCCATATCCACCATCATGGTTCCTATGCTGAAAGCTTTGGCGGATCCCTCTTTCACATTTTTATTTTTTAACACTATAAATTCACTTATAGTGTGAAAAAATATAAATCACATCGAGGCCTCCTCCTCCAGGCACGAACCCTGTCAGCCCCATCCTTGTGGGAGTGACGAGATGAATATGCACGAAGTAAGAGGTTTAATTAACTTTTAAATTAACAGTTAAGCCTCATCCAAAAAAAAAAAAACAACAACAACAACAAACAATTACAGTATTGTCTGAGGCTTTCATGGCCGACATTTAAACATACATTTTCCAGGTTGTTAGGAGACATGGTTTAAGAAATTCAATTTTGGATGTTTTGCCCAAATATGTGGCAAGCATCTCCAGAGATTTAAACATGTGTAGGTCTCTGCAACAAGAAAGAAAAGTGTTGTAAATCTCCTCCAATCGAGTTGCTCCTCATAAAAGACATTCTGAGGCTTGTTGAGAGAACCAGAGAGGAAACACTTCCAAACTGTCCACACAGCCAATCAGAGCCTGACACTTCCAGCCAATACAATTCTTCTGTGGTCAATCAAGCCTTAGATATCTATATAAGGAACAACTCAACAGGAGTAGATGCCCAACACCTTTCTCACATGCTACAGAGACTTATCCATGTTTAAATCTCTGAAGATGCCTGCCACAGATATGGCCGAAACATCAAAAAGTGTATTTTTTAGACCATGGCCTGATAACCTGAAAAACGTATGCAATCAAACAATTGCAGTATCAAAATTGTATGTATCAAACAATTGCAATTGATAAACGATTACAAAAACAATACCTGAGGACTGTACTTGAAAGGTGTATCTCCGAAATTGAACTCCATCTCAGCATTCTGAAATGAAAATAACAAACCAATAATTATACTAGTTTTTCCTCTTTCATAGCACAATTCATTATTTGAAAAGAATGGCATCAGTTGAAAAAGAAATTCCTCAGGGAAATTTTAAAATATTTGCAATGAACCAAGTAAATCAGCATCTTGAATTTCAGAAGTAAACGTAACTCTGAAACAACGGTTAACTGGTTTTGTTTTCTCCATGCAAGCTTGATATAAAATTTGAATACAGAGAAACCTGATTTAAAAACCTTCCTAACCAAGGTCATAGATTCCCCAAGAATGTCAGAAAATGACTGATTTTCATGGAATAACATGGTTAAATCTATTGTTCTACCACTTTGCTTTCCCCATGCAATATTAGCTGCCCATTCTAAAATAAATTTTTGGTTACAGCCCTGTCCTTTAACTGAATACTTGATGAATCACATATTTCTTTTCTATTCAAATATAAAAATCTTATTTAATGGAGACTGTAAACTGCATATGCATAAATGCCAGAACTCTGTCCCTAGACTTATTGTCATTGCTGAGATCTCTTACAGCTACGCATTATGGTAGAGCCAACCATCACTACTACTTAACTGTACATGCACCTCATACACATTCCTCTGCAGAATTTCTAACGAATTGATATATACCAGAATGTGTGTGTATATGTGGCCTCTAACATATTTTTGTTGTTCGAGTTGGGCTTGATTCATGCTATTGATGGCAGCGCTGTCTTTCATATTTTGGATTGAAGATGGTAAATGCTTGCATTTTAATGTTATGTAGGTGCATAATGTTGCAGGTGTACCTGCAGAGAGAGCCAATCACAATCAGTATGCTCAAAAGATAGAAATTTATAACTATTTATAAATCTGAAAGTAAGTATAACCTTTAATACTACTGCTGGAAAGAATGCACTTTTTACAAGGTTATCAGCGATTTTGAATGCTGTTCCAAGGTCCACACCTAGACATGAATAAAATACAAGGTTGTTAGACATTAATGCAATTATAAGCTGTACTTCTGATTTCAGAAATAAAGGAGGGAAGGGGGAACAAAACGACAAAGATCAGACTTACCATTTTTGGAAAATTTTATTTCACCATTGTCCAAGTCAAGATAACACCCTACCACATCATGCATTCCAAATGGCTATATTTACATAGAGAAAGAAAATTCATCAAATTCTACCACTAATTTCATGAAGAATGAAAAATCGTACAACTATCTCAATAACATAGCAAATATCTAACACAAATGAGAACTAGATGATTGTTTGAAATGTTTTAAGGATACAGAAGTTCCACTAATATCACAATCAAAAAACAACCACAAGGATCAAAGACAACCACAATGAGTGGAAAAATTACCTTTTCAAATTCAGCCTAAACTAAAGAAATTACTGCACAAAAAAATTTGTTGGTGATGAACAGCTTTAACAGTAAATGAGAATTTACAGGAAGATGAGATACTGAAAATATTTTTATTTAATACCATGCACAAAACCAACACAAGCTTCAGTCCACTAAAGCTGGTGTTGACAGAACCCAGTTCAGTTCGTAGGGTTTCCCACCCATTTGTGATTTGGTCAGCTCATTTCTCATATATGTGGATAGAAGATAAGCTCCTATGATGTCCAGTTTGATGCGAAGAGACTTGCACTGAAAGAATGCGCTTTCTGAAAATATAGCCTCCGTTTTTTTAATGCATTTTCTATTAGCCAAATCTTCCATTTTAAATGAAATGTTTCAAAAACTTTCAGAAAAATAAGTGGAAGTACATCTGGAAAGAAATTCTGAGTGAACATGAGTTAATGAAGCTTGAGTGACAATGATTCTGATAATTGGTGCAAAAATTCAGCTCATGACGTAGCTGTTTTATGTTAGCACGTGCATCCATATCAACAAAAATGTTTTTTAGCTGAGGGGTTAGTTAGCTTAGTTTGAAACGTAGATTTTTCTAACACTGTAGTTTGAAATAGCTTAGTTTTGTTAAATGTAAGATACACAACAGATTTATCAACCTGTGATCATATTTAGGATTTTTGAGATTATCATGAGCGGTCTATCTTTCAATACAGCATGAGCTTAGACTTCATTCCCCTCCACACAGCACTAGCAATGATATTTATGATAGCTATTGAAATATTGAATCCAATATTTTCTATAACTCTATGCTTGGTATTATAAAGAAATAGACCATGGTAATCCAAGGAAACTGACTGCAGTTTATTTTCATACAACAGTTGGAAAAAAAAAATTAAAAATCACTAAAGAATACTAATTGATAGGAGACAATCAGAAGCAGATGGAGAGTGAAGAAACAAGTGGCGGGAGTGACAAATCGGAATGGTTAAAATTTAATAAAGAATTGCATGCTAAATTGGGTTACAATTCAATATCACTGTTACTCAATCTATCAAGTGCAATGAGAAACCTTATTCTCCAAAACTAATATAATCAGAAACGTTGTTGTATACAATTTCAGTTGTCCTGTACAGCTTGAATTGTAAACAATGCAGATTTCTGAGTGTTCAAACTATTCTGGTCTAATTATACTTATTAACAAGAAGGATAACATAATACTCTTTAGAACTAGAAGAATCAGCCCAGAATACTATAGTGAAACCTGTATAAAACGGAAGGTTGAGACAAATTATTTTCCGCTTCAGACAGGTTTTCGTTTTAAAGAGGTGCACATAAAAATAAATGCAGTAATTTATTTCTATTGTTTACAAAACTTGAGTTCTCAGAACATCACTCTAACTTCTATAAACCAACAAGTGTTAAACAGAGACATGCATATTATTTTTTTGAATTTTTTCATGTTTGATGTTTCAAATAACTATACATTTAAAACTTCATATTTATAATGCGCTAATATAGCTACACTTCAATATAAAAAGTTCTTTTGAATAGCAATCGAATGGACACTTACTTTTGTTAAAAATAAAAATTTTAATACAGCGAAACCTCTATATAACAATATTCTGAAGACCAGATTGTTATAGAGGGATTATCATTATATTGCGAGGAAAATTATCCTTACATGAGATCAAATTTATGCTGTTGTTGTCATCTTTTCTACATCAACATTGTTCATACCATCAGAAAATTCACTCTTATGTATTAAATCTCCGAAAAAATGGAATTGATTATAAATCTGTTATAAAAATTCACTAAGATGCATTGCCCTGTAAAGAAATTTACTGCATTGCACTTGTGTGTCTTACATAGAAAATACTAATACAAATGGCTTATTTTAGCTTTGTGATTTTTAGTACAAAATATTGATGTTATCAGATGCCTTCAGCCCAAAGCAGAATGTGTCAAAACAATTAGTGCTACTGCAGAACAATTTGGAAGAATTTTAAGAAAAAGTGCAAAGAAGCACTATTACATGTATGGGGATTTTTACCGCAGAACATTTTCAGTCAGCTGAGGGCTCGTCGCAGAACAGTGCTAAACATTCTGCTTTGGGAGCCTTCAGAAGAAGGCAAACGAGTGACGAAATTGAAATTAAATTCAAAATGATTTTTAACAAAATACAAAAAAATATCATAAGTTTTAAAAATCTTCTAAAAATATTGTTATAGAGGGATTCATCGTAGTAAAGGATATCGCTATATCGAGTATCGTAGTAGTGAGGTTTTACTGCATTTCAAATAAAAATTGAGAAATTGCATACCTTTAAAAAAAACAGTACAATGAGATCAACAACCAATAAAGTTTGTGAAAGAAAGATTCTACATTTCTGTGTTCAAATTCAATACTCGTTCCTTGTGGCTGGTGGCCATCAGTACACTGAATGAAAATCTCTGCAGTAGCCAAAACATAGCATTGCTAAATTGTGACCAATAATTCAGTCTTTTTCGCATATTACTTTCCCGAAATTATCAAACTTTTTCCAAGAAATAGGAGTGTTTTCTAACAAAAGTCACAATTTCCATTATAAATGAAATGCTAAAAAAGCTTTTACTAAATTTTAAATAGTAAATTGACTTCCTCTCAAGCCCGACCCCCAGAACCAGTTCAGATAAATAATGAGCATTCATTATTTTTCCAAGAAGTGAAAGAGTTCACCTAACAAAAGGGGGGGGGGGAGAATCAGAATGACTTAAATTTTCTCCCATCCAAAGGAGAAAAACTTGCACTTGGCCAAAAATTCTTTGTTTTAGCAAGTTTTGTATCTACAAATATACTAAATATGCCTTCCGTTTCTGCATTAGACAATTTCTGTCTTAAAGAGGTTTCCCGTGGTTGAAAAAGCATTAATTATTCACAAGACTATATATTTGTTCCGCTTAAGACAGGTTTCTGTCTCGTACAGTCTTCGTCTTAGACAGGTTTTATTCAAAATGAAATTAAACCTCAGAATGAAAAGAAAACAAGTTTTTGCATTAGCTGGTTGGTGTGCAATATGTTTTAGAAAATAGTTAAAAAAAAGTAAAACAAAAAACAACTAATAAACAAAAAGCATTAGTGAAACAGCACAGGTGTGGTGGAAAAACAAACAAAAACAAAATGTATTGTGGATAATTCACATGTTTATGCTATTTATACTAGACATTTCAGCAACACATAGCACATTCTAATCAAAATCTAATGAAAACTGCACCACAAAGTCAGAATATGTTATTGGAGACAAACATAATTGCACATACTTCCCCATAGGTGTCGAACTGCTTGCCAAATGATTTCTTACCGGTACCACCAAAACCATATCCTTGCTTGTCGGTTCCTATACGAGAATATTAACTAACCATAAGTATTCAATTTGAATTTATTTTTAACAAATTAATATACAAGTCTCAATAACTGATTGACTCACCAAGATCCAAGAGAGCATTCAGAGTTGACCATCCCACACGACACAAACCTTCATCAGTGACTTTTGCTTCATAATAATACTTCCCTAGATAAGAAAAAAATTTCAAGACCAAAAGTAATGAAAATGAAATCACTATTGATGTTTGAATTTCAGGTTCTTTGCGATGCAATCAAAGTGGCCTCACAATAAAAAACATTTACCCTCTTCTGAGAAATTGAATTTTCTGGATGTTATACCGAAACTAATATTTGAAAAGAAAAGTGATTTGTCTTTTTCAGGAATTGAACCTGGGTCCCCTTGCATACCGGGCAAGTGCGCTAACCAATACACCAGAGAGACACTTTTCAATTCCTTATAACACACATTAGTTTCGTGAAACTGGGAAAAAATTGCTCTAGCTAAAGGAGGCACTATGTCTCCACTCAGCGCTTCACGCTACTAATGCGTGTCACAAGGAATTGAAAAGGGTGTCTCTGGTGTGTTGGTTAACGCACTTGCCTAGTATGCAAGGGATCCAGGTTTGATTCCTGGAGGAAACAAATCACTTTTCTTTCCAAATATTAGTTTCAGCATAACATCCAGAAAATCCAATTTCTCAGTACACAGTAGTTTCTCACACGTCTGGGCAAGGAAACAAAGAAAAAAGACATAAGTGAGAGAGGCGTATAAATGAATAGTATTATTCATCTATATATTTGATTGGGAGTACAGAAAGTCATCTTATCATTGAGAAAAATGTGTAGGTGAGAAGGTGTATAAGTGAGAGATCACTGTATTTATTTTCATCTAAACCTCTCAGAAAAAAAAGATACAATAAAAATCTATATAATACGCACTAAGAAACTCTGATGCTCTTATAATGTATATTTTCTGCAGATTATATGTGCAGGAAAATACAGTAATAGAATGCTGGACTGAAATAAACATATAAAAAGATACCTTGGCTAACAAAGCTTTTTTTCACGGTACTTCTACCTTTGTTAACAAAGGTTTGGGTGGTTGTGACAAATCTATTGCTTGACATTCCCAGAGCAAGTAAAAATTTTGGCCAGACATGTGAATTTTTGGAAATTTTACCAGCCCTGCTGGATTTAATCTCTAAGGTAACACAGCCATGCCGTGAGTTGAGTTTTCATGTTGATCATTTCGCCTCAGAATAACTTTCCAGTTGTTTCTTTATTTCTCTTTCTGAAAGCTTTTGAGCCATTTGTGTAACATGAATGATTAGTTAAATGAAATTAAAACTAATGCTTTAACAAAAGATAAGCCTAGAGTTTCAATGTTTTCAGTGTGCACAGTAAACTCAGCACCACACTGAATGGTTCGAACATTCTACATATTTTTCATCTGCATGTACTGAAATGATCTGACGCATTGCATAAGAGGACATCTATGAACCAAACTAGGTTTTATAAGCGGGGTGAAATAAAAAGATATCTTCAGAAACTCATTTTTCTTTACATTCTCCTTCATCCAATTTTGAAACTATTCAGCTCAAATTTCGCTTAGTTTTTCTCATTTTTATAATGCTTCCTAGTGTTTTATAAAACTTATCTTCAAATTTTGGGCTTTACCTAGAACGAATTGAATAACTTGTAACAGAAACGTACGGGAAATTGTGTTTTAGCTACAAATGTAATTCCAGAACAAATTGTATTCATTGGCTGAGATACAACTATATTTGTTATACAAACATTGTTTATGACTTAGGATGCTCCCAGATTTGTTTTCCATTAAAAAAAACCAAATTTGTAGAAGTTGCATTAAACAGCATATCATAATACCATTTCTGTGAACTCCTTTTGTAGCTCTACACCCATGCCATTCTCTTTGTTCCCTGCACTGGCACATCTTCCCATCAGGTGAAACAGCTGTAAAAAAATCCAGTAAACATCAACATACTGAAATAATTTTACACAAGACATAGCATGATCACAGCAAAGCAAAAAATTTATTAAAATTAAAGGTTGATTGTGAAGTAGAGATACTAAATACATTTATTTACCCAAACTTAATTAACCTTTTAGCCGCAAGCGACGCCATTATCTTGTTTGACATATTCTATAAAATTTCATGGGGTACCCGATTACCCTGTTCTATATATATATGTTACTGCCAAAGCTCGAAATGAGAAGTGGCCAGCCAAGTTGACTCGCCAATGTCCGAAATTAGGGCTTTCGCCAGCCCCCATATATCGATCCCTATGATTCAGGGTAATCATTGTATTGCCATATTTTTTTGTGTGATAATTAAAGCCTTAACCATAGCTACACATAATTATTGTTAATAATTATTAGCTATGACAACCCTAATGATCAAAGGAATCTGAATATTGATATCTTAGTGATATATATATATATATATATGGATGTGTGTATAGGAATTGACATATAGAGGGAGGCGAAGGCTTGAATTTTGGACATCAGTCAAGTCAACTGGACTGGCCCCTTTGCACTTTGGCAGTAACATATCCATAACAATTAAAAATATTTCATGATCTCATATAGAAAAATTTTAAAACTGCCTGTGGCTAGAGGGTTAAAATCAATGAGTATTTATTTTACATTATAAACAGGAGAAAAAAAAGTAATTACCTAATGAATTTCCACGATCGAAGAAACTCATGCCCCACTTATTAGCTGAAAAGAAAAAAAAAACCAGATAATTTTACAAAAATATGGTTAGACTTACAAAGAGACAGTTTTCTCTTTCCATTTTCAAAAACACATCAATATGTTAATCGCAAATAAAATAACTACTTTACAAATAAAAATCATTTTTCTAGGGGTAAAAGTCATACCTACGGAAATACAAATACAAGGCCACAACAGGCAAAATGGCCTACCAGGTGGCTCAGAAAAAAACATAACCCCCCAAATCTGCCTCTTGAATTCAAATCTGTAATTCGTTTCTGACGTCAGGCATAATTTTCAAGTTATAAGCACTTTCAGATTTTTTAATTTTTTCCCCATGTTGTGTGCCAAAATATGCAATACAGTTGAATCCTGTTTTAACAAACTCTGTTATAGCAAAAATCTTGTTTTAATGAACACCTTTCTAATCCCCCAATAAGTTCACATAGGAACGATGCAAAAACCTGGAATTTCTATGTAACAAAATTTCATTGAAACAAAGTGATTTCTCTGGTCTATTTGAGTTCATTATAATAGGATTCAACTTCAATAGACAAAATATGTAATAACCACTATTCTAGTCATTTTTGAAATTGTATAGGAACATTCCAAAGCAGAGCAAAAAAATTACATACAATCCTATGAATCATGCAGTATTTTTTATGATAAAGGTCATTCACATGTAGAAAATATCAACAAATTCATGTTTTCCCCAAGAATTTAAAAGGCTTATATTTTTGGGATCATTTTTGCCCTCTCGAATAATGTAACAGTAATAGGGGACAGCAGGACATCATCACTGGCTACCAATTTCTCATTGTGTATATTTTTTCTCCCTTTTCCCATTAACGTTGAGACTAAATCTTTCTTTTGTAAAGGGTATTTCTGTCGCTGCTATCTCACAAAAAAAAAAAAAAATCCATATTTGTTGTAGCTTTATTGCATACACAATGTCATGGAACTGCTTTCAAATCACTGCATATTTTCCATTTGTGCACATTGTATTTCACTAATTTGAGTATATATTTCAAAATATCGTATGACTCTTTAGTCATATTCGCATAGGCAACTGGAGCAAAAGACATTACTTTCCCAATATGGGGGGAAAAAGTACCTTAAAACTATATTTTGGGGCATCTAAAATAATCTCCATTCCCGTGGCTCATATTTGAATTTGATGGTATTCATTAGGCTATGAACATTATTGCAGAACATTACCATGTTGTCATTTTCAAAATAAAATAGAAAAGTTTGTTCCCTAAATGCCTATACTCAATAATTTTTGTGTCTGGCTGCAATAGCTTACATTCTTGCAACCTTGAATCTAACAATTCTGGTTTTTTTTTTTACTATGGAAGTGCACGAGGTGTCAGCCGCCGATTTTGACAAAATTGGTATTGTTGAAAAAGTCTGGTCACGGGTAATAAAAAGCCAATAGAACTACCCATCAGAGTTGCACCGTTTTTGAGATGGGACCAATTTATCTCGTTAATTTATTTCTTTATGTTGCAGAAAACACTTATTGTGAATACATCTTTTAAATTATCTGACGATACTGGGAGCATTAAAAAAAAGTTGAATGATGAAATTATTTAACTCATATCTCAGGAAATACATAGCACAAGTCAAAATAAATATTATCATGAGATGCACATTGCAGATGTGCATTCAATGATATCACTCAGTCAGATTTCAACATCTCTTCCTGTCTGGACACCAGGCCCACACCATTCATTACGAATTGTTTTACACTATATCTCAAGCAGTTCATAATGAAAATAGATGACATTGGTGTTGTTTGTTAGCTATTTAAAAGATGATGATAATGACATAATTTCATTATGTCAGTACCTACCACGTGATTCAAGGCACAAAAAATATATTCATACCAAAACTTGCGGCCGTGTCTATAACACAGCGTATCTGAAGTTTTTTTACAAATGAAATCAAACAGAATTCATGCAATTTAGATATAAAAACCATTATAAAATATACATACATATTCATTACAAAATGTACATAAGGATATTGCAGTTTACAAAGTAAACATAAAAATGTTAAATTGACACAATTTTTTATTTACTGATTTTTTTGATTAAATTTCACACAAAAATAGGTAATCTCATCTCAGTTATTGCTTTTTAATTATTTTGTAGAATTTCAAAATAATGACACATTTAAATTGAGTGGGGCCTAAATAAATAAATTGGAGAGATAAGTCAGCCCCTATCTTGAAAACGGCACAACTCTGATGGGTAGTTCTATCAGCTTTTTTACTACCCCCCACAAGGCCTTTCCGACCTTACAAATTGATAGACAAATTGCTGAAATAAGCGATTCACACCTCATGCACTTTCCTACACCTATGTCACAAATTAAGGTGTTAAGATATGCTTAAAAACTGAATAGCTAAAACACTGTGCCCCATAGCAAATTTTTTTTTTTCAGATTTGAGAAGCATATATTTCTATTAAAGAAATTTTTTCCTTGTAGAACAATGCACAATCAATGCTTATCAGATATCATTCAGTGTAAATACATGAATTTGACAAAAAATTTTAAATAATGAATCAAAGACTCTTACATGGACTATGGTCACCAGATGCGCCACCTTCACTTTTCTGTCCCTTGCCAGACAACTGATCATTCAATGATTCCCACACAATCTGTAAAATGGGGAGGCAGAAAGCACCGGTTTTGCCACTACCAGTCTCGGCAGCCTAAAGTTGAAAAATAAGAAGAAACAATAACATGGCTGCTATGAAAATTTTATGCAGCATAATCTTTCAATCAACATCACTATCATAAATAACATACCTAATTAATTTACTTTCTAAAATACAAGATTGTGTACAAAAAACTGGGACAATGACGACTTTTCACTCTTCTACCAACATACCAATTATTTGTTTATAACTAGTTGTCAAACGTGGCTGCAGAATTTTCAATTTGACACATTGATACTATTTTATGAATGATGAGGCCCACAGTTCAAGTTATGTTAAATTGAAAAAAGTTTCAAGTTATGTGTCAAGGTCACAAGCACCCGAGTGGTGTGGGGTAGACGATGCTCGTCTACCATGGCAAAGGTTACTGTCACGGTCCCTGGTTTGAACCCAATGGAGGATATAGATAAGACATTTTCCCTAACAAACTCAAGGTGACCACAGATAGATAGCACCTTCATTTCTAACCCTTCTCATTAATGGCAGTAAATTGCAGTATAACGATATGGCCAGAGATGGTGTTTGGTGCTCTGTCAGGGTTACATGACATGTCAACATGCGATTATCATAGTAAGGGTTCTTGAAAGGAAAGATGTTCGAGGGGAATCTGCACACCACCGAAGAACTAAATGTTGAAATTGGAAATACCATTCACAGTTTCTCAACTTATGAATGTTAACAAGCACTGAATATTGGTAGAGGCATTGGCATACATGAGAGGAGGTTTGGGGTTCTCCCATAATTAAGTTCTCTACACTTTTCTTAAAATTCTTCCAGAGATAGTTCTGCAGTAGCACTGATTGTTCTGAGACGTGTATCACAGCTTTTGGCATGTTCTGCTTTGGGGGCCACTTGTGTGAATTCATAGGAAAAAAAACTGCTCTTACTACAGAAAACAAACCTCACCATAAGAACATCTCCTCCTCCAAGAATAAGTGGAATAGCTTCAGCTTGGACATCTGTTGGTAGCCTGAAAAGTGGATAATCAGTTTCAAAATGAGAAATTTCAATACAAAATTCATTATGGTATTGGAGATTGGGAGGATCATCACCAAGTGTGATGATTGAATAATATTTTTATGTGGGTGCTACAAGATATTTAAAATTCTGGTTACTGATCAGTGAAAAAGATGATTGGTAAAAAAAAAATTAATTAAGCGTTATGATTTTTCTGACAGGTAAAAACCACTGTCATTGAATCACAAGCTATCATCAAAAGATCTATTGATCAAGCTAATTTGAAAAAGCTTGACAATGGTTGTAATCTAATTGTCTCAATAACTGACCAGTACATATAAAAGTTATGTTTGTTCATAGACCAAAACATAGCCACTGGAATCATTAATACAAGCGCAACCCTGATAACTTGGCAAAATTATAAATTTACATTTATATTGTTTCCATGCACAATACTAAACTCAATGGGGGGAAATCTCTCTTAACTTGACACATGATGACCATTTATTGCACTTAAGTTGACTGCGATATATACTGCATTATCACCAGGGCTACCACTAGATTCTTGGTCAGCCTGGGCGAGCAAGAATGTTGGTTCTCCTCGTAGTAATTTTTATGTCGAAGAGGTTAGAGGGTGAAATTTGCACCCCCTCTGGTCTAGCACCTGGGGCACCTAGTTGTGGACCTGGTTATCACAACTCATTTTTAGCAATTGCCCATGTGTTGATCAGTTTGAAAAATTTTACGACATTGCTCTCGTGTGCATCAAAAATTCTAAGTCCATCATCAAGTCACCTAAGTTCCATTGTTTCTGATGTTTGCTGATTGGCATGTGTCTAAGTTTCTCCCTCACAACCTTTACCTCCTGTTATTCTTCTGCTTGGAACCTGAAAACTCAACCAGCGGACTATGAAAGCCACAGGCAGATATAAACGATTTCCTAAATTTTTGAGTGAGATTCTTGAGAAAGATTGAAACACTGTTTCAAGCAAGAAGAGGAAAATTATTTTGGATAATATTGCTCTGCTCATTCACAAATAATAAATCTTCCTGCAATCAAAATATACACTTTTCTATGTGACACCTAATTCGGGATCATCCTCAATACGAGAATGTCTCGTAAAAAACTGAAGAACAAAAGAGGTTGATGAAATAGTAAATAAAGGAATATAGACTTGCTCAACAATATAGAGGCACATATACATTGAAGAACCAAAAAAACTGGTACACCTGCCTAATATCATGTAGGGTCCCCGCGAGCACGCAGAAGTGCCGTAACACGATGTGGCATGGACTCGACTAATGTCTGAAGTAGTGCTGGAGGTAATTGACATCATGAATCCTGTAGGGCTGTCCATAAATCCGTAGGAGTAAGAGGGGGTGGAGATCTCTTCTGAACAGCACGTTGCAAGGCATCTCAGATATGTTCAATATGCAAAAGGGTGGCAGCAGCTCTCATCTGCACTCACTAATTTAAATAAATTCTCATTTTTCTTGATGTTATGGAATTGCTGCTGACTACGTGTCATTACCTTAATCTAAATACTACGCATTTAAATACCACACATACATAAACAATTTTTAAAAGTTATTAAAGATAAAATGAAATAAAACGTAACTAATTTGACAGCAACTAAAGTCAGCATGTTTATCTATCCTTTTATGGAAGAGGCCTTAAATCTTTTTCTAATCGTGAGCACTGCCTGTACCCCTCATAAAAAAAAAGAGCACCCTTACGGCAAGTTTGATGTACAAATGCATTAAATCAAGATGATTTTAGTCCTTGAATTTAATTTTTAAAAGGTGTTTAATATTAATGTTGATCAAGTGCTTGCTAGCACAAAATTGAACATAAGCATAGAGTACTCTAGGTGCTTTAGAGAGCACAGGGTTGAAGATGCCTGCCTTATGGTATCAAGTTATTGAGGTTCCACTGCAAAAATATATGAAAACTCCACTTATATGTACAAAATATCATTATGTCAAGCAGGACCAAACATTTAACCAGTTATCTGGCAACACCTGAAGATTGATTCAAATTGATTGATTTGAACATGACAATTTTTAGCATAATTTAGAAAACCAATTATTAACTGTATGATATGATGTCACCCTCCACTTGTTTATGCAAGACATACAGAAAATTGGATGTTGTGTGAAGATGCTTTTTCTTTTTAAATTGGTTTTAGGAAGGAAAAATGAGCAATTAACTGATTGTGCAAGACTGTCCATCGCACGGCCCTGTTCGGCATATATTATACACGTTCCAAGGAAGGAAAATTTCTATCTCCTCTGCAGCTTAGTGGTGAGAGTACTCGCCTGGCAAACAATAGGCCAAGTTTCGATTCCCAGTAGAGGTAAATAAAAAATAAACATCTTCACACAACATCAAGTTTCCTGTATATCTTGCAGTTATTAAATTTGTTTTTGTTGATGGTTCCTCAAAAAAAAAAACATGAACTCAGTTACAATGCATTCATAATCGAAAGTCATATTTCATTAGCATCAAACTCCCAAGAAAGGGAAAATGAGAAATTTATTCGCTAGATGACCAGTTGAAAGAAAAATGAGTTAATTGAGTATAAGGAAGCTGGTGTTAAACTTACATCCACTCTTGTTCATCAACTGCTTTAGCTATTTCGGGCAAAACGCCCATTTCTGAAATAAGAAAGTGACAAGGTTAGTATCAATCACATTTATACATAAATCAAAGAAAATGTAAAGAAAAGAAATATAAATAAAATTCAAAATAATGAAATAGTTACACACTATTATTCTTATATCAAGAGTTGTAGCGAGGTTTCACTGTATTACCAAAATTGAAATACGCAAGGACACAGGTTATACACATTTGGAAGAACTTTTGCAGATGGTATCTATACAATATAATGATCAAATAAAAGTGGTACTCTCGGTGGAATAGAAAATCTTATGAAAAATTAAATGATCTTTCAAAAGCAACAGCACAACAAAAATGGTTAACAAACCGCATATAGATATCGTGGGTCGCACTTCGTAAACACTTATTTCATGAGAAAAGTTAGATTTAGGGATCTATGCTGAACCCCTTGACACGATACTTAAAATTGAACCGATTTTTTTTCCACTGGATAAAAAATTGTGGAGAAAAAAAGAGGTATCAAGCTTGATACACAGGGCGATTCTATAATTCCCCTTGCTGCATTTTATTTGCTGCGGTTTGCTGGCAAACCGCTTATCTTACACGAACACTTCCAATTAGAAAAAGTATCCAAATAAAAGTTTAAAACTCAGATCATTTATACAGAGGAGCATTTATGGTTTTGCTGCCAGTGGGCTACACATATTTGGCTGCCCTTCTCCCATTCGAACTGTTTTGACTACCTTTTTCCCGAATTCACCACCTTGCGCTAGAACCCACTTGGCCTCCCCACTCCTACAAGTGCACTAAAGTCACTGTTTTAGTCACTCGCATGCTTGCACAATTTTTTGGCCACTCACTGACCTGGTCCCTAGCTGTGTGGATCACCTGTTTGGCCATTGACATGCTTGCTCTCACTCTAAGTCACTCTTTAGTTCACTCATGTGTTTGCAAACTTCCTCAAACTCTTTTAGTCACTCACTGACCTAGTCTTTTGCTGTCTAGGCAGAGGCGGATTCATTGAGGGTTACACCACTCATCTCCCACTGTACTAATTTTCTTGGCCACTCATTCCTCAAATATGCTGGCCCTCTGAACTTGCCCAGGGAGCACGTTCATAGCCCGCTAAGCCCTCCCTGTAAATATGTCACTTCATTTATATTATCATCCTGGATCTGTACCTGCCCCCCCCCCCAAGTGTGGAGCCCTGTAAATTCCAGGCATGGGCAGGGATACGGGGGCCCCCCCCCAGCATCAAAGGTGAAGTCGACAGATCTAATGCATATATGTATAGTAGATGAATCGACATCATCATCATCTTGCCCCCCACCCAGCAATAATGACCGTGCCCCCCAGACTTCCAAGTCTATCTCCACCTATGGTTCCAGGGCTGGGACCTCCAGCTCTGCCCCCTCCCCTCCACCCGGGATGATTTTTTCCCCCTTTACACTATACTATAACTTTAGTGTAATTTAAATAGCAGTATAGAGGGGGGGGGGGTCAGTGAACGATCAACTTCTTTATGTGGGGAACAAGCACCAATCCGTTATTTTACTTATAGAATTGCTTGGGGGATCTATGAAAAGTTTTCATTTAAGGGCACCGCTCGGGGAAGTTCGGGGGGTGGGGAGCGGCTCGTAGGAAATCGGATTTAAAACTCGATTTAATATTTTAGTGAAACAAAACCTGAACTAAAGATGAGCCACAATTTCTAGATTAATTTTTTTTCCCGAGGAGTGGCAATTGTTTATTTAATTTCGAAAATGTAAACAATTGATTACACATAATATTGAATATGAATATAAATATCATTGTTTACCTTCAAAAGCCGTCATCTTCACATCAACTTTCGATCTTGAACACCGGCGGAAAAACAACCACGTTTAAGTGTGTCTACGGACTTCATTCGCCGGTACTATTCATGCGTTTATGATTGGTCAAAGAATTTCCTTTTCACAGATAAGGACGATGAAAATGGACTGTTATACTGTGGCCTTAATTAAGACAAAAAATTAGGTTTTTCGATTTCATTCTACAAAACACAATTTTTTAAAATAAAAACATGCAAATTTGTATGATTGGGGTGGAAAGCTATTTATAAAGTGTCAAAATTCTTTATGATGACGTCATATAACTGTAACTATCTGTCGTGAAGACCGTAGATTTGTTCCAGGCAGTTGAAATTTGTCGGTGGAGTCTCCTCGTCCATTCAATAGATGGCAGCAGTAGCCCTGTGTATGCACCGAGCGTGTGTGAGAGTCTATCAGATCAGTACTATCAAGGACGTAATATTGCGTCCAAATGCCAGTGGGATAAGTTTAAACAAGTGTTCTCTCCCTTTTCCCTTCTCTTTTCATCATCACGAAGCTTTGTTGTAACCCTATGAATTAAAGTTCTTTTTATCCTCATTTATTTCTATACTCCTACTATAGTGATTTTTCCCTCACATATGATGTGTATCCTTCTACTGTATACATATAAGGCTGAGAGAGAACAGGTAGAGTGAGGGGGAAAAGCGATATCTACTTCGTATCTAATCTCTTACCCAGTAATCTATCTACTTATCCAGTGTTTCTCAACCGGGGGTGCGAGATGGGGAAAAAATTGCAATATGTTTACTGGTTATTCAGAAAAATTGAAATTATGATAAAAATTCAACTTTTCATTCTTAAAATAACATGAATCATACTAACATTTTGAAGCCACATCTTCTGACTTCTGCCAACACCATCTATAGCAGAAGGTCTCCGCGCGAAGCTCATGACATCACTGAAGAAGTTATTTCACCTGTAGCCATTGGAAGATATCACAGGCCGATGCCTGGGATATCTTCACCTTTTTTTGCAGTATATCCAATGATTATAGGAACGAAGAGATATAAGCAGGTGGTCAAAGACCTGGGCCATGCTGGAAAGATTGTGATGACCACACGAACGTACGAATTTAACCCTTGCAGTAGCAATCCCGAGATATCTCGTCTAACTAGATCCGCTTTGTTTTGACAATCCTGAAATATCTCCGGATTATTAAAACGCTCTTACTTGAGCAACCCCGAGCCCAGAAACCGTTATAAGTTTCTTCTCCTGATAACATGCTTTCTTTTCTCGCCGTCCTGTCAATCAACTGCCAGTGGGTGGAGCCAACTTTTGTTCAAACTCTGATAACAAAAGGGGAGAGAGGTGGTGATTTTTCCCCCTTCGATGGAATACAGGATTATTGGGTACAGCAAAAATAACAAAAAACTATAGTTTTTTTTCCTCTTCTTTGTTTTTTTTATTATTTTGTGTTGGGGGAGGGGGAGGACATTTATCAACTCACGCTAATCGAAAGAAAATATTCATCGTGAAAATGGGTCGAAATTTTTAGTAGGTTAAGTGACTTCTACTGTGGCAGGTATAATGTGGATCAGGAAAGTTTTAAAAACCTCTTAAAGGGTTAAAAGATCTGTGCTTATTTGGATGAGTGTGTTATATGACTTATTTTGTGGAAATCGGTGGTATCTGTCAGATGTGCCCCCCCCCCCGGTTTTCTTTCATTGAAATCAAACCGTTTTTACAGTCAACCATCGGTTCACGAACTTGATTCGTTCCTGAATTCCATTCGTAAACGGAAATGATTTTTCCCATAAGAATCAAAATCAGTGTGAAATAAATTGATCCCATTCCTGGGACTCTGAAGATTTTTAGTGTGAACTTTTACTGCGCTGCTGCTGTGCATAACCGAAATGGTTATCCTTACACTAACACTGAAAAAATTACCATCATTCGAAGGAGATGAAATGCGAACGGAGTGAAAACGATGCAAAGGTAGTTTGGTTTCGTGAATATGTATCATGTATAATCTCAGTGTCAAAGAACTCAAAATCTCCACTTGCAACCAGGGCTACAATTAGATGGTTGTTCAGCCGGGGCAAGCACGCATTTTTTGGCCCTCCCCCCCCTCATTATATTGAAGGAAAGATTAGAGGGTGAAATTTGCACCCACTCTCCCTCCCCATTCTGGCGGCCGAGGCACCCCCAGTTTTGGCCCTGCTTGAAATATTATCTGACCACAAAATATACTCCAAGCCAAATTTGATGCTTTGCAAATAAGAACTATGGAATTGGATAGTAAAATTATTTTTTCAGAAGTAACTGACAGTTAGGTCTACGTCAGATATTATTGCTAAACATCTTCTAGTTCAAAGTTCAAATTTAGACTGTTTTGAGTATTCGTAAACCGGGATTAGTTCGTAATTCGAATAACTTTTTGTTCGTAAACCGAATTGTTCAACAACCGAGGCTTGACAATATGTGATTATTCTGTGAACAAAGTTATCAAACGAACGATGGATCTCAAAGCAAGGTCGTAGCCCCGAACTAGGGCATCTGGTGGCCCAACCCAGCCTGAAATGTGAGAAAATGAGTGGTATAGGCCTACTGTACAAGGAGAATCGTTCTGAAATTTCAGTCATATTTACCCTCTATCGGTAATCCCCATTTCCAGTGAGAATTTCGTAACGAGTGCGTTTAGGAGACCATTGAACATTGAAGGACCAGACACACCCCGCTTCCCATCTCAAGGAGATATCGAAGCGTTCCCGAAAAATGGGATTTAGGGGACCAACAAAAAATTAAATAAGAAAAAAAGGTCTTTGATCAACCCTGTATCACAAAAAAGCAGCAAATGACTTGCAATTTTAACAAAACATTGCACTTATTTTTTGCAATATTTCTGTGGTTTTTGTGAGAATAGCGGGTGTATTCACGAAAATATAAATGTTTTCTATAAAAATTCCAATTTTCATCACATGATTTTCGCTCATAACATGCCGAGTTTTCAACCAATTTTTACAAAATTTACAAAAAAACATGACGCTGCACATGAGACATACTTGTAGAAATTTAAAATGTGACAAATTATTATTCAATGAGATATGAGTAATTTTACTAAATTGTTATCGATTGTGCATGCGCAAGAAATATAAATTTATTTTTTACAAATTGATTTCCAGATATATAGTGCAACTTATACGAAAGTTTGAGCTGGATGTCGTGAAAATTCGGAAAGATACACGCGATATTGTGAGCTGTAATTTCAAAACTTGCTCAAAGTAGCTGAATAATAATGAGGAACTTTCCACAAATTTGTATACGATTTTCTTCTATGTGATTTTCGACTTCAGTTTGTTTATTGTGACATCATACACGCGTGTTTATGCTAAAACACTTTTCATTGCATAGCTTCAAACAAGCGTCTTCACTCATTCGAATAATGCTGTGGGGCTTATTCTTGAAACAATCAAATAATAGAAAATGACCAATAACCAATTTATGGAAAATCCCTTATTATTTTGTTACTTTCTGCAAGTTTCGAAATTACAGCTCACAATCTCGCGCATACATATCTTTCTCAATTTTCACGACATTCAACTGGAATTTTCATTTAAGTTGCAGTATACGTCTGGCAAACAAATTATGAAAAATAAAATTTATATTTCCCACGCATGCGTGATTAATAATGATTCATTATAAATACTCAAACCTCATTGTATAATGATCTATCACATTTGGAATGTCTACACATTATGTCTCATGTTCTTTGTAAATTTCGTAAAAGATAGTTCAAAACTCGACATGTTATAAGCAAAACCATACGGTAAAAAAATTGGGAATTTTATAGAAAACATTTATATTCTCATGAATATGTGTGTTATTCTCGCGAAAATTCAAGACAATGTTGCACAAAGTTGGTAGAATATTTATTTAAAAAAGAGAGTCACATTTGTAGCTTTTTCTAGATTAGGGTGATCGAAAACTTTTTTTTCCTTATTTAATTTTTTTGTTGGTCCCTTCACGAGTGCGCTCGTGACTAAATTTTCACTGGAAATGGTGACTACTAATATAGGGTATATATGACCGAAATTCCAGAACTATTCGCAAAGTAATTTTTTTAGAAATTCTAGAAAAAATGTCCAAACTCCAAAAAAGTCTTTTGGAAACAGTGTATGTAATTGCTGATTAAATTTACTGTAATTTCGGGGAAGACCAGACTGATCTTCGAAAAAAATGAATTTCTGGCTAGGCTTTTCTCCCTCTCTCTCTCACACACACACCCTCCATTTTCTACTAAATTTATAGTATAGGAAATATTTGCCAAAGCATACGGGGGGCGGGGACGATGGACACCTCCCGTTCAATGAAAAAATTGTATTATTGGCATGGGTGAGAGGACGAAAGGGAACATCGCCTCCTCCGTTGACTATGCATACTTTCGGTGATTGCCTCCTTCCTCGTCCACATAGGGGTCATTAACGATCCTCGATAGAAATTGAGCTCGATAGAAATTTCAGCTTGTGATTAAATGCGCAAGAAGCGAGTAAATAAACATTTCCAAGACAGACGAAATGCTTTCTTTTCTACACATTTCGTCAATCTGGAAAGCGAATCCATTTCTCCAAAAAAGAAACAATGCACGAGACCCTATCAGACAAGAATTCACTGCGCAAAGAGATATAGCGAACGATAAAGACAGAGATAATAGAAATAATATTATCGCACGGACCCCATTACCACACACACACACAAACACACTTATATACGCAAGTTCTATGTTATAAAGCTGATCATCGCACATAAAAACCTTTTTGGTTAAGGTGTATTAAGGCATGTGTGTGTGCGTAGTTGATCGATAACATCGCACCGATAACTGGCAATACCGATAACCTCCCTGAGCGGATTTCTCTCAACTCCAATTCCCATGTTTTACATTATAGGGATAAGGAGGTGGAGAAGCAAATGGAGTGATAAAAAAAAAATGTCGTGCTCTCGAGCAAAGGTCGGGATCGCTATGACCCAGCATTCCATCAAGACAATGGATAGAAAGACAGCACACCCCCCTCCTCCTCTTTGTTCGTCCAAGTTTTCAATTCGGAAACGTAATTCCCGTGTCGTTGTACGTGTCGGTTATAAGGACGAGTCGTTACCCTCCTCGAATTTCATCACACCTATAATGTTCCGATCCGTGTCACGATAAGACAGTATCGATAGTTAGTGAGTGTGTGTGTCCACCCGCACTCTCTCTTCAAAGTTATATTCATTTCGGAATCATTAGTGTAATCATCATTATTTGGGTAACCTCGGCACACAGTCGTAACCAGACATGCCCCTATCCAGCTTGTTCAGGAAGGGCAGTCGGAAGGATCAAGCCAAGAAGGACAGTGGCTCCGAACAAAGGATCAAGACTCAGGGGAAAGATAGTGGCCAAAAGTCAGCCGACCAGAATGTCCCCGAAGTTGATGAAGTGGACTCGGCAGCCAGTTCTGTTGCCTCTCCAGTGGTGGAAGACATTTGTCCGGAACCACCAGGACACGACGGAACCCCTAAAAATGAAACGGGGATGGCGTTACAATCAGGAACCAGTGATCAGACGACTTCAGAGGTTAAGGTTGGGTTCGAAGACGGTGATCAATCGAATTCAATTACAGACATTTCCGAAGCCAGAAAATCTGATGGTGAATGTAACACCGCGTTGAAGGATTCAATCGGAGAAGATGATATTCCAGAAATGAAAAAAGATGAACCCGGAGTTGATGTCAGTGATCCTGGAAGTAGAATCTCTAGGAACGGAACTACAGAGACGTCTGGAGAGACCTCGGGAACTGAAGTTTCTGTGGATGAGGAAGAGGATGGAACGGATGAAACGGACACTGTTTCTAAAATACCTGATAACAACTGTCTTGCTGAAGAGTGTGATGGTGATTGTGAAAATGTAAAAAAAGGTGAGGAATCCGAAAATATTGAGACACCAATCTCAGGTGACTGCAGAAGCTCACCCAAAAATACTTATATAGAAGAACTCTCACATGAAGATGAATCGTCAGAAATCCGTACACACGATTCCGAACGGCAACCATCAACGGGTGAAGCCGAATCATCCGTTGTCGAATGTGAAGAGCAAGGCCCATTATCGACTGATTCAGAAAATGCCGACATCCCTCCTGAAGTCAACGATATCATCCGTAAGCTCAGCGGTATGATAGACGAGACCCTCCGTGTCGAGGTCCTTAAGGCTTTGCTGAGCGGCCATCGGAAATCTGTTACCTCTGAAACATCGCGTGAAGTGATGACTGAACCAGAAGTTGGGCCAATTGAGGCGGAGACTGAACCAGAAGTTGGGCCAATTGAGGCGGAGACTGAACCAGAAGTTGGGCCAATTGAGGCGGAGACTGAACCAGAAGTTGGGCCAATTGAGGCGGAGACTGAACCAGAGCAAGGTATAAAGAATACGGGTTGTCTGGGTCCCGAGCCCGGAACCCCATCGACATTAGATGCCAAACCAGACGAAAAATCCGAAAACTTACTGTTGGACCTTGAAGACGGAGAGCTGAAGGACGTCATGGCGAGTCCGTGCACCAGCATCGATATCTTGTCCGAGCTCAGTCCCGCTATCATTGATGGTGACAAAGCGCCACCGGAATCTGATACTGTGAGTACAACAGGGTCCACGTTCATTGACCAAGAGGACCAGGGCGTCTATCTCCCGATTCCAGAATTTCCACCGCAGTCTGAGACCCAGACTGGTAACCAGCAGAATTGGAAAGTGGGATATTTACAAGTTAAAATACCACATAAATCTAGGGGAAGAGGAAAACTGAAGGTAAGTAGGTCTTTAAATAGATTAGTTAGCCTTTATATTAGCCTGTGAGCCTTTATATCGTGATTCCACTGACAAGGAAAGGGTCCCAAAGGGACGTCTTCAAAAAATTTGAAAAAAAATTTACACTGATTCTACTCATTTAAATATGTACAGAAATATAAAAAAATCGGACGGAATTATTAATTGCCACTCAAAAAAATTTAAATACTGTATTAATATTTTGAACCCAAAAGAGGCCACGAATGAATTTAAAAATCCCTCAACCCTAGAGTTACGTCATTCAAACACATGATCGGGTACAGTCTCCTAGAGATAGAAGGCCTCCGCACGCTACTCGTGACGTCAGCAAGTACTCTATTTTTGCTCAGAATATTCAGGGAAAAAAATTCAGCTGTTCGTGCCATTACCAGAGACCAGACCAGAATCTGAGTCCCCCCCCCAATTCGCAGCTCCAAGAAGGGCTGATAAGCTCGGCTGCTCGTGCCAGTATCAGTTGTGCTGAAAAGAAATGATCGGGCTCAGATTTGGCGATTTCTACGCCCCCACATCCAATCACCATACGGTAACGGTATTGGTGAGCCAACCAGGAAGATTCCACGCCAAATTAAGCATAAACGAAATAGGATGCTGTGGTTCAGAATTGAAGTAAACTTGCTAGGTAGTCTTAATGATGTTACAAATGAACTTGGCAACCCGTGCGGACGCCTTCTATCTCTAGGATGTGCTGGCACAGCTCAGAGAAAAAGAAGAGAGCTAAAGTGTGTGAAAGAGAGTGAAAATAATTTTTTTTTATAGATTTCATCGCCAAGAAGCGCGAGAGGCGATGAATAGCCAACTTTTGTAATTTTTAATAATTTTTTGGCGGCAATAGTAATTGCACTCCGTCGCTAATTTTTTTTGTTTCTTTGTGTTGCTGGGTGAGATGAACGCGTACTTAATCTTTTCATAATTTTTTGAGGATGACAACTTGGGATCCTTTCATTGTTAGGTGACTTCAAATATTTAGGTCCTCCTCACACGAGGATATTTAAATCGATTCAAGTAACCACTACTTCACCACACACCAACTCCAGCCATATCCCCATACTGCAATTTACTGCTGTTAACGAGTTGAGTTTGAAATGGAGACGCCATCTATAGGTGGTCACCTCAAGCTCGTCAGGGAAAATATCTTGTTATCTATATTCTTTCCCCAGTTCAAACCTGGGACCTGATGGTGACGTTCACGGTGGTAGGCGAGCATCTTCCCACCATGCCAATCGGGCGTCTCCTCGCAAATAATCAGGTATCCTGGAGATCACGAGACTATTACTACTTAACCGTACATGCACTCCGTAAACATTCCTCTAAAGGACTTTTAATGAATTGGAATGGAAGCATCGTGTTGGAGGGGGGTCTGCCTTTTCTGTGCGGAGAGACTTTACCAAATGGCAGACCGGCTCGCATTCGGAGACCAGGGGACTGGACGACTCGAGTTGATCGTTCTCCCTCACACGGTGCAATTAAGGAAACTAAAACATAGGACACTGAGTAAAAATGACGCATGTTACCAGTAACCGGACAGGCATCACGAAGATCTGGATTCGAACCCCGTTGGCGGCACAGTGGAGGCAACTGAAGTTTGTTTTCTGCGGTTTCACAACTTCGAGGTTTGAATGCGAGCCGGTCTTTCATTTGAATTCTCACCGCAGAGAGGAGGCACACCTACAATTATACTTACTACACATTATACTTACATGGCATGAACATTTAAGATTTAGCATCTTTACCTCAAAATATGGAAAACAGATGACAGGATCAGCGGGAACACGAAACAGGCACAACTCTGTGATATCTGATAACATAAGTACGATAGGGACCACCACACACTCACGCTAAGAATTCACATTATGGCATGTGTCGATTCGTTAGAAATTTCGTAAAGGAATGTGTGCGAGGTACATGCATGGTTAAGTAGCAATGCGTACCGTAAAAACCTTGACACGATCAAAAGAACAACAGGGTTGTCTTAATGGGTGTTTGGGGGGGGGGGGGAAGAGGAGCACTTCAATTTAGTATAAAAAAAAACACATAGGGTAGCAGAGAAATCGCAAGTCAGAATCCAAATAGGCATAGGGCTACATAATTTTATGAAAATTCGGAATTAATGAGAGAAAAATTTCAGAAGTAAATGAGAGAAATAATTTCGGAATTAAAAGAAAAATAATTTTAGAGAAAATAAAGTTTTAAACTGAGATGTGAAAGATAATTTCTATATAAATCTTGCGGAATTACTGAAAATGCAAAGCTTCTGAAAGTAACAATTCAAAGTTGTTGAAAATTCTGAAGAGAGTTTGACAAAAAAAATTGATGAAGTAAAAAAAAAAAGTCGCAATTAACAAAGTCAAAAAATTTTTTTGCAATTAAAATAAAGTAAACAACTTCAGAATTAATGAAGCAAAAAAAAAATTAGAATTAATGAAGTGAAAAAAATTCAGAATTAATGAAGTAAAAAATTCAGAATGTCAGTGAGCAATTTCACAATTAATGAAATGAACAATTTCAAAATTAATGAAATGAACAATTTCAAAATTAATGAAATGAACAATTTCAAAATTAATGAAATGAACAATTTCAAAATTAATGAAATGAACAATTTCAAAATTAATGAATTAAAAAAAATTCATAATTAATGAATTGAAAAAAATTCATAATTAATGAATTAAAAAAATTCATAATTAATGAAGTGAACAATTTCATAATTAGTGAGTGATAATTTCGGGCCTTTTCCTAACTCGGGGCCTCGTTGGCACACCCATTAAGACGCCAGTGAGTAAGAACATAAAGGAATACACACTTCAATAATCCCGATACTGAAGTAGCGAGAATACCAGTACGAGAAGTCGCCAATCATCAGGTCGCGTGTGTTTTCTATAGTCACCAATATCCTCCCTATGTGAGTGACGTCATAGAGATACACTTGTTGGGTCACCTGGATATCGAGTCTTCGGTATCTAGGCGATAACAGTCCCCCCCCCCCCCTCGTAAGAGGAGGACCTTAGGGTAATTTAGAAAGTTTCATCGAAGTTGACGAATGGAGAGATTTGGCTATAAAATCAAAATCACAATCATCATCATCATAATTTCAGGTGTGGCAGAAGAAGTTGGTCGTCACTCAACCGGACGAGTTCTTCGACGACCGGAAAAACAGGAGCCTCATATTGAGCATCTACCAGTCGGACAGCACCAGCTCTAGACGCCACAACGCCGCCTTCTGGAAGAGCGTCTGCAGCAAGAACGCCGTCATTTATCGCAGCGTCTCCAGGACGCATCCGTACGCTTTCACTGTGTCCGACGACCAGGGTCCGCTCATCCACTTGGCGGCCGACAGCGAAACTGAGACGCAGGAATGGATGGCCGCCATAAGGAACGTCCTGTGGCCACCGAGTTCTGTCATGCAAATCGAAAAGGGTAAGAAGGGTAATTATCTATTTTCAGGATTTTCTATGACGGTGCAAATTTTCTAATGATTCTGAATATTTCGCTATGCAGGGTGTCCTGTAAGTGCTAATGCGGCCTTTATCTCATCATCTGTCCGTCGTAGAGATATAGTTTGTTTAAAAAATGCTCAAAAGGCGTTCAAAAATTACCCTGTACCAGTTTTGAGAGCGAGAGTGCCCGAGTGGCATGGTGGTAAGATGCTCGTCTACCATCGTGAAGGTTGTTGTCAGGGTCCCGGGTTCGAACCCAAGGGAGGATGTACATAAGATATTTTCCCTAACGAACTCGAGGCGACCACCGATAGACAGCGCCTTCACTTCCAACCCATCTCACTAATGGCAGTAAATTACAGTATAGCGATATGACCAGAGTTGGTGTTTGGTGAAGTAGTTTTGAGAGTGAAAATACAGTGTGTAACAAAATTAAAAAAAATCTAAATGTTTATATGATCTCCTCTAACTCCCAATTAGAAAGTTGTTGCCCTGTCTTTAGTGAGGCCAATAAAATAAATTTCAAGTTTCTAAGCACAATAGTCGCTGAGATATTCGAATTCAAAAATCGGAGAAAAGTGGGGAAAGGACAGAGAGCATAAAAGAGGGAAAGGAGCACACACACACTGTGTCCGTTAGTTATTACTAGAGCTCGGTTTATATGAAAATGCATTTGCATATTGTGGCATTTTTCAACTCTAATGCATTTAAATGCATAAAATAAAGGAATTTCCAGAGTAAGTGCATATTTTTGAAGGTTTATTAAAGCTCAATCACTTTTCTTATAATTTTGCGAACGAATATTGCTCATATATTCCCATAACATTGGTTCCCCCCCCCAAATGGGATTGAAACGGTTGTTATTTAAAGAATATTGTAAACATCTCTATTAATTCACGAAATCCCACCTGCGGGCGGAAAAAAAAACCGATGTTATGAAAATATTAGGAGCAATATCCATTTAAAAAATTATGAAAAAAACGTGATTGAGCTTTAATAAACCTTCAAAAATATGCATTTTTTCCGAAAATTCTTTGATATTATGCATTTATATGCATTAATTCTGAAAGTCCAAAATATTTTCTAGAGATACCGTTAAAAGAGTTCACTTTCTTTTACAAATAGCGTCGAAATTCTTTGGTTACTGTGGTACTCCGTTACTGAGATGCTACGATCAACTAGAGAAATGAAAAACTCCTAAATAAAAATGTGTAGAAGTTATTTGCATATGCAAATATATACATACGTGGGATATTTTTTTTATAAATGAATATGCGCTAAGAAATGTAAAATATGCATTTTAAAAACATCGTTTTTTCATATTTTGGTACGTATTTTGGAATTTTTAAATTTTTCAGTATTTTTTTAGTGCATATTTTGAGTTTTTTAAATTCGTATTTTGCCATTTTTAAGTGCATATTATTCTGGCTCTAATTATTATTGCTCTTTTATAACGTTTCTCCGATTTTTAAATTCGAATATCTCAGCTAATATTGCATTTAGAAACATGAATTTTTTTCTGTTGGCCTCACTAGAGACAGGGCATCAACTTTCTAATTGGAAGTTAGAGGACAGGGGAATCATATAAAAATTTAGAATTTTCTATTTTGTGACACACTCTATTTTCACTTTCAAAACTGGTGCAGGGTAATTTTTGAACGCCTTTTGAGCACTTTTTAAAGTGGATTGATACCTGAACGATGGACGGTTGATTAAATAAAGGTCGCATTAGCACTTACAGGGACCCTGCATTGTCAGAAGTCTGGGTCCTTTTTGGAGTTTAGGCCAGGATTACACGATAAAAGTTTCGTAAGAGATCTTTCATAAAACGGTTACATTCACTCGAATTGAACCGATGCTTTTATTGGTTGTATTTTTGAAGTTTTACGAAAGAACTATGTAGGCACACGCTGTTTGGAAAAGCAATTTGATTGCACACACTATGAATTACAACATGGCAGAAACAGCGCCTACAACACAACAACACGGCCTGGACGCCATGTGTGATCACTTCTTCTTCCCTCGATACCAAAGCTGGTACCAAACCAGCTTTGCTCGATACATACTCTTTTGAGAGCTGATCTCGGGCGTCATCTACATTTACAGGGTTGGTCGGCCCTGACCTTTATAACTTTCATATTACATTTATAGTGTAATCCTGGCCTCGGACATTTTCTGGAATTTATAGAAAAAAACCGGGCAAATCTTTCTGAATTTTCGGGCACGTGAATTCCATACTTTTACTCACAATTTCCAATGACAATTTAGTCATGAGTGCATTTAGGGGACGGAAAAAAAATTGAATGAAAAAAAAAGGTTTTTGATCAACCCTGTGTCACAAAAAACAGCAAATGACTTGTGACTTTCTCAAAATATTGTACTGACTTTATACAATACTTGTACGCATTTTCGTGAGCATAGCACTTATATTCACGAAGATATTAATGTTTTCTATAAAAATGGCTGTGGCATAATTCAATTAACTCTCTAATTTAACTTATATTGACCCACTGGAAGAACTATCAGACCCTTGGGGTCACAGATCTGTGTCTGTATCATCGTAATGTTACTTTTTGTGGAGTTTATTGCTTTGTGTTTTTCTGAGTTTGATTGTATGTTTTATGTGTTGTGTCAGTCCAATAAAAAAAAATATCCAATTTTCATCGCATTTTGTCTTTTTGCTTGTAACATGCGGAAGTTTTCAAGCAATTTTTTTAAAATTCACGGAAAATATGGCACTATACATAATATACCATGTGCAGAATTTTAGAATCTAATAATTCTTTATTCAATGAGATATGAGCAGTTTTATTGAATAATTTTAAAATACATATGTAGACAAACTTGTATAGAAATTCTAGTTTAATGTCGTTAGAATTCAGAAAGATATACGCGATATCGTGAGCCTTAATTTAAGTTACTGGCTGGGAGTACTCAGACAGTAACTTGCTTTCTTTTCTTACTTTTCTTTTACTTCTTTTAGGATATATATATATGATAAATCGGTTATTATAAATATAACTGGTTATACATACTTACCAATCGCCTTGGTAAGTTTGACAAATTTGCCACTTTTACTGGCGAATATGCATAATACCGAAGCGTCATTGGTAAATTTGATAAACACTTGATATTTATCGCCTTTATTTGTGATTATGCATAACACTTAAGTGAAATTTGGTGGTGAATTTGGTGGATATAAAAACAGTTCCAAGCGAGTTTAGTATGTGAGATGAACATGGCCGGACCCCTATATAATGATAATAAACTTTAAGATCGTACCGGGGTACGATTCATATAAATTCATATAATTAATTCAATGCATGTATGAATTATCATTTATAGTATATCATATACAGTAGTATGGTTTATCAAATTTACCAAAGACGCGATTCTTGGGTATTATACATAATCGCCGGTAAAAGTGATAACTTTTTCAGTATACTTATTAAATTTACAACGGCACTTGGGGGTATTATGTAAAATCACCAGTAAAAGTGAATTATTTACGGACATTTATCAAACTTACCAAAACGCTTGGAGATTATGCATAATAACCGGTTATTATGTATAATAATCGAATTCATCATATTTAACGTAAAATATACACTTTTTATGCAGAAGCATTTTCTATCAGTTTTTGGGTGATAAAAATCATAATTTCCAAGATGGTTTTCGGATCTTGATATTGGATCCCAATTTGGGGGATTGGATGTACCTCATTGTGGTGATTCTTGTTTTTATTTTCCAGTGCTGAACGGCAACGAGTTCGAGGTGTCCGTCATCGAGAACGATTTCGCATACAGGGCAGGCCTGCTCGGAACCTACGGGTACCTGGCCGTGACCGGTCGGAAACTGATCCTTTGCCATCCTCAGAGTGAACACGTCATACAGGAGTGGTACCTCAACACCGTGGACAATTTCAGGCTCCTACCCATGCCGAAAAAAGTCGACGCGAACAAGGTGCTCGTCATGCACACCACCAGGTGAGACACTATAAATATCTTCCAGACCATAATTTTTCATGCCCAAAAACGGTCCTGTGTAGGGTCCAGCTTCGTCTTGGGGTGGGGGTCCCTGAACAATGCAGACACGCTAGGCTTCCGCCCTTTCAATGAATATGCACTGTTTCAAGTGGATGTACGTTGCTTAAATTCGTGGCCCCATAATATCAGATAGCGGGCCCTGGGCGAATGTTCTTTTTGCCAAACCCATCCCGTACGCATGCCACCGACTCATAACATTTTCTGGAAGTAACTCACCATATTATATTCCGCATCCTTGGTCAGGGCCATCTTAGGAGCATTACGGGCTCCAACCTCCCCCGGGACAAAATAATTTTTCTGAGCCGTCTTAGAATTCTGACTAGAAATGCCTGCTTACCATTTTGCATGTTTAATCTCGGAAATCTTATCTAGGTCTATCATGAGGCACCCCGGCATGGCCCGCGTGGGCCTCTTCATTAAGACGGCACTGTCTTTGGATTTCAAACTGTTTTAAGCTGATTCGGTTGGACCACGAAAGAGTGCGCTCACGCTGAGATTTAAATCATTGCCTCATGCCCCTGCCCTAAATCATGCAGTAGGGCACCATTCCAAACTCCAACTCCGGTGATATCACCATACAGCAATTTACTACCGATAGAGTGAAGTATTCGAAAATGAAGGTGCCATCTATCGTTGGTCTCCTGAAGTTCATCCGGAAAGAACTTGCTATCTATGCTACTTTCCCAGGTTCAAACCCGGGGACCCGACGGAAACCTTCATGGTGGAAGGGCATCATAGTCAGCCTAGGGTCCATCGAGGGGCCCCTATTCTTTGCATCTTTGATTGGCCTCCAGGCTAAATTTATCTCGGAGCCTTTTAGAACCCACAGCGTGGAGAACAAAAAATGGAAATCGTCCAGGGCCCCCGGATTTCATCCCCTTATCCCCAATCTTGTGAAGGGCATGCATTCCTTGCTAAGAGCTCTGTTAGGAAAATCCTATCATAGTATAATTCGATTTTGCACGACCCGTTGTCACCGACCCCTTCACTTGAAGCCTGTCTTATGATTCTTTACGCATGGACTACCCTACCCAGGCAGGGCTCGTTGGTTTCAAGTCGGTAGCAAAGCCTCCATGATAATGAAATCTGATACCATGGTTTCTTAAACTAGGTGTCTTAATTGATCAGCTATTTAGGAGGACTAAAAACATCAATGCCTGTGGGGGGGGGGGGACTGTGATGTTGTACGGCCATTAGCTCAGCTATGTACACTTCTTTTCTGATCCTCAAGTTTGAATTAGGTAGATAATCGGCACAACGTAGATGGCGCCTTCATTTCCCACCCAACTTCATCGACTGTAAATTTCCGTGTGGCGATAGGACCGGAGTTGGTAAGTGGTAAAGCAGTACTTCAGGGGTCGTGAAAATTCCTCATGGGTATCCCCCCCCCCCCCCACTAAAGGTTCCAATATATTTGCCAAGCTCCAGAATACGTAGGCCTTGGGAGGTGGTTCAAGGACATCTTACTTTGTGAGTCAAATCCTTGACCCATGATCCCCACCCCCCACCATGTAGGAAGGGCTGTCTTAACACATGGACCCACTCCGAGCATGGGCTCGGTACCTCATCTACGTTGGGGTCCCAAGGATAATGATATCAAGTATTATGATTTTTCGAGAATGTGTATGGTAGTATGACCCACAAAACATCACTTTGCCGGGGAGGCATGACAATTTTTGGGACGTTTTTGGAAATAAATAGAGTGAAGATAACATCCTCTAGCCTAGGGGGCCCTCAGACCGAACTTATTATTTTTCACGACTCACTTCAATATTCAATAAGTTGTTCCTCCCCGCCTCTACAGGCAAGTTATGATTCAATAAGTCAGATTTACTAGAAAGCTCACCAAAGATCTCGGCACTTATGGGTCCAGTTCCATAAACTGATGGGGGAGGGGTCTTTTGGAATATTCTAGTGCCAAAGGGCCCCGTATCCTGCAAGAGGGGCCCCTAGACTGGGATCTTTGATGGATCCATGGCCTGACTTTTTTTGGGGGGGGGGCCTTCTATAGTGAATTTACACCCTGAAAAAAGAAAAGAAAAGAAAGAAGAGAATCATCCCGGGTCCCAGGCCCCGGAGCCTTGTCAGCCTTGCATAGTCTTCAGAATCAAAATTTTGTTCTGTTTTTTGTGCAGCGAGAGCTCAACGGGTTGCGGAGAGCTCAAGTTCTTCTGTTCAGAGGCAGTGGCGTTCCTCCAATCTCTCGCCTCGACGATCCATAAGGTGCTCCAGCACCACACGAAGGAGAACAAAGGGTGCTACGAGAAGGAGTTGGAGGAAATCTCCCATTGGTTGACACCCCAGCAACCAACAGCACAAGGTCAGCAAGAAGAAGAAGAAGATTATTACAAGGTGCCGCCTAGGCAGGTAAAGGATGCCACTTTTTTTTTCATTAGAATTTAGTTTCAATCGTAACAAGAGCCCTTATAATGTCGTCAAAAGGCGTAGCAGAAACTCGGGCGGGGGGGGGGAGACAGTTTCCCAAGGGTGATAGAGTAAGGGCTGTCTCATCATTTTGAAGTTGTTCTTATTACCTTGGCTCAATAGACTTGGTTTCGGATCAGGTGTGTGGCGGGATTGATCTAATACTTTTGACTAAAGCCCACCCCTTGAGATACCAGGGCAGCCAATGGCAATTAATCTGATTTGTCGGGGCGAAGACGTCAGCTGGTATCCACAGGGCCGCAACTAGATGCTTGGTCACCCGGAGCAAGCGCGCATTTTGACGCCCCCTTGTAATGTTGTAGGAGAGGTTTCAGAATGAAATTGGCACCCCCCTCGAGTCTAGCGCCCAGGGGCCGCCTGGTTGCTCCCCCCCCCCCAGTTGCGGCTCTGGGTATCGACTCCGTTGCGTCTTGAGACAGCTTTCATTATACGGCATTGCAGTTGACCCGGGAAGTGCAAAGGTAATAATTGTATAACGGTACAATTATACAATCATTACACTTCACTCATAGTTGAAAAAAATTGACAAAAGATGGCAGCACTACACATAACGAGCATTAAACAGAAACGTACTTCACGTTTGATTCGCAACACGTACACGCACATTCCGACATGTACGATTGCGCTGGAAATTTAGTAGACAAATGTGTACGCGGTGCATGTACGGTTAAAAGTAGTAGTAGTTGTTCCGGGTTAGAATCTCTGCGGGGGCTGACAAATTTGTCGTCGATTTTCACAGCAGAGGGCGTAGTGAAATTGCACGTCAGTAAAAAAGCCCTGCATCTGAGAAGCCTGGTTGCGAATATGACCCGTATTCTCTATGACATTCGTGCGTGTATTTTCCCCTAATTATTTTGGTCGTTTCAACTTTTTTTAAATGAAAATGTCCCGTTTTTTTTAGCGAAGCCTACTTTGTTTGATCATAGTCCCTCGAGGATAATCACCAGAATTATCACCAGAAATGATGCCAAAATTAATTAAGCAAATTTCAGTCGCGGTTCAGGATGTGTCGCTTGTCGGGAGAATTTACACACTTCGCCCCCCCCGAATTAGCCCCCCCCCCAACGAATTCGTTGGATCGCCCGTATTTTACGGGACTGACAAATTTTCCCATATTATTCGGCTCTCGGAAGGGGGACCTTGGAATCCGTGCCAAAAACGAAGACAGACATCTTCTGTCTGTCGATATTAAAATTTTTTTTTTAATATCGATTGCAATACTCATGCTGCCATCTGTTTTTATTGTTTAAACTCAAAAGTTCTTCAACAACAAAAACTTATTGACCGATTTTAATGGATGTTACTAGTGCTGCCATCTTTTTTTTGATATTATGAGATTCAAAAATTTCTAACGATTAAAAAAAAACAAACCGCAGGCATTGTTTGCGTTTATGATTGAGTTTCGATCAATCGTCGTCAGATGGCAGTAGCAGTTCAATGATTTTGAAATAACTTTATCCATTGTAGCGGGAAATTTGAATTTTTCCAGTCGAACAAAAATGAAACAAAAAAAAATTATGTTAACGTAAAAGGTTATAAATTTAGTTATCATGTATAATCACCAATTGTCTGGGTAGTCTATTAAAATCAATACTTTTATCGGTGATTTTATGCATATAATAATACACAACTGTCGTTGGTAGACTTCATAAATACTATAAAATGCATAATTTCCAATTGTTGATGGTAAATTTGATCGGCATTAAAGAAAAGTAACCACTTTTGCTGGCTATTATGCATAGTACCCAAGTGTCGTTGGTAAATTTGATATACTAAAGAAATGATCACTTTTACCGGTGATTATCCATAATATCCCAGTGTAATTGGTGAATTTGATAAATATGAAAAAAAAGATAACCGGTGATTATGCATAATACCCAAGTGTCGTTAGTAAACACTAAAAATTATCAGTTTTACCGGTGATTATGCATAATATCCTAGTGTGATTGGTGAATTTGATGAATATGAAAAAGATCCGCAAATGAGTCTCGGTGGTATGTTTGATAAATATAGTCCGTCCTCCGATATAACAAATTCCTATTTAATGAATTTCATGTGATTTAGAGATTTTTTCCATTCGAAATCCTGTCCCTGTGCGAATCTGTTGAACGAAAGTTTGTAAAAAATGAATTTGTAGAATGAGAGTTTGTTATATCGGGGTCTGATAGTATCAGATGGACCTTGCTGATAAGGGATAGTCCCCTTGTTAACAACATGGACCTTGTCCAAGTTGATTCCTTGGACGAAAAAACAATTTACTGATTGTTTTTTTAAATCACTATATACCGAATATTATTTTGGAAAGGCGCCCGTGCCCTTTATTTCATTCAGATGAGGTGGGGAAGGGGGGGGGGGGGTCCGCGGACTTCACGTTGTTGGCACAAAGGTTCCGTGAAACACAAATTTATAAGAACCCTGACCTTAGAAGACCCGAAGAGTCTTTACGTAAACGAATACCGTATTATCCTGCATCAACCAGCATGCCGGGAAACAGCGAGAGACAACCATGCCGGGAATACCCAAAGGTTATATAGATTATTATATAGCCAAAGGTTCTGGAAAATGCTCAAATTTCTTTCTCGTAAAAATCCACTGTATTTGCTAAATGCACAGAGTGATCCTTATTGAAACTCGCTTTTCACGGCATGTCGTGAACGGACCAGACACCCCCCACCCCGGAATTAATTAATAAGTTGAAATCCTTCGAATTTTACGGCATGCCGGCTAATGCGAGGGTATGTATATGAACTCGTTTCTTGTGCGTTTTCCTGATTTTTTCTTGTCAATTTTCGATTGTCAACAGGTGCGAAGTCTCCTGGACATCCCGAATTTCATCTTCGACGGGGCTGTCTACGCCAGGGACTTCCAGAGTTCTTCGCCGTCGATCGCCCGGAAACTGAAGCCGTCGACGACCTGCGTATCGAACTTCTCGTCGGACTCTGGGATTTCGGTCGCGACCGGTTCGTCCGAGGACTTCCTGAACTGCAGCCAGACCTCGTTCACGATCGGCAACAGGTCGCTGAGGAAGCACGACCGCACCTCGTCTGGAAGTGACTTGTCGGACGCGGCCTACACTCCTCCGATCACACCCGATACCAAACGACGAGTCGCTCAGCCAAACCGAGCTCAGGTAGCTCACGAGTTATGAGCCATAAACCGAATCACATCTCTTACAACTTTTTTTACTATTATCAAATGTAAATTACGTATATATATAAATTCTTCATTGTAAATTTAATTTATTGGAAATAAATGTACGTTTTTTTACATTCATCTTGATTGCCACAACACAGGGATTCCTAACCTATGGGCCGCAACCCAAACTTGGGTCACCGGGTCCACCGGGGCTTCAGAGATGGGCCGTTTAGGTCAACTACCAGCCAGGAATTTTTGAGCTAAGGGTCACAATTCAAACTTGATTAGAAGGGGCTTCCAAGACGGGTAGTACAAATTCACTTACAGCCATACAACCAGGGACACTTGAGCCCTGGATGACCAAGCATCTACTTCACAACCCAAATTAGATTCGCAGGGGGTCCCCCGAGATGCGTAGTACAAATCCACTTACAGCCAGAGATTTTTGAGCTATAGGACGCGATCCAAACTTAATTCGCAGTTCTACGGAGATGGGTCGTATAAATACATCTATAGGCATGGACACTTGAGCCATGGGTCACAACCTAGACTTGATTCGCATGGGGCCTTCCTAAATGAGTCGTACAAACCTACTTACAGTCCTGTCAGAAATGCACTTACGCATTAGTATTTTTACCAATTTCGAAAAATAAATAGTCCGCGGAACTGATCTTGCGGTTGATTTTGGGTCGCGGCTGGAAAAGGTTAAGAACCCCTGCCATACAGCGATGCAGAGTATTCTCATCCAATAGATACTTTTTCCCTGCTCATTCATTGGATGAATTCTGTGAGAAACGCTCTTCCACAACGCTTTTAACGCCATCTATTTTTTCTGAGGGGGAGTTATAAGTCTCTCAGATCTCCAGAAATAGACTAATACGAAGCTGCCGAGTTGGTTTCTCAGTCAAAAACGCATCCAGGACCTGATTTCAAGGCAGGCTTTACGGGGGAGGGGAATTTCCCCGACTGGGGTCAACTGTGTTTGGTTGGGGTATTATTGTTTAAATTGGAAGCTCCCACAGGGGCTTCAGATTAAAGGAACCTCGGTAAATGCCCCTCTTGTCTATGTAGAAATGAGATAGATCGGGTTTTCGGTTCTCCCCTCCCCTCCTTTCTCAGCCTACCTTCTACATACTGGGTGCACAGGTGAGAGAAAATATACAATTACATATACTACTCAGATATGTCATTCATGTGGCAAGGAGTTGCATAGTTATTGAAATAAACATGTTAACTTTTTATACAGACACGCTATGCTCAAGAACCCAATTAGAAAGTTGCTGCTCTGTCTCTCCCGATACCAACAAAACAAAATTCCACGTTTCCAACTGCAAGATGTTCGGGTAAAAAAAAAACACGAGTAAAATATCCAGGACAGATACATTTTCTTGGGCGAAGCGCCAAAAAATGAGGGAAAAATGTATCTGCCCTGTAAAATACGGGATAATTTGACGGACCAAATGGTGTATTTCTCGGCTTTATTCACCGCTGAAGATTTCAGCCATCACTCATTTGAAGCTGATTGATTCTGTCTCAGCTCCATTCGGAACTCGAGATATCTGCTTAGGCTTTATTCTCAGCTGATGGCGTCTGCCTCTGCTCCATTGGAAGCTGTTAGTGTCTGCTCGATTTCATTCACAACTCATAATGCCTGCTCAATTTCGTTCCGAGTCGATAGTGCCTGCTCGAGTTCATTCTTAGCTGAATATATTTGCCTCCTCTCCATTCGCAGTTGGAGATGTCTGCCTCTACTTCATTCACTGGTGAAGATGTCTGTCCGCTTCCGCTTTATTTGTAGCAGGAGATATCTCCTTGGCTTTATTTGCGCCTGAAGATGATGCCTTGGATCCAGAGTGGGGGCGATGGGAGCAATCGTCCCTCCCTCCCAAGAACCAAAAACGAGGGGAAAATTTATCTGGAACGTAAAATACGGGATGATTCAACGTACCAGAACAATAAATCAACCTTCCCAACACATCGCCCTAGATCCCCGCCTGACACAAATACACCTTAGTAATTACAGTCGCTCATAAGAAACTATCAAGTTCGGGATAAAACGTTAGTACAGGTCCCGATTCATGTCACACTTTAATGTGTCCAGTTCTCTTTGATGTTCTCCCAAGTATCGAGCTAAATACACACACACACACACACAAAAAACATCATAAAAAATTCACGAGACTCTTTGAAGAGTTGCCACGAGGAGTTATTATTATTATTAAACTCTAAGACGAAAAAACCCATTGTGTAAGACATTCCTAAGAAGGAAGAAAAAAAAAAAAAATAATAAGACGTTACTTATATTTCAGTTCATTTCTAAATACACACAAAAGAAAACGTTTTAAGGGAACAAAACTCTTCAAAGATTTAGGAAACGTTTCTTCTCCGATAACGACGTCGCGCAAAACGTTACGTATTTTCATTATTTATTTTCTTTATAAAGATATTAAATATTCACAAAGGAATCGTAAGTGTCTCTCTATATTTAAGAAGGAAAAAAAAAATTCACACGTCGATTGGCAAAAGAAACGCTCTTATTTTTTTTTGTCAAAAAATGGACGAGCGCCATCTTGTTTCTTTTCCGCAGTTTTAAGCATTATTTTTTTTTGAAGAAGCTTTTATCTGAGGCTTTTTTTTTTTGGTACAGTGTCTATTTTGTTGTGTGTGTGTGTCTTCAATATTTAAAAGACACATGAATTTCTTACTCCGTGTCTCTTTGTGTTGTTTCCGAAACCCCTTAAATATTTAAGGTTTTCTTTCCCCTTTTTTTCCTTCTGAATTTCAATCCGGATGCGTTTAAAGTGGAAAGGAAAGTTTACATTGTTGGTTATTAATGTGTCGGATAATGCTTTTTGATAGGTGTCAAAGCGCTCTTCTGATGATGATGTCGCAAATCTTGGGATTGTCTTATTGGCTTGTGGGTATCGTAATGGCTTGCATGACCGCGAGGGGTTGCTCAAGATTTTGTATTAGCTACCAAAAAATATGCAAAAGTTGGTTTCGTGAATCAGTAGTTCCCGACATTTTTTCATTCGCGCATTCCATTGGATAATATGTTTATTATCTGTTAGAAAATTTCGGTTTTTTCTGAGATGGATTACATTAATTATCCAAATTAATGTAACTTGTCAGAAAACTTTCCCGCGACACAGGGGTACAACAAAAAACGGCGACTTGACCGCAGCAAAAAAATGCTGCAGCAGGGAGTCTCCCATCGAGGGGTTAGCGCACCAACCTCTCGATGAGTATAAAAAACAAGCCTGCCGTTCGGAATCGGCAATAAATTGTAGGTCCCGGTCTAATTAGCCCTCCTGTACAGAAAATGACCGTGGTGCGACAAAAATGATCGAATTATCCAATAATTAATTTGCATGAATTCTTTTGCTTATTGTCTTTTCGGCTATGGATAATATTTAATTCTAGCTTCATTTTGTTGAAAATTAATTCAAAAACGAAACAAAAACATTTTTTTTTTCAAAATTTTTTTGAGATTTGGAAAAGAAGATTCATTGAATAATTCTTCACTTATTGACTCCAGCCGCAACAACTATAAAATAATGTTTCTTTGACACTTGACTGAATTTTTTGACGTTTTTCCTGAGCCATCTCTGTTCACGATAGTATCAAATCTGAGCACAACATGATAATAACACGAATACCAATGTAAACAAACCGCAAAATACTGTAGTTTAGGTAAATGATGGTATTTTTTCCTCAACCGAAATGGAAAACAAGTAGGATCGCTAAATATCCAAAAAGAAACATTTTTTTTCACAAGTCAGAAAAGTCACAAACTTCAATTCAAAATCAAATTCATTCAAAAGCACAATACAATATAATGTATGTATAATGCTATATACACTGGTGTAAGAAATTAAGAGAATTTGCAGACCTGGTCGATTATCTCTAGAGCTACTGTACCGATTTTAATGAAATTTGATATGTACATACATTGATACAATACAAAACGAATAATTATTCAATAATTGTAATACACACGCATAATCGTGCGTAACACTCGTTGGAGTCGGAAGGTATGAAACAGCGGTTGCAGAATAAACAAAAAAATGGGTTAATAGATGGGTTAGTAGGGGGTATGGTCCCCTCTTACAGATATACAGGGCTCGCAGCGTGATTTCATACTTGAAATAAGGCAGTTTATCATTTTCTGTGGCAAATGGTCCCACTCGTTCAGCAACGCTGTTTTCATTCCCTGGATGGTTCCCGGAGGAAGGTTGCGAGTTGCAATTGCCCTCCCCAGAGCGTCCCAGGCATGCTCTAGGGGGTTAAGGTCTGGAGATCTGGCTGGCCAATCCATTCGTCGAATATCCTCACTCTCTAGAGAAAATCGTAGAGCAGAAGAGCTCTATGTGGCCTCACGTTATCGTCCATTAAAATGAACTCAGGGCCAACTGCACCCCTGAAAAGGCGAACATAGGGCTCCAAGACCTCATCCCTATACCTCACACCAGGCACAGTGCCTCTTTCAAAGACATGGAGGAGAGGTGTGCGGCCATCCAACATGATACCTGCCCAGACCATTAAACCTCCTCCGCCATAATGGTAGATTTCGCGGACATTGGAGAGTAGGTAGTGGGTCCCTGGTTCTCTCCATATGAACGTACGGCGAGAATCGGTGCTTAGGCTGAACCGGGACTTATCAGTGAAGAGAACGGTCGCCCATTGATCCATACTCCAATCTCTATGCTCTCTGCACCATGATAAACGGATTCTCCTGTCCGTAGAAGTGAGCGGGACGCAAACAGCAGGTCTTCTTGCAAACAATCCTCTCTCATGAAGTCTTTTGGAAACAGTCATCCTTGATACACGGGTTCCTGTGGCTGCATACAAGTCACGAGAGAGCTGAGAAGCTGTAGCACTCCTGTTATGCCTCACTATAATCGACAAATGGCGATCTTCTCTGGCCGTCATGGCTCTTGGATGACCTTGCCTAGGCTTTCTCTCGATGGATCCGGTATCCTGGAACTGTTTCCATAAGTTACACACGACGCTGGGCGTTAAATTGAACTCTCTACAAATCTGGACTTGAGATTGGCCTGCTTCTAGCCTCCCCCCAATTCGCCACCTCATTCCATCATCTAAACGTTGGTGGTTACTCATTTTTACTGTTACAATTTGAAATTAACCGATTGCTGCAAAATTACACCAAGAAATTCGCCGAGGTGTGCTAGCGAACGAAATGCGTCTTAACTTAGCACGCTTATAAAGCCTGTTTCTCTACTGGCTCCACCTACACACACGTGTACGCTTACGTATTTGACGTACAGCATTTGCATTTTTGTCTAGAAGCAGTGGTTTTACATCCAGTTCAGTTCTTTTCATGAAATTCGATAAAATATGCAAATTCTCTTAATTTATTTCACCAGTGTATCTAAACATATGCAAGTGTATCGATATATATGAGTTACCAAGGGTCAATTATGCCCGTACTGACAACCAATCAACGAAATTAATGATCATAGTCGAAACAATTTTCACAGTCATATATAATGTATATGTTAATAATAGTCATAAACATCATAAAGCGGCAATTTTAATTCAAGTACTGTATTCGCATATAGTCCCATGATATATACATTTAAAAATAGTCTTTAATGTTAGTGTTAGCAGCAATGTAACTAAATAATTCCTTTTAGAATATGAAGCTATATTTGTTAATTCGAATGGCAAGGCATTATGAATTTTGGGAGCTAAATAGACAAAAAAAGTGGTTTTTAAATATCTCTTTTCTATGTAAAGGGATTTCAAATATTTCACTAGGTCCCCTCAGAGAAATGAATTTTTTAGGAGAGCATAAATTCTTATTTTTACGAAGTGTCAATATCGATTTGTAGACAACCAAGTGTCGTAAACCCAAGATGACTTTGACGGTAGCACCAGAAGTCAAAACCGAATGTATTAAAAGTTAAAAAATCTATTTTGAGAGGTTATTTAAAGGATTTTATATTATATAGAGGATATTATATTATTTTATAGGAATTAAGTTGGTTTTATAATCATATCCGCAAGTTCTTATTCCATATTGTAATGAAGACTGTATCCATGCGTAGTATAATGTTCGTAAAAACGAAGGATGGACAATTTTATGAAGATGACAGAAACTGTAGAGAAAATATCTAAGTTTTTTGGTGTTAGTATAGCAACGTGAGATTTCCATTTCAAGTTTGAGTCTATCTGGATTCCAAGATATTTCCAAGAAAAACTCTATTTGCATTAGGACAGTTGCAATCATTTCTTGAGCAGTCTGTAAGATGTGATTTGAATATCATGTCTGAATTGTCATTCCCAATCAAGCTACGAAACATTCGTAAGGCACATTCCTGCGAGCAACAGTCAGAAGATGACGCATCAAAATATTGGTATGATTCATATTTTTTTATGAAAAATGCAATTTTTATCATGATTTTAATTTTCCTGAATAATCAGTCAACGCGTTGTAGTTTTTTTTCCCATCTCACAATCCCCAAAAATACTCTCCCGCACCCCCGGTTGAGAGCCACTATCATACAAATACAAATACAAATACAACGCCACACAGGCAAAATGCCCAACGAAGTGGCTGAGAAAAAGATGCCCAAAACAAATAGGGATGTCATTATATTTAAAAAATACAGCAACTCAATTAAAAACGCAATTACAAGCAATATACATGATAAAATATTATACAATGCCCATGAAGAATACTTGTGGTTGTCTAATTCTAAGAATGGATAGCTTCTCGATTTACCCCAACATGTTTATCGTATTTCTTTTTAAACGTGTCAATTGTGTTACAATTTACCACCTCCGGGGGTAAGCTATTCCATTTATTAACAACCCTATTAGAGAAAAATTCCCTGCGACACCATAACCTCGCATTATCCCTTGCCCAATCGATACTGGCGTCCCCTTGTAAAAGCACTGATGTACTACAATAGTACTGGTGTACTATTAATTCATGGTCCATCCTATCCACCCCGTTGAAAATTTAAACTGAAATGATCACTGTCCTAAATTTTGAAAGGAATGGATGCGATAAAAATCCTCGCCTAAAGGACGTCAATTTACGATAATGAAGTCATTTTTTGACGTGAATACGTCTTTCAAATCATCTGACGATATTGGGTGCATTCGCAAAAATTTGCATAACAAAATAATTTAAACGCTGGTATGTTTGGAAGTATTCAGAATATGTGTGTTTTGATGTCTGGGGTAGATTTTGTTATTTGTTAGTACAAATCAAATGATGTCACTCTGGTTTAAATAACTCTTCCGGTCTGGGCACCAGACACACGACCCGCTTTCGTAATGAAATTGTTTTACGCTATGTCTCGAAAGGTTCACAACGCAAATAGAAGTACCTTGCGATAGAAATCCTGGGGCAGATCCAATGATACCATTTTGGTTTTAATTCCTCTACCTGTCTGGGCATCAGACCCATGACTCGCTTTCATAACGAATTTTGTTTCCCGCTATCTCTCGAGAGCTTCGCAACGCAAATGTAAGCCAATGATATTGTCTAATAGGCAGTTTTGAGACAAATCCGATGATACAAAGGTTTTTAACAGCTGGCTGAAGAGAGAAAATTCAAATTTTCCTTGCGGGGAATCAAACCCACGTCCTCTCATTTGCCGGGTGAGCGCCCCAGACCACTAGACTACAAAGGCAACGAATACCACAATCTTTCTTTAGAGCTCGTGTGCACTGAACGAGACCGTACGCTCACAATTTCTGACACTGCCACCAGATGGTGACTTATCCGAGAATGATGTCGCTCTCCGCTATCCATACGAGGGTAACATCATCATAATACGAGTTCGATGGGATATTTCTTGTTAGTTAACCACATGGAGATGCATTTCTGTACATTTAGTTTAGCTCGATTAACTGTATTCTATTCTTCAACGTGTTCGATAAGCTCTTGCCACCTAAGTTATTCAATGCTTTGTTTGTCTTTCTATCGGTGCTAATCACCAGGACGACGCGTCGTCTACATACATAGCAAGGATCTTCTTGGGTGCTCTTGGACAGTCATCCATAAATACGTTATGAATTATTGGGTGCAAGACCGATGCTTGACTGATTCCAGCTGTTATAAATTTTTTGGTGAAAATCGAATTCTTAATTTGAAACGTCCTATATTTTAGAGGTAAGTGCTTAGAAATTTGATGACAATTGATAGATAACCCCTATTAGTCATGTTAAGTAGAAGACCTGAGGTAGATGCATTTTCTCAGGGCGTACCAAGTTCATAGACTCTTATAACCTTCCATGCTTGATGTTGCTCCGTATGAAGAAGATAAGAAATTGTTTGCATGTGATTGTTGGTTGTGTGAGTGTAAGTGTATAAGAAGTGTGTCAAAAAAAAATAATTAAAATTTATAGCCTATGCAGTAGAGAGTCAGTATACATCAAATCAATTGAAATCATTTTAGGAAGTAGAAAACATGAATTCGGTAAGTTGTAGCTTACTTATCATGGAAATTTAGAATTTGCAGGGCTAAGCCAAGTCCGAAGGAGGCGAAGCATCAAATTCAAGAACGCTGCGTAACACTGCATTTTATTAGCTGGGCCAATGATTTTCATATGCAATCACAGAATCTAACTATTAATGATCTGACCGAACAATTGGCAAATATGTTGGAACCCTAATAGTTACAACAGAGTATATATTTTAGAATACTTTCTATCAATTTTTAGGTCATAAAAAGCCTAGCCCTAGTTATCATTATCACTTTTGCAAAGTAAGCAATGGACCAATATCAAAACAGGGGAATAATCGTTCATAGTTTCGGTTGATGTTATCTTTTTGTTTTTCGTCAGGTTTTTTTTCCCGCATTTTGTTACGCTAAGATTTACCAAGACTTATTTTCTTCTCCCTAAGTTATCGTTATCAGCCTGCAAAACTATGTATAGGACACTTCTCTTCCTTCCCTCTTGTTTACAAAAGTTTACGCGTTCAGTTCACAATGTCCTAATCGGGCCATAATAGCCGCTGATCCCAGAGTATGTGGAGCTGTTTTCGTAATGAACTTCCTATAGTGAAGGCATACAAACGTGGGCGCGGTAGCCCAGGTCGATAGGATACTCGCCTGAAGTACCAATGGATGTTTAGAGGTGTCGCGAGTTCGATACCCGATTCGTCCTTGTCAGAAACTTTCCTGACACAGGGGTACAACCGAAACGGCGACCTGACCACAGAAAAATATTGCTATCGCAGTTAGTAGTCTCACATCGAGGGGTTAGCGAACCAACCTCTCGGCGAGTATAAAAAAAATGCTGCCTTCAGGAATCGCCAATAAATTGTAGGTCCCAGTCTAATTGTCTTTAGTGTACAGAAAATGACTTTGGTGCGACAAAAATGATCAAATAAATGTACGATCAAAAGGTTACTGGGCATTTTTTTCTCTCTCAGTTGTCCAGATTCACAGTTTTTGCATAAAAAAAGCCTTTCTCAAGAAACCTATGGAACGTATCGTGCGTACAGGGTGGTTATAATTAAACTGACACTACTCAGACTCATCTAACACCGGTTCTGCGGTTCTGGTGGACATATTTCGTTGAGACTTGGTAGATACGTTATATAGACTATGGGGGGGGGGGGAATAGAAAACTGAGATAAAAAAACGAGAAAATATTGCCAAATTCCCACCTGGTGGTCAAAAAATTAAACTACAGTAATACCTTGGTTTTCGTTTACTTTGATTCTCGTCGATTTTTTTCCACGAAAAATTTGTCTCGCTTTTCGTCGGCGTGCCTACGTGACCTCTCTGCCATTTTTTGTTCTCCTGCTCAATTGGCGTTGCTTCTCGTTGTGTAAGCATCACACAACCCGCGTGTCTAGCCAAATAATTCCATGGGAAACAGAGAAGGTTTCCAAAGCCAGCAGCCTTTCGAAGAAGGAGGCCGTGCCAAATTTTGGGCAACTTTTTAAGAGGCGGTAGAAACAGACCTCTTTGGACAGCCTGCCTGTGCGACATGGTTCCACTGACTCTGAAACTGGTCCCAGTGCCAAAAGACCAGGAAGGGAAGTGACCACAGATAGTACCTTGATAAACTAAGAGCCTTTTGCAGGGGGGGGGGATTTTCATTCCAAACAATAATATCTGTACCTCTCTACCCTCCTCGCCGTCTTCCATACGCCAAGAAGAGTCTTCAGAAACGTTTGAAAATGTAAATGTCACATGTTAAATGTTCACTTATTCTTTGCATTCATTTTATATTAATTTATTATATTGTTCGTAGTATTAAATACTATATTTATTCTCTATGAAATGTGCGTTTTTGGTATTATTTCTGAATGTTTGGAATGAATTAATTGGATTTACGTTTGATTTATATGAAAATAACTGCCTCGTTTTCGGACGGCTTATCGACGAAAACCGTGTATTACTGTATTTTTTATTGCAGTTAACCTACACTCCACGTTTCAAGTAAATGCGTCCTCTTAGAACAGGTGCTACATTGGTCTGAGTAGCGTCAGTTTAATTACAACCACCCAGCACATTAAAAAAAAAGTGTATATCTTAATTCGTGGAACATTACGCAGTTACATTCTAATGCTTCAAAATGAGTGAATAAAAAATAACGCAGAGGACATTTTTTATCTTGGTGTATAAATATTGCTTTCGTTTTAGAACAATTATTGGAAGATAAAAAAACCCACACGATTGAACATTCTGCAACCAGTTATGCGAAAAATAAAAACGGACTTGTCCTGTTCAACCATCGGGACGTATAGTCACCAAATTGTTCTCTGGGCTTCTTTCGGACAATGTTATAAATTGGTTACTGCTATCAACTACCACTTTGATCAGCGCAAGTAAGGTTCCACCTTACAATATTTGCAACAGTGTACAAGAGGCGCCAATGTTCAGAATATGGATTATGATTAAAATTACCCATATAATCTAGTAATTGAATTATGATATGCTAATATTTCATCCTTTTGATATATATGTATTATTTTTGATTGGTTTGTTTATTTAATTTACTCGTCGTGATTATTCTTGATCATCAGAGACAGTTTGAGAACTATCAAAAATTCATTACCTACTGCTATTAAAAAAGAAAAGATGGCAGCACCTTTAAAAAGTGGTTTTGAAATTGAATGATAATAGTGGGGGGGGGGGGGGGTTGGATTTAAGCTGTTTGTACATACAGAGGCGTATTTATAGTGGAGATGAGCAAGCGGTGGCCCAGGGTAGCAAAGTCGAAGGAATGGGGCGTTGAATTTGAGGAATCAGGGGTCAAGATAATTCGAAATTTTATGTTCCAAGATTATCGGCAATCATTCGATCAATTGACGAGATATCTCTCTGAGATGGGAAGCTGGGTGTGTCCGGTCTTCAAAGGTCAAGATAATTAGAGAAGGGAGAGGAAAGTGTCGGCAAAATCATGTATCAACCTTTGCCTATATAGCGACGGATATGTCAGATAGCCGCCAAAAAATGTCCTAGAGTGCGCAAACGTGGGAGCTATCACCAGAGTGACGTAGACATCGAGCTGCTAGGTCAGTGAGTGACCAAAAGAGTGCTCAGAAAGTGTGTGAGCGTATGAGGGAATTGGAAAGCGAGGATCCTTGTCAGTGTGAGCGACCAAAACAATAACCTATAGAGTGAGGGGTCCAGACAGCAGCGAGTGACAAAAAATAGTGATCTGGAGGGGGGGGGGGTTGCGAGCATAGGAATGATCTAAAGAGAGTAGTGTTTCCCAACCCTTTTACCCTTTCCAAGTCACGATTCCCCCTCCTGTAGTGAGGATAAATGCTCCTCGGTCCTTCTGTAACGCCAGATGGTCCATTTTGAAGCCGCTATTCCCTTAATAAATCCCAAATTTATTACTATCATTGCAAGGGAGTAAAATAAAAATGTTCCTGCCGATTCCTTACAAAGTACTTACGGATTTCAAGGAGTTCGCGAACCAAGGTTAAAAAAAACTGACTTAGAGAATAAGTATATGGGAGTGACATAGAGAGCAAGGAATCACGTGAACCATACGAATGGCAGGAAAAGCAATGATTCCTGAAAAATTCCCTGGATTTCCTGTGTGAAAGCATGAGAGTGATCAAAAGAGTGGCTGAGAGACAGGGGCATATATGAAGAGAAGAGGGTTAAGCGTTAAGGGGTTATAGCCCAGGGCAACAAATTTCAGGAATGAGGAGTCAAGAAAAAAAAATTTTTTTTTTCCACCATGGCCCACGTCTCCTGAGACGAACAAGCTTATATCCCCTAGGGCAGTGGTCGGCAAACTCATTACTCAACAGAGCCAAATATCAACAGTACAACGACTGAAATTTGTTTTGAGAGCCAAATTTTTCAAACTTTTTCAAACTATATAGGTAAGAAGTACATTGTTATTAAGTTAATTAAGGTACTCCTCAGCTGGCCTTTGCTAAAAACGTCCTCTATCTGATTGAGGTACGTTCGCTGAGGTCGACCCCTTCCAACTCTCCCATCCACACTCGCCTTGTATACTTGTTCTGTCCATCTCCTTTCGTTCATCCTCTCTATATGTGTCCAAACCATCTCAACATGCCTTTTTCAATCCTCGACACTACACCTTCTTTTACTCCACAACGCTCCCCATAAAATTAACTTAATAAATTTTACTTAAAGTTATTATTTTAGTTGTTGTCTTTCGGATATCTGGCTCCCTTCTCAGGGAAATGTGCGGAAGACGCAAGGTCATTGTCAGCTCTTTCGACGAGATGTTAACCGGAGGATGTCGTCGATGAAAGCCCAAGGCGAGCCGTCTTGTGTGGCATCGTCTTCGGATGGCCGCTCCTGGTGGATGGCGGATGGCTCCTAGCAGTGTTGACCGATGTTGGATGCGGATGGAGAGAGGTGGCTACGGGAGAGTCGTCATGAGAGGTGGTGGTCCAGGAGCGTCGTCTTCAAATATGTGGCCCCTTGTACATCGCTTCTAGCAGTGTTGACTGATGTTGGATGGACAGAGGAAGACTCGGGAGAGCCGTCATGAGAGGTGGTGGACCAGGAGCATCGTCTTCTATGATCTGGCAGGATACAGGTTGACGTTTCTTACTTTGGAAAACATTACATATCCCCCCTCCCCATCATTTTCGGAGAGGAGACTCGTCTTTTTTGTCTCTATCCCGAGTACTTTAGGAAAAAAAGCCTCGTTTTCGACAACTTTTTCCTGAACTTCCCAGTTTCGACCCAAAATCCAGTTTTGATTGATTGCGGAAGTGTCAAGTGACAGCAGCGTCAGACTTTCACTCTTTCTTTCTCGGCAAAAACCCGTGAAAAAGATGACTTTTGGACGGGGAGGGAGCGAGAACAAAATGGCCAAAATGCTTGTCTAAACATGATTTTGCAAAAATCTTGCATTTTTGTGCGCTCGCCCGTGGTATTTTGTGGAAGAGCCACGCTCTAGGAGCCAAAGAGCCGCATGTGGCTCGTGAGCTGTGGTTTGCCGACCACTGCCCTAGGAGAAGAGAGCGGGAGGGGGCCATGGTTGGTCAGGATAAGGTCAAGAAAATTGGACCACGTTGGTCGTTATAACCAAGTTTGTATACACACATGTCAGTTTTTTCCAATAGTTTCTTTTCCAACACGGTTTCCCACTCCTGTCGAACTGATGTCGGTGAATTTTTCCGGCGATGAATTTTCCATTCGGTCAATTGTTGGTCGATGAATTTTCCTGGCGGCAAATTTTTCATTCGTTTAATTGTTGGTTGGTGAATTTTCTTAGCAGTGAAATGCATGGCGGTCAGTTTTTGTCGGTGCGTTTTCCTGGCGGCGAATTTTCCTCGTGCTGAAATGCATGGCGTTGAATTTTCGTAGTGGTGAAATTTTCATGGTGGTGACATGCACGGCAGTGAATTTTCCTGGTGTTAAAATTTTCCTGGTGTTAAAATTTTCCATGGCGGTGAATTTTCTTAGTGGTGAAGTTTTCCATGGTGGCTGAATTTTCCATGACAGTGAATTGTTGTTGGTGAATTTTCCGTGGGAGTGAATTGTTGTTGGTGAATTTTCCATGGCAGTGAATTGTTGTTGGGGAATTTTCCATGGCGGGAATTGTTGTTGGTAAATTTTCCATTGCAGGGAACTGTTGTTGGTGAATTTTCCATTGCATGGAATTGTTGTTGGTGAATTTTCCATTGCATGGAATTGTTGTTGGTGAATTTTCCATTGCATGGAATTGTTGTTGGTGAATTTTCCATTGCATGGAATTGTTGTTGGTGAATTTTCCATTGCATGGAATTGTTGTTGGTGAATTTTCCATTGCATGGAATTGTTGTTGGTGAATTTTCCTAGCTCTGAAATTTTCCATGGCGGTGAATTTAACATGGCAGTGAATTGTTGTTGTGAATTTTCCATGGCGGTGAATTTAACATGGCAGTGAATTGTTGTTATGAATTTTCCATGGCGGCGAATTGTTGTTGGTGAATTTTCCATTGCAGGGAATTGTTGTTGTGAATTTTCCATGGCAGCGAATTGTTGTTGGTGAATTTTTCAATGGCGGTGAATTGTTGTTGGTGAATTTTCCATGGTTGTGAATTGTTGTTGGTGAATTTTCCATGGCGGTAAATTGTTGTTGGTGAATTTTCCATGGCGGTGAATTGTTGTTGGTGAATTTTCCATGGCGGTAAATTGTTGTTGGTGAATTTTTCATGGCAGTGAATTGTTGTTTTTGAATTTTCCTAGCAGTGAAATTTTCCCCGGCGGGTGAATTGTTGTCGGTGAATTATTCTAGTGGTGAAATTCATGCGGTGAGTAGGTGAATTTTTCGGCTGTGAATTTTCTGCACACGGGCATGAGTGACTTTGGTTTCGGAACGCATCAAGAAGTGTTGTCTGTCTGGTCAATGATGACCGACATCCGAAAACGAAGGCTACACTTCCTTCCCAAGGTTATGGTAACAGAAGATCCCAATCACATCGGTGGGATTCCATTGCCGGAAAAGATTAATTTTCAAGCAAAAATAAAATATTTGCCCTTTTTTCGAATTTTAGATATTTTCCTTTTATCTCTTCTCTGGAATTTCGCAGACGTGTATGTGTACGCGCGATACATTTATTTCTATATATTTATTTTTTCTCTCTCCCCCCGACATGGATCTTTGGAATTTCTCGCCCCGGAGCTAAAGATTAATGGCTTTGTAATAAACCAAATCCCATACATACACACTGGATCGATAAATTTTTCTCCGCCCGGAAGGAAGCCGTAGAAAAGTGGAATTACGGTCCGGGATCGAGAGTAAATTCTTCGTTGACACACAACAAAAGAAGGATTTACTCCCGAAATTCCATCTATTTTCTAGTCCCGGGGAAAAAAATAATGATACAAAAAAAAATATGGGACTAGAACTGGAACCTTGTGACAGGCCTGGAAGTTTTTCCGGGACAAAAAAAGGAAAACTTCCGTCGAAGATAAATTATAGACTTGAAATCAATATGATAGACAGCGAAATTATATGTGGGGTTGCACCCATAGTATTTATATATTAATGCGATAAATCGGGTTATTATGCGTAATCGCCGACCATTTTGGTTGTGAAAATTATGAAACTAATTCATAGTCAAACACATTGACTGGGCGCAGGGAATCCCGTAATATAAGTTTAATTGTATAGAGAGATAGACAGATACAACCGTACAGCATGGCCGCGTAAACAAGACTGATAGTTGCCACTCATATCAAAAGTAAATTGTACAAGATAAACAAAACAGAAGAGTTGCCATTCTGTAAACCAGAAGAATATAAAACTTCAACACTCCCACCAATTCTATGGTTTACAGGTAACATATATATATAAAACAAACATTGTCAAAAAAAAATATATATAATCATGAAATTTTCACATTGAGCATATTTCGCAATTTTTCAAACCTCTCTTTTGGAACGCGTTTGGTGAAAATATCGGCTATTTGATCAACTGATTTAACAAATTTCACACAGATGGATTTATCCTCATATTTTTCTCTTATGAAATGGTACCTAACATCTATGTGTTTGGTTCGCTTATGGAATACCGGGTTTTTGATGAGTTTTATGGCACTTTGGTTATCAATGCACAAGGGTACTCCATCGGCATTAATAATTTCACCAAAATCCTTGAGAAGTTGAGTTAACCACAGAGTTTCTTTCACAGCTGTCGAAGCAGAGATGTATTCTGCTTCTGTGGTTGATGTAGATACAACTGACTGTTTTTGGGAAGCCCATGTCACAGCTCCATCGCTAATCTTGAACACATATCCTGATGTCGATTTTCGAGTGTCCACATCATTCGCAAAGTCAGCGTCAGAATAACCAACCAAGGTTGATTCATCGGAGCTCTGTTGTGTATACTCGATTCCGTACGATGATGTACCTTTCAGGTATCTGAAGATTCTTTTGACGGCATTCCAATGACACAATCCAGGATTTTCTTGGTACCTGCTCACGATATTAACGGTAAACATTATGTCGGGACGAGTAGTGATAGCTAGAAACATTAATGTCCCAACTGCTTCACGGTAAGGTACTGAACCTTTTTCAAGTGGTGTTGAGTCTGCAGATATTATAGCATTGGGATCCGCAGGAACACTGACAGGATTTGCATTCTCAAGAGAGAATCGTTTCAGAATTCTATGAATATAACTTTTCGAATGGATGAAGATGGAATTTTTCTTCTCAATGAACTCTATACCAACGAAAAGTCCCTTTTCACACACCACAGCTTCAAAAGTGTTCTTCAGATTATTGACGATTTCGATGAGGATGTCTTCATTTTCACAAAATAGTAAACCGTCATCTACGTAAAGGGCTAGTAACACAGTCTTTAATTTGAATGTCCCAAAATAAACTGAAGAATCTGCAACTGATTGTACGAAACCATAATTTTTTAGAAAGTCTGAGAATTTCTTGTTCCAACATCTTGAAGCTTGTTTCAGACCGTACAAAGATTTCTTTAGTTTGCACACCTTGTTGTCATCGCTTGTTAATCCCGGAGGTGACTCAAAATATATTTCTTCCTCTATTTCACCATGGAGAAAAGCGGTTTTTATGTCAAATTGCATTATCTTGAGATTGCGTTGGACAGCAATAGCAAACAGAACCCTTATCGTGTCGTATCTTGAAGTTGGTGAATAGGTTTCTGAGTAATCAATTCCTTCAATCTGCGAAAAGCCTTTTGCACACAGCCTTGCTTTGAACTTCTTAATTTTTCCATCTGGGAAATATTTAATTTTGAATACCCATTTTGAACCTACAGTCCTTTTGCCATCTGGTAGATTGACAAAGTCAAAAACTTCATTCTTCTCAAGAGCATCGATTTCTTCTTTAATCGCTTTCTTCCATTCCTGTGACTGAGGAGAACACATCGCCTCTTCATATGAAACAGGTGTTTGGATTTCCGTCATATTCGCTTCGAAGTAAGAAGGAGACTTTATTGTAGATCGATCTCGAAGATTGTACCTATGGGTTTTTCTTCCAGGATCAGGATTCTTAGATTCGCGATCAGACATATCATCTTGCATATCTTTATCGGAGTTCGGGCTTATATCATTGTTTTCATCCGGAATGACATGTACCTTGGATGTTGAGGGAAGCATCTTCACATCATGGACTTCATCGAACTTGACATTTCTCGACACTTTCACAGTTCTTTTATTCGGATCGAATAATCGATAGTTGTTCGAGTCTCTATCATATCCCACGAAAATCATCTTCTTACTTTTGGGTTCCAGTTTTTTTCTTTGAGAGTCCGGAACGTGCATGAACGCTTCGCTTCCAAAAATTTTGAGATGATTCAGGCAATTTTTCTTTCCAGTCCGAAGTTCATATGGGGTAGAATTTGGAGCTTGACTTGTTGGTGTTCTGTTCAGAATATATACTGCAGTATTCACTGCTTCTGCCCACAAGTACTTAGGTAGCTGTTTTGCGTACAGCATTGATCTGGCACTTTCAACAATAGTTCTCATGTCTCTTTCTGAACGACCGTTTTGTTCGGGTGTGTATGGTGCCGTTGTTTCCATCAAGATGCCTTTACAACCAAGGAAATTGTTGAACTCGTTATTGATAAATTCAGTTCCATTGTCAGTTCTGACTGCTTTGACAACATGTTGAAATTTGTTTTCACAGAGATGAACAAATTTTCTGAACTGTTCAAACGCATCACTTTTGTGTTTTATGAAAGCAACTGAACGATAGCCTGTGAAATCATCCTTAAAAAGAATGAAATAATTTGATCCTCCCACCGATAGAACAGACATCGGTCCACAAAGATCACAATGAATTAGTTCACCTGGGATAGTCGATTTATGTTCCCTTCTTGTGAAAGATAGCTTATGTTGCTTTCCATACTGACAAGCTTCACAAAAGAATTTTTCGGCATCAGAAAAATTAATATTTTCTTTCAAAATATTTCGTTCACATAGCTCTTTAAGAGCCTTCATATTTATGTGACCAGTTCTTTCATGACATAATTGCAAGTCGTTGTTGCTTGTAATATTTACCTCATCACTAAATATGACTTTGAAAAGCATTTTATACAAATTATTTGCAGTACGAATACCTTCAGCAATTAATCTATTGTCATTATAAATTTTCACATAGTGATTTTTTTTAATTATCTTCATGTTCCTGGCAGCCAGTACACCTTCCGACAGTAAATTTCTTTTTAGACCAGGGACATATAATACTTCATGGATCTCCCCATTATTCCATGTACCATTCACGAATTTCTTAATCAAAACCTTACCTTTACCAAGAACGGGTAATTCAGTGTTGTTGCCGAGCTTAATTTGACCATCTGCCTCTTGATAATCACTAAGACACTTTTTAATACACGTCATGTGAGCAGATGCGCCACTGTCAAGAATCCACTCATTTTCACCTGATTGAAGAGCACTGGAGACACTTTCAGCACTGAGCAAATCATGATTCACATCGGTGAAATTGGACGCACTACCATTTTCGGATGAACGACGATTGAAGTCGTGCTTTCTTTGTTTACATTCGGAGGCATAGTGCCCTTTCCTTCGGCAAGAATAACAGATCACTTTCGACTTGCCGAGCCGCTTTTCGGATTTTTCATGACTCTGAAAGTTCTTGTTTTTCGACGAATAGTACTTTTTCGGCTTAGAAACTGAGACACACGCAGTTTCACTCTGTTCGTTGCGCGAAATCGAAAGCTCTTCATCGATGAGACGTGCCGTTAGATTGGCGACGGTTTGTTTACTTGAATCCATAGACAACCAGGCTTGACGAAAGTTCCTGTATTTTGTCGGCAAAGTACTTAGAATTTTCGTTGTGATTGTAACATCACTCACCTTTTCACCGGCGTCCGTGATTTGACGAGCGAGGTTTTCAACTTTCGCTATATACTCCACAGCTGACTCGCTGCTTTCCATTTTCAGCTGATGAAATCTGTCCAGCAATAACATTTTGTTGAAGGCGGACTTTTGCTGATAAATCGAGTCTAGTTTGTCAATCATTTCTTTGGAGGAACGACAGTTCTGCACCAAGGATATCTGGGTCATCTCCATCGCCGAGGTGATAACAAACATCGCTGTTGCGTCAGCTTTCTCCCATCGTGCGAGGACAGGACCTACATCCGGTTTAGCATTCTCGCCTACAACCACGTCGTAGACTCCTTTAGCTTTCAACGCACAGTTCACCAAGAACTTCCATTGGGAATAATTCGAGCCGTCGAATTTGTTGATTGACGAAATCTCAACTGCAGCCATCGTGGTAGTCGAAACGTAAACTAACGGATTCGGAAACTAGTTCACAAAGAACATAAATCCTTCAAAACTTACAATTAACTTGTCAACAGGGTCTGGGGACATAACCTGTGAAAATTATGAAACTAATTCATAGTCAAACACATTGACTGGGCGCAGGGAATCCCGTAATATAAGTTTAATTGTATAGAGAGATAGACAGATACAACCGTACAGCATGGCCGCGTAAACAAGACTGATAGTTGCCACTCATATCAAAAGTAAATTGTACAAGATAAACAAAACAGAAGAGTTGCCATTCTGTAAACCAGCAGAATATAAAACTTCAACATTGGTAAATTTTATAAACTTCCTTAAATGTATCCCTTTTAACGACGATTATGAATAACACTCTATCGTTCGTGAACACGATAGATCGTACTAAATTCATCACATTCACTGGTTATTATGCATAATCGCCATTTTGTATTCGTGAATATGATAAATCGGTTCAGTTGCCGTACTTGTGAGCCAAAGTCTCAATAGGAGGGAACTCTGATTAAACGAATTTTTTCCGAACATTCCCGAAATTACTTCTACCAGCCGAATTCTGAAATTAAATCCCGTTATAACGAACTACCATTCTACTAAATTTACGTTCATATCCGATATAACGAACTCCTATTTAAAAAATTTTACGAGTTTACCCCGATATAATGATCTCTCATTTAACAAACTTTTTAAGATCGTATCCCGCTGTTATGAATTCTCATTTAACAAATTCTTTGATTTTTCACGCATACAATCAGACCCCGGTTTTAAAAACTCCTATTTAACAAATTCTACAATCAGACCCTAATGTAATAAACTTGTATTTAACGAATTCCACATTGAGACCTTGATACAACGAACACCAATTTAATAAATTTCACGTTAGTTCAAACTGACCAGACGGTGGGAACAATTCATTATAGGTGAAGGAGGGAAGGGACGGATCATTATTTGTTTTTTAGCTGTTCTGTTTTGGTTAGGAAAAATTATTGTGGTGATGTTTTTTTTGTGAGTATAGTCGTGGTGACGTTACCTAGGGTGTGTGAGCAGACGTGATCCTTTCTCAGTTTTCGAATCTGGTAACCCTACTTTGGATAATAGTTCCCAATCAGGATTCCTAGGCTGAGATTTCAAAGAACCAAGGTTACTTGCATCATCTGAGTAATACCGGGGCCACAACCTTTTCAGCCCGCTGGCAAAATATGAGGTAATTCTGCCACTCGCGTGACAGAAAAATTTTATATATGGGATAACCATATGACCTGTAATTTTACACGACGTTCCAGTAATTTTTTTTTGTCCCAAATTTTTCATAAAATGTCCCGTTTTTCCCTTGTTTTCAACGAGGCTTACCTGAAAATTTTGAAAATTTGAAAAAAAAAATTCAGATTATTTTCCTTACTTATAAATTAATATCTTTGACAATTTTTTCGCTTAAATTGTCACCTTTACTTGCCTCTGAAAATCGATTTGCCTGTTAGCGGCAACTTTATTTGCCCATGACTGTTTTTTTTGGCAACTATACATGCATGATTGGCAACTATACATGCTCCTGGAAACTCTTTTTCGGTTGAGATTGGCATTTTTACTTGCAATAAACAAATTTTTTGTGCTGTAATTGGGAAATTTTTTACTTGCATTGCACAATATTTTTTGTGATAATTGGTGGTATCCCGTCTAAATCCCGATTTCCCGTATTTTTATAGGAGATATGGCAATCCTAGTCATTTATCGTGTTGTATGTGCTGACACTTTTCTATCAGAAAACTTCTACCTTCTTGCAGCAAGAGTTTCGCGCAAGACCGTTGCTCCTCTATAAAAGAGTGTTTCAGACAAATGAAACTGGCATTTTGGAAACACACACACACACACAACGTACATTCTCACAGAACGATACCACCACATTTCCACCTTTCCTACCGTAAAATGCCCAAAGCAATACACGGGTCAGTAAAGGTAGTTCTAATCTCAGAGACAGAGGTCGTACAAGAAAAAAAAAAAAAAACAGAGAAACACGCACGCACAAATCGAAAAACACTTTAGAGAGACCGCTGCAGGAAAGGCTTCTTATCCAGATCAAACGAAGCTGCAAGAAGCGCCGATATTGCCGCGACCCCTCTCATTCGATAGCAATATTACTACTGTAGGCAAAAGAGGCATCCGAATCAAATTCCGGGAGCCAATAAGAACTCGTTAACTCACACGAGTGGGGAAACGACGAGTTCCGCGCTCCAAAACCAAAGATAAGATTAATATTGAATATCCGAGTGAGACTCTGGGTAGAAAAAAAACAGTATTTTACGGATGGGAAACCGGGAAACGCATTCGCGAGAATAAATTTTTCTGAGCAAATGACGATATCGTCGAACCATTGGGGGGGGGGGGAGACAAAACACTCTTCGTACTACTACTGCTGGGGGGAAAAGAAAGCGTGGAACGGTTTCCTCTCATCAAAACAAATTCTTTGGAAACGAAACTCTAAAGATTTATGGTGAACGGAACAGCTCTATTTCTGTCTTTACTGCGAGAAAACTGAGAACGACCTCATACGCCATTGAACAACGTCTTCTATTACTCGCAAAATACGTATATAACCATGAATGCCAAGAGTCTGATGCAATATTTAAAAAGACACGCTTCCCGTTTTCCTTTTTTTTCAATATTTTTCCCTTTTGTGTGGAAAGAATGGAGTCTGTCGCTGAGAAGAAAAATAACAGATAAATTTCAATATTTTTGTTTGAAGTGTTCTTCAACATGGGGCCGTATAGCCTTTGTGGGATATTCTATCGCAGGGGTACACAACCAATACATTCCAACATATCAATACATGTTACAATAGATACTTAGGCAGACCATATTTCCTTCGGAAAATTAAGCGAAATCGGCATTCATTCAAGGCAAAGTAGAGTAAAGATGCAAATTATAGGCAAAAAAAATAATGTATGTATATAATGATAATTGTATAAAAAAAAATTATAAGAAGCGCAAGTAAATTTGTCAATTTGTCAATTGCAGACAAAAACACTGTCAAACGTAAGTAAACTTGCCTATTATAGGCAAAACATTGTCAAAAGCATGTAAAATTGCTAATTATAGGCAATATTTTTCGGCTGAAATTTGGCGTTTGTACTTGCACTAAAAAATTTTTTTTTCTGTGACAATTGGGAACTTTTACTTGCACTTGACAATTTCTTTGATAATTGGTGACATCCTGTACAGATCCCGATTTCCCATATTTCTTTGAAGGAGATATGGTCCGCCTAGGCATTCATCGTGTTGTGTGTACTGATACACACTTTCTACCAAAAAACTTTTTACGAGCCGTATGGAACCTTTTGGCTGGTCACATTTGCCCGCTGTTTGTGAGTTTGGCGCAAGACTCCTGAATAAAAAGATTTTTCAGACTAATGAAACTACAATTTGGAAACTCAAACATACACAACGTAAATTTTCAATCATTCTAAAAAAAGCCTATTCCGCCGTATTCCACCTTTCCTACCGTGAAATGGTAATAAATTGCCAAAACGACAGACCGGTCACTAAAGGAAGTTCTAATCACCAGAATAAGAGAAAATAATCTGAAATTCTTTTTTAGGAAACACTATAGATTTGATGACAGAAATAGTTTGAGAACTAATAAGAAATTATATCATATATATATATATATATATATATATATATATATATAATTGTTAAAGAGAAAATAATTTCAGAAATAGTGCAAAAAAAAAGTATTTCGCAATTCATGAAGATTAATAAAATTAATTAATTCATAATTATATCCAGAAATAAATTAAAAAAGCCCTACTCCGAAAATGAACCCTAGTTGAACCCATAACTATGGACAATAATTTCCAATTAAAATCCATTGGTTGCTCTTTAAAAGAACCAATGCACCATGTGGGAGAGTTTGGCGCGAAAAGGTTACTCCTGAATAAAAGGGTTTTTCAAGCTAATGAAACTGGCAATTTGGGAACACACACACAACGCGTACATTCTCAAAAAAACTATTCCACTGCATTCCACCTTTCCAGTCGTAAAATGGTAGTAAATTGCCTGAAGCGACAGACAGGTTCGGTGAAGGAAGTCCTAATCTCAGAAACATATAGAGGTCGTATAAGGAAATAAGAACAACACATAAAATATCGAGTCCAATTTCGAAAGGAAATTTCACTGTGAATCGAAAAACACTTTGGACATGTCATGGCTGCAGGAAAGGCTTCTTATCCGGATCAAACGAAGCTGCAAGAAGCGCCGATATTGCCGCGACCCCTCTCATTCGATAGCAATATTACCACGGTAGGCAACAGAGGCATCCGAATCAAATTCCAGGAGCCAATAAGAACTCGTTAACTCACACGAGTGGGAAAACGACGAGTTCCGCGCTCCAAAACCAAAGATAAGATAAGAAAAAAAAAAAATTGAATATCCGACTGAGACTCTCTGGGTAGGAAAAAAAACAGTATTTCATGGATGGGAAACCAGGAAACGCATTCGGGAAAATAAATTTTTCTCAGGAAATGACGATATCGTCGTCCATTGAGGAAAAAAGAAAACAATCTTCGTACTACTGCTAGGGGAAAAAGAAAGCGTGGAACGGTTTCCTCTCATCAAAACAAATTCTTTGGAAACGAAACTCTAAAGATTTATGGTGAACGGAACAGCTCTATTTCTGTCTTTACTGCGAGAAAACTGAGAACGACCTCATACGCCATTGAACAACATCTTCTATTACTCGCAAAATACGTATATAACCATGAATGCCAAGAGTCTGCTGCAATATTTAAAAAGACACGCTTCCCGTTTTCCTTCCTCCCCCCATGCCTTTCTTATGTTTGGAAAGAAGGGAGTCTGAAACTGAAAAGGAAAAAATAAATAAATAACAGATGAATTTCGATATTTTTGCTTGGTAACCTTTCTTCCTTTTAAACCAAAGGCGCTTGACATTCAGACTTGATTTCTTGAATATGTTTACATTGAAGGAACGCAGGTGTCAGGGGGATATGATAGAAGTGTTTAAATTTTTCAACGGGATGAATAGGATGGACAATGATTTACACCATAGCCTCCCAACCTTTTTTTGTCCGATCGCCCCCTTCTTCAGAAATTTTTTTTCCCATCGCCCCCAACGCAATCTAACCCATACGATCTTATGCTATGCCCGTAGCTTCTACCACCCCCTGGAACATTCCATCGCCCCCCAGGGGGCGTTAACGCCCACGTTGGGAATAACTGATTTACACCGTCAACCTCGTCGATCAACTGCTTCGACAAAAGGACACAGTATCGTTTAGTAAGTGGCAACTCCAGGTTGTGGTGTCGCAGGGAGTTCTTCTCTCTAATGGGATTGTTAATAAATATAATACCTTACCCCCGGGGGTAGTAAATTCTAACACAATCCACACGTTTGAAAAGAAGTACGATAAACATATTGTGTGGGATAAATCGAGACGCTTTCCTTACCCGGAATAAGACAACCACATAATATTTTTATGTCGGCATTATATTATATATTAGTAATTTTTTTTGATTTAAGTGATACTCAATTGAAAATAACTTCAAGAATAATGAAAATAATTTAAGAATATATAAAATTCTGAAATAAAAAAAATAGGTTCCCCTTCTGTTTGACTCGGATCCCTGAGCCTTGTTGGGTCCACCCGTTGAGACACTACGGTGTGAATTTAGATATCGCGGAATCACTTATTTGCCCTTGGGATTCATGAAAATCTTATGTTCGGTTCGCTATGTCTGAGACGTTGAAGTCCCCTGAAGTGGATAGAAAAATATTTTCCAGTTCACGCGTAAGGGATTATGTGCGGGGGATGGGGTGTAAACAAATGAAAAAATGGCGAGGGCTGCAGAAAAAGTACATACACCACTCACTTTTGCAAAAGTCTAAAGAATTACAGAATGTTAAACGTATTGTGTTTCCGCACGACCTACATATGTCTCCCCAGTTTCTACATATGTCCCCACAATCAATTTACTCACCAAATTTTGTTGAGTAGTACTGTAATGTCCACCCCACATTCCAGACCTGCCACTGGTTTGCCCTAATTAAAAAAAACACACACACACATTAACGAATTAAAACATTGTATGCTGAGATGCGGGACATTCTCACAGCGCTTCTTTGAGTATAACCCTAACTTTCTAATCATTGGGCACCCTGATTTCAACCTCGAGGCAGCTAATTCTATTTGGTATATATGTTTATCGTCATTAGACACCATTCGATTTAATGAACCAGCAAAAATTGATTGCATTTTATTATCAAATACAGTGGAACCTCTCGGTAACGAACACCCATCGACTGAAAATTTTGTCTCTTAACGAGGAGTGTCCGTTAAAATTTAAAGCACTCCCATCATCCACAGATGATTAGCAAGTCTGCCCATATAAGTATCGTGCTCAATCATCCTGTGATGATTTTGAATACCCTTTTTAAAGATAAAATCCTATAAATCACTCATAGAGGGCGCATGAATATATGTTCTGGGTTTTTTTTATTATTTTTATTTTCAGCATTTCTCTATTTTCTGACAGGATTGCTTGTACTGTTAAGAAATGAGTGCACTTGGGGCTGGTGCAGTGGTAGGGTGTGTCTGCCTCCAATCATTAATATATCGGTGACCGTGGCTTCGAACCCAGATTTTGTATTTGTACCCCCCCCCCCCTTCCCGCTAGCCTGCGTTTTTCGATTGCACTGAATTTGCATCGATTGTACTGAATTAGGAACGAGATTGCCATACATCTTTCATAAAATAGTACTTGAATAAAAGGGATTTTTTTTCCTGTTCTCCTGCAGGGAGAGAGTAATTTCTCTGACTATTCCAGCAGCCAAAGGGTTACTGAATCATACCATATATTGAGGCCAGGGACTAAATTCCAGAAAGTATCCGCTAACGGGGGGGAGGGTCGTCTGTTGAAGAAGGTTCTCCTGCATTCAACATTTATTTATGGGACTTCAAGAATGAGAGGACCCGTGGAAACGCCACTATCATGGATATTAGACGATTCGATTTATTCTGGCAGCCCTGCAATCTTACAAAAATAAGTTCACACTCATTCATTCACTGACAAGGTCTCAATACCGAAATGGAAATTAGGTGGCAGCACCTACTGGACACAATATATGCATGCAACGCTATAAAACATGGATAATGTCAAATAGATCGAGTCCTGGATTAGCGTATTCTAATTAAATATCAAATATGTGATTAACCCTTTCAGATACGAGCATTGATTTTTCGAAATTATCAAAATGTTCTTACGTTTCTGATATTCATAAAATGCATTAATAACATAAATTCCATCAAATCTTTATTTTTTTAAATTCATTTTTAAAATTTTCAATTTTTTTTTTCAAATTTATTTTTTGTGCAGAAATATTTCACTTTATTCTAATTTTTTCAACCAAGCAAGATGATGCGCAGGGTATATTCATCTTCACATACAATTTTTTTTCAGGATTTTATTGCTAAATTTTATGTAATGAATTGCACTTTTCCTGGAGGCACTTTCTCTTGGAAACCATCTTAAAAAATACTCCTGAAAGTTCAACTTTAAGTGCTGCCCTCTGATGAAAGCCCCCGAAAGTTTGTATTCACCCACATTTTTAACTCAAAACTTACAAAATTTAAAAAAAAAAAAATGTTCTACAGTGAGGAAAAAGGAGCCCAGGCCGGGGGTACATTCATTCACTACACATAACTCATAGTTAAAGAAATTGATGGGAGATGGCAGCACTACACACAACAAGCGTTACACAGAAACATACTTCACGTGTTAGGTTCACAATACATACGCGAATATTCCGACATGTACCAATTCGTTAGAAATTCCGTACAGGAATGTGTACGAGGTGCATGTGTGGTTAAGTACTAGTAGACAGAGTGGGAGCCATATTCTGGTTTGGTGGTGGTGGTTAAGTACTAGTAGTGAGGAATAAGCAATCCACACATTTGCGACACCAAAGTTGAAAGGGTTATTGGCAAACTATTTATAAATCGAAGATAAAATAATGATGTCAAAAATATAAATAAAATAAATCGTAACTTTAAATCAGGCATTTTGAGTAATTTAAGCTACTCGAAAATGTTACAAATATTTTGTGGTCCTTCTATAGAACTCTCTCATACATGTTTATTACCATTTGGTTGACGTTAAAACTCAGTAATTGAAAGTATTGGCGTCTTTGAAGTATTTTGTGTGGACTCCAACGTAGTTTTAAAGTTACTTGCATATATGAGGGCTGTAGAGAAAAGAATTCTAATTTATTCTGCAAGTTTTCGTCTTTATAAATCAAAGAAATAGGCATTTTTTACCAATTTTGTTCCTTATTTTAATGACGAAGTAGAAAGTTTTCTTCTCTTTTAATATGAAAGGGACAAACTAACATTTTATTCTGTCTTTACTTTATTATATCATTCCAGAAATAAATCCAGTTACAGTTGGAGATGAAAGCAGACAAAATGCACAAGTAAATAAAACCTACGATAAACTTTGATGAAATTTTAAGATGAGATTGAAAAAAAAAACGAGTAAAAATGGACAAATACCTGAAAGAAGAATATTTAAAAGTGAATAAAAAAATTGAAAAGGAAAATATATGAAATTTTAAAGTTTAAAAATTATATTTCGTGCATTCGATTGATGTACGGTGTGCCTTCCGTTTCATAGAAAACATGAAACGAATGTCTCGAATTCGTTAGCCTGAATAATATCATAGCCAATAAATTGGCTATGATATTATCGGCGGTTGGTTCTAATTGGAATATCCTTGATCAGAATCATTTATAAATAGGATCGGTAGGCGAAATACCTATTTAAGCAATTAAGGCTATAAAAATGTGTTTGGAAATGTTTTAAAAACGACTGTTAGGGGGCAAATGTGGAGGTGAAAGAAGCTGTTAGTAATTTTGTAATGACCGAGCATTGCCGGAAAATGATAGAAACCATTTGAATCGGCGTATGTACAGGGTGATCACTTGCGCTATGATTTTTATGACCTAACAACTGCTTGAAAATACTCTATAAAATGCTTTTATGTCCTAAAAGCTAAATATATGTATTGTCTAGAGATATATAAACTGAATATAAATCCTCTAAAAAACAAGAAAAATGCCCTAAAATTTTTCCTCTTCTATTTCCAGTAAAGTTAATTTTAGTGAAATGATATACCAATGAGGAATCGATGTTAATGCAATACTTGAAACTATTTTAAATCATGACTTGTAGCTTGAGCTGGTAAATTAAACTTATGAAGTTCTTCAATTTTTCCCAACTGCCAAACGTAAAGGCCTCTCATAGAATCAGTAGAACAACTTTTTAAAAAATTATTTTGGTTTCTGTACCAAACTGAAAGTTTACTGCTTAAAAGCATATCCCATGGGGGAAAATACTTAAAAATATAAATTTATCAATATACTGTACTTAATGCTAAAATGGGAGTGTATTCGGAGATCCTCAAGCCAAAAACTCCCAATATAATTTTCGGTTAATAAGAATGAAATAATTTTCACGTCGAAACAATAATCAATTCAGTGTTTTGGAGGGCAATACGAAATTCGTTTAGTACGAAATATTTTTCTGTACTTTTTTTGACTTCGTAACGAAGTTCGACTGTATTTTATTTTGTTTTTCTGTACCGATGTGGTAGTAATACGTACAAGCAAAACACCCTACTGAATTGTTGCTTCCGGATTCGAGGACAGACGGCATCACTTCTTGAACACATAACAACATAATTTAACGAAAATTATAAATCGATTACAAAAATGTTATTATTGAAAGGGTAGCTGTAAAGAGGACAGTGGGGGAAAGAGAACTTGAGAGATATCAGCAGGAAATCTTGAGGACAAGACTTAGGCTGCGGCTATAGTGGAGCGAAGAGGTAAGCGGCACGGGAGTCGCGACTAGGAAGAAAAAAATTGATATAGGTAGAGGAAAAGATGTCCACGCACAGAGAGGGGGGGGGGCAGCATAAAAAAGCTAGCGGACAACGCTTCTTTCCCTGATTTATGCAGTTCTTTCCGGACTTTCCTGCGAATCTTTTCCTAGGTCAGTACATTTGTAAAAATATCAGATTTTTTTGCATTCTGAATATATATTTTTTTGCTATCTATACAGATTTAGATTTCTTTTTTCATTTTGTTACACACCGTATCTTCACTCTTAAATATGATACAGGGTGATTTCTGAATCAATGATTCTGAATTCACATTGTGATCATTTTGCACATTGAAACCTTACGACTACGACGAACGCGGTTGATGAGATAAAGGCCGATATAGGACTCATAGGACATACTGTATATGATGCATTGACGACGCTACTCTTCGCTATCCATACGAAGGTTTTCAACAGCTGGCTGATGCGAAGATGAATTCAGGGAAAGAGAGAAAATTCATCCAATGTCAGCACACGAGCTCTATGGAAAGATTGGGAACCGTTCCCTTTGTAGTCTAAGGCGCTCACCCGGTAATAGAGAGGACATGGGCTCGATTCCCCGCATGGGCAATAGAATATTTTTCTCTTTCCTAAATTCATCTTCGCATCAGCAAGCTGTTGAAAACCTTCGTATGGATAGCGAAAAGTGACATCATAATTGGATAAGTAGCCATCTGGTGGCAGTGTAAGCAATTACGAGCTTCGGCCAAGGTTATGTCACCACCATCTATAGGAGAAGGGTTCCGCGCGAAGCTTGTGACGTCTCTGAAACACCTATAGCCATTGGATGTACTACAAAAAAGGGTAAAGATGGCGCATGCGCCGGCCTGCTATATCCAATGGCTATATGTGAGATGGCCTTCTTCAGTGACGTCTAGAGGACACTGTGGTGGTCGAGTAGTCATAGTGACGGACTCGAATCGCTAGGATTCGGGTTCGAACCCCACCGTGACCGCAGTGGTGGTCGGCTGAAGTTGGTTTCCTGTGGTTCCCAAATTCGATGCGCAAATGCGAGCCGATCTCCCCATTGAAAAGTCTCCCCACAGAGAGCAACAGACCTACAACGATACAATTATTCAATCATTATACTTCGCTCATAGCTAGAAAAAACCGGTGGCAGATGGCAGCACTACACATAACAAGCATTACACCGAAACGAACTTCATGTCAGGTTTCACTACACGTACACGCACATTCCAACATGTACCAATTCGTTAGAGGTTCCGCAGGAGGTCCGGACGAGGTACATGTATGGTGTATTAGTAGTAGTCACGTTACAAGCCTATTGCGGAGGTCTTCTTCTAGAGGTGGTGTAGTTCATGACGTGACTGAAGATGATCATCTCATCTGTACCATTGGATATAGACGGTCACCACATACGCTCTCGTTCAGCGCACACGAGCTCTATGGAAAGATTGAGACATTCGTTATCTCTGTAGCCTGGTGGTCTAGGGGGCGTCACCCAGCAATTGAGAGGACGTTGGTTCGATTTCCCACCAGGGCAGTCGAATTTCCTAATTCCTCTTTCCTAAATTCCTCTTCGCATCAACCAGTTGTTGACTCCCCTTCGTATCCTGTATAATCCACACACAGAGAAATTCCGATTTTTTTAACGTTTAATCCACGGATTATACGCTAGAAAATGCCAAAAATAATCAAAATCAATAACAACGATACGATTACAAAAATGTCTTTAACGTATTTTCAGCCAATTTCACCACAATCTAAATTTTTGAGCAAGTTCTAAAGTTCTATTTCACCACAATTTTTAAAAATCTACGTGTACATTAACTTTCAACTGGAGCTGGAGAAACCGCGAGAGACACCCAGGCTCTGTCGCAAGAAGCAACGTAAGCACTTCGGCCTCCTGGGGGTGGGCAACCAGGGCATCTCCGGTAAAACCAAAATTTATTGATACGTCAAAGATTACATATGGTGCAAGGAAATCAAATATCATGTAAATCGAAGAATCATATTAATCAAGTTAAAATCAATGTGCAACGGGCACGGATAATAAATAATCATAGAAAGTTACATAAAATCATATCGCAAAAGGCGCAATCAGAACTTAACTTTCAACTGACAGCACATAGTATACAAAAAATCCTAAATTAGTGCACTCAGTTCACATTAAAAAAAAAGCAGTAGCTTTTGAACTCGAGCAAGTTTCAGCAGTTTTCTGTGCCATTCTATTCAAATAGAAGACGGTATACAATGTATATATTTTTGCCCTTAAATGCTAAAAGTCACGAGTGATTTATTCACGCAACCAGCAGAGGTCACCGAAGGGTTTTTTTCCTTATATTATTCGTGATCGAATACATCTATGCAAGTTTATATATATATATATATATATATATAAAACCGATCCCCCCCCCCCCCCCCAAAATCAGTATTCATGGGATCGTATCCTAGAGAAAAATATATGTGACATTAGATATAGAAGAGAGAAGAAAAAAAAATAAACGGGATAAACACAAGGAGCCAGAAAAAAAGAGGTATTTCTTTCTGTTCAGGAGAATCGCTTCACCTCAGGTGACATTAAAGTTAATGTAACAGAAAGGGCTTCCCATTATTCATGGCTGTTCACTGTACTTAAGCGTGTCTGTTTACTGTCCCGTATAATATTCTCCGTCTAACTCGAGGCCGCCTGGAATCTCGTGGCGAGTCTCATGACTTTAGCATCAACGTGGAGGAAATACGTGTATCGCTAAAAATCATAAAATTTCGAAACAAATCCAAAAAAAAAACAAAAACAAACCTACGTATATGATGAAATAGTATAATAATAAATTTTTATACATGGGAGGAGATACGAGGGGGTGCATGAAGCATTGCTTCCCCTCCCCAGCGTCAAAGGTGGGGCCTACTGATCTTATATATGCACGTATATATGAATTGACATCATCATCATCATCATGTCCCACATGAATGATGATGATGATCCCGAGATAGCGGGACACTTTGCCGCCACCGTGACGCGACAGCGTGATGTTCTACACTACTGTAGAACATAACGCTGTAGAACATCTGTGACACCACTGTCTCGTTACTGTACATATCATTCCAAGGATGATGCCACTCTCCGCTACCATCATCGCCTTCATTTCCGACCAACGACCAAACTCAATTGGTAGTAAATTGCTGTATGGCGGTATTATCGGAGTTGGTGTGTGGTAAACAGAAACAGTAGTACACTGAAGAGCCAAAAAAAAACTGGTGAACCTGCCTGATATAGTGTAGGGCCCCCGCGAGCACGCAGAAGTGCCGCAACACGACGTGGCATGGACTCGACTAATGTCTGAAGTAGTGCTGGAGGTAATTGACACCATGAATCCTGCAGGGCTGTCCATAAATCCGTAGGAGTAAGAGGGGGTGGAGATCTCTTCTGAACAGCACGTTGCAAGGCATCCCAGATATGTTCAATAATGTTCATGTCTGGGGATTTAGGTGGCCAGCGGAAGTGTCTAAAGTCAGAAGAGTGTTCCCGGAGCCACTTTGTAGCCATTCTGGACGTGTGGGGGTGTCGCATTGTCCTGCTGAAATTGTCCAAGTCCGTCGGAATGCACAATGGACATGAATGGGTGCAGGTGATCAGACAGGATGCTTACGTACCTGTCACCTGTCAGAGTCGTATCTAGACGTATCAGGGGTCCCATGTCACGCCAACTGCATGCACATGCCCTATACCATCACAGAGCCTCCACCAGCTTGAACAGTCTCCTGTTGACATGTAGGGTCCATGGATTCATGAGGTTGTCTCCATACCCGTACACGTCCATCAGCTCGAAGCAATTGGAACCGAGACTCGTCAGACCAGGTAACGTGTTTCCAGTCCTCAACAGTCCAATGTCGGTGTTGTCGGGCCCAGGCGAGGCGTAAAGGTTTGTGTCGTGCAGTCATACACGAGTGGGCCTTCGGCTCCGAAAGCCCATATCGATGATGTTTCGTTGAATGGTTCGCACGCTGACACTTGTTGATGGCCCAGCATTGAAATCTGCAGCAATTTGCGGAACGGTTGCACGTCTGTCACGTTTAATGACTCTCGTCAGTCCCGTTCTTGCATGATCTTTTTCCGGCCGCAGCGATGTCGTAGATTTAATTTTTTACCGGATTCCCGATATTCACGGTACACTCGTGAAATGGTTGTACGTGAAAATCCAAATTTCATCGCCATCTTTCGTGCGCCGACTATAACACCACATTCAAACTCACTTAAATCTCGATAACCTGTCATTGTAGCAGCCGTAACCGATATAACAACTATGCCATGTATGTGTTATATAGGCGTTGCCGACCGCAGCGCCGTAGTCTGGTTCCATATCTCTTTATTTGCATGCGCATGCCTGTACCAGTTTTTTCGGCTCTCCAGTCTATATGTATAAGAAAGTGAGAGGAGAGAGACGTGGGTATATGAAGGTTTTTAACAGCTGGCTGATGCGAAGATGAACTCAGGGGAAAAAAAGGAAATTCAACTGCCCTCGCGGGATGGGGGGGGGGGGATGTGGGTAATCGAACCCACGTCTCTCTTTTCCTCTCACTTTTTTATACAGACATATTACTGTTCTGTTTACCACACATCAACTTCGGTAACACCGCCATATAGGTATTTTCTACCAATCGAGTTGGGTCGGAGATGAAGGCGCCATCTATCGGTGGCTGCCCCAGGATCGGTAGGGAAAAGAAATTGTTATTTATACTGTATTGTCCAGGAGCGAACCTGTTGACCTGACGGTCTATGATCATGAAAAGTCTCGCCAGAGAGAGCAACAGGCATACAATGATAAATCATTCAATCATTACACTTCACTCATAGTTAGAAAAACTGTTGGCAGATTGCCATCTGCCAACAGTTTTTCTACTACATATAACAAGCATTACACAGAAACAAACTTCACGCCAGGTTTCACTACACGTACACGCACATTCCAACATGTACCAATTCGTTAGAGGTTCCGCAGAGGAATATGGACGAGGTGCATGTCTGGTTTAGTAGTGGTCCATGATCATGGTGGTAGACGAGCACCTTACCACTGCACCACTCGGGCTGCCTAAGCTCTCTTTCATTTTGCCCTTTCGTGATGGCAGTAGGGACATTATTGTTATTATTATTTTTGGATAAATATTTTTTTAAATAAGTTTTTGTTTGTGTTACGTGGATCAGCCATATAATCAAGGGTTCCGCGGAACAGCTTTATAACTATCAAGGGTTCAACGCGAAATTTTACGTTGGAAACCCCTGACATATACAGTGTGAAATCTGCGTCACCGTTGGAGGCCGCAATTTTTAGCAGTTTCTGAGATGTCTCGGTGTATTTGGAAGTTGTCGTCATTTTCCTGGAATTCACGGGTGTCCTTTCATTCTGTCTGTGTCAATTATTTTTCCTCATCATTGCATGACATATCACGTACCGCCCTCTAGCGCTCAACCACTTGAGTTCCGGACTAGGGTAGTATGGTGATTTGTTGGCGTTCTATAACCCTCTAACGTATGCGTCATGAATTTTGAAACACAATGTAAGCACATTTATATTAACATGAGAGTTTGGAGGAGTGATGACCAACGAATCTAAGAAGTCAAAATTTATAAAGACACTGCAGCAGTAGCTTTTTTCCATTTAAAGAAAACTTTTGATAAAGTCTGGCACAATGGGCTACTGCTTAAGATGATTTGCCTGCGAATGCCATATAGCATCATTAAATTTGTGAGTAATTATCTCGACTCGCGTTCCTTCCGAGTACAGATAAATGACTCAATATCTAATTCTAGACAGATTCGTTCATCAATAGCGCAGGGAAGTGTGTTAGGCCCCATTCTACACAATTTTCACATGAATGACTTCTCAGTTGCCCCTAAGGGCTTTACGGCTCTTTATGCCGATGGCAGTGCTCTTTGTTGGACAGATAAGGACCCTGCAAGGCCCTTTCAAATTTACAAGAAATGGTGAGGCTGGTCGAGCGCTGGTGTGTGCGAACCCATGTTGAACTGAATGCGGATAAAACCAAATTCATGTGGTTCACAAACAAGACCTCATTACCACAACAAGCATATATAGAGGTACAGGGTGTTATTGTTAACCCAGTCACTCACAATAAATATTTAGGCGTAATAATGGATAAGAGGTTTAGTTTCTCCCGGCAGTGTGTTGATGCCATTCGTAGGGCGACCGTGGCCTCGGTCATGCTTAACAGACTAAGCCACAGGCACTCAAGTCTTTCAATTCGAAACAAAATTATTCTAAACAAGATGGCAATTAGACCGATACTTCTGTATGCTGCACCTGTCTGGCTGTTTTCGCATAAAATGAATATCACCGCTCTAGAGAGATTTCAGAACAAGATTGTTGATGCTGCAAAATTGTAAATACATTTATACTCATTCTCACTACTCGCATTTACTCGTAAATATTCGTATTAATATCTCTTTTCGTTGAATCCTGCTATATGGAACCAATTTGCACTGGTACAGTGTAATCATGTATTATTTTCTCAAAAAAACAAAAAAAAAAAAAAAAAAAAACACACCTTGGGTCTCAGGTGAACCTACGTTTTCACCTACCTCACTAGTAATTAACTGAATCACCAAACGTCTCTGGTACATCGTGCTTTTGTAGCAGATCAGATGTATTGGAATTGAGTCTTGGGAAAAACCACATTTTCCGTTTAAATTAGAAAACGATTGTGAATATATCTACAGACAGCCTCATTTCCCTATTACAACATGCCTATATATATATAATAAGATGTTCCTCTTCTAGTGTTTACTCATAGGAAACTGGATGCTATGTAGAGATCATGATTCTCAGAAAGAAAAATTCCTTTGCCTCTACGGGGAATCGAACTAGGGTCTCTTCGAGTGCGCTAGCAATACGCTATAGAAGCATTGGGAATTTCCTTTCTTTATGCTTACCGGGATCGTGCAATGAACAGTCACACACGATTCAGCTTACTTACACGATTTAGTACGCAAACGAAATTAAGACCACAAGGTGGCAACTGATATAGAATAAGATGTTATACTCTAAAACTTGTTTATACTAAATTTTCAGAAAACCGGAAAAGGGTGACGTTTTACTCTATATACTGTATATGCACTGTTCGGGTGCTAGTGTTGAGCTGTAAAAACCAGCTCAATGAAGGTGCTGGTGCTGAACTGTCGGTTCCAACCAAATGAACGTACTAAACGCTTGGTTGATCGACGTCGACGAGGGTCATCTACCGGTGCAAATGTGTAGTTACTATCATTACTGACCAGATGGAAGCGAATCGATATTCAGAATAGGGGCATGAAAGCACCAATGAAAATATTAGGCGGGGAACAAAGTTCTTATAAGAAATTAACTGTTTGGAAAAAAGGATACACACAAGAAAAAAAAGGGCAAGAAATATCTTTTTTTTCGGAAGAAAGTCATAGAAGATTATTGATCCATAATTACAATGTTGATCCCACCAGACAGACAATGTGACCTTCTTGTGCGTCTGGTTACCTTTTTTTGCCTTCGAACTGGCAATTTCCAGCTGGATTGTCAAGGGCAATGTCCATAGTAGAAACAGTATCCTACTGATCTTAGGCACTTACAGTGGGCTCTCCCAAGAAAGAATTTATCGCGGTTGCAACCCTGAAAGCATCAAGTTTGGATTTTCAGATGAAACCAAATGATGTGACGAATTTTGGATTCTTCAACTGACATTTTACACGTCCCGTATTACCCCTAAAAGTCGCAAACAACGAAAAAACTTTGCGTACTACTAGAACATACTTTAATGTTTACAAAACGATCGCGATTATTCAAATTAGACTGTAAAACACGCTTGCCTGGCGCTACCTATCATTTCCTGACAAGAACTTTGTCCCCTCCCCCCCCTAATAATATACTGTATTTGCTTATATTTCCAATGCTGTTTCTGTAGCGGCTTATTAGCACATTTGTCTGGAGAACCTGCGAGGGACGGACAACCTATTTCTCGTAGAGGAAGTGAATTTTTCTTTCCCAAAAACTACCATCTCTACATACCGTCCAGTTTCTTGTCTGGACGGCATGTAGAGTAAAGTCCAGTATAGTATGTAAGTCTTGAAAAATATAACTGACTGCAACACAAATACTTTGCAATGTTTTGCAGTACGGTATTCACTGAAAGAATTCTAAATTATTAACTATTTACGGAAAAGGCATCTCTGTTTCTGATTGAGAAGGATTCAACGAGTAATCGATGGTTATTCCGCTCGTCCAACATCATCCTTAAATAGTCGATGCCACAAGCGACCTATTACAACATAAAGTGGCATTTAAGGCGGGGAATGAAATGACCTCTTCTTACCGCGAGCTCGTTTCCCCGGACACGAACACGGCCACTGAAAAATGACCATCGGTCGGAGAAGGTGTGGATCCGTACGGTTCCGACGTTGTTGATGATGGCGATCACGATGGGCGGGCGAAAGAGGGCCATTGGCGCAATGACCAGAAAGAAAGAACGATTTCGTTTATTGTGTGTGCACGTAAAAAAAAACCACGAGAGGAAAGAGTCTTACCAATCTCTCTTATCTCGCGTCCAACCTCATCTTTATCTCCATTTGGTGTCCATCCAGTCTATCGTATTTTGTAAAATGCTTATACTGCTTAATACTTCTTATTGTGAACCAATTGATTTGGAAAATGACCGATATGAAAATAAAGCGTATGAAATCAAAGTGCCACCCAAATATTACTCGTCGAAGGGGGTACAAGCAGAGGTACCGAGTAATCGGTTTATTACTGCACTCCGACCATCCAATCACGGACGTCCTATTCGTCAAAGAACCTTGTGTCACACTGGGCCAGATAGAAGAAGACAGATAGACAGATAGAAGAAAGGGATTTGTTTTCACGGCGCCCGTTCTATTTGTGCCATCGACAGCCCGATATCGTCGAATTCGTTTGCAATGGCATCGGAAGCGACAACTTGCATAGGACAGGTGTGGATTTGTCTTCAGCGATGGATTGCGATTTTGTTTGGCGTTCCTTTTTGGTTCAACGTCATCCCAGCGGACGAACGGCGCCTAATTTTTGGAAAGGCACGCGGCCAAAGTGCAGGTGTGGTGGCATGTGTAGCGTGAAGTCTTCACTTATGGCAGCTGGTCAACCATGAGTGGATACCGGCTATTTGAACGGGGGGGGGGGAGGAGGATTTTCCACCTACACCCTCAGTCCTATGCTAATAATACAATTTTTTTCGGGACGGGGGTGGTCACCCCTTCCGTCCTCTTTCTGTATCCACCTATGCGGCCATCTGGGAAAACTTTCAGTCACCTGTTTTGCAGCTACGGCAATCGAGTGGTCATAGTGACGGACTCGCATTTCGAGGACTCTGGGTTCGAGCCCCACCATGACTACAGTAGCGGTCGGCTGAAATTGGTTTTCTGTGGTCCGAAACTGCAAAGCGCAAATGTGAGTCTATCTTGCCGTTAAAAAGTCACCGCAGAGAGCAACAGGTCTGCAACGGTAGAATTAGTCTGTCATTAAACTTCACTTATAGTTAGAAAAATTGATGGGAGATGACAGCGCTATATACATGTAATTCATAGACATTTATCAAATTTATCAATTACACTATGGTTTTATGCATAATCACAGATGAAGATGCGCGTACGCACACACTCACAGAGTGCATAGATAACACAGGCTTTATGAAATTTCTTCCAATTAGAAAAAGTATCCAAATAACGTGAAGTACACAGATATGTCATTCATGTTGGAAGGGATTTAAATAGATAGTTATTAATACAAAAATAATATATTCGCTGAGTGAAATATTCAGAAAACGGATGAAAATTGCTAAAAAAACAGCATTAAATGTGGGTAAAACGGTTTTCCCGCATTTAATGCTGCTTTTTCCCAATTTAAAAGTAGCCCATCGTTCAAGTTTGGCCCTGCTCGGTATATATGCAAATTTTGGCAATGATCGGTCTAAAATTGTGGATTTGTATAGTGAACATACACACAGACGCACAGAAAGTCAATTATATATACAGGGTGTCCTGTAAGCCCTAATTCGGCATTTTCTCTCATCACTCCTTGGTTGTGGAGGTGCGGTTCTAATTGAGAAAGTGCTTAAAATGCGTTCAAGAACAACTTTGAACCAGTTTCAAGGGTGATGATACAGTGTGTCATAAAATAAAAATTTAAATTTTTATACGGTCCTCCCCGTCCTCTAATTTCCAATCAGAAAGTTGATGCCCCGTCTCTCCCGAGGCCGACAAAAACGTTCTGTATTTCTAAGTGAAATATTAGCTGAAATATTTGAATTTAAAAAAAAAGAGAAAAGTTATGAAAGGACAGCATAAATAAGGGGAAAGAAGCGCTCTCCGTGATTCTTTTATGCTGTTCTTTCACAAACTTTTCTTCCGATTATGAATTCAAATATCTCAGTGAATATTTCACTTAAATCTATTGAGTGTTTTTTTCTTTGTTGGCGTCGGGGGAGAGACAAGAAAATGACTTTCCCTATTGAAAGAAGGCTTTCCTTCTAGAAGCCGGGGAGTGGAGTGCGAAAATGAAAAATTTTTGACACACTGTATTTTCACTCTTGAAACTGGTTCAGAGTGATTCTTGAACATATTTTTAAAGAAAAACTATACCTCTACGACAGACGGGTAATGAGATAAAATTCCGAATTAAGACTTACAGGACACCCTGTATATAGATTAGTCGGTCAGTAAGAATCGTTTCAATCAGACGAAGCGAGAACATCTGTATAAGGCGAAGTTTGACGTGACAGTTCGGCAAAATATTTGCTGTGCATGCAATGAAAGTGTCTATAACGTTACCGGTAAAATTGTCATGGTCCTTTTAGGTACAATTAAAAATATCTCGGCCGACTTTTTTTGTTTCTTCAAATTCATGATAGTTGGACAGTACCTCGATAAGTCGAATGTGCAGCGGTCGACAAAGAACTTCGAGTTATAGTTAGTTCGACTCATCGGAAATTCCGATCTTAGAGTGTGGAAAAAAGAAAATAACATCACTCTTTTTACGGATATATCGTTTGTGTAAAGCGTGTCAAACTGCTACTTCACCCAACACTGGCAATATCGCTATATTGCAATTTACTGCCATTTAATGAGATGGGTTGCAAATGAAGGCGCAGTCTGTTGGTGTGTGGTCGCCTCAAGTTCGTTAAGAAAAATATCTTTACTATATCCTCCCTCGGGTTCGAACCCAGGACCGTGAGTGACAGCATCCTACCACCACGCCACTCCACTCGGGAGCATGTAAAACTACTGGGGAAATGAATAAATTCGAAAAGATAAGTTATTCTAATTTGATTATTGAATGAAAATATTTAGAAATAAACTAGACGTACATACTGTATTATGGACACTGACGTGTATATGATACTCGTATAAATGAAACGAATCACAAAGAAAATGTATACAAGATTTCCAGTCAAAAAATGGTGATTTTTAACTGCTTATCCCTTCTTTCGTGAGAAAGTCATTCTCATTTCGCAAGGAGACAAATCAAGCCACTAAATGAATGTAAACTCTATCACTAAATGCTGAATTCTATTGCTAACTGCCAAGTCCATCCCTTTCGGAAAGAGCGCAAATCATGCCAAGATGGTCTCTCTGGGCGGTCAGCGGTCATGTCTGTCTGCTAACTGCTAAATTCTGTTGCTAAAAAATGCTACTTTTTAAATTTCTCTCATTCACAAAAACTTTGACTTAAAAAAAGAAATCTTCGAGTTAAGGGGAAATTCTAACATTGAAATACAGAATAAGTTCTGAAAAAAGCTCACTTAAACAAATATTCGAGGGATTGGAGTTCGAGTTGTCACGGATTGACTGTATAGTGTTTCACTATTTTTAGAAAAATCGTGAATTTTTCAGCAATATAAACAATCTTGTTCTATGTCAAAATCGAGCGAGAAGGTCGGGAACGGTCGAAATGACCGGCATAGTAATTACTAATTACATACTGTTATAAAATAATAATAATATGGCGTGCTGAATTTTTTTGTATAGAAATTCTGTATAAAAACACATTACTTATTCGGATAAGGATACGTATCTGTAAGAAACGCGGAAGAATTCGTGATTAGAGCAAAAGTTACAGATGCAATTGGATTTGTTCACTCAATATAAAAGATAACGCGGCTTCCGATGACACCGAAATCGATGGGTCTTCTCCGGTCCCGAGGGGAATGTGCGGAAATACACTTATATATACGTAAGAAAGTTGAAATGCGCCGTTGCGAACAGCCGAGATAGAAATGAAGGCGGAGGAATTGGGTTTGAGAGTGGGGGGTGGTAATATCGCATTCAGCGACATAATCTCTTGTCATGTTTGTCCCAGAGATCGATCTTCCACGAGATCTCATCTTTTATTCTTCACTATCGGAGCTAATCAAATCGAATGTTGCGACATTCGCGAGTTGATAAGCTATCAAACGAATGAAGGTTAATTCACTGCCGGTGGATTACGACATGATTGCGTAGGACGAGGGGTGTGGGTGGGGGAGATAAGCTCGGTGGCTGATCACAATTGAAAGCGACTGAACTAAAAATCTGACTTTCTGGCTGATATTGTATCCCGATAAGATAGAGAATGCGTCGCCTTTTTATACTAACATTAGATGCTTTATGGGCACGTATGGAGACGATGTTCTCTTTCGAAAAAATGACTAGGTATTACGGGAAAAACGGAACTTTGAGTATCGAACAAATTTATCACATTTGCGTCACTATTGATGTACAGGACGCCCCCATAAATTCCTGAATACTTTAAAAATTCCTGAACATCGTTCCTTGACATCGTTGTTATTTCCCTTGAAATAATCCTGTTTTCTTTCCTCTCTCCTTTGTTGGAAGGTTCCAAAACTGGACACAATGTATGTAAAAAAGTCTTAATCATTTCCTGCGTCTTAAATGTTATTGAACATTTTTGCCATGCAATGGAATGCATACAAAAATTTTGCAACACTTCAGTGGCAGAAACTGCCACATTCTAGAAAATGTAAAACTTTGTTATACAATAAACATTGTGTATGCATAAACAGTTGAATCTAGATGCATATTTCAGCGAAAGTAGTTAAAAATAAAAGGAAAAAGAAAAGGGTAAATTTATCTAGTTTTTTTTTGTATTTATATGTTTCTGCAGTGCAAAAAACTAAAACGCGTTCATAACGAGAAGCTCGTTACAACGGCAGTTTTTCGTCTGATTGTGACCTGTCGTTATAACGGACTTTCGCTGTGGGTGAAATAATTTCACTTGCGTATAGTTCTTAAAAATGGAGATTTTTAAGAAAATGAAAACTTGCTAATACAGTGATCATTTGCCGAAACATGGTAAGTATGTAGCTGATAGGGTTGTTCGCAGTTATCGTCAGACGCAAATAAGACTTTTCGCGTTTGAATCCTGTAATTGGTTTGAGTTTTTTCCTTGGAGGAAAAATTCACACCCAAGACGTCCCAAGCTCGAGAAAAGTCTATTTTTCATTCAACAAAATATGGTAATTTTTCAACTTCAACAAATGCTGCTTTTAACAATATGAAAAATTACCCTTCAAGTAACCTCACGACGTTCTAAAAAATAATAATAATTGAATGTATGTTTCTATGAAGTCAACGGTTGCAGAGAAATCCGCTAGGGAAACAGCTTTGGGCAGCTTTTTTGTACGAACTCTCAACACTATGTATTCCATTTGTTCCAAAATGTTATTTTTCAATTCTGAAATAAAATGTAAAATAGAATTATTTAAAAATATTTTTTTCTGTGGATTGTTTGTTGTTATAATATACGATATTACTAAAGTTTGAGAAACCTATGTGGGAAATAAAATTTGCCTAATAGATGTTCATTAAATATCGGTGGAAAAAGCTTATGGCGGTGTTATATACAGGGTGGACCAAAAGTCATTTGACTTTCTAAATCTTCATAAAGTCGAACAAGCTGTTATTAGATTATACCAGTATTCGATTTATACCTGATTTCATGCCATGATTTTATTGAGCAAAAAGAAAGTTCGAGATTATATCAATAGTCGATGATTGATAGAGCCGATGCTCTATCATTCTGTTCTCAGGCTGTCCCTTATTAATTAAAAAAAAAAAAAAAAAATCGAAACTGCTATGAAGCCGAAAGTGCGGATTTTTCCCCGTTCAGTGAAGAAAATTAGCTTGCAATATATGCATTATATACAAAACTGGGCCGCCCTTCCGAGACGCGGGGCCAGGTGCGTCTCGACAGTTTCGGGGCACCAAGAATTGTTAGAAATGTAATCGCACTAGTTTATGTTATATATGTATGTGTATAGATGACGCTGCATGTCCATCAACCGGTCGTTTCTAGTTATCTGCGTAGGTGTGTATGTGCTTGTATATTGTGTCCTCTCTTGTATAATAAAATAGTCTTCTTCCTGACATCGCCTTGTTCACACCTCTCTCTTTAACAGCAGAGCGTGGTTTAGGTTTATGTTTTCGCGGTTTACGTTGGTTTCGTAAGCGATCGTCTCGTAGGTTTCATCATGGCGGAAGGGAAACTTCAATATGTAGTGGAACCTTTCAACGGCGGGAATTATCCGTTGTGGAGTAGACGGGTGGAGGCTCTTTTTGCTGCGAAAGAGCTTGATGCTTACTCACTACGTGAAGCGGATGAGGCGAAACCAAGGGAGGTCAAGGAAGCCGAACAAGCATACGCATTGCTGATGACTCTTATCAACGACAAGGTGTTGATGTCCATGAGTGAACAACGATCTGCCCTGCAGATATCGAACAAGCTGAAATCCACGTATACAAAGGATGGGACGGTGAGTCAGATTTTATGTCGCAAAAGGCTCGCTACCATGAAAAAGAAACGCGAATGTTCGATGCGTCAACACATCGATGAACTTCTCGGTATCGTGAACGAGATGAAATTCGCGGGGGCGAAAGTGGATGAAGCGGACGTTGTTGTTTATCTTCTCATGTCATTACCAACGGAATATGATGTAATCTCTGCTCCTCGACCTGTGGTCCGTGTTAAAGCGGAGGTCTTGCGCCATGTTCAGGAGCACATAGTCAACACATCTGCCCGTTCTGTCCATATGAGTGTTGATCGATTGAGTTGATCGGTCTTCAAAGGTCAAAGGTCGTGTCGGCCACTTCAAGCGGGATTGTTTATTTCGGAAAGATTCCGTTGCGAAGCAGTTTGAATCGGCTGCTGTGACTTTCGCTGTCGGTGGTGTCAACAAGGGATTCTTCATCGTGGATTTCGGTGCTACGTCACACATGTGTAGCAAGCGGGAATGGTTTGAAACGATGACATCATATAATGGAACTGTTGACTGTGCTTCAAAAACTGAACGGTTGAATATTCAGGGAATTGGAACCATCGTTGGTGAACTTGACGGGAGAAAGCTGACCCTGACCAACGTGCTGTATGTTCCGGAGCTCAACGGTGAGCTGATGTCTGTGAAACGAATTCAAGCAGCTGGATTTGCGGTTATCTTCTCAGAAAGTGGTGTTCGTGTCCGGAAGGGAAATCAAAATTTCATCATAGCTCAATTCAACAGCAAAGGACAGTATGTAAGTGGTTTCGCTCCTCGCATAGCTTCATCGTATGTTGCTGAATGTAATGCGAAACTGTGGCATCGAAGCTTGGGTCATCCATCGAACTCAGCTATAAAGGAACTTGGGTTTCCAGTTGAAGATTCATTTTGCGAAGTCTGCACATTTTCCAAACAGAACGCTGAACCGAATGGGAAAGGACCAAGGAAAAGAGAAACCGAGCCTATGGTGATGATGCACACTGATGTTTGTGGCCCGATCACTCCAGCGACCCACGCGGGTGAGAAGTATTTCATCACTTTTATTGATGATCACTCACGATTCATGGAAGTTCGATTTCTGAAAAAGAAAATGAAATGGAAAAGAAATGATTCCCCTGTTTCGAAATTGTCAGTGTATGTCGATGCAGATTGGGGTGCAAATCCCAACGATAGAAAATCAGTCTCAGGTAATATTATTATGATAAATGACTGTCCTACATGGTTGTGCAAGAAACAAAATTGTATTGCTTCGTCTTCTACCGAAGCAGAATTTATTGCTATGGTAAAAGCAGTTCAAGATCTTTTGTGGTTTAAGAACGTATCTTTTGAAATAATTAATGTTGAAAATTTTGTTGTATATGAAGATAATCAATCTTGCATTAAATGTGTAACAAATGAGAATAGTCATGGTAGGCTAAAGCACTTGGACATTAAGCTCAAGTTTTTACGTGATGTTATCAAAGAAAATAATATTCAAATTGAATATTTTTGTACTAAATTGCAAACTGCTGATATGCTCACGAAAGCATTGCCCAAATTTGTATTGTCTGAACTTATGCATTTGTGTTGTCTGAAAATGTGCGATTAAGGGCGGGTGTTAGAAATGTAATCGCACTAGTTTATGTTATATATGTATGTGTATAGATGACGCTGCATGTCCATCAACCGGTCGTTTCTAGTTATCTGCGTAGGTGTGTATGTGCTTGTATATTGTGTCCTCTCTTGTATAATAAAATAGTCTTCTTCCTGACATCGCCTTGTTCACACCTCTCTCTTTAACAAGAATGTTTAGGAGTCTCTTCTGCCCTGATTTCATATATATATATATATTGGGGACGGGGTTGAGATCGGGATCCACTATTTCAAAATATACAGGAATGATGAGAGAAATCCGTACGAAAAACTTTAAACACAAAATTAATGCAAATTAACGGAAAAATTGACGAAAATTCACCACTGAAGTTAATTTTAAACTATTGAGAGAAGCAATTCTTGTAAATAATGGAAATTTTAGAATCGACGAATGAAAAATAATTGAAACAATTAATTCCAGAATTGATGAAAATTTGAAACTAACTAAAGAAATAATACTGGAATTAAAAAAGAAACATAATTGAGGAGAAATTTGTTTTTCGAAATTGACGGAAATTCAGAATTAACGGTACAAAAGAATCCAAAAATTGATGAAATTAAAATTGCTGCAAGGAATAATTTAAGAGTTTGTGAAAACAATAATTTATCGCGAGTGCGAGGTCCGATGCGACCGCACCTGTCGCACACCCCCTAAGAGTAGCTCTGCTTCCAAATACAAACTTATGGAAAAAGTCGAGGAACATGAACTAGAACAGAAAAAGAAAACTAAAGGTTTGTTGGTGAATGCATGTTTTGAAAGACAATTTCATTTGCATATTTTATGCATCTCATGTTAAAGCGCCCCATATCTGAAATATACATTCTCGTATAAGTTTTTGCATTAAAAAGTATTAAAGTCAAATCATTTTAGGAGTTTTAGTCTAATGAATTTGTTCAACCAAAGTATATGAAAATGTTACACGTATAAATGTGCTTTAATGATGAAAGTTTAGAAATTTCTAGGTATTTTTAGGGAAACATTTCATTATTTAAATGCAGTATTAATGGAATTTACAAGATTTAATCTAAAGCAATATCAAGATATCTCTTATATCGTCGTCGTACGAAAATAAAAAATCTCTCAAGATCACCTAGAAATTTCAGTTCACACAAAAAACTTGCTTCAATATTACGATATCGGATCTCATTTTGATACTTTAATGCAGTTTCCAAAAATGCATAATCAGAAATTGTGAGGTTACACAAATTTTACGTACTAAATAAAAACGCTCAACACATAAATAGCTGATTAACAATTTTGTTCAATGAATAAGATCCCCCTACAATGAAAAAATTTCCTCAGCTTTTTTTTTTCAACAATTTTATAATGAAAAAAACACATTTTATCATAGTCTTAGACAAGTCCAGTTTCTTTAAGATATTCTGTGTAACTGAATGCTGCTGAAGTTTACAAATTTCATATCTTATGAATAATCTCATAGCTTAATCAATTTTTCGAGTATTTTATCGACAGTAATCTATGGCAAGTATATCAATGCTAATAGGAAATCACCACGAGACTTGAATTTTAATGAGCTTTTCGACAGTGATTGATGTCGAAAACAACGCCATACTATATCCCCGCTCAGCCAAATTTTAGTATATCAATTAATACTGTATGAGATTATTTTCTCTTTGGTTTGCTTTCACGTTATTCTAATATACGGGTGAAAAATTTATAAAGTTATTTTTACGGTCAGAAATTATTTCTTTTTTGAAACTTTCTCTAACCATCACCACCACGCGGGACCGAAAAGCTGAAAAATTCTTGTTAGTGATATACTTTGAGTTTTTGATCCACACTTAGTCGGGAAAAATTTAATTAATTTGAACACCGAAGAGAGACGATAGAAGAAAACAGAAAAAAAAAAGTGAAAGAGAGAGAGGAATTTTTCACATCTTGATAATAGTGATCGAAGAGTGATTTTAATTAACAGTTTTTTTTTCCTTCTTCCTTCTCCGGCTTTTAAAAGAGTAATTCTTTTTTGATATTTATATTCATGGTTGATACGCATCGTGATATCCGAGCTTATGCCAAAAAAAAAAGGAAGAAAATGTAAAACAACGCTTGGAAACTGAAAGTGTTAGGAATTTAATTTTAATGCTTAGATATAAGAAAGGAGAAGATTTTTGGCATTTTTTCCGAGAGTCTTGAGTGACGCATAAAAATTGAATAGATTTTTATCGTTTAAGATCAGTGATCCGATACGTGTTTAAACAAATCATCGTTACTAATTTCTGTGAGAGAAATGGATGGTGCGATGGAAAAAAAAAGCCATTGAACTGTTTAATGTTTCCATAAATTGGTGAATAGATTAAATTTAATTGCACAGTTTATTAACCTGATGCTAGAATGATTTTTAGCTTCACTTTAGTACAGTGGTTCTCAACCGGGGCTCCGTGTGCACTTCCCACGGGCTCCGCGGCCACTAAAGAATAATAGAATAAATCAATAAATTTGATACACAAACAAAAAAGAAGAGACCTAAAGGTTACCAACATAGGAATTATACACTGAAAAGGGCTCCGCGAGTCAGAAAAAAGGTTAAGAACCGCTGCTTTAGTGTTACAAAAGCCAATGCACACCTGTATATTGTTTTCACTGCATAAATATGTTTGATGCTGCAAACACAGTTTACAGGCGCGTGTTGTCTTAAGCATTTTAAACCTGAGCATTAATTTTTATTTTGGAATTTTCGAGATCTTTTTGCATTTTTGATACTCAAAAAATACATTGAACACATAAATGTCGGTAAGTCTGTATTTTTTTCCCTTCAGAGTTTCATTTTTTCTATGAAGGAAGAGTTCATTTTGTTCAAATTTTTTCAACCAAGACGATGCTTCAATATATGGAAGTCAGATGGCAGCACCAGCAAGAAAATGTACAAGCACTATTGATTACAGAAATACCTTATATAGGGTCATGCATATATATGTGTACTCATACAACACTTTCCAACATGCACTGATTCGTTAAAAATTACGCAGAGGAGCATGTACGAGGTGCATGTACGGTCACATAGTTGTAGTAGCCAAGATGATGCAGGGTATATTTATCTTCGCATAAATATTTCCCCAGAATTTTATTGCTAAATTTTATGTAACAAATCTAACTCCACCCCCTTCCTCCGGTGGCAGTTTCTCCCGGAAGCCATCTTAATCCCCCCTCTAAAGTTCAACTTTAAGCGTTGCCTTATGATGAAAGTCCCCCCCCCCCCCCAAAGTTCATATTCAGCGTAATTTCTAATTCAAAACCTACATGTCTACGTCAGGGCTTAACGCCCTGAAATTGAAAAAGAAATATAAAAAATCGTACAGTGAGAAAATGCAATCCACACATTTATGCATACAGGGTCTGAAATGGTTGTCAACGCGTACAGAGGGTCTCAACCGTTGTTTTTTGCCAACGTCCCCCATTCAAACCATATTTTCATCTCGTCCTCTGGACTCGTGAGCGTGTTCGACTCATTGCCGTCTTAAAATTCATCAGCCCTCCTGGGAAAAGTGATGGTTTAGGGGGGGCCCCCTGTATTCAGCTGGAAATAGCAGCTTACATATAGTTACTGTACTCCGGAGAATCATAACACCAAATATCATAATACAGGCCCCTACAACTATCTGCGGCTTTCGCCAACCAACTGCCACGCAGCTCCCTTTCACTTGATTTCCACCCACTGCTTTCCTCAGAATATCCCAGGACCACAAGTGGGTTGTCCATATAGCCCCAGGTTGACGTAAATCCATTATTTTTTGGTCATTCGGGCGACATTGGAAGGAAAAAAAAATTTGTTTTCGGCCGTAATTAGTACTACGAGGAAAAGATGATGATCACAATTTCAAAAGACAAACTTACTACTGTATCTAGCTGTGAAGTTGTGGAAGTATGACATCAGGGTATAAATACCAGAAGCGATTTTCTCTTAGGAAAAGCCCCTTCACCGGAATATCTCAGCCCAAGATTTTATACTCAACTACATAAATATATTGATTCATTGCTAGTTTTTCCCTTCCGATTAGGAATTGGATGTATAAGTAAGTGGTTGAACCTTTTCAAACCTTTTTTCCTTTGAGGAAAATAAAGACATATCGGTTTTTTTCCTCGTATGGGGTTTAGGAAACAGAAATTTTCATGAACTAAATATGTTCAATGTTGGTTTCTGATTTTCTCATAAGTTTTTGAATTTTTTTTTTGCGACAACTGCTCTTATTTTGGATCGTCGTATTTTTAGACAAGCTGTACTTGACATCAAATTATGCTGCACTAACTTTTCAAGGCGCAAGTGCAAGCCGCAGTGAAACAGACTCTTCACAGAGATCAGGCAGACCTTCAACTCGATACTTACATAATATGATTTTTCAGGCATTTGTCAGTTTTACTTCGAAAAATGGAAGCCAGATGGCAGTGTGGGTATAACACACACGCACGCATGCGCGCAAGTTCCTCCATGTACAAATTCATTAGAAATTCTCCAGAGGAATGTTTATGTACTGTTAATTTGTATTCGACATCGGTATTTTTTATGGTATTTTCTTCAGCTACCTCGTTGAGAATTTTGCCTGTTTTGGTATTTGTATTTAATGTTTCAAATAAATGCTAAAAAAGGGCAGTTGTACAAATACCTTTTTGCCAGTATTTGTACACCATAAACGTATTCGAAATAATAACGGTCACCTAAAAGAGGGAATATTTTTTAATAAATAAATAAGAATATTTTTAAGAACATAAATATTTTAAGTATTCGATCGAGGGAAAATATGTAATTTAGAATTTCAAAATTGATGATGTCGAATTTTCTCAATCGGATACGAGACAAGAAAAAAAATTAAATGATACGAATTTTCCCTGAAGAAAATTTAAATTTTAGAATTTAAAAAAAAAATGTGTGTGATAAGACTATAATAAATTTTTCCCACCCGTACAAAAATAAATATTTCTTCATCATCTGTGGCAATAGGAAAAAATTCTAAATTTCATTTGAGTTGATTAAAAAGAAAACGAATTCATCGTAAAACACTCCGAAGTTGTGTTTTTCATTACGTTCTTTTCTTATTGAGTGAGAGGAAAGAGAGAAGAAATTCTTATGATAAATAACCAGAGTGATAGAAATTGACAGGTACGTTAGAAAAATGCACCGAATTTCACAAATTACTGTTTCTTTTTGCGTGTTACGAAAACATTTTTTTTCCACTCCGTACGTATACATTATACCTTGAGGAATATGAACGCGATGAATTTCGAGAATTTCTAAAATCCAAATCCAAATCGAATACGAGAATTTCGTGATGAATTATACAATTTTTTTTTTGTTGTGCAGTAACCAATGTATTTCGTGCACCGTGTGTGGGAGGAAAACCATTATCGCGTTCTCGGGAATGAACTGGCATCAAAATGGTTCGTTTCATGAATGGATGCCGATCCAATTTCTGCAATTTTTCAAAAAGTGACAGAAAATTTATAATGAGGTATACTTCTGTATATTGGCAGTTATTTTTCCTTTAATTGTTGATTAAAATTTTTTATTGTAATTTTTTTAGTTTTTTAAAATTTTGTTAACTATTTTTATGGGCAGTTTATTGTTTATTTACAATAATAATAACCCCCAGAAGGCATGAAATGCACTTACGCTAGAAAAGTAATAGTAAATAATAAAATAGTAATATGAATGAAAAATAATAATCAGAAATAATAGTCAGAAGGGAAAACACTCCGCATATACGGAGCCATGTCGAAATCCTCAATAGCGGTAGTAAATGTTGCGTAGGACGCGCCTAAAAGTTCTAATGGCAGACTCTTCCATATTCTCGCCACACGGCATCTGTATTCGTGGAAGAAGCAATCTCTTCTGGCCGTTGGTATTCTTATTTGGAAGTGATGTTGGCCCATAATAAATATGGATGTCATATATTTCTAAAATACAGCAGCCCAATCAAAAATGCAATTACAAAAAAAACAACAAAAAAAACACAAACAAACAACACATACACACATGATAAAATATAACCCATAAAATATATTTATGGTTGTCTTATCTAAGAATGGATAGCTTCTCGATTTATCCCAACCTGGTGGACTAGTTTGTAGCACATATTCAGATCTGCAGCTATTCTACGCCATTCCAGTGAAAGCAAACCCACAAATTGAAGCCTTTCACAATAACAACCAGCCGCTCATGTCAGCTATCTTTCTGTAGTGCCCGAGTGGTGCAGTGGTAAGATGCTCGTCTTCCACAATGAAGGTTACCGTCAAAGTTCATAAGTTCGAATCCGGCCGAAAAAAATCATAAACACGTTTTTTACCTACCGATCCTGGGGCGACCATCGATAAATGGAACCTTCATTTCCCACCCAACTCCACTGGTTGGAAATAGCCGTATGACGATATATGACCGGAGTTGGTGTGCTATTTCTCTGGTAAAGGACATCTGTGACTTTTCGAAGAGCTTTATGTCCTTCACTTTGTAAGGGCTTGTGAACAAAGCTCCAGAGTAGAGCGAACGTACACACAGAAGCCATATGACAACTTATGCGCATCACATTCGCGTATCCTACTAGCCTTGCAGACTATGCCATGATAATGATCTGTAAAATCCAGAATGCGGCTAATTGCAATACCTAAATCCACGCACGTATCTAATTGCGTGTAATTCATTACCTTGTTGATATTATTCGGGATCGGTGCCTCGCATGAATGCATTGATTCGCTTTTCGATGTCGAAATAGGGGGAGTTTATACGCCCAGCTTCACTGGAAAAGTTGTTGGCATGCAATTCTTAGGCTCCTAGTGTTTTTCTACTTGTGGGAATAGCTTCACAATATTAATGTTATTAATCATTTTCGATATATATATCTATTCTATAATATAAAATCACAAACAAACTCGAAAAGGGCCTGTTGCTAAGCAACCGAGTGACGGAAGTCTGTTACGGAAGTGGGTTCGATTCATATATCGATATTCACATTCATATATCGATATGATATCATATATCGATATTGGGTCGATATTCACATATCGGGACCCATTTGACCCATCGGGACCATGTTATGTGCATGTACCAAGAGGCTCCTACATCCTACAGCAGAGCCCTTAGGCTGGAATTTAGATTTCGAGCCCCCAAACCAGCTTTTCAGGGGCCCCTCTGTGATTAATTTATAGTGTGAAAAATCAAAAAGTGATAAGAATCGTTGTGGCCCCTGTCAGCCCTTCCTTTGTGGAGGGGGGGGGGAGGTCCATGCCGAGAGGTATATATATGTATAATATACACACACAACAGCAGTGCTCCCAACACAGGGTCGGGGTACCCGGGGAAGATTTCACGTATAAGTAAAAAGTTTTCATTTCCAGGGGCCCTTGATGGATCTCATTGTTTTCTTGCTGCTTTAACGTTGAAAAATTTCGATAGCGGAAGCAAAAGATATATCCAGTCTGGGGCCCCACCAAAAGTAAGCGAATTGGTGTCCCGGGTAATTGGTTGGGGGGTCCTGGATTTTATTCGTTGGTAAAACGAATACAAATGAAAATTTTTCATGGCACTCGCTCCGGGGGATGACCGACAAGCTTCCAAGTCGGGGGCCCCATGTTTACAGGTTTCATTTTGGGTGCCCTGGATTTTATTTGTTGGTAAAACGAATACAAATGAAAATTTTTCATAGCACTCGCACCGGGGGATGACCGACAAGCTTCCAAGTCGGGGGCCCCATGTTTACAGGTTTCATTTTGGGGGCCCTGGATGAATCTCATTCTTTTCTGTTGTAGAATTTGCAACAGCGGAAGCCCGAGATAAAGCCAGTCTGGGGCCCCACCAAAAGTATGCGAATTGGTGTCCCGGGTAATTTTTTGGGGGCCCTGGATTTTATTCGTTCGTAAAACGAATACAAATGAAAATTTTTCATGGCACTCGCACCGGGGGATGACCGACAAGCTTCCAAGTCGGGGGCCCCATGTTTACAGGTTTCATTTTGGGGCCCTGGATTTTATTCGTTGGTAAAACGAATACAAATGAAAATTTTTCATGGCACTCGCACCGGGGGATGACCGACAAGCTTCCAAGTCGGGGGGCCCCATGTTTACAGGTTTGATTTTGGGGGCCCTGGATGAATCTCATTCTTTTCTGTTGTAGAATTTGCAACAGCCGAAGCCCGAGATAAAGCCAGTCTGGGGCCCCACCAAAAGTATGCGAATTGGTGTCCCGGGTAATTGGTTGGGGGCCCTGGATTTTATTCGTTGGTAAAACGAATACAAATGAAAATTTTTCATGGCACTCGCTCCGGGGGATGACCGACAAGCTTCCAAGTCGGGGCCCATGTTTACAGGTTTCATTTTGGGGGCCCTGGATGAATCTCATTCTTTTCTGTTGTAGAATTTGCAACAGTGGAAGCCCGAGATAAAGCCAGTCTGGGGCCCCACCAAAAGTATGCGAATTGGTGTCCCGGGTAATTTTTTGGGGGCCCTGGATTTTATTCGTTCGTAAAACGAATACAAATGAAAATTTTTCATGGCACTCGCATCGGGGGATGACCGACAAGCTTCCAAGTCGGGGGCCCCATGTTTACAGGTTTCATTTTGGGGCCCTGGATTTTATTCGTTGGTAAAACGAATACAAATGACAATTTTTCATGGCACTCGCACCGGGGGATGACCGACAAGCTTCCAAGTCGGGGGGCCCCATGTTTACAGGTTTGATTTTGGGGGCCCTGGATGAATCTCATTCTTTTCTGTTGTAGAATTTGCCACAGCCGAAACCCGAGATATAGCCAGTCTGGGGCCCCACTAAAAATCTGCGTATTGTGTCCCCGCTACTGGATGTGGGGCCCTGGATTTTATTCGTTGTAAAATTGATAAAAATGAAAAATTCTCACAGGGGGGTGTCCGATAAGCTTGCAGGTCAGGGCTTCATGGAAATGTTGGCAGGTTGTAATTCGGTGCCCCTGAATGTATCTCATTGATTTTTGTGGTTTAACATTGTAAAATTTGCAACACATCGGTAGCCCAAGATATATCCAGTGTGGGGCCCCACTGAAATTCAGCGAATTGAATCTGGGGACCCCCATGGGGAAGTTTTCTGGGGATACTTGATGAATCTCATTTGTTTTTTGTTGCTTTATTATTATTTTCATTAAAATTCGCTTCTTCAGTAGGCTGGTGCTTTCACACGTCCCTTTCCCCTTTTCCATAGCACGCTGATGAAGTGGGACGAAATAAACAAGATATGTCCGGGAGAGAAGTGGGGGGGGGGGGGGGGGGGGGGGGGTTGGCCGCCAAAGGCGGCAGGGGGGCAGAGCCCCCCTAGTATATATATATATATGCTTTTATATTGGATTGCTGTATTTTAGTTGTATGTGACATATTTTTTGTGGACATCATTCATTAGCCACCTCGTTGTGCAATGTGTCTGTTATATCCTTCGTGTTTTTATGTATTTGTTTTTTGTGTCTATAAATTTAATAGCACTTATATTTGAAATTGAAGTGTTGGGTGGAAGAAATCTCTCCCCTGTTTATGCACACCGAGGTGAAATAAGAGGGTCGTTCGTTATTAAAAGAGGATGACGTTTAATTTTTTTTTGGACAAATTCTATTTTTATTTTTCAACATTATTTCCTTCAAGCTTCACACGCACTTTTGGCAATAATGTACAAATTTCATTATTCCGTCAGATGATCATGTTTTCTCTAAGCCCTCAAACTGGTCATTTACATCTGCAATGGGCTCGACTTGGTGAAAAAAAATTTCCACCAATCCAAACTTTGAAGTTTATGAACAGGGGAAAAAGTCGTATGGGGGCAAATTCGTAGAATTCAGTAGATAAGAGATTGTCCAAATTTATGCAATTTGGCCATTGCAATGGCAGTTCTGTGACATATAGACATTCTCTTAATGAAATAAGGCTTTATTTGTGCGTTAATCTTTGCCGTTTCACCCGCAGCTGTTCTATCAAAATTTCCAAAAAGTGCGGCATAATGTTCTCAAATTATTTTCTGCCCCTTCTAGATGTAGTCTACGTAGACGCTGTCATGGAAGTCCTTAAAAATTGTGGCCGTCACGTCCACTGTTTTGACTCTAGTGTGTAATGATGAACCGTGGTTTCACCCACAGTGAAAAATCAGAACCGTTCGGTGTTAAAATTTGCCAATACTGGCAAATTTTCATTTCAAATGCCTTTTGCGTTCACTTTTGATCAATTGTGACCAATCTCAACACAGATGCTGGACAAAGATTTTAAAATTTTAGTTTCTCACGGAAAAAATATTGTGAACCCGTTCTATTGAAATGCCCCCCAACATCAGCTACCTCAACCAACTTCAACCTGCGATCTCCCATGACCATACCCTGGACTTTTTTCAGTGACTTCCAGGGTAGTGACCTAACACCCAGGACACTTCTTCTTCGGTGGACGTGCGGCCCGTTGAAATTGGTTGATCCAAAAATAAATGGTCTTTGCATTTGGAATAAATTCACGAAAACTACGCACCATCATTATAGTCCTCATGAATTTATTCCGATTAAACTTTGATCTAGGGGCGTCCCGCAATTATTTTGAATAAAAATGTTTTCTCTCCACTGCACGACACTTATCAGTTTGCATTTCCAAACAAATTGCCGCAAGTCGAACTTGGAACGACGTCAAAAAATAAAACACAAAGCTCCTCGTGCTCTAGCTTGTTGTGACAGGTTTTGAAGAGTGATCCTTACAGTTGTGATAATTTGAAAAAGGTCGCGCTGCTATCTCATAGAGATATCTACCTTGATAATCAAACACGTAGTTTTGAAAAAAAAAGAAAGTCACGAGTTTTCTTTTGAGTCTTCGTAGATAGATAATATGACAAACATAAATTAATATGAAAGTTCGAAGTTACTCCCATAATACTTTTAAAAAAATAGAACATCAAGAACTTTATTTGAAGTCTTAGATGTTTAATGCACAGCTCTGAATATCCATTAGCGTCTGCTATTTCCATCACGATCACCCTTTACGTTTTTTTTTTTTTTCAGTGGTGGATAAAATTTACGAAGTAATATCTTTTTTATGAAGGTTTCAACTTTTATAATGATCCTGAGATATTTCCATATTACTTTCAAGAGATACCTCTTGTGTGTCCTTGATGTAAACAAAAAAGAAAGAAGAAAATAAAAACCAAAATTAAATCAAAATTCTCGGGAAAAGGAAGAAGTTCTTATCTTTCTAAGAAAATCCTGCAGGATATTTCCTTTTGAAATGAAATATTTATCCGAGATGAAAATAAATTTTTACTTCCAATGCTAGAGAATTCTATTCTCGGCATTAAAATCTGATACGAAATATATTTATGTATTATTTTTTTCCTTTCTATATATGTATAAAAGAAACCCAAGTATATTTTTTAAGTAGGTTTTGGAAATATTTCTTCCTAGTTTTCTGAAAAGATTTCTTTTTGCTTCAAGATTAGTTATTTATTGGATGTGCGAAAACATTAATAAATGGTGACAAATTTTAAAATATCACTATGCGCATCTCAAATGTTGTTTGACTCTTTAATAAATGAATACTTACAGAAATACTTAAAACGTTCGGATCTGTTTTTTGAAAGAGAATCGGATACAACATGGATATATATTTTTTTTAAATACAAAAATATAAGCAAATGTTTCACATTATTTTGAGGGTCTTGTTTTGGATAATTCTAACTGGAGGTAGGATATACAGTATTTGCATAGGATTCCCAGATTCAGTTCTGTAGCTCCTTCTATTATCGATTAAACACCTTTCACAGTAAATAATATGATAGATCATTTATACCAATACAAATTCAAAAGCCACAACAGCCAAAATTCCTAACGAGATTGAGGCGGTTACCGATAGATGGCGCCATTATTTCCGACCCAACTCGTTTACGGCAGCTTGTTGGTGTGTGGTGGTCGAGTGGTCTTTATGATGGACTTGCATCGCGGGGACCCGGGTTCGAGCCCCACAGTGGTGGTCGGCTGAAGTTGGTTTTCTGTGGTTCCCAACTTCGAGGCGCAAATGCGAGCCGATCTCCCCGTTAAAAAGTCTCGCAACAGACCTACAAACAGTACAAATATTCAGTCACGACACATCACTCACCTCACTTCTGAGATATAGATGGCAGCACTGAAAAATCATACACAACACTAGATACGAACTCAGACTGTTAGGTACACACAATTACACTTCCGGCACAACTCACTAGGTAGAAAATTGCCTATGGCAATAGACCTGAGTTGTGCTCGGTTAAAAAAAAAAAAAAAAGTTGGTTTGTGCTGAAGTAGCAGTCAAACTCACCAGGTGGTAGTTTTGAGACAGTTTTTCTACTATCGCTTTTCAATATTGGGACTATGTTAGTGAGTTTCCAATCCCGTTGGACGATACCCTCAACCACACTACTCCTGTAAATCTGTGTAACTAGCAAAAACAGCTCATTATCGCATCCCCCTCCCCTAAAAAAAAACACAACAACAGTGGTATAAATGTCATCCGGTCTTGGTATTTTTAGCCTTTGAAATTTGCCAGACCTTCATTGAGTTCCAAATGACCAAGTTCTTAAACCCTTTAAACTTTGATAATGTCCAAAAAGTTACTGTTTCAGCTCACATCGTTTGCAACACTTTAGATCATTTTCAAATGGGAACGTAGTACGTACTTGGAGGTTGAAACATCTGTATAGCGGTGTTTTTACTTCATAAAAGGGTTCAGGAATTTAAAAAAAAAGAGAATACGAAATGAAACGTGAAACTCATTGACAGTGTTTACGTGTATTTTCTACCAGCAAAGGAAGCCGTTCAGAATACATTACGTGGTCCAACTCCAACAACACGGCATCAAAATTTCCGGTTTTTTCTTTCCCAAAAGAGAATTTCATTTGAATAAACTTCCGCCTCTTGTAGGGGAAAAAAAAGGAAAACTTTCCGGAGCAGGAAATGCTTCAAAAAATAAATAAATAAGTACTTTTTTTTGGCAGGAATCGAAGACTCTTCTCCAAACGAACAGGAAATCAGACACAGGATTAAATTTTCTCGGTACCAAATCCATTGGTGGATTCCCTCGCGAGGAAAAAGTTTTCGCTTCGTATTTCCATAGAGTGCGCGCGTGTGTTTTTTTGTTGGCTTTTCCTTCACACACACACACAAAATTTCTCAAGGAAAACTAAATTAATAATATAAATAAAGCAATATATTCATTCTCTCCGAAAAAACAATTTTTTTCCTCTTCAAAATATTCCCAGATTTCTCTGGAAGAGAAATAGACAGAAAAATCAGATCTAATTTAAAATTGGAATATGATATTTTTTCGAATAAATTGTGCTATATATATTCAATTTGAATAGCGTTGGGTGGTTGAAAAAGAAAAGAGAAAGTATTAGATCGTAATGGACATGAATATTTACAAAATACCAATGTGTTTGTATCGATGTCTAGGAATTTTATTTTTGTGAATAATTTTTTTAAATTCAAATTCGATTTCGTTTGTAAAATTTCAACATGCTTTCTGATGAAACTCTCTCTCTCACGCACGCACACTCTCATTTAAAAAGTATCTCCAACGGCACACGCATAATACATGATGTAGGGCGAAATAACCCACCGAGCTGTTGCATGTGAATTCGGGACATAGATGACAGTACTCCTTGAATTCCTATGACGGATTTTACAGAAACTAACTTAACGTTAGGTAAACCACGCACACACAGCTAATTCCGGCACGCGACAATTCGTTCGATATGCCCCATAGGAATGTTTACGAGGAATATGTGCGGTTTAGTAGTTGTAGTAGTAAATCTAAGCATACGTATAAGCAGTAAACCGCGGTTAGTTGCTGACGGATTTGGACAGACGGAAGCAGGAGCATATTCAAGAGAAGACTAATGAAAACAGTTTTTTAACGTTACGTTAGTCTTTTAAAACCGAGAAATTTTTGAGGACATTTATTAAGTATTTCACCCACACGATCGATCGAGCTCGGTCTTAAATGGTTAGGGTCCCGCGATTTCTTGCGTATAACATTTAGATGCAAATTTGACAACGTTGAGGGTCGAATATCCAAGTTCACAGCGACCAATAATGCACATTTGTGAAAACTTCATTCATCAATAATGAAATCTTAAGGAATGGAAGGGGTTCTTTGACACACTTATTTGCAGAAAAAATGTAGATTTTTTATGCTTTCATCTCTGCATGAATTTTCATTTCGTATTACAAAATGAAATCACAAAAATTGCAATTTTTTATGAATACATTTTTTAAAATATTTATTTCAACACCGTAGTCTTAGAAAAAAAGGAAAAAGCTGTAGATAATACACGGAAAAAAAAAATACGATACAAAAGACCGATGGGTCTACAAAACTTTCCGCCGTGCAACCATTCATTAGAAATTCTTCAGAGTAATATCTATGAAATGAACATAAGGCTTAGTAATACAAATACAAAGATCACAATAGGAAAAATGCTCAACGAAGTGGCTGAAGAAAGATTTCCATAAGAAATATGGTTGTCAAATTTAACCAAAATGCAACCAAAAAAGCAAAGGTATCTATAGAGGAGGACATCGCCCACCATCTTTAAAAAAGAAAGTGGTTTTGTAACTCTAAGCGGCGTTCAAAGTCGGCAACACCCGACTTTGATTCAGATGACAAGGGGCGTGTGAAGCCGACCACTGAGAGAGTGACCTTTACACGCTACTCAGTATGCGCAGACATTACAACCACGCGGAAATCCCAACCAAACCAGATTCGTCGCGATTCCTCGTTCGTCTGCTGATGTCGTTCGCTCGAGATCGATTGCATTGGACGAAGTTCTCTTACTTTCTGTGCAATAGGATCAGTCTTTCTGGTAAGGACAACTGTGAAAGACTGGCTTACCACTTCAAGTCACTTCCAGCGGACAACCGGCCTAATCGTTGGCAAAAGAGAAGGATGGAAGAAGTGATTGGCTATAGCGATAATACTGACGTCAAACTTTGCTCAAAGAGGGCAGATGATTCAGTCTAGTATTGCAGGGGGGAGGGTTCTAGTAATTACTATTCTACGTAAGCATTCCGGTCCATTCAAGTCTGTTGTGATAACACGTTACTTAAATACGTATTACGAAAACGATAAAACTCGACTAATTCTGTTTTAATAAACAGAGAGAACGATCGACTTGATTGAAATCGGAGTCAGTGATAATCTCAGAAAGAGCACAGTTTAATTCCAACAAATACGAGCTGGGATCAACACTCGGATGAGAAGAGAAAGGGGGAGCCACGATCTCTCTCCAATCTTCCACCGAGAAAAAATTCCTATGCGTTATTTTGTTTTATTCACGCCACCGGAGCTGAAGGAACTGATCAAGACGAAAGAAGAGAGGCCTGACTCACAATTGGAAAACGTCTCCCATCAATCAAAAGAAAAAAAAAAACCCCTTTCCAATTATCATATAACGGCAGCAGCTGCCACTTATGGATACTCGTAATCCATTGATCGATTTCTTCTCCCTCGGGAATCGATGGACGGGAGTAAGAAATGGTTGGATAACCGATCACTCCCGGTATCGACATCGTGACGTATCGGCGAAATGAAACCAAATCTCAAATGATGGATTAGAATCATACTTGATTTATTTCACATTGTAATGAGATCAGTCCTCCGCTGTATACATATATATCTTATGGGATATGCTTTTTCCTATTGGTAGGTACAGTACTCTACGTTCTTGTGACTCGACTTACCGATTGAAAACCATAGATATCTTGGAGTGCTTTCCTGATTTTTCAGATCAAAATTGTATAGAAAGGTACCGTGGTCAAGTCAGGTCCTCTTCTCTTCTAGGCTTGGTGGCTAGGGTGAGCCTCTACAGTGGCCAAATGCTGGACCACGTCTACTCTTCTAGGCTTGGTGGCTAGGGTGAGCCTCTACAGTGGCCAAATGCTGGACCACGTCTATTCTTCTAGGCTTGGTGGCTAGGGTGAGCCTCTACAGTGGCCAAATGCTGGACCACGTCTACTCTTCTAGGCTTGGTGGCTAGGGTGTGCCTCTACAGTGGCCAAATGCTGGACCACGTCTACTCTTCTAGGCTTGGTGGCTAGGGTGAGCCTCTACAGTGGCCAAATGCTGGACCACGTCTATTCTTCTAGGCTTGGTGGCTAGGGTGAGCCTCTACAGTGGCCAAATGCTGGACCACGTCTACCCTTCTAGGCTTGGTGGCTAGGGCGAGCCTCTACAGTGGCCAAATGCTGGACCACGTCTACCCTTCTAGGCTTGGTGGCTAGGGCGAGCCTCTACAGTGGCCAAATGCTGGACCACGTCTACTCTTCTAGGCTTGGTGGCTAGGGTGAGCCTCTACAGTGGCCAAATGCTGGACCACGTCTACTTTTCTAGACTCGGTGGATCAGGTGAGCCCTCAACCGTAGCTAGGCCAGGTCCTGGACCACGTCTACTCTTCTAGGCTCGGGTGAGCCCTCTACCACGGCCAGGTGCTGGACCACGTCTACTCTTCCAGGCTCGGTGGCTCGGGTGAGCCATCCACCGTGGCCAGGCCAGGTCCTGGACTGGACAACGTCTACTTTTCTAGGCTCGGGTGAGTACCCTATCGTGGCCAGGCCCTGGACTGGACCACGTCTACTTTTCTAGGCTCGGGGAGCCCTCTATTGTGGCCAGGTCAGGTCCTGGACCACGTCTACTCCTCTAGGCTGAGGTGAGCCCTCTATCGTGGCCAGGCCAGGTCCTGGACTGGACCACGTCTACTTTTCTAGGCTCGGGTGAGCCCTCTATTGTGGCCAGTCCAGGTCCTGGACCACGTCTACTCTTCTAGGCTGAGGTGAGCCGTCTACCGTGGCCAGGCCAGGTCCTGGACTGGACCGCGTCTAATTTTCGGTGGCTCGGGTGAGCCCTCAACCGTGGCCAGGCCAGGTCCACTTTTTTTCTTCATGGCTTGGTCACTCACACATGTAACTCGTAAACGTTCCTCTGAGCAATTTCTAACTAATTGTTACACGCCAGAACGTGTTGTATGTGTATGTATGCGCAGTCCTAGTGTGTATGTGCTGTCAGAGTGATGTTTGTTCTTGTTTTGTGTTACGCTGGTGCTGTCCTTAACTTTCTTACATTGAAGTGAAAATAGCAAAAGCACCTGAATTTTCGTTTTAAATGGAAAACCCAGCTGCCCTTCACGTCTCGAGGTTGGAAAACCCAGCAAAACCAACTTCAGGCCGACCACCACTACGCCGCCAACGAGGGGTTGGACCTGGATCCGCTAGACGAGAGTCCAGATCGATGCCCACACGACCGCACGCAGGCAAATTCCACAAATGCTATTCCATGGCACCTGCACACCATAATTATTGATTTGAGGAATTTTTAAGGCATGGGCGGTGTTATGGGGCGGGGGGGGGGGGAGGCGGGGCGTGGGGGAATTGCCCCCCCCCCCCAGCGTCAAAAGTGGAGTCGACTGATCTAATGTATATATGAACTGACATCATCATCATCGTGCCCCCCCCCCCCAACAATGATGACCATGCTCCCCCCGCAGACTTCCACGTCTATCTCCGCCTATGTTTTAATGAATTTGCGCATGCATCACGTGTGTGTACCTAGCTTGATGTTTGTTTTTGAAGGATGCATTTTATGCGTTCAAGAAAAGCTGCCGCTTGTCTTTCGAATCCCGAAGTTGCAATGCGGTAGGTTATTTTGCATGGGATTTAACGTTTTTCCATTCAGAGGTCATGACTACTACTAGTAATTATATGGGTATTACTGGTGTTTAAGAGTACACATACACCACACACACTCAAAATATACTTCTCTTGAATTTCTAACGAAATGGCAAATGCCGGAACTTGTTGTTATTATATATGCGGAGCCCCAATTTATTTACGTTGCTATTGTTATTTTTTTTGTGTTATGCAGGTGCTGCCATCTAAACGCTTTTTGAACATGGCTAGCTGCGGAGATACTTTTCAAACAGAAAACGAGTTTGCTTTAGAGCCTGTAAGTTAGAAACTAACTTCGGCCGATCACAGAAGTGGACCACGACTGGAAATCACGACATGATCCTTTTATTGCCTTGTCAAATCGGCGATTTTGCAAATAAATTGGATCACACACACGACAGAAGAAGCAAGAATCGCAAGACGTGAATATAGTAACAGTTTTATTTCCCTCATTCCCGTTAAGTCAATAAACGCGTTGTTTTCTCCCCCTTCTGGTGATTGGTCCAATGACCCCTCTTTCACCCACCACCACCATCATCATCACCCCCACCACGACGAACAGCAACGTGGGAATGGAACGGATCGTCACCTTTGCTGACCGACGGTCATTTTTCAGAGGAGGTGTTGTTCGTGGCCGAGAAACGAGATTCGGAGGCCATTTGCGTCCTTCGCTTCGATAACACTTCATGTTATATAGCTCGATTGTTGTTGGTGGTGTCGGCAATTTAGGGGGGGGGGTAATGCTGTACGAGCTGAATGGATATCGATTTTTCTCTGTTGTATCCTTCTCATACGGGAAACAGAAATTCCTACATATTGTTGATTACAGTATAAAACACCTCTTAACGGACACCCCTCAGATACTGTCAGCCCTCTTTTACGGCCAAATAATATAATTTCCCCATTTTATAATGAAAGTATGAATTTCAAACCCCCGATGAACGGTGAGCCTCCTCTTTTACGGTCGAATGTTTTTGGTCCCGTAAAAGAGAGGTTTTACTGTATCTCAGTTTCTTTGTGAATTGCTGCACCATCGATATACAGTCGACGCTTGTTATAACGACCCAACTTTATAGTGACCATTCCACAACAACGACCAGTAGGATGAGCCGGTAAGTGTTTTCACATAATGACCTCCCAATATATCCGCAGTGGTGGTCGAGTGGTCATAATGACGGACTCGCATAGCGGAGACCCGGGTTCGAGCCCCCACCTTCGCCACAGTGATGGTCGGCTGAAGTTGGTTTTCTGTGATTCTTCTGTGTGGCGCAAATGCGAGTCGATCTCCCCGTTAAAAAGTCTCGCCACAGAGGGCAACAGACGTACAAATAGTACAAGTATTCAGTAATTACACTTCACTTCTAAAATACAGAGAACAGCACTGAGAAAAATCAGACACAACACTAGATACGCACTCAGACCGTTAGGTATACACACACACACTTCCGGCAGAACTCACAAGGTAGTAAATTGCCTACGGCGATAGATCTTAGTTGTGTTCGGTTTGAAAGAAAGAAAAGAAAGACAGACCTCCCAATATATAACGTCGGTTTTCCATAAGACGATGGGGGTCGTTATAACGAGCGTCAACTGTAGCTTCTTATAAATAATCAAAATGTTTATGTGGCAAACGAAATTGCCATCTCCATACAAGTCCTCAATTGCTGGAATCAAAAGATGAAGAGCCTAATGTACCCCTCCATCCAGGGAAGTCTTCTGATTCATTGGTCCCGTTTTTGAGTTCCAGCAGGCTGAAGACTTCGTTTGAAGATGGAAACGCAGATCAGATCAAGAATTCGGAAATGTCCATCAAATATCATCGATACTATGGTTTGGTGATATCTGATGATCGTGCGGGATGTGGATCTTAACAAAGAGATTATGGAGTAGCACTAAAGAAAAAAGGAGATTTTTAACAAGCTGTTATATCGGTTCTAAAATAGCGACGATCGATGGAATTAGTGGTTGAGATCCGATCCAGATCTGTGCTGGAGACTTTCAATTCAATGTTTTCATGACATTGTCAAGGCAAAAATGGTCATAGTACAATGCATTAGTACGATATCAGCACGCGTTTCCTTTTATTGTCCTAGCAAACCGACATGCAATTTTGCGGTTGCAGAAATATCCCGTTTTTTTACCCGTATTGAGAAGATTGAACGATTCTAGGTTTGCATCCATGATGAGGAAAGACTTACGACTCAAATTCGATCAAGTTGATGGACATTTGCATGAGAATATTGATTTAATATTCGGTTCTAAGTCAGACGTTCAAGTAAAGAGGAAAAAGGAATTTGGCATTTTACGATGCATTCAGTCTACGTTATGCAACAGTCCACTTTTCCGCCGATATGCTCAAGAAGAAAATCAGATGCATTTTATTTGGCGTAACTTTGGTACTGGGGGGGATAGATTAATCGTTTTGAAGATCGATTGTGCCGACGATTAGCTGTAAGTTCCGAATGTTCCGCTTTAGTCTCAATATGGTCACCCTTGGGTATCCATGATTTTTGAGATCATTAAGTGACAACTCTGAAAAAACGGCTATTTATCGCCCAATATTTTTGTCACACTTTGTAAGATTCACAGAATAACATGGAAATAAACAAGGAGAATTTTATTCATACGAATGGCGGAACACACAAGGTAAGACATCGTTGAGTGCGGACGGAAGGACCACTGACTGATTGTCTTTTTCCCCGGAACCCAGCGTTTTAGTTTACGACTGTAGCGCCACAGTACCCCCCGTTCCAGTGAGGGTAGCACGAAGTAAATATTCATTTTTGAAATATATGACATCCATATTTGTCATGGGCATCTTTTTCTCAGCCACCTCGTTGGGCATTTTGCCTGTTGTGGCGTTGTATTTGTATTTATTTGTATAAAATGTGTAGTACATATAATTAATTTATATGAATAAATACGAAAAATACATACAATAATATGTCTAGTATATATAATTAATTTATGAATAAATGTGAAATATATACATACAAAATAATATGTGTATGTATATTTCACATTTATGAACAAAATTATTTTACCGGTTTCAGACATCATTTTAATCTAAGTTTTTATTTGTAGGAGGAACAGTATCAAAATGAAACGCTGATGAAAAGTGGCCATTTATTGAAACTGCATCATAATCCTCTTAGAAATAATTTATAGAACAAAGACTAAAGTAAAGAAAAATCCATTGAACTCAGGAGAAACTTCTAGAATTATATATTTACCATTTTCCAATGCATTCGAGAAATAACAAACGAATTTGTTTTGTCATTCCATTTTTTGATACCGGGAATTGTAAAAGATCTTTTATGCTGAATATATTTTCTTATTTTGAAATAGAAGAGAAAATATCTCTTAAAATAATCTCTGTAAAGATTAAAAGCCTTTTGTTCAAAGGATTCACTAAACATTTCGATACTCGGTTTTTGATAACATCAAACATTTAACAAAAGGATATCTTCAAAACATTTGTGGATATGAATAGGAAACATTTCTGGTTGAAAGCATTGTAGAAGTTGAAACTTCAACAAATTTTTTTCTTTGGAATTTCATCCATTATAGAATCAGCACGAGGGAAAATTTTGTGGATATTTTTATGAAAGCTTCGAGAATTATGAACATAGTATAATTTTATCAAAAAATAATTGATTATATTAATTTCATTAAAAATATCCATTTTTTCCCTTAAAAATAATTTACGAGTGTCATGAAATGTACATTTCGTATCAAAAATTGTCTTAAATTTGAATTGTTTTAAACTCAAATGATTTTAATATTTAAAACGAGTTTTGCCAACGTAAATAATTTAATATCTAGTCTATAATATAAAATCACAAACTCGAAAAGGGACTGTTTCTATGCAACCGAAATTAGTGACGATTTTATGTAACGGAAGTCGGTGACGTATTTTGAGTGACGGAAATGTGTTACGATTTTCTGTTACGGAAATCTGTTAGGATTTTGGGTCAGGTTTTCATTTAACTCCAGCATATATCGAGAGGCTCCCACATCCTACAGCAGGGCCCCTAGGCCGGAATAGATGGCGAACCCCTAAACCAGCTTTTTAGGGCCCCCCCCCCGTGGTTAATTTATAGTGATAAGAATCGTTCCGGCCCCTGTCAGCCCTACCATTGTGGGGTCATGCCGAGAGGTATGTATATGTATAATATACATATAACACCAGTGTTCCCAAAACACAGGGTCGAGGTACCCGGGGGGGGGGATTGCACGTATACCTTCATGGGGGAAAGTTAAAAGGTTTCATTTCCAGGGTCCTTGATGGATCTTGTTGTTTTCTTGCTGCTTAACATCGAACAATTTGCGAAAGTCCAAGATATATCCAGTTTGGGGGCCCCATAAAATTTGCGAATTCGGTCACGGGTAATTGAGGGGAGTTTGGATTTTATTCGTTGGTAAAATGAATAAAAATGAACATTTGCCGTGGCACTCACAGGGGATGTCCGACAAGCTTCCGAGTCAGGGCCCGTTTCATTTTGGGGGCCCTGGATGAATCTCATTCTTTTCTGTTATTCAACATTGTGGAATTTGCAACAGCGAAAGCCCGAGATAAAACCAATCTGGGAGCCCCACTATAAGTATGCGAATTTGTTTCCCAAGTAAGTGGTTGGGGGCCCTGGATTTTATTCGTTGGTAAAATGAATACAAATGAAAATTTTTCATAGCACTCACAGTGGGGGATGACCGACAAGCTTCCAAGTCGGGGGCCCCCATGTTTACAGGTTTCATTTTGGGAACCCTGACCCAACAGAAATTCTTTTCTGTTGTTTAACATTGTAGAATTTGCAATAGCGGAAGCCCGAAATAAATCCAGTCTGGGTCCCTTACTAAAAATCTGCGTATTGGGTTCCCGCTACTGGATGTGTGGCCCTGGATTTTATTCGTTGTAAAATTGATAAAAATGAAAAAACTTTCGTGGTCCCTCACAGTGGAGGGGGGGGATGTCCGACAAGCCTCCAGATCGGGACCCCATGGAAATAGCCCGAGATAAATCCAGTCTGGACATCACTAAAATTCAGAGAACTGGAGTCTGGGGACCCCTATGGGCAAGTTTTATGGGCTTACTTGATTAATTGATTAATCACATTTGTTTTTTGTTGCTTTATCATTGTAAAATTCGATTCTTCAGTAAGCTTGTGCTTTCACATGTGCTTTTCCATAGCACACTGATGAAGTGGGACGTAATAAACAAGATATGTTGTGAAGAGAGTGGGGGGGGGGGGTCGGCCCCTAGTATTAAACATAAAAATATTACAGGGTGTCCTGTAGTGCTAATGCGACCTTTATCTCATCAAATGTCATTCGTAGATTCAAATGCAATATTCGCGGAGATATTCGAATTCAAAAATCGGAGGAAAGTTGGGAAAGGACAGCATAAAAATGAGGGAAAAGCGCGGTGTTCGTTAGTTTTTGCTGTTCTTTCATAACTTTTCTCAGATTTTTCAATTTGAATATCTTAGCGAATATTGCACTTAGAAACATGCTTTTTTTTTCTTTTGGCACCAGGATATACAGAGCAACAACTTTCTAATTGGAAGTTAGAGGACGGGGGGCATTTAAAAATTTAGAGTTTTTATTTTATGATACACTGTATTTTCACTCTCAAAACTGGTACAGGATGATTTTGAGCGTTTTTTGAATTGGAACCATACCTCTAAGAAGAATGGTTGATGAGATAAAGGCCGCATTGCATTAGCACTCACAGTACTACCTGTATATCCAAATGCTGCACAACTCGATTCTTTGCAATATAATAATCCAGCCAAATAGAGAAAACCTTAACCAATATTCAAATCTTGAAGTGCATAATGCATTGTTTAAATGGGAAAATATATTTTTGTAATTAATTTTGTGTAAATTTAACTTTTCGTGGGAAAGTAAATATTGCATTATATGTTCATTATCGCAGAAATAATATTGTTATCCACGGGTGTGAATAAATTAGAAACCGATTCTTTATAAGAAATATAATAACATTTTTCAAATTATTAAATATCAACTCATAATTACTTTTATTACGATGTCGTAAAAGTGAATCTATTTCATTTTTTTCAAGTCCCCACGAATTGATGATTTAATTTGAGTATTGAAAAAGGTCAAACAACTGCCGGTGTTAGAAACAATCGAAATAAAACTTTCCTTTGAATGCTGAAGATATTTCATAATTTGCGACATTTTGCCGTTTTTGCAATTAATATACCAATACTGAAGCGATTTCTTTGTCTCGCGTTTATTTTAATCATTATTATTATATTCTATTTCGTTTCCCTTTGCTTTTCTGTTTTCGTATTCGTTTTCTAAAAATTAACTCAAACAAATAATTGCGTGCACCAGTATGGATAGACAAAGACCCCCCATGAATGGATTTTCTTCATTTTGTATAATATACGTTATTGCCAATGTGATGAATAAAACAATGAAATAAAATTGAATCAGGAAAGGAATCTAAAAACTCATTAAACAAAATTACAGCTTAAATTCGTGTCTAATTTGTTCTGTAAATTTTCTATTCTGTATGTTTCCACTAGTATTTAATTGTTTCAAAGATTAATTTTTCAATATCTAAAGATACTGAAAATATCTATTCAATTAACAAATTGAATTAAACTAATAAATATTTGAAAGTAATAAAAAATTCAGAATGAACATTAAACATTCAAAAAAGTAATTGCATGAATTGCTTCCATGGTGTCATCATTGTATTATAATTGAAACTATAGAATCCTTATTTTGAAACATTTTTAAATTAAAAAAAATGGTCACGTATGTTTAATGTTATCTTTTACGTGAAACAGAGGTTTTCGTAAAGTAAACGAAATTTGTTCGATCTCGATATAATACATGGATATAATAATTAATATAGATACTTTTTCCATAGTCTCCTTAAATTAATTAATCATTTAGATTGAATATTAGAATAATGAACATTTGTGAAAATTAGAAAAATGTTGAAAAGTTACTCTTATTATGCCAAAAATAAAAATTTGCGGAATTTAGCCGTTTTTGTATAGCGAACATACCAATGTCTATTGTCCACACTATTTGTTTCAATTTTAAAATATCTTTTTCACACTTTAAATGAAATTAAAATGTTTAAATTTAAAATCCATTCAATTAATTTTTAGTTTGGGTTGCATCAGTTTTTGTTACTACTTTACAATAATGAATCTAATCATAAGTATAATTATTCAGTTTACAGTATGTGCACCTTCATCCATTGCAGCAGTAGAGAAATATTTTTAATAGCCACGTGGAATAAATGTGTGATCATGAATGAAAGCGTATTACAGAAATAATTTTTTTGTATTTAAATGTATTTATTATATAAATGCTTACCATTTTACGTAAGATTTTCGTGAAGATATAACCACGTAAGTCTTGTCAAGAAAAATTGTAGTACCTCGTTTGCAAAGCCATTTTTTTTAAATTTTTTTATAATTCCTAAACATGACTCACTTTTTCACAAAAAAATATTCATTTATGATTTACTGAAAGAAACTTATTAGTAACAAGCAAAACCATTTGAAATACTAATTTTAGACAATTATAACCACATTCGACTGAAGTTGGTACTTAAAAAGTATGTCTAACTATTTTGTTCGTATAAAAGTGGAATGTTTGCACGTTATGGTTTCTCTGAAGTATTTGGAAGTTTAGACTGAAATTATGTTGAATTTCCGACGAAAATGGATTCCGGAAAAACCGCCAAAAAAAAGAGTTCATTTACTATTTCAAATGAAAAAAAAAGCAAACCGTATCCCTTAGGACATGAGAAAAAAAAAGAGGAATTTAATTTCCTTTTGCGAGTCCTCATTTTCATGAGTCCCAAGTCCTTCTTTAATAACTCCTTTCATTTATTTTTTTTTCTTTTAACTTTTTTTCTTATTTTAATGAGGAAAGAGTTTTTCTTCTCTAACATTGAAACACCAACTAACATGAAACGGCAGTCTCGAAACATGGCGCGGTTACCAAAATATATAATGTGTATTTTTTGTTTTGTTTTGCATTTCTCGCTTTATAATTTCACTGCAGGCAAATAAATAGAATGAAGGATTTTTTTTTTTGGGATTAATATTTCGAAACTGACGCACCATTTTTTTTTCTAAAAGAGACTGTCGTAATTCAGCGGCGTAATGATGAAAATTGCACCGAAAACGAGAAGAAAAATACGGTAATTACTTGATAGAAATGGCTCTTGACGAAATGTTCGGTTAACTGCCATTTCTGTTTCATTAAAAACAAATCTGAAAAGTAAAATGTAGGGGAAGGTGGTTAAAAAGTTAAAAAAAAAAATCCACTATATAGGCTATATAAATTGCAGTTTTAATTATACAGTCGACAAAGTTATTTTTTAACTACCGTCCCAAGCTTGAGGGGTATCCTATCCTTTAACTGGGTGAAAACTAAGCTTAATTAGAGACATCATTAAAAATAGCATTTGATCATGAAATTTTTATCAATTTGGCGGCAAACAAATGTATTTGATTGCATATGTTATCCTATGCCAATATGTTTTACATATCAACAAATGCAAAAAATTCATTATCAACGCCTTAAAGCCAGGGGAGCGCAACTTCCTGCCAGCGGGCCAATTGCGGCCCTCCAAGAGGTTCCATCAGGCCCGCGAAAGGTGCTCCGGTTGAAAAGTATCGTGATCACGCAACATGATAAGAACCTGGGCTGACCGTATTTCTATCATAAAAATACGGGAAATCGTGGAATCCTTCCCCTACGTCAGCTTTATTTCTACAAATCTAGTATAATTATTTTTAAATGACAATTTGCTTTACCTCTGAACAGTTCCCGTTTCTCAAATAGATTGAACAATATATACTCTCTACCACTTATCCACAAAACTCTTCTGAAGAAGCTTTTTACTTACCTCATCCCGAAATTTTGCAACTCTTTACCACCTGCTATCCTTAATATTAATAACTTATTACCTTTCAAAAGACACATGAAGCAATATCTTTTTTCAATCAGTGACATCGAGAGTTTCTTTTGATTTGCCTATGCTCCTCAATCAGTTAAATTATGAATCTATTTGATCTTAAGCATTGCAACATTATATTGATTTATATTTGCATATACTTACCTGAAAATCATGCAATGCGTATTTCATGAAATTGCACTCCTTGCTGTTGCCAAAAATACTACAAATTATGTGAAAGTTTTGTTTTGACATTTGATTTATTTTATTTATATATATATTTTTTGAAACCCCCTCCCCAATTTGTGTGTGCGTGTGTATGTGTTTTTCTAATATTTCGTTTTTCCGTTTTAGTTTGTTGATGTTGTTTACTAATAAGTAACTGTATTCCTTATTATTCATTATAAATTTGCAATGTATCATCCAGTATGGGTCTGTAGACCCCTTGGCTGATTTTTTTGTTTCATCTTGTATTTATGTAAAAAATTAAAACAATAAACAATCTCAATGTCAAAAGAAAAAACTTGGTTGTGATTACAGTCAGATAGTTGCTCAAAGCCAAGCAAAGTTACCCATTACGGTAAAAAAAAAAAATGTCAAAGGCTTTTAAATTTTCCAACTATCGTAGGCTGACCATATTTCCTCGAGAGAAATACGGGACATCGCTAATTATTGCCAAAACTGAACAAAGTTGCAAAATATTGCTGAAATTACGGGAAAAACAATATGGCGGGAAATGAAGCATTGCTGCAAATTGCAGTGGATTAAAATGAACTCCACGAGATAAAACCTTAACCAAGACAAATGTGGGAAACTAATAGTTGTAATAATAATTAATATAGTTGTAATAATAATTAATATAGTTGTAATAATAATTAATATAGTTGTAATAATAATTAATATAGTTGTAATAATAATTAATATAGTTGTAATTATCATAATATAATTTATGAGTTGAGAAATAATTTCAATCTTTGACTTCAATAAAGAATAAAAATTCGAGTAGGCTTCGTGTAAAAAACCGAGACACTTTTGCCAAAAAGTCAGGACGGCCAGAAAAATAGAAAATACCGTGGGTGTCTCAGGAAATACGGGACGTATGGTCATCTTAAACTATCTCTAAAATTTCAGAAAAATCACCAGTGGTGGGAATTCGAGGGCTGCTGCAAGTTGCAGAGAGTAAAAATGTAATCCACCCCCCCCCCAAAAAAAAAAAACCAATGCAAAAATGTTTGGAAAATATGTGAGATCAATATGACTGTAATGCTCATATGACTAATTAATTATGATGCAGTCACAATTATCACAATAATTTCAATTTATTTCAAACATGAAAAAATTACATAGCATTATAAAACTGATTGTTGATACAAATAAGAGCGTCGAAGAACATTATATAATTATCTCGAAAATTAGAACTCTGCCTGGTTTTAATTTACACAAAAAATTGACACGCTTTTAAGAAAAATAAAATTTTAATTTGTCGATTGGTTGACGCTCCACAATAGAGAGCCGTCATCAGGACCTTGTGGTCAGAAATCACACAAATGAGTCGTTGAAGGGGGGGGGGGAGATGTTTATGTTCGGTCGTCCGGAGAGTTCGCCTTTGTATTTGCTGAAACCGAGTGGTCTTTGGATGCGAATTGGGGCGCCATCTGTTGCAAAGTGTTAAAAATTCTGTCTCGACAGAGGTTAGTAACTCCTGTCAAGCTGGCGAAATAGGGGGGGGGGTGGCGTGTTACTTACATTTTATTTTAATTTCCTCGTTAATGATAGAAGGAAATATTCTTCCTTTCATCAATTCTAAAATTATTTCTTTCATTAATTCTAAAATTATTTCTTTTATTAATTCCGAAAAATTAATTTCTTTTAATTATTTCCGAAATTAATTCCTCGTATCAATTCTAAAAGTATTTCTTTCATTATTTCGGGAACTATTTCTCTCATGAATTCGTGAATTATCTCTTTCATCAATTTTAGAATTATTTCTTTCATTAATTCTAAAATTATTTCTTTTATTAATTCCAAAAAATTAATTTCTTTTAATTAATTCCGAAAAATTAATTTCTTTTAATTATTTCCGAAATTAATTCCTCGTATCAATTCTAAAAGTAGTTCTTTAATTATTTCGGCAATTGTTTCTGTCATCAATTCTAGAATTAAATGTCTTTTAATGTTTTCAACCGTCATAATGGTTGGAACCATCAGCAGGGGCCACGGCGAAAAAATCTCCGAGGGGCAAATGACCGCGGGTCATACGTTGAGGACTCCTGCCGTATATTCTGAATCCGTTAGCAGTGGTACGATATTTAAGTATATTATTCCTATCTACAAATCCTATATTATTTTGTATGCTGTTAAATGATTTCTCAAACACTCCGTAAATTACTTAAACCATTTGCTTCAAATTAGGCGAACATGTAGCTTATATATACAATAAAATTCGGTACAAATTATCAGTGTTCGTTCCAATATTCGTGAATAAGCTGCTCGATATTTATTCATATCCATATTAATAAGAAATCCCCAATTTATCTAAATTCACCGGTTTCCTTCAATACAATGCGTTTCGAAATTCTGTCTGAAATTTCTCGCATAAAATACATCAATACCTTCAATTTATTAAACCCACGTTTTAATATGGAATTTTCTTAAACACCCGGTGCGAATTTTTCAAGAGCTTAAAATTAATAAATAATTGCACTATATTTCGTGATTCACTATTCATTGTGTTTGGAAATACATGAGGGTATAATTTACGTAAACGTAAGCCTTTTTATAATTTATGGATGCTATTAATATGATAGGTACGCAAATAAAAATATGTGGAAAATGCCTTTTATATTAAAAATGATACAGAATTTATGTGTGATGGAGTAAGTATGCGACTTGTATATGTCACGGTAAATGTGATATATATCGGTTATTATGAATAATATTGAATTGGTTATTGTGCACGATTACCAATTGTCTTGGTGAGTTTAATGAATTTATCACTTTTACCGGCAAATATGTTAACAACCAAGTTTCGTTGGTAAACTTGATAAATACTTAAAATTTATCGATTTTATCTGTGATTATACATAATACCCTAGTGTAATTGATGAATTACACTAAATATGATAAATACTAATGATAAATATGAAATAAATTACGAATATCTAGTATGTGTGATGAATATAGTGGGACCCCGATATAATGATAATTTTAAGATCGTGCCGCGATAGGATGCCTACAAATTTTACGACAGCACCCCCGATATAATGATACCTGCCTGAATTACCATGTATAGTGCGTCATATAGTGCGATTTGTCATGTTTAACAAAAGTTAAAAGTGATTGATTTAATGAAATTTATCAAATTTTCCAAACACGCTTGGGCACTATGCATAATCACAGGTAAAAGGAATAAATTTATGGAAATTTATGATACTTCCCAAGCGCAAAGAAGATATGCATAATGTAATTAAAAGTATGCAGTTACTATGTATAAATCGCATTTATCACGTTTACCGTAACGTAGACACGTAATTTGCATAAATGGATATACATCCAGTTTCGTCACACTTTTATTTCGTTCAAAATTATATGCAAATCAAAAACTTGGATGGAAAATATAAATATAGAAAGAAAAGAACAAAAATAAATACCGAGACACGAGACACATGACTATTTTCGTATTTGGAAAAGTTATCGATCATATTACGAAAAACTTACGCAAAATAAGAGAAATATAATTACACAACGAAAAAAAAAAGGGATTTTTCAAAATGTAATTTTCCCTTCCTAAAAACAGAAAATTATTAAAATTAAGACATTTTCTAAAATTCAACAGACACACACGCACAAAATTTTTTTTTTTTTTTTCTCGTTTGTTGTTCGACGTCGTAATTACGCAAAAACATCGATTTCAAATTTTCCACACGGAAATAAAGGAAATAATTTATAATGAAAAAAATTCTGTTTTTTTTACGCCTTAGAAATTCGTTTCATTCGTTCTAATTTCGTTTCTCCCGAATTCATTGCCATTTCGTTCAAATTTGGAAAAAAAAAAAATTGGAAAAAGTCATTGCCGTCAACGTAATTTGACGCCGGATAAAATGAAACAAGAGGGGAAAAAAAAGCGCATTAATGTGTTTTTCTCTATGAATATATCGATACATTTTAATGACGTCGGTCGTTAAAACTTCATCCGCGATTTAAAACGATGTCTGAATTCCATGAAAAAATTATCAAAAACAAAACACGTATTTCTAAGACGGAAACGTAATAGCGACATTTTTCTTCGAGTTGTTTTTCCTGAAATGTAATTATAAATGGTGATACTTTTTTTTTTCTCGCATAAATAATATTTACATTTTAACGATAAATGTCGTATATACACTATTTTGAAAAAAAAAAAAAAAAACAAAAAAACCAGAAGCATTATAAAAAAATTCAGAAATTGACCCAGGAATTCAGAAATTGGAGCACAAGGCGACCGTATAAAAATATAGATTTTTCAAATTGTCACACACTGTATTTTCACTCTCAAAACCGGTACTGTGCAGGGTAATTTTTGAAGCTTTTTGATTATTTTTTTGAATTCAAATCATACCTCTACGGCGGACGGTTGATGAGATAAAGGCCGTGCTAGCACTTACAGGACACCCTGTATATATATATAATTAGTGAAACCCCCCTCCACCGGTGGCAATGCATGCTTATATACGTCCATGCAAGGAGTGATAAAGATTCCTAATATCATCTTGCGATACATTCAGCCAGTCAGGCAGACAGGGCCGTAGCTAGCCCTTCCTCTGCCCTGTGCAAGAATTTGAATTTAGGCTCTTCACTGACCAATTTTTGGGCCCATTTAGGCCCATTCTAGGCCCTCTTCCAAGTGGGCCCTGTGCGGGTACTCTTGTTGCACCTGCTTAGTTAGGCCCTGCAGGCAGGCATTCATCAATTGCTGCTCCAGATTTGTACATATTGGGGTGTCCGAATCTGGCGGCCTACCATGTCCCATGCATGTTCGATTGGTGAAAGTTGCGGTGGCTTTGCTGGCCAAGGAAGAGTATCAACAGCACGGTGGCCATCCAGAGATATGCTTGCTGAATTCTGCCCGGCATTATCTTGTTGGAAAATTTTCCCAGGATGGCGTGCCATTAAGGGTAACCAACATATCGTTGAACCGTAAATGCTGTACGCAGGACGAATAGAGGCAACCAACTGTCGTTAGAGATATCATCCTACACCATCACACTAGAGGTAGTGGCTGTATGCCTCTGTAAAACGAAGGCTGATTAGGAACGCTGGCCTCGGCCCCTTTACATGCGGGTCCATCTGCTCCGTCCCTGAGGCGGGATTCATCGCTGAACACTATGTGATGCCAGTCGGCTGGCAGCCTTGATGATCGGCAACGACACCACTATAGACGACTCTGCCGATGTTGTAGGGTTAAAGGCAAATGTAGCAAAAGAAATATTTTAAAATTTAATATTCTGCTTCAGATCGTTGTTAAAATATTCCGATTCAGATCATCATTGTTTAAATATTCTGATTCCGGACATTGTTCAAATATTGTTTTATATCATTGTTCAAATATTGTTTTATATCATTGTTCAAATATTGTTTTATATCATTGTTCAAATATTGTTTTATATCATTGTTCAAAAATACCATTGTTTGAATAATCTGTTTCGGTTCATTGTTTGAATAATCTGTTTCGGTTCATTGTTTGAATAATCTGTTTCGGTTCATTGTTTGAATAATCTGTTTCGGTTCATTGTTTGAATAATCTGTTTCGGTTAATTGTTCGAATATTCTGTTGCCGGTTATTTGGATTTGGATTCATGGGCGCAAGGACCAATTTGGTCAAACTGCGTCAAAACAAATGACATCAAAATTATCCGTTCGTCATATCAAAAAAAAAAAAAAATAAAAATAAATAAATAAAATAAAACGGCGCATGGTAAAAAGCAACGTGAAACGTAAAACAACGACGTGCTGTTGCCGGTAATTGTTAAAATGTTCTATTTCAGATCATTGTTGAAATATTCTGTTTCAGATCAGTGTTCAAATATTCTATTTCGGTTTATTGCTGGAATATTCTGTTCATTGATCAAATATTTTGTTTCGGATCATTGTTTAAATATTCTGTTGATGATCATTGTTTGAATATTCTGTTGATGATCATTGTTTAAATATTCTGTTGATGATCATTGTTTAAATATTCTGTTGATGATCATTGTTTAAATATTCTCTCTATTGATGATCATTGTTTAAATATTCTCTCTATTGATGATCATTGTTTAAATATTCTCTCTCTTGATGATCATTGTTTAAATATTCTCTCTATTGGTGATCATTGTTTAAATATTCTCTCTATTGATGATCATTGTTCAAATATTCTGTTTCAGTTCACTGTTCAAATATTCTGTTTCAGTTCACTGTTCAAATATTCTGTTTCAGTTCACTGTTCAAATATTCTGTTTCAGTTCACTGTTCAAATATTCTGTTTCAGTTCACTGTTCAAATATTCTGTTTCAGTTCACTGTTCAAATATTCTGTTTCAGTTCACTGTTCAAATATTCTGTTTCAGTTCACTGTTCAAATATTCTGTTTCAGTTCACTGTTCAAATATTCTGTTTCAGTTCACTGTTCAAATATTCTGTTTCAGTTCACTGTTCAAATATTCTGTTTCAGTTCACTGTTCAAATATTCTGTTTCAGTTCACTGTTCAAATATTCTGTTTCAGTTCACTGTTCAAATATTCTGTTTCAGTTCACTGTTCAAATATTCTGTTTCAGTTCACTGTTCAAATATTCTGTTTCAGTTCACTGTTCAAATATTCTGTTTCAGATCTTTGTTCAAATATATTCTGTTTAGGGGTCAAGAAATCTCTTAAATTTCGTTCCCTCTCTCATAGAATTTTCCTAAAAAAATTATAACATTAAAAAAAAAAGAAAATCCGTTTGTATTTCGAACTATAATTATATAAGATTTTTATGCGCAAGAAACTAAAATTGAAAAATATCTAAGATTGTTAGTTTTTTTTTTAATCTTGTCTTGACATCAGAAGAAAAACTAATTAATCTGTTGCCAAAACATGGCGTCTCACGTCAAGCTTAATTCATTTTTTCCCCCTCTCACGACTTCATTAAAAATTTAGTTATTTTTCCTCCGAGATGTTAAAACTCAAGAAAACAATTTCCAAGAAAAATCAGACTAGAGAAATTTTGTTTTTCCTCTGAGCAAACAAAATGAAGAAAATTTTAGTCGATGATTTTTCAATTTAAGAGCTGTCTCAATTTTAATCTAATTAATGTATTCGCGGAAATTGCAGAAGATATTGTAAATTATTCCATCTGGGATCCTGAAAAGAATTGAATAGATTTTTACTATTTCTGTTGCCGAATTTTGCATTCGGATATTAAAATATCATTTCGCTATTGATTAAATTTTCCTCAAAGAATATTCCCTAAAGGAGTAACATTTCTGTCAAACAAAAATTTCTAAAAATTGAAAAGAAATCTTTGAATGGTTTCCATTTTAATGGAAAACCCTTTTATTGGAATTTCAATAGCATACGGGGTGTCTCATAAGTTCAGAAATGGTTTAAAAATTCATAAAAATTGATAGAATTGGTGTACTTATAGATGCAGTTTGCGAAACTTATTCACACTAAGTAGGGGAGGGGATTTCTTTTGGTGCAGAAAAACTTAGTTCCAATTTTTGTCGATAGATTGCGCTGCACAATAGAAAATCACAGAATTCTGTAGCTGGACCTTTCTTCAATCTTTTCTGTGTACGAAACGCCAGTAAAGCTTCAGCAGGTGATTTTTGGCTGAATGCTTTACCCGCCAATGCCAATATTACAATGAAAACCTCGCGTGAGCAGTAGTAACAGGGGAGTGTTAATGTTTTTCAATTAATAAACCTTAAGAAAAATAAAAACAAATGGATAAGTATAGAGATAATTGATAGAATTAATATTATATAAAGAATAAATAAAAATGAACAAGAAAAAAATTTGTGGTCCGAGAAAAAAAATAAACAAATAGGAGAAATAATTTCGGTACCGTCCGGCAAAAAATAAATCAATGGCAGAAATAATTTGCGGACCAGCAAAAAAGTAAATTAACAGAAGAATAAATAGGATAAATGAGTTGATATGTGACATAAAATAAGTTAAGTCAATAACAGAAATAATAAATAAATAAATACAAAAAATAATTTGCGGACCAGTAAAAAAAAAAGAGTAAATATAGGAGAAATTATTTGAGGAATTTCAAAAAAAGGAGTGATAATTTTTACTGACTGGCAAAAAAGAAATAAATGACAGAAATAAATAAACGAATAGGAGAATAAATAGGATAAATGGGGTGTGACAAAAAATAAGTAAATAGGAGAAATTATTAATTAATGGGAAATAATTTGTGGACGAAAAAAAAAATATATCGGAGAAATTATTTTTTTGTGTGACGAATGGCAAAAAAAAAAAAAAAGAAAAAAAAAAATCATAATCCGCAGACCTCCCAAAAATAAATAAAGGAGAGAATAAATAGGGGAAGTGAGAGTTGGACTGCAACAAAAAATAAGTAAATAAGAGAAATAATTTGTGGTCCGAAAAAATAATAAACAAATAGGAGAAATAATTTCATTATAAATAAATGACAGAAATAATTGGCGAACGGGCAAAAAAAGCAAATTAATACGAGTAATAATAAATAAATACAAGAAGTAACTGGGGGCGGGGGCATGTGAAAAATGATTAAATAGGACAAATTATTTGAGGAATCGCGAGAGAGAGAGAAAAAGGAGTGAAAATTTATTGACCGAAAAAAAATAAATAAATTACACAAATAATTAGCGGACTGGCTTTTTTGCTGGTAATCGAATATGAGAATAAATAGGATAAATGGGGTTTGACGAAAAATATGTAAATAGGACAAATTATCAGTTAATAAAAGAAATGATTTGCCGTCGGAGGAAAAAGAATAAATCACAGAGAAATTATCTGAGGAATGGCAAAAAGAGGAGGAGCGATAATTTGCTGACCATCAAAAAATAAATAAAGGAGAGAACAAATAGAAAAATAAATGAGTTGAGCTGCAACAAAAAATAAGTAAAAAGAGGAAAAAAATATAAATAAGAGAAATAACTTGTGATCCGAGAAAAAAATAAACTAATAGGAGGAATAATTTGAGTACCGGCCCGGCAAAAAATAAATCAATAACAGAAATAATTTGCGGACCGGAAAAAAAAAGTAAATTAATAGAAGAATAAATAGGATAAGCGTAAAATAAATTAAGTTAGTAGGAGAAATAATAAATATACACACAAGAAATAATTTGCGGACCGGTAAAAAGGAATAAACAGGAGAAATTATTTGAGGAATGGCAAAAAAAAGAAACGAGTGATAATTTACTGACCGGCAAAAAATAAATAAATGACAGAAATAATTTGCGGACTGGTATTTTCGCCGGTAAGCGAGTATGAGAGCAAAAAGGATAAATGAGTTGGTTGTGACCAAAAATAAGTAAATAGAACAAACTATTAATTAATAAGAGAAATAATTTGTTGACGAAAAAGAATACATCGGAGAAATTATTTCAGGAATGACAAAAAAAGTAGAAGTGATAATTACCGGTAAAAAATAAGTAAATGAAAAAAGTAATTTGCGGACCAGCAAAAAACAAGTGTAGTTCGCAAATGTTACGAATCCGTTGTTAAAGGATACTGTTATGAAACAAATAAAGCAATTTTTTTCTCCAGCATTAAACATATAAACAGCAAACCATTTATAAATCTTCACTGTAAGAATCAGAAACACGTGTGGATTTATTACATATAGACCATGACACCATGTCCATAAGAAAGTCTTAGACCGTAATAGAAAACTAAATGAAATGTGTCTCTTCTTTGCCGTGACACTTCAATTACCACCAAGATCTTTGATGTCTTTGAAATTTTAATAGAATTTCCCTTTCTTGTCTTTGTTCTTGCTTCTGTGTTATATGATTGTCTCTTTATTTTTGTGACTGTGGATATCATTGAGACGGATTTCTTGGAATTCCTCTTGATCCTGTCGTATTTTTTTTGTTCTCTTTTTTGCAGTAAATTGAAAGAAATCCCTTTTTTATTTCCATTTTCTCTTCAATAGAGGGATTTTAGAGTTGGGAAGTGATGGCCGGAGATTAATTCGGGTGACGAGACAGAAATAATTGAATTTTCGTCTTCTGCCAAGAGGACATATTCACGTTAAAGATAGCTCTTGATCTTCGATTCCTATTCTTTTCTTTCTCTTATCGAATGGACTTTATTCTTGTATATTTAATTTCATTATATTTCCCCGATTGGTTTGATATTATGTGATTAATGATATAAAATGATTTATTTTTCGTTTTGGAGAGTCGAACAAATTGTAGAAAAAGCAATTAAAGGATACGAAAAATTGGAAAATTTTCAATTATTATCAGACGAAATTGATTGCCCTCATGTCGTACAGATCAGGAGACTTGTGATTCTGTTTCATGGGCGGTATTCAATGCTAATTTTAATGTCTTGTCAAACCACGAACTCTGAAAATTTTAATTTTTTTTATCCGCCTTTGATGATTGTTCAGCCAAAAACAATCCAAAGATTATCTGGTGACTTGGGTATGTATTGGTTGTTTGAATGAAACATAGACACAGCTTTAAACAGCTCAAATATCTAGAAAGAGAATTTCCAAATATTATATATACTGAGGTAAAGTTCGGCAAAAAAAAAATTGATAGTGTCCACTGGGAAGTGAACCCGGCCCCTTTGTGATCCAGACAAGCCTAATAACTAATACACAACGGAGACATAGACTTTTTCTACGTAGTGGAGAACTTTACTACTTAACCTCAAATGCACCTCGTACACATTCCACTGCAGAATTTCTGACGAATCAGTGTATGGAAAGTTGTGTGTGTATGGATGCATAGGGTGGTTATAATAAACTACGCTATTCAGACGTATGTAGCGCCCATTCTGATGAAAGTACAGTAGAGTCTCATTTATCCGATCTTCGCTTATCCGACATTCCGTATTATCCGACGTCCAAACGCAAAGGAAAAAAAACATCAATCAACAAGAACTGCAAAGTGTGAGCGTGGTGTATTTTTTGTTGCTCTCGACTGTACAGTGGCGCGCCCGTCTACACCATTACTCACGTGTGTGTCATTCTACCTACCCTCACTCAATCACTGTCACAACTCACTACTCAGTGCAGTGCAGTGCAGTTTATCATTGTATGCAGTTCGGTTTATCGTCTGTTACATGCGCATGCTTTTATGTGTGTTAATTTGTCAAACGCTGTTGGGTTGTTTAAAAGTTGAAGTTTACGCAAGTATAGCGACAAAAGGAAAGTTGCAAAACATGATAATTAGGTTCGTAATGTATAAAACTATAACATAGTTTAGCATTCCATTTTTCACCTGGTGGCCAAAAATTGAACTACTTTTTTATTGAATCTTTCTCCCTCTCCCGCGAAGTTCTTATATCTCATAGCATTCTTTGACACCGAAATAATTGGTCACCAAGAAACTTGGCATAACACTCGAACATAGTGTTCGAATAGTAATGCATATTTATAATTTTCCCCATACTTCAGCTTATAAGTTACGCAGATTTTAATACTCATTAGAACGTAAATACCCCGCAAATTTTCTATATATTTCATACCCAAAGGTGAATATTTGCGGATCGGTGATGGATAGCAACCACACGAAGTGCTCACGGAATGCTTCCATAAACTGATAAATGGGCGCATCGAGATTAAAAATTTGAAATCTGCCCCGAAATCATGGGAGGGAGTGCTGCTCCACCATAATGGGTGTCGCGCAACTTCTAGAAGGAAACTCATTCCGTTGAGTTATAACAGGCCATAAACAATGAAAGGCATTTTCACAACCGTCCTATGAATTGTGACTATGGATAATGAGACTTTTCTCTCTCCGAACTTATTCATTGTATGTATATGGAAAATTGGTGGGAGGAGGGGGGAGTTCCTTCGATTTTCCTTCCACACCTTATGTTCCCGGATTCACATTAATCATCTTTGTTCCCTCTGGAAGCACAAACCAAACGTGCAGAGGGTTTTCCAGAAACGATTTATGCTTCGGGAGAAATGACAATTCCAAGGAGAAAAGATCATTAAGGACACACAATACCCGTGAAAATCTTGGTTTAGAAATCGAGTATCTGATAACTGGTACTCGAACTAGATTCGTGTTTGGTAGGGTTGGCATACCTTTCCGTCTACGGATCAGGTATGCCGCTTCGCGTTGCTAGAAACTGGTATACATTTGGGTTTTTGAGCATAGGGTGTTCGTATAAAAAGTTAATTTTTTTTTATATTTCAATAACTATACAGCTCCTTGCAAGATGAATGACATATCTGAGGTCTACACCTTATTTATATACTTTTTCGAATTGAAAGTATGCCTCTAGGATTTACGGTGCGTCAGTAATTTGCGGTGCGTGCTGTTACCTATGCACCCTGTATATTATAAGTAGAGCACGGATTTTTATGACGTCATATTTTTTTTAATGACAACTCGTATTTTGGACACTTTCGGGCTAAAGGTCATATTTCAATTATTTTTGAGCAATGTTGCGTGTGTCTCTGTATGTTGTAAATGAATAAATTGATTTGATTTGAATGTCATATTTTAGGTGGTGGTCGGTTGAAGTTGGTTTTTTGTAGTTTCTAACTTCGAGGCGCGAATGCGAGCCCATCTCCCGTTGAAAAGTCACGCCGCAGAGAGCAACAAGTCTGCAACGACGGTACAGAATATATAATCATCACACTTCACTAATAGTTGGAAAAATTGATGGCAGATCCCTGCTCTATCCTAAGCCTGTGAGGCCTAGGAACCCCCTCATACCCAAACCAACATAGACAAATTAGAATCTATCCAAAATAAGTCTACTCGCTTTATTTTTAACTGTTGGTCTTCGTCTGTCTCCATATCGGAACTCAAGCGCTAAGTGAATATCCATCCGCTCTCCGCAAATCGGGGAATATCAATGTCCACGTTGGATAATAATACATACAAAAAATACGAATACAATTCCGTCCAGAACACATCTGTAGTGACGCGTAACAACTTAAATACCATATACATTTGTAAATATATAATCAGGCTTCATGTCATGGATATTACAAAATATAAATGGGTACTTTTTGAAACTTGAGAATACGTGATGCAACACATATTCAATATAGGAAAGGGCTTGTTAATACACCGCTAAACATATACATTGTACAAAACATGATACATATAATTCAACTGCAATACCCATCCAGATCACATTTCTAATAACTTGCACAACCTATATACCATGCTAATTTACTAATATATAATCAAACTTCATATCACGAATATCACAAGACATAAATGTTACAGATGCGTATTATCCAAAACATGCAAAAACATGATACAGCACAAATTCAAAATATCACGGGGCGTATAAAATAAACTATGCGACGTATATCAGGACTTTTAGAATAATTGAATATCTTTGACCTTGTCATGGAGAAGGAAATCAAAGGACAGTCGAACATCATTGTCCATGACTTACATCAGTTAAGTCCATTCCTCATCTGAGCTCTCTTCGGAGTCAACCTTCATCCCGCTCGTCTCCTGCCTCTGGTGTGGAGGAATGATTCCATCGTGATGTTGCTCAATGAATCGAATTAATTTGCTTATATGAAGGCAACACGACTTTTTCTTAAGCAACTGTTGCTTCCATAGTACTCTATTATTAGACGAAAACTTGCCAAAGGGCAGCACATCCGTGATCTAACCGTGAGGTTAACCGTCAGGTCCCGGGTTCGAACCGGGGGGAAAAATATAGATAACAAGATATTTTCCCTAACGAGCTCGAGGCAACCACCGATAGATGGCGGTGTGATTTACAACCCAACTCGGTTTACGGCAGTAAATTGCGTAAAGCTACGTGGCTGGAGTTGGTGTGCGGTTGAAGTATTAGTAAAGTCAAGAGATTAGAGCGAGACTGCAGAAACAAGACGTCAGCTCAAAATGACGAGGCTTCTTCAGCTATTACTTTATTGGATTTTAAAATCACCCCTTTGCTAGTTTCTTCAAATATTTCTTGGCAGTTACACATTTCATAATTTAGTGCGATTCTAGAACGTTCCAAAAAGAATAGTAATTTGCATATATGGTTTTCATTCGCGTTTTGAGAGAGTCAGATATAGTTTTCATTAAAAATCATTAGAATTTTTTAATTCGGTAAATTGATGCATTTACTGTTTAGTTTTTAGAACAATGAAACAGGAAACATTAATTGAAAGAGATGTAAAATAATGCAGAAAATTATAAGGTCATATTTTTTATGTCTTTTTAGGTCATAAATGTTTGCACATTTCTGAGAGATTTAGGCCATGAAAATCGAAGCCCTAATTATAAGTTAGTCAACGTCAGACAGCGATGTCACGTGGCTTTACACGCACTGTCACTTGTGTAGTAAATAACGCAATTGTGGTTATTTCGAGCGTATATTTCAGTGCATCTGTGATCTAAGGTCTAAAAATATATACGCTGAAGATTTAAGTTTCAATTCGTATTACTTTCACGTTTGATTGCATCAAAAAATATTCGATGCAAGTTTATTCCGACATAAGAGAATAAAGTCAACATTTTCCGAGGAATTTTTCAAGGAAATAGATGCTCAACAAAGGAAGAGGCGTCAACGTCTTGAACAAAAACCCGACGTATAATCCTTCACCGTACGATACACAAGCAAGGATTTTGATCCATTTTATGTCCTTAGTGGATCATTTTTATTTGTTTAGTTGGTTCTGTGGGAGGAAGAAGCTGCGGACCGAAAACTGTTCACTAACGAATGGTTTCGGATGACGTTTCCTGATCCGATTCTTCTCCAAGGAAAGGTTGTTCGTTGCTTTGTTTTGTTTATTTGTGTTTGCCTCCGGGGGATGGATGGGTCAAGACCAAGGGATTAGCCAACAAATCGGGAATCTCAGTTTCCTCGTAAATGCTATATATCATTTCACTGCACGGGAATTCCTGTTGCCATGACAATGTACCAGAAAACTGGAAACACAGAGAGAAATAGGGAGGATCTTTTCCGGGATTCGCAGCACGATCTTTCTTTCTGCTTCACACACTCAAACAATAACAGATAAGGAAAGTCCTCCATGTTTTTTACCGAAACATTTTGTTTTTTCATGTGAAGGATTTTGTAATATTTCATCGTTGATGTTCGTCTACGAATAAACATAGGTTTTTATGATACACAAAATCCTTTGTACTTTGCTTTCTACATTTTTTTTTCTATTTTTCCATGGCGGGAAATATTTCTAGAAAGCAGTTTTTAGTTTTAGTGAATTCCCTAAAATACAGGGTGGGCAAAAAAATCCGTAGAAACATTAAAAATTCATAACCGGAAAAATGACCGAAATAAAAAACGGTTTGCAGGGTTAGAATCGATAGGTCACGGGAATTTTTTTGACACGAAAAAATAACTAAAAAAAAGCCAATAGGTGGCGCTGACGTACACAAGTGAAATGAAAGATACGCAAATAACAAACAGAATGCCTCCAAATCGTTTGTTACAGAAGTATGCATTGCACATGGCCACCACCACCACAGGGGATAACACATTATGTGTTATTTTATGAAATTTTAAAGTTTCTACGGACTTTTTGCCCACCCTGTACATTGTGAAGTCCAATATTGGTTAGTACCTAGAACAGGTTTTCTTCTTACGAAATTTTCAGACTTCATTGAATTCGTGTAGAACAATATCGGAAATATTCTTTAACGAAAACTTTATATAACTGAGGAAACTTGCAGAGATTTTATTACGAGTGTTCAGTTTTTTAAAATCATTTTGAAAAACGTTCGAGCGTCCACATAGCGAAGTCAGTTCGTAAAATTCGAAAAATACTTACATAGAGAACTTTGCGTGTATTTTTAGATCTTCACAAAGCATTCGATACCGTCATTCATGGTGATTTCTTGAAGCATTTACATGAAATCGGAAAGAAGTAGTTCGTTGGATTGGATAGATTCGTGGTTTCGGGATAGGCCACAGAGAGTTATGACAATCACAAAATTTTTTCTAACTTGATACACGTGTTCTAACTTTGAATTCCCACAGAGTCAATTATTTTATCCTGGTGAGTACGCCCTTCAGTTTTGAAGGCATTTCCAATGGAGGTCATACTTCAGAAAGATATGAAGGGATGTTCAGAACTCTTGGGTAAATTTTTAAAGAGTAATAAAATCACGCGTCTCAATGATAGATAAATCGCTAATATTTTACAGATCAAAGACGCTACTTGGACATACGGAGAATAGTCACGTACACGCACCGATTAAGAGCTTTTCTTATTTACCCTCCCCCTCTCTAGATGAAAAAAAAAAAATGTTCGTTATCTCTATGTAACCCTCCCGGCATGAACAAGGTTCATAGCAAACAGGGCGGCGGTATATGACATTTTACTGGCGAATCGTTGACCCTAGAGGCATACTCCCAACAAAAAAACATTTCCAAATAACGTGTAGTACTCAGATGTCTTTCATGTTTCAAGGGGTTGTATAGTTATTGAAATAAGAAAATTAACTTTTTATTTAGTCCCCGTTTGCCTCAAAATCCAATTAAAAAGTTGTTTCTCTTGAAAGCTCTTCTGATGCCAACAATAAAAAATTTCATGTTTCTGAAAGCACTATCCCACTGAGATATTGGAATTCGAAAACGGAGGAAATTTGGGGGAAAAACAGCATTAAAAATGTGGAAACCCCGTTTTTTTTTTGTTTTGCAAAATATATTTTTGATACTAGAAAATAAATACACATGAATTTCAGCAAATTTTAATTTTTCAAATTTTTTGGTAAAATTTTGTAGTGCTTCACAAGGAAAAAATAACAATTTCCTTCATTCAAATTTCTTCAGCCAAGCTGATGCAAGGTATGTATATTTATATTCATATACGATGTTTTTTTCCAGAATTTTATTGCTAAATTTTATGTGATACACTTTCCCCTGAAAGCTATCTTGAAAACAAGTTGAAAAAAAGTCCAACTCTATATGTTTTCCCTCCGATTGAGGGCTCCCCAAAGTTGATGTTCACCATATTTTTAGCTTAAAACATACACACAATCCCTTTTGCTCTAAGGGCTTATATAACTCCCTGAAGTTACAAAAAATATTTAAAGTGAAAAAGAGCAACCACCACGTTTATGTGGCAACGGGATCTAAAAGGGTTAAACACATAACAGAGAAAGAGAGGCATTTCTTCAGTCAGGATGACCTTAAAAACTAGTAGTTCGTAACTAGGAAAGACGTTCAAAAGAATGGTACGCTTAATCTGACCAAATTTCCTTGAGGAAAGTACGGGGCATTGAAACTGCAGATCATCACATTACAGAGAACATCATTGAAAAACACTAATTATCGTCTAAAATTATGCCAAATGTGAGCAAAGTTGCCAATTATTGCGGTTTTCACAAAAAAAAGTCAATGGTGGGCGGGAAACAAAGCATTACTGCAAACTGCAGTGGACTGAAATAAATTCCATTATTACATAAATTGCCATTATTTATTTATTTCGGTACTAATTATTTGCGTCATTTATTATGTATTTCATTTATATGAATTAAAAAAATCACTCATCTTAATTTAAATCAATGTAATATGTGTGTCTGTATATATGTATCTGTCATATTCGTTGATGATTTCTTCGTCTTGCGGTTTTCTTTACATTATTACTATCATTATTTTTTGTTATTATTTTTAATTATTATTAGTTTCTCATTATTGTTTCACTTTTCGTGTTTGAAAATTAATGCAACAATAATTCTATCCACGAGTATGGACAGACAATGAACCCTTGGATGGATTTTCTATGTTTTGCGTATTGTGTAATGACGGTTTTTTTTTGAATTAATTTAATATCATTTTGTGTTCATTTTAGTGGACAAAATGCAACATTTTAGAGCATATCATTACTGTATTGATCTATTCTGAAATCCTAAATATATTTCCTTATTTTCATTCTATATATTATACGATATATAAAAGTACATACGATATTTATTTTTATTTCGACAAGACAAAATCAAAAACATACAAGACAGAAAGACAAAAAGAAAAATACTGATACGAAGGCCGGTTGTATCAATTAAAATTAGACATGAATAAAATAATTACATATAACTCCAGACTCATTTTCCTTACATTTATTCCGCACCTATCTCACTGTTCAACAGATAATAAATTACATGTTCATTTAATTATGCGAGGTGGCAAGTCGTGAAGAGGAAGGAGTCAGTAATTAACTTACCGCCGCCAGACAGAGGGGTCAGCGCTCGCTTCGAAGTTTCTTGTCACTCTGTCTCTGTGTTACGGCTTCTTCCTGAAGGTCTCATTCTATCTCGCCAAACACCTTATTGTGCGCCAACCGACACCCTCTTGTGCGCCAAAACAGCGTAGTGTTCCCACATAACAACTTGCAGTTACGGTTAAATTGAGCAGGGAAATTATCACAATTTATTTCCTGTATCAATACAAAACAAACACTATTTGACCCAAAGGGATGTAATTCTTCCATAGGTAACACGAATGGGACAATCTCCTCGGCAACCTTGAGAGAGAGAAAGTGTACAAAAACAACAATACTCAATAATATTACACAATAATATTCAATACCAAAATCAACTTTTTTCTTAGAATATTACTTAAATGTTGAATGTTGCTCCTCTCTTTCAAATTATAGTGATTAGTTAATTATCAAATAAAATGAACTGTTCAATATTCGTTATTTCAAATACGCAATTTATTATATAGCTCTTTTGAACATATTAAGTGAAAGCTGTTCCTTGCATCATTATGCATCATTGCATAACCTTGGAGCGAGAAAGCATAAAGATTTTTTATAAATTGTTTTTCTTGGTAATGGTATATGATATAGATTTTCTGTTCGCATAGTACGTACTTCTTTGTGTAATTGCTCTGTTGGGATACCAATAAGGATTTTTATACATGTGAACAGCAATACTTTATATAAATAAAGTTGACGTACGTTAAAATGAATTAGTGATACATCGCATTGCGAGAAATTATTGTTAATGTGTAGAATGTGATAAAATGTGATGAATAAAATTGAATATGAAATTGTTATACGTACGTTTGACATCACAAATATGTGAGATGAATAGTTTCCTTTAAAACTGTAATTGTCGTAATATAATTTATGATTAGAAAAATAATTTCATTCCTTGATTTCAATAAAGAATAAAAATTCAAATAGGCTTTGTTGAAAATACGTGAAAAACCGGGACATCCTTGCAAAAAAGTCGAGACGGCTGAAATTACGCGAGTGTTCCGGTAAATACGGGACGCAGCCTATGGCATAATGTTTAAGACCAGAAAAATAGACGAAATTTATCAGTTCGTAAAATCAAACGTAGATTGGATTTTCTTTCTCAGTCCAAAAACATTCACTCATTCAAGATTTCGCTCAAGAAACTGGAATTGAAAAACTGCTCAACACTGATTTCGTTCTCAAAGATATTTCAATGATTTTAGGGTGATTATGAGACACTGATTCCGGCATTGGTTTTATCAGATTGGCCCAAGTTTTTGAGATAAAGGGGAAATTAAATTTGAATGGTAATACATAAGCACAATATAAAAATTTCATTGAAACTGTGTGTGTTATAAATAACTACACTAAATCATTGGCAAAGACTATTTCAATGATTTTAGAGTCATTTTGGGGTGCTGATTGTAAATGTAGCATTGTTTTGCCAAATTGGCTCCAGTTTTCGAAATAATGCATATTCTTAACAATGTTATCTATACTCTGCTTATGTATTACCGCATCGAAATTTAATTTTCCCCTTTACCTAAAAAAACTAGATCAAATCTGAAAAAACCAATACCAGACTCGTAATCAGCAGCCCTAATATAACCTCTAAAACCATTAAAAATTTCCTCAAGACCAGAATTTTTTTTTTGTTGAGTAGTGTTATTTCTTCCCGAGCACGAGTTGCTGATGGACGATAGTAATATCAATCCATATATAGTTTTAAAAAACAATGAGAACGGAAAAAAAGAAACGACATTTATATTTTCATTTTTTTCTTGGCAGGATACCATAAGAGAAGCGAAGAGAAGAGCACTATTCTACTTACCGAGACTTTTTTTTAAAATGTTATAGCATCGGGCGCAAGTACGAGTACAGGTCCAATAGAGTGAGACTTTAGTTTAAGGAGGAACTTAGAATAGAGGACGGAAAAAGGAAGAAACAACAGCTCTTCAGATATGGCACAATAGCACTAGTAGTAACTATTTTCCCAGCTCTTATCAGGCTGAAAAATAGAAGAAAGAACTTTTCTAAAATCGGAAACGAGTTCTTCTCTTTAATGAGTTCTTCAAGAAAGTTCCCTATCACAAAAATTTCATGTTCATTTCCTCTCAAAAAGACGCTCTTTCTCCCCCCGTCCCCGTAAAAACACATAAAAGGAAAAATCTTTACGAGAACTTTTACTCTTTTTTTAGAGAAATATTTCGAATAAACTTGTTTCTCCCTCTTTTTTCCGATTTTGGCTTTAAACAAACAAAAACCGTGAAATTAAACAAATTAGTTCATTTTTAGTGTCTTGAATACTAATGACTATTAAAAGATGAATAGGGATAAATATTATATTGCCCTGTTTGTGGAATTTTCCTCTCGTGAAGAATTTTGGAGAAGTCTTTCATAACTAAGAAATGTCTTCGTATGTTATAATTATTATTAAATCAATATTTAATATTAATTTCTGTATTTAATTATTATTTTTGATTTTTATTATTATCAATTATTTTTTATTACTATTTATTATTTTTAAATTTCATGTCATTTATTATTTTTGTATAGCATTATTTTTATATAAGTATTAATATTTATTATTTTCAATTGCTTACTTATTATTTTTAATAATAATTAATTAGTTTTATTATTACATTTTAATTTTTGTACTATTATTCATTAATATACTGACAATTCGAAAGAAATGTCTGAAGTTTAATGGAATAAATGAACGCGCTATGATTTTGAAGTTCAAGCGAGTAATACTTTTACCGAACATTTGTGTATAATTCACAACAATGCCCCGCTGCACATTAGCGTTTTTGAACAGAAACAACAATACTGAAATTTTTGTGAGAATGGTTTTCAATAATGAAAATAGTTTTCTGATATTATATTATTGAAAAATGACCTACATCCAAAAACAATTTGTTTGATAACCGTTCTCCAACTAAAATTCTCCGCTCTAATTATAAAAATGCAAATACAAACTATCAAAAGGCAATTAAGCAAAATGCCCAACGAGGTGGCTGACTTCATAGTCATTTTCCAATAATACTTCACCAAAGTATCATTTTCCAATAACACTCCACTTCAGACTCGTTTTCAACAATATTCTAATAGAGAATCGCTTTCCAACAATATTCTAATAGAGAATCGCTTTTCAACAATATTATACAAGAAAATCATTTTACAACAATAACTTCGCTTCCAATAGTTTCTACACGGAAATATTATGCTGGAATGGTTTTCCGGAAAAATCTTGTGAGATTGGTTTTCCAACAGCACTTTGTTTGAGAATCCTTTCCCAACAAAACTTAGTGCCAGAATCCTTTCCCAACAATACTTTGTTCCAGAATCCTTTTCCAACAATACCTTGTTCCAGAATACTTTTCCAACAATACTTTGTTCCAGTATCCTTTTCCAACAATAATCTACCAGAGAATCGCTTACCAACAATATTCTACTAGAGAATCGCTTCACAACAATGTTCTACAAGAAAATCATTTTCTAACACTACCTCTGCTTCAGATAGTTTTACACGGAAATGTTATGCTTGAAAATGGTATTTCGAAAAGTCTTCTCGGGAATGGATTTCCAACAATACTTTATTAAAGTATGGGTTTTCAACAATATTCTGCCTGAAAACAGCTCACGAAAGTACTTAATTTGGCTGAAGAGTTTTCGATAGTTCTTTATTAAAATATATTTCTTTCAAATTAGACTCTAATAACGTACTCTTGTGCATTAGGGCTAGTGGGACCCAAACAAGCTAATATCGCTTATGTGATATGTAAGCAATCATATAACCGATATTAGCTTGTCAATGGTGCTTGTAGCCTCTATGTATACAAATTTTTTGTATACAACCATATAGCACTGACTATTTATTTTTGGTTTGGTAAATTTACAATAAGCTGGTCTCACGTATAAGCATTTTTACAGCGATGTACTGTGTTATGAAAGAGTATACTACTGTGCGTACTTATAAATTTTCCCATTTATGATCCTTCATATCATTATACGTATGCGCGATGACATTCAATGTCATCGTATTTGACATACTCAGGGTGACAATTGATTGTTTGGGACAGAGTTATGCTGGATTAGTTTGAAATACACAGAGGGAACGTGCGTTCGCCATAGTACACAGAGTTTCATTTGCGCGGCATTTACGTCCAGAACTAAATACCTCTCGTAGAAGGGCGACTGCTGCTCATTGTCGATATGAAGCACAGTCATCCGAATATATTATCGAAAGCATCAACAGCCGATATTAGCAACAACATATACAATATGCATACACCAGAGAACATTAATAATCATAAACTGCATGAGGGAGTGATTATGGGATTTTCTATGACCGGGGATGAGCACGCATAGAAGTAAATACGAGCTCACCGAGTTGACAATAGTTGGACTGGAAGCGGCAGTCGTATATTGCGCATATTGCCATCAATACCTATACACGAGCATCTGAAGTCATCGCGTCGTCGCACCTTTTCTGCAGCATAATTTAAATTTAAGGCGATTTTTGATTGAAGAAAAACGTTTGATTATGTCTAATATCCATATTGAAGAATATTATCATATATATTACATTACTATTGAACATTTATCCCCATATCCTTTTTAACATTCAACATTCATATGACATTTTCCACCCCTTAGAATCGTATTGGTCTTTAGAAAATTTGGCGGGAGCCGAGAAATGCTTTGACTTTTTACATTCGGTAATGTAATCTTATGGCTGGAAAAAACTGGAGAAAATTTTTAAAGGAGTTCGGCTCATCCATGGAAGAATGCATGGTCTTAGTATTGTCTGAATATATCATAGTGGTATCCATGTCCGAAAAATTTATCGCTGAGAAAATTCACCGAAATTTTTTTTTTTTTTTCAAATCAAATTTCATTAAGGCTAAAACCAAGTACAGGATGTCCCATAAATTTGTAAGTCGTTTCATAAAAATTGTAAGAATTGTTATATTCGAATACAGTTTGCAAAAAAAGTTATTCTCACAAAGGGGGATTTCTTTCGGTAGAAAAAAAAATTAGTTTAAGTTTTTGTTGATAGAGGGCCAGGGGAACCAGCTCAGCTGGAATGGATTGAGCCTGAACTTTTCTTCATTCTCTTCTGTGCCAGAAACGTTCGTAAAGCTTCAGCCGGTGATTCGCAGCTGAGGTAAAACTTCACCTACAGTGCTTTATCCACCGATGTCAACATCACAAATGAAAACCTTATGTAAAAGCCAGTAACAGGAAAATTTGGAAATGACCTGTTAATCCAGGATAAATGACCCAGGATTTTTTATACTGTTCTGATTTGCGTTTCCAGTGATTTTCTTTCTTGTAGTGTCATCTATCGACAAAAAATTAAGTTATTTTTTTGATGTGAAAAAAACAAAACAAAAGAAAAATATATATAAAATAACAAACAACAAAACATGTTTTTCGAAAATATATTTTTTTCGCAAACCGCATTCAAACATACTAATTCCTTCAATTTTGATGAATGTTTAAAATATTTACGAACTTATAGTAGGACACTCCGTATTAATTTTATTTATACATGACCGAGATCTATCGTTCCTGATCATTAAAGGTGTATAGAGGCTTTGAGTTTACACATGCGCACATTGAATTATTCCATTTTCAAACGTGGAAATGCAACCGCGGAATTAATTGGGGTGTGGGGAACATAAAAGACATCAGTATTGTGAATTAACCGTTAATTGTATTTTGGAAATAAGACTCAATAAATTAGTTACCACCCCTTTATTTGGCCGTATTCTTCTCAAGCGCAGCTTAACGGGAGGCTCTTATATTTTTCAAATGAAGGAATTTTGTATATTTCCAGCTCGTTTCAGCATCGATGTTATCTAAACACTCGATTTTTACTTCTGATCTTTCCTTAAAATTTATTTATTGGACTTCAACACTTAAAACATACATTCAAAACAACTCAGAGCAACACAAAATGACATGCGTGACAACAATGACACAGACATTCTGTGATCCCAAGGGAGTAAAAGTCCTTCCAGTGAGTCAATATGAATTTAATTAAGGAGTTAATTGCATTAAACAACAGCCTTGGAAGCTTTATGAAATCATGCATATGTTTCTTTTAAAATTTTAGCTGTTCGTGAGCTTTCTATAATTACCAGCAGAATGGCTCAAAGGTGTACACGTCTCCTATTTCTTATCGGGGCAAGGGGGCCCACTATTCATCTTTGCTAATTTTTCCGACACAACCCTGCCTCTTTTGAGGTAAGGTTGCTTTGATTCAGTCCGGGGTTGTGAGCGGTTCTATCTATCTACCTATCTATCTATTTCTTATCAAGCCAAACCAGAACGATTTGTAATCCTTGCATTTTTGAGGGAAATATCATGTGTGGAGGAGACATTACCGTGCATTCTTCTTTAGAAAAGCAAGTTGGCAAACAATAAATGTCATTTTTATACTATTCAAATCTATATAAATCATATAAATACAGGGTGTTCTACAGTGAAGTGCAACATCCAATACTTTTTTTTTTATTATGTGTTAAATATTGACAATAACATTCTTTTGTCACGTCATAGCCTTCAGTGTACTTCATTTGCTTAATCTGACCCCCCTCAATTTAATCTTCTGAATATTTCAATGCCTGACAATTAAAGGGAAGAATTTATTACCTCAAAGTAGAGGAATAGGACGACACTAGAGCAAACCAACATTCACCAACATGTGGATTTCAAACCAGATTTCAGCTAGTCACATTCCCTTCTCCAATAGCTCGAGATCTACATTATTACCAACGCCGAATTCCACTCTCGTCATCAAGTCTCGCGATCCATTAAGTTATCGCGCCATTGGATACGTTCAATGGAATTTCGCAGGAACCGAGACTCTCGCAGACGGAACTCCAAAACGAATGTAAAGGGAATGGAAGACGGTGCAACACACACACACATTCACTCACATAATAGGAACATTGATCACTATTTAAAGGGTTCGCGAACTTTCAATTAATCCTCTAAACTTCCATTATTTCTGCGCGGTGACAAAGCAGAAACTCTAGAATATTCCGCTCTGCTGCCAGAGGTTTCAGCTCCGGGCGGGGCTCTTCACGTGAAGATTTCACTAAAACTTTGCCCGACATGCTTTTAATAAGATACGTGTCTTCCGTTTCGTGGAGACTTTGAATTACCTTTTAAGACATACGAGGGGGGTGACGGGATGAAGACGTTGCACGAATAACGATTCATTGACTGTATAATTACGCTTCCAGCTGCATTCGAATGAGTGAAACATTAATGGTGGGTTATTAGAATTCCTAACTACTGGAATATTCGATTCGAACTCCAGCAAATTCTATAGACATGACTATTTTAAACGAGCATATTCCGCATCCGGTTGATCTTAATGCCATGGGTTTTATTATTGTCTATATACAGGGTGATTCCATAATTCCTCTTGTCGCATTTCTATGGCGAACCTTTGAGCCTAGAGACAAAGCATACTTCCAATTAGAAAAAAAAAACCATCCAAGTGACGTGTAGAACTCAGATACGCCATTCATGTTTCAAAGGGTTCAATATAGTTATCAAACTATAAAAAAAATAACTTTTTATACGGACACCCTGTCTTCAAAAACCCAATTACAAAGTTGTTGCGACGTTTGAAGTTCAGACGGGGTGATCGGTTCGCATTCAATTCTCGAAGTTGGGAACCACAGAAAGCAAACTTCAGCCGACTACCACTGCGGTGAGGTTCGAACCCGGGTATTCGCGATACGAGTCCGTCACTGTGACCACTTGACTGTCACAGCGGCTGTTGAAAACCCCTGAGATATGGTATTAAAGGCTTAAATTAATTTTACGATTGTGTGAAACACGCACGCACACGCACACACGGGAAAAAAAACTAATCATTAAATTAAATTTTTGGTCCGATCTGTTTTGTATATGATGCCTTATCTCATGCAATGTAATTTACCTTTAAAGAAACTGAACGTTTTATATAAATTTTTTCACTTTAAAAATATTCCGTTATGTCTAAGAAATGAATGTTAATGATACGACGGATACGATTACAACAACAAAAGAAGAATCTGCCCTGACATAAGACAGATTCGGGAGCCTTATGATCGATGTGTTACACCGCTTCCAAATTCAAAATTACTCTGCGAATTCATCTTTGAAGACGTTATTATATCAGATAACGCATTATATATATAATGCAGATAGATGCATTATGAAATAACTCAGATTCTTTATGGGAAAACTTTGATGTCGCGAGTCATTCATTTCTAAATCTTCTCTCATATAATCGATCAAATTTATTGCCATTAAATAATATTAGTGAGGTTATTATGGACGATAGACAACCCATGAATGATATTCCATAATTTATTCAATACAGCATTCGCGATAGGACATCCACAATTTTTGTCAAGAAAATTCAATTTTAAATTACATTATAAATAATTATTTACATGAGTTTTCCGCTGGATTTCTTTTTTGGTTTTTCTCATGGTGAGATGTTTTTTTGGAGGTTTGTTTTCCTTATCTTTTTATAAATGTTTTATTAGAATGGTCTTTTAATACAAGGTGTCTCTTAAATTCGCTGTTGTTGTTGTTAGGACCCATCGAATCGATTCCAACTCCTGGTGACTCTATAGATCAGGCTCTCCAAGTTGGTCTGCCATTCACAGCATGCCTCAGTTGTGCTAGCTTCATTCCGCTGCTTTGCAATACCTCCTCTATCCATGTGCTGCTCGTTCTGCCTCTCTTTCCTTCCATTCTTCCAAACATTACCATTTTTTCTAGTGAGCCTTCTGTACGCATTATATGACCAAAGTAAGATAGTTTCTGTTTAGTGACTGTTGCTTTTAGAGAATAGTCAACCTTGACTTGTTGACTTCACGTCAGGTTTCACTACACGTACACGCACATTCCCGCATGTACCGATTCGTTGGAGGTTCCGCGGGTGGGGGGGGGGCATGTGTGGTGTAGCAGTAGTAGGTAGGGGCTCCAAAAAATGGCTCGGGGATCCATGATGTTCTTAAGTCAGCCACCTCGTTGGGCAATTTGCCTGTTGTGGTGTTGTATTTGTATTTGTTTGATAACCGGTTTATTAGTCATTTTAGCTGTCCATTGGAATTCTAAGCATCCTCGTCCAGCACGAAAGTTGAAAGGAATCAATTTTTTTTTTCTGCTTTCCGTAGTGACCAGTTCTCACATCCATACATTAAGACAGGACAGACCAACGCTTTATAATCATAATTTTTGTTTTCATTGAAATATCTTTATCTTTCATTATTATATTAAGCTTTCGCATGGCTTATTTACCCAGAACTACTCGTCTTTTTATTTGTTCTGTGCATGTTCCCTCTTTTACAATTCTTGATCTTAGGAAATCAAATCTGCTGTGGATATCTCCTGTAGTCATGACCTTTGTTTTTTTTGGCACTTAGATAGAGTCAAAGCTTCTCACTTCCAGTTTTTTACTCTTCTTATAATGTTCTTCAGGTCCTCTTAAGATTCTGCCATCAGAGTGGTGTCATCAGCATATCTAAGGTTGATGATCACTCTACCTCTAATTTTAACACCTGCTTCCAATTCCTCTAAATTTGATGCTCTCATTATATATTCTCCATAGAGAGTAAATAAGCTTGGGGAGAGAATGCATCCTTGCCGAACTCCTTTTTTCAATTCCAAACCATTCAGTTAAGCCACAGTTTGTTCTTATAATTGTCTCTTGGTTAATATATAGATTTCTGATCAAGCGGACGAGGTGATTAGGCACTCCAATTGTTCCAAGAATATCCCAAAGCGTATCATGATCAACACAGTCAAAGGCATTTGTATAATCAATGAGGCAATAATATAACTTCTTTTGATGTTCTTTTGCTGCATCCATTATCCATCTTATATTGGCAATTTGGTCTCTAGCTCCCCTATTTTTTCTGAAACCTGCTTGCTCTACTGCTAATTCACTTCCTATAATCGTTTCGAGTTTTTTCTGAACAATTTTTAGAAGAATCTTGCTGGCATGTGGTATTAGGGAGATTGTTCTGTAATTAGAGCATTTTCTAAGATCACCTTTTTGTGAATGGGTGTGAATATAGGTCTTTTCTTAAATTCGTAATTAGTTTAAAAATTAAAAAAATGAAGGAATTGGTATATTTGTGAATGAAGTTTGCGAAAAAGTTACTTATAAGAAGGAATTTTGTTTTTGGTACATTGAGAATTTAGTTCAATGTTTTATCGATAGAGGTCACTACATAAAAGAAATCACTGGAAGTATTCATATCAGGGTCTATAAAATGTAGGGTGCAACAGCTCATTTCTGAATTTTCCTGTTTCTGACGCTTAAGTAAGATTTTCTTTATGGTGTTGACATTGGTGGATAAAATACTGTTGGTGAAGTTCTTTGACCTCAACTAAGAATCACCGGCTTTATGGACGTTTCGGACGCAGAAGAGATTGAAGAAAGGTTCAAGGTACAAAATTATGCGATTATATTTAATGCAGCACCATCTATCGATAAAAAGTTTAACAGTTCTCCCTTTTCGGGAGAAAAACTTTTCCGCAAACTCTCTCTTTGCATTCAAAATATACCAATTAATTCAAACTTTATGAATTTTTAGACCATTTAAGCATTTATGGAACACCCTGTAGATGAAAATGTGGAGTGGGTGGAAAGTTCATGAAACATTTAAAACAATTAACAAAAAAAAAACAATTGACACCAAAAAAAACCAAAAAAAAAAAAAAAAAAAATGCGGATTGCACTAAAATACTTATGGCGTGGAATTTTTTTTATATGGTGAAACAAAAATTGTTTGAAATTTCATTCCCAGATGGCGTTGTGAAACGCAAAAAATCGACAATAGTGTGAATGGGGAAACAGATCAATCAGGAACTAATTCGCTGGCTGAGGACGATGGTGGATAAAATACTATTGGCGAAGTGTTGGACGAGATTTATCCGTGTTAGAGAAACCTCGGTCTCCAGATTTGATACCAGTTGATTTCTTGTAGTATGGGAATGGATGTGTCACAGACGAAGTTTACGCTTCACGTATAACCACCATCGAGGAGCTGAATACAAGAATCACCGAAGTGTAATTCACTCTTCCGCAATCGATATTAGCGTTGTATTTTCAAATTGAGTAGCGTTTAGATGTAGCCGGAACTACAAAGGGTGGTCATATCGAAATGTGGTAGTTTTACGTAACGTAAATCGTAATAGACATTAATTATGCACTCTTTGCAGAGAATGCATGCGCTATGTAGAGTTTTTCCTGATACAGCGCCATCTGCGAGTGATCGAACCCAGAAACTCTCGCATACAAGGTGGTATGCAAGAGGCTCTGGGTTCGATTCTCGGTGGAGAAAAATGATCCTTTTTCCCCCCCAAGTTCATCTCGGCATAATATCCAGATAACCTATTGATTTCAAATATTGCTTATCATCTGATTTTTTTCCTCGGATAAGGAATATGATATCCAGATAACCTATTGATTTCATATTGCTTATCGAGGGAAAAAAATCATCATCCATCTCTCAAGTAAATAGTCCCGAACATAATATTAGAGAGAAGTGATTATTTTTATATTCCCATCTTTTAAAAATGCATTATAGCTCTTTCACCGTCGGAGAAAATTCCTCTCCCAGGATCCCGCTTTAAAATTTAGTTTTTTGGCCCATAGGGGGGGGGGGGTTTGGATGATTTTTTTTCTAAAAAAAATCATTAATCATATATTATTTTTCCCCGTTAGAAATATGCGCAAATGCCATCAATTCATGTCAAAAGTCGGTAGCCAGACATCTGAAGGACTGGGAAGATGAATGGTCGCAATGAAATGAGGTCCGAGCGCACCATTAATTTCAGTCAATTTCGAGTTTGTGCCGCGAGCCTTTTTTGTCCCCGCATTAAAAGATCGTAATCTTATTTTTGATAGCTTTAATATGAGGAAAAAGTGTCCTTTAAAAACTTCATTTATTTATTGCAATAAGATTGTGCGAATAACGAATTTGTTGTAATAGGATCTGAACTGAATTGAATTGTGATATGATTTCATACACACACAATATTGTGATTAACACTTTTAGATTGAAGAATTTAGTCACTGACTTATATCCAAAGAATCCACCCATTTCTGTGAAAATTTTCTAGGTTGTGCATATGTGTGACTAGACGCATCGTCGCTTGGAGTCTATTACGAGAAATATCCCATGACTTTTTTTTTCAACCAACATCTAGATTTAGCTCGTCATACTTAGTTTGGAGTGCAATTGAGGTATGTGCATGACATGACATGATCAGATTCCTTCCGATTTACATCTTTTGCAAGACATCAAAGCTTTTCTCCTAAGGATGGGGTGAATTTGGGTTCCTTTCTTTTGAAACGTAAACCTAACAAGGAAAGGGTCCAAAGGTGTAATTCTCAAAAAGTTTCGAAAAAATTACCGCTGATTTAAATATGCACAAAAATATAAAAATATCCTGCGGCATTATGGGTCACTGAAAAAAATTAATATTTATTTTTTTCAGTGATTATTTATTACTAAAAATTTTAGTATTTATCTCAAAATATTGATATTTTGAACGCCAATAGAGACCAAGAATGAATTTGAAAATCCTATAACCTTAACATGATAAACCCTAGAACAGTGATTCCCAACGTGGGCGATAGAAAGATAGAAAAGAGAAAGAACGTTCCCGCTTGGGGGCGATGGAAAGTTCCAGGGGGCGGTAGAAGCTACAGGTAATACATAGGATCCTATGGGTTAGATTACGTTGGGGGGCGATGGGAGAAAAAATTTCTGAAGCAGGTGGCGACGGGACAAAAAAAGTTGGGAAAATATACCCTATATAGAGCAAAATCATTCAAACAACGCAATATTATATACAGCATAGACAGAGAAAGAGATAGAGAGAGGGAGAGAGAGAGAGAGAGAGAGAAAATAAACACACAACTAGAGTTTCTAGGGGGAAAAAAAGCTGGAGAAAAGAAGTTTTTAATAAATATTGCTAAGAAGCGCGAGAGTTCATGAGTAGCCAACTGTTGCCATTTTTAATAATTGTTCGTAGCTTCAATAATTGTACTATGCCGCTAATTTTTTTTTGTGTGTTTCTGGGTCAGAAGAATATACTTAATTTTTTTCAGAATGTTTTGAGGACGACACCTTTGATTCCTTTCCTTGTAACCGTTGATAGTCAACAACGTCAAAAAACTCAATAACATGAAAAGGTGAAAAATGAAAGTATATAAGTATTTCCTAATTATGAATTGATAAATTGGGTGATTCCCGAAATAAAGTCGTCTAATTAGAAGTGTAGGATAATGCAAGAAAAACGGAAAATTGGCTATATGTATATAAATGCCAATTTTTTGGACAGAGAAATTCATCTCTGCTTTCACGGTGACTCCAATTCCGTTCAACCATATGCCAGATGAGAGCTCTGCCACTAAGCTATGATGAAAGCTATGATCAACACAGGTAGAATGTTTCTTCCTTGGAGCATGTATACGCTGAATGGCACCGTGCGATAGACAGTGGCAACAGTCAGGTGATTGCTCATAAATGGCATCGAGGAAACCAGATAGAGAAAGATCTCTTCACTTGTTAATCAACATATACGGAAAACTGGCTATATGTAGAGATGGAGATTTTTTGGACTCGAAACCCGGTGTCTCGTACTCCGGACGAGTGCTGTACCGCTAAGCTATGAAGACAGATAGAATATTTCTTTCATTTTTTTCCGTTTATCTTGTATTAACAGGTGGAGAAAATCTTTCTCGATGTCATTTGCGAGCAATTCACTGAGTGTTGTCACTGTCCATCGTGTTGTTCCGTAAAATTTATGTTGTATGTCTACGTTCCAAGAAAGGAGCATTCGATCTATCTGCATAGGCTAGTGGTAAAGCTCTCATCCGGAATACGAGAGACTGGGGGTCGAGGCCGAGACAGATTTTTCTTTCAAGAAATCTCCATTTCTACATATAGCGAGTTTTCCGTATATCTTGTATTAACTAGTGGGGAAGACATCTTCCGCATCATATACCGTATTTTAACATATATAAGGAACCCCCTTTTGCCAAAACATTTGTCCTAAAAAATAGGAGGGGGTTTCTTATACATGGATAGTATTAAATCTGTATCTTTGCAACTTTTTTCCCAAATTTTAAACCCAACAAAAATCAGGGGGCTCCTTATACACGTTAAAATACGGCGCATCACCATCTGGTGCCCGAGCAATTAGCTGATTGTCGTGACTGTTCATCGCATGGTGCGTTCGATTCAACCTTTATTCCCTTGCAAAGGGTTTTTTTATTACCAAAAAAATCGGCTCCGATCAATGTGAAATATGCTTTTCTGCAAGAAACAAAATCGTTTCCATACATGATAACCACTGTTGAGTATAAATAAACTGATAACAGTCATGGGCCTTAAGAAGTTATGGTGATGAGTTTGAATCAGGGCCTTTTCTTTTCTCCTCGTTCTAAAGATAAAAGGAAATAAAAAATGAGAACTTAATTGATGATTACTTTTAGCAAACGATTTGATAATGGAAAAAATAAAATTCAAGTAAGAATTTTGTCTGAGAGTTAATGGCTTCCCGTAACAGGATTCATCGTGTTCGTTAGGAGGCACTGCAAACTAAAAAAAAAGCACTAATAAATACTCGTTTTTTGCCCGTTTAAGCGCTACCAGACATGAAGAGGGAAATGGGAAATTGTTTTTAGCCATTTTCGTTTCGGGAAAAGAACTCCTTAACCCGATGCTCCGCTTAAGTACATCCTGTTTATCCAGAAAAGAATAAATAAAAAAAAACTTTGTATACTAGTTTCACATTCGCTTTTATACCCTTTTCCTGCTCCAGGAACTGCCACGGGATAAAAGGGAAATAAACCCGCTTAAGCCCATAAAACTGCCTCCTATCTTAAGGCATTGATTTACGCAAGTGATTCCCGAGTTTTTATTTTTTTTTCATGTCAAAATGGGATTTTGTTGAGATTAGATTCCTTTTTTTTTGCGCTAGTCAAGGGAAGAGATTCTTGAACTGGAAAAAAAGGAGGAAAAATGGAGAAAAGTCGGGAGAGATTCACATACAAACACATACTTTCTCTCTTTAGTACCCACTTTACATGAAAACAATTTCTAAATTTTTTTTTATAGGAAATACGTTGAATTAAAATACAAAATTGAATTGTGCCGAGAGATTTAAATGAAATGCACGGTTGATGGTTCGTAAACACTATCAGTTATTGCACTCGATGGAGTAAAAGTATGAGGTGTTGCTCCAAATTCATGTAAATACGTTTAGTTCGAGTAGCATATTGGGAATTCAACAACACTGTTTTCATGTCGGACATGAATACCAACGATATTCATGTGGGAATTTATTGTGTGAGGAGGAATATGGATTATATGATTGGGGAAGATTCCGTCGAGATAAGGACGTGATCTGAACAAATAAAAAAAAAAAATCTATTGTTTCACATCCTATTTTCCCCCTATAAGAGTTTTCCCTCTACAAAAATCGAATTCGAGACTGGAATGGGACTCTAGAGATCTGATAATAATTTTGAAGATGTAACGCATGGTTTTTGGTTTCAAAATACGTGTTCCATCAGTGTATTGCTAATAGTTCGAATCTCTTCTGATAAATCTGTTTACGCTGCAGTATTTCAAACGAAGTACAGGGTAGGCAAAAAGTCCGTAGAAATTTTGAAAATTCATAAAAACCGGAAAAATAACCGAAATAAAACAAACGGTTTGCCGGGTTAGCATCGCTAGGTTACAGGTATTTTTTTAAGACGGGAAAAGTAACTCAAAAACAGTCGAAAGGTGGCGCTGGCGTACACGAGTCAAAGAAAAGATGCGCAAATACCAACAGAATGCCTCCAAATCGTTTATCACAGCAGTATGTGTTATATATACACATAACCACCACTACAGGGGATATCAACTCTGCCGTTGTTGGATTTGTGACTCGCCTGCAATGTGTCACGATTTGGAGGCATTCTGTTCGTTATTTGCGTATCTTTTCTTTGACTTGTGTACGTCAGTGCTGCCTGTCGGCTGTTTTTGAGTTATTTTTTTCCTGTCTTAAGAAAAAAGTACCCATACTTAGCGATGCTAACCCTGCAAACCATTTTTTTTTATTTCGGTTGCTTTTCCGGTTTTTATTAATTTTTAAAATTTCTACGGACTTTTTGCCCACCCTGTATAATGATTAAATCGGGGGTTGTCAAACAACTCTAAGGGAAACTTTTCTGGGTAGATGTCGAAGTTTCCTGGGGTAAGGGGTTTCCGAGTTCTCCTGCATATCAAAAAGAGAAAACCCCAGTGTCTCAATTTTACTAGAAGCTTGTTTAATCCGATTTTCAGTGAAAAACAACCCACTCTCTTCGAGTATTTTCCACTACCACGAAATTTACTTACGGTGGCTTGAATGGCTGTCATACGTTATTGTTCGAAGCACAAACAGAGTAGTTAAAACAACTATTAAAAAATTGCCTGACGTGTGTGGTGCATAATTTTGTGTGATATCGGTGGGGGGAGGGGAGCTACCACTACTAGGCCCACTTAAAACGTATACGCACCGCCTAAACTTCATTTGAGGTAACTTATGTACCTTTTGTGTGCCGCATTTATATGTTATGTTACGCTACCGTCAAACCGAAAGATACCCAGGCCACATCGCCATATGGCAATATCGGCTCATTGTCCACACGGACTGGATACCTCTGACAATTTATTCATAAAAAAGCATACATTACAAAATATACACTTATACATTACAATCATGACAACTATAAAATCATAATCTAAGTATAAAATCAATTGCGAGATCACAAATCTACGCATACAATCGGAAATCAAACATATAATCCTATATATTCCATATTAAATCTTAATTCGAATATAAAGTTCATAAATATAATGTTACGCTACCGACCGCCATCTGTTTTCCATATTTTGAAGTAAAACCTGAGAATGTGAATTTTTGTTGTCGTGAGTATCGTGTTGAAGGTCTGCCTGCCCTCTGCGGAGCCCGGCTCGCATTCGCATTTTGAAGTTGGAAACCGCAGAAGATCGACTTCAGTCGACCGTCGCCGTGCCGCCAAAGGAATTAGAGCTCGAATCCTGAAAATGAGAGTTAGCACGCTGCTCGCACGACCGCACAGCGACGGGTGCTACTACTACCACTTAACCGTACACGCACATTCATGAGGACATCCAATGAGGCAATTTATGCATCTTTTGCGTCGCATTTATGTCTAATATCGAGTTTTCCGTTGGAGCACCACAGCACCATCTGCAAGTGAACTTTCGAACTATTTTCCTAAAAGACGGAGAGAAAGAGAAAACACACCCCTCCCTATACTACCGAGATACTATTTTGTATGAACTGCACTTTTTCTTTTATGCCAAATGATTGATTTCTCATTAATAAAAAAAAAATTGTCACGAGCCTTTCGCGCACCCTGTATTCCTGTTATCAATGTTAAATATGCTAGTTTAGTGTTGTAGTTTTGCTGCTATCTAATTTCTATATTTTGAAGTAAAAACAGCAAATGGAAATTTTCGTTTTTGTAGTTATTGCGTTGAAGGTCTGCCCGGTCTGCAGAGAGACTCTTTCAAATAGGAGACCAACTCGCAACTCAAAATGTAGACAACCAGCACTTCCTAGAGATAGAAAGCCTCCCCACGCTGCTTGTGACGTCAGTAAGTAGTCCATTTTCCCTCAGAATATTCAGGGGGAAAAAAATCCCTGCTCGTGCCAGTATCATCGTTGTGCGGAAAAGAAATGATCGGGCTCAGAATTGGCGATTTCTATGCCCCGCATGCAATCACTATGCAGTATTTGTGAGCCAATCAGGAAGATTCTACGCCAAAATAAGAAGAAATGAAATAGGATGCTGTGTTTCAAAATGTGCCAAACTTGGTAGGTAGTCTGAATGACGTTTATGGCAATCCGGGCGGAGGCAGAAGATAACCCACTTCTACGACAGTAAGGGCTACTGAACCAAACACCAACTCTGGCCATATCGCTAAATTGCAATTTACTGCCATTAGTGAGATGGGTTGGAAGTGAAGGCGCTGTCTATCGGTGGTCGCTTCGAGTTCGCTAGGGAAAATATCTTATCTATATCCTCCCTTGGGTTCGAACCCGGGACCCTGACAACAAACGTCACGATGGTAGACGAGCATCTTACCACCATGCCACTCGGGACAACAGTAAGGGCTGCCATCTATCCTTCAAGAAATAGTTCACAGATGAGAACGTGCCCCTTATTGAAGTTTTCGAAATCTGCTTACTCTACTTGGGGAAGACGCGAGGATTTCTGAATTAATAGAAATACTCAGTGATGAGTTTTTCTCTTAAATCTGGTGGAAATAGGGCATGGAGGACACAAATAAATTTTTAGAGCTCGGGGTGGTATACTACAGGTTTCTTAACCTTTTCCTACCCGTTGCCCCTTTAAACAATATTTTTTGCTAGTGCCCCCCCCCCCTGTCTTATCCAGGATCCCCCCTTCCTTCCTCATCAAGGAGTGAAACCCTTCCAACGTATTGGATAAATTTTTTCAGCACATTCATATTCGACAGAAATTTAATAAGTAAAGGTGACCCCTGATACAGTGAGGGCTCTTATAAGGGTTCTATGTAGTGTCATCTCAATACCATGGGGCCTCTCTTGAAAAAATTACGTTTTGAAGCCCTCATACTTAGCTGGAATATAAAAATGTATGCACATCTTACATGTCTACTTAAATTCGCATATATATATACCGTTAACGAACACTTTTCTGATCCCCGGTCCCGTGGAATAAGGCTTTAATGTATTTTACTCCCCGTTAGAGGACAGTAAAATTAGGGAAACTCTAATTTTTTTTTTTCTAAAATGGCATTTATCCATTTCTTGTCATAAATCGAGAATTTACCATATTCAACTGAGATTATGTTTCATCCCAAGTTCGTATTGGTAAATATCATAAATCGTCAATTAATTAATTACTTAATTAACTAAACATAATGGTCCAAGATGATGAATTCGAATGGTAATGTTGGTTTTGTTTTTTGGTTTGTGAAGAAAGCCAATATTACAAGATTCATAATGTTATCTTCTTCACACTTACTTTAACGAAATTTAATTTTTGTTGCCAAATATGTATATGCACGTATTATATATGGGTAAAAATAATTAATTGGTATAATGAAGAGAAGAAAGGCTAGAATTTTTTTGCATATTTATCACTTTCCAACTTTATTTCGGTAATTATGCATAACCGCATATAAAATGCATGTAGTTAAATTTAATTAAATTTATCGAGACGATTTTTGATTGGGCAAAACCACCGGTGTGCCACTTTTACACAGTAATATATACATTTTAACATCAACATGTATGGGAACCAATTGCGACCGAAGCTAAACGTCATGGTATAAATGTGATTGTCGTATAAACGAATTTTTCCGCTGTATATCGTACCTCCGCTTTAGCAGACATTCCCCGTTAGAGAACAAACTTTTTGGTCTCATGGGTGTCCATTATCGAGAGGTTCTACTGAATTTGCATATTCATTCTTGAAAAATATAGAATCAGATCTCATTATCACGTTTGTTCCTAAGAACTGCTACTTTGGGAATTCTCATTGACGAGCGACTTAAGTTTTCTGAACATTGTTCAGCGGTTGTCAAAAAATCGAATAGAATGCTTGGTCTCATTTTCAAAAAGGTCTCTTCGCGTTCTCCTAAAGTCATTCTTCCGCTTTTTCGAGGCTTAGTTCGTCCTGGACTGGAGTATGCTGTAAGGTTTTGGAGACCATACCTACAGAGGGACATAGACTTGGTTGAAGGGGTGCAGAGAAGAGCTACGCGTGTCCTTATTGGCACACAGGGCTTGAGTTATGAAGAAAGACTTCATTTTTTGAATATGTTTACATTGGATGAACGCAGGTGTCGAGGAGATATGATCGAAGTGTTCAAAATTTTCAATGGGATGGATAGGATGGACCATGAACTTTTAGTACACCGCCAATCGACTGCTTTTACAAGGGGACACCAGTATCGATTGGTGAGGGACAATGCAAGGTTATGGTGTCGCAGGGAATTTTTCTCCAATAGGGTTGTTAATAAATGGAATAGCTTACCCCCGGAGGTAGTAAATTGTAACACAATTGACACGTTTAAAAAGAAATACGATAAACATGTTGGGGTAAATCGAGAAGCTATCCATTCTTAGAATAAGACAACCATAAGTATTCTTTATGGGCATTGTATAATATTTTATCATGTGTATATATTGTTTGTAATTTGTGTTAATTGCATTTTTAATTGGGTTGCTGTATTTTTGAAACATATGACAACCATATTTTTATGGGCATCTTTTTATCAGCCACCTCGTTGGGCATTTTGCCTGTTGTGGCGTTGTATTTGTATTTGTATTTGTACTACGGAGCCCCCAGTAAGGACTCCAATCATCAATAGGAGCCCCGGTTCTTTGGCGGAGAGCCACAAAAGCACACTTTTCCCTTCCATATTTCACTTTAAAGCTTCACTTCTTTACATCTGGATTTTGTTTTCCACGGCTCTTTGTGGCTCCTTTAGCAGCCTGTCATAGTATCCCTTAAACTTGATTCTCACCCGTGGCCTTAGAACATCCTAGGACCCCACTGGGACATATGACACCCGGATGAGAACCACTGGTCTACTATGTATGCAAACCCCTGATTTAAATCATTGTTCATTTGCACCCGACCCACGTCAAATTATGTGATGAAAATGATTATACGACGCCAATAATTATGATTGAAGTCTTTTGAGAATCTCATAAATCATGAGGCATTTGAACATTTTCAAATTCAAACAAAATTATACGAAGTACGAGAGAATCCAAAATGTGTTTTTGAAAATAACTTCAAAAAGAGATTGGAACCTCGCTTTTACGGAGCTGTTATTATTAGCCAATTATCTATGATAATAATTACTTTATGCCTCTCTGCGGTCTCTTTTGATGCTTCAATTACGAAACGGTTTCGGGAAAGAAAAACTAAAAACTGTCTCCTCTAATCAATTACGGTCTTATTACTCTGAGTAAATGTTATTATTTCCATGTATTGCTAATCAATGTTCGTGTGTGTGTGTTTTAATTATACGCTGGAATCGGAATGCTCGAGGTAATCGAAGCCAATTAAAAGCTCCCATTTCGTGGAATTTTTCCAACTACGCGAACCATTAAATGCCTTCTTTTTTAATGATTAATAATTATCAATGTCATGTGGGGACTTTTAGTATCCTGATGCATCATTTAACTTGTTTCTGTGGAAAATGTCTTCAAAATTAACGCTATTAATTTCGTAACACTCTGTGTGTTTTATGAATGCAATATCATATTATGTACCGTAAACTGGGGTGTTTTGTGCCAAGGTTCCGACTATGTGCCATATACGGATTCTAGGACGCAATCGCTTCCTGGTAGCGTATGGATGAACAATCGGTTTCAAGATTTTCCATGCCGATTCAGGAGCTGCAGGTGACTCACCGACAGCATGTATCGTATCATCTGCTGCAAGCTGTTGTCTAGAGAATTTTTTAGGTTATATTGTGGTTTCTGCGAGAAATTTTTCAAGTGCGTGTAAATCTCTCCTGGTGCGGACAGTGTGTGTTTCGTGGGAACTAGGTAAGTTAATATTTCTATGTAAAAGTTACTTACGATAAGAAATGCTTATTTGAATTGTAAAAATACTGCATTTTGGCAGAAATATGAATCATAAACAAAAAAAATTGGGTTTCAGGTGGTGACTTTATGCTACCTGTTTTTTCAGAGTTTTTGCCCTTTATTCACTTATTTCTTATATTTCATTGTCCCAGCAATGGTTCGCAAGTACGTGTGGAAGCTGGGTGGTCAATCCTACCGCAATTACTAAAATGAAACACTTGCGATAAGAAACAAACAGATACTCATCAATTTTGATCATAGTGAAGAGACGTTTGTAAGGTCTATGAAGAAAGCTGGCAAATTTTACTCATGGCCTGAACCAGCTGATGAAATTTGGCATCCGAGGTGCCGAATCATAATGCAAACCAAGAAACATTGACGAATTGTCAGTGACAACAAGTTTATAGTTGATTCGAAGAAATGAATGTTATATTTATACAGTGTTATTTTTAGAGAAGAGCCTTGTACTGTCGAGTTTTAAGTCTTTATTTTTTTAATGTTTCAGCAAACTAGAATGTTTAAAAAAAGTAAAAATAGATGCGATCTTTTTACTTAAAAATGCCAATGAACTGGTTTTTTAAGTGTCAGAGATCATTTTATTTAAAATTTCGAAAATGACCTAAAATTTTGGGCAGAAATACTTTTTTTAAGCGCCAATTCATCAATCAAGCCATCAATTACATTGATGCCATGCTATTTTGTCATTTTTTTGGAAATTTGCAAAAAAAATTACGTATCAGAAATGTGTAAAATTTTTTACTGGCATAGGATAGCATATACAATCAAAATTATGTCTAAAAAAGTTGAGATAAAGCAATGGTTAAATAGTATTTTTAATGATATTACTACTTAAGTATCGTAGTTTTTCACCATGCTATATAGAAGGTATGAGATCCCTTAATCGACTTGAAGATGCGTCGAGGAAAACTGTTGTTGGGATCAGAAATATATATAGGGAATGGAATCTCCCACAGATGACCAATCATCAAAAAACACGATTCTTTACTTAGAAGAGTATCAAAATCTACGATCAGTGGATCTATGAACCTTGTAATTCGATCATTCTCCTATGTTTTCTCTCCCTCGAGAATTCTCTTTCTTAGTGTCTCCATTGGAAAAGTGGCGAAAATGGAGTCAAAATTATACTTTTCATACCTTGAAATATCTTTATCATTCTCATAAACATTCGAACTTCCCACTTGCGTTGGGAACGAAATGGATGTCATCTTCATATAGAGACGCCGGAATATATTTTAGGGTAAATTTTCATTTCAAGGAGGTTTCGATTATTATTCGTCATTTATGGTTCGGCACCTGGACTTGCATTTCCAGCAATCTATATCTCCATCTGCAGAATTATAGGAGGTATTTCAAATTTTCAATGACTTTTATGAACTTGAGACTGTTAATATTATAAGGTAGTTATTTTTATCTTATCACGGTAAATATATATTAAAAAATAAATAAATAAAATAGGCGTCTCTGCTTGATAGTTAGAGCTCATGAACTTTTTAAAAGGTGATGAAGAAATTTTTTACTTTCCAAATGGAATGCATTATCTCGATGAGGTTGAAGCGAAAATGGTTTCATATTCATTCATAGAAAGACACAAATTAAGAAAAAAATTGCGTAGGACTTTCATAATTTGCTGAAATATTAAAGTGATTTGACATTTTGAGTTTAGTATAATTTCGAAATTACTGGGTATGTATATCCCAAGAGTTTAAAATTTCATAAAATATGAAGGAATTGGTTTATTTGGATGGGGTTAGCGAAAAAGTTATTCTCAAAAACGGGGATTTACACTGGTACTAAAAATATTAGTCAACTTTCCGTCGATAGAGGGCGGTGCATGACACTACGGCAGGAGTGATTGGACCCCTGAACCTTTGTTCAATCTCTTCTTTGTCCAGAACGTCCGTAAAACTTCGGCCGGTTATTCGTAGCTGAGGTCAAACAAATTAATTATTGTGCATTATCCACCCGTGTCAACATCACAATAAAAACCTTATGGAAGCGCCAGTAACAGGAAAATTCATAAATGATCTGTTAATCGTATCTGCATATTTCCAGTGATCTGAAAAAGTACAGTTAGCCCTCGCTTTACGTACCTCTCGGTTTGAGAATGATCCGGTTTACGAACAAAAAACAATTCGGCTTACCATACAAACATGGTTTACGAACACGCAAAATGGTCTATATCCCCGAAGAAGCATATTTCAGAAATCTGAGATTACAATTTTTGTTTTGATAGAATTTGGTTGAAAAATTATATTTCATCAGAGTAAAATATTTGACACCAAACACGGTTTCCCGCATCCAGCTCACGTATCAGCAGGTCATTTCAAACTTTATGAAGCTCTGAAGAGATTCTTTTTCAAAGCTATTCTGAAATAAAGTAATATGTAACAGTCTATAACTTCTGGAAACACTACAAAGCTTGGCAGCAAGTGCCTTACAGAACCATCAGTTTGGCTTAGAGTATATTTTGTGGCCAGATAGTGCTGCAAACGGAGATTTTGAGGGCGTTGACACTAGAATTATAGATGACACATAGTCACCCGTCTTCAACCTTGCATAGTTTTCATTCCATTTACACTTTATTTCTTTCAAATTATGGTAATTGTTTCAGTGTTGGTTCAGCGACATGATAACCATAGTGGTTATGCACAGAAGAAACACTAAAAATTCACCCTAAAAATCTTCGAAGTCTCAGGAACGGATTAATTCATTTTACACAACTTCCCATAGGAAAAACTTATTTCGGTTTGCACGCAATTCGGCTTACGAACGGACATTAGGAACGAATTAAGTTCGTAAGCCGAGGGTTGACCGTTTGACCGATGGTGAATTTCAACTCGGATAATCGAGTCTCTCTCCAAGACCTTCCATTGCTTTATGTACCACGGAATCTTAAAAAAAAAACCTCAAATCCACAAAAATAAAGATTGATTCGTGGGAAAAAATTGTGTAATCCACAAACGTAACTAATTAATGATTTTTCCCGCTATAACCGTTGAAATTATATGGTTCTAAATTTAAGGCCAATTTAGAATCATATAATTTAAAAATTACTCTTATTTTAATTCGAAATCCAGCTCGCACGGAGCAGCATCGAACAGGGAAGCTCTCTCTTATGAGAGTCTATAGACTCGGTGTGAGCCCTGAGAATATGCATCTACCTGATTCAGTCAATCAGTCTAAATCAACTATTGGGTTCCTAAAAATAATTTCATGTGTAAAACTTTTTTGAACGTCAAAAAGGGCTTATAAGACGTAAAAAACAGTGAAAAAATAATAATATCAGGAGAATAGAAATAAATCATAAAACGAAGAAAAATTTATAATGTTCTTTCTAGCGGAAAAAATTATTATTTTAAAAATTTTACACACGAAAAACAAAAATAAAATAGAGTGAAGAGAAAACAAAAATGAAATATGACGAATAAGGAAAAATGTCCGAAAAAAAATTAAAGAAGAAAAGGGAAATATACAATACTTGAAAAGCGATAAGGTAAGAAATAGAAAAGTAAAAACTGAACCAAAATCGAGAAAGAGATAGAAAAACAAAGAAATGGAAAGTATTTGGAATCAACTCGGATTTTCGAGTCTCTATCGTGGAGCTACCATTGATTTATGTGCCACGGAATAACACAAAAAACAACCCAAATCTCTCTCAACGAAAACAAAGATTTATTCGCGTAATCCAAACATAACTAATTAAGATTTTTTCCTCTTATAATCACCGTCAGTTCATGTCGAGATTTTTAATCAAAAATACACGTTCATTATATCGGGAACCACTGCGGCAACAAAAACACATTTAATTTACATTAAGGTTTAGAAAAATAAAATTTATACTCACAGAATGAAAGGTTATTTCAATGCGAGAGAAAAGGAAAATATTTCTTTTTTTCAGGTGAAAAATTTAAATCCCAGGCTTTGATATGCATTGTATTTATCAAAATTAATCTTTTATGAAATGGAGCCATTAGTTGAAGAAAGAAAGTTTCTGTGTGCGTTCAATTATATTCTCTGTACTCGGAATATCACTGCTTATCGTTATTTTACCTTCAAAATAAAACATTAATGTCTTTTTTTACGTCATCTCAACATCCGTGCAACATGGATTGAAATTGGCATTTTAATAAAAACCATTAAGTTTTTTCTCTTCTATGAAAATTATAATCTTTCTTTTGAACGTCATTAATTTTTCCAGTTCAAAGGAAATAAATCGGATTTAATTGCTTGTGTAAATGTAATAAAAATTAAAAACACTCCATTAATGAGATAAAGAGGTCCGTGGTACCATGTCTGAATAACATTTATACAAAGAACTGTAGCGTTTGATTTTGTCAGCTGTAAAAATATATTAGTGTAGGATATGTGGAGACACACTGCTGTACGTTTTTAACGTTAATAATAATAATAATCATCATCAACAACCATTTTCAATCCCCTGCTGGATGAAGGTCTATTCTAAATTTTTCCATTTTGCTCCGCCTGATGCTTTGGCCATCCAGTTGACTTCAGCCACTTTCCTGATCTCGTCGATCCATCTTGTGTGGGGACGCCTTTTCGGACGTTTAACACCATGGGGGTACAAATCTAGAATACTTGTGGTCCATCTGTTGTCCTGTCTTCTTGCAATATGCCCAGCCCATTTCGATTTTAGACGTTTAATTCTTTTATCATATACCTTTGTTTGGTTCCTTATCCAAGAGATTCGTTTTCTGTCTCTCCTTGTCATGCCTAGCATACATCTTTCCATGCTCCATTGTGTTGTCTGTAGCCTTTGTATCGTCTTGCTTGTGAGTGTCCATGTTTCAGCTCCATAAGTCAGTGCTGATGGCACACACTGGTTAAAAACTTTTCTTTTCAGGCATAATGGCATGCGTCTCTTCAGAATTATGTAGTTTTTGCCAAAAGAGCTCCATCCAATCCTGATCCTTCTGTTTATTTCATTAATGATTCCGTTGTCCATGGTGATTTCTTGTCCAGGTATACATAGCTTTCTACTTCTTCTATCTCTATGTTGTTGAGCAAGATTGTGCTCTTCAACGCAAAGGGGTTGAACATAACTTTAGTCTTCTGCAGTTTCATTTTCAGGTCCACCTGAATACTTGCATTCGCCAGTTCTTGTATCATTTCTTTTAGTACGTCTGGATTACTGCTGATAACAGTGATGTCGTCTGCAAAACACAAATGGTTGAGAAATTCACCATTTATTTCAATTCCCTTCTCATCCCAATCCATTTTTCTGAAAACTTCTTCTGAAATAGCGGTAAAGAGCTTTGGTGAAATGGTATCACCCTGTCTGACTCCGTCTTGAAGTTTAATCTTTGTTTTTCCGTTATCCAAATGAATCGTTGCAATTGTTTTGTCTTATATTTTCTTGATGATATTGTGTGATGTAAGTCTTCTCTACCCCAATTACATCTAGAGCTTTAACAACAGCAGATGTGAAGACAGAGTCAAACGCTTTCTCAAAATCAATGAAGGCCACGCACAATGGTATAATTCGTATTCCTTGTGTCTCTCTATACGTTCCCTGATTGTTTGGATGTGATCCATTGTACTGAACCCACTTCGAAATCCCCCTTGTTCTTTCGTTCGAGCTTCCTTCAATTTGGATTCAAGCCAATTTTCGATTCATTCGATTTTGTGAGTCAATTTGTGAACAAAGCAGCTAGCATACTGGCAAATTCTTCTCCTGCTTCTTTAATAATGTCTATTGAAATCCCATCTTCATCTGAACATTTCTTTTTTCTCACATCTTATGGCCTTATAGACTTCTTTCAGCACAGGTGCTAATTGTACAAATTCGGATCCATTTTCTTTTCTTCCTGCTCCCTTTCCTTTGTTCCGATGCTGTTCTCCATGTTTGTATAGAGTATTATAAAAAATTCCTCAGCAAAATACAAATAATTTCATTTCCATCTCTTGTGATGGTTCCATCTTCCCTTTTTAGTGCAAAAAAATCTTCTTTCTCCCAACATACAGTTTTCGTTTTGCTGATTTTAAGCTACTATTATCTTCCAATGCTTTCTTTATAATATCGCAATTAAACTTCCTGACATCGTCTGTAATCCGCTTTCGTACTGTTTTACAAAGTTCTGCGTATTCTACTTTTGATTTAGGGTCATTCTTCTTAATCTGAAATGCTCTCCGGTCTTTCATAAGTTTCTTTGTTTCCTCTGTTATTTTCTTCACTGGTTTTATTTCTTTTTCCCCACCGACTTCTTTTGCTACGTTTTGTAGGGTAGTGGTTAGAGTTCTGTTCATCGTGCCGACATTTTGTCCATCTTCAGTGGCGTTATATAGCAAATCAAATCGGTTCTTCAGCTCTAACTGGAATTTATACCGATGTTTTTGAAGCGTTGCCATATCGATGGGAGTTTTTGTATTTTTTGATAAGTTTCGCTCTTTCCATTCTAAAGTTAAGCATTATTCTACATCTCACCAGCCGATGATCACTTCCAGTATCGAATTTGTTGAGAACACTGCAGTTGTGGATCATATGCTTCTTATTAGATAGGATGTGGTCAATCTCATGGCTTTGTTGTTCCAGTTGTGCTTCTCCAGGTAAACTTTCTTTGGGGTTTCTCCTTAAATTATATATGATGCATAACTGCTCGCTCTCTGCAAATTTGACGAGTCTGTTTTCTCTGTCATTTCTTACACCGTAACCATGACTTCCAACTGAGCTTTCACCATTTCTCCTCTCCCCAATTCTGGCGTTGAAATCACCCATTACTATTTTGATATGATGGTTTCCTTTACTATGTAGCTTGTCTAATTCTTCATAAAAGTCTTATACTTCTTCCTCAGAATAGGTTGTTGTTGGTGCATAGACTTGTATAAGCTGTATCCGGTATCTGCTTGATATTTGCATAACCAACTTTGCAACTCCTAACGCAACGATGCGATTTTTCCACTTTTACGAATGAGAAATCCTACTCCACTGGTTCTTCCATATATCTGCGGAAGACACAGTATTTTATGCAGAACTTCAAATACCAGATCATCCGATCAATTCCTTAATCTGTATTATCCGGGATCTGTTCTTTCTTTATAGCAAGTTCTGCACTTGTTCTTTCACACATTTCTTTTACTACCTCACTGTTGTTCTACTGAATCTCCGAAGAAAGTATCCTCAAAGCCGAAACTTCCACATCCTTCACCTGTTCAGTAGACTATATTTGTCTGGTTTACCCTGTCACCCCGAGAGCAAATTTTTAAATTGACTCACCGGCTAGCAGCAACCGTATAGCATTAGCCTTTGTGATCCTATTTACAAATGTTTCTAAGGTATGATAGTGTCATATATGAACAGAAAATACGATTGATCCGAGAAGGTATTTATGCTGATGTATAAAGGTTATAAGGTTATACAAAAAGAACTACAAGCTCTGAATGCACTAGGAAGAAAAAAAACACGCACGAAAACATGTTTTTTTAAACTCTTATTTGCAAGGAAGTGACCACGGACAGGTTGGCCGCTGACCGCATACAGAGGTGGCCGCATACGGAATGATGGTGATTTTTGTATTATGTCTATGGAGTCTATTGTCCGTACCGAGGAAAAATGGCCACGAAGGGGGGGGGGGTGACCGGGGAATAGGGGTGGACGCCTAGGGGAGTTCCACTGTAATTGCAAACGTTCTTCTTAATTTGTAATAAATAATTGATATGTTCTCGAGGCATTCCATCTCTATTCTCAACAACGCAATGCCTCCGCGACATTGGTGACCCTGTGCCGACATCTGGTCACTCATCCAAACCACAACGGTCAGTAATACATTCATTCATTCACACACTCATTTAGTCACTCATCCATTCGGTGACTAATATAATCACCCACACAATCAAACAGTCACTCACTGATTTGGTCACTAACGCGGTCATCCTCCACTCACTTGGTCACCCATACGGTCACCAACGCACTTACTTGGTCGCTCATACGATCATTGACCCATTTACTTGACTTCGTCCGAGGTGAATCGTTAGGGGCTATGCTTCCGTTAATCGAAATTCACAGACATCTCTCTCGATAGCTTTGTTACTGGTCCCTCAGAATTTCGTGATCGGGGATGAATCTCGTTAACGAAAGTACTTTCTTCGCAACGTGATCTCTTCGATCTTGTACGTCGACGGACAGCTTAAGACCACGGAGATTAGGAGACTATACGGAGAATCCTTAAACGCGGAGAAGCTTCCCATTCCTCTTCGAGGAAAATTCCTTTCGTCGTGACAAAATCCACTAATTCTAGCTGGAGGAGAAATCCTTTTAAATTTTTGCGAGTTCGCGGCAGAAAAATTACAGTTTGAGCAGATGAACACGTGTCTGCTCTCTCGACGAAAGCGACATTTTGTAAAGGATTTCAAGACTGTCGGTGGAAAAAGACAGTCTCAAAGTGGCAATATGATGCCACAATCCTTTTAATTCTCGGGACCTGAGCCTGAAGATATTCGCCCAATGTTTCTGCTGACGTGTTTATTGTTGTTATTAATGAAGCCATGCAGAAAATTCCCTTGACGCCAAGTAAAAAATGCAGTAAAGTACCAATCATAGCGGTCCGTGCATATATATTAATACCCTTGGTAAAAAAGGTGACCAATCATCAATGGTACGTTTGAAACGCGCACGCGCGTACGCAAAAAAAATAATTCTTTCGGTGAAAATTTTTGGTAAAATCAATCATACACACACATCCTGAATACGGAATAAATGAAAAAAAAATCATGAATTTATTCTAATGTAACGTGAGAAATCGTTATGATCTAGCGATTATCCAGGCAAAAAGTATTCGATCAACACTTACAAGGAAAGGATCGCAAGGTGTCGTCCTCAAACCGCTCTAAATGCGGGAAAACCGTTTTACCCGCATTTGACGCTATATTTCTTCCCTCCGCAACTTTCCTCCGTTTTTCGAATTCGAATATCTCGGTGAATAATGATTGCACTTGGAAACATGGAATTTTTTTTTGTTGGCATCAAGAGAGACAGGGCAACAACTTACTAATTGGGTTTTGGGACGCACGGGGACTGTATAAAAAGTTAATTTCTTATTTTAATAACTATACAACCCCTTGAAACGTGAATGACATATCTGAATACTACACGTAATTTGGAAACTTTCTAATTGGAAATATACCTCTAGGATCCACGGTTCGCTATGAAAATGCCATGGCCCCCGTGTTTGCTATGCACCTTGTACACTAGTGTGCAAAATTAAGAGAACTAGCACGTGCCGAATTTCTGAAAAACCAGTGGACATATTTCAATGAAATTTGGTATGAATACAGTTATATATACAAAACACACAGAGAAACAGAAATCATATTACGCACGCATAATTGTCAGTACAGCTCATCATTTCAGAATGTACAAAATCCATGTTGCGAGATCGAACGATAAGGAGTCTTATATGGAATATGCTATTCGCTCACAGTCAGACAGGTCGCACAGCATACTGAACACGAGACAGTTGAGAAGTCCCTAGGGCCATGTATCCCACTCCTGCAGCAACGCAGTTTTCAGCTCCGGGATGGTTCTCAGAGGGGAATAATGGCGAGATGCAGTTTCCCTCCCAAGAGCGTCCCAGACATGTTCTATAGGATTTAGGTCAGGAGATCTGGCTGGCAAGTCATACGCCGAATATCCTCACTTTCCAGATAATCGTTGACCAGGTGAACCCGATGTGGATGAGCGTTGTTGTCCATAAACAGGAACCAAGGGCCAACTGCGGCTCTGAAAAATCAGGCATAGGGCTGTGAGATCTCCTCTCTACATCTCGTAGCAGTCAGGGGGACCTTTCTTTCCTTTCTTTCAAACCGAACACAACTCAGCTCTATCGCCATCTATGGGCAATTTACTACCTAGTGACTTGTGCCGGAAGTGTAAGTGTGTGCACCTAACAGTCTGAGTGCGTATCTAGCGTTGCGTCTGATTTTCCAATCATTCTGCCATTTATATTTCAGTGAGTGAAGTGTAATGATTGAATTACATTTGTACTGTTTGTAGGTTTGTTGTTCTCTTTGGCGAGACATTTTAACGGGGTTGGGGATCAGCTCGCATTCACGCCTCGAAGTCGAGGAACGACAGAAAACCAACTTCAGCCGACCACCACTGTGGCGACGTTGGGGATTCAAACACGGGATCTCGCGGAGCAGTCAGGGACACTCTGTCAAACACACGGAGGGGTGTACGGACGTCCAACATAATGCCCCAAATAGACACAATGTGCAAATTCTATTAATTTCACACACGAGAGTGCATATTTATTTATTCACTTAATCCAAGAAAAACGAATCAAACAGAGATTTTTTTTCCATAATAAGAAATCATAAAAATAATTTTGAAAGATAATTGATTAAATAACATTTTTTCTTGTTGTTTGTCAGTGTACGTGTTTTACGTACGAAAAACAAGATTTTTTCTAAATGGAAACACGTCTCGGCAATAAATCCGGATTTGTAATAATTTCACACCGCGAACCATTAAAGTAGAAATGATACTAATACATTAAAAACACACACACACACAAGATGAAAAATAACTCTAATGTTACACATAAATAAAAACCACGAGAAGAAAAAACGACGGTTTTTTTCTTAAGGAAGGAATTTAAATCCTAGGCCCATGGTGTCGGATTTATCAAAATTAATCTTTCATAAAATGGAGTCATTATGTAATTGAATAAAGGAATAAAGGAAAGCCTTTGTGTGTGTGTCGAGTTTTTCCCTCTCTTTCTGTATTCTTGGAATATCGCTCCTTGTCATCATTATCTCGAGAATAAAAGATTAAAATAGGAAAAAAATGTCTTCTCTCTCTCTCAACATCCTGGCAACACAGTGAAGCCGCCGTCATTTTATAGGATCATTAAATTTCTCTCTATTGCCACTTTTTTTTAATGAAATTTTTTTTTTGAACATTTCTGTTGAATGTCGTTCATTTCATTTTCATCATTTTTCAGATGAAAGACAAAAAAAAACGAATTTAATTGCTTATGGAAAAATACAATGAAACTGAAACTCTTTTCGATGAATGGAAAGAATCGCTCTCTCTCCCTCTATCTTCCATTGTAATTACGTTTGTTGGAAATTCATCCTCAGCAACCGTTTCCATTAGATTCCCTTTGAAACACGAGTCTAATTACAGAAAATACTGCTCACAAAGTCTTTAAATTTTATGAGTAAAAATTTCACTGATTACGTACCTGATTCTTTATGATTGAAGTATGAGACATTTTTCTTCCTTAGCAGGAGTAGATAGAGAGAGAATCAGAATAATAACCGTTTAGTGTTATCAATTGTAGTCGTAGTATAGTGTTAGTGCATTGTAGTCTTAGTATAGTGTTAGTGTATTGTAGTCTTAGTATAGCGTTAGTGTATTGTAGTCATAGCGTCAGTGCATTGTAGTCATAGTGTTAGTGTATTGTAGTCTTAATATAGTGTTAGTGTATTGTAGTCTTAATATAGTGTTAGTGTATTGTAGTCTTAATATAGTGTTAGTGTATTGTAGTCTTAATATAGTGTTAGTGTATTGTAGTCTTAATATAGTGTTAGTGTATTGTAGTCTTAATATAGTGTTAGTGTATTGTAGTCTTAATATAGTGTTAGTGTATTGTAGTCTTAATATAGTGTTAGTGTATTGTAGTCTTAATATAGTGTTAGTGTATTGTAGTCTTAATATAGTGTTAGTGTATTGTAGTCTTAATATAGTGTTAGTGTATTGTAGTCTTAATATAGTGTTAGTGTATTGTAGTCTTAATATAGTGTTAGTGTATTGTAGTCTTAATAAGTGTTAGTATATTGTATGTTAGCGTTTACCAATTGTAGTATATTCTAATAAAAATTTTATATGCATGTATATGAAAATAAATTTTCAAAGAAAATTAGTTAAATACAATAATTAGCGGAAAAAATTCCGTTTTATAATTTATTTTGCTTTGTAAATGAGATCTGATAACTTTGGCTTAACTTATTAACTTGAGTCGTAGAAATTTGAATTTTGAATGGAATTCAGAGAGTGAGTAAATGAAATATGAATTTTGTTTAATTTTGTTTTAATCTATTTTTTTAAATTGATATATAATGCTATTTTATCACGCGAACATGATGCTAATAATGCATTTTTTCTTATTGTTTGAAAATTTGCAATAAAATGTGTAAAACTTTGCGTTGGCCATTACATAGCATATGCAGCAAAAAATGTGTAAAAATCCGGAAATCAATGGCAAAAAACAATATTTTTAAATATATTACTACTGGAGCATGGTTTTTCAGGCTTTTTGGCCATGTTGAAAGCCTGCGACCCCTTAATTGATCATACGTTTATTTAAGATTAAAAGTGATGACTCATTTTGATTACTACACTTGCTCAACACTGACTTTGTTCTCAAACACATTTATTGATTTTAGCATTATTTTAGGGGCAATGAATTCGAATCTGACATTGGTTTTGTCAGATTGGATCTAGTTTTTTAGATAAAGTGTAAATTAATTGTGAATGATAATTCCATAAACAGCATACAAATCACATCGAAACTATGTGTGTTATAAATAAAAAAAAATATTTCAGTGCTTTTTTAGGGTGATTTAGGGGGTGTTGATTTCGAATCTGGCCTTGGCGAATTTGTCGGATTGGTTCCATGTTTTGAGACAAAGTGAAAATTGATAATACATAAGCAGCATACAAATAGTATTTTTGACGTCATGCGTTATCACGAAAACTAGGGCCAATTCGGCAAAACCAAAACCAGTTTTGCAACCAGCAGACCCAATGTACCCCTCTAAAACCATTAAAATTTCATTAAGAACATGAAAAGAAATGTTGCTTCTTTGTTATTGTGAGCAATGTTGTTATTTTAGAATTTCCAATTGAAAATCAAAGAAACTTTCTACTACTATATCAGCAATCGATAATAAAAATAAAAATATTTTTTTGTTTTGACATTAATTTTGTTTCTCGACATTAAATACATAGACGAGAGAATATAGGAGATGTGTCCCATAAAAATGCCTACTAGTAAATAGTTTAAAAATTTCCCTATTATCATTCAAATCAGCACATATTTTGTACTCGCCTCTCGTATTTTTATCTTTCTCACAGTGCTCTTACTTCTATAATGACAATAATAATAAAATAGGGAACGAAAGGTTTTTGTTCGAATACTCCCCACTAATGTTGGGATATGAGATTTCACTGTTCATCTGTGAAACGGAATCGTATTTCAGTCAAGGCCCTCCCACCTCTCTCCATAATTTAGTATTTTGCCCAGTGAAGCGAAAACTGAAACCTTTTTACTATATATACGAAATCTCTCCCTAGTGAATGTTTATTCGTTTCGAAAAATGTTCTCGGATATGGTGACGGTATTTACTGCCTCATTTGAGACGAGTTCGTTTTTTTTCTCTTCTATCTTACCCTAAAAGAGGTCATGGGACCTTTGCGATGATTTTATTTATGCATGAAAATTTTTAGTAGTGAATTTCGTCTTATGTTCGTGGTTATCGAATTAACTTTGGATATTATGATGTATAAATGGAATATTTTGAATTAATAACATAATCGAATGTAAATCGATTATTGATCATTTTTGTCGCACCACGGTCATTTTTTGCACACGAGGGCTAATTAGACCGGGACCTACAATTTATTGCCGATTCCGAACGGCAGGATGTTTTTTATACTCATCGAGAGGTTGGTGCACTAACCCCTCGATGGGGGACTCCCTGCGGTAGCAATTTTTGCTGCGGGCAAGTCACCGTTCTTTGCTGTACCCTTGTGTTAGGAAAGTTTTCTGACAAGGATGAACTGGGTATCGAACTCGCGACACCTCTGAACATCCTTTGGTACTTTAGGCGAGCATCTTATCTACCTGGGCTACCGCACCCAATGTAAATCGAAGTGTTATTAAAGTATTTTGCTTGCATACATTATATAAATTACATTAAAAGTGACCGAAAGGAGTATAACAGACTCTGACCTTTGAAGGCCGGACACACCCCGCTTCCTATCTCGGAGAAATATCGAAGCGTTCCCGAGAGATGGGTGTATCCGGAAAGTTTTACTAAAAACGAAGAAACATAGTCGCGTCAGATGAAGATAACAAAAACAAAAAGTTGATACTGCATTTTATAGAACATTGATACGGATATTTCATCTGATTTGCTTTCGTATAGTGCCATTTATCGACTATATAAACTTTGAACTAAAACCCTTTTCTTTGCCAGAAAAGTCCCCCTTCGTGAGAATAATGTTCGCTAACCAGATTCAAATATATGAATTTCTCAAATGTTCTGAATTTTCAAACTGTTTACGAGTTTATGGGACACCCTGTATGTTCTGATGTCCAAACTACTTTGCAGCAGTCTGAAATTTATGGCATATTGTTTCTTTTAAAGCGTAACAGCATTAAATTCATCACTCGATAGAAATTTAATATTCTTGCGACACGTCTAGTTACATTCATTGAATAAGAAATGCGAGCGTGCAGAGAGAGACACACAAAAAATTGCATCATCTCGACTCCCATCGAGTTCCGAAAACCCTTTGAACGAAAAAAAAAAAATTATTGTCAAAGTAACAATTTTGACAAAAAAAAAGAACCGAAAGCAATTAAAAAAACCGAACAATATAATAGGTGACAAAAAAAGAATGCGCAATGCGCTAACATTTTCACACTGATACCTTCTCACTGTTATTTCAATACTCCTTGGTATGTGTGTGAAGAGAGAGAGAGAGAATGTTACTCTTAATTAAAATTACTCGCACGCCATCAGCTGCATGATACGATCTCGACCGTTAACGTGTTTCAAATTAATTAAATTTCGAGAGAAAGAAATAGTTTTCTTGTTATTTTTCGTCCTAAAAGAAAAGCCCTTTCTTTTTTCATTCGCTCTTATTACATCGAGCATCGGTACATGAGATCGGTGTTAATTAATGTTTGGAGGATGACATTGGTTTAAGTTGAGAATAAAAGAAAAAAGAAAGAAAATACAAATTAAAAATTGAGAGGTAATTTAATTAATAGTCGACTTGTTTGGTTTATCTTGTATGGTATCACTCATAAATTTTTAATAAGTAATTTATTATTTCTTTCATGAGAAAACAATGGAGTATTATTACGAAGTATTTTTAATTTTCGCTTTTGATTTGCAGAAACTCGCGAAATGCTCATTTATACTTCAGAAAAACCTATTAATTTCCATGGATTAATCGTATAAAATATTTTTGTTAATCGTATATAATTGAATAATAGTAGATCTTGGTTAGTTTCAATGGAAGTCTAAAAATATTCTACTGATTCTCATGAAACTCTTCCAAAAGTTTAGAAGTATTACAAACGTTTAGAAGTATTACAAACGTTTAGAAGTATTACAAACGTTTAGAAGTATTACAAACGTTTAGAAATATTTCATTCAGAATGAATTCTGATTCCGAATGAAATATTTCTAAACGTTATCTCAATTTCGTGGCATCTTTTGTGATTTTTGACCGATTTTGAAGAAGCACCAGTAATTGTTCGACCGAATTTAATCGGGAATTTCTAATAATTGGCAGAATCCTATTAAATTGTTTGGAATACAAATGCAAAGGCCGCAACAGGAAAAAATGCCCAGCGATGTGGCTGATGGCCGGATTCCGATGAAAATACTTCAGTTGCAAATAAATATATGAAGATCTCGGTAATATGTCATAATCTCATCTATCCAACTTCGGAAAATATTAGCATCGATTTTGAAGAATTTTTTTAACTGTACGGTTTGCTTATGTCTCAAAGAATTCCACAGAAATATTCCCTTAACTTAAGCATCAAAACTTTTCCGTCATTTCGTTAAAAACTCACCGAGACTCAAAAATGTTTTGCAGAGAAACGTGGAAGAAGCCCGAGATGATTTAATTTACCTCCCGTAAAACCTTCAAAATACTTTGTTACGTATAAAGAAATCTTTTTTGAAAGGTTTTAGCTTTTAAAATTCAGGCCACTGATATATATACAGTTTTATTCGCTGATTATTTTCAGCGAATCTTATTTGCGTCCTAAGAGTTTCTTCAATATAGATATACTGTATATTGAACACATATCTTGAATACATAAAATTTTGTGGTGAAGTAATCTACAACACATATTTACGAATGTTCGAAACGTAATGCGGCACAATATTGTCCGCATAGATCCTGGAAAATACCGAAAATTATCTGGTAACATGAAAGAAAATGAATGATGCCTTTTAATTAATTGTAAGCCAAAATAGGTGTTCTTGAACCTTTTTGCAATTGCGGACCACTGACAGTAGTTTTAAAATTTACGCGGTGTAGCAAAAATTGCGAGAAATAATTTTTGGACTGGGTAAAACTAACAGCAGAAAATATATACATTGATAGCAATTTGCGGACTGACAAGAAAAACACATATGAGGAAAAAGATAGAATTAATTTGTATACTGTCACAATATAAATAAATAGCAGAAAAATATTTATTACAGAAGTATTTTGTGGACCGACGAAAAATAAATACAAATGCAAATACAAATACAAATACAACGCCACAACAGGCAAAATGCCCAACGAGGTGGCTGGGAAAAAGATGCCCATAAAAATATGGATGTCATATGTTTCAAAAATACAGCAACCCCATTAAAAATGCAATTAACACAAATTATAACAATATATACACATAATAAAATATTATACAATGCCCATAAAGAATACTTATGGTTGTCTTATTCTAAGAATGGATAGCTTCCCGATTTACCCCAACATGTTTATCGTATTTCTTTTTAAACGTGTCAATTGTGTTACAATTTACTACCTCCGGGGGTAAGCTATTCCATTTATTAACAACCCTATTAGAGAAAAGTTCCCTGCGACACCATAACCTTGCATTGTCCCTTACCAATCGATACTGGTGTCCCCTTGAAAAAGCAGTTGATTGGCGGTGTACTAAAAGTTCATGGTCCATCCTATCCATCCCATTGAAAATTTTGAACACTTCGATCATATCTCCTCGACACCTGCGTTCATCCAATGTAAACATATTCAAAAAATGGAGTCTCTCTTCATAACTCAAGCCCTGTGTGCCAATAAGGACACGCGTAGCTCTTCTCTGCACCCCTTCAATCAAGTCTATGTCCCTCTGTAGGTATGGTCTCCAAAACCTTACAGCATACTCCAGTCCAGGACGAACTAAGCCTCGAAAAAGCGGAAGAATGACTTTAGGAGAACGCGAAGAGACCTTTTTGAAAATGAGACCAAGCATTCTATTCGCTTTTTTGACAACCGCTGAACAATGTTCAGAAAACTTAAGTCGCTCGTCAATGAGAATTCCCAAATCGGTGACTCTAGTTGCATCCGGGATAGTGACACCATTCAACTCGTAAGATAACCATGGGTTGTTCGAACCAAAATGAGCGACCATGCACTTATCTACGCTAAACGTCATGCCCCATTCATTTGCCCATGCTGCAATCTTGTTTAAGTTGGTCTGGAGCAACTCCCTATCGCTTTCTTTCCCGATTACCCCCATTAGCTTCACATCATCTGCGAATTTTCTAGTAATTCCATCGATACCCAGATCGAGTTTGTCGATAAAAAGTGAAAAAAGTATGGGGTCAAGGACACTTCCCTGAGGAACTCCACTTGTGACGTCTGTCCAACCAGAGAATTCCCCGTTCACCATAACTCGTTGCGACCTATCTCTTAACCACGATTCTATCCAATTCAGCAAGTTGCCCCCTATTCCAATCTCGTGTAAACGCTTCAAGAGTTTGCCATGTTGGACCCTATCGAATGCCTTCTGGAAATCAAGGTAAACAACGTCGACATTTTTGCTCTTACCCAAATCCCTTAGTCACGTAATCATAGAAGCAAAGGAGGTTAGTTACACATGACTTCCCCTTCCTGAACCCATGCTGATTATCCGACAATACATTATTCTCGTCTATCCACTTCACAAACTGCCTTTTGATGATAATTTCCAAAATTTTCGAGAGGGAGCTCGTCAAACTCACTGGACGATAATTAGACACCACTTCTTTACTACCCTTCTTAAATATGGGAACAACGTTAGCCAGTTTCCAATCTCTCGGGACGATACCCTCAGCAACACTACTCCTGTATATCTGTGCGACTGGCCCCAACAATTCATTAGCACCTTCCCTGAGAACCCTGGGATAGATATCATCTGGTCCTGGTGCTTTGCTTGCACATACATTTCTTAGAAGATTTTGGACCTCCACGTCTTCTACTTGAATATCGTTGAGGGTTTTATTACCCCATGCAACACCCGTATATCGAATATCATTATCTCCATTAAAAACCATCATTGAAAAAGTCATTGAAAGCACTACACATGCCTACATTGCTCTCTACCTTAGAGCCTCCTATCGAGAGGGGGCCAACTGTCCCCTTACATCCATTATTGACGTATCGAAAAAATGATTTTGGGTCAGAGCCAATGTTATCTGCCAACCTAGATTCAACTTGCTTTTTACTATCCCTTATCGCTTTCTTCAACAGTCTTCTTTTATCAGTAAACAATGATAGGTCACCACGTCCACTTTTATACTGTCTGAATGCTCTTTTCTTTTCAAGATAAAGGTTCCGCACGCTACCCGTGAACCATAGAGGGTGCGATGTACAAACACGCTTTTTTCGAACAAAGGGTATGACGTCGTGCAAAACAGAGGATAGCTTCGTACTAAATTCTTCCCATTGACTTATCACCCTACTGATTCCAACCGGTCTTTGAAAACTTCCGCTAACCTCTTCTCAAAACATCAAAGTTAGTTTCCGAAAACAAGGAACCAGTCTTTTGTTATCAACCTTACCCGAGGAAAAGTTACAGTGAAATCTGACGATACGATGATCACTGGAAGAAAACTCTTCCCCCACCGAAACATGTCTAACTAGATCCTCAGAACTAGTAAGAACTAAATCCAAAATAGCAGTACCCCTAGTGGCTTCTGATACATGCTGATACAAAAAATTTTCGAGCACTAACTTAAGAAAGTCTCTTTCATACTGATTTCCAGATGAAAGGTTCTCCCAATCAATACCCGGGTAATTGAAATCCCCTAGTATGAGAACCCTCTTTCGCTTACATATGTAGGAAATTTCATCATGCATCTTGGCGATGTAGTTTTGATCCCTATTCGGTGGATTGTAACAAACCCCAACAATAAGCTTATGACGTCTTTTGCTCTCAAGTTCAACCCATATGGTTTCAATATCACTTCTCTGCACGTTACACTCTCTAGCCTTCAAACAGGATTTCACGTATATCAACACTCCATCCCCTTTCCTATCAGATCTATTTCTCAAAAAAGTATCGTATCCTGAGATGTGTAAGAAAGATTCATCCCCATCCTTTGCCCAAGATTCTGTAATGGCTATAAGATCCAAGTCCTCCACAACTATCATAGTTTCTAAAAAATCTTTCTTATTACCCAAGCTCCTGGCATTTATTAACACACATTTTAATTTGCCCGGTGGTTTGTTGTCAATCGAGAAGCCATCCAAGTCAGAGGTGGGTAATTTCAAGTCAGTACTGTTGTGATTATCATTAACTAACCCGCATTCCCGACTACGTGGTCTAGGAGTAAAAAACCTGACCTAAGACTACCGTAAACCTCCCAGACCCCTCTCTTATTTAGATGGATCCCATCCGAACGAAGCCACCTTTCGGTAAATGCGGGAAGCTCCAAGAACGTGACACCAAGTGAGGAGCAAATGTCCTTCAGGCCTATATTGAATTGGTGGATCCTACTCCTATATCCCCTACTACCCCTTGGCAGCACTGGAATCACTGCCACATCTGAATCCCCCTCCCTAGCGGATAATAGTAAATCCCGGTATTCTGACAGAGACTCACTAATATTCGCACCTACCTGATTTGTTCCCACCCACAGAATCAACCGCAAGGGCAACTTTCGGCGATGAAAAAAGTCTCGAACGTTGCCAATCTTCCCCCCAGGAAGACAACAGCGCTCGAAACCCCGAAAATCCCTACACACTCGGTTCCCAAGTTCCCTAACCATAGAATCGCCGATGATTAAACCCCTATCACTATCCCCCTCTACCTCATCCGCGACCACCCATTCGTCCTCTAAAATGTCGTTGTTCGTGGAGATTGCTTCTTCATCAACAGGTGGCTCGACGACCAGAGGCTCCGTTAAAACCGGGCCCTCTAGCACCCTAACTTTTTCCCGTAAAGCTTCGACCTCGAGTTCCAGCCTTTTCCTAACCAAGCACCCTTTACAATTGAAACTATCAGCTACTATACCCCTAGACCAGGGAAACCGCCCGTCGCAAGCTCTACACAACACTAGTCGAGGTCGAGGCATACTAACACTATTGCTAAAGCAAGATAATAATAATAATACTTAAAAATAGGAAAATGAGGAACGTTAACTGGAAATTAAAATAATGTAAAATACATTACTATGCAAAATATACGTTAGAGATTATACGAAAAAATTACGTACGTAAATAAATAAAGAGCAGAAAAAATTAAATGTAGGAGAGTAATTTGCAGAACGGGTAATAAATAAACACAATTTGGCAAATACATTTGACAACAGACAAATAAATTGCAAACGATAAACAAATAAACGGATCGAAGAAAAATAAATAGTAGAAGTGATCTGCGGATTGGCAAAAAACAAATAAACAGGATGAGGTAAAATAAATAGTTGAAGCGATTTGCGGACCGGCAGAAAAAAAAATAAACAGATAGAAGGAAAATATATAAATTGTATAAGCGATTTGCGGATTGGCAAAAAACAAATAAACAGGATGAAGTAAAATAAGTAGTTGAAGCGATTTGCGGACCGGCAGAAAAAAAAATAAACAGGATGAAGTAAAATAAGTAGTTGAAGCGATTTGCGGACCGGCAGAAAAAAAATAAACAGATAGAAGGAAAATATATAAATTGTATAAGCGATTTGCGGATTGGCAAAAAACAAATAAACAGGATGAAGTAAAATAAATAGTGGAAGCGATTTGCGGATTGGCAAAAAACAAATAAACAGGATGAAGTAAAATAAATAGTTGAAGCGATTTGCGGACCGGCAGAAAAAAAAATAAACAGATAGAAGGAAAATATATAAATTGTATAAGCGATTTGCGGATTGGCAAAAAACAAATAAACAGGATGAAGTAAAATAAGTAGTTGAAGCGATTTGCGGACCGGCAGAAAAAAAAAATAAACAGATAGAAGGAAAATATATAAATTGTATAAGCGATTTGCGGATTGGCAAAAAACAAATAAACAGGATGAAGTAAAATAAGTAGTTGAAGCGATTTGCGGACCGGCAGAAAAAAAAATAAACAGATAGAAGGAAAATAAATTGTATAAGCGATTTGCGGATTGGCAAAAAACAAATAAACAGGATGAAGTAAAATACATAGTTGAAGCGATTTGCGGATTGGCAAAAAAAAAATAAACAGGATGAAGTAAAATAAATAGTTGAAGCGATTTGCGGATTGGCAAAAAACAAATAAACAGGATGAAGTAAAATAAATAGTTGAAGCGATCTGCGGATCGGCAGAAAAAAAAATAAACAGATAGAAGGAAAATAAATTGTATAAGCGATTTGCGGATTGGCAAAAAACAAATAAACAGGATGAAGTAAAATAAATAGTGGAAGCGATTTGCGGATTGGCAAAAAACAAATAAACAGGATGAAGTAAAATAAATAGTTGAAGCGATTTGCGGACCGGCAGAAAAAAAAATAAACAGAAAGAAGGAAAATATATAAATTGTATAAGCGATTTGCGGATTGGCAAAAAACAAATAAACAGGATGAAGTAAAATAAGTAGTTGAAGCGATTTGCGGACCGGCAGAAAAAAAAATAAACAGATAGAAGGAAAATATATAAATTGTATAAGCGATTTGCGGATTGACAAAAAACAAATAAACAGGATGAAGTAAAATAAATAGTGGAAGCGATTTGCGGATTGGCAAAAAACAAATAAACAGGATGAAGTAAAATAAGTAGCTGAAGCGATTTGCGGATCGGCAGAAAAAAAAATAAACAGATAGAAGGAAAATAAATTGTATAAGCGATTTGCGGATTGGCAAAAAAAAAATAAACAGGATGAAGTAAAATAAATAGTTGAAGCGATTTGCGGATTTGCAAAAAACAAATAAACAGGATGAAGTAAAATAAATAGTTGAAGCGATCTGTGGATCGGCAGAAAAAAAAATGAACAGATAGAAGGAAAATAGATTGTATAAGCGATTTGCGGATTGGCAAAAAACAAATAAACAGGATGAAGTAAAATACATAGTTGAAGCGATTTGCGGATTGGCAAAAAACAAATAAACAGGATGAAGTAAAATAAATAGTTGAAGCGATTTGCGGATTGGCAAAAAACAAATAAACAGGATGAAGTAAAATAAATAGTTGAAGCGATCTGCGGATCGGCAGAAAAAAAAATAAACAGATAGAAGAAAAATAAATTGTATAAGCGATTTGCGGATTGGCAAAAAACAAATAAACAGGATGAAGTAAAATAAATAGTTGAAGCGATTTGCGGATTGGCAAAAAACAAATAAACAGGATGAAGTAAAATAAATAGTTGAAGCGATCTGCGATCGGCAGAAAAAAAAAATGAACAGATAGAAGGAAAATAGATTGTATAAGCGATTTGCGGATTGGCAAAAAACAAATAAACAGGATGAAGTAAAATACATAGTTGAAGCGATTTGCGGATTGGCAAAAAACAAATAAACAGGATGAAGTAAAATAAATAGTTGAAGCGATTTGCGGATTGGCAAAAAACAAATAAACAGGATGAAGTAAAATAAATAGTTGAAGCGATCTGCGGATCGGCAGAAAAAAAAATAAACAGATAGAAGAAAAATAAATTGTATAAGCGATTTGCGGATTGGCAAAAAACAAATAAACAGGATGAAGTAAAATAAATAGTTGAAGCGATTTGCGGATTGGCAAAAAACAAATAAACAGGATGAAGTAAAATAAATAGTTGAAGCGATCTGCGGATCGGCAGAAAAAAAAAATAAACAGATAGAAGGAAAATAAATTGTATAAGCGATTTGCGGATTGGCAAAAAACAAATAAACAGGATGAAGTAAAATACATAGTTGAAGCGATTTGCGGATTGGCAAAAACCAAATAAACAGGATGAAGTAAAATAAATAGTTGAAGCGATTTGCGGATTGGCAAAAAACAAATAAACAGGATGAAGTAAAATAAATAGTTGAAGCGATTTGCGGATTGGCAGAAAACAAATAAACAGGATGAAGTAAAATACATAGTTGAAGCGATTTGCGGATTGGCAAAAAACAAATAAACAGGATGAAGTAAAATAAATAGTTGAATCGATTTGCGGACCGGCAGAAAAAAAAATAAACAGAAAGAAGGAAAATATATAAATTGTATAAGCGATTTGCGGATTGGCAAAAAACAAATAAACAGGATGAAGTAAAATAAAATAAATATATAAGTAAAAAAAAATAATTTGCGATCCAGTAGAAATTAAATAAACGAAAAAAGCAAAGAAATACAGCAGTAATTTGGTTACCGACAAAAAATTGGAAAAATGAGTAAACAGGAGAAAAATTATAAAGTCAAAATAATTTTCGGATCGAAAAAATAAATTTATGGTGAGAAAAATTCGCACACTCCTCTGACACAAATAAAAACCAATATAATATTAAGAGTTAAATATAAAATAATGTAAAAGCTACATGAATTTGGCTTAAGACCCAAACCCACGGTTGAAAAACATTAGACATATTTCCCACCCGTTGCCTTTTTTGATAAAAATCTATCAAAAATTATAATTTTTGGTCGATTTTTATATGCTATTATTCGTTTTTCAAGTTTTCCGTTACTTAAAACAATCCGATTCCCGGTCGTAGATGCAATTCCCGAATGAAGATAAGCAATCGATGGCCACAAACAAGTGTTAGCCCCTTTATTCAGTAGATATGCTTGGTTCAAGGCACACTATGTATCAGGCACGAGGAAGAGTAAAGGTTTATGCATTTCTCTATCTCTCCATCGGCCAACTTCAATCATGTTTGAATTAATGTCTTGTTGCGGCGATTATGGATTGTGGTAAGTTAAACGTCGAAAGCGCATTACACTGCGAGCCTTAAAGGAATTCCGGAGATATATATCTCTAGTGGTATGGTTGAGGTACTCGGGAATATTGATGTAATATATCCACTTAGCATGGACCATGTATCTTTGCTCGTAGATTAAGTAGGAAATAGCTTTCCTGTGTGTCTGTGTGTGTGTGTGTGTGGTTAGTGTGGATTGAACTTCACCAAAGCTCACTCAATAGGATGTTCCGTTTATCTTGGGGAGACTTGTCTTGGAACCACTACGTATTTAATCGAGATTTACCGATAATAGATTTCGATCGTTAACCTAGTTATAATTTATTTTAGAGATAGCCACACAGATGGGGTCATTTTGGTTATTTTCCAGTTGCTACCTCACATGACCAATGTGCTTTAATGTACTTCCATCAGCCAAGTGACATAGAGATTGAGATGACTTGAAACCAACTCAAAAGTCAAATTGATATATTTTCGTGTAAAATTTAGATGGTTCGATAAAAGATGTGTCATTCTCTCTCCAACGGTTACATATAATTACTTTTCGGACGAAAGAAGATTGACATAGTAAGATTAATATGAATCATCTGCAGTCGGACCTGTTTAGAACGAAGTTGGGGAAATCGCGAATATATTCTCTATAAGAAAACATCGTTATACCCGTACCGGTTAAAAAAATGATGGATTCAAGCAAAATAAAATATAATTCAAATGCCGATGCGTATTTTTCAGTAATCTCAGCGTTCGTAAAATAAATATATTCTCCTCCTTTTGTTGTTTTCAACCGTTTAAACGTTTTGCCCCTCTATCTTATCTTTTTTTATAGATCACTCCTCATTTTAAAAAATCAGTTTTCTTCAAATATGCTTCGCTCTTCCTCCAGAATTAAATCAATCTATGTATTACCTTGTGTTCATAAAATTTTGAAAAGAGAGCCTTTTACTTATATAATTCTTAAATTTTATTACTTTCTGCCATCTGTTATGAATTCAATCATCAGTCTTCATTCATATAGAAAACTAATCAAATCTCACCTCTTTTCAATTTTTTACATTAAAAAATATTTCTGGTTATCCCTGAGATAAAATGGAATTACCTTTTTAGCACAATTTAGAGAGCAAATAATCCAGCGATATTAACTAAAAATACACGAAATTAAGCGCCAGGCACCTGTTTTGGAGCTACTATAGTTTTCCCCCTCGTCCGTGAAAAATAAAATTAATGAATTGACCTATTATATAGAACTCGCCTAAATGAAAGCATGTGGTTGGATCGAGGCTGACGTGCGATGATGACTTTTCAAACATATTGATAATGATGAAACGATTACGATTGTAAGACGGAGTGTATCGATGATGGGGTGGCACCCATCATCATCGTATCACGTGTCACCATCGATCCGACCACGTGCTTTCATTTAAGTGAGTCTCCTGCGCTATAACAGGTCAATTCATTTCATTCTGTTCTTTCCGCTGACTAAGGGGGCTATAGTAGCCCCGAAACAACTGTCTGGCACTTAATTTGGTATGTTTTTAGCTAACATCGTTGGATTTTTTGCTTTCTTTCTGAGATGTTTTATTTCCTTCTTCTTCCCCTCCCCGCCACTAACACCCTCTTCCATAATCCATAATCTACATTATCATGTTTACCTATACATTTTAAATTTCTTCATAACAACTAACGTTTACTGAAATTCCCAATGTATATTACCTCGTTCATTTTACTATAATGCACTTTTCAGTTCCGTACCTCATTTGTTTCATATAGAATTGTTGTTTTCAATTGCACAACCACCGCCACTATTTGCTACAAATTTTTTAAATAACTTAATAATCTTTTTCTCTCTCATACACTTATTTTCATTCTAATATTAAATATTAAACTGCTACTTTTCACTAACATCCAGTAAGAGCCATCATTCTCGGCTCCTTGGATATGTACAATCTAATCTGTGTGTTTTCTTGTCATGATGAAAATAAAAATATATAAATAAAAAATACCGATAAAACTAATATAAAAAAAGATTTAAAAAAAGTTTTTTAAAAAAAGGTTAAAAATTTGATTTAGGCCTTACGTAATCGAAAACATTAACGAAACTATTTGTCGATCTTTTTGTTCCGATTGATATCATAGTGGATGGAAGAGATTTACGTTAAAATTAATTTTAAATAATCTACAAGTAAAATGAATTTCTTTTTAGGTCATTCACTTATGAAACATTTTTCTCTTCCTTTCCCTTGCTCTCAACCAACTGAGCTTTAATTTTTAACGCAAGAGAAAGTTTTTTTTGCTTTTGAAGCTCTTCAAAATAATTAACTAATTCATTGTAACACTACCGAAACCAATGTCGGAATCTAGCAAAAGATCGACAATTGTGCACTTAAAGGTGTTTTAGAGGGTGAAGTTTTTTTGGACAAATGTTCCTAATTCATGTTTTAGGAATGTTTCCTAAATGAGGTTTTTTGCCAGTAACATAGGATTTAACAGAAATTTGAAAAAAGGAAGCAAAGGGGATTTTACAGTACTCAAAACGGTCTACTACAGGAGTGCATAACTTTTTCAGTACGCCGGGCCGGAATAACCATGACCTGTGTTTGGCAACTTTACTTGCATGTGACAATTTTTTTGGCTGTAATTGACAACTTTATTTGCCTTTAGGAACTCTATTTGAATTTGAGAACTTTACTTGCCTTTGGGAACTTTACTTGCCTTTGACACAACGTTACTTGCCTTTGACAACTTTTCTGACTATAATACTGTAATTGACAGCTTCACTTGCTATTCATTAATTTTTTGTCTGCAAATTACTCCTCTACTCTATTTATAATTTCCCTTACACATTTATTTACTTTTTGCCGGTCCACAAATTACTTCTACTTTTTATTTTTTTTCTTCTATTTATTCATTCTTGCCCCCGCAAATCAAATCTACTATTTATATTTTCTTCTCTGTCTTTATTTATTTTTTGCCGGTCCGTAAATCATTTCCATTCCCTTTTTATTTATTAATTTTTCCTCGGAAAATTACACAACTTTTAATTTTTCTCCTATTTATCAATATTTGATCTCGGGAAATTCCTCCTAATTTTTCGTCCGCTTCTTTATACATTTATTTGCCATTCACCGAATCATTTCTCTTATTTTCTTCGGTCCGCGAGAATGTCCGACTTCTGTTTTACTGGTCCGCAGTTCCAAAAAGGTTGAAGAAAACACTGTTATAGACAACAGCGTAGTTGAATGAAAATCGCTTATAAGTCAGAAAAGCCAATGAAACCCTCTTTTCCCAAGTTATTTGACATGAATAGACTCGGATGTCAGGGAAGTGACGCAGCCGTGTTTTCAAGGATATCGACGTTATCGATCACAATCTGCGTTGGAGTTTAATGATAACATGCCTTGTCACGACACGCCGTTAATGCTTGATGGATGAGTCCTGGTCACACAGAATCTGGTGACACCACGAACATCGCACCTTCTTTCACCTGCACCGAAGATTGATACCACCTTCCGATCTCGATGGCTCCCGAGTTTCTAATTATGGCAATTCCCGCGTCAGACAACATCCACAGTCATTTGATCTCGCCTCCGCGATGCAAGTGATTCAGGTCATGCGTCCAACCACAAACTTATTATTTATATCTTCGGGATTTCGTAAAACTGTTACTCAAATATAATTTGATTCAGGGGTCTTCGACCTGTCAGATGAAGTCATACTGTGGTATCTATATTCACACAGTGGTGTCTTAACGGGTTGGCCAAACGTAACCAAGACCTATGAGGCGGCCTATATTATTAGGGGATTTTGTTTCATTTAAGATTTTTTGCCATCAAAAATTATGAAATGTTTGAAATTTCAGAAATGTTTTTGAAATTTTGAAATGTTTTTGAAATTTTGAAATGTTTTTGAAATTTTGAAATGTTTTTGAAATTTTGAAATTTTATAAAAAAAAAAATATGAATTTTTATTGATACTGAAATGATTTTTCATTGATACTGAAATGATTTTTTCATTGAATATATATGAATCTTTATTAATATGAATCTTTATTCTGAAAATATTTCTTCCATTATTCTGAAAATATTTTTCGTTAATTCTGAAAATATTACTTTCATTAATTCTGAAAATATTTCTTTCATTAATTCTGAAAATATTTCTTTCATTAATTCTGAAAATATTTCTTTCATTAATTCTGAAAATATTTCTTTCATTAATTCTGAAAATATTTCTTTCATTAATTCTGAAAATATTTCTTTCATTAATTCTGAAAATATTTCTTCCATTATTCTGAAAATATTTTTCGTTAATTCTGAAAATATTACTTTCATTAATTCTGAAAATATTACTTTCATTAATTCTGAAAATATTTCTTTCATTAATTCTGAAAATATTTCTTCCATTATTCTGAAAATATTTTTCGTTAATTCTGAAAATATTACTTCCATTATTCTGAAAATATTTTTCGTTAATTCTGAAAATATTACTTTCATTAATTCTGAAAATATTTCTTTCATTAATTCTGAAAATATTTCTTTCATTAATTCTGAAAATATTTCTTTCATTAATTCTGAAAATATTTCTTTCATTAATTCTGAAAATATTTCTTTCATTAATTCTGAAAATATTTCTTTCATTAATTCTGAAAATATTTTTCGTTAATTCTGAAAATATTACTTTCATTAATTCTGAAAATATTTCTTTCATTAATTCTGAAAATATTTCTTTCATTAATTCTGAAAATATTTCTTTCATTAATTCTGAAAATATTTCTTCCATTATTCTGAAAATATTTTTCGGTAATTCTGAAAATATTACTTTCATTAATTCTGAAAATATTTTTCATTAATTCTGAAAATATTTTCATTAATTCTGAAAATATTTTTCATTAATTCTAAAAATATTACTTTCATTAAATTCTTTCGTAATTTTTTGAGAACGACACCTTGGGACACTTTACTTGTCAGTGGTGGGAACTTGTAGAATATATTTGATCATTCACAAGATTATTTGAAGGAATACTTATTGTAACTTTTACCATCGTAATAAAACCATCCCACATTAACTGTTGCCTTCCTCCCCAAACAGTAAGGATTACAGCTTTGTAGTAAAGTCAGCTTCCTTACATGAAGGACAAAACATATTCGCAAGAAGTTTGGTTTAAGGGAAAAAAACCCCACTGTTTTTGATCAAAGAAGTTACTCATAAGCGAATCTGTCTAGAGCAGTGTTTCCAAAGTGGGCAATATTGCCCTCTGGGGAGATAGAAAGGTCCAAACGGCTGATAGAAGCTACGAATATAACATAGAATCCTAGGGGTTGGCTTGAGTTGGGGCAATGAGATTAAAAAAATGCTCTCAAGAACGAGGCCGATGGAACAAAAAGTTTGGGAACTTCTCGTCTAGAGCTATGCGCTCGGGCAATTGCCGTAGCCCCATATCCTGGAGCAGGGCCCCTAGGGTTGAATTTTCGGTGGGTCCTAGGGCCAGACTTTTCAATGGCTCCCTCTATAGTAAATTTATAGAGTGAAAAAAAAAATAATGAAAGAATCACCACGTGTCCCATGGCTGGAGTCCTGTCAGCTCTACGTTTGTGTGTGTGTGTTGGGGGGGGGGGGGATGACAATGGTATAGTGGTAGTACGGTTACTGCGTAGCATTTAAGTCAGTCTACATTGACAACGAACGATGTGCAAGGGCAACGATGTCCTATTGATGTTTAAATTACTTTCAAAATTTTAGAAATTAAAGACGTTCAATAAGGAATTAATAAGGTTTTTCTTTTCGGTTTGTGATTTAAAATCATCATATAAGGCCTCCCTCCCACTCCCTTGCGTACCACAGCGGTAATTGAAAGAGTAACAGCAAAAAAACTTTTCGGGACATCAGAATCAATTGCTTATAAGTAGAGCCCGGATTATATGCAAATGCATATGTGCATATGCTTTTGCATATTTTGGAATTTTTCAGCATTAATGCGTATAAATGCATAAAATCAAAGAATTTTCAGTATAAGTGCATATTTTTGAAGGTTTATTTAAGCTCACTCAATTTTTTTTTACAATTTTTCAAATAAATATTTTTATAATATCGATTTTTTTTCCCACGGGTGAAATTTAGTGACCTAATACATATTTATAAGTATAAGTATTTTACGAATAAGTGGCGTTTTATTGTAAGGCGATTTCTAAAAATATGTCAAGTGTTAAATTTTTTTTAGAAATAGTGTCGAAATTTTTTGTTGTGACTGGTATTTTCGTTATTGAGCAATTACAACAAACTAAAAATTAAAAAATGCCTGAATAAAAAATAAGTTATTTGCATATGTTATGTATATATATATATATATATATATATATATATATATGAGGGAATATTTTTTATAAATGAATACACATGCACTACGAAATAGAAAAGTTGCATTTTAAAAACACATCTGCTTTTTTTTTGCATGGTAATTTTTTTTTAATGCCGGAATTTGACTTTTTCCAGATTTCTAATGCATATTATGGAGTATTTAATGCATATTATGGGATTTTAAGTGCACATTTTGTATTTTAAGTGCTTATTTTTGCATTTTAAGTGCTTATTTTTGCATTTTAAGTGCTTATTTTTGCATTTTAAGTGCTTGTTTTCGCATTTTAAGTGCACATTTTGTATTTTAAGTGTATATTTTGCATTTTTAAGTTCATATTTTGTATTGACATATTTTTGCATTTTAAGTGCTTATTTTTGCATTTTAAGTGCTTATTTTCGCATTTTAAGTGCACATTTTGTATTTTAAGTGTATATTTTGCATTTTTAAGTGCATATTTTGCATTTTTAAGTGCATATTTTGCATTTTTAAGTGCATATTTTGTAGTTTTAAGTGCATATTTTTGCATTTTTCAGTGCACATTTTTGAATTTTTAAGGGCATATTTTTGCATTTTTAAGTGCATGTTTACATATTTTTAGAGCATATTTTGCCCCTTTTTTAGTGCATATAATCCGGGCTCTACTTATAAGAGTCAAAATGACTGAACTGAACGTGATTCTAATAAGCGGTGGGTACTGTATACTTTTCAGTCTGAAACACACATATCAGCTCTTCTTTTGCTTTTCTGTTGAACACCAAGTGACGAATTGTCTTTGACTGAGCTGTACCTCTTCATCATGTGCCGTTTGAATGACGTCACTTTAAAACTAGAGTTGCGGGGTTTTTAAGTGTGAAGTGGTTCATTCACGTACAAATATTTTTCATTCAAATATTTTTTTTTTGTCTCCCAAGAGAACCAGTAATCCTCGCCCCCGCCCGGAATAATTTCGACGGTACATTAGGTTTCAGACTTTTTCGACAAGAAAACTATAGTTTTTGATGAAACGTCACGCCAAACTCAAAGCTGCTCCGAAAAAAAATTAAACTTGATGCATATATAAAGTCGTACGATATGAAATCGAGTGATTTCTCACGTCTAAGATTTTCCGCCATTTTTAACGAGAAGCGATTAACCACATTTTGGCCCATCGGACATATTCAAACTTTCTTCGAAAAACTTTTCACGAAAATGAAAGAGAAGAAGAAAATGTTCATCCATTTCAAGTTTCTTTATGAAAGATTAAATGACTATAATTTCTAACCTCTAACACACACGAACCGAGCACCATCTTGACGGGAAATGATTCACAGATAATCACTCAGTGATAAATGAGACTTCTTTGGACTGGGATTTCTCCGGAATACGTGACTCTCGGGAAACCTTCACCTTTAAGAAAAAGATGGAGCGGAGTATTCTTAATTTCGGACATTAAGTGCAATTCGTGACTATGAAACGCTAGATTAGTATCTTGAAGAACTCTAGCATATTTCGAAATGATCCTAGAGCAGATATCTCCCGAAACGCTGATTAGCACTGGATCACTGATCAAAGTGAGCCTTATTAGTCATATACTTGCAGTATCGTCAGATAGTATACATATGCATGTTTCAAAACTAAAAATATTATCTTTGTTTGAAATTGTAACTGCTGCTGCTACTTACGTTTTGAATATCCAAATAGTAATTTTTAGTTCACGCAGAGGAAAATTTCACGATCTGAACACAACGAAAGCTTTTTGCAGGTTACACAACTATAATAACTACTGTTTAAAATGGTTGAAGCTGTGAAAAAAATCTACCCGAAGATGCATAATGAGATATCAACTTTAGGCATGAGATATCCGTTTACGAAATTATTATTTCAAGTCTATGTTTGTTTTTCAGAAGTTGAGCAATTTATTTGCTAAATATTAGTATGTGTGTGCACTACAATTTGCATAAAGACCCTCCGGAGTTGAATGTCAGAACTGATTATTTTTGTTTATCAATTTCTTTCTTATACTCATCCCTTGAATTGAGACGCTCCTAAAATTTCAATGCTTTCCGATGAGTACTTAAAGTTACAGAACAGTTCAGAGAATATGCCACCTTCAATTATAGAATGTATCTATAATTGAAGCGCTAACATGTGAATGCTAACACGACCCCAGAGCGCTAACATGTGAATTCCTAAATTTCTATATAGCAACAAATGTTTTTCATTCAGTATTCTCACAAGCCTAGATAACTTAATATCCAACCGCTTTCCACCCGTAGACATATCTCCCGTTATTAACCTTCCTTTTCAAAATCTTTCACGACCTTTTCCATATCGACACTTCCAATTTTCTTACTCCAGCTTCACAATTTTCCAATAGAATTAACCATTCACCAAAATTGAAACCCAACTTTCCATCCACAGATTGTTTCAAATTTAGTTTCTTCCCTCGAACTATAACCGATTTGAACAACCTCCCATCAAACATTATTGATTATATAACAGTTTCCGATTTCTTTTGTTACATCAATCGTCTCCTCTGTCAAATTTCACCATCGCATTCCCCCTTGTATAGGGCTCGGTTTAGCAATATTGAATAAATCATTAAATATCTCTTCATGATGCCAACCACTTGCATTGAGAAAACGTTGGAAATGAACTCGTACCAACGACGGTTCTTTAGCCAAAGAGGTTTTCTACCTGCTATTCAAACCATTTCTACAAACACTTATCAAGTATCACTTCGAGGCACCCGACTACGTTAGAAACATCACTTTGGAAGAAGATATCGATTTTTATTCTTTTTATTTTTCACGAAAGCCTTTCTTTGTGATTCAGGCCATGTTTTGTTTATATGACGCTCAGAACCGAAACCACGTCCACTTTAGTGTTGCGTTTCTACATACAAGTAATCCATGAATAAAAACTTTAAACGCGTTTAACGAACAATACCATTTTTGACATTTTACTTCAGTTTGGAACACGATTTCTAAAAATATTTCTTGTATTGTTTCGAAATTTTAATATGATATTCTGCTATGTATTGCTGAGGCTATGAACTAAAATCTGAGATCTATCACATAACAAATATTTGTCTAATTACAGTGTTTCACACACGAAATGTATAACGAAATTTCCAAAAATTCACATGTACATCAACAGATTTGAATGTATATCAGACAATCGTACAATACTTTACATTTTGATTTATAACCTGCACCATTACTAGCTGAATATACAGTGAAGATAACAAAATATTCCATTCATAGAATTTTTTTCAATCATGGTTAGAATATCACGTGAATTTTGCTTAAAATTTGACATAAAAATGACTTTTCATAGAAAATGATATAAGTTATCCAAAATTTATAATTGTTTTCACCATTTTGGGACACTTTCTGTCAGAAAATGTTGTGTGTGTTAAAGTTCACTCCAGTACTATTTTAAATAAAAGTGACAAGAAAGGTAGTCGAATACCTTAAGCACACAAAAACATTTCTATAGAAGAAAATGTAAACATTGCTATAAAAAAGCTAACGAAAACATTTATCTACAACAAAACTTTCTTCCAAAGCTAACGAGAACATTTCTCGCAAAGCTTACAGGAACGTTTCTTGCAAAACTTACGGGAACGTTTCCTCCAATGCTAACGGGAACATTTTCTCCAAAGCCAATGGAAACATTGCAACGCTTACAGGAACGTTTCTTCCAAAGCTAACGAGAACATTTCTCGCAAAGCTTACAGGAACGTTTCTTGCAAAACTTACGGGAACGTTTCTTCCAATGCTAACGGGAACATTTTCTCCAAAGCCAATGGAAACATTGCAACGCTTTCAGGAACGTTTCTTCCAATGCTAACGGGAACATTTTCTCCAAAGCCAATGGAAACATTGCAACGCTTTCAGGAACGTTTCTTCCAAAGCTAACGGAAGCATTTTCTCCAAAGCCAATGGAAACATTGCAACGCTTTCAGGAACGTTTCTTCCAAAGCTAACGGAAGCATTTCTTCCAAAGCTTACGCGAACGTTTCTTTCAAAGTTACGGGAAAATTTTTTCCAGTGCTAACGGGAACCTTTTTCGAAGAACCCTGGGGTTCCATGACAGATTTTTTTTGGATTCCACATGATCAAACGCTACGAAACCCTTAAAAGTCCCAAAAACTCAGGAGTTTTCAAAGAAGAAAACATCCTTGTTACTTTGTTTTAAATTTTTAACGAGAAAAAAAAAGTTTACTTGAATGACTAAACAACTTAGAAACGGTAATATTGGATTTTTTCCCATATCGGTTAAGATACGGCGCAACGGTTTATGACAATAAATATATAAATTATGAGGTGGTGCCTAAGCTCTCTTCATTTTGCTCTATGATTATTATGAGACGGCAGTAGGGGCACACTTTTTCTTAGGTAAATATTCAAAATTAGTTTGAGTTCCGTAGAACAGCCTCATTATCACCAAGGGTTCTGCGGAACAGCTATATAACTATCAAGAGTTTTGAGTTCATTTTATGTTGGTAACCTCTGACCTAGAGAGTGTGCAAGCATGTGAGTGACCAAAAGAATGACCCGGTCAGCGGGCGCGACCAAAAGAGTGACTTAGACACAGAGGAATATTTACTGAAAGGGTGGGGGGCTAAGAGAGCTATAGTCCATCGGCTACTTTGGAAGTATGAGAGCTCAAGAAAACTTGACTAGAATGCGTGAAAGGGTGACAAAATTTATATAGAAAAAACTATAAATCCGGCTCCGGAGGGGGGGGGGGGGCACTTGAGCAAAGCCCTAATCAGAGGAACCTAAAACAATGTAGCCTTTGTCAATTGCTCGAATTCCCACGTGGAAGAATGAAGCATATGCTCAAGTGACACCTGCTATTTATCATAAGCACCAGATCACATTACCGTGTAGTGTCCCTACGCATACACACGAAAAGGCCCCGCCCGCGTTAAAACGTCCCTTGTTAATTTATTAAAAAATCAGGCAATCGCACCCAACCAAAAATAAAAAAAATAAAAATAAAAATAGACTGACATGGCTCGAACCTTGTGTCCATGCATCCACTTTAGGGTCGTCTTAGGAGCATCATGGGCATCCCAGGGGGAGTTATGTTCAGGTGCACCTATTTGGTTGAAATTCACAGCCTATCAATGGAAAACCACAGCCCCATACGGCTGGATCTCAAATAATTACGAGACCGTCTTATGCAGGGCCGTCATTTCAACTTTTTTCAGGAGGAGGGAGGGGCAAACATTTTTCGGGGGGGGGGCGGGGCAAAGCACATGTTCTCAATGTATGCATATATATACACTGAAGAGCCAAAAAAACTGGTAACCTGCCTAATATCGTGTAGGGCCCCCGCGAGCCCGCAAAAGTGCCGCAACACGACGTGGCATGGACTCGACTAATGTCTGACGTAGTGCTGGAGGTAATTGACACCATGAATCCTGCAGGGCTGTCCATAAACCCGTAGAAGTAAGAGGGGGTGGAGATCTCTTCTGAACAGCACGTTGCAAGGCATCCCAGATATGTTCAATAATGTTCATGTCTGGGGATTTAGGTGGCCAGCGGAAGTGTCTAAAGTCAGAAGAGTGTTCCTGGAGCCACTTTGTAGCAATTCTGGAAGTATGGGGTATCGCATTGTCCTGCTGAAATTGTCCAAGTCCGTCGGAATGCACAATGGACATGAATGGGTGCAGGTGATCAGACAGGATGCTTACGTACCCGTCACCTGTCAGAGTCGTATCTAGACGTATCAGGGGTCCCATATCCCGCCAACTGCACACGCCCCATACCATCACAGAGCCTCCACCAGCTTGAACAGTCCCCTGTTGACATGTAGGGTCCATGGATTCATGAGGTTGTCTCCATACCCGTACATGGCCATCAGCTCGAAGCAATTGGAACCGAGACTCGTCAGACCAGGCAACGTGTTTCCAGTCCTCAACAGTCCAATGTCGGTGTTGTCGGGCCCAGGCGAGGCGTAAAGCTTTGTGTCGTGCAGTCATCAAGGGTACACGAGTGGGCCTTCGGCTCCGAAAGCCCATATCGATGATGTTTCGTTGAATGGTTCGCACGCTGACACTTGTTGATGGCCCAGCATTGAAATCTGCAGCAATTTGCGGAAGGGTTGCACGTCTGTCACGTTTAATGATTCTCGTCAGTCCCGTTCTTGCATGAACTTTTTCCGGCCGCAGCGATGTCTTAGATTTAATTTTTTACCGGATTCCCGATATTCACGGTACACTCGTGAAATGGTCGTACGTGAAAATCCAAGTTTCATCGCTACCTCGGAGATGCTATGTCCCATCTCTCGTGCGCCGACTATAACACCACGTTGAAACTCACTTAAATTTCGATAACCTGCCATTGTAGCAGCAGTAACCGATCTAACAACTATACCAGACACTTGCTGTGTTATATAGGCGTTGCCGACCGCAGCGCCGTACTCTGATTGGTTCCACATCTCTTTATTTGCATACGCATGCCTGTACCAGTTTTTTGGCTCTTCAGTTTATATATTTGAATATATATATATATATATATATATATATATACCATTTTTTTGACGGACTCGCGATGCGAGGATCCGGGTTCGAACCCCACAGTGGTGGTCGGCTGAAGTTGGTTTTCTGTGGTTCCTAACTACAAGGCGCAAATGCGAGCCGATCTCCCCGTTAAAAAGTCTCGCCACAGAGAGCAACAGTCCTACAACGATAAATCATTCAATCATAACACTTCACTCATAGTTAGAAAAACTGGTGGCAGATGGCAGCACTACACATAACAAGCATTACAGAGAAACAAAAAAACTTCACGTCAGGTTTCACTACACGTACACGCACATTCCCGCATGTGCCAATTCGTTGGGGGTTCCGCGGGGGGGGGGGTTGTGGGCGGGGTGCATGTGTGGTGTAGCAGTAGTAGGTAGGGCCTCCGAAAAATGGCTCGGGGATCCATAATGTCTTAAGTCAGCCACCTCGTTGGGCAATTTGCCTGTTGTGGCGTTGTATTTGTATTTTAGTGTATTTTCAAAAACCAGGGGAGGGGAAACGCCCCCCTGTACCCTAAATGACGGGCCTGGTCTTATGTGCGTACGAGTCCCCCCCCCCCTTCACAAGGGGAGCATGCGGGGACCTCAGTGGAGTAGGGGTTGCCACGATAAGATCTGGTACAATGATTTACGACAGTAAATATGCACATTAAGAGGTGGTGATTACGCTCTGTTTCATTATTTCGCCCTGGGGCTGAGTTGCTTTTGAGACGTAGTAGGGATCATTTGTGGAATAAATGTTTAAAAAATTGTTTTCCTTCGCACAACAGCCTCGTTATGATCAAAGGGGTTTGCAGAGCAGCGTATAACTTGTCACTGTGGTGCCGAGTGGTGATAGTGACGGAATCGCATCGCGAGGACCCGAGTTTGAACCCCACCGGCACCATACTGGCATTCGGCTGAGGTTGGTTTTCTGTGGTTCCCAACTTCAAGGAACGAATGCGAGCCGATCTCCCCGTTAGAAAGTCTCGCCACAGAGAGCAACAGACCTACAACGGTACAAATATTCAATCATTACACTTCATTTCAGAAATATAGATGACAGTACTGAGAAATCAGACATAACACCAGATACGCACTCAGACTTTTAGGCACACGCACTCACACTCCCGGCATAGCTCACTCGATAATAAATTGCCCATGGCCATAGACCGGAGTTGTGTTCGGTTTAAAAGAAAGAGAGAAAAAGCCTTATATCAAGGTTCCGCGCAAAACTTTACGTTGGAATCAACTGCTCTGAAAGCTAACGGCAATATTTCTTTAAAAGCGAACGAAAACATTTCTCTGAAAGTTAAAGAAAGCATTTCTCTGAAAGTTAAAGAAAGCATTTGTTTAAAAGCTACAGAAAACATTTCTCTAAAAGCTAACGAAAAAGGTTCTCTAAAAGATTACAATAAAGCTTCTCTGAAAGTTAACGAAAAAGCTTCTCTGAAAGTTAACGAAAAAGCTTCTCTGAAAGTTAACGAAAAAGCTTCTCTGAAATTTAACGAAAAAGCTTCTCTGAAAGTTAACGAAAAAGCTTCTCTGAAAGTTAACGAAAAAGCTTCTCTGAAAGTTAACGAAAAAGCTTCTCTGAAATTTAACGAAAAAGCTTCTCTGAAAGTTAACGAAAAGCTTCTCTGAAAGTTAACGAAAAAGCTTCTCTGAAAGTTAACGAAAAAGCTTCTCTGAAAGTTAACGAAAAAGCTTCTCTAAAAGATTACAATAAAGCTTCTCTAAAAGATTACAATAAAGCTTCTCTAAAAGATTACAATAAAGCTTCTCTAAAAGATTACAATAAAGCTTCTCTAAAAGATTACAATAAAGCTTCTCTAAAAGATTACAATAAAGCTTCTCTAAAAGATTACAATAAAGCTTCTCTAAAAGATTACAATAAAGCTTCTCTAAAAGATTACAATAAAGCTTCTCTAAAAGATTACAATAAAGCTTCTCTAAAAGATTACAATAAAGCTTCTCTAAAAGATTACAATAAAGCTTCTCTAAAAGATTACAATAAAGCTTCTCTAAAAGATTACAATAAAGCTTCTCTAAAAGATTACAATAAAGCTTCTCTAAAAGATTACAATAAAGCTTCTCTAAAAGATTACAATAAAGCTTCTCTAAAAGATTACAATAAAGGTAACGAAAAAGCTTCTCCAGAAATCTAACGGAAAACCCCGTATAAACTAACCCCTGATAATATCATTTGGACGTCAATTTTTAGAAATTTCTTCCGGATTCCACCCCGAAAAAAATATCTTTTATTTAATAGTAGTTCTCTATGTTGCTCTTTTTTCCTACTTTATCCCGACACTTTTTCTTCCGGAGCAATTAGAGGAGAAGCCGAATTTCTCAAAATCCTCAAAATGTCATTTCGCCTTGAGTTTTTCCTCTTGTTATTTTCTTTTCCCGTTCCACAAGAAGTTGATCATTTCGTTCTAATCCAACAGAATCTTCCATTTAACGATGGCGACGACCTCAATAAGAGAATTCAAGAGTTTTTCCCGCGAAAGAAAAACAATACCGTATAAGAATTGTAATTGAAAATACGGAAAAGTGTCAACGAAGAATGTCGTTGTTGTCTTTGGGAAACTTCTTACGACTAGACATCAAATTATTTCTCCGTTTTCTTCTAGAATCGATTTCCTTGGATGGGTGTTACCGTAGCTGTTTTTTTTTCCCGAGGAAAATCATTTAATGAATTGGAAAATCTCCCACAAATTCTCAACTGCCTCCTGGGACGCGTCGGTTCTGTTTTAAAAACATGTCGCCGACGGATAAATGATCTCGGAATCATTTCCGTGGAGAGAAATTAAAACGAAAATAACTATTTGAAAATGGGAGTCGAATAAATAAACCCGAGTGATTTACAAACGTGAGAAGCATTAATTCACTCGTTCATTAATTGATTTAATCCACTGTGATATTAATGTTACGAGTTGTACTACTTCATGGAAAATACGAAATCTGTTAATTAGATGATGGACCCATGGAATTTTATCCCAACATGTTTCTTCGGTTTCAATCAAATCGAAATTATACAAATCTGTTCTTATACAAGGGATGATACCGCGGGATCGATCTCGTGAAAATTACGTGGAACAGAAGTTTTCGTTAATCTCTGAATTAATCAGTCGGGTGTTTCGAGAGTCAACTGGTTATTTTTGTCGCAATCGGGTCATTTTATTCGGGTCAAGGTTAACACTAGAACGACGGAAGCGGTCATTTTCACAGAAAACGTACTTTGACAAGCAAACACCCGAAAGGATTATTTCAGGTATTTGAAATTTCATGACTTTCCTGATCTTGTTGAGGCTTCTAAATTAATGATGTATGAATATTTTAGGTTTCTAAGCTGTTCTGTTTCTAAGCGTTCTGTTCTGCCTAGAATGGCGATAACAGCCATTTTGTCCACTATAGAGATATTTAACTACTACGATTGAAAAACAAGCTGAAATGCACATTCTTCTTGTTGTTGCTGTTAGGAACCATGGAGTCGACTCCATAGATCATGGCTGTCCAAGCTGGTATGTCATTCACAAAGTCTCAGTTCTGCTAGCTTGTTGTATGAGGAATGTGGCGGTTGAAGACAAACACTTCCTTCTACAATTCAAAGATATAATTAAACGTTTATTATATAATTAACCTACCGAAATATACAAAGAACTTACAAGAACAAGCGGACCGCGTGACTGTCTGATTTGACCCACCAAAACCATGGGCGGATATACGGGAGGGGGGGGGGCATTGCCCCTCCAGCGTCAAAGGTGGATTCGACTGATCTAATGTATATATGAATTGACATCAGCATCATCATCGTGCCCCTCCAACAATAATGATGTTGCCCCCCCCCCAGACTTCCAAGTTAATTTCCGCCTATGGCCAAAATGCAAGTTCAGTTCCTCCATCGCGCATGCGCGCTCTTTTCCCTATCACGGGGACAGCGCCATCCAGTGGTGGACGCTGTCGCTGCAAGCTTCACTCTGGTACATACAGCAATGATATGTCCAAATGTTTCAGACATTTTACTGGTTTGATCCTCAGACTCAGTAAGGTTGAAGAACACTGAGAAGATAGAGTTCTCATAAAGTGAGCTTCACTAACGAACGGGATATTTTGGTGAAAACGTCTAGCGAAAATACGGTCCCTTTTCTGTAGTCGTAGTACTAAGCACGTCATTCACAACATGTCTCAGTTGTGCTAGCTCCATTCTGGTGCTTTGTTACATCTCCTCTATCCATCTGATGCCCAGAGTCTGCCTCTCCCTCTTTTTAATTTCGTTCTTCCAAACATTAGCATTTTTTTTTTCTAGTGAGCCTTCTGTGCACATTATATGACCAAAGGAAGATAGTTTTTATTTATTTACTTTGGCTTCTAAAGAGTAGTCAGCTTTGACTTCTTCGGTAATTGATTTATGTCCTTTTAGCTGTCCATGTCTAAGCATCCTTTTTCCGCAACAAAGTTCAAAAGAATCAATTATTTTTCTATCTGTTTTCCGTAGTGTCCAGTTCTCATATCCATACATTATGCCAGGAAACTATGGATGCCAGGATGTTCTATCTTTTGGTGTTTGCTTTTCTCCCATTTTGTATCATTCAAAGGTACACTTTTGATGAAGCTCGTTCTTGTACGTTCTTAATTTATTTAGCGTTTTTATTGATCATTGCGCTTCTACCGCATTGCATTTGCCAGTACAATGTCACACCACCAAAAGAATCTTCGTTGTATAATATTTTGCCCCTGGGCAGGGTTCCAGCCCAGAGGCTGAGACGATTATAATTTTTTGTTTCTTTACAATAAATAAATCTATCTATATATATAAAATTGATTTTCTGTCTGTGTGTGTGTGTGTGTATGTTCTCTATACAAAGCTACAATTTTAGATCGATCGTCGCCAAATTTTGCATATATACCAAATGGGACCCGACTTAAACGATAGGCTACTTTAAAACTTTAAAATATCGTCAGAGCAGAGCAAATACCCCAAATGGGCAAAAACTGTCGGGCAACAATGGTTTCTTGGCCTCAACAATCACTTTCCGAACGTTTACTTTGGTTACCGTGGTTCCCTAGCAATGCGTTTCAGTCGTGTATATGCCTTTATAATGGTTTGCCACTTTCTCAATCCTCCCAGTAATGAGACTTTCTGAATAGATGCTGTAATCATTATCAGCATCACTTTGAGGGCCAGGCAAAGGATGATCCCCATAGAAATCAGTGTTAAAATTGCCGATTTTACTGTAGAAATGCGGAAATTTGGTGGGATTTTCCGTCACATCAATAATTTTGAAAATTTTATTGAATTCTAGATTTTTGAAATATTGAGTTCTCTTAGGGCGGTATTCACCGACATGGTTTAAACCTGTAGTTACAGTTTTTGGATAAGACATCAACATAGATTGGTTAAAACCCTGAATTTAACCAATCCATGTCGATCTCTTATCAAAAAATTGTAACTACAGGTTTAAACCATGTCGGTGAATACCGCCCTTAGAGATATACGAAGCCCAGCAAATATGAAGTAATTAGCCGGACCTACTTTTGAGTTTGATATTCATGCAATAACATTGATTTCAACTTTTTATTTATATTTTCTCAAGCTCGAAAATGAAAATGTGTCTGTATTGTCTTTTAATATTCAACTGCATAAATTCATATAGTTTAGGATATTTTTTAAATTACTTATGGGCCCGTAAAACACATCGAAGAAATTCCACAGCTTTAATTAAGCATTTTTGGAAGCTGAAATAGGCAGAGATGGATAACTTGAAGTTCATGGGAGGGAAGGGAATCGAAATACTTAGTGCCCTTAAAAAAGGAGAAAAAATATTCATTTCTACGTTTCTTTAAATCTAGATTTGGTTCTTTCATGAGTCACGCAGGAAGTCGCCATATTGGTTAACTTAGACACGGTAAGCATGTCCCTCAAAGCAAGAGGGAGATATCGCATGATCCAAAAAGCCTAATTGAAGAAAACCCGGGCAGCGCCGGGTATTATAGCTAGTCCAATATAAGGCGGAGCGGGGCTCCCAAAGAAAAAAAAATCCCAGCCTAAGGGTCCTTGGTGGATGATGTGGAGAGCCATTATTTCACAACATATCATGCTTTCGACGAAGCAAAAGAAAAAAATTCCTTAAGTTGGTAAGCCAAGAAAATCTGGGTCTTGAGTACGACGCACACACAAAATTGGAATCACTGACAAAGGAAATTTCTGCCAGAAATTATACATTTTATTCCTCTACTAACGAGTCTCGTTTACGTTTTCGACAAAATGGATTCATTCACTGCACAGAGCGTTTGTCACCGAAAGCTGCCTAATTACGTACGTATTTGACGTTGCTCAGGATTTGGCGCCAATTAGCAGTTTTTTCTTTCGCACGTGCAATCTCTTCGCAAATTTCTCACAAGCGTATTATATTGTATACCCATACTGAGATGGCCTCTGACCTTGACGCTTGTGAAGGAAGGGATCATTTTCCAAGGAGGGAAAAAGGGGGAAAAAAACTCGCTAAAATAGCGCAAAAGACGCCAATGGAAAATATTTTCCTGAGACCTTTTTACCGACAGAAGATGAAAGGAATCGACAATTGTTACGTTTCATTGACGTACCAAAGGCCAACTCAGCGTGGGTGTACAATACTTGAAACCTTATTATTGGACTGCCAAGAGAAAATGAACTCATGAATCACAAGAGCTCAAAAAAAACCATAGTCAAACCTCTTTTGAAAATGAAAAATACACGATATTAGTTAATGCGGGTATAAGTCAAAAAGACTGAACAGATTCTGTTTTAAAACATTTCGGTAAAGAATTTAAGAAAGAAAGAAAATTATTGTCGAATTACCATCGTTCCAGTCAGTTCGAAATTCTCGTCGTTTTAGTGTTAAATAGATAGGAACTTAGTATTTTTAAGACGTGGAACTGTATATGAAGGTACACAGTTTCTTTAACAAGTATTTAAATATAGTAATTGGGGCTCGACCTGTTTGTTGATTAGATGAAAACAAGTCTTTTTAACGGGTTGAAATAATAAAATATATGTTTAGAAAGGTTTGCCCTCTCTCCGGCATAATAAATATTTTTACGTAGATTTCTAATGTACAGGGTGCCCCATAAATTCGTAAGTAGTTAAAAAATTCATAAAAATGTACGGCATTGATATATTTGAATGCGGTTCGCGAAAAAGTTATTCTCATGAGAGGGGGAATTTTTTTTTTTTTTTGGAACGGAAAATTAGTTCAAATTATTATCGATAGAGAGCGCTGTTCCAAAGCAAGTCACTGGACATGTACAAATCGGGGTTCTATAAAACTCAGGGTGTACGATTAACCGCTCATTTCGGATTTCTGAATTTTCCCGTTAATAGCGCTTATATAAGGTTTTCATTGTAGTATTGACATTGATGTACAAAGCAGTACTGGTGAAGTTGTTCCATCCAGCACCTCCTACAGATAGAAAGCTTCTCCACTGTTTGCCATAAACGTCATTAAAACTACCTAGCAAGTTTGCCACATTTTGAAACAAAGCATCCTATTTCGTTTCTTCTTACTTTGGCGTAGAATTCCTGATTGGCTTACAAACACTCCATAGTGATTGGATGTGGGGCCTAAAAATCGCCAATCCTGAGCCCGATCATTTCTTTTCCTCACAACGATGATACTGGCACAAGCAGGGAATTTTTTCCCTGAATATTCTGAGGGGAAATGGACTACTTACTGACGTCACAAGCAGACTCTCTAGGAGGTGCTGTTCCATCCCAGTTACGAATCACCGGCTTATGCTTCACAAATATTTCAGACGCAGAAGATATTGAAGAAAGTTCTGGTCAAATCAGTCCTGATTTTCATTGGACAGCACGCTGTATCGACAAAAAAAAGCACGCACGCACGCACGCACGCACGCACGCACACACACACACACACACGACAACAACAACAAAAACATTTTTTTAAACTGAAAAAGTCCCTATTCGTAGGGATAATTTTTTGCAAACCGCATTCAAATATACAAATTCCTTCAATTTTCATGAAATTTCAAACTATTTAGGAATTAATATGGCACCCTGTAAATTTAATTTAATTTTCGTATAATTCAAACGTAAAGCTAATAGAAGGGTCAGCAATTTTAAAACAAATTAATGTAAAATGGCAGTTTATTATCCCTACCATATAATGATATTTGAATCCATAGAAACGTAAGAATTTAGTTTGCTAAGCGAAAAAGATAACCAAAATGTGTTTTCTTGGAAACATTCCTCTAAAGAGAGATTTTTCTCCATTGATATTCGAGATTGTGCAAACACAGCCTTTGTCTCTTTTCAACCTGTTTAAAAGAAAACTTAATTGAGTGTAAACTCCGAAATCTCGGCTGCTGTTCATCTTATACAGAAGCTCAATCCCTGCTGTAATTGTATATAAACAAGCTGCCGTCGTTTGTTTATTTGTTTCATTGTTACTAGAAAGAGAACCCTGCGAGTTAACAAACGATTTAAGCTCAACAATATCACTTAAGGTAACGGAATAGAAATTTTGGAATTGATTTCTGTGCTCTGAATTTCAGCGTTGCCATTTGAAATTTTCAAAATAATATTTTTATGTGAAATTACATATTCTGTGTTGTGTGTCTATAATATATTCGTTATATTATTCTTGTCTAAATATTCGTTTCTTCGTGCGAAAGTACGTATTTTTTGGTGTGTCTGTAACAGGGGTTTCCTACGTGGAGATTCTCGCGGTACCCTTAATATTATAATAATATTGATAATAACGTATTGATAATAACGTATAATAACGTAATAACGTATATAACCTTATAACGTATAGTAATATACGTTATGAGGCTGTTCAGGGGAATCATTGGTGATACTAGAGTCGGGATTAACTGCATATACATATGCACATATGCATTTGCATATTTTGGATTTTTTTAGCATTAATGCATATAAGTGCATAAAATCAAAGAATTTTCAGAATAAGTGCATGTTTTTGAAGTTTTATTTAAGAGTGATCAGTTTTTTTTTAAATATTGTTAATAATGCAGTGAAATTTCTCTTTTGTGGTCACCGGCGGGACAAAACAATTCGTTTGTAAAAGAGGGGTGACCGTTGATCAGGGGGGTCTAGGAGACTTATCAATAGGGAGATTGTTAGTTCAGGTGCCCGCAAACCACAGTTCAGGATGCCATGAAGAATATTTCATATTTGTATAAGAGGTTGTTGATGACGTAAGCATCAACCAAATCCCCCTCCCCCCTTGTGATCAAAAGTCAGCAAATCGGAAACGCCGCTGTGGTGGTCGAGTGGTCATAACGACGGACTCGCGTCGCGAGGATCCGGGTTCAAACCAAACCGACCATCGTCAGTGGTAGTCGGCTGAAGTTGGTTTCCTTCGGTTCCCAACTTCGGGTCGCAAATGCGAGCCGATCTCCCCATTAAAAAATCTCGCCACGGAGAGCAACAGGTCTACACAACGATAAATCATTCAACGATTACACTTCACTCATAGTTAGAAAAACTGGTGGCAGATGGTAGCACTACACAGAAACAAACTTCACGCCAGGTTTCATTACACGCACATTCCAACATGTACCGATTCGTTAGAGGTTCCGCAGAGTAATATGGACGAGGTGCATGCGTCTGGTTTGGGGTCATTGAAGTATTACGTCAGCATCGGGGGGGGGGGGGTTTGGATTTGCTGACTTTTGATGACGGGGGGGGGGGGGTGTTTGAAAGTTGCTTACGTCATCAACCACCCCTTTTTGAAGATATGAAATATTCTAAGCTGCTGACGGGGGGGGGGGAGGGAGGGAGGAGGAGGGTCAGTGATTCGCTGACTTTTGCTGACAAGGGGAGTGGAGGGGGTCAAAAATGGCTGAAAATCTGCTGACGTAATACTTGAATGACCCCTTAGAAGGTGGGGGAGGGGGCAGTGTTGACGAAATATTGTTGACAAGGTGGGAGGGGGTCAAAAATGGCCAAAAATCTGCTGACGTAACACTTGAACGACCCTTTATAACGAAATTCCAGTATTATAAAGTGATTTTTCCGGTCACAGTCTTCTTGCAGTTTGTTACAACGGGATTCGACTGCATTTTCAGAAAATAAAATGGTTCCTTTTTTTTGCAACGTGAAATACCTTCTTTTAGAGTAACTAATAAAATATACGTCAAAAAGAGAGGAAATTAAAAGAGAGAGAGTTCATTTTAAACAGCTCGTGAAAAGACCACGAAGCCTAATCCCGGATAATAATAACTTTCAATTTACACGGGATTTTAGGAAAACGTTGTCAAAAGATTTGAGAATTCACACAACGCGAGTCAACGGCTTAAACTTGACTCTTTTTTTTTTCTCCCGGCGATAAATCTCGAAGGAAATGATGAATGGAATCTCCAGATTTGCGAAATTGAATGGAAACTCCTATTTTCCTTCACGGGGAAACAAAATTATTCTCCCGACGGAGGTTATCAAAAATTAATCTTTATAAAATGCTGCCATTATTAAAGGTTTCTCCTCCTCCTCCTCCTCTTTTTTTTTTCCTGTTGATGCCGGGACTAAAAATATCCGTCTCTCCTTTTACATAATTATCCGGAAGATTAAATGTCTTTTTTTCCCCGGGATGAATAATAAAAAAAGGAGAGAGGAGCAATTTCCTGGGGGGGGGGGGGCTAAACACGTCATTTATTCAGATCAACCTTAAACCTGTTCCTGTTTCCTGTGTTGTGTTTAACACGGGAGTGAAAGGCCTTTTTAACGTGGGAGAAAAAAAGAAAAAAAAGCCTAATTTCATTCCTTTATTTCGTTGATGAACAAGTTTTTCCGCTGAATTTAATTGCTTTTCGCGAATGAAATGATGCAAAAATTTAATAGAGGGCAAAAAAAATTGATGAAATTTTTTCATTTCTTTTCTTGGTCACGTGAGTTTAATAATTAAAAGTCGACGCTTTGTTATAGAGGCAAACAACATACAGTATAATGGCGTTTATGTTAACATTTATGTCACGGCAAAAGTGACAAACCCGGTTATTATACATGGTTACCTGTTATTAGGCATGATCGGCGAGCATCTTTCTGTTAGTTTCATAAATTCACCTAAATTTATCACTTTTACCACATGCAGTATAATGACGTTTATGTTAATATTTATGTCACGATAAAATGAGATAAACCCGGTTATTATACATTATCGGTTATTAGGCATAATCGGTGAGCATCTTTGTTAGTTTCATAAATTTCCCTGAATTCATCACTTTTACCGACGATTGTGCGTAGTACCCAAGTGTCATTGGTAATAAATCTAATAAGTACTACTGAAAAAAGATTATCACTTTTACCGGCGACTATCCCAAGCGTCGTAGGCAAAAATGAAAAATCTTACTGAATACGTCACATTTGCCGGTTATTATGCGGCCATCACCATTTGGCATTGGTAAATATGATAAATCGGTTCCATTGTCGTGATAAGATTGTTTTATTTAGGCGACCGTAGTTGCGAACCAGTCTGAGCCGGATTAAGCTTCGTTAAATCGAAGTTCAATGAACTTCGATTTAACGAATTTTTCCGAAGATCCCTAAAATAATTCCTATTGGAATCCTGAAATCGGACCTCGATATAACAAACTCCTATTCAACAATTTTTGCGATCGTACCCCGGTATTATAATTTTCACGATTTAAAGCAAATTTTATTACCGTACCCCCCCCCCCCCAATATAACGAACAAATATAACAATAATCTTATTTAACAAATTACTTGATTTAATGAATTTTTACGAGTTTTTGTGTCTGTAAAATCAGATCCCCCAATATGGCAACCCCCTCGGCGAATTCTACAATCGGGCCCCGATACGATGGACTCGTATTTAACAAATTTCGCGATCATACCTCAATTTTTAGTATCATTTCATCAAGTTATCACTACATGTAATTTTTTCAGTGTTTATCAAATTCACCAACGACGCTTAAGTATAATGTATAATCACCGGTAAAAGTGATAAGTTTATCAAACTCACCGAGAAGATTGGCGGTTTGTACATAATAAACGATTATTATGCATAACGACCAATTTATCACATTTACAGGTGATAATTACGCTTCGTATGGATTTCTTTCTCCTTTTCTTATTTTCAGCTCGGCCAACTCTTTGGGCAATTTCCCTGAATGGATATTTCACGAAATTACACTCGTTCAAAATGATCGCAACGCCTTAATCCGAGGCCATCGCGAGATGAATATTTAGAAGAGCTCTCGAATTTCTCTCCAAAGTTTTACAAATATGTCGAAATCTCGCCAAAACTTTGCTACTGCGAAATGAGCCCCCCGTCAAGGAAGATTCATGAGCGATATGGCGATTCGCTCGCGCATCTTTAGGGGGTTTCGGGTACGAAACCGCAGAAGGGAATCATCATCATCAGCATAATATATATCTACGCATTTGATTTTAATTACTCAAGCAAAGGGATGAGTTATAGCCTCGGTTCAATCTTTATCCCAGCCTTGCATCTGAGAATCATTACCGTGTTTTCTCTCCCGCCACTAGCTTATATAGATCGCGTAGATCATTCGCATTCTAAGGTGTACTCGCCGTGTCAGGATGTGTAGTTTTGCACCGCCTTCCAATTAAGCGGAATCTTTCACGTAAAACCACTTGCAATTAGATATCGAGGCGAAGAGAGTTGCCGATCTATGAACTTCGGTGCCATATATCACATCTACGTTCCTGTGAAAATTGCTCAAATTGCTCAAGTGTCTAGACACTCAGTGGAGAGCTAGTGTTCCTTGAAGCAGGAGTTAACGACCTTTTTTCAGTTCGTGGGACAGATATGCGCGATATTTCTGCCGTTCGCGGGTCAGAAACTTGTACATATGATTATATGACACGTATTTTACCGCACATTCTCGTGATTTTTGCCCGTCCTAAGGAAACCCCATGGTTACCGGACCTGTAGGCATCGGAACCCAAGGGTGAGGTCATTTGAGCCCTCCCCCCGACCCAATAATTTCTGACAAAAACAATGTAATGTCCCCCCCCCCCTCCTGAGTACGCAATTGAGTCCTGTATAATATGGGACGACGAGTAACTTTCTGCTGCTCCACCCATCCCAATGTTTCCTTCATGGCAGCGCCTCTGACAAGGTTCAGTAAGAATCAAGATTATTTTCATGACTTATAAATTATATTACACATTTAATTACGATTACATAATAATTGGTTTTTTGATCCGGCCTTATAAACACTATATATCTATCTCACATATTCGTCAAACACATATGTACATGCGTATATTCGGTTAAAACATCGTTACATATTGTGACTATCTGTCCACTATTACCCACAATTCCATTTTCCAGCAATTTTTCCCTTTCAACAACTTTACTTGCCTTTGAAATTTTTTTTGTCTTTAATTGGCAGCTTCCCTTGTCTTAGACAATTGTATTGGCCGCAATAGCTGCACTCTTTACTTGTCTTGGACAATTTTTCTTTACTTTAGTTGGCAATTTTACTTTCCTTGGACATTTTTTTAAACTTTAATTTACAATTTCATTTGCCTTGGGCAATTTTATTGGCAGTAATTGACAAGTTTACTTACCTGATATAATGTTTTCCGCTATAATTGGCAATATCAAGCGTGAATCTACATTTTCCGTATTTTTATGACGGAAATACGCAAGCCTAGTTATCGTGTTGTGCGTATTGATACTTTTCTACTGGAATACGTTTCGCGGGGCGGGTGCAACCAATTTGCAGGCAGCATTTAGGCAGCATATCGGAAACCCCCCTCCCCCATCGATGCTGACGTACTGTCGTAATACTTGCATGGCCCCTAACAGATGAGATGGCACGGGGCCCTCCAATTTCTTCTAAAATGTACCTTCATTATAATATATGTACATTAATTTTTCCTAACGGAACCCCGGAACTTTTCTCCAACTCCCAACCCCATCTCGTCTGTTATCACCACAGAATCTGGGAATTGGGAAAGCCCTGGATTGTCCTGGGAAAACATATCGTAAAAATTCTACATTTGTGTTAATTATTTTTTTTTCTCTTTTTGGCACAAAGTGTCAAAAAAATCCACTTAAACTTAAAAATCCACAAAAACAGATAACGTTTTACTCAAATGACAAATTCAGATAACATTTAGAATTCAAAATAGCAATGAAATCTTAAAGAAAATAAATCTCTCTCTCTCTCTCTTCTTAGGTGTAAATTATCTATTCTGAAGACAAGTTCTGATTAAGGTAAACAAAAAAGAATGAATAGCCCTAACATGTAATGGCTACCAAAAGCAGCGCTGGAACACTGCGGGAGATCGTGCTTGGATTCCAGGTATATAATCTAAGCGTGAGTAATGATAGTAAACACCACCTCAATCGTTTCTGGGCAATCGAACTGACGCCATGCAAATTATTTCGGATCCAGGTAGAAAACGAAGAAGAAGAAGCTTCCTCTTCGTAATTGAAAAGCATTAATTCAAAGCGTTTTGCGATCAAACGAAGATTGCTATTTGCATTAGAGCTTCGGTAATGAGATCTTATACCTCATTCGAAGAGGGAGATAAGGAAGATGAACTCACTCGTACACGTGCTCGAATGATGGTATAATTGGCAATTTCTTTTCGGTACTTCATCAAGTAGATGATGTACCTCTTCGTTTAAAAGGATCAGCGCGAATTAATTCTCATTGGCTCACTTATCCTTCTAGGAGATGGACGTTCTCTCTCCCAAACTCTCATCCCTCTATCTTGTGTGCTCTCTCTCTCATTGCGAATGCGCTCTCGAACAATACCGTACAATAGCCCATAACACTTATCTGAAGAATTACTCCCTCCGTGCGGAAGCTGTTTATCTTCCGTTCAACATTGTCCTCTGCCCAATGTACGAGTACTTATTACCGAATTAACGGGCATTGGGCGCATTTAACTTAATAGCAGGAACAAGCTGTTACTCGGAATCATTTTCGGGATTCATTGACTGTTAGAGAGGAATCAACATGCGTCTGCATTACTGTCATGCTTTATTTCAGTCGTGGACCGCAAATGAGTTCAGTTTTACAACATACAGGCATACGGATATCAACGGAACCAGCACACAATGTACGATTAAGCGGGGTATTCGATTATACGGGAAGCAATTCAATTACTGTTTAACCCTTTCAGTACCACATTATGGAAAAAAAGCAGCCATTATCATATGAACTTTTTCTTCTCGTGTCCCCCCATCTTATCCAGCCCCCCTCCCCACTATCATACACACGAGTGAGATCCTTTTTTCTACTTATCGAATTGAGTTTAATCACAACTAAATTTAATAATGAACAAAAATTTTATATAAATAAGATCTATGTCTGCAATAGTGGGCCAGACACTGATCCGGAAGATGGGGTGATCATTCCAAAGCCGAATTATATGAGAGAAATAGGTCTGTGTAAAATGTGGGACTATCCAACGAACAAAAAAATCGCCTCTCCCGGCGCATCACTTTGGGCAGCACATATTCTGGGCTAGAGTGCTCTGACTCAGTGGGCTTTCTTTTTGTAGGGGTTTTATGTATGGTCGTCTCAACATCATGGGTATCCTGGCAAAGTGATGTTCTGGGGAGGGGGGTCCATGCTAAAAGTAACAGCTTATATATACCCCACACTCGAAAATCATAGCACCAGATCTGATGATGCAGGCTTCCCCTGTGGATATGAAGCCCCTGATCAAACACAAATGTGCCCATGTGTTAAGATGGCCCTGTTTCTATGGACAGATTCGGAAAATGGTCATATTGTTTTGCCGGAATAGTGGTTGAGGGGAAATTCATTGAACCTGTTACAAGTACCAAATACTTGGGAATAATAATTGACAAACGATTGAAATTTGTGCAACAACGCAATTATGTAATACAAAGAGCAGACGTAGCAAAACACACTTTGAAACGTATACTCGCAAGCAGATCAACATTGACCATCAAAAACAAATTAAATGTGAACAAAATGGCTATCAAATCCATACTTTTATATGCTGCACCAGTGTGGCTCTACTCGAGCAATCAACACATGGTTAAATTTAAAAAATGCCAATTGGTTCATCAGAAATAGAAGTATAAGAAACGATATAGGAATGCCCACTATACACGCCTTTGCTCAAAAGCTGGGCTAATAATCTCTTCCTAAATCTTGAAGAGTCAGAATAGCAACATCTTAGGGAAATATCCACTTACCCAAAAGATCAGATATCAGCTCTTTCCAGACCCAAAAACTTTTTGGTTATGAAAAGACCGGAGGTACCGGGATTGTGAAAAATGTATATAAACAAATATAAGCAACTTCTATACCTTGTGTTAATAATTAGATCAACTACAAAATATCAAATTTTTGTAGATAATATGTATTTAATCAAATAATCATAACTAACCTCTATTAATAAGATATAATCGCATTTACTAATACAGTTGACGCTAGATTTAAAAATGAGGATGGGTAATATATGCAATATGATGAATAATTAATGTTAAAAAAGTAAAACCCATTAATTAGAACTGAATGGCGACTTAACAGGCTGATGAAGTGCCTTTCTGGTGTTTTTTTTTAATTAACTTCCTGCCTGCTTAAGCTTTTTTTTTCCCCAATATGGGTAATATTAAGCTCTAAGTAGTTTAAAAATAATAACATATACAACCATGGCGAAAATCGCACTACTAGTCCAGGATAGCTAAGAAATGACTCAGGGGTATGCACTGTTTGCCAATTTCAGTCGGAACTCACAGGCCACTATGACATACTTAGGAACTATGGACTCACGATTAGTCTAAGAACATTTACAAACCAAAAAAAAAAAAAAAAACTCGCGTTGCATGTTTTACGATTATAATCGTAAGAGACCAATGCTGAGCTGGGCTGAATGGAACTTGATTCGCTGGTCCCGCGGCACAATTTTTGATGGCCGTTCTACCGGTCTTAGCAGTGGGCACAACAAGTACTTGACCTACTTTGTTGTGTAAAAGTGTGTGTAGCTGTATGCGTAAAAATTTAAGTCAAAATCGGGACTCTAAGCTCGTTTAACAGATTATTACAGGCAAAATGCCATATCCACAACTTAAAGAGAATTATCATGAGTCACTATAATTATGCACTATAAATTTTCATGCTTTTACTCAGAGAAGGTAGGTGTGAGCGCCATTTGTTGGGCTGATTTGGGGGAGAGGTGTTTTTTTTTCGTGAGGTGGTCTCGATCCCGGCACATTTTATTCTTGCGTTGACACAGTTTTTCAACGCAGCCAGCACAGTTCATGTGCGTTTGTTATTCACTGTGTCCACAGATATTGAGCGTTAGCACGTTTGTCCATTTTCCCCTATGGGGAACGCTTCCTGTGCCTGCCTTTGTGTATGTTAGTTTCTTCGCTGGGAGGTTTCTATGCCGCCTCCCTAGCGGTACTCAGAAGATATTTTTGTGGTTGATAAAATTTTATTTTTACCCGTTTGTGTTGGTTATGGACAGAAGAAAAAGGCTAAACTAGGAAAGGGACCGTTTTTTCATGGTTAATAAGTTTGCAAAATATGTACGTTTAGGGTCAGAGAATGACCGAGAATTCATCTCTGCACACAGGTTTTTTCTCTACTATGTATAAGGTAGCATATTATTTTGAAGTTCTGCACGGATATCGAAAGTCTATGCGCAGAGAAACAGGGCAGTGCGGGCGGAATGATAGACAATCTGCCCCCATCTGGAAGGAGACAAAGTTGGAGGTCGTCACATTTCTCGCATAGGAATGTTTTCCTTTCCCCGCGAGCGTTTCCGTGCTCATCATGACTCCCTCCTCATCCTGAAGCCGTGCCCCCTTAGATTGAGATCGTTAGTGGAAGCCTCCTCTGTAGTGGATGTATAGTGTAAAAAACCCAACAATTTTTTCAGATAAATATTCTATTATTCAGTGATTAGCATCATGATTATTTGATTCACATGGCAAAGTTCTTGTACGGAAGCTCTGGTGATGGTTATAATCAAAGTTCTTGATTCGTGAATGTGCCTCCCAATAGGATGGCAGGGGTCCAACTTCTTCAGTCCCAATCATGAGGTCAATCAGCCACGAAACCGAGACCCATGCCCCCATCTCCAACCTGCATTGCGGCCCTTAGAAATTCCATATAGGAATGTGGAGGAGGTGCATGTAAGGTTAAATAGTAGTAGTCAAGGGTTCATCATCAAGGGTTCCGCTGAACAGCCTTATAACCATCAAGGGTTCCGCCAGCAACTTTACGTTGGAAACCCCTGGGTTAGAGGGTGGATCGCAATGAATTTCTGGAAGAGAAATTTTGAGTTCTCAGCCATCAGATAGCATTGGGATTAATTAACAGAAATTTATTATAATAACACATAAATTCTTCTGATATTTTAATTAAAAAAAATTATTTTGGAATAAAAAAAATTTTTTTTGATCATATGGGGGCGCATAGGGAGCTCGTGCGCCCCCTTTTCCGGGAACGTCTCTGATCCTAATATGCGTTAGGAGGGGGGGGGGCAGAGCTGACGAGAATTTGCTGACAATTCGGGGGGGGGGGTCAAAATGTCCAAAAATGACGTAGTACTTGAAAGTACTTGAAAACCCCCTGATCCATTCGGAATTGGTCCCATTAAAAATAAAATTGTCGTCTTGAAAATGTAATTGCTCCCCCCTCTCTGTGGGGCGTTGGTCCCACGTTGGGAACCAGGGGGAGGGGATAGCCTAAACTTATGTGACTACTGATTAAACTTGTTTTCTGAATATTTTCAGGCCTTCTCTATTCTGAGTCTTCCACTCTATGTGTGTGACTTTAATGATAACTTTATAAATCGAGTAAGGGACACTGAAGTAAACAATCAAACAAATGACTTTGTAAACAACGAAAGTTCTCAACTCAATTCAATTGTTCTTCACGAAATTGACTTGCCACAAACTGAAAGCTTGGTTAACTCAATTAATATTAATAAGCCAGCAGGAAGTGATGGTCTGACACCAAGAATGATTAAAATCATCTATCGTCACCACCCATCACTAATAACCCATCTGATTAATAAATCTCTATATACTGGAATATTTTATAATGAACTAAAAAAGTCGATTGTTACGCCCATATACAAGAAAGGTAATAAAGATGACATGAACAATTACAGACCAATTTCGATTTTACCTATTATGTCAAAATTATTAGAGAAATGGGTAAAACGACAACTTAATAGTTATTTACACGCCATTGCCTACTACTCACATCATCAATTTGGTTTCAGGGAAAAAAGGAATACTGAAATGGCTATGATTAGATTAATGGATTATATACAAAATAAAATTAATAATAACAAAAAAGTAGCAGCTGTATTTATAGATATCAGTAAAGCGTTTGATACAGTAAACTGGGATATCTTATTGGAAAAACTAAAAAATATTGGAGTAAGAGGGCTCCCACTCGATTGGTTCAGATCTTTTATAACAAATAGGAAACAGACAGTTAAAGTAGGCAATGCGATAAGTCAGGTAAAGGCAATAGATACAGGCGTACCTCAGGGATCGGTTCTTGGCCCAATACTTTTTTCTATTTACATTAATGAAATTCATAATATCAATATTTCCGGTCAACTTGTTTCATTCGCAGATGATACAGTTCTAGTTTCCTCCGCTGAAACAACTGAAGAACTGATAAAAAATTTGGAAAAAGACATTCATGCAATAAATAAAAGAATTCGAAACCTTCGACTTAGGCTAAATGCTAGCAAAACTAAATGGGTTCTTTTTAATTTAACTAACTTAAGCACACAGACAGATTTAATGAAATTTCATGAATGTAACGACTTTCTTTCAAATACTATATGTAACTGTTCATACATTGAAAGAGTACAGCATTATAAATATCTTGGAATCATTATTTCATCTAACCTAAAATGGAAAGATCATACTGATCAAGTTGTTAATAAATTACGAGCAATCACAGCAATGACGTATAAATTAAAGGCTATCATCTCACACCAAAGTTTGAAAGAAGTATTTTTTGCATGGGTGTTCCCACATATTTTATATGGACTACAAGTTTGGGGGGGAACATATAAAAATTCAATCCATACTATTGATAATCTTTATGACTGTTTGCGACGTGACATTATACAAACTAACAGTTCTGCACAAAATAAAGTATCATTGATCCAATTTAATATACGGCAACTTTATCTGTATAAAGTTTTAGTATACATCTATAAGAATCCTGATTGGTATCCCAGAGTGAATATACAAAGAACTATGAGATCACAATATTTATATCAAATACCATTACCTAAAAAAACAATTTTCAAAAAATCAATATGTTTTCTTGCTCCAAGAATATGTAGAGAATTTGATGATATTATTAGACAACAGCAATCATTTTATATGTTTAAAAAGACTATAAAGGATCGTATACTGGAAATAGCAGATATGGAGCGGTTCGTTTCGTTCGATAGTTAATGCAATTGCAAATGATATAAGGAGTAAAATTTGTTTATATTTTTGTTGTGTAAGAAAATATATCTGTATTTCGACATATCAGACTATAGTTTAACTTTTAAGGTAATATAGTTGGTGTGACTTGAATGCAGCAATTGTAGTAAAATATATCTATGTATGTTGCCAGAAATTCTTTATGTAATGTATCAATACGACCCATGGAAGGTTTCTTATATCCCTTTGGGTCGAAAAGTGTTTGTTTAATTTTTTTTTTGTCTGTTTTGTCAATTGTGCTGTTTGTTCAATAAAAAAAAAAAAAAAAAAAAAAAAAAAAAAAGAATTCGAAGTTGGGAAAACAATCTCGAGCCAAAACAACGCGTTCAGAGAATCTTTTCTTGACTTTTAATTTCAGTTCTTTACTTCTCGCTAGTGTTGTAATCTGTATTACATACGCGAAGAACACTTCTCGCATTCTTCGCAGAGTATTTCCTATTCTATTTTTAATCTCGAACAAAGAAGACTTGAAGTAGAAATGCACGGACGGAGCAAACGGAATATTTTCTTCTACTTGAAATAACGCCATAAAAACAAAAGGAACACAAAGAAAAAAGGTCTGGTAATATTCGCATGTGTGTTTCCGTGTTTTTTTTTTCTCCCCGTTTCCTATTCAATCCTGGCGGAAAAATCCAGGAAGAAACAGAAGAGAAAAGTTTTTCCCTTCGAAGTTTTTTTTTAGATTTTTCAGAAACAAAAAATCTGAATTTTTACATTATTTTGGAAAAAAGGAAAAAAAAATCCAATATAAAAGATATTACTTATGAAGACTTCAAATATCACATTTGTTTTATTTTATTGAACTTTTTTTTTTAGAAAAATTGATTTAAATTTTTATATAGAAAAATCGAAAATCCACGCACGAGAAATTGAAGAAAGGTTCTGTATAAATAATTCTCCGGAGATACGCAGGGCCTTTATAATTAAAGTTCCACTTTGAAATGGCAATAAATGGATAAAAAAATTTTTGAAGTCTTTAGTTTTTTGTAAAAATTTCTTGAAATCCTTTTGATGAATATGTAGACGGATCAAATTTTGAGTTCGTTGTGTAATTCAGAAATTTTGGAGCTCCTGTAAATCGTTTCAGTACTTTATTTTGAAAAAGCTGAAGTGTATGAATGTTACCCTGGGAAGCATATGCCCAGGCAGGCGCTGCATCATATAGTATAGATCAGTGTTTCCCAAAGTGGGCAATATCACCCCCTGGTGGTTGATGGAATGGTCCTTGGGGAAATGAAAGATACGGGTGTAACATAAAGTCCTATGTGCTATGGCGTCAATAGCCATCGCTATCAGATGAAGCGGGAGAGGTCCAATTTCCAGCCCAATATAATATAATAATAAGAGAAAAGGGAAAAGGGGACTTAAGCCATTTAAATTGTAAAAAACATGCTCTTTCGCCTCCATCAACACTCCTTAATTTTATGGCCACTTACTTAAAGGGCCCCTTCAAAGTTTGCGTAATAGCCGCTCCGTATTCTTCTTTTCTCTCTCTCTCCCCTATATGCCTCTTGACCTTTGTAATTGCCACCTGCAGGCGATTGACTTTATTTCATCTATTGTACGCATCCCTTCTTGGGAATATGTGCCTTCTGACTTTCTTGCTTCCTCTCTTCTTTTCTTTTCCTTCTCTTTTTTTCTTGTACAACTTCCCCCCCCCCCCCCACAGAAAACATCTTCCTCCCATATGCTTCGAAAGATCGTAGGGGGTGAACCTTGACCAATGATGTCAATTTAATACTATTTGTACCTACGTAATCCTCATCACCCAATGGAAGGATCTTTCTTTGAAGCCGGACTACCAATTAGAAATAGGGGGTTGGTACCCCTCAAAACTTTACTTTGGAATCTTTGAAAATTTAAAAGGAGATTGATTAGTGCAAGCTAAAATCAAGTTGGAAAAAAAATGTAGAAAGAGGAGAATTTTTTTTGTAAATACATTTTTCAACTGTAGCATCAGGAGCGGCGATCATCCGTGATGAAAGGGATGGAGGAAAAGGTAGGAAAGAAATTCTTACCACAATTCTAGTAAATTATAGACGTTTAGTTAAAACATAAATTAGGAGGAATTAACAGGGGGCAGAGATGGTGAAATTAGGTATAAAAAGTGATTAAAAGAGAGATATTCCAACATCAAATTAAAATTATTATAATTGAACATACAGTATTTTGTTTATGTATTATGCAGAATTTGATATCGTGTAAAATGGATTTTTCTAATTGACTTTTATTTTGTGTAAATATAACTCGTTCTTTTCATATGATCATTTGATTAAATATTAATGCTAATGAAATTTAATTGATTCTTTCTTTCATGAGTCATCATTTTATTCTAAATGTATATTGGACCACTAGGAGCCTGGGTTAATCTAGATAATTATATATATATTCTTCCAGTGGTTCGATATAACAATGGTACCGTGACCATTCCCTTACAGTATTATTCCAAATTTTATTTTTGTAATAGTGTTCTTAATTCATAAATTTACCCTTTTTCACCTTCAGATAAAAATGTCAAAACATGAACAAATGATGACTCTTGAGAGAATGTTCGAATTGATATGGTCATAATGTTAATTTAAAAGGAAAAAAAGAAACATTAAGTTGGTGTTGAAATTTATTATTGTATAGAAACTTTTGTGTTTTGGGAATTTCTACATTTACTTTCATTGAATTTTGATTTTATAATTTTGTGAAATATTTTGAATATATTGCACTATGGCTGAAGATCCTAGCAATTTTAATAAGTTAGCAGGGTGCCAGGCATTAATTCCCCATTTTGACAACGTGTCCGCTGTCACTCCCCGATATTTTGTTGATACGTTAGAGGCAATCGCAAAAACCGCAAATTGTACTGAATCAGAGAAATTATTGTTGCTAAAATCCAGAGTTCAGGGAGATGCGTTGACACAGATCATTAACAATGTTGATTTGGAAAATGAGCAGAATTATGAAAACTTTAAACAGAAATTTTTGGATTTTTTCTCCACCAAAACAAGCCTTGCTACACGACAGCAACTTTTCTCGAATTGTCGCATGTCCTCCGACGAAGGGGTCAAAATCTACGCTGCTCGTGTTTCCACAAATACACAAAAATTTTTCGGCAATGCCGATATCAGTAAACCCGAAGTGAAATCACTCTACGAACAAACACGACTAGCCAAATTCTTGGAAGGCCTCCTACCAAAATACAAAAGTTCTATTTTAGTGAAAGACCCCCAATCGTTTCAAGATGCTGTGAATTTCATTGAAACTTTACAAGTTAATGAATCATCAACACAACACCAGACAATTTGTAATGTAGAAAACAGCAAAGATAAAGAAATCAGGAGCTTACTAGAAACGCACACAAAACTGACCCACAACACACTTGCTGCACTACAAAAGCAGGTGGAAAATCTTCAACTGCACTCCGTGCCAAGGCACGAAAACAGTGCGCAATTTCGTTTTGAAAATAATCCCTCCACAACTCAAGCATTCTCTGAACCCCCACAGCAACATACTCACACACAGGCGTGGGCCGCAGGTTGCGGTGGAAACACTTGCTGCAACGAAACAATTTCACACAGATTTCCACTCAATGATTTTGAAGGTCATAGACACCCTCATTTTGCTCAGAATTTTTGTGGAAACTGTGGTCGAAACAATCATACAACTTCAGAATGCTATGCTTATAATCCTGAGCACCGTTTCAACCAACGTTCACACGCACCACGCACTCAAAATTTTCATCAGACATTTTATTCTAATCGAGGACGTTTTAATACACGCAATCATTCACCACATCCTCGAAGAAGCAATACAGGCAGATCAGTAAGATTTGAGGACAACAACACATCTCATTCCGGTAATTTACACTAATTAGGGGAACGAACGAAAGTGCTTCCACTTCCGCGGCTAGAGTCCGTTCCCCCAACATGAATACCACTTCAACTTCTACAGAGCCGCAACAAGATACATGTATTACACAAGTTAAAACGATAAACACACAGATTCTGGATTCACAAGAAAATGACTTCTACCTTCCTGTTGCTGATGTGAAATTTGCTGGTTGCCAAACAACCAGTTTGATTGATTCTGGCGCCTCAGTCTCATTACTTCAGTATTCTGTTTTTCAGAAAATCAGAAATGACGCACGGATAAAAAAAGCTAACACTGATGTCAGAGTTAAATCTATTTCAGGAGAGCCACTAGATATTTTGGGGTCATTCAAAATCCCTCTCACTTTGGGAAATAAAAGCATTATTCATTCATTTTTTATAGTCAGAAATGATTTGGCTACACAATACCAAGCAATAATTGGCTATGACCTTTTGAAGGCCCACAAATTCATACTCAACCTCGATAATGACATATTAGAAGCTGGTAATACAAAAATTAAAATACGAGACGCCAATTCTCCAACTTGTAACACATTATCCACAGAATACGCCCGACTAGCAACGAAAATCACACTTTTGCCACACGAATCCAGGGTAGTGTATTTGAAAACTGACATTTTGGCTAGTGAAGGGGATGATATAATGTTGACACCTACACTACAAAACGATGCTATAGAAGTACATAGAGCTGTGTGCTCCATCTCTAAAGATAAAACGATCCCCATTATGCTTTCGAACTTGACCGCTCGAAAAGTGGCTCTAAACAAAAACACTCGTGTAGGTACAATCACGAATGACGTAGAAATCAGAGACATGGAGGAAATCAAACAGTTACGCAGGCAGGAATTGTCGGAAAATGATTTTGAGCTGAGCCACTTAGACCTTCCAACTCGTTCGAAGCTATTGAAATTACTTTTTGAATTTGGTGATATATTTAGTAAACGCTTATACACCATAGGTTGTACAGATAAAATCACTCCTATTTTACAAGTAAATTCATCAAAACTACCATCTACTCGCCCCTACAATGTTCCCTACGCTTTGAGAGACGAATTAAAATGTCAGTTAAATGAATTAGAGCAAGCAAATTTGATTGAAAAATCAGACAGTCACATAAGCTTCCCTTTGATCATGATAAAGAAGAAAAATCCTTCAGGAGACCCGAAGCAACAGAAATGGCGATTGGTAGTAGACTATAGAAAATTGAACGCTCACTTAAAATATCCAAGATATCCTCTACCAATCATTCATCACTTACTGGAAATGCTACGGGGATCTAATCTTTTTTGCTCCCTTGATCTATCATCATCTTTTTGGCAGATTCCTTTGAAACCCGAGGATCGTGACATGACAACATTTAGCTCTCCATTTGGCTCGTTCCGTTACAAAACTATGCCTCAAGGCTTGAATGCTAGTCCGGAAACATTTTCCAATCTTTCAGATCAACTTTTAGCTCCTCTTTCGGATTTGAAAATTGCCAACTATATTGATGATTTTTGCTTGGGTGCCGACAATGTCTCACAAATGCTCTACAAATTGAGAAAACTATTCGAGAGGTTCCGCTATTTTGGTTTGACACTTAATCCAGCTAAATGTTCATTTCTTGTTCCTCAGATCGAATTCCTAGGTCATACTTTGAACAGTTCAGGCATTCGCCCCATTGAGACAAACATTAGAAAGATACAAGACTTTCCAGTTCCCAACACCGTACGGAAAATTCGCCGTTTTATTGGGCTGGTTGGGTATTACAGGCGTTTCATACAAAATTTTTCAGATATTACGGCACCTATTACTAACCTCACTAGAAAGAGTAGAAAATTTCATTGGACTCAAGAGGCCCAGAATGCTTTTGACATTCTAAAACAAAAACTTTCGCAACCTCCAATTTTGATTCATCCGGATTTCAACAAGGAATTTATCCTTTCTACTGACAGCAGTGACGTTGCATTAGGTGCAATGATTGGGCAGAGAATAGACAATTCTAATGTCATACATCCAATTGCATATTTTTCCAAGAAGTTAAATCCCACACAAATTCGATACACTATTATGGAAAAAGAATTAATGGCCATTGTGGAATCTGTAAAAGCATTCAAGTACTATTTGTATGGTAGACATTTCACTATTAGGTGTGATAATGCTGCTTTGACCAAATTATCGAAATGGGATTCACCAGGAAGCAGAGTCACTCGATGGTTTGCATTTCTCTCAGAATTTAATTATGATTTTGAATTAATCAAATCTTCGGAAAACCAAGTCGCCGATATTTTTTCACGCGACTTTCATGTGAATACAGTACAGATCACTTTACCTACCATAGAGGAGATAAAGTTGGCTCAGCGCGAAGATCCTAAATTGTCAACCATAATCTCTACATTAGAAGACGATAACACTCAACACTCAAAGCTCAGGATTAAGTATGTCCTATCGAATGGTCTTCTTATGCACAAAGGGATTATCACTCGCTCAGGGGGTCAGAAGATCATACTACAAATAGTTATACCTAACAAGTTCAAGCCACACATTCTTGCAGCCAACCACTTGACACACTTTGGACACTTAAAAACATACCACGCCATTAAAGAGAAGTATTTCTGGGATAATTTATACACAGATACAAAACATTACGTAGAATCTTGCATACATTGCATATCTTTCCGATCTCCTCGTAGAGTACCACCTGTTCCATTGCAACGTCATTTTATTCCATCTCGACCAATGGAATATGTCTCTTGCGATTTTGTCGGAAGATTGCCTAATACCTCACGTGGAAACTGCTACATACTTACGTTCATTGATCATTTCACAAAATTTGTGAAACTGTACGCAGTTCCCGACCAAACATCAAAAACAACAGCAGAGAAATTCCTCGACTTTGCTTGCACTTTTGGATTTCCTGAGAAATTATTATCAGACAAAGGTTCAAATTTTGTGAGTGACCTTTTTAAAACACTTTGTAGTCGCCTAGGGGTAACGAAATTGCAAACAACGGCGATGTGCCCACAATCCAATGGTCAAAGTGAAAGGATAAATTCTAACTTGAAGAAGTCCCTCTCTATATTTGCACTAGGAACAACTGATTGGGATGCATACATTAATTACTATGAATTAATTTATAATTCAACTATTCATCAAGCAACACAGGAAAAGCCAGCATATTTACATCTTTCCTACGACCCTACACTTCCAACAGACATTCTTAATCAGACAACTCCACATACACGTGTCTCATATTCTGATTTTGTCACACAAAAAACAACACAACTGCAGTACACATTCAACAAAGTGCGTGAAAGTCTAATTACATCAGCAGAGAGGCAGGAAAATTACCAACGAAAATTCGCGAAAGATAGGAATTTTCACCCAGGTCAATTAGTATTCTTGCATCAACCCGACGCTGATAGACACGCTTCGCTTCCTAAGCGAAGAAATTTCGTCGGTCCCTACAGAATTCTCACAGTTCACAATCCTGTAAATTTTACAATAATTGATACAAGAAATCCAAAAGCAAAACCTATTAAAGTACATGCAAACAGGTTGATCCCATTCAAAGAAAGACGTCAAGAATTGGATTATATGCACAGTACTATTAGGGAAAACAGGAATAGTAGAAATCCGGCAGACTCCATTGTACAACAAAGGCCACACGCTAGTTTCGATGAATTGTCTGACCTTCAATGGCTTCAATGTATTTCTCCTAGTGCCGCACGTTCGGTGGGGAACCCACCCAGCAGTAGCCCTGGGCACTATTCCGAGGAGCCTTCTCGAAACACAGATAACCCTGCCGTTGTAATACCACAATCTTCTATTCAAGGATGTCAAGCCCAAAGGCCATCCACAAGTACAGCAAGTGATGCACCCCCTGCTCTGGATAATATGTCCCGTAATTTATTGCCTCAGCGTTCCGTTGGTCATCGTTACAATTTGCGCTCTAACCGGCCGGCACAAATTAACACTTTCACTTTTGGAACATATTAATCAAGTGTTGTGTATGTAAATATATAAATAATATGGGACTTGAAAATATAAAAAATTTTTTAAAATTTCTATAACGATTATTCGAAAATTAATTCATCGAATTTTATAATCGTATTCAGTGATAAGTTTTTTTTTTATTACTGGAATTCCGTCGTGGATACAAATATGCTGTTGATTGTTCAGTGAGAAGGGCCCCTCATTGGACGGTGAACGCTTATTTGTTTCCAATTTTCTTTTTTTTTTCATGCAAAATTTTTTCTTCAAACTCACTATCTCTCCTTCACAAATTAAATTTGAGGTAGACATTGAAGTGCACTGCAAGTTTGATCAAGTCCCACCTTTTTTAAAAACAAAAACAAAAAACAAAAAAATTCATATATGTACATATCTCTATTTCTAAAGAAGCAGAAGATGAAGCATTCAGCAACAATGACTGTCAAATTATGTTTATATTGAAAAGTATATGTTTAATGGATGCATTTACATTGTTCATTTCTATGCGTAATCAATTTCGCACTATTATATTTGAGAAAAAATTGTTAAAACCTTGAAAACAAAGTAGAGTTATAATGGAATTATGAAAAAAAAAGTTATTATGAAAGTGTGAGAAAAAAAATGAGACTATGAGAAAAAAAAAAAAAGATGAAAGAAAAAAAAATGAAATTATAAAAGGAAAATTGAACGTATAGAAAAAAGATGAAAGTATAGAGAAAAAAAAGGGATATGAAAGTATACAAAAAAGACAAAACAAAATAAGGATGAAAAAAATGGAATTAAGAAAAAAAAAATGAAATTATGAAAGAAGAAAAAATGGAAGTGAAGGAAAAGAAAAAAAAAAATTTTTTTGTCAAAATGTTAAAAATGTGCAAGAGGAACAAAAGTATTAATGTTGTACACTTACGCATGCAAGTACTTTCATGTAAATATCCACATACAGCATATATGCAATTTTGTGTTAAGAATACAACATACTGCGTATTAGTGTAGTATAATTTGATGTTGGAATCTATAATCCCTCAGAGTTATAATATTTATATTGAGCATTTAAACAAGTTTAATTTGGGAATGATTATAAATGATCACACTGTGGTAAGATTTTTTCTTTCTCTGCCAAATGGTCTATATACTATGTTTCTATATCCCTTCAACGTTCATAATTCATAAGTGAAATGTGCCCGTACTCTCAGGACACCGCTCACAAATTTCAATTAACTCTGCTTAGAGGAGACAGTTATCAACTGTTTCAAACTTTCCCTTCGAACGATGCAAATTCCTTTTCAGCAGACAACGACATCGATCACTCAGACTCGTTGATGCGATGGTTCACCGAGTAATGTGGCAGTGATATCTTCAAGCAAAGAAATTTGCTAACTTCACTAATGTGTTCCAAACTTCACAGTGAACTGCCATTTCCAGACACCATAAACTGAAATTGTTTACGTGCAATTTCTCTTGGATACGCCTACGGAACGAGATGCTTCGTCGGTGTCGCACTTTGGTTGTCCTCAGTCGTCTGTGTAACAAATAGTGTTCGGGACTGACTGCACGTCTGAACACGAACGAACGGTCGAATATTTCGTTTAATAATTTTCGCTTCGACAGTACTCCAGCGTCGTCCTCTATTCAGTGACTGACATGTGAAAAGAACAAACACATTCGACGCTCTCTACGATACACATTCGCTGCAAAGTGCAACCCACGCGGAACATCATGAGGACTGATTCCTGACATTGGGTCTAGTGCGGATTGAGCCACAACAAGCCAATTTGTTTCCTGTACAGCTGGATTTTGAAAATTTACACTTTCGAACTAATAACTCTCGAGGCACTGAACAAGTACGTTGAAGTTCAGAGTAATGAATGTGCTGTAACTTATCTAGTATCAATGCGCAGCATTTTCAGGGAAACATGTTCTGCGACACTTAATGTTACATTTATTTCAGTGATAAATGCAACAGTGATTTTCTTGTTGCTGTGTCTAAACGTATTATTGATATATTTTTGTGACGTTATACGAAGAAATTATACGTATCTTCACCATTCCGAAAAAAAAAAAATACTTCCGATAAATCATCGAAAGAGATGATACGTAATCTACGTTATGAATTCATGAAATTTTTAAAAGCTTCTGTGTATTTCATGCTCAGTGATTTTTGCAAAGCTCTTTTGTATATTTTTTTATTTCTGCTTATATTATCTTTCTACAATTCACTTACGACATTACCGAAGCACATGTATATATCTACAACACATAATGTATATTCAATTCTAATTTTTATATTACATATATATTTTTCTTTTCTTTTCGCATATGTATAAGTATATCTAGGTACGAGTATTCTTTTCAATGCATTCCTACATTGCTTACCATTGTGTCAAGTGATGTACATTTGTACATACCAGGTTTTCATCCATGTTTTGAAGAGCAAAAATTATTTTATTGCCAGTATTGTAATCTCCCGACTTATATTTTCTTTTTCTTTTTTTTTCGTTTTTTTTCTTTTTCCGCAAGATGGATGTGCATTGCTATGGCGTCAATAGCCATCGCTATCAGATGAAGCGGGAGAGGTCCAATTTCCAGCCCAATATAATATAATAATAAGAGAAAAGGGAAAAGGGGACTTAAGCCATTTAAATTGTAAAAAACATGCTCTTTCGCCTCCATCAACACTCCTTAATTTTATGGCCACTTACTTAAAGGGCCCCTTCAAAGTTTGCGTAATAGCCGCTCCGTATTCTTCTTTTCTCTCTCTCTCCCCTATATACTGAAGCCTCTTGACCTTTGTAATTGCCACCTGCAGGCGATTGACTTTATTTCATCTATTGTACGCATCCCTTCTTGGGAATATGTGCCTTCTGACTTTCTTGCTTCCTCTCTTCTTTTCTTTTCCTTCTCTTTTTTTCTTGTACAACTTTCCCCCCCCCCCCACAGAAAACATCTTCCTCCCATATGCTTCGAAAGATCGTAGGGGGTGAACCTTGACCAATGATGTCAATTTTAATACTATTCGTACCTACGTAATCCTCATCACCCAATGGAAGGATCTTTCTTTGAAGCCGGACTACCAATTAGAAATAGGGGGTTGGTACCCCTCAAAACTTTATTTTTTGGAATCTTTGAAAATTTAAAGCAGATTGATTTGTGAAAACTAGAAATCAAGTTGGAAAAAAAATGTAGAAAGAGCAGAATTTTTTTTAGACACATTTTTTTCAACTGTAGCATCAGGAGCGGCGATCATCCGTGATGAAAGGGATGGAGGAAAAGGTAGGAAAGAAATTCTTACCACAATTCTAGTAAATTATAGACGTTTAGTTAAAACATAAATTAGGAGGAATTAACAGGGGGCAGAGATGGTGAAATTAGGTATAAAAAGTGATTAAAAGAGAGATATTCCAACATCAAATTAAAATTATTATAATTGAACATACAGTATTTTGTTTATGTATTATGCAGAATTTGATATCGTGTAAAATGGATTTTTCTAATTGACTTTTATTTTGTGTAAATATAACTCGTTCTTTTCATATGATCATTTGATTAAATATTAATGCTAATGAAATTTAATTGATTCTTTCTTTCATGAGTCATCATTTTATTCTAAATGTATATTGGACCACTAGGAGCCTGGGTTAATCTAGATAATTATATATATATTCTTCCAGTGGTTCGATATAACATATGGGTTCGCTTAAGCTGGAAGGAGTGGGCGATGAGAGAAAAAAAAATTGAAGGAGGACGATGGAACAAAATAGTTTGGGGAACTATACTACAGATGGGCGAATGACATGTGTATACAGGGTCTTTATAATTAAAGTTCCACTTTGAAATGGCCATAAATGGAAAAGAAAAAGTGTACAAAATGTTATCAATCTTATCACAAAAAATGAGTAACTTTGCTCTTCCAATGAAGAGCCGAAACGCGTCGACCATTCGACCAATTGAATTTATTTGTCTTAAAAACGTGGCAATTTGTGTATAAAGTTATCAATCTTGTTAATAGTTTACAGGAGGTCATGGGATTGAATTTTCTGCAAAAAAAAAAAGAAAAAAAGGAAAAAAAAGTTAAACAACTCACCACCAGGTGGGAATGGCGCTGTATGCAATATGGTTAAAGGAAATAAGACACGAAGTCATCGGTTTAAAATGTTTTTAATCGTTTCTAAAATGAAACTGTTTGTGGGGTTATGCAAAATCGCAATGGCTACCTGGCTTACGGCAGGAGGATGCGATACACCGACGTGTCTGTAACATTCCTCCTGATTTGCTAAGAGTTACTGTTTAAACGCAGTAGTGCAAGTAGTGCAATTTAACTTGCTTTCAGGAAACGGTGGGCGCCACATTGAACATGCTTTGTAACAAGTTTTAGGAACGATTAAAAACATTTTAAACCGATGTCTTCACGCCTTATTTCGTTTAACAGTATTGCATACAGCGCTATTCCCGCTGGTGGTAAGTTTTTGAACTTTTTTTTTTGCGGAAAATAGAACCCCGTGACCTCCTATAAACTATTACCAAGTTTGATAACATAGCCATTTTCAAAGTGGAATAAAGCCCCTGTAGATGACACCAAGTCACCCGCGGTTTTCCACCACCACGCAAGAAGGAATAGGTCACAAATTCAATTTTTCGATGATAGAGAGCGTTGCAGGAAAGTTCGGCAGGTGTGATTGAACCTGAACCTTTCTTCAATCTCGTCTGAACCCGAAATGTCCGTAAAGCTCCAGCCGGCGATTCTTGTCTGACGTATAACAACTTCACTAATAGTATCATTGTCTGATCCACCAATATCAAAATCACAATGAAAAGCGCCTGTAACAGGAAAGTTCAGAAATGAACTGTTAATCGTTTGATTTGCATATATCGAGATATTTGTGTTCGTGCATCACCCTCTATCGACATAAACCGATACTAAATTTGTTTTCTGCCCCAGAACAAAGTCCCCCCCTTCGTGAGAATAACTTCTCAAACTGCATTCAAATACACCAATTAGTTTGATTTTTACAAATTTTTGAATAATTTATGAATTTATAGGGGCACCCTGTGAAGGTAACTTGGTAAGTAAAAATAATGTTTATATTTATATTACTGCCAAAAGTCGAAGTGCAGCTAATTACGACGGGGCCCGTGATTTCGCCAAATTTTGAATTGAAATTATTACCGCATCGTGACTGTCGTTCGATGGGGTGCCATAACTAACATGAACGTAACTATCTAGGCAAAATACACCAACTTGACGATGACCTCGAATGGTGTGTTTTGTTATCGGACTTTGGCCAGGCAACTTCGCGAACTGGCCGGGTTGATATCTAACGAAATTGGCCAATACGTAAAGTGTCCAGCCCCGTAGCGAATTTGCCGATTTCGGGCTTTGGCAATGAATCAATGAACGCCAGGGGCTTTGCCACCGGACGGACTTATCCCGTTGTCGAGATCTCTTCCAGCCCAGCTTCGTGGCAGAGTCTGGAACAAAGTGAGTGCACCTAACAGTCTGAGTGTGTAGCTAGTATTATGCTTGATATTTCAGTGCTGCCATGTATACTTCAAATTGTGAATGAAGTGTAATGATTGAATATATGTTACGTTGTATGCCTGTTGCTCTCTGTGGCGAGACTTTTTAACGGGGAGATCGGCTCGCATTCGCGCCTTGAAGTTGGGAACCACAGAAAACCAACTTCAGCCGACCACCACTGTGGTGCCGGTGGGGCTCGAACCCGGATCCTCGCAATGCGAGTCTGTCACTATGACCACTCGACCACCACAGCGGCGAGAATTGGTTCCCACACCGGGAATCGAACCCGGGCCTCCTGGGTGAGAGCCAGGTATCCTAACCACTAGAATACGTGGGATTCGGGCTTTGGCAGTAACATTTGTAAGTTCAATATAGTATTGATAGTTTGAAAAAAAAAATTATCTGAGGAATTTTATCATTGTGGGAAAAAAAATCCGGAAATTTTTTTTTGCAAGATATTTCGATACGAAAAAAAAATGTAATACAGTCAAACCTCGTTAGTGCGTCACCCGGTTATCACGTCACTCCGCTTACCGGGTCACTTTTTGGAAGTCCCAATTGTCCTCGGGCTGGAATTGGCACAGCTATGGCTTACTCCGTTTAACGAGTCACTCCGCTTACTAAGTCATATTTTTGCTCTCCTAAGAGCGACTCATTAACGAGGTTTGACTGTACTTGTAAAACATTCTTAATGAACGAAATTGCAATTAATATTGGAAAAATCAATATTCGATGCCCGAAATTTTTTTTTTCTATTATTTGAAATTTTTTTTTTCTTTTTTACATTCGAAAAATTAAAACTATTACTTGTGCAAAAAATTTAGTTTTCGAATAGAAATTAATGTTAAAAAGTGATAATTTCATGAACTTTTTTTGTTTTAAAGGGGAAAAAAACCCCAACTTTGAGAAAAAAGTATTTTATTTTTATTATTATTATTATACACTTTTTAATATTTGAAGAATAATGTCACGCCTGAAACTGTTCCAATATCTGAAAAAAAAGATTTGAAATGTGGAAATAATTGGATATTCGCAAAGTACGAAATCTATAAATACCGCGATATGTACAGCGGCTGCCAAAAAGAAAACAACAACCTCGAATTATCGTTAGTTCACTGACTTACAGGAGTTTCTGATTTTGGAGAGGGGAATAGAAAGAGTTATTAAAATAACACCACTGTTTACGAATACTGTGGAACCTCCCCTAACGGACACTTTTATGATCCCCGGCCTCTTGGAATAGGGCTTTAATGTATTCCACTCGTCGTTAGCGGACAGTAAATCCAGGAAAACTAATTTTTATTTTCAAACTCTAATTTATTAATTTTTGTTCATATACCGAAAATGTATCGTATTCAACTATGATTATGTTTAATCCCAAGCTCGTGTTAGTAAATATGGTAAATCGTCAATTAATTACTTAATTAACTGAGTATAACTATGGTCCGAGATGGTGAATTTCAAATGGCAGTGTTGGTTGTGTTTGTCGATAATGTGTGGCAAAAACTAACATTACAAGACTGGTTAATGTTGTTATGAATGTGTTCCTATCTTCTTCACACTTATTTCAATTTAATATTTAATACAAAATTTGCGCGTTTCACGAACGGGTAAAAAATAATTAATTGGTTTAATGAAGAGAAGAGAGAAAGGTTTTTTCTAAGTTTTTCAATGTTTATCAAACTTTCCAACTTCATTTAGGAATTATGCATAATCACCAGTAAAAGTAATAAATAATGTGAAATTTAGTCAAACTTTCTTAATCGAGACGATTGATGATTATGCATAACACCGGTGTATCACTTACACACACACACAGTCACATATATTTTAACATTAATTAAAATGTATAGGGACCGATTGCAACCGAAGCTAAACGTCGTATAAACGAGGTTCCACTGTATATCTGTACCTCCCCATTAGCGGTCAAAATTTTTAGTCCCATGGGTATCCGTTATCGAGAGGTTCTACCGTATCGTATTATTAAAACATGTCAAGCTACTGAAAATGGAAAAATTCAAAATGATAAAGTTATTCTAATGCAATCATTATATAATTATTGAATGGGAATGTTTAGAAATAAACTAGACGTACATACTTTATTATGGAAATGGACGCATACAGGATACGCGCGTACTCGTGTAAATGAAGCGAACTACAGATAAAGTGTATATAAGATTATTATCTGCCAAAAATGCAGTGCTTTTTTGACCGTCTCTGTATTTTTTGTCCTACCTTCGTGAGAAAGTCGCTAGCAGACAAATGAAACCACTGATGTTGATTCCATTGTTAAATCACGAATTCTATAGTTAAATGCTAAATTATTTTGTTAAATACTAAATTGTTTTGCTAAACCCTAAATTATATTGCTAAATGCAAAATTATATTAATAAATGCCAAATTCTATTGTTAAATGACGTTTTTTTTTAAAAATTTCTCTCATTCCCGAATTCTTTTCAAAATTCCGCTCAGATTTCCGAATTCGACTTAGTGAAAGAAAAGTTCAAGTTAAAGGAAAATTTTAACACTAAAAATACAAAAGAAGTCCTGGCGCTGAGTGAAAACTTCGACTTAAACAGATGTTCGAGTTATCGGATTTCGACTTATCGCGAAATGACTGTATTTGATTTTGAAAAGAAATGAACACACCGTTCAAAAGTATTTAAAAAATTGAATATTTTCTATAAAAAAAAAATTTCTAATTTCTAATTTTTTCTAAAAAAAGCAAATCTACATCAAAAATTGAAATTAATGCAAATTGAAAACAAAATTCAAAAAATATTCAAAGAAAAAAATTCCATTCATAATTGAAAAAAGAAATAAACATAAAATTGAATTAAGAAATAAAAAGAAATGAATGAAAAATATAATCTCAACTCGAAATTCAATTCTAAAAGATAATATTGTTGATAAAATAATTGAATAACGAATCTTCCTTGAGAAAATTTTATTCCCTTATGGATTGGGGAAAATTGTAAACAAAGGGGAAATTTTAGAAGTTGCTCAAAAAAGTATTAACTCAAGATTTTGTGGTGAAATAAGATTTAAAAAATTGGGATTTATTTTTTGATTGTAGCGATGTGTAGATCCACGATCGTTATCAACAGAGCCCGGAAGTTCAGGTAAAATGCCAAAAATGCCTTTTTTAGTAAGAATGCATTTTTTGAAATTTTCGTGCCATAAATGCCTATTTTAACATAATTTTAAGTTTATTAGTGAATTTCAGAGGCCATAATATAACTTGGATATTTTGGGCCTTCAAAACGTCAAAAGAATTGCTCTTTCCAAAATTTTCCAACACTCAGTATTAATTATCATCAGAAAGCCCTTCCCATTTTGAACCCCATTTAGACGCATGCAAATAATTGACACCTGAGAGATTGGTGTTGACAAGCATTAACTTTGCTTTGAACCGGATGGTGTTAGACGTAAATGATTTTGTTTTAGATGAACGCAGCCCGTGTTAGAAAAACGGAGGGAAATTAGAAATTTTTGTTACCCCACAGGCTTCACATAATATGTCTCGTTCAGGCATTGGACTGCGTTGTATGTGTACAGCGGACCGATGGTTGTTCCAATAGGGTCTTGAATTGATGTCATGGCTCATACAAGGCGGGGTAGGAGCAGACAGGGCTGGCTCTGGAGGGCCCATGTTGTTTTGATTTTTCTTTTGCACCATAAATGCACTGCAAACAACAAAGCCCCACAGATCATTTTCCTTACCGACTCCGCGTCCGGTAATGGTGGCCCTGGAAATGGCCTAATCCTGAGGGTTCTGCTAACATTTTATTTTGAGCTTGAAACCATCAATTTAATTTGGGTAATATAATGCAGTTATTATAAACTATAATTAAAACAGCAGACGGATTAAGTGCAACCGATTTTTCAGCTAGTTTTTTTGGCCTCTTAGTATCTTTGTTTATGGTTATTTTTTCGTCCTCCCAAAAATTATGAATGACGTTTTTACTGCCTTTTTGCCTGCCTATTTCGGCCATTTTAAGTGCTAAAATTTCCGGGCTCTAGTTATCAGAAAGTTCAGAGAACACGAATCAGCCTTAAATACATGCACAGTATTCAAAATCATGTTTAAGGACAGTATGTTGTTGTTTTCAGTCGTCATTGATCACAATTTCAACATGAACGTTTTGGCAGAGGAAATCGAGCTCGAAGTTTGCTAAATCACAATTGTTAACTTTCTTTTTAAGATTATACAGGGTGTCCCGTAAGTGCTAGCATAGCTTTTATCTCATCAACCATCCGTCGTAGATGTTTGATTCCAATTTAAAAAAGTGCTCAAAAGGCGTTCGAAAACTACCCTGTGACAGTTTTGAGAATGAAAATACAGTGTGTCCCAAAATAAAAATAATCTAAATTTTTATACGTTCCCCCCATCCTATAACTTCGAATTAGAAATTTGTTGCCCTGTTTTTACTGAGTCAAACAAAAGATATCCCATGTTTTTAACTGAAATATTTGAAATATTCAATGAGATATTTGAATTCAAAAATTGGTGAAAAGTTGTGAAATTACAGCAAAAACTAACGCGGACACCACACTCATTTCCCTCATTTATGTTGTCCTTTCCCGACTTTCTCCGATATTTGAATCCGAATATCTCAGCGAACATTGCAGTTAAAAACATGGGATCGCTCTTCTGTTTGACAAAGTAAAAACAGGACAATTTCTAATCTGAAGTTAGAGGACGGGGAACGTATAAAAATTTATATTTTTTTATTTTGTGATACACTGTATTTTTATTCTCAAAACTAGCACAGGTAGTTTTTGAACGCGTTTTAAGCACTTTTTTAAATTGGAATCATACATCTACGACGGATGGGTGATGAGATAAAGGCTATGCTAGCATTTACAGGACACCCTGTATATGTTACGATAAATGTGATAAATCGGTCGGATAAATTTTCATGTTATTATGCATAGTCATCGACCATTTTCGTACGTTTTTATAAATTTCGCCTTAAACATGTCACTTTTACCGACGATTACATATAATACCCAAGTGTCATTGGTAAACATGATAAATGGTACTAAGTTCATCCCATTTGCCGGTTATTATTAAGCATAATAAATTTTTTTATTGGCAAATATGATAAATTGGTCCCCTTATGGTGATAGGGTTTTATTATTTAGATGACCGTATTTGTGAGCCAGAGTCTGACCAGGTTATAATGACCTCTAATTTAACGAACTTCTCCGATCCGAACATCCCTGAAATAACTCCTATAACTAATTACTATTTGATGAATTCTGAAATCGGACCTCGATAGAACATGTTCTCCTATTAAACAGACATTTTACGATGGCACCCCGATATAATGATCTCTCATTTAACAAATTGTACGATCGTATCCCACATAACGAACTCTAATTTAACAGGTTATTTGATTTAATGATTTTTTTCAAATTTTGTGCGTATATAATCGGACCCTATTGTAACTCGTATTTGGCGAATCCTATGGCAGGAGAGATTTCGATACAACAAACCCCTATTCAACAAATTTTATTATTGTACACCAGTATAATAAACCTCCATTTAACAAATTTTACAATCGTTCCCCCTAAAATATTAACTTTTATTCGACAAATTTCACGATCGTACCCCGATATTGTGAAATCTAATTTAACACGTTTTCGATTTAACGGATTTTATCAGTTCTCATTTAACAGATTCGAATAAAAAATTCGTCAAATCGTGAAATTTGTTAAATGGGAGTTTGTTACATCGGCTGATTTGCCACTCGCTATTGAGACACATTTGAGAAATTTCTTCACATTTATGAAATTCACCAATTATACTAGGGTACTATGCATAATTACCAGCAAAAGCGACAAATATTGAATATTTATAAAGTTTACTAGGTAGGCCTATGTTTCTTGGGTATTATATATAATCACCGGCGCAAGTGATAGCGTTCTTAGTACTTATGAATTTACCACGCTTGGGTGCTAGGGGTAATCGCCGGTAGAAGTGATACATTTATCAAACTTACTGAGACGATTGGCAATTATGCATAATTCCCGATAATGCGTAGACCGATTCGATGACACGCAATTGCCATAAAAACTAAATTTGAATGCGTCGATGGATCTTTTTATGTTATAAATTCCTTAAGTCTTGTAGCCTTCACATTGAACATTCGCACATGTATCAACATGTGCAAAATGAATCCGACTTCACATTACCGATAACATTTATCATACTAGACTGAAGTTTGAGCAAAATTTCTGGTAAATTTAAGTATCACATTAACGATTTATAATGCTTATCAATAAGAGCTGGGGGTAAACATAATCACCGGAAAATGTGATAAATTCGCAAAAACTTATCAAACTCATCAAAATATTCGGTTATTATGCATAATAACCAAATTTTGATTACATTTACCGTAACATATAACATCATTAAGAAATAACATGAAGAACTGAACTTGAACATGAAATACCCCGAACATTTTTAATAGGTTCATTTAAAAAAAACTCTTATTTTCAATCATGTAAAAATGATGTCCCAGTATTTGAAATTCACTACTGATACAGTCGAATCCCGTTTCAACGGATACCGTCATAGCGAAAAAAATCTCGTTTTATAGCGATGAGTTTTCTAATCCCCCAGATAAGTTTACACAGGAATAATGCACAAACCCAAAATTCCTTTATAACGAAATTTCGTTATAGTGATTTCTCCGGTATTTCGGAGTTCGTTATAACGGGATTCGACTGTATTCCAGAATGCTTGAAAACTAAAAACCATAAAAAAAAAACACCCTCTGGTTTTTGATTCGGACATTGCAAGGAAACTCTGGCGTCAATCCGGGACCTAGAAGGAGGAAAGAAGGTACCAACCCAATCGATGACCCAGTTTATTGAGCGGCGAAAACTCACTCGGTGCTCGCTCGTCACGAGCAAAAAAGAAAGAACCTTAAATTAAAGTAGGATGAAAAGAGAGAAAAAAAATGATGAAAAAAATGAAAAAAAACGAAAGTATTTCCCAGAGACGATGCAGATGAAAAATGATTTACGGCATTAGGAAATATAATTTTTTTTTGCCTTCTTCTAGTCTCCACCATTACTGCATATACATAGCTCTGTATTTCACTTTCTTGAAGGTTTAGATGAAAAAAGAATGAACTTCAGCGAGAAGAAATGAAATTTTTGACATTCCTGTGAAGAATAATAATAATAAATAAATAAAAAAATTATATATATATATATATTGCTTTTTTTTTTTTTTACTTCTCTGGAGGAGAAGAAAGAAGTGTGCAGAAAAATATTATGGCCAAAGAAGATCAAAACTGACACTTATTTTACGACGTCTTGGCGCTGTTTTTTACGATTCAATTTCCTCAACTATTCTCCAAAAAGAAAAGCAAAACGATCGCCAACAAAAAAGAAAGAAAATTTTTTTGTATCCTAATTTTCTTTCCGTTTTTCTTGAATTTGTATTTATTGCCTTTTTTTTTAATTGACCAGCGGAAGTTAATAGCTCGGTTATTGCGTGTGTGTGGGTTCATTATATTATCTCTTACATTGAGAAAGTATGGATGTGGAAGAAAATTTTCCGAACGCAGAAATTTTTTGATGGAGGAAAGCATTTCAAAATTTGTATAAAATACAGGATGGACGAGAAGAAGTCCTGGACGCACTTTAACTTTCTACGGTTCATCCTCGTGGAGGAGAATTAATTTATTTTCTTTACGAATGAAAAATTTGTGCGGTTAGAATATTTTTAATTGAAAAATTACATCGACACAACAATTTAATTTATTAATTACGGTGGGTATTTTGCTGAAATGGTTAGTCAAAGGGAAGATATACAGTCAAACCTCGTTAATGAGTCACTCTTGGGGGAACAAAAATATGACTTAGTAAGCGGAGTGACTCGTTAAACGGAGTCAGCCATAGCTGTGCCTGAGGACAATTGGAACTTCCAAAAAGTGACCCGATAAGCGGAGTGACGTGTTAACCGGGTGACGCACTAACGAGGTTTGACTGTACTGTTTGTTTTTATTTTACTGTCATCTATAATTTTTTACTATTATATATGTTACTGCCAAAGCCCGAAGTTGGTAATTTCGCGAAATGGCCATCCCAGTTGACCCGGCCAATGTTCGAAATTCGGGCTTTCGCAGGGATTTGGCAGGCCCTTATATGTCGATTCCTATATATGTGACACTAAGATACCGACATTTAGATTTCTTTGATCGTTAGGGTTGCCATAGCTAACCATAATAGTTATTGTTAGCTATGGCTAGTTATAAATGGCCATAATTGTCACAAAAAAAAAGAACACAAGAACGCGGTGACGACCCCGAATCATAGGGATAGATACAGGGACTCATAGGAATCGATTCATAGGGGCCGGCGAAAGCCCGAATTTCGAACATTGGCCAGTTCACAAAGTAACCAATTTCGGGCTATGGCAGTAACATATATATATTAGCAGATAAAATCTTGCTCAGCAGTGTTTTCCTTGAAGAGGAGGAATTAAAATTCGGAATTTTATCTCCGATTCTCTCAATTTGGTGTCATTTTATAGATCTTTGAAGATGAAAAATTTCAGCAGCTCTCAAAAAATGACACCAACAAGGAACCAACTTTTTCTAGGTGAAAAAAAATATTGTACTCATATAGCCGTATTTTGTATTTGAATCACATACTATAATATTTACTTCCTGTAATACCAAAAACATTGAGAAAAAAAATTAAAGTAATTTGATTTGTCGACTATGTATCTGACATCTATATCCAAATATAAACGGGACAATACAGGGTTAAAAGTTGATAACAAACCTACCAATTGATTGTTTGATGCTAATTTTTCTTACTGAAATTTCCTTATTATTTATATCTGGCAATGAATTTTGATGAAAACATTTTTTAGCATTAATTTTATCTGATGTTTTTCTGGTGGGGTCAGTACGAGTAAAACTTGACTTACTTATAAACACAGTTTTCATTACAAGATTCATCGAAAGACTGGTTATTTGTGGAGATGAAGATTACAAGGAAGATCACAAGTCCTTGTAATCTTCATCTCCACAAATAACCAGTCTTTCGATGAATCTTGTATTGACAAGTGGAGAGGACGTTTCTATATACAGTTTTCATTCTTGTGTTTGTATCGTATCGTGTTTCCGCATTTATTTGTATCTTTAATATTTCTATTTATCGTTTCAAATTGGATACATTGAATCGAAAAAAAGAAAAGAAAAATATATGCGAAAGGGATGATTCCAGCACATCGGAAAATTCAGAATTAATGGATGAAATAATTCCAGAATTAATGGATGAAATAATTCCAGAATTAATGGATGAAATAATTCCAGAATTAATGGATGAAATAATTCCAGAATTAATGGATGAAATAATTCCAGAATTGATGAAAATTCAGAATCAGAGGATGAGGTAATTCTAGAATTTATAGAAACATATGGAATAAATAATTCCAGAATTGATGGAATTTGATGGAAGAAGTAATTCCATAATTAATTAAAATTCATAATGAATGAAAGAAATAAAACCAAAATTGATGAAAATTCAGAATTAATGGAAGAAATAATTCCAGGATATTGGTGAAATTTCATGGAAGAGCTATTTCCAGAATTGATAAAAACTCAGAATTAAAGGAAGAAATGATAAACTTTCATTACCAGTTCAAAAAAAATTCCAGAATTAATGAAAATTCAGAATTTCAGAATTAATGAAAATTCAGAATTTCAGAATTAATGAAAATTCAGAATTTCAGAATTAATGAAAATTCAGAATTTCAGAATTAATGAAAATTCAGAATTTCAGAATTAATGAAAATTCAGATTTTCAGAATTAATGAAAATTCAGAATTCCAGAATTAATGAAAATTCAGAATTTCAGAATTAATGAAAATTCAGAATTCCAGAATTAATGAAAATTCAGAATTCCAGAAACTATGAAAGAATTGATTTAAGATTGAATGAGTGAATTAAATTCAGAATAAAAGACAATTCAGAAATAATGAAAAAATAAATAAATAAAACCAGAATTGATGAAAGTTCAGAATTAGTAGAAGAAATAATTTAACACCGCTGGTTAATGTGTTGGTGAAGCTTCGAATAATTTGGGCCCATCCCCAACCCTATTTGGGGTCCTGCATCCCTTTGGCCCACAACTAGAAATGCTTCAAGTCAAACATATATTTTGATTTACTAAAGGAAAAGGAAATAAAACTGCATATAACAGATAAATCTGAAATATTTCAACAAATTTCTCGTTTTCCAAAACCATTGAAACAAAAAGATCTCGAAATAAAATGGTATATAATGAATAATGTAATATACATTCACTATCTATTAAATTTCGGAAAAGAAATAAATTTTTCCGAATGCAATCACAAAAGAAAGGTAAAAATACAATAAAATGCGGTGACAAATTTTATGACCCAATAAAATTTGCCAATTACTTCCCCCTGAAGGTTGTACATTTATAAATGAAACGTCATTGGCAAAGTTCCAAAATCCCGATTTATGTTCCTTAAATCTCGAATCTAGGGATGAGAGAATTCATCTTTGAAAGAAGTTTATGAATTTTGTAGTAATTTTTTTATGTATTTTGTGAGAAAAATAAAATATGAATATCTTTCTATCAGGGTATTTAATACGATTTTCTGAGATGTAATGTCAAGAAATGCAAGGTGTTCACTGTTATTGGATTTACGGAAGTTTGACCCCCGACATTTCGCCCCCAGCATGTTTCGTTTCGGGTTCATTTCGCCCCGAACAGGGGAAAAAAGAGTGGGGGAAAGTGACAATATATCGATGACCAAGCGAGTGGGTAAATGATCGGATAGATGACTGAGTGAGAATGCGATTGAGCAACCAAGCGAATGGATGAGTTACCGACTGAGTTCATGTATGAAAGGCTCACTCATTCATTCTCTCACTTGGTCACTCATATTACTACTCACCCACTCACTTGGTCCCTTACACCATGCCTTTTCAACCCATGGGCCGCTGGCTAAATGGGCCCCTCGATCCTTTTTGCCGTGGCCCGCCGACCATTTTGAAAAAATGGCTGCTTAGTGACCTAGATAATAGACCTAGTAAAATAGATAATGAGTGACATAGTGAGTGGTTGATATAATGAAGTGACCTAGCGAGTGAGTGATAAAATGAGCTAAATATAGTGGTTGACTGAGTGAGCGAAAGCGAGCTAGCTTTACTGACAGGCCAGTTTCACTCATTCACTCACTCACACTCTCACTTGATCATGCATTCACTCGCTAGGGCTCGGACTTTTATGAAACGTCATGTTTTGAGCATTTTCGAGCTATTGGTCATATTTTAAGCAATCGGTCATATTTTAGGAATTTCCAGAAATATATATATTTTTTTTCGTTCATTTTTCACCACAAATTCTAATCTTCAATCGTTTCCTTTAGAAATATTCTGTGCACTTACAATGAATTCTGGTAATTCTTTACTTTTTCTTGAAAACTGGGTTCGAATCTCACCGGTGGCGAAGTGGTGGCGGCTAAGTTCCTCAGAGGAATATGGACGAGGTGCATGTCTGGTATAGTAGTAGTAGTGGTGGTAGTCCGAAGTTAATTTTATGTCGATTTCGAAGTGTAGGCGCAAATGTGAGCCGATCTCCCCATTGGAAAGTCTCGAAACAGATCCTACAACCACAGCCAAAACCAAAACCAAAACCAAAAAAAAATTGACGCTGCCCTCCGGCAAATAGGTTCTCATTTTGACATTCAATTGCTCTTAACGTTGAATGAACAAAAAGCAAACTTGGCGCCCTACCTGGTCCAGAAACGGGGCACCAGATTGATAATCGAAAGAAATCCAACGAGGAATCTCAAAATTAAAGGAACATAAACTTTTAACAAAGAAAAAACGATAATAATTCCACTCTTAAATTCAATCATATTCACCGGTGCATTCACCAAAAATTCCCAAAAAACACAACATTCCTCAAGTACAGTATAAAAGTTTCATGCTCCATAGCTCATTATAGAAATTGGGATTAGAATAAGACAAACTTCGAACATTTTAGTTTTCCCACGTATAATCAGAAATAATATTTATCTTTATAAGACAAGAACTCGGGAGAAATAATTCTTGCATCGCGCGGGCGTATCTAGAAAATAATCAACTCAATCGAAAGTTCTGTGATTTTTGCGAATTTCATATAAAAATAACGCTACAATCACAAAACTCCAGATGAACTCGTTCTGATATATATAATTAACCCAAACATTTTATTTTTATAAAATGAGGAAAGAAATTTTCAACCTCGAACTACATTTTTACGAAAAACCGGGAGTTTCCCGAATCCAAGGAAAATAAATAAGAAAAAAAGCAAAATAAAGGCTTTATTTTTGAGAAATCTGGAATCTCTCAATTATCCACATCATTTTGTCCGGACCAGATGTTCACAAACGCGTGAAATCATAAGAACGACGATTCGTAGATGAATAACAAGGGGGGAAAAATTCTAGTTAAATTCGGTAGAAAAAGGATTCTTTTTTTTTTTCTCTCTCTCTCTATTTTTCTATAAATTTTGAGAGGAATTTCCGATTTATTTAACAAATTTTCCTGAACTTAATGTTGCGTTAAAAATAACAAGATGGTTTATTCAAAAGTGAAGGCAAAAGAATGTATGTATTTTCTTTCTTTTTCCATCTATAAATATGATATTACTGAGATTTTAAATTTCCTAAAAATTGTGATTTAATTTTTTTCCCCTCAATGTAATTTCTTGAAGAACAAGTGCATTTTGGTTTTTTATTTTGTTGCATTCCGGATCATCGCTTTGTTTACGCTGATTGAACTTATATTTGTATAGAATCTAGCAACGCAGCTTAACGAGACAATACTTTCTGAAACATTAAGCGTAAAAGTTTGGTTTTTTTTGCAAAAAATCGCATTTTTTCTGGATTTTGAATTTCTAGATTCAATATTTTTAATTTTTAAATTTTTCTCTCTCTTTTTTTTTTTTTAAATTTTCAGTTAAAAAAAAATTGTGTTTTAAAATAAATATTTCTAGAGAATGTACAATATAGTAAAACATCTCTTAACGGATACCCCTCAGATACGGTCATCCCTCTTTTACGGAAAAATAATAATTTCCCTTTGTATAATAAGAGTATGTTTTTTAAGCCCTTGATTAACGGTCACCCCCTCTTTTACGCACGAATTTATTTGTTTCGTTGGTCTCCTCCTTCCCCTAACCAGATTATGGCCCGCCGAGAGATTTTAGCCGATGGTCGAAAACCCTGGCCATGCTGGAAGCTGTGCGTGTATGTGTTGTGAACCTAACGTGGGGTTTTTTTCCTGGGTAATGCTGCCATCTGCCGTCAAGATTTGTAACTATGAGTGCATAATTATACCGTTGCAGTAGAGTTATTCTCCGTAACTGGACTTTTTTAACGTAGAGATCGGCTTGCATTCGTTAGTCGAAATTTTGGGAACCATAGACAACAAACTTCAGCCGACCGCTCCGTTGGTGTCCTGCGACCACTCCGCAATAGAGAGGTTTCACTGTATTATACAGTGTGTCCTGTGAGTGCTAATGCGGCCTTCATCTTATCAACCGTTTTTTGTAGAGGTACGGTTTAAATTTAGAAAATGCTCAAAATGTCTACAAAAATTACCCTGCACCAGTTTTGAGAGTGAAAATACAATATATCACAAAATTAAAGTTTTAAATTTTCATACGGTCCCCTTGTTTTTAAATTTTAATTATAAAATTGTTGCCCTGTCTTTTCTGAGTCCAACAAAAGAGATCACATGTTTTTAACTGCAATATTCGTTTAGATATTCAAAAATTGGAGAAAATACAGAAAATGAGGGGAAAGAAGCGCTGTGTCCTTCAGTTTTTGCTGTTATTTCCTAACTTTTCTCCGATTTTTGAATTCATATATCTCAGTGAATATTGTTGGCAGTCAAAAACATGAGGTTTTTTGTTGGGCTCAGGAAAGACAGGACAAAAACCTTTTAATTGGAAGTCAGAAAACAAGGGGACCATATAAAAATAGCATGCAAAGATTAAAATCATCTTGAATTCATGTATTCGAATGTGATATTTGCAGTAAGGTTGCTCTTATTTTGATGACAGGTGCAGGTAGTGCTGGTGACTGGAGAAAGGTTGAAGACCTCTGAGATAAAGGCCACATCAGAACTTAAAGGACACCCTGTATTTTCCCTTTCAAAAACTGGTATGGGGTAATTTTTGTAAATTTTTTAAATTGGAACCATACTTCTACGACGGACATTTGATTAGAGAAAGCAGGTATCTTCGACCCATTGCTCGTAAGCACCACGGTGCTCCCTGAAGTAATCGGATTTCTCGATGCTCAATCGGATTTCGTGTTCGCGAGCACTTGATCAAAGTTCCAATTAAAACATGTAAAAATAGTATTCAAGGATTGAAATCATCTTGAATTCATGTATTCGAATGTGATATTTGCAGTAAGGTTGCTCTTATTTTGATGACAGGTGCAGGTAGTGCTGGTGACTGGAGAAAGGTTGAAGACCTCTGAGATAAAGTCTGCATCAGAACTTAAAGGACACCCTGTATATGAACATATGTGTGTGCGTGTTAATAATTTTTCAAGGTTCTTTCCTAGATTTTGATTCATTTTTTTTCATTTTTGATATCTTTTTTTGTTTTCAGTTTTTCGAATGGATTCGAATATAAAGAAGAAAATTGGAAATTTTCCTAATTGCGAAAAAACAGACTTTCTCAGTTTTTGTTTGAATTCCCTTTTACCCCTCATTTCGGTTAGTCGATTTCTTATAAGTAGAGCCCGGAAGTTTCGGCACTAATAATTGGCAAAATAGGCAGTCAAAAGATCAATAAAAATGCCTAAAATAGGCACTAAAAAAAGGCATTTATAATTTTTGGAAGGAAGAAAAAATAACTGAAAACAAAGGTATTAAGGGTCCAAAAACTACCTGAAAAATTTGTTGCACCTAATCTGTCTATTGTTTTAATTATAGTCTATAATAAGTGCATTATTATCCTTGTTAAATTGATTTACAAGCCCAAAATCAAAAGTTACTAGACCCTCAGAATTAGGTCGATTCCATGGCCACCATTACCAGATGAGGAGCCCCTAGAGAAAATGATCTGTGGGCTACCTAAAGTTGCGAATAATTCTCGTTTATTTGTTGTATTATTTGGAATAATCGTTATCATTTTTATAGTTGAAACATGGCTACCTTGTTCTATTTTTGTGAAAAAAATGAATTTTTTGTTTTTATATTGCCACTTATGCTGCACCCTCTTCAAGCGCAGGGGGCACTGTGTGGCCGCATCTGTCATAGAACGACTGGTCAATTTAATCGAATTCTAAATATGCATGGTTAATAAATAGCCATGGTTGTTTGCAGTGCATTTATGGGGAAAAAGGAAATCAAAACAACATGGGGCCCAGACCCCTGTCTGCTTCTACCCGCCCCCAACTTACTTGTGTGAGCCATGACTTCAATTCATGACCTCTTCGGACAATCATCGGTCCACTATACGACGAAGTCCAGTGCCTGAGCGGAACATATTATGCGAAGCATGTAGAGAAACAAAAATTTCTCATTTTCGCTGCTTCTCTAACAAGGGTTGCGTTCATCTGAAACAAATTCATTCATGTCTAACGCCATCAGGTAAAAACAAAGTTAATGCATGTCAACACCAATATCTCAGATCACTTGTTTGCGTTTAAATGGATGTGGGAAACAAAAGGGGCCTTTTTGATGATAATTAATACTGAGAAAATTGGAAAATTTGAAACAGAGCAATTCTTTTGAAGTTCTCAATGCTCAAAATATCCAAGTTTTACAGATTATGGCTTCTGAAGTTTACTAATAAACTTAAAAATATGTTAAAATAGGCATTTATTGCACCAAAGTGTCAAAAAAGGCATTTTTACCAAAAAAGTTTGAAAGTAGGCAAAAAAAAAAAAGCTCTACTTATATAAGTGTTCAGTTAAATAATATTTTTAGTTTATCAAATTTCTTCACTTTTCAATTTCTTTATTGATCCATAATCTCTTGTTGAATCGTTAATTCACAAAAGGAAATAATGAGAGTATTTTTTTTTTGAAAATGTGAAAATTTATTGCAATTTTAATTTTTTTCTCCATCAGTTGTATCAATTCATTATTTTTTTGAAGAAAAATTGCATTTTGGTTTTTGTCTTTCGCTTTCCGGATCATCGCTTTTTTTACGCTGATTGAACATAAACAGGGTGTCCTTTAAAGTGTCAATACAGCCTTTAACTCGTCATCCGTCCGTGGTAGAGGTATGGTTCCAATTTGAAAAACACTCACAATATGTTTAGGAACCACTCTGCGTCAGTTTCGAGAGTGAATATACGGTATGTCACAAAATAAAAATAAAATCTAAATTTTTATACGGTTCCCTTGTCCATTACTTTCTAGATAGAAAGTTGTTGCCCTGTCTCTTCTGAAGTAAAAAAAAAAAAAATATTCCAAGTGCAATATTCGTTGAGATATTGGAATTCAAAAATTGGAGAGAAGTTGGGAAAGGACAGCATAAATGAGGGGAAAAGAACGCTGTCCGTTAGTTTTCGTTGTTCTTTAACAACAACAACTTTTGTTTTGTTGGAATTTTTTTTTCTGTCGGCTGCAGGAGATACAGGACAAAAACTTTCTAATTGGATGTTGTAGGAAAAGGGGACCGTTTGCAAAATTAAGATTTTTCACTTTGTGACACACTGTATTTCCACTCTTAGTTCGGAGTAATTTTTGAACGCCTTTTGAGCATTTTTTAAATTGGAATCATACCTCCACGACGGACGGTTGATGATATAAAGGCCGCATTAGTATTCGCAGGACAGTGCTGTATACACAACAGTGCGAGTCTCTACAAAAATAGGAAAAATATAAATAAATCTGGAGCCCTGGGTTTTTTGGGACCTAAAGTACCCCGAGTCATTCAGGCACAATTTTCGAAAAACCATGCTTGAGGTCAGCCATAATGAAGGTAATCAGGGTATACAATGAGTTCGGGGACCTCTTTGAGAATATCCATTCAAATATGAGATCCAGAATACAAAGGAGATACAGAATATTCCTCCAAGATGTTTTCGGAAAATGGAAGAGGATAGATCTGGGAATAATGCGTATCCAATTTTGTGCAGGAGCACCTGGACTGTTCTGAGATGGGATCCGGAAATTTCACCCCCGACATTTCGTCCCCGACTTTTCGCCCCCGTCACATTTCACTCCCCGGAAATTTCGCCCCTGACATTTTGCCCCAGTACATTTGGCCCCGGTACGTTTCATCCCCGAAATTTTCGCACCTGATATTTCACCTGCCCTGAACGCATGAGTGACTGTATGAGTGACTGGTTGTGTGAGTGACCATATAAGTGGATGAGTAACCTCGTGAGTGACCAAATGAGAGTGAAATCTGCTTTTGGAATGAATTAGTGGCCGTACAAATGACTAAGTGAGTGACAGAATGACTGACTACGTGAGCGACAGTATCTATGAGTGGGGAATTGATTGAGTGAGTGACCGTATGTGTGTACAAATGAGTGATTGAGTGAGTGACCGTATGTGTGTACAAATGAGTGATTGAGTGATTGATCATATGAGTTACCGAGTAGTTGATCATATGAGTAACGGAGTAGTTGATCATATGAGTGCCCGAGTGATTGACCATATGAATGATTGTATGAGTTACCAGGTGAATGGCGGTATGAGTATCCAAGCGAGTGATTGAGTGATTGACCATATGAGTGACCAAGTGAGTGACCTACTGAATTCTTGTATGAGTTTCCAAGTGAGTGACTAGTTGATTGAGCGTATGAGGTCAGGGCAGGCGAAATGTCAGGAGGTAAATGTCCAATTCACTTCATCACTGATAGGGTCACTCAATTGGTCACTCACCGGGTCGCTCATATGGTCAGGGCAGGCGAAATGTTCGTTGTGAAATATCCGGGGCGAAATGTCGAGTGGTGAAATTTCCAGGGGTCAAATATACCGGGGACGAAACGTGCTAGGGGCGAGATGTCGGGGACGAAATGTCAGAGGCGGGATGTGGGGGCCAAAGATTCCGTGAATCTTCTGGGATAGAGAAGGAAGATGTACCATGAGACCACGACCTACGTCATCTATTGGAAAAACTGTGAAATTTTAGTATTTTTATAAGCTCAACAAATCCCGTTTTCGATCAATTTTATTTATTTTTCTTCTTTTCAACCCGCCGTCGCGAATTATCTTACTATATTTCATATTACACCCAGTGCCGTCTTAACGCATGGACCTTCCCGGGAACGGCCCGGGGGTCTCAAGAGAAGGGCCTCACAAAAACGGGAATCAGTTGAAATTTTCATAAATTGGCCAGGCAGGGCCAAGATGGCCCTGATTACATCCTTGAGCGAGAACCTCATTTTTCTACATAAAATACTTTTCCTTATTCGGAAATAATATTTATTTTTAAATATCATTCACTATAGGACCACTCACTTGGTCACTCATTCACTCATACGATCAAAGCAATCTGTTTCAGAGCGTGGGCCATGTTTGGCGTTGGTGTTTGTAGTCCTTTACGTGGATCGGAGGTCCGGTGGCGCAAAGCCGGCCAGCATGCGGCCCGTGGTCTTGGTGCCTGGCGGGGCTTGTTCTTTTTTTTTCCAACATGGCCCAGCCGCAAGATAGCTTGCTTATATCCCACAAGGGACAGAGCGGGGGCCATGTTTGGTGTTTGCATACGATCAAAGCAGGCGAAATTTCCGTAAACCGTTTTCGTTTTATGCGTTATATCGAGTTTTTCGTTATATACGGCGTCATCTGTGAGTGTAATTTTGACCATTCCTTTATAAATTTATCAAAAAAAAAAAAGAAGAAAAAACTCTAGGTCGTGATAGGTATTTCAGTGCAAACCGCACATTCTTATGCCAATGCGTCCAGGACTTTTCCTTACCCTGTATTTTTCTTGATATGTATAAATTATTCCGAGTATTCTGTCGGAACAATTTCAGCTCAGCGAACGACACGAATATACTCTTTCCATTTCCATGTTCCATGCGTGAGAAATGATAATAGTAATAACAGAAAAGAGAGAATATAATAGAAGGCTCTAGTGTGGTTGTAATCATTGCTCAGCGGTTAAGTATGAAAATTGAAGGGCGTTTTCCCTCCTCCTTTTTTTCCTATTTTTCCTGTTTTTCCCCCCCACCACTAATATGACCGACCACACACATACACACGTATGACCGTGGTGGACATATTAAATGTTCGATACCGTTCGATACCGGACAAGACTTTTCAATGTTTTGCCTCACCTCCATCCTCTGTCTGCATTCGAAACGGAGCCGCCTTGGCGAGATATTCGTCACCGGAATCTCGCCAAACAGCGCGAAAAAGCTCTCTTGATTGAATGGGTAAAAATAGAGGACGGTTTTTTATATTAAATATATTTATTCGTAAAGCGGGGTAAAATTAGTTTGTTTTGTTATATAAATGATGGAAATGGAGGCTAAGAAACAGCTTGCATTCGGTTGATGATGAGAACGTGTTGTTTTCGGTTAATTATTCACGTGTTGTGAGTGTTGTTGACGAGAAGAGATAGAGAGAGCGCAATGCCCAGCGAGCATCATCATCAGCGATGTAGCGGCACTACGACTGCTATGCCGATACGCTATGCGGCGATCGCTGCGGCGATTTTGACCGCTGTGGCCGCCACCAGAGACACTGTATACGAGGGCATCAGGTTAAATAAAGATCTATCCAAGGTAAGAAAAACAAAAAAAAGAGAAAAATACACGAAAATATTGTCAAATATTTTCACACACGATACCACAAACACTTACGCCAATTTCAGAAAAATACGAGAAAATATATCGATTCAAATATGTGATGCTATTATTTCTATTAAATTTAAGTGAATTTTGTTGAAACCGTCATTAATTCGCAACAGACGTTTATAGAAAAATATCAATTTATATCATAAACACCTGCGACAATTTCAGAAAAAAAAATCAATTTCATATACTGTTATTTATTTCTATTATATATGAGTGACTTTTGTTGAAAATATCATGATATCATCAAAAGTTTGCAAAAAACATTCATGTATATTATTCACGTGATAAGATAAACCCTGTTTCAATTCAGAAAGGTACAAAAAATCAATTCAGTATGCTTCTGTTATTTCTATATTATTCAAGCAAATCTTTTTCAAAGTATTTCAATATAGAAGATTATAGAACAATATTCTTTTATAAAATGCACACAATACGAAAATTACCTACTTAAATTAAAAAAAATACAAAAAATTCAATTCCAGATGCTGCTGTAATTTCTATTATTAAATTCCGGTTAATTTTATTGAAAATATCGTGTTTTTCTTTATATATTCCATATAAGTTTGCAGAAAAATATTTATTTATATGTATTGTTTCAGAAAAGTGTCAAGTAAAAAAATATCACATGCTCTCACGCTATCACGCAAAGCTATTTTCTGACATTTTCAGCACGTGTATTAAAGTTATAAAGCCTATCTCCAATTTCTAATTTGGAAAAATAATTGATAAATTCATGAATTTATTTGAAGAAATGAACATTTTCGTGTCAGAAAAACGCACAATCTAAAACCTATAATGGTCATGATTCAAGGTCATGCCCTCACATCTCCAGTCGATGAGAAATTTCGGTTATTTTAAATTCCAATGAAACTTGATAATTTTTCTCTTTTATACTATTGTAATAAATTTCCGAAGCTTACGACAAATTCATTGATTAATTCAATGTTAATTAATTTCATGTTTTATTCAAAAATACGCTTATATAAAATTCATTATTTCAATAACTTTTTCCCGTTAATTTCCACTTTTTACTGCATGCTTTAAAATTACAGTTTTGCAACATTTCGCGAATAAATAATTGATAATTGAAACAATTACAGATATTTTCGACAAAGTATTCTGATATAATATGTAAAGTTATCAATAAATTTAAGCAATATCAATTATTCTCGGAAAAAAGTGATTAAAAAAATTTATGCTATGCATTCATATACATTTTGTTTTGCAACTTGAACTGATCCATGCTATGCATTATTAGTCATGGAAACAATGATAATATAAAACGTTAAAATTAAATTGAAGTAAAGAATATAAATTGAATTAAATAATGGAAAAAGTTCAGTGATTTTATTAATGTGTTTTCTTTGTTTAATCAATCAAGGCTGTAATTAATATATATGTTGATATTCGAAATTTCGTAGTTAAAGGAAATATTAGAGGAATTGATTGGAATATATTCAAAAACTACAGGACTTCAATTGTAGATTTACACAATGTAATGAAACGCATGAACATGAATAAAGAAGTTATTTCAGCGTCCGCAAAGAACTCGTGGAGTACGACTGATCGATCCTAAGCATAATTTGCTATGGGTTTTAAAGGGTGAATTCGTTTACTAAAGAATAGATTTCAAATTGAAAACCAACATTTACTATCAATTGCTTTATTTTTCCTTTAGAAAATCAAACGATATCTTTCAAACGATATAACTCACTTCACGATATTTTATTGAAATAATACATAACAAGAGCATGACATTGCTATTTGCAAAACTGATTGAATTATATTGATTTTTTGGAAGGTAAATGGGTGGGGAGCATTATGGAGGCACTCAGGTCATGATTAATATGCTTTTGAGGAATTCATAAACGTTACAGCTGGATATATATGGGTATTTCATAAAAATTCTTAAAAAAAATTTCATTCAGAATGAGAGCATTAATGTGTCATAAAAATGAACGATTCTGAAAATCGTTCGAAATTGATATTTAATTATAATTACTGGAAAATTGTTGTCATAACTTCGCAGCGTTATTGACAATTATTCGTTGCAATCAATCTGAGAGCTCAATATTTCCATACACAAAATATAAACAAATTTTAATAGACATAGTAACTGTTTTTGTTGATTGAAGTTCTTCACAGCCACAAATTCTCAATAATGACTTCTGAATGAAGCCATGAAAGACGTTTTAGTTGACAATACTTTTCATAACTATTCAATAATATATATTCCATCTATGGGTTTTTCATAACAAATCAAGGTAAGAGCACATGTCGCAAAAATACATGATTTGAACCTGTTTAAAATTGATATTTTTTCCAACAATTTATGGAAAATTGTTGTCATAAATTCACAGCTTTATATACAATGGTTCGCTACAACACTATTAGGAGAAGTCAATTTTTCCTTACACTAACAAAAAAAAAAAAATTTATATATATTGAGAAACCACTGTGGGGGGGGGGGGGGGCTAACTACTTTTACTAATTAACGTTCTTCACAGCCGTAAGTTCTCAACAATAATTTTTGAATTGAGTCAATAAAACTGTTGAATAGTGGATGCAATAAAAGATATGCAACCTTTAACTACTGAAACTACTCAGACAAAACCGAAAAAAATCATTCTAATAATCAATAATTGAAATAAATATACCTTAAGAGAGAAAAAAAAAATCACAATTTTCTTCTATTTTTGATTAATTTAAAAATTATATCGTTAGATTCTGATTTTTTTTTCTTAAGGACTGCTGAATTCACAGCGGACACTCCCCGCTGCGGACTTTTGGGAGCCCTTTTAACGGGCACTTTTCTGATCCCCGGTCCCGTGGAACAGGGCTTTTAATGTATTTCACTATCCGTTAGCGCACACTCTCGACAGTAAAAACAGGCAAACTCTAATTTATTTATAGACCAATTTATTAAGTTTTGGTTTATATAAGATTACTAAGATTATTTTTAATCCCAAGCTCGTTTTAATGAATATCATTCCTCATATGCTGTATATGATAATCCAAAGATGACATCTATATTTGCTATGGACGTCTTTGTTTTCAGCCACCTCGTTGGGCATTTTGTCTGTTGTGCTCTTGCATGAATCGTCAATTAATTACTCAATTAACTGAACATAACTATTGTCCAAAATGGTGAATTCGAATGATTGACACGTGTGAAGAAAGCCAAGATAACAAGACTGACAATGTGGTTATGAATGTTTCAATCTTCTTTTCACACTTAATTTAATTTAATTTTTATTGAAAAATACGGTGTAGTATGCGTATCATGTGCACGGGTATAAAATTATTAATTGGTTTAATGAGGGGGAAGAAAAGTTATAAATTATTCCATATTTATATCAGTCTCCAACTTCATTTGGGAACTATACATAATCGCCGGTAAAAGTGATACATGTAGCAATGAAATTTAGTCAAACTTGCTTTATCAAGGCGATTGGTGATCATGCATAATCACCGGTGTATCTCTTTTACACACACGTTTTGGGATCAATTGCAACCGAATTGCCGAACGTCGTATGAATGTGAAAGTCGTATAAAGGAAGTTCCGCTTGTAGTGTCGCACCTCCCAATTAGCGGACAAAATTTTTCGTCCTATGGACCTCCGTTATCCAGAGGTTCTACTGTTTTTCGAAATTCCGATTTTTGATCAAAAAACTGATCATTAATAGTAGGTGTGGTATTATTTTTTCCAGTAAGTCGTCTCGCATCGCCGCCATGATTATGAGAATCCAACACTTTTCCCCCAAAAAATATATCGATCGAAAATGACCGCGGACCGAAAAATAAAAAAATACGGGAAAAACGGGAAAAAAATCCGTCCGTCGCGCAATGACAAAAAGGTCAGTTGATATTTTCATGGGCTATCGGCGAATTGGGTCAACTTTAATAGTCGTCTCGTCTGTAATATTTATTTCCTGATAACTCAGCCCCACACTGGACCAACGAGGAGATACATTCCGTGGGAAGTAAAATGGCCACAGTCCAACTCTTTGCAGAAAAATTACTGTATACGAATACAAATTCAATTTTATAAAATGGTCAGCATGTGAAATTGTGCGTTGTCTCTCTCTCCGATACAAACAGTGCACTTAAAGCATATCGACCGTGTAATCTCGTTTGACTCTTGTACAAACATATATCATCAAATTTACCAGTGACATCAAAAAAGTTCCCGAATTTTGCGGATATTTGCCATATCTTTAGTGAGTTGAACCACATTCCCCCGCAGAGAAAGCAAAAATTGTCAACTTGCTTGAACTGATTTAATCTAAATCCAACACGTATAGCTTATGCTTATAATTCTTAGAACATAAGTTCATAATTCTTGAGACTTTTCTTGAATTTGTTATTTAATCACGATTACACTTGTATTAAACGTTAACACACAAGTAATTTTCAACAGATTTATTGAATGCAATATTAACATAGGCTTATTTATATTTCGCTTGGGGAGGGTGATAACGCCACTCAATTCTCCCTCCCCATAGATCCGCGCCTGCAACAAAGCCCTAATTCAATTTGCATTCGAGATTATCCTGGAAGAATTTGTTCAAAAAATCCAGTTTGTTTTAAAGGGATTACATTTACTTATTGTCAATAAGCAATTCTAAACAGCACCACCTATTGAAATTTTTTTTAACTAATTTCTTCTCTTGCGTAAGAAGAAATCCGACTCTGATAAGTCTGAGGGGACGAACCTGGTATTCCAATTTCTTGATTTATTTCAGAATCCGTTTGAACTTATGAGACACTTTATACATTAATTTTTTTTTAAATTTCAATACTCAATATCGATTTTTATTTAAGACTATTTAATACTAGCTATTAATTAATACTTAGTATACTTAGTATAATTAATACTTAGCTAAGGCCAGTAGAATGCCCATAAAATATAGTGGCATGGAACTGGCGAAACAAGCTTAATTCAGCTCAGCTCAGCAACTATTTAATACAAGAGTGCACAACCTCCAAGCTGTTACGTCACCGTAAACAGTGATGTAGTGCGTCAGACCTAATTTTTATTAATTTGAGGGCCTACATCTCCATCATGGGAATCACTACTGGCGTGATCACTTCTAACTTTTTGAAGAGAATTCATACCTCTAAATTATCTTTTTTCTTTAAAAGAAAAATTACTGTAAATTGGCAGACTTTTCCCAGGAAAAGACAGGAATTAATTTGAAAAATTTCCAAATTTTGAGCTGTATCCAAAAACATCCCGCTGCACACTAAGTCATTACACGTGGAATCGGTCATGTCATTTTCACTTTTTGTTCTTTGACTTTTCCCAGAAAAAAAAAATCATATAATATCGTATTATTTCCATCTCTTGTTTTTTTCTTACATGCATTTCATAACTATACTATCAAGGAATATAAAGATGCGAAAAATGCGATTATGCAATTAATGTGGAATACTATCAAGTAACATAAAAATACTACATTAAAAAGGAATTAAATACGACTAAGTTGCGATTATAGATGCAAATAAATGTATGCGATTATTATAAGTATAAATGCTACATTATAGAAAAAAAATTGAAAGTCTAAAGTGCTAAGTATTTCTACACTATGTACAAACTATCTTATCTCTACATGTATCCTAATACTTACTTTAATTGGACCATTGAACTTCTTTAGAATTATTTTCTATATTGAAGAACGTTCTTTGGTCTCAAGTGTTTGAGTTTTTCGTCATGGTTATAAGCTACAATATTTTCAAAGTGGTCAATATTTGAATTCTCTAGTTTTTTGTAAAAGTTTCTTGAAATCATTTTGACGAATTTGTAGACGGATTAAATTTTGAGTTTATTGTGTAATTCAGAAATTTTGTAGTATCTTGGAGCTCCGGTAAATAGTTTGAGTACTTTATTTTGAAAATTCTGAAGTGTATACATGGTACCCTTGGAAGCATATGCCCAGGCAGGCGCTGCATATAGTATAGATCAGTGTTTCCCAAAGTCGGCAATATCACCCCTTGGTGGTTGATGGAATGGTCCGGGGGGGAAATAAAAGCTACGGGTATAACGTAGGATCCTATGGGTTTGCTTGAGTTGGAAGAAGGAGGTGACGACGAAGAAGGGCGATGGGAAAAAAGTATGGGAAAATGTACTACAGATGGACGAATGTCTTGTGTATACAGGGTCTTCATAATTAAAGTTCCACTTTGAAATGGCCAAAAAAAGAAAACTACTGTACAAAATGTTATCAAACTTGTAAATAGTTTTACAAGAGGTCATGGGATTTAATTTTTCGCAAAAAAGGAAAAATAAATTTTAAAAACTCACTACCAGCGGGAATTGGTGCTGTATGCAATATTGGTAAATGAAATAAGACACGAAGACATCGGTTTAAAATATTTTTAATCGTTTCCAAAATGAAACTGTTTGTAGAGTTATGCAAAATCGCAATGGCTATATGGCTTACGGCAGGAGTAATGCAAATTAGAATTATGCAAATGCGCTTTACACGCCATTTGTTTTTTCAGCTATAAAATGTGGCCTCCTCGTCACAGCTCTCATTGTTATGAGTCGACTATGTCTGTATCCGTGCAAGCACCATTAGTGGATGACTGGATTATAAGCCCTCGACTTCTGGCTGTGGGTTACCTCAAAGCCACTGTTTATAATGTTAACATAAACAATTTGGCGGAATTGAAAAATACACCACATGTTCATTCCTCCTGATATGCTAAGGGCTACTGTTGATGAGAACGCAGTAATGGGATTTAACTTGCTTTCAGAAAATAGTGGACGCCACATTGAACATGCTTTTTAACACGTTTTAGAAACGATTACAACATTTCAAACCGATGTCTTATTTCGTTTAACAGTATTGCATACAGCGCCATTCCCCTCTGGCGGCGAGTTTTTCTTTGCGAAAATTGAATTCCACATGACCTCCTGTAAACTATTATCAAGTTTGATATAACATTTTGTCCAGTAGTTTTCCTTTGGTGATCATTTTCAAAGTGGAACTTCAATTATAAAGACCCTGTAAATGACATCAAGTGACCTCAAAGGCGAGTGAAGTTGCCAATTATCGTAAAAAAATGGTCTAATGCAAGTAAAGCTGTCAATAATACCGCAAAAAATTGTCAAAAAAGTGACGTTGCCAACTACGGCCAAAAACTTTTTCAAAGGCGAGTAAAGTTGTCAATTACAGCCTTAATTGGCCATTAATCTTGAGCCTTCACTTCTTAGTTTCAAAAATTCAAGTAAGTGCCGTTGAAAATAAAGTGGAGGGGGGGGGGGGCGGGAACAGGACATTTTTATGAAAAAGTTGGGTCGACAAAAGTTAATGTTCCATAACATACGGGTCATATGGTAACCCTACATATACAAGTTTCTGGCCCACAAGCGGCAAAATTACCGCATATCTGGCCGCGGATCGAAAAAAGTCGCGCATCCGTGATTTAATCCTAAATACATTTCCATTCATTTTTCTCCCACGGAACACTTCTCGAGCTCATATGTGGTGATTGACGAAAGAGTATCGACGTGAAATTCTTCGACAATAATCACACCATTGCTGAGAGAAATTACTGAAAAAAAGAAGAAAAACCATCAATTTGAGAATGACGCGTTTCCGCTTCCGATTAAGGTATCGTTGGTATGCACAACAAGTTGTACCATCAACATCATCACCGTATGACGAGTCATCGTGAGAAATGCGTGTGGCAACATGTTTCATGCGCAAAAAACAAAACAAAAGAAACACCAAATAGACCATGTTACAGTAGCGAATTATGTTCCCTTCCCCCCTCTGTTTACTGTGGTGTTGCCATGATACCAATTGTAAATTGCGATGAGACACTAAGTATCCAACTCATTTACTCACTCCAAATATACAGGGTGCATAGGTAAATGCCCGCAAATGTAAAATGTCCTCACGACATTTTACTTGCGAAGCGTTCTTTGATTCTAGAGCGACTGATTCCCAACGTGGGGCCAATGCCCCTCGGGGGGGGGGGGGGCAGTATTATTTGAAAATGGGCAATTTCATTTTTTAGCAAGAGCAATCAGGGTTCATGAAAATTGAAAACCGTTGGAAAAATAATTTCTCAGAATTAATGAAAAATTCACATTCGGTGGAAAAACAATCTCAGAATTGATGAAAATTAATACTTATAAGTATAATAATTCAAAAACTAATGAAAATTTATATTTAATGAAAAAAAATACTTTCGGAATATTAAGGGAAATTCGAATTTAATAAAAGAAATATGATCTTGGTATCAATAAAATTCTCGAATAATGTAGGCCCCCCTATTTAACTCGAAGCTCTTGGGCCCTGTTGGACCTACCTGTTAAGACGCCACTATATGGATAAAGATGCTACAATATGACTTGTTGACCATTGGGCTTCATGGAAATTTTTTTTTGCGCCCGCACTGTCCTTTGAGACAATGCGGACCTCCCAACGAACGTTGTTTTTAATTACGTCGCCGTGCCTCAATGTCTCCTCCTTCCATTAACGGACAAAATGATCGGTTCCATGGGTGTCCGTGTTTTTCAGTAGGGAAAAAAAATTAATTAAAATTTTTGTCGATAGAAGACGCTGCACAGAAGTATGGCAGGAGCCGTGTTATCCGTAAGTATAATTTTAAAGAGCAATTTCACTTCTCTCTAAAATTTCAAACGGTGTTTTTTTGTAAAAAAAACGATATATTTTTTTTTTAGTGAGAAAAAAAAATTAATTCAAAATTAAAATTTGAAGGAATAATTTTTCACTTCTTAACGAAATTCGGAGGAGTCAAATTTAATTTCGATGAGTGAATCACGCATCTAGTAGATGCGTATTGTTGAAAACTGGTCAAGAACGATCAGACCAAAAATAGCTCGCGAATCTTCAGCGAGTGATTCGGGGCTGAGGTAAAATAACTACCAATAGTGTTTCATCCACAAATGTCAACATTACAATGAAAGTGTGATGTTTCGCTTACATCACGGTCATACACGTACATCACGTAAGCGAAAGCAACAGGGGAAAATTCTCTATTAGGGGGTGTTAATAAATGGGATCCCTTACCTCCGGAGGTCATGATATCTAAACAATTGATACGTTTAGAAAGTAGTACGATAAATATAGTGGGATAAATCGAGAAGCTATCCATACTTAGATTAGACAACCACAAATACGTTTTTGTGGGCATGTATTATGGTTTATAACGTATACAGGGTGATTATAATCAAAGTTACAGTACTCTGAGTAGTTTTTCTCAAAAACTACTTATCCGAATAGTCAAATTTTCAGGATATCCTAATGAGACCACGGGGGAGACATATTTGTGCAATAAAATAAATAGTTCAATTTTTGACCACCAAGTTGGCACTTTTTCTATTGAATTTTCTTTCCCCCCCCCCCCCGTGGTCTACATAGCGTATATACCAAATATTAATGGAATATATATATGGTAGAATATTCCATTAATATTTGGTATATACGCTATGTAGACCACGGGGGGAAAAGAAAATTCAATAGAAAAAGTGCCAACTTGGTGGTCAAAAATTGAACTATTCATTTTATTGCACAAATATGTAGAGTGTATTGTATATGTCTGAGTAGTTTCAGTATACCTATGCAGCACCTCTCAGTATACTGAAACTACTCAGACCTATATAGCGTCCGTTCTGGTAGACGCATTCCATTGAAACTTGGTATATATGATATATAGACCTCATGTAAAAAACGAAAACTCAATAAAAAAGGGCCAACTTTTCACCTGGTGGTCGAAAATTGAATTGATTTTTGTTGCTTAAATCTCTCACTCATGGTCTCATTAAGATATCCTGAAAATTTTGAGAGTGTTTTTTCTCAAAAACTACTCAAAGTATGGGAACGTTAATTATAATCACCCTTTATATAGTTTTTAGTTTTTATAATTACACTCTTAATTGGGGGTTGATGTATTTTAGAAATATATGGCATCCATATTTGTTATGGCAAACTTTTTCTCAGCTACCTCGTTGGGCATTTTGCCTGTTGAGGTTTTGTATTTGTAATGAGCTGTTAATCGTACACCCCTACTTTTTATAAGACTTCGATATGCATATTACCAGTGATTTACTTATGTGCACTGCCCCGTATAGTCGAAAATTTTAACTATTTTTTTTACCGAAAAAATCCCTCTAAATTACATTCAAATATGCCAATTCCTTCAAATTTTATGAATTTTCGAACAATTTACGGATTTATGGATAAACCATGTACAATAAGTAATTTAATACGCATTATTTCATTAAAAGAATCTCGTTTATTCTATTGATTTTTTTTTGTCGATGATGAAATGTAAATAAATACAACTTTCGAAAACTTTTTAGAAATTATTTCAGAAAAAATTAAGAAAAAACAAAAATTACGTATAACTCAATAACACGATTCGCGTCCGTTGAAAATACGAGTCCTATTAAAGGAAATCCAGCGAACAAAAGAAGAACTGAAATAAGCTTCTCGTTGCGACATTAGTAACGCTAAAGTTTGCTTTTATCCAATCAGAAACAGAATGATAATAACCGAAAGAAGGTACGGAGATGGGAAATTTGTGGTAACATCTGCATTTCTCGGGCCGTAATTATAGAAAAACACACTCGAGAGACATTTGTTTTTTGTTTTTTTGCGACGAAAACCGATCCCATGGAAGGACGTCAAGGCAATAACTACCAATCGATCGGTTTTTCGGCTTACGAAATGTCTCGAATTAATTACTTCTATCATTTACAAAACTCCACTCTCTATATTCGTCCTTTTTTTTTCTATACCTTTGCTCCTTATTATCCGGCCATTACGGTTGCACGGCCGAATGCAATTCCGACATCGATTCCTGTATCCAATTCCTAAAAAGACGAGTTTTTTTTTGTTTTCTCCATCTCATTACCTTCACTGTTATCTAATTTTGTGTAATCTCAGCATGAATTTTTGTACGGAAATAGGAAATCCGACAGGATTCATCGCCGGAAAATTCACCGACAAAATTTCACCAAAAAAAGGAAAATCCTAACTGGGAAAAGTCAAAACTGTAAAAATTCACCGAAAGGAAATGTTACCACTGGGAAAATTCACCGAAAGGAAATGTTACCACTGGGAAAATTCACCGAAAGGAAAAGTCATCTATGAGAAAATCACCACGCAATTCATCGAAAGGGAACATCACAATCACGCCATTTACCACCGGAAAATTCACCGACATAACTATTCACGGCCACGTAATTCACCAACATGACAATTCATCACAATTCACTAACATGTGATAATACATCACAATTCACTAACATGTGACAATACATCACAATTCACTAACATGACAATTCATCACAATTCACTAACATGTGACAATACATCACAATTCACTAACATGTGACAATACATCACAATTCACTAACATGACAATTCATCACAATTCACTAACATGTGACAATACATCACAATTCACTAACATGACAATTCATCACAATTCACTAACATGACAATTCATTACAATTCACTAACATGTGAAAATTTATCACAATTCACTAACATGTGAAAATTTATCACAATTCACTAACATGATAATTCATCAACAAAAAATTCATCGAGAAAGTGAAAAAGTGAATGAGTAGATGACAGGTGAGTGAGGAACAGAGCAAATGATTGTTTTAATTGCTTCAACATGATATGAATATACGGAAATAAGCGTTGTGGAAAATCCATCCTCGAGTTGGTTTCGGTTTCAATCATCTCTTCATTGTGAATTAATACGTGTAGTTCGGAAAATTCACTAACAACAATTCACCGCCGCCACGCAATTCATCGGATAATGATCAAGGATAAGTCACCGGTGAGGGAATTCACCACCACGCCATTCACCGACAAACAATTCATAGACAGTGATATATTGAGTGAGTAGATGAGCAGGTAAGTTAGCAAAGAAGTTAGGGAGTGAGCAAATGATCCAATGTATGAGTGAGTAATTGAGTCGCAAATACAGTCACTCACTCAATTGCTCACTCGGTCGGTTACCCATAACGTCATTCACTCATTAGCTTATTCACCAATTCATTAAAACACTCATTCGGTTACTCCCTCACTAGCCCATTCACCAACTAATTCATTCACTCTTATCACTAGCTAATTCACCAACTCATTCGGTCATTCACTTACTCACCCATTCAATTGCCCAATCACTCTGTCATTCATCCACTTGGTCAACCACTCGATCATTCTTTCACAGGTGATGAACTGTTGTCGGTGAATTTTCCAGTGGTGAATTGTCTTTGAACTTTCGGGTGGTGAGTTGTAGCTGAATTGTCGGTGAATTTTGAGGTGGTGAATTTTCCAGTTGTGCCCTGTGTCTGAGCTTGCCGGTGAACTTTCCGGTGGTGAATTTTCTAATGATGAATTGTCGGTGAGCTTTACAGTGGTGAATTGTCGGTGAACTTTGAGGTGGTGAATTGTCGGTGAATTTTCTAATGATGAATTTCTTGGTGAACTTTGCGGTGGTGAATTCTCCAGTGGTGAATTGTCTTTGAGCTTTTTGGTAGTCAGTTGTCGGTGAATTTTGTAATGGTGAATTGTCGGTGAACTTCCCGGTGGTGAGTTGTTAACGAAGTTTCCTTAAATTGAATTAACAATCCTACATTTTGAGAATCGTTACTGCACTCAGCATTCCATTGAATGAATCCCGGCAGAGGATTCTGAAGCTAAAAAAAACAAGCTAAAAACAAAATCAGGAATGAATTGAGAGAAAAAGGGAAAGTGTCTGTCGGAAATTGTTTCCCGATTCCTAAAACGAAAACTAGAAGTTCGGTGTTACTTTCATTTTTTATTTTGCGACGGGATTTTTTTGCAGGACAAGAAGAAGAAATGGGGAAAAAAACGGGAAAGAAAATCCCTGGAAATCAAGACGCTTTTATTCGGAGATCAAGTTTCTTCTCCGTTTGGATGGATGATAGCACCTCTCCTTCTCTTGTTTCGATTTTTTTTCTTTTGCTCACAGATGTACGTTTCTCCCGATTTTTTTCTCCCATTTTCATACGTCTATATTTTTATTACTTTTTCACCAGATGTTATTTTTTTTCCAGATATTTTTAGATCCGATCTTTTTGATGTTTCAATCCGTAGAAATATTTCGATAAAAACTCAAGCCTTTTCTTCTTTTGATGAGGAATCCAAGTTTAGATTTTATTATTTATTTTGAAAAATACATTTTTATACGAAAGTGAAAATGTATTTAGAGGTATTTTAAGTATTACCTATTATTAATTTTTAATTACTCGTAGTGGTTATTTTCAAATTTTAAATTTTTAAAGAACAATATTTGTCAAATTCATTATAACTGACATTAGATAGATTCTAGTCTTTACCCAGGCGTATAATTTGAATCATTGCTAAAAACTTCCATTTGCAAAAATGTTTTAATGTAGTAGGTGTTTTTAATCAACTAATTTTAACAATCAATTTTATTGAAAAAAATTACAAAATTTAACTTTAGAATTTTTTTCCTGTGGCGTATAATCATACTTAGAAATTATGTTACCCTTTGAAAATATTTCAAACGAAACAAGCTTCATCCACGTGAAGAATATTAAGCGAGGAATTTAATTTCAGTGTTAGTGTTTAATTTTAAGTAAAAGTGTTTAATTTTAAGTAAAAGTGTTTAATTTTTTTAAATGCATGTGAAAGAAATGTTTTGAGTTGTCAATAGCGTGTTTGGGCAAAATAAATCGAAATTGAATAATTAGAGATTGATTTTAACTTTTCTTGTGTGTCGCTCAGTTTTACTCGTTAATAATTATTTACTAGTGAGTGAAATTATCAAAAAATTTCACCACGCACTTCATTTGTGCACCACTGCAATTAACGGATGAAATCGATTAACTGCGTGTCTACAAACAAATAATTTATGAAATTTTACCGACAAATATATATATTTTACTCTTATCAATCACACTAACTGAATGTATTAAGATTAGTATTCTGTTTCAGAACTACAGGGCATCCATAATTAAAAGACTCTATTTTAAAATAGACTACAGGCGCAACCAGTCATCAGAAAAATGTGAAATTTTGTTTAGGACTTCATGAAGTGATGAGAATTTGTTTCAGGGTGGAAATATTAGTTGCACATATTGCCACCAGAGGACGTTTTATAAAGAAATGAGACATTTAGTCTAGTTGGAGGTTGTTTCAATTGGTTATTGTTCGAGGAAAGAAACTAAATTTGAAAAAAAGAAATCGGTGGATGCAATGAAGAGCTCCAAGTTTTGGGAATGCTTAAGTCTACAGGAAAAGTGTGAAGATTTGATTAGAATATGTGAAATGTCGATGTTAAAAAAAACGGCCATGGACGATTTTGAAAAGCAGTGTTAGTCGAACGATACGCCTGTGAGAAGTAATCAGGGGTATAAAGCTTTTATACCTCTGTCTATACTGATAGGTATATCCTTCTAAACTAAATTAAACGAACCGAACACGACCAGGCTCCAGCGGATATAAGCTCTCTACCCCAGAGAGCGGGGTCGTGCCGGAAAAACTTCAGCTGGCAGTCCGGCCTAGTAAGCGAGGGAACAGGAACAGAAGAAGAAGAAATAATAAAGAAAAATAGAGTAAAAATAGTAATAAAAGTAATAATAATAAATTATAAAATCATAATATATAATTATAAGAAAATAATAATGTAGGTCTAGCTGTAGTCTCTTGACCTCTTTTCTTGTGCAGCTGGTGTGTGGACTTTTAGTCCCTTTTTCTTCAAACTTGAGCCGAAGTACGACTTTTTCTCTGTTAACCAGCTATTAACTGACCATTAAAACTTTTTTGTGTCCGATTGATATGTGTTTATGGGATGTCAAAATAACCTTTTCAAAAGAAAAAAAAAACCGGGGAAAATAATTGATTAAGTTAATTATTTAGATCAATTAGCGATTATTTATCATTAAGCATACCCCAAGTCTTAAATTCAAAAAAGAATTATTAAAAACTGTTAAAAAAGAGGTACACATAAGTGGTGCTTCTTGAGCGAAGAGGTTAAAAATAAAATTTAATAAAAAAGGATTTGGTGCACGATCTTGGTTTCTCATGGGGGGAAAAATCTCCTTTCTTTAAAAGGAACATTTAAAAATATTCTATTCACTTTAGGCTCCCAATTTTTCTCCTCAAATACTATGAATTATGCAATTTAACTCGAGCATTTAAGATTTTAATTGTTGGTCATTTTTTTCTCGGATGTTAACGTCAACGACATGCAATTTTTTCAAAAAGCACCAAAATTATTTTGTGTTAAAAAAATGTTTAAAATGTTTAAAATAATTTTAATGCAAATTTATCATGTGAAAGTATGTAACACCATAGTGTAGACCAGCGGTTCCCAAACGGGAAGAGGCCGTTAGGGGGTGTGCGAAAAGAAAATGGTAATGGTGGCCATCCATCTAAAAATAGCACAAAATAAATAAAAAAGATTAAAAAGAAATTTTAAAAGTAGGTAGAGGTATTTACTAATATTGTCAGTTGTAATATATTGACCTTTCCCTATCAATGAAATCTTCTATAACAGAGGGGTTGCGTCTGCTGGAAGGTTCGGCCTTCCCTTGTCCCGCCCGCGCCCAACCTATGATCGGAATTCGTGAAATCCTTCCTCTCGGCTCACTTTTCTTCGGCGTTTCAGATTTGATTGTTGACACATGCCGGGCTGTGCATAAAAGTGAAGAATTAATTCGTGTTGTGTTTAACTTTTGTCGTGGGCGTTTGTATTGAGGCGTGTGCGTGTTAATCCCACAATTTTCTACGTCAACTTTTCTACCAAGCACCTACTACTCACGTGATTTGCGCTATGGATCAGTGGCTAAAAACTAGATCTTTGCGGACGCGGACTGAAACACCGAAATGAAATACCGTGTACCTGTAAACGTGAAAACGTATTTTGAATCTTCCAAAAGTGATTCTGTCAAAGCTACTGAAACAACCTACTACGTACATTAGCTATTGTATTGGGAGACGAGGAAAAAATCATACTATTGGTGAAAAGATGCTGTCGGATGCATGTTCGCAGAGGAAAGTGCTCTTATAATGAGTTTAATACCTCTGTCAAATATTTTTTTCCATCCAAGTCGACGAAAGTACCAACGTTGCGCAATATTCTGTGATACTTGTAATTGATAAGTACTTGAAAGAGAAAAGTAAATCTTTTTATTTGTCACACATCGAAGGGGTCGTACGACTGTTAACGACTTATTTGAAGCAATTAATCATTATTTCCTTAAAAAAAGAATTCAATGGTCAAAATGCATTGGGCTCACAACAGATGGAGGAAAATCCACGGAAAGTTGCTACTCAGGCCGTCGTGCACGCGTGGCAGAAGTCGCTCACAAAATGAAGCGGACTCGTTACTATATTCACAGACAGATCCCTGCATCGAAACCGTTGCCTCAGAATTTGCGAAACGTTCTTGATGAAGCGGTCAAGGTTGTCAACGTGACTCCTACCAACTACAGTTGTTTAAATTGTGAAGAATTTTTCAGAACCGGAAATGGGTGATCGGTGGCCATCTAATCTTTTCAAAGAAGACTATTTTGAACCGCTTAATTGTTGAATCCAGAAAAGGAGAAATCGCTAGAGCTCGCATCAGATACCCCTCTGAAGATCCTCTTCAATGGCGGAATGGCGAACCTAGTCAGTGTTTGGGCTTGCCGCGGTGAGAATACGTTGAACTATCTAGAAGAGCCATAATGTATTTGTTGCTGTTCGTTAGCACGGAGCTTATTGAACAATACGTATTCTTCGTATATTTACATAAAAAACAAATATAGAAGCAAATTGAACGCAACTGCGGATTTGAGTTTGTATTTATCCTCTTTTGAGCTTAATTTTTCAAAACTTTGTAATTCAATACAGTCCCAAACATCACATTAATTTTTTTCCAATCTTTGTGTTAATTTGTTTGCTTACTTCAAAAAGAAAAAGAAGAGCTAAGTGTAATGAAGTTATTTAATTTAATTCAACATGTACCTTGTTTTGAAGTTTTTCGAAAACTGTACTGGTCGAAACAGATTGGGGGGGGGGGGGGGAGTCTGGAGGATTCGGGGTTTGGGGTACGCGGAAATGAACCGAGCCAGCTGGGGGTACGCGGACTGAAAAAGGTTGGGAACCACTGGCGTAGACACACACACACAAAGTTTCAAGGCATTTGAATGAGTGGTGTTCAAAAAATATTCCTTATCTAAGGATAAAATACTTAGTTTTGGGAAAAGAGCATTTTAGTGGAAAACATTAGCATATGTAATGTCTGCCAACAATTTGTATTAAAATATTTCTAGTACAGGTAGAACAAAAACAACACAGTTGGACGCAGAAAATTTCACAGTACAGTATGTGAAAACTGAAAAATTCGAAAATGTGTTTTCTGGGAAATTTGCGCGCACCCGAGTTTTTATATTCTGTTTCTTGCCTACAGCCATATCTACATTTAAACATTTGCACAAAAAAGAAAAAGAAAATCGAGATCTTTATAGTAAAATCAATCTTTTTTCGGTCACTGTGACCGGTATCGATCCTTCTGGATAGAATGGAATGACGGTCCCTCTGGTATTAATATCGCAAAAGTCTACAACCATGTGAAAGAAAATGAGAAAGAGACTATATCAAGATATACAAACAAGTGGTATATCCCTCCATTCAATATTTTGGCACGAGAATCCTAGAAAAAAGGCGAAATTAATGGCTCCTGTCTCATTTCTAGGTCAAATAGGACTGACATATTACCATGCAATGAAATTAGCTCGAGTCACTTGGCCTGACACATACACAAACGTGTTGCAAAAATGGGAAATAAAACCAAAAAACAAATCTTGTTTGAAGAGATTCTTCTTCTCTCGTTGTTGCTTTTATCTTGTACCAAAGCCTTTTTCTTTTACTTTGTTGCTTCCTTGTGTTGGCCAAATCGAATTAAGATCCTTTTAGTGGAAGGAGGAGAAGTGCATTTCGGCCAATTAAAGGGCAGAATAGTAAAATATATAGCTTATACTCTAGGAAAGGGAATTATAGTTCCATCATTGACTAGTGTTTCTTTGATGCATTGAATGTACATTAGATGAATTAATAGGGCACTTTAACTATTTATTGCCTTGTTGATTATATCACAAACTGTCTTGTGTCAAATTGTTACCGGAATTTTTCTTTGAGAATCTCTCTCATGAAATATAGAAGAAAACGATTTGTACCAATTGTTCCGAGGCCAGCATAAGAAAATTATATACTCTACGATTACTCTCTTATACAGTTTCGTCAATTCCTTCCCAACTCTTGCATAATTTTGCCAATTACCCAACTGTTACACAAAATTGCCGATTCATAACCAACTGTTATACAAAGTTGACAATTCATATCCAGCTCTCTCTTATACTATTTAGCTAATTTATATCCAACTGTTATATTGTTTAGCGAATACTTACAATTTTGCCAATTCATATCAAATTCGTATACGATTTAGACAATGGCTATGCTTCCGCCGCTTGATAGTTCAATGGTTAAGGAGCTAGCCTCTGACTGTGCTGGTCTGATTCGAATCCCGGTTCGGGCGTGAGTGTCTACTAACACTAACAACTTCCTTGGGCAGATCTTACGGATCTCTTGAGAATACGAGAGGATCACATTATTAAAAAAATACCCAAGTACAAATACGCATGCGCGCGGGAAAAGCACACACGCACGCACGAAGTATAATATTCTTATTAGACTGCATAAAAAAGTGATTTTTGGACTTGCGTAATTTCCCACGGGAGTTCCTCAATTCATATTCAACTCTTAGACAATTTCGAAAACTCGTATCCAGCTCTTATGAAATTTTGATACATTAAATATATGTGGAAATACCAAATGTCTTTTTAGTGCTTCTATCATTAATATTGCAAGCAATCATGACCGACACCATATACAGTTAATTAAAAATTGGCAAACACACCTTTTCGTTGATTCTCTACAGCAAGGGAAAAAAACAATAATTTAATATAATCGATAATTAGATGAAGCTGAAATCCTGGAAACATTTTTAATCCAACTTTTTCAAAAAATCAAGTCAAACCAAAAATTTGATTAATACATAATCAACGACTAATTCATTATTTATGATGACCTATTACTCTCTTTGAGAGCTAATACTCGACAAAATATCACATTGCACTCACTACGTATACTTTAAAAAAACAAAACTACGTGTATAAAAAAGGAGAGTTAATTAACGTTAATGCGTGTTAAACACATTACTGTGCTCATGAATTGGTAATTATATATATTTTTAAAAAAAATGAATTCTTCGTAAAACAAAAGAAGTCTTTTTTCCTGTTAAAATCTAGTAATTGGCTATTTTCTTTCCTCCATTACCTCTTTTTCTTTTTCAAATTTTGCATTCGTTATTTTTCCTCGATATACTGTTACATTAATTGTATCCTGAAGTCAACTCTGTGTTGTTTTTTATTTTATTTTTTGAAATAATGGACTGAATCGCTAACGTTAATAGCCGTAAGTACAACATTCACCAATCAGGTGGGCCTCTAATTATTCTATAATGAGCGAGTGCTCTCTTCGGAAAACACTCTTGTTTTAGCTTTGAATTGAGAAATCATTATATTGATGTCTCTCTCACTCAGAGTTGTTTGCTTCTTTTCATTTTTTTATTGTGTTTTTTTTTTTACGAATTGAAGTTTCCATTTTTAATGCCATTCATTCGAGAAAATTTCTGTTTTTCTTTTAAAACTTTGTTTTCTTTCATCCCCGTTGAAATAACAAATTGTTAAGAATGATTTGTATGTGGAAAAAAAAAATTGTTGCTAATGACTCTTTTTGTCTTTCAATGTCGTTCTGACTTTTATTTGTCAATTGATGGATTTCTCTGTTGTCATTAGAATATCAATGTATTTTACTTTATTTATATCTGGTTATGCGATGCCATTGAATTGAATATGTTACCATTGTTATTCAATGATAGTTGGCACTGAAAGATATTTCGTGTTAGTAATTATGTATGGAGATAATTTTACAAGTTTTGAAGAATTGTGTTCGATTATGATCTTATGAATTGTGTTTTTGTCTTTTGAGGATTCGGTTTCAAATACAATTCATTTACAATGCATATAGCGTTTATTTTCGGATCAAAGACTTTGCGTTTTAAATTTGCAGCAGTATGTTCATCACCACGTTTCTTCTTTTTTTTTTTTAAACAATATGATTTAAGTTCATTTATTTCGCAACAATGGGGGTTCAAGTGCATTTGTTTTACAACAATAAAGATTCAAGTGCGTTTAGTTCTGCAACAATGAGGATTCAAGAGTATTCTGCAAAAATGGAAGTTCAAAGTACGCTTAGTTTTGCATCAATGCAAATCCAGAGTATTTTTTTTACAGCAATTGTAATTCGAAGTTCGTTTCTTTTTCGCAACAATCTGAATTTAAAAAATACACGTTGTCTCAAAATGATCCGAAGCAGTTCCCAGATTTTATTGTCCGCAAATATACTCAGGGTGTGACCACTAAAATTTTACAATTACGTAAGAAATATCCTAAAGTTGTTTGGTATACAATAGGGCAGAGGTCTTCATCGTGTGGCCTCTTGAACTGAAAGATCTCTTCAGACTTTTCAGTTCAAGGTTTTTTCAAAATTATTGAAGTAGGTGGAGCAATACTTCGCAATTTATGAAAATTCACCAAAAAATAATGAAAAACATCCCCAGAATTAATGACGATTTATATTTGATAGAAAAATAATTTCGAAACTAATGAGGATTCATATTTTTTTTCATTTTTTGAGAAATTGGACTTTCTATTTCTAATGCCGGTTCTATTTTCAAACTTTGCATTTTTCGTCCCCGTTAACATAAATTGTTAAGAATTATTTGGATTTGAAAAAAAAATTGCTGCTAATGATTCTTTTTGTCTTTCAATCTTGTTCTAACTTTTATTTGTCAATTGATGGATTTCTCTGCTGTCGTGAGAAAATCGATATACATGTATTTTACTTTATTTATTTGATTATGTGATGTCATTGAATTGAGTATGTTACGATGTTAATGATAGTTGGCAATGAAGAATTTTTAGTTTTAGTAATTATGGAGATAATTTTACGAGTACTTAAAAATTGTGTTCGATTAAGATTTGATCAATTGTGTTTTTGTCCTTCAAAAGTTTGATTTCGAAAAATGATTTTTTTTTAGAATATGTTATTTTCTGATCAATGAGAGACGTTGATATTTTTGTTTTTAATTGTCTTTTTTTGTGTGTTATGAATTTTGGCGTTTTATTTTTGCAACAGTATGTTCATCACCACGTTTATTTCTTTTACAACTATGAAGATTTATTTATTTTGCAACAATGAATGTTCAAAGTACGTTCTTGTTTTTGCAACAATGCAAATCCAAAGCACTTTTCTTCAGCAAATACAATTTTATATGTATTTCTTTCGTTCTTTTGTAGCAATTTAAATCTAGAGTGCGTTTTTTTTCTTTGCAGCAATGGAAATTCAATGTGGGTTTATTATTGCAACAATGTGAATTCAAATTGAGATTTTCACAAAAATATAAATAAGCCCTGCGTTATTTTTGCACAATCCAAAGTGTGTTTCAATTGCAGAAATTGAATTACCATTGCTGCAAAAGAAACGCACTTTGGATTCGAATTTTCGCATAGTTTCATTTTTGCAATAATGAAAACTCAAATTGTGTTGGTTTTTGAAACAATGAAAACTTAAATTGAGTTTCTTTTCTCAACAATGGAAATTCAATTTTTTTTTGCAACAATGAAAATTCAAATTTTTTTGCAAAAATGAAAATTTAAATTTTTTGCTACAATGAAAATTTAAAATTTTTTTGAAACAATGAAAACCCAAATTGTGTTTGTTTTGGCAACAATGAAAATTGAAAGTTTGTTTCTTTCTCAACAATGCAAATGCGAAGTGTATTTTTCTTGCAGAAATGAAAATTCAAAGTGCGTTTTCTTCTTGCAACAATGGAAATTCAATTTCTTTTGAAAAAAACTTTTTTATCATAACAGTGGTTTTTGAAATACAGTTTTCGAAATACTTATATATAACACCAGCTTTTTAAATAATGTTTCTTCCGCACCAATCAGTTTTGTAATAACTTTTTATCATCACAATATTTTTTCGCTTAACACTTGTGTTTCGTACTTGAATTCAAAGCATGCACTTACGTCTTGTGAAACTCATATATAAAACACTGCAGCAATATGATATATTTTCTCTCGAAACTATATTTCATTCTAAAAAAAATAGTTTTATAAGAGATGAATTTGTTTTCAATACGATTTTTTCTTGGCAGGAGTGATGAATCCATTGCATTTTATGTTGAATAATTGTTATATTCTCTCAAAGATACGTGTTGATGTCTTACACCATCGTTTCGGATAAGCGTCCTCAACATTCATTAAAAATTGAAATGTTAAAAATCTTATCCGAAACCTTGCAAAAGTGTCAAACACACATAACAGCGTACAAAAGTGTTCAACAGTTGGCTGATACGAAGATGAATTTAGGAAAGCGAAAATTCAACTGCTCTTGCGTTTGAATCCACGTCCTCTCACTTGCCAGGGCAGCCCACTAGACCACAAAGGAAACGATTCGCAATCTTTCCTTAGAGCGCATGTGTGCGCTGAACGGGACCGTTTATGGTCGGTCGGACCTAATTCAGGCCAAAACTCATAATTCATGACACTGCCACCCAGTTTGTTATTCTTCTAACGTCTTGATCGATTTCAGTTATTTTTAGGTCCAGCATGATTCTTTCGAAAAATTTCAATTTATGTTGAAAGTTAACATCAGAAACGATTACACGGTTATTCTCTCCTGAATTTACATGAATAACACCATGTAATTTTTCTATATAATCTCTATAGAAGTCAGTCAAGAGTCCCTGGCAGTATTTATCTTCTGTTCAACTTGCGATAACACTGGTCAACAAAAAAAAAAATTTTTTTTTGGTGCCTGGGATTTTAGAACGGATTTTAGCTATATTTGGGTTGCTGAATCTAAATATGAAATCAGTTTTTCTCTATCAGCTCTACATTTTTAGATAATTTCACTTATCTATCAATGTTATTTTCTATTCAATTCTTTCAAGTATGAGTGTCGTAAAATTTATACAAGGATTGGTTCTTGTATATTTGACCCATTGTCAGTCTTATTTTTATAACAATTGAATTAAAATAATATTTATGAAATAATATTAATATATCATTTTATAAATAAATACCATTACTTTAATCCAATTGTTATAAAAAGAAGACTAACGCTATTTCAAGCGGACGGCAGCAATATGTAGGATTTAACTTTCTTATGAACCGTCTGCCGTCCAGTTAGTTCCAGAAAAATCCGATAGATGGAATTACCTATCCTGTATCTGAAGTTACCTTCAAAACTTCAACTGCAGTTGAGATTAGTTTGTGAGTTCGCGCCGTGCAGATAGGTCGATGTTGGTGTCGCTTGAAATGTCTGTTTAGTAAAGAGTTGTTATAAAGTTAACCAATAACGTAGATTGTTGTTTTTGTGTTGTTGAATAGAAATAAAATGAGTTCAAGTAGAAGAAGCTGTGTACATCATCCTGATGTCTTTTGCTACATATGTGGAGAATACACGTTTCCGGAAAACAGAAAATCTGTTAGTGACTTTGAAAGAGAGCTTATCTTGGATATTTTGGTGTTAGGCTTGGCGATCAGGATAAAATCTGGGCACCGCATCGGGTCTGTAAAACTTGTACAGAGCATTTACGACAGTGGACTACCGGAAAAAGGAAAAGTCTGAAATTCGGCGTACCAATGGTTTGGAGAGAACCCAAAAATCACTTCGATGACTGTTATTTCTGCCTAGTAAATATTACTGGAATCAATCGAAAGCACCGTAACAAGTGGACTTATCCTGATTTAGTCTCTGCAAGGTGCCCGATTTCTCACTCAGAAGTGCCAGTTCCAACGTTTCACCAGCTACCAGAGCTCTGTGAGGACGAGTATTGTCCCTCTGATCAGCCTTCTGATACCACTGAAGGTGACAGTGATTATGAGGAGATATCATCAATTCCCCAACGTTTCAACCAAGATGAGCTAAATGACATCATCAGAGATCTCAACTTGTAGAAAGAAGATTCTGAAGTACTGGCTTCTAGGTTGAAGGATAAAAATTTACTTGAACCAGAAACCAAAATTACATTTTATCGTACAAGAGAGAAAGATCTGCCACCCTTCTTCTCTCAAGAAGAAAATATTGTATTTTGTCACGATATTAGAGGTCTCCTGGGAAAAATGGGTCTTCCAGAATATTTTCCGGATGATTGGCGCCTATTTATTGACAGTTCTAAGCGAAGTTTGAAATGTGTTCTTCTACATAATGGGAACAAATATGGTTCAATACCAATTGCTCACTCAACAAAAATGAAAGAAGAATACGATACCATAGCTTTGGTTTTGAAGAACATAAAGTATCATGAACATCAATGGGTGATTTGTGTAGACTTAAAAATGGTAAACTTTCTCCTTGGACAGCAAAGTGGCTACACCAAATATCCTTGCTTCTTGTGCCTCTGGGATAGCAGAGACAAAACACATCACTGGGTTAGAAAAGAGTGGCCTAGGAGAGAAAACATGGAGGGAAAAGAATATCATTAATAACCCCTTAGTTGCACGAGAGAAAATCATCTTTCCTCCACTGCATATTAAACTAGGTCTTATGAAGCAGTTTGTAAAGGCTCTTGATAAGAGAATGGATCATGCTTTACATATATAGAGGAGAAAATGCCTCAGTTGAGTACGGCAAAAATTAAAGCAGGAATATTTGATGGCCCATAAATTAGACAACTGATTAAAGACCCTGCCTTCGTACATTCGATGAATGAGGTTGAGAGAAAAGCCTGGACTTCATTTGTTGCAGTTATCAGAAATTTTCTGGGCAAACTCAAAGCTGAAAACTATGTTGTACTAGTAAACGAGATGCTTAATAGTTTCAGATCCCTTGGGTGTAACATGAGCATTAAGGTGCACTATTTATACAACCACTTAGACCATTTTCCTGATAATTTAGGAGACACTAGTGAGGAACGAGGTGAAAGATTTCACCAGGATATTAAAATTATGGAGGAACGCTACCAAGGGAGATGGGATAGCCATATGATGGCAGATTACTGACGGGATTGTGCCAAAATACATTCAAGAATGTCACAGAAAAGAAGTTTCCGAAGTGTTCAGTGAGTAATTGGCTTAATTGATGACTTTTATCTTTCTTTAAATACAATAATATTTGTGTAATAGAATAAAAATTCCGTATTTAGTTTGCTTGTTTAATCCATGGATTTCATTTAAAATAGTGTAATGTATAATTCACTAAAATGTTATATCTTAAAAACTCGAGCTGCTAGGCAAAATCTAATACTATATTTGAATTCAGGGCATCAAATTCATATGAAATCACCTCAAAAAACCTTGGCAGCAAAACCACTGTCGACCAGTGTAATCAACACAATAGATCTACATTAAAATCTTGCATAGAAACATCGGCTGTTCCTCGTTATGCGACAGTCATGTTTACACGTTATCAATATATTGTCCAAGTCAGCATTCTAATTCCTGCCGAGCATAAATGAGTTGTAAATCCCAATCGAAAGCTTACTGTCTACAGCTCTTCAGTATGCGAGACGATTCCATGGTAATGAACAAAAATAAATCAAAGTCTCTATCCTGAAATTGGTTTGAAGTTGCTATATTAATTCCTGTGCATAATCATGTTGAGCTTGGAAATGGAACGCGCGTACAGCCTCCAACATCGTGATACAGAAACTGTTTGAGTTGGGAGGGTGATTTTTGGGGCCGTTTATCTTCTCCCGGGGCCTTCAACCCAAGGGACACCATCGAAAGATCTCTGTCTAGCATATTAGGACCTGCTGTTACTAGTCTCGTACAACCTACTTTTGCGAACATTAAAGTTTAACAACTTCCCCCACTGAAATCGGAAACATTCTTTTTGGGCGGAATACTCTCTCTCTTCGCAGAGTTTGTTTCAGTTGCGGAATGATATCTTCTTGTACACGTTCCGTTTTCGACATTTGCATCAAAACTAATTATAGAAAAGCAACTTATGCACCTCGTTTTGAAAAGTTACAATCTCTTTCTGTGTTGTGTGTGTGTGTATGTTGTGCCCGACACACGGCGTAAATAAACTAGCATCGATTTTTCCAGCAGCGGAACGTTTGTCGGTTAGAGCGAGAGTTTTGTGAATGCTTTTGATTTAATTACGTTCCCAGCGTACGAGGAGATTTCACCGGAACCTTTCCTTACGACAAGGCATAATTCGCATTGACTAGTATCACATTATTTCACCCAGGTTTTCCCGAAAATTCCGTTCCGCTAATTCATACGGGAAATCGTTCGAAAAGACACAGAGAGATGCGGAGAGAGAAAGTTTTGTAATTATACGAGACTCTACCTGTACGGAGTTTTGGGATAGGAGACTCTCTTATGTATCTTGTAGTTAGTTAGGAGAGGAGAGATATATACACGCTTGTTTCAAAAAATTAGAACGTTCCAGAAATTTATGACCACAGTTCATGGAATGCTCAAATTAGAAAGCAAAAATCTACAATATGGATGTAGTTTGCATTTCCATCTTCCAAAAGGTTCTTCTTGATTATATCGGTGGTAAAAAAATTGTATCGATGGATTGAACGCGTCCTAAAATGTCATATTATTTTTCGTCTTTGTTTCGAAAAATTAGGACACCTGACATTGAATGGAATATTTCAAATGGGTGGGGTTTCTTGGGTCATGCGTAGGTGGCCCGATACGTTAAGATGGTCCTAATTTTTCAAACAGTGCTTATGGACTATGAAAGTACTCGAGCAATTTTCCAATTACAATTCACTTAGCACTTACTCCGTTTCGTTTTTTTTTGCAGGATTTTCACCAGTAACATCCTGGAATATTCCATGATCACAAGAAGGCCATATGGCCCTAGGTTGAGAAACAACGGACTAAAAGATAAACGTCGCCTTACTGATGGTTTAAACAAAAATCAATAAAAAACTTGATATTTCAAGATTAAATTCTCTCAAAGTCAATCAAAATATACCCAATATAAAAACTAAATAATAATAATAATAGCAATAAATGAATAATCACCAAACAAATCTAATGCATAAGTGTCACGACAGACATCGTTTTTCGCATTTCGTTTTCTGGAAAAAAATTTTAAAACGTAATATTCAAGGAAGAAATTTGACATAAAAATTCTCGACTCTTATCCAAATATATCACCGTGACAGGTGAAACCTTTTATTTTATCTGAATTCTTTGACTCCGTAAACATCTGTTATATACTTTCAAGAGGTTGGAGATATTTTCTTTGTCAATCCCGAGAAAGGATTATAACATAAAGTAACCATGTAAATATGTAGAGGCCATGTCTCAAGGGTCTCCACTGGGACACCAAGACTGGGCCCTACAAATTTCTGTACGGAATCCACTTGGTTCGGCACTTGTCTTATACACTGCTGGCCACCCAAATTGCAACACCAAGAAAGACAAGAGATATCGCAACAATATTTATTTTGTAGATAACATGTTGACCAAGCATCAAATGATTAAATTTATAGACTTCTGTGAAGTGTGGTTCCTGCCAAAATCAGTAGCCAGAGTAGCCGCCATTGTTGGAGATCACCGCTGCCACACGCCTCGGCATTGATTGAAAGAGACTTTGGATGTGTTCTTGGGGTACAGCAGACCAAGCAGCTTCCACGCGTTGCCAAAGTTGATCTGGTGTGGCAGCTGGGGATGTAATCTGGGTCAATCGTTGAGCAACCATGGACCACATGTTTTCTATCGGCGAAAGATCCGGAGAGCGAGCTGGCCAGGGAAGCAATTCAATCTGGCGATTGACGAAGAACCTTTGGACAATGCGTGCCACGTGTGGTCGCGTATTATCCAGTTGAAATATGGCTGTGGGCAAGCCCTGAAGGTAAGGAAGGACAACTGGCTCCAACACCTCGGAGATGTAGCGCTGGCTTTTTAAAGTACCGGCAATGCGTACTAGAGGAGTGCGAGAGTGATATCCAATACCACCCCGTACCATAATACCCGGTGCAGGACCAGTGTGGCGGTGCATAACGCAGCTGTTCAGCATCCTCTCTCCACGGTGTCTCCAGACTCGAATCCGACCATCGTGGTGTTGCAGACAGAAGCGTGACTCGTCAGTAAAGACAATTTCATTACATTGTGCCGTCCAATTCCTTCTTTCATCGCACCATTGGCGGCGGAGACGTCTGTGGTTCTGCGTCAAGGGTAGACGAAGCAATGGACGTCTTGCGGACAGACCACTCTGCTGTAAACGGCGTCGAATGGTACGCGAAGGCACTGGATGATGCGGTACAGACTGAATGTGCTGTGCTATGGTTCGTGATGTGGCTGAGCGATCCGTCACTGCCATACGCACAATACGCCTGTCATCACGTGAAGTGGTGCACTGAGGTGGATGCGATCGAACACGTCGGTCCGTCGTACCCTCCTGCATCCAACGATCACATATCCGCATTACAGTTGTTTGGTTTCGTCCAACACGACTACCGATTTCCCTGAAAGATCTCGGTAGGCCACTATCCTTCCTCTGTCGAACTCGGATACTTGATCAAAAGATGATCGCTGTTTTCTACGAGGCATAATTGATCGTTTTTTTTGAAAAAACCACAAGAAAAACACAATTGCCGTACTTCAAATCGTCGAAATCTCCAAGCCTTAAATAGCGCTTTGAAGTGGCGCCACAGGCGCGCGTGATGTGCGTCTGCGCTGAAATTCTAATCATTTGCATATCTCACCTCCGCTAATGCATGTTGTAAATTTCATATTATTTGCATGCTTCCTTCAGGGTGTTGCATTTACGGTGGCCAGCAGTGTATTAACATGTACGTTACCACACATGTTAATTAAGCATCTCTGCATTTCCCATTTCTATGCACTTATGTCCAGAACATGTCGTCTGTTATCCGCGGGAACCCTTGCCAGGGGCCCCAAACTTTCTTGTACCCTGGCTTTATTGGAAGTATTAATTCTGAAAGTGATCACAGCTTTTCCACTATATTTCACTTGAGAAGTTTACTTTTTCACATCTGTTTTTTTTTTATTCACAGCTCTGTGTGGCGCTCTTGGCGACCTCTCGTAGCCTCTATTCCAATTTATTTTCATCCGTAGCACCCTCAAATGTCTTGGGATGTTTCAGGGTGCCCACCAGAAGGAGGTCCCATAAAAATTCGTAAAAAGTTCAAAACTTAAATAAATGTGAACAAATTGATGCGGTCAGCGAGAAAGGTATTCTAACGGGAACGGGGGGGGGGGGGGTTCTTTTTGTGCAGAATAAAAAATTAGTTTGATTTTTTTTTACTCACGAGATGACGCTGCACGAAATTGAAGTGAGGATGGATTGAACCTGAATCTTTTTTCAATCTCTTCTGTTACCAAATCGTTCGTAAAGCTGAAACCGGTGATTAGTGGCTGAGGTAAAGATACTTTACCAACAGTGCTTTATCCACCAATGTCAATATGAAAGCCCTTAAGCTGGGTTGTTCTCGGAGCAGGTTTTGGTAATCGGAGCAGGTTTTGGTAACTTTACCACGCTTCGCGTTTGCGTTTTTCTGTCATGGCGCATTATCTGTTCTGTCGTTTGCACATCGATGTATTTTAACACAGGGAGACAGAAATTAATAGAAATAAAACACAGGAAAAGGGAAGATCTGCGAAACACGCGGCACACGACGCATTTGATTCATCCAGAAGCAGTTGGCCAATCACGCCCGACGTAAAGCATTGGTATTAGACGCGTTGCGCTCTGTAGGAAAGCATTCGTACTGCTTTTGTTATTGGTGAGTAGACGGCGTGTCGCACTGGGCGATCGATCCCCGTTGCCCCTACTTCACCAAACACCAACTCTGACCATATTGCTGTATTGCAATTTACTGCCATTAATGAGATGGGTTGAAAATGAAGGCGCAATCTATTGGTAATTGCCTCAAGTTCGTCATCTACATCCTCCCTCGGATTCGAATCCGGGACCGTAACAACAACCTTCACGGTGGTAGACGAGCATCTTACCACCACGCCACTCGGGCGCCCACGTTGCCCCTGACACAGAAATTCCGCTAATAGGAAAACGCAGCTTTAAAGCCTCACGTAAGCGCGCTAGTAACAGGAAAATTTAGAAATAATCGGCTAATCGTAAAGTTTTAATTTTATGCGACTCTGATTTGCATCGTTCCAGCGATTTGCTTCTTACTTTCAGCGCCCTCTACCAAAAAATTTTCAAGTAGTTTTATCCTTCCTAAAAAAAAACGAAAAAAAAGACACACACACACCAACAACTTCGTGAGAATAACTTTTCTTGCAAACCAAACCAATTCCTTCAATTTTCATGAACTTTTTAAACTATTTACGAATTTAAGGGACACCCTGTATATCTAATATCGCAAAAAAATTACTAAAACACTGCAATGCAAAAACGTCACTACAAACATCTTGTATATGGCATTTGTATATTTCCGTTTCTTCATGAAAAAACTCCAAAACTTAAAATTCAGGAAACATTTAACTTCGCAATATAAATTCCTGACTCTTATCCAAATATATCACAGTGAGAGTCGGAAGAAAAAAAAAGTGATTTCTGGAGCCGAAAATCCTTCACTTTTTCGACTCCGTAAACATCTGTTGTACACTGTCGAGGAGTCGCAGATATTTTTCTTTTCGATCCCAGAAAAGAAAAAGATTCCAAGAAAATTTCTAAAAGAAACATCCGAAGATGAAAAGGAAGAAGTCGTCGAAGATAAGGATGAGGAAGAGGATTGATAGATATTACTCTGGGAAAAATAAAAAAAAAACAACAACAGAAATATACAGTTCTCTGAAGATGACTTACTCTGTCTGTGATGGTTTCCACTAAAGGAAAAAATAGGTTTTTATATCTCTGTATGTACCCGAAGGCAAGTTTCTCTTTTCCTGTTTTTTTTACAGAAAAGAAATTTTCTTAGAAGGAGAAACTATCATAGTAGAGATTGAAACTTGATCTAGCAATAAGGAGTTGTGATTTCAAGAAGCTTTTGCCTCCAGTTATGACCGAGAGAATATGAAGAAAAAAATGGCTTCAAGAGTGTATGTTGTCCAACGTCGACCGTCTTTCGATTATTTTAACCGTATTTCCATCTATCAACCAATTTCTGTTTTTCTTGAAAAAACCACAAGATGGAGGATATTTTTCTTAAGCTAGTGAACGCTATTTTTATGTATGAACTGTCAGTAAGGCGTTCTGAAAGTAAAATGTTTGACTGCCTCAAGTTTGATGTTGTTTGGATTTATAGAAAATTTAACGACCAACAATCCATTGACGAAACATTCACCGTCAACATCGACGAAAAATTCACCACTAACAATTCATCGACCAACAATCAATCCACGAAAGATTCACCGCCAGCAATTCATCGACAGAACATTCCCCACCTACAATTCATCGACAGTAAATTCACCGCCAACCGTTCACTGCCGGAAAGATCATCGATTAACCATCCCTCGCTGCAAAATTCACCGACCATCAATTCATTCACGGAAAATTCAGCACCAACATTTCATCTGCTGAAAATTCACTGACCGAAAAATTCACCGACCAACAATTTACCGCCAAAACATGCATCGACCGAAAATCACAGCTGGAATAATTAACTGACAACAATTCGACACCTCGGTAGTGAGTAAGCGAGTGACATATTGAGCGACCTATTGAGTTTGTGATTGAATAAGCGAAAAAAGTGGCGGAGCGAACGATATAGTGAATGAGTGATAAAATGAGCGTGTGAGTGAGAGAGGACGAGATAGCTCTAATTACAGGGTGGTTTCTTTTATAGTCTCTCACACTCACTCCTTTACTCACTCAACCATTTCCTTGGTCACTACCTTACTTGGTCCCTTAATTATTTATTCACTCACTCATTTTGCTGAATTGGTCACTCACTTGTTTTCTACTTGAACCAAAAAAAAGTTTTATACATCTCTATATACAGGGTGTCCTGGAAGTGCTAATGCAACTTTTACCTCATCAACGACCGTCGTAGAGGTATAGTTTCGACTTAACAAAAATGCTCAAAAGGCGTTAGAAAATTACCCTGTACCAGTTTTGAGAATGAGAATACAATGTGCCACAAAATAAAAAATTTAATTTGTTTATACGTTCCCTCTGTCCTCTAACATCCAATTAGAAAACTGTTGCCCAGTTTCTCCTATGGCCAACAGAAAAAAATCCGAGTTTCCAAGTGCAATGTTCACTCGAATATTTGAATTCAAAAATCGGAGGAAAGTTGACAAAAGACAGCAAAAACTAACGGGCAACGCTTCTTTCCATCATTTATGCTGTTCTTTCTCAACCTTTCTCCGATATTTGAATTTGAATATATCAGTGAATATTGCACTTATAAAAACTTGAAATTTTTTTTGTTGGCTTCAGCAGATACAGGGCAACAACTTCCTAATTCGAAGTTAGAGGAACCGTTTACAAATTTCGATTTTCTTATTTTGTTACACACTGTATTTCCACTCTGAATACTAGTACAGGGAATTTTTTAACGACTTTTGAGCATTTTTTAAACTGAAACTATACCTTCACGACTAACGGTTGATGAGATAAAGGCAGCATTAGCACTTACAGGACACACTGTATGTGCCAGAAGACAACTTTCACTTTTCCTTTGAAGAAAATAAATTTTCTTAGAAGGAGAAACTATATCATACTGGAGATTGAAACTTGATCTAGCAATACCATCTTTCGGTACTTCAATCATATCTCCATCCATGGACCAGTTTCTGTTTTTTCCCAAGAACCCAAAAGTCGGAGGATGTTTTTCTTTAGTTAATTAACGCTATTTTTAACCCTGAAACTGAAAGAAATTTTTTTGAATGTCTCAAGTTAGAGGTGATTTACCGAGAATTCAGCGGTGCAAAATTCACCACCAACAATCCCTTGCCGAAAATTTACCGGAGAAAAAGTTACTGACACAAAAACATTCGAGCAAAATTTACGAGCGATAAATTCACCGACCAACAATTCATGGATGGGAAATTCAGCCACCAACAATTAACTGCGGGAAAAAATTTACTGACGAATAATTCATCTATGAAAAATTCATCGACCAACAATTCATCTATGAAGAATTCATTGCCGAAAAATTCACCGAAGGAAAATTCATCGACGAAAAATCTATCGATGAAAAATTCATCGACCAACAATTTGTCTACGGAAAATTCATCGATCAAGAAGTTCGAATACGAGTGAGCGACAGAGTGGGCGACTTAGTTAGTTAGTGAGCGAGTGACATATTGGGTGGCCTAGTGAGTGAGTTGCTGAAAGACTGAGTGACCCAGTGATTTAGTGATAGAATAAGCAACCTAGTGATTGCGTGAGTGAGCGATAGTTACAGGTCGGTTTTGCCCTTCCTTGCTCACTCAACCATTTCCTTGCTGACGCATTCACTTGATCACTGACTTGATTTCTACTGTATTAAAATATATTTTTTTTATATTGCTATAAATAGCCGAAGACAAGTTTATTCCTCAGTGCCTCAGCGTTTTTTTTAAAGAAAAGAAACTTTCTTAGAAAAAGAAACTATCACAGTGGAGGGAGAGAGAGAGATCGGACCTTGATCTCTAGCAATAAGTAGTTGCCATTACAAGAAACTTTGCCTCCAGTTATGACCGAGAGATAAAAAAATGGCTTTATGGCTTTAAGTGTGTGTTGTCCACCTTCTTTCGGGGTTACTTTAATCGCATCTCCATCTATATATCGACCAATTTCTGGTTTTCTTGAAAATCGTAAGGTGGAGAATGTTTTTCTTAAGTTAGTCAAAGATATGTTTAATGTATGAAACTGTCCGTCAGCTATTTTGAAAGTACAATTTTTGACTGTCTCTAGTTTAATGTCTTGAATTTATAGAAAATTCACCGACAAAACAATCCATCGAAGAAAAATCCACCGCTGACATTTAGTGACCAACAATTCATCGAAGCGCCATTTCACCGTCAAAATCCATCAACGGAAAATTCACCAACCAACAATTAATTCATGGACGGAAAATTCACCAACTGACAATTTATTCATGAACAGAAAATTCACCGTCCAAAAATGCATCGACGGAAAATCCAACGACAAAATATTGAACGCCAAAAATTTCATTGACGGAAAATTCACCGCCGGAAAAATTCATTGACAACAGTCCGACATGAGTGACTGAGCTACATTGAGCTACCTAGTTAGTGAGTGAGCAGAGAGCAACAGGCCTATAAACAGTACAAATATTGTCACTACACATCACTCACTTCACTTCTGAGATATAGATGGCAGCACTGAAAAATCATACACAACACTAGATGCGCACTCAGACTGTTAGGTACACACACTTACAATTCCGGCACAACTCACTAGGTAGTAAATTGCCTATGGCGATAGACCTGAGTTGTGATCGGTTTGAAAAAAAAAAAAAAGTTAGTGAGTGAGCCGCTGTGGTGGTTGAGTGGTCATAGTGACTCGCGTCGCGAGGTCCCGGGTTCGAACCCCACCGTCACCACAGTGGTGGTCGGCGGAAGTTGGTTTTCTGTGGTTCCCAACTTCAATGCGCGAATGCGAGCCGATCTCCCCTTTAAAATCTCGCCACAGAGCAGCAGACCTACAAACAGTACCAATTGTTATTAAATCATAACACATCAGTCACTTCATTTCTGAAATATAGATGGCGGCACTGAAAAATCAAACACAACACTACATACGCACTCAAAGACTGTTAGGTACACACACACAGTTACACATCCGGCACAACTCACAACTCGGTTTGAAAAAACGAAAGTTAGTGAGTGAGCGTGTGACATATTGAGAGACCTATTAAGCGAGCGATTGAATAAGTGAGCAAATGACTGAGCGAACGACATAGCGAGTGAGTGATGGAATGAGCGACATAGTGAATAAGCTAGTGAGTGAGTGACCTAGTGAGTAAGCCAAGTAGCACTCGAGTGGCGAGGTGGTAAGATGCTCGTGAAAGTTGCTGTCACGGTCCTGGGTTCGAAACCGAGGGAGGATATAGATAAGATATTTTCCCTAACGAACTTGAGGCGACTTCCAGTAGACAGCGCCTCCATTTCCAACCCATCTCAGTAATGACAGTAAATTGAAACATAGCGATATGGCCAGAGTTGGTGTTTGGTGAAGGAGTAAGTGATTTAGTGATATAGAATGAGCGGCCTAGTGAGCGTGTATGAGAGAGAGAGGTAACTCTAGTTACTTATTGGCTCGCACATTTTCTCACCTGGTCATTTAGACTTGCTTCTGATTTCGGTATAGTCAACATTCAGGGATGTCGGTGTTTCCACCAAAGTGGAAATTTTAGGGAAATGTAGAAACTTTACAAATGTGTGGATTCTGATAAGGTCGGCATTGCCTGTTTACATTTTAACTTCTACCAACAATCTCTGTGATTTCAATGAATTGACTGGATGAATTCAAAGAGGGACTGAGTTTAAGGTTTAAGACGCCGACGAAATTGAATATGATAAATTTCCGAAATCGGCATCTTGATCATTCCCCCCACCCCCAAATGGTCGGAAACTACGAACTAAGATCCCGGGAGAACAGCACTAACGCACACAATTGTTGTCCTCTCACGTTGAATAATCCCTCCGCGATTGGCCCCATATAAAGACAGAGTTTCGGGAAATCGATTTCCAATGCGTGTGCGGCCGAATCTTCCCAATATATATCTTTCTATGTGACCTCTGTTTAATTCGGAATAATCTCCGTACAGCCGAAAGGAGTTTCAACCTAAAACCATCGGCCAATCGCCAATACAAACTCGAGAGCGTCTCAGAACTCGGATCGCGAAACTGATCGAATAGGAACCCGAATTTGCATTTAGGAGAAAAGGGCTAAGATTATGAAACGAGAAGATTTCAGGATCCATCATTTCCATGAGTGAGTGAGTGAGTGAGAGAGAGAAGCTTGCCTCTCGAAATTATCCAATATCCAAAGACAGACTCTTATGCGTATGTAGTATAACCAATTCGCCTCCTAACGGTTGCCTGCTGGCTCCTTGGATGTTAGCCGTAGATTTAATTGAACGTGGGCAACAGAAACGAGATGTGTGTGTGGATATGGGAGAAGCGCATCTTTGAGATGAGATTGTCTGGTAAATCATTAACGAGCTTCCAAGGTTCAATTACTCTGCAAACGCAAGCTGCTCTCTGGCCGAATAATCTCTCTCTCTCTCTCTCTCAAAGCTATTTTTATAATGGAATTATTTTTGGACCCGTGTCTTAGAGCACTTGAAAGATCCACGCTAGAGCTTAGAGGAAACGAAAAAATAAGAAGGTTGAATTCTGTCGAGTTCTAGCATCGCTCTCTCATTAGATCGCTTGTTATAGATACATATTCCTTCACTAGATTTTCGACATTTTCCGGGTCGTTAAGATCTAGTTATGGGCAGTAATAAATGAGATGATTAGGGGGGTGCGTGTAACTGTGGACTATGACTATGCGTTTCAGCAACGTTACTGCTCTTGAAGATTCCGATTGTTTCAACGTTGTGTATGGTAATGTTTTAACACACGGATGGCCAACCCACGGCATGCGTGCAACAAGTGGCACGCCATGGTATCGGGAGTGGCTTTGAATGCTTTCTAAAAATTAAAAGAAACTCTCTCTACTCCATTTTTCAATTAAAGAAATTCTCTCCATATTTTAAACAATCCTTTTCTTACCAATGATGGTCTTGCAGGCTGCCAAATATATATTTGGTATGCCATAATAACTATAATATGAGATGTGCCGACCTTACCAAGTATAGTATTGTTACAGAATTCATAGAAAAATCCTGAAAAAAACCTCAATGAACAAATGTATCCCAGAAATGGTGATAGAAATCATTTCAGATTTACTTTCAGGAAACATTTGAGGACTAACGAGAGAAATAATTTCATTATTATTGAAAGAAAATAATTTTATAATTACTGTATTTTGAAAAATAATAATTTTAGAGTTAATGAGAGAAATCTGTCAAAGCAAATGCATTATTATTGTAAGAAATAATTTCAGGATTAATGAAAAAGAGGTATTTCGCAATTTATGAAAATTCATAAGTAATGAAAAATGTTTCCCGAATTTACGGAAGAAATATGTTTCCAGAATCAATGAAAAAATTACAGAAATATGAAAATTCGTATTTAATAACAAATTAATATCGAAATTTTTTTTATTAAAATTCAGATGTAATGAGAAAAAAATTCATATTAGCATTGCATCATTATTAAATTAATATTCATTAAAAAATTCGTATTTAACGGAAAAATAATTCAAGAATTTTTAAATAAAATCTAATTTAGTTGAATGTTTAAAATATCCTGAATAAATGGAAAAAAAATCGATATTTAATTTTTAAAAAACATTCCAGAATAAATTTTCAGATTCAATGAAAATTATCCTAATTCCTAATGGAAATTCATATTGAGGAAAATTTTTTTAAATAAGTGAAATTTTCTCAAATATTATGGGCCCCCCCTGTTATACTCGGCCCCCGAGCTTCGTTGGGCCCTACCCGTTAAGACGCGACTGTGCATATCCAGTTACCATAGTATGACTTGTTAGTCCTCGGACTCAATGAAGTCCATGGGATTCACTAAATCAATCGGTCAACCACTTTCTCACTAGCTTACTCACCAGGTCGCACATTCTATCACTAACTTTTTATGTCCTATACTCTGTCATTTGTGCGCTTAATCAGCCACTTACTCCCTAAGTCACTCAATATGTCACTCACTCACTCACTCACTAGGTAGCTCACTCTGTCACTTTGTTGTCGAATTGTCGTCGGTGAATTGTTCCAGCGATGAATTTTCGGTCGACGAATTAGTGGTAAGTTAATTTTCCGGCGATGAGTTGATGATAGATGAATTTTCCGGCCGTGAATGGTCGGCGCTGAATTGTTGCTCGGTAAATTTTTCGTCGATGAATTGTAGGTCGGTGAGTTTTTCGTCGATGAATTGTAGGTCGGTGAGTTTTCCACCCATGAATTGTTGGTGGTGAATGATTCATTGACGAACTGATAGTTGGTGAATTGTTGGCTGTGAATTTTCCGGCGACAAATTGTTGGTCAGTAAATTTTTCTTCGATGACTTGTTGATCGGTGACCGTTCCGTCGATCAATTATTGGTGGTGAATGGTTCGTCGATGAATTGATAGTTGGTGAATTGTTGGTGGTTAATTTTTCGTCTGTGAATTCCTCGGTCAATCAATGCAATAACCATGCTGGTAGTGGCGTATTTACAGGGCGGGGCGCTTAGCTCACTATAGAATGGGGCAGCAAGTTAAAAAGAGGAGCAAATTTGAGGAATGAGTAGCCAAGATAATCAGTAGAATGGAAGAAGAATGGCAAAATGTATATACTTTATATAGCCCACAATAAATCTGCCTCTTCCCAGACATCTGGCAAGATGGATTGAGGAGATCAAAAAAGTGGCTGGATTCAACTGAATGGCTAAAGCATCAGACAGAGCAGAATGAAAAAATTTAGTGACCTTCATTCCAGCAGTGGATCGAAAATGGTTGATGATGATGATGATGACACTTGTATATAAACACAAATGTAAAGGGTGGGGGGGATTGATAGTTAAATATCAAGTAATAGATGGGTGAAGGGGAGAAAAACAAAATTAGTAGTGACATCACTGTGGCAACGCGTGGTGGGTGCATTTTAAGTATCAAAATTAGAGATAATAAGTACGATTTGAATAATTGAGCTACTGTCTGAAAGGCAAAATATTTAAGATGGTAAATATGATGGGAAAAAATCAATAACTTTAATTAGTGTTTGGACAAATGCTTTAAAAAAAGTAAAAGGGCACGGAGATAGCACAAAATAGACAATATACATATCTTTTGAGGTACTTTTTGCAGGTGTAAAGAGAGGAAGCATTTCTTAATTTCAGTGGGAAGGGAGTTATCAAATATGTAAGAGAAATGAATTTTTTGAATATTTTTGAGAGAATAATTGGATAATTGAGATAGGCCTATAATTACATAAATCATCATGAATTTGTTGAATTCATAAATAATGGTGAATATTTCCGAAAATCATGGAAGAAATATTTTCAGAATTAATAAAGATTATCATTCAATAATAATGATAATAATTCCGGAATTAATTAAAGTCCATATTTAAGAAAGAAAATTATTCCAGAATTGATTAAAATCCATGTTTATCACCAAATGAAGAAAAATCAAGTTTCATCATAAAAGTGATTGGGAATCTAGTGAAATGTCCAACTCGAAAGGTTTTCTTTCCATCAAAGTACATACTCGTTACGCGTGTTTGCGCTTTGTGGGCCGTCGGGCCTCCCAGAAAGTCGAGCCCGACTAATAGATTAATAGATGAGATTGGGCCTCGTCGCCTCGGACACACTCATTCGTTCTTGAAGAGGATGTTGTAGTTTTATTACCGGCAGCATCGAGTTACAGCCTCGTGTCATTTGAGACGGAGTAGGAAGATTATTTGCGGAATAAAAAGAGCCTCCTACTTATTTTTTGCTGTTTCACAAACGAGCGGCAAAATTCGACACGCGTCCTTCTTATCGAGAACACAAGGGTAAAAAAAAAAAGGACGCGAGTGTCGTTAATCAATTTATCTTCTTGTCCCGAGAATGGCTTAATTCGCTTTTCCTTGATGTTCTGCGGAAACTTTGTACAACATGACGGGAAAGAAATCCACGTCCTGGGAATGAAATTCCATGGCCATCCCTCACCACACTTTCTATGTCTCTGGTGAATACTAATCACGACGAGGTGCTCCAATGAGGACGTCTTCTTGCAATCGAATAATTTGATTTTGCTTTGAACATCACATAATGACCTAATACAGACCGAGGGTGCTCAGCGTTTTTGGAAGTGCAGGCCACTTCGTTGATTTGTAAACGTGTCGCGGGCTACTTTAGTTATCTGGAAATGTGCCGACGACTACTCGAGTCGTCTGCAAACGTGCCGTTAGTCACTCTAGTGATCTGAAAGTGTTATGCGAGTTACCCAGGTTATCTGAAAATGTGTCGCGGGCCATAGTGGTAGTGGTTCGGGACGGGGAGGATCTAGAGATCGCTTTTTGGAGGGGTGATTTTACATATTGTTATGGATGTTTTGGACATACGTACCGCATTTTGTCCCGTATTTTCTGGGGCAGTCCCAATTTTTTCTTTTCGTTACGATTTCTCTCGTTTTTTAGTCGAAGATTTCTTGAATTTTGTCATTTAATCAAAAACATTGATAAATGTATTTTTCAACGGATTGATTGAGTGCAATATTATCATGTAGGAGTTACGAAAATTTAATGAATTATCGCATTGGCGGCATTATTGCATATTTCGCTTGGGAGGAAGTGATCGGCGTGATCACCCACCGTAGATCCGCGCCTGGTTCCGAGTGTATCTAAACGGGTGTGGAAGGTGGGTTCATGTTGAAATATGGTCGTTTTATGTAACGCAAATTGTCATAAACATTATAGGAACAGATAGTTTCTGGATATTATGCCGACGCGTGACCTCGGAAAGAAAAGTCATCTGGCCTCCGCCGGCAATCGAACCTAGGTTCTCTTTCATACCGTGCAACTCCGCTATCGTAAACACCAGTGTTTCTTAACCCTTTTCCACCCATGGCCCCCTTTTGACTATATTTTCTTCTCGCGGCTCCCGTCTTATCCAGAGAATCCCCTTCACCTCATCCACTCTTATCCAGAATCAAAGGCGAATTTGTGGTCAAATTTTTTTGATTACCCATTTCCACTGAATACGACACCCCTTGGGTTATTCCTTCTTATCCCCCCCCCTTTTATCTGTAAATATGCATCTGTCCATAGCAATTCCTATTACTTTCACAGATAATGCCTATACTAAAATGATAATAATAAATTTTATTGATAATTTTGACATTTGGACCCCTGTGCTTCAGTGAGCTTCCCTCTTCTGGAGTTTCTATGCAGGCCATCTTGACATTGTGGGGGGGGGGGCCTCCAATGATGTTCTGAGGAATGGTACACTTAGCTGGAAGCAACAAGCACAACAAATTTGCGTGCTTACTCTCAAAATTTCAGACATAGTACCAGACCTCATCATGTAAGCTGTGGAGAATCATGTGTGCACATGAAGATCCCGTGACCATGTCCGGATGGGGCCCCGTGTTTAAAGGGCAGCCGTGGTTCCACAAGACTTCGAGATTGCAAAACAAGAAGTGGTTCGACGGACGAACACAGATTTATTTACAGAACAGGTATTTATACACGTATTTACAAGCTATTCAGAGAGCTAACTGACTTTTTGGAAGTTGACTTTTTCTGCTGGAATTTCCGAGCCAGGTCCGTCATGACGATGCTCACGTTGGCTCCGGTGTCGATGACCATCCTGCACGGCAGTCCACCAATCTCGCCTCTCACGTGTAGCTCGTGGTCTCCTCCGTACGGCTATGAGACATGGTACAGTCGGCATGGCGCACATCTTCCGTACCAGTAGCTGTGACTGAGCATACGCTCCGCAGGTGGCCTTTTTCGTGGCGTTTCCAGGTTCCCAACGACTTGTCCTTCTCATTTTTCTCGGTCCCGCGATCGTTTTTGGCACTCTTCAGATCTTTCAGCTCTCTGACGGCAGCAATAGAGGTGGTGACATCTTTTACGGCTGCCGTGATGGCCTCTCGCTTTTCTTCGATGCTTGATTTCATCTGGCCTATCAAAGACATCAGTTGATTCAGCTGTTCTCGCATTTCTTTCATGTCCATTCTTCTCGTTTTCAAGCAAATCTTGAATTACCCTACTCCTTACACCTAATTGTTCCGGATAATTTTCCACAAGACTTCGAGATTGCAAAACAAGAAGCGGTTCGACGGACAAACACAGATTTATTTACAGAACAGCAATTTATACACGTATTTACAAGCTATTCAGAGAGCTAACTGACTTTTTCGCAAAGTTAAATCACAACTGACTGTTCATCGAATCTCTCTATTCGAGTCTCTTTGAGCCTGTCTAGCCTGCCATCTTGTGAGAGCCACGGTATTTATAACCCCGGAGAAACTTCGAGAAAAAGAACATTCCACAAAATTCTATTTTACAGTTTCTTAGTCGGCAACGCCACCGTATGGAGGGGTTGCACCAATGTCTGGAGGGGCGGGACTTTCTGGATTTTTCTCTACACGCCCTGCCAGTTCTCCATCAATCATGCATTTGTGCGCTTAACCGAAACCGGTGTCAGCCCTCGTTGCCAACGGAAAGTTGCGATAAAGGAATGCGCCATCTATCGCCCATAGTACGTAACAGTATTTTTACGAAAACCGCACTTTTTTTTGCTGATTGCTTGATTATTTTAAAATTAATGTTTAAAATGTGTCCAGGATTTTTTTCGCCCACCCTGTATTATTTACGAATGAGATCACATTTAGATCGAATGTATTTTTAAAGAAAAAAGAATTAGTTCCAAATGTAGACGACAGAAGAAATTAAGCGAAGGCAGTTTCGTGCAAATTAGTCCTATGATTTGATGGATTCACGTGCATTTTGCATTTCGTGCCGACAGCCAGACAGGTGCGGATCTAGGGCGATGTGCTCGGAGGGGCGTTTTATTGTTCTGGTTCATTCAATCGTACTGTATTTTACGAGAGAGATAAATTTTCCCCTCACTTTTCGCTCTTGATAGGGGCGATCACTTCCATCGCCCTCCTCTGGATCCGCGTATGTGGTCCAAGGCAAATATCTTCAGATGCGAATAAAGTCAAGCGATATCTCCAGCTGCAAATGAAGCGGAAGCGGACATCTACAGTGAATGAAGTAGAGACAGACATCTCGCCAGTCTAGAATAAAGTCGAGGGACCTATCTCAAGCTGTGAATGTAGACGAGGCAGACATCTCCAACTGCTGATAGAGTGGAGGCAATATTATATTCAACTACGAATGAGTTCGAACAGACGCTAGCAGCCGCGAACGAACTCCAGCAGACACTATCATCTGCGAATGAAATCGAGCAGACACTATGAGTCACGAATGAAATCGAGCAGACACTATGAGTCACGAATGAAATCCAGCAGGCACTATCAGCTGCGAATGGAACAAAGGCAGACACTATCAGAATCAAATTGAGCAGAGGCAGACACCATCAGCTGTGAATAAAACCTAAGCAGATATCCCCAGTTCCGAATGGACCTGGGGCAGACCTATTCAGCTTTGAATTGAGTGGAGGCATCTTCAGCGGTGAATAATAACGACGCAGACTACATTAAGTCCATCGATTCATCCCGCTTTTTACAGGGCAGATAAAGTTTCCCTTGGCACTTGGGAGGGGCGATCGCCCCCATCGCCACCCCTCTGGATCCACACATGCAGCTCCATTATTGCAAAGTTGTATATTTTATTTACTAGCACCATCTATTGTTAACTTTTTTTACTAATATTTTCTTAGATGAAAAAAAAAATCCGATACCCCATCATCCTATGTGTTCGAATCGTAATTTTAATCATAATTTGTATTTTATAAATTGAATATTGAAAATTTTAAGGAACTTAACTATGCACAGTACTGGAAGTTTTAATTTTTAGCTATTGTTATTTAAGTATCATACAAAATACTGACCGCGTACCAACAGATGTCAGTAGCGTCAAAATGTGATGAGCGCGTGCTCCTCGTGAGCGCGTCATTTAAAAAACAATTTTATAAGCCAAAAATGATCGTGCTGACAGACGAATAAACGCGTTTGGGAGAGGCAATCGCTGTATCCAAAGTAAACATGTCACTTCTGAGTCCTATGAACGATTATTGCCCACAATTTTCCGAAGATTGTGGACTTTTGCTCAGTTTTGACGATTTTTTTGAAGGAGTCTTATCGTTTAAGTCAAGGTCCCGTTTGGCATATACGGTCGACGCTCGATATAACGACCCCCCCCCCTCTCCCGTCGAAAACAAACATTACATTTGGTCGTTATATCGAAAGTAAAACATATATGATAGTCGTTATATGAAAACATTTGGGACTCTCTAAATAAGAGATCTGCAAATGTGCCGTCGGTCACTCAAGTGAACTGTAAATGTGCCGTGGGTCACTCAAGTGAACTGTAAATGTGCCGTGGGTCACTCAAGTGAACTGTAAATGTACCGCGGATCACTCAATGATCTGTGAATGCACCGTGGGTCATTTAAGTGAATTGTATATGCTCCACGCGTCACTTCAGTGAACTTTAATTGTCCCGCTGCCGCTTGAGTAACATGGAACTGTGTCACGGGTAACTTAAGTGGTGATATGTACCTGCATCGCAGGCCGCTCAAGTGCTCTGGAATAGGACCACCAGTCACATAGGTGATTTGTAAATGTGCAGTAGGCAGTTTGGTTGATCTGGAACTGCATCGTGGGCTACTCAAGTGATTCGTAAATATGCCGTGTGTTATCGAATTGTGATTTAAGTGATCTGGAAATGCACCGCAGGTCACTTACGTGATCTGCAACTGTGCCACGAATAACTTAAATTACGTGAACCTGTACCGCGCCGCCTAAGTGCTATGAAACTTTGCCGCAGATCACTTAAGTGATCTGTAAATATGCTGCGGGTCTCCACAGTGTGACTTAAGTGATTTGTAAATGTTCCGCGGGCCACTTAAATAATGTGCAACTATACGTATATCGCAGATCACTTACGTGACCAGGAACTGGGTCGCGGGTAACTTAAATTACGTGGATCTACTCCGTGGGCAGCATAAGCGCCGTGGAACCATGCCACCGGCCACTTAAGCGGTCTGTAAATGTGTCGCTGACCACTTTAGTGATCTAGAACTGTGTCAGGGTTCACTGAAGTGATGTACAGCAGTACAGCATGTTATCTGGAACTGCTCAAGTCCCTTAAGTGATCTGAGAATGTGCAGCTTATTGCATTTTTACAAAACTAGGTTTGAGGGCGCTGCCCACATCAGATGACTCCAAGGGCCCCACTCGGTCTGCGGGCCCTAGGTTGAACACATATATGCCGATCTCGTGTTTTTGGGAAGACATTTCTCTTATTATTGCAGTGAGTGTGATGTTGTTTAGAATAGATTTCTGCAAACCTTTTTGTCTTTGTTTTCAGTTCCACGAAATGCTGAACCGTGATGAGGTGTTGAGGAAGCTTCTCAATCATTGGCCAGTCACTGTATTCGCACCGACAAACGAGGCCGTGTCCAAGGAGCAAGAGTGGGTGATCGGCCGGGAGAGCAAAGTCGTCTTCTATCACGTCCGTGAGTTCTCTTTTGTTCCCTAATAATTTTTTTCCCGTCAGTGTTAACAAGCGTTATTCATGTGTGTGTGTGTGCATACACTGTGCATAAGAAAGTCCAGGGGTTCTTAACCATTTTCAGCGTCGACCCAAAATCAATAACAAGATCAACTTCGCGACCCCCATGGGACTGTTTTGTCTTTCAAAATTATTGAAACCAGTGACGCATCAAATGCATTTATGACAGAAATGTAAGTGAATTTGTAGGACCCATCTCTGAAGCCTATGCGAATCAAGTGCGGGTCGTGACCGATAGCTCAAGAATCATCCCTGGCTTTTAATGCATTTTTACGACCCATCTCTGAAGTCTATGCGAATCATGTATGGGTCGTGACCGATAGCTTAAGAATCATCCCTGGCTTTTAGTGCATTTTTATGACCCATCTCTGAAGTCTATGCGAATCATATATGGGTCGTGACCGATAGCTCAAGAATCATCCCTGGCTTTTAGTGCATTTTTACGACCCATCTCTGAAGCCTATGCGAATCAAGTGCGGGTCGTGACCGATAGCTTAAGAATCATCCCTGGCTTTTAGTGCATTTTTATGACCCATCTCTGAAGTCTATGCGAATCATATATGGGTCGTGACCGATAGCTCAAGAATCATCCCTGGCTTTTAAAGCATTTTTACGACCCATCTCTGAAGTCTATGCCAATCATGTATGGGTCGTGACCGATAGCTCAAGAATCATCCCTGGCTTTTAGTGCATTTTTACGACCCATCTCGAAAGCCATTACGGAAAAGGTTGGAGTGAGGACCTCAAGAATCCTTTTCTGCAAGTGGATTTGTACGATCCATCTGTAAAGGTTATGCGAAACAAGTTTGGGTCGTCACCGATAGCTCAATAATCCCTAGCTGTATGAGAGTTTGCACGACCTATCACTGAAGTCTATGTAAATCAAATTTCGGCCATGACGATAGCTCAAGAATCATCCTTGGCTGTGAGGGAATTTGAACGACCCGTCTCGGAAGCACCTGCGACTTATAGGTTAAGAACCCCCGTCCTACAGGCACACTTCCAATTAGAAAAGTACCCAAATAACTTCGGAAACCTCATTCATATTACAAGGTGTTGAAGTTATTTAAATGCAAAAAAAACCACAACTTTTTATTTGATCACTCTGTCCTCAAAATCCCGATTAGAGAGGGAAGTTGTTGCCTCGTCTCTCCTAAAGCCACCAAAAATACTGTTCCACGTGTATAAGTGCAATAATACACCGAGATATTTGAATTGCAAAATTGGAGAAAACGTTGGAAAGAACTGCACAAAATATAGGGTGGGCAAACAAAGTCCGTAAAAACTTTAAAAATGAATAAAAATCGGAAAAATAACCGTAATGAAAAACGGTTTGCAAGGTTAGCATCGCTAGGTCACGGGTATTCTTTTAAGACAGGGTAAAAAAAATAACTCAAATACAGCCGATAGGTGGCACTGACATATATAAGTCCAAGAAAAGATATGCAAGTAATGAACGAAATGCCTGGAAATCGTTTATTACAACAATATGTGTTCCACATGACCAATCACCACAGGGGATAACACATTGCAGGAGAGTCACAAATCCAGCAACGGCAGAGGGCAGCAGGTCCACATACGCGGTTTACAACGGTGAATTGATTGTGGATTAGGAGTGCAAGTTCTTATTACCTTCATTTGCATATTTCCACCGAAGTCACTCGTACCAGCGCCACCTATCGGGTGTTTTTTGCTCCTCCCCCAATTAAAAAAAAAAATTCCGCGACTTAGCGATGCTAACCCTGCAAACCGTTATTTATTTCGGTTATTTTTAAGGTTTTTATTCAATTTTAAAGTTTTTACGCGCGGACTTTCTTGCCCACCTTGTATATTGCACTTAGAAACGTTGAACTTTTTTTGCTAAGCCACAGCTAAAGTATTCCAATCGGGTTTTTCAGGACAGAGTGACCATACCATACTTTACGGAGTGTAACTATACAATCCCCCCCCCCCTTTCAATACGAATGACGTATATGAAGTTTACAAATTGCTTGCGTAATTTTTCTGATTGGTAATATACCGCCAGGATCAACGGTTCACCAGTAATTGGCGAAAAAGGGACTTCCGTAGGTGCGTGCACGGATAAGTTGTAGTAGTAGTAGCATAAACTAACGGACAACTGTCTTTTTTTTTCCATTTGTGTGGTTCTTTCCCAACCTTTCTCCGATTTTTAGTTGGAATATCTCAGCAAATATTGCACTCTTAGAAACTTGAAATTTGTTTTGTTTGCCTCAGGAGAGACAAAAACTTTCTAATTTGAAGTTAGAAGTCATAGGGGCCGTATAAAAATTTAGATTTTTATTTTGTGACACACTGTATTTCCACTCTCGAAACCGATACAGAATGATTCTCGAACACATTTTGAGCATTTTTTGAACTAAAACCACGCGTCTACGACGGATGGTGATGATGGCCGTACTGGGACTTACAGGACACCCTGTATATACAGGGCTCAAGCAATGCATGCATGTTAAATTACTTCTGATAGAAATGAAAAATGTAACGACTTTCACCGAAGAGTGGGTCTGAACATTAGTTTGTAATATTTTGCGATGTCACTTTTTTTTTTCCAGTGAATCTAGCGGCAAACAGGTCATATTTTCCGTTCACCTCGACAACTGCCCTGGCCGGAGGTCCACCGTTGTATCTTGGGGTCAAGGAGCCCAATAGTGGCGAATCCGAGGAAAAAGTACGTCAATCCCCAAAAACTGTTCTTTCATTTTGTTTTTTCCAATAAATTATATTGTGTAATTGCTAAATTTCTCGCTGTTACGTCACAGAATGTCTCATATCTAGGGGTCGGATTACATGCAAGTACATAAGTGAAACTGCATATTTTTGAGCTTTTGGCAGTTAGTGCATCTAGATGCGTAAAATCACTGAAATTTTAGAAATAAGTGAATATTTTTAGCATTTTTTTTGCATCGATGACTTTATACTAATGTTTGCAAGATTATTTTGAATAATTACAAGAATCTTTATAAGAAATTATTATGTATTATTCACTTTAGGGCACATTTTAGGCACTTTTAAATGCATAGTATCATGCACTTTATTAAATGCATTATATCAGGCACGCTTTTAAATGCATATTTTTGGCACTTTTTTAAATGCATATTTTTAGGCACTTTTCTGTTTAAATGCCCATTTTTGCACTTCTAAAAATACACGTGTTCTCCATTTTTTGCCCATATTTCATAGCTCAGCGTGTATTTTTTTTTTAGGTTAGGACATGCTTCAGTGTTTTAATACGCATACTTTTTTCTAATTTTCTACACATCTTTTTATGTATGCATATTTTAAATGCACATTGTTATGAATTTTTTTTTGTTTTTGTGCAGGTTTACATTTTTAAAGTCATATTTTTCTTAGTTCACTATATTTTTCCTCAATATACGTATAATATATTATTAATGTATAATGTTGAAGAATTTTTGAGACATATTTTGTATTTCATATATATTTTTACATGCATATTTTCACAGCTTTTATGATTTTTTCTTTTTTTGGCACTTTTACGCCAAAGGCATATTTTATTTTTCATTTTTGCGTACATTTTCCGTTTTTCCTGCCACACTTTGGTATTATTAGATGGATTTGTTTTCATTTCTATTGCATATTTAAGCATTTGTAGTCCATATTTCAGCACTTTTATTGCATATTTCAGCATTTTTATTGCATATTTCAGCGTTTTTATGGAATATTTTGCCACTTTTTTAGCTCATATAATCTGGACTCTACTCATAGCAGTTTCGGATCAATGGTCATAATCTTTCTTGATAATATCAAAAGACTGAGAAACCATCTAAAATCCCAAAATTCCACAAAATGAAAGTTGTTTTCGAGTTGTAGGGATACTGTCTGTACAGTCTGCTGTCAAGCTTGAAACAGAACCGAAAGTCTAGCCTACTAACTCATTCGACTAATTCTAAAAGCAGGGCCGCCCTGCGTGGGGAGGGGGGGGGGGACTTCCTCAACGAAGATGAAGAAGTGGAAAATGAAGAAAAACCATAGTGCCCAACCGAGACCAAAGACCACTGGCTGGCGCAGAAGCCGGACGACAAGCTTGAAAGTAAGCTGTTAGTCGAAACTATTAGTTTTTTGAGTGCAGGGCCCGAAGAAACCAAAGACCAATGGGCCGGCACTCTAGCAAGCCAGCAAGTCAAAACAACTCACAACTTACACTTTTTAATATCCCACCTACGCACAGACAAGTAGCGGTCACTTTCAATAATACATGCTTGACCCGTGAATCATTGCAGCTTGTTTTCTCGTATAACATCGTACAGGAGCGGAGGCGATACAGGAGGGGGAGGGGGTTTGCGATCCGCCAGTCACGAAAAATTGTGTCATGAGTACAGGCAGCAAGGGTGGGCAATGTCGAAAATCCCCCCCCCCATCCGGATCACCATGCACACCCTCACTGAACCATATCCCTCCTGTCATCCCGTTTGAAAAGCATGTATCGTCTTATGTACAGGAGTCCAGCAAGTCAATCAAGGGCAAACCATTTGACGCGCAGTTTAGCTGATCCCTCCCCTCCTTAAAAGTGTTGAGACAAGACTGTGGTGGGGGTTGGTCTGTAGAAGTGTACTAGAGAAGGCAAAACTATTGCTCGTGTTGATAGAGGATTTGTCAATAAGTTACTTCAGATGCCCACAAACTAGGGAAAGGTTTCTCGTTCTTGACATTCTCAGTAAAGATATCATTAAGAGCAACTCATATTTTAAAAAAGAAGTGGCTGATGACATAAGTATCATTCAACCCCCCCCCCCCGTCCCCCATAAAAAGTCAGCAAAACTGAAAGCCCCCCCTTTTCCCCCAAAAATACTGACTTTGTACTTGGGTGACCCGACAAGCCCCCAATCTCTTAAATTATTATTTTTTTGTGAATCTGACCATATGAGTGATCAAGCAAGTGGGTGGGTGACCGACTGAGTGAGTGACAGTATGTGTGAGAGACACCGCGAGGGAGACGCGAGTGTGGCCACTCATACGGTTACTCCCTTGGTCGCTCATACGTTCACTCACTTGGTCACTCACATGCGTGGTCCTTAACTCACAAATACAGTCACACTCTTACTCATATGGTACCCAATCACTTGGTCATTCACACAGTGAGTCACCTACTTGGCCACTCACTCAGTTACTCATACGGTCAGGGTGGGTAAATGTCCAGGGGGGATATGTGTGAGGCGAATACCTACGGGTGAAATTTTCGGATCCCGACCAAATTATACTCTTTCCATAAATACGCCGCCACTGCGCTGTATTCCTGTCGCCATATATTTCTCTCTTTCAAGATTAACTTTAATAAATGTCATCATTTGCTTTTTCTCTTCGATTTTAAAACCTATCAGTCAATATTGGGACACCCTGCATTTAATATCAATGAATATGTCGTGTAAAGGGTCCGATTTTCCCCTGTGAACGTAATACGTTCACCCCCCCCCCCCATGATTAGCTGGGCCCAGAATTTGAACAACGCATAATAATTGACTAGTCAAGAATGACTGATAGTCAGGAGGACTCCTAATTCCTGCTACACCCAGAGCCTTCCTCGTGGCCCTGGTCGGGATCCTGGTCAAAAACAAAATACATGTGTGTTTTAATTTGTAGGAATGGCAGCAATTTAATGAGGTTCTTGATAAATTGATATAATACATATTTATTGTTCTTAGCGTGAGGATACCATGAGTGATGATTGCTGAATGGTACTGCCGATTTCAGGACAGTTCCTGACAAGAACTGATTTTGAACTCAAGAAACATCAGAATATTTTTCAGGACATTCAACAGATGTCTCTACGACACGTTTCCAGATCATTTAAGCTGCTAATGGCACATATCCGGATCACTAAAAAAACCCAAGAGCACTTTAAAATTGACCTACGGCATGCTTCCAATTCATTCAAGTGGCACGTGCTACGTTTGTAGTGACTGACGGCACATTTCCCATATCATTCTATTGGTCCGCGACCTTCGATATCACTCGAGTGGCACGCCGCACACGTACAAATCGTTTAAGCTGTCCACGACACATTTATAGTTCAATTGAGTGACCAGCTTCACTGGCTCTCAGCACATTTCCAGATAAATTAACCTGACAATGACACGTATCTAGGTCACTGAAGCGCCAACTGTGGCACATCTCAAATTCATTTAAGTGGCACGTGGTACACTTGCGGATTACTAAAGTAACTGACGGCGTATTTCCAGATCACCCATGGCTCCTAGCACACTTTCAGATCATCTGAGTGACTCACGGCACATTTTCAGCGGTTTGAGTTGCATTCAGACCACTCGGGTGTCCCGCGGCACGCTTACAGAGTATTGAAGCGGTTCATGACACATTTGGAGTTCACGTGAGTGTCCCATTACATTTTTATAAATCATGCAAGTGAATATTAGCAAATATTCAGATCCGACTAAAATTGGCTACGGCATATTTACAGATCACTCAAGCGGCCAACGGCACACTTTTTGATCACCTGAGTGACTCGCGGCACATTTTCAAGTGACTCAGATGGCTCGCGTCGTACTTTTCGATCACCCGAGTGGCTCGAAGAACATTTCCAAATAACTCATGTGGCGCGCGACACGTTTCGAAACCAATGTAGTGACCGGCAAGTCCCCAAAAGGTTGAGTATCCTTGCTCTACGGGAAGTCGAGCCCATGCCCTCTCACATGGCGGGTGAGCACTCTAGACCGCTACGCTATAGAAGCTGCATCAAACCTCTTTTCTTAGATCTTGTGCGCACCGAACGGGACGGTACATGGACAGTCAGAATTGACTCAGCCGTACCCACAATTGCCACCAGATGGCGACTTATCTGAAGATGATGTCACTTAATTGTAAAAAATTAATTTATTGTGATGAATATCTTCGATTGCTATTTGGTTTGGGCTTTTCTTTTTTAAACCAGGGATATTATGCGAACAACGCAAAGATCTTGCAGTCGATGGAGTACGTGTCCAAGGAGGGTTATCCTCAGAATCTTTACGTCATCGACGAACTGCTGAAGCCGATCCTGTCGAAGTCGTCGCCTCTTCCTCCGGACGCCGACGAACTGCTCAATAACTCGGACGATTACTTGAACGAACCGCTCAGGTAACAACACACTCAAAAACTTTCTACTTCGTTATAATTAGCCGACGAATATTTTCTCATGATGTTGCTTCTCCTCAACAATTGTTTGTTGAAATGTCTTCACGCTGTTTCAGTGCTTTTTCTGTTCGCGTCAAGCAAGCAAAGCTCAGAGACCTCTTCCGGAAAGAAGGCAACCACACCTATTTCATACCTGTCGGCGCAGGCGTAGGACATACTTTCAACCGCCAACAAGAAGTCGACGAATGGGTAAATGGAGTAATTCGTATGAATGCGCACTATGTTTCCAACTTTCAGTGTTCTTTTTAGAATAGAGACATTTTCTCGAATTTTTAGGAAAATGCCGGGCAAATCGTTCTGAAATTTCGATCATATATAGTTATATTAGTACCCGTCTCATTTCCAGTGAAAATTTAGTAACGAGTGCATTTAGGGGGGACCGACAAATCATTGAACGAGAAAAAAATGTTTGTGATCAACCCCTTGCATCATAGAACTAGGGATGCAAATGACTCGTAATTAAAAAAAGTAGTCTAACAACTTCGTACAATATTTCTGTGCATTTCCGTGAGAACAGCGCGTGCATTCACGGAAAAGTCTAAAAATGTTTTCTATAAAAATTCCAATTCCCATCGCATGAGTTTTGCTTATAGCGTGCCGAGTTTTCAACCAATTTTTACGAAATTTACAGAAAACACGCCGCCATACAGGAGACGTACTATACAGAAACTGAGAACGTGACAAATCATTATTCAATGGCATACGATTAAATGATTATTAATTACACATGCGAAAAATTAATGAAATCACGGAAAATGACATTTATGTCAGATATTTACTACAACTCAACTGAAAATCCCAGCTGAATGACGTGAAAACTGAAAATTCAGAAGGATGTACGCGATACTGTGAGCTGTAATTTCGAAACTTGCTGAAAGTAACTGAATGAACGCCAGAACTTTGCTACTGGGCTTATCCCGTTGCCGAGATCTCTTCCAGCCCAGCTTCGTGGCAGAGTCTGGAAAAAAAAAGAAAAAAAAAGAGAAAAAAAAAACCACTTGTGGTTATCACATTTACATCATTGTAACGGGAATGTCATAAAAATTCCCGTTCGGGTCCCGTTAGTACATGTAATGGCAGTCATGTGTGTGTGTGTGTGTGGATATGATTTTTGTTGTTGTTTTTATCCATTTCTGTTTTTTCTCCCAGTTATTTTTGTAATATTTAAAACATTATTTCATAAATCTGGTGGACAGATCTCTTGTTTTTCGTTGGCGTGAAATATATCTGACAAGACTGCTGAAAGTAACTGGATAATAAGGAATTTCCCACAAATTGGTTATTGATTATTTTCTGTTGCTTGATTATTTCGAGAATAAGCACACAGCATTATGCGAATGAGCGAAGACGCGTGTCTGATGCTGTGTAATGAGAACACGCGTTTCAGCATGACACGCGCGTACGATGCCAAAACAATCTTAAGTCAAAAATGAAATAACAGAGAAAAAAAAATCAATAGCCAATTTGCGGAAAATCCCTTAGTATTCAATTACCTTTTCAGTGAGTTTCGAGATTACAGCTCATATCTCTGAATTTTCACGACATTCAGCTGAAATTTCCATGTGAGTTGTAGTATATTTGTGAGATAAATTTTGTTTCCCATAATTTGATTATTTCCTTGCGCATCCGCAATCAATAATAATCTACTAAAAATACTCATTATGCCTTGAATAATAATTTTTCACACTTTAAATTTCTGTATGTCGCATGTACGGCGTCATGTTTTCTCTGAATGTCGTAAAAATTGGTTGAAAACTCGGCACGCTATAAGCAAAAATCATGCGATGAAATTTGGAATTTTTATATAGAATATTTATATTTCCGTGAATATACTATCCTCACGAAACGCTGCCACTCAGCACTGTGAACGGGGGCTGTGCTTGATTGTTCCCGCCGCACTTTTATAGTATGATAGTAATTTTGTATCCTTGAATATTTATATGAGCTCATGGTGATATTTGTACCCAATACTACTTCCATGGTAATGTTTATGTGCATTCCCAATAGTATAAGAAAGGGAAATTTTTGTAAAGTAAATAATGTATGCATGTAATTCAAATGTGAATATCCAGCACTGTCAACGGAGGCTCTGTTTGATTGTTCCAATCGCAGTGCGGGCTCTGTGTGTATTCTGTGTGTGTATATATTGCATGTTCTGTAAGGGGAAGGGCGAGCAGAACTGCTCAGCGCTATGGACGGAGGCTTTGTTTCTTCGTTTCCCGTCACAGTCGAGGCGCTGTATATATGCAATTTGTATGCATTGTGTATTTAGACCATTCTCAAATCTCTCCCACTTCAACATGCCAGCTTCTTTTTCTTCTTTCTTGCCCACAAGTCTTTTCTACACCTCTTTCGAAATCCCAGGCTGTGTTCTCCGGTGTTTATGTGCCACTGGGCGCACGTGCAATTTTTCTCCCTAGACATTGGATTCAGTCACAAATTTTGTCAAATGGCTTATATGTTACATTGAGTTGATGGCCGTCTTCATAGGGAGAACGACGCGAGTAATTCGAAACTTTCGAGCACGGGGCAAGAGTAGCTACTACTATAAATCTTTGCCAATTTTTCCCACACAACTCTGCCTCCTTTGAGGTAACGGAAGTAAGGTGCTTTGCATCAGTCCGGGGCTGTGAGCGGTTCTATCTATCTATCCTCACGAAAATGCGTTGTTAGAATATTTTGTCAAAGTTAAGAGTCTTTTACAGCTTTTTCTGTGATACAGTGTTGATCACAAACATTTTTTTCCTTATTCGTTTTTTCCGGTGCTCTAAACGCATTTTCACGGGAAAAATGGTGGGAACCAATATAGCTATATATATGACCGAAATTTCAGAACGATTATCACAGTATTGAGATAAAAATTCAGGAAAATGGCTGTTGTACAGACTTTCGTAAACAGTGTTTATAATATAAAAACACGGTAGACATTTACGTGAATCTGAAAATCAATGTAATTGTTAAACTGCCTACTTTGCGCAAACAAACAACAATATTTTTTTACCCTTTCGCTACCACTGGGAAATTTTTGACTGTAGATGTTTCCCAGTGCCCTAGTGGCTGCTCGTCTCTAAAAATTTCTGCGGGGAAGCAAAATCGTTTTGCATTCCAATTATCGTACTTGTGATCTGCTGCAAAATCGTTAGTCAAATTGTTTTTGAACTGCGTGTGTCTGTGCATGTACGCCGTACGGAAATAACAATTCTCTATCAATACAACATTAACGCGAATAATTTGTGCAGTGCGAGCCTAAATATCCAACTGATATTTTTCAACGTTGGTAATCCATCGTTTGTTGAAAACTGAAAATTCTTACTCTTCTTTCAATATTGGATTCTAGTTTCAAAACTTGATGGCAGCATGAAAAATCGTGGTCACTATTTTGCGAGAGGCCAGAAGAGAAATACAAAAAGCTTTGCTACGAACTTTGGATTTCCGCACGCCGAAATATATTACCGAACTGATAAGAAAAGCCCTAAGTAAGGATGACCACACGCCCATATTTCACGGAGCAGATACTTCTTTTTAATATAACCGCTTCCGAGAATATTTTTTTAAATTTTATCAAGTTTATTAGAGTAGTTAAATAATATTAAATTGGAATGAAACCCATTTGCTGAATTGCGTCAATGTCTTGAAAATTTTCTGTGTGAGCACGTGTCTTCGTACTCTTTCAAGAAGCTGCTTTTGGAGTGCCCACTTGTGAACGAATCAGAAACTTTTCGGTTTCCTCAATCAAATACAAACCTCTCTGTATCGGAACTGACGAGGCGGAAATAAATTTCGAGGTCGACAGTTTTTTGAGAAATAGTTTTTCTGGTAAGAAAGTAAAAACACGCCAAAAATGGCGGAAAATTCGATTGATAAAATATAAAAAATAACGTACTAATTTTTACTATATACTAATGAAATAACGTTGAATCGCACTGTACGCAAATGCACTGAAATACGTTAGATTTTTTTTTTTGTTTTCAATTCAATTTTATTTACATATCTTATTTAAAATTATCTGTAATCTTAGATTGATGCATAATTTTTGCTCTTTGAGCCTGTGAAAGAGCTGAAAATATTTCGAGCCCTATCGTCTCAGTTTGCTCTAAAAAGATGACGCAGAATGTTCGGCAGTTCCCACTGTCACTTTTTCTAGTTCCTCTGAATCATCTTGTATTGTATTTTTTGTCACCCGAGTAAGTCATACATTCACTAATAATTTCAGATGCGGTCAAGGTTCTGCAGCAAGTTTGTGGTGAACTTAGTCCATTTCCACAAAATTGGAAAAGGAACGAAATTTCTAGCTTCAAGTGTGTTTTCGTAATGTCTCAATGTTTTGAAATTCGAGTGAACCACACCTTCATCACTGAGATGACCACTTCACCAACTCTGGCCATATCGCAATTTACTGCCGTTAATGAGGTGGGTTGGAAACGAAGGCGCTGTCTATCGGTGGTCGCCTCAAGCTCGTTAGGGAAAACCATCTTATCTATATCCTCCGTCGGGTTCGAACCCGTGACAGCACCATTCACGGTGGTAGACGATCATCTTACCACCTCTCGGTCTTATCTTACTTAAAATCTTACGCCACTCGGGCACACTGAGATGACTGGTTCCAAACCCACGCCATGCTGAACAAGCCATCCGTCCCCAATGGGCAAATAATCGTTTCTTATCTGTTTCTTGAACCCCCGGAAGAAAGCCAGATTTGCGCGAAAGGAAAGGAAACCCTGCGTTTTCTCTTTGCTATTATTGGGCTTGGTTTTGGAGATGGAGAGTTTTCAGAAACATTACTTTGAGATACAGAGGTAAAAATGCATTGATTTAGTACAGTAAATGCATTGATTTAGTACAGTAAATGCATTGATTTAGTACAGTAAATGCATTGATTTAGTACAGTAAATGCATTGATTTAGTACAGTAAATGCAAGGGTTTTTCTCATTTTCCACGGAAAAAGCTGTTCGAGAAAGAGAGATTTTACTGTATTTAGCGATGTACTTGAACAATTTTAGCATCGAGGGTGAATCAATAGCGCGGGGTACGCACCTAAAGCTGTGTTAAATGTTTTTAGTTCCCATGATAAGAAAATTTTAGCATCAAACAAAACTAAATTGTCTATTTATTCTAGGAGTTAATATTTTCTATCTGCACGTATGTGAGACAGAGAAGGGGGCTGTTGCGCACACCAGGGCCTACGACCTTGATTGGGTTTTTTACATAAGTGTAAAATGAAAGGTCTTCACACACAGATTCTCGTCTTCATTTAAATTGTTATTCCAATCATAAATTAGTTCATCTCATTTTTTGGTTAGTTTCTTATAGTGCTTATAGGGATTCTTCAGTGTTTTATGAAACTTATTTTTCAAATTTTGGACAGCACCTGAAACGAATTGAATGGCTCTTCATAAAAAAATATGGAAAATCGCATTTCGGCTAACGAGTGTGTAATTCCGAAACTAATTTTCTATCGTTAGCCCAGATATCACTGCACATTCTGTATTATTACTTTACGGCTCTATGAATAACAACAGAAGAGTAAATGCTATCGTGCTTTGATACATTTTATTTCAAAAAAGGTGATCCGAGGCCACGTGATCCCGAAGAACGTGATCTTCACAAGGCTCGCAGGTTCTGGGAGCTATCACTCTGAAGCTTACGGAGATGACATCAAAGTAGAACTATCCGTCGTGAACGAGTCCAACTCATTAGGAAACTCGTACATACGTGAGTATATATTTAAACAAAAAATGTTTATTCGGGTGTGTACATATATAGTGTGCGTTAAATTGAAGTATTTGAGAACATTATTGTCCCCTGTCCGTTAGTTTACGCACAGAGTAACACCATGGAGAACAACTACGGACACAAGAAAGGCGTGGTCCTGTCAAAGATCGTGAGGCCGAACATACCGGTGAAGAACGGAGTTGTGCACCTGATCGAGAGCCCGCTCATGATTATTGATGTGACCGTGTGGAAGTTCTTGAACAACGAGAAAGACGGTCGACTCTCGTAAGTTTGTTTCCATAAGCACATGCGGAGAAACGTTTTCTAGAAATCTAGGATACTTATATCAACACGATCGGTATTTTGCGACCGAAACTTTCCAGTCTCGCAGATCGCGAGAGTGTGGTCGCCGCGAGAAATATCTTCTAATCATTTAAATCTGTCTCGTGAATTTGAAGGTGCTGTTGTTTGTTGTTGCCATTTTATCGCAGGGAATTCCTCGAACTCGTAGATTACGCTCCGGAATTCCGGGAATTGCTGATGAGCTCGGAGGAGAAGACTTTGTTCGCGCCATCGAACGATGCCATTCGCGTGCTTTCCAAGGAAGTCAAGGAAGACATACGCAACAACATCACTGCCATCACCGACGTAAGTAACACGTTAAAACAGTGAGTTACAACTTTAACTGCGATTTATTCTCTCATTAAAACTTACCATTACACCAGACTCAATATAAATGTACAGTGACTGACGAGCGCCGCGTATGTCGCGGTACAGTTTTCCGCACAAATACATAATAGATATATTAATTAATCGGGACCACATTTTTGAAAGAAAACCTGTCTTTTTGTTTCTTGCTATGACTTTAATGCAATGCTAGGGCTTCATGAAATCTAACTTGTGTTGTGAGTGCAATCTAGACCGTCAAACCGAGAGATACCCAGGCCACATCGCTATATGGCAATGTCAGCTCATTGTTCTCACGGACTGGATACCTCTGGCAAATTTATTTACAAAAAAAAACATACATTACAAAATATTATACATTTCAAATTTGAATCACTTGATCATAACAACTTTGAATCATAATCTAAGTATAAAATCAGTTGCGTGATCACAATCTACGTATACAATCGGGAATCGAGCATATAATCCTATATAACATATTAAATCTTAATTCGAATATATGCAATCTAGACTAGTTAAAAAGACTGTATTCCGGTAAAATCTGTGTAATTAGAAAGTCATGGGTTAAACGCTTCAAATGTTTTGATAACACCTTTGCACATCGAAAGAAATGAGTCGTTGTGTATTTGAAGGCAAGAGCAAACTTTCAGCCATGAGTTGAAATTAACAGAAATTTACAGATCAGACCCATTGTCACCAAAGAGTATCGGATTAAACAAATAGGGGAAACTGAATTTTCTGTATGTTATGCCGAAACTAATATTTGGAAAGAAAAGTGATTTGTCTCCTGCGGGAATCGGACTCGGGTCCCCTTGCATACCGGGCAAGTGCGCTAACCAATGAACCAGAGACACATTGTATAGGTTATAATTGGTTAACAATTGTCATCAAAGAATGCGTGGTCTAACATGAAACGCCAACGCGATGGCGCGTTTCGAAACGGCTGCTAAAACGACATTCCTGTTGAAATTTATCGGGAGAAAAAGAATACCATGCATGTAAATGTAACCTGGGGAAAAAGAAGAAGCTGTATGCAAATATGCGGCACAGTCAGTAAAAGTCATGGACGCCAGCCCTGTGAAGTTATTCCAACGTGCTTCTAACAGTTGTAGCGTACGGGATAATGGCGCACTTTAGTAATATCGAGTCAGCACCTTTTATTGAATGTGACGCAGATTTGTATACAGTTTCTTCTTGTTCCCCAGGTTACATTTGCATGCATGGTGTTATTTTTTCCCGATAAATTTTAACAGGAATGCCGTTTTAACGTTTGCGAAGCTGCCGTTTCATGTTAGACTGTGCATTCTTTGATGAAAATTGTTTGTATCGGTATGTACTATCACTTCTTTTCCCCATCTTTTCTGAATCACCCTGTATACTGTCCCAACAGTAATACTGTGATTATGATTGAATTTCATAAACGTAAATTTTTCAGAGAGAATCACGTAACTCCGAAATCGCGAAACACGAAGTAGAGTAAATCGGGGTATTACTGTATCATAAAATGTCCTTCTCGTCATGTAACTGATTTTATTGTGTATATAAATACAGCTACTGAAACTGCATTTAGTGAAAAAGTCCATATCCATGGATGACGTGAAAAACAGTCGCCACATCGAAACATTATCAGCCGATGAACGCAACAGTCTCTATTTCCGAGTCACTGGCACTGATCAAAACAGCAGTAAGTTTAAGCAGTTAATAATTAGTGTATAGGTGGGGGAACAAAGTTCTTGCCAGAAATGATAGGTAGCGCCAGACGAGCTGCTGTAGCCGTGTTTACAGTCTAATGTGCATAGTCGTGATCATTTTGGAAATATTAATGTGTGTTCTAGTAGTACGCAAAATTTTGTTAGTTTTTTGCAACTTTTAGGTGTAATACGGGACGTACAAAACACCTGTAAAACAATCTAAAATTCGTCACATGATTTGGTTCCACTACTACTAAGTCAGACATGCACCTCTTCCATATTCCTCTGTGGAACTTCGTTAGAAGTGGTACATGTTGGAATGTGTGTGTACGTATAGTGAACCTTCCGAGAAGTTTGTTTCTCCGTAATGCTTGTTTGTGTAGTGCTGCCATCTGCAATGAATTTTTTAAAGTATGAGTTTTTTTCCTCAACTCATAGTAAGTGGAGTGTAATGAACGAATAATTGCACCGTTGTGTCGGGCTGTTGCTCTCTTCGGCGAGACTTTAACGGGGAGGTCGGCTCTCGCTTCGAAGTTGGAAACCGCAGAAAACCAACTTCAGCCGACCACCACTGCCGCGACGGTGGGGTTTAAACCCGGATACACGCGATTGGAGTCCATCACTATGACTACTCGACCACCACAGCGGCATTTGGTTCCACCGAAAGTTTAAACTTGGAACTTTCAGGGATACAACAGCGATAAATTCCGTCTTAGGAGTAGGATACTGTTTCTGCTATGTATATGGACATTCCCCTCTACAATCCAGCTCTCTCTCTCCAGACCAACCGTGACCCCTGCTCTACAATCCAGCTGGAAATTGCCCAATGCGAGGACGAAAAATGTCGCCAGACGCACACTGGCACACAAGAAGACCACATTGTCTGCCTGGTGGGACCACCGGGGAATAATCTTGAATGACTTTCTTCCGAAAAGATATTTTCTTGCTTTGTTTTTCCTGTATCCTTTTTTCTACCCTAGACGATTTGCCGGGGCTATTGTCGGCGAATTGAATTGAATTGAATCCTTTTTTCCAAGCAATAAATCTCTGGCAAAAACTTTATCCCCTCTCCCCCCCCCCCCAATATGTTTAATTAAAATCCCTCGAGGATTATGTTAAGTAATGAATAACTTTATTATTTATACCGACAGCTTTGACGGTTGATGGAGGCGGAGTCAAAGCAACGGCGATCCAGGCTGATATCGGGGCCGTAGATGGAATGGTGCATATCATTGATCGGCTTCTCGGCATGCCAAACCAAACCGTCTATACGAAACTGCAGACCGATCCTGATTTGAGGCGAGTTTTATTTCATCAAAGTAAATCATTATGTAAGAGAGGTGTAATTCCGATTCTTTTAAAAACAGAAGCTCCTTGACACCCAAGCTGACATATCTACCGTCTGATATGCTACATTTTGAGAGCTACATATGCTCTTATTTATTGCTACAGCCATTCGCTGTTCTCTATCCTGTTTAATTTAACGATTATACAGGACTTCGGATGAAAAACCGGTTTTGTTGCTCAAAGGAACGATGGGTCCGCCCCCGCGTATATAAACAATTTCATGTGTTTGAATTTTTTCATGGTGAATATGATAGTTTTTACTAGCGCCATCTCTTAAACAACCTGCTAAGTTGGTTTTTATAACCAGCGAAATGTGAAATTTGGATGGATTGGGATTTTATACTCACTTTGAACACAACCATATTTTTAGTAAATTTGATTCTATTTTTGATATCAGCGCCAAATTATTTTTACTTCTTATTTATTAAATTTTTCGTAAGGTTTACTTTTATATTAATTTTAAACATTTAAACAAATTATTGGAAATCGTTAGCTGGTTTTATGAGTAAGTGATGGAAACTTTAGTTCTGTCTTGATCTGATTACGGTGAAATCTCTCTTCCGCGGTCACCGTTGGGACAAAAAAAATTTGGCCGTAAGAGAGGGGTGACCGCTAGTCAGGGGTTTGAAATGCATACTTTTATTACACCAGGGAAAATTATTATTTTGCCGTAAAATATGTGTGATCTCAGGGGTATCCGTGGAGAAGGTTTCACTGTATTATTAACCTGTTGAGATGAAGTCCTATTAGCGTCTATACCACAAAACAATTAACGCAATTTCTTTTTCATTGCAGCATAACGCATCAATTGAGTGAACAAGATGACTGGTCACATATACTGGACCTCCCGGACAGAAGATATACGTTCTTCGTGCCAAGTAACGAAGCCTGGCACCAGCTGCAGAGGGAATTGCCTACGGAATTCAAGCAGCTTACGTTAGGGATATTCCCTTACCACGTGCACAAGGTCGGTCACATATAAATTGATTCAAGTGAAATATTTCACTGAAAAATATTTAAATAACCATTCAAGTACACTGTCTTTAAAGTTTATAGACTTTTGCTTTTTCTATACAACTTTTGCAGCGCGTGGTGTAATTAAATGCCATTTTTTCACAGAAAAGCAAAAGCATTTTTTCCATATTATAAAAAGAGCATAATTTTTAAAAAATAATAAAAAAATTATTTATTAAAGTCCACGTCACAAAAGTGTATGGAAACTATTGAATATATGCATATTTGAAGCGCGTAATCTTGACGCAAGGCTTGAAACCTATAAATGCAGTACGGCGTATTAGGTGTAAGAGAATCTTTTGTTTACAAGATGGCAAACGTGACGTAACTTTCTGTGGACGATATTAACAAACTTTTGAGATTGAAATTTGAGTTAGCCCATTGAATATTTTCAAATGCTTTAAATCGTTGCAAAAGCATAATTTATCGCGTTTTAGCCAGTAAGACGCCTTGCTATCCAAAATGAAGTTCTGGAAGACCCCGACATATCACATTACACGATGATAGGTTGAGAAAAAAAATGGTATTCTATCCACGTGATATTTGCTTATGGAATTTCTCGGTCCTCTGGTTTGAATATATTGCCAGATATGTGGCTTTAAGAATTAAAAAAACTGGTTTTATGGTTCCTATGAAAAATTGTCCGTCAACTAGCCCTCTCACGAACGCACCACATTCAAACACAAAACACACCACATTTCCAGAGGTTAGAGTGGAATCAAAATCACATAGTTTATGGAGATAAATCAGTCAGTGTTATTTTCGGTGATAAAAAGAAATGTAACTTACATGGTCCCGATGCATATACAATCAATCGAACTTGGTTAATTCGATGTCCCGAGTCCCTGAGAAAAAGTTCGAATAATCTAAAATTGGAATAATCCAATCAATGCATCTTGGATCTGTCAAATGACTACAAGTTGTACAACTTAATCATTAACATTCACGTAAGATAATGATTATCAATTATTAAATTTTTATCACCCGTTATAAAACTGTTTCCCAAATTTTGCTTATCATTCATATACTCTATCAATTGAATATACATTCTTCAACGTATTACGAAATCTGAACTTTCCGATACTTTCCATGCTTTTAATGACGGCAAAAAAGATTTAGATTTTGAATGGTACCCATAACTTGATCTATAGGTTGAAAAGTGTAGTCAGTATCAAGTGTTACACAATCTTTGCACTCCAGAATGAACAATATTTAAATGGGCATTGAATTATCAACAGAAAAAAAAGAGTAGAGAAAAACAGAATTTTCAAACTTTTATTTGGCATAAAAATTTTGTTTAACAACTGGATCGAGAAAAAAAGCTAAGCCTAGCAGATTCTTGTAGAATTGTTATAAACTAAAGTTGCTATTCATCTTCTAATCTTGATCTTCTGATCTTAATCTTCTAATCTTAATCTTAATTTCTCATCTCTCTCTTTCTTTCTCATCTTCATCTTAATATATTTCTCATCTTCATCTTAATTTCTCATCATCTTAATTTCTCATCTTCATCTTAATTTCTCATCTTCATCTTAATTTCTCATCTTCATTTTAATTTCTCATCTTCATCTTCTAATCTTAATCTCAATTTCTCATTCTTTGTCAATGCTTTGGAAATACTCATTGTCGTTGTTGTTCATATATAATCCTTGTTACCGAATACAGTATTGCAAACCCAAAAAACCGAAGCCTGTAAAGATAGCTTCACTGTATATTGAATAGTGATGCAGTGAAGTATACACGCAGGCGGTGGACACACGGATACAGTATGTGCGATGCACGCCCCTTAATGTGATCACATTGGGACTCAGAGTTTCTGATAACAATAAACGATTCTCAAAAACATATCTAAGAAAGTCCCATTTTCAAGTACGACGACCATAAATCCCGTTTAAGTCGAACAGAACCGTTGGAAACGTAATATTTGGTAACCAAAACGTGGTATTGGATAACACCGTTTTTCTTTCCCACGTAACTGGTTGCAAAATGTCCAATTCCGCCGTTTTTCGTTGGCTTTTTTCACATTGTTCTAAAATAACATATCTTTTCCTCTTTACTAAAATCTTTTTTTCTTCGTTCAGAAATTGTGAGGAGTTAGAATGGAACTGTCTAATGTGAATCACTAATAAGGATAATTTTTTGTAATATTTGGTTGTCACCATAGAAAGTATCCCGGGCAAGAAACTGTGAATGCGGTCAGTTGGAAGAAATTGAGAACAAACTGAAAGAAATGTATTTTTTTGTACTCACACAAATGCCTTCAATATAAGAAATGAATTGCAAAAAAGTAGGGCTACACGTAGATGAATCATAGCGGCTATTACGACTTGAACACTGTAAGCTCAGTACGAAATTTTTACTCAACAACGGAGCTTTCTGACCTTCGGCAATAGTCATGCTGGCTAATATTTTTCTTAGCAAAACGATAATCTTTTGCAGACTTTTTTTAAAAGATGGTTGATCTTTTGGATCGTTAGAAAAATGAATGTCTTTGGCATTTTTTCCTTTCAAATTAAACTATATAGCTGTAAGTACTAGATTAAGTGGTTTTCCCTTCAGTTCAACTATTTCAGTTCAACAAGAAATATTCACTTTCATTATGGAAAATATTTGAACGTATTTGCATTGCTTTATGTAAAGAACATGTTTTTGATAGTACTGGTTTTTTTAATTTTCTATTTGACCAATCTTCTAAGTGGCAATTAGGAATCCCTAAACATCCCTTCAAAATGTTATATATTTCTTAATGAAGTAGGGTTTGTTCCGATTTTCAGCATGTGCAAACTAAGGGTATAGGAAAAAAATTATCCCTTGAGAAATTATTTTACACAATTTCTGGGCTTGTCAACGCAAATATGACTTTTTTAGAGGCGAGATATATCGTCATTACTGCTTAAAGTGTTAACTGACTATTGAGACAATTCTATTCGTCATTATTCTAGATATTGGACAGGCATCTCATCATCGGCAATGAGATCTCTTTCGACGAAATCAATAGAATGTCCAAGATTCAGATGATCCATGGTCAGTTCAAGGTGAAATCTTTAGAAGATGCCGCTAGAAACACTTACGGTGAGTGTATTTTTGCTTGTTAAAGGAATATATATATATATATACTACCTCTGCTTTTTTTTGTTATCACTCTGCACAGATATAATCGATACCGGCACCTGATGCTTCCGCAACACACATGCGCACAAAACCTTGCTGTTAATTGCCGATAACTATGATAACTATGAATGATAGCAGTTTCTCTCCTATAGCGCCATATATATACTTGCATAATCGACCAACCAGTTGTGTTAGAAGAGTGACATCCTTAACCGTACTTTTTTCTCAATGAATAGAGGATGTAAGAGGTTCAAGGGCAAAGCATATATTTTTAGATTATAAATATAGAAAATCATGCATTGAAAATTTGCGAGGAATTAATTTTATAATTTTATTTTTAGTTATTTCAAATCAAATCAACTTAATTATTTTTATAAAAATAAACAAATATATTTTTTGGATTTTACTGTCAACCACTATTCGAAGGTAAATAAATGTCTGTACAGGAGATGAAAAGAAATTCGTTTTTTTAGGATAGATTTTAAAGATCATGTAATAAAATTACGAAATAAGCAAAACATTAAAAAAAAACTCGTTTGAAACACTAACAAGACAAAATGATTAAGTCAGATAAAAATACAGAAAAGGAAGCATTTAAAAGACACAAATATACAACACAACACAAATGAGAAGAAATTTTGCTGGATTAATAGATAATTACAATGTAGTAAACGCTGGTGGATAAATTTGTGCTCTTCCTAAACACCAAAGTAGGAATCTACATCATCTATTAATATAAATAACTCAAATATCGCCTTTTAGAAATGCCGCGAAGATGCAGAAATCCTGAATTTCCAGTGGTAAATTAATTTTAAGATATACGCTCTAAAAAAAAACATGTTTACGAAAAATAATTTCTTTTCTAAAAGTAGGAATACGATAAATTACTGCATATGAAGTCAACTCTCGGTTACATTAACACTTGAATTTAATTAGTCTTTATTACAGTTCAAGAAAAGAGCACCGTGACGCACAGGAAGTATGTTAAGATTTGAAAAAATTATGGAAGAATGAAACAAACAAAACTATAAAGATTTTATTTAATTAAGGGGTGTTGGTGCGTGATCCCGGCATCCTATGCTTCCTTATGGGAAAAATATCCTTCGTTTATAGGAAGCTTAAAATTTCTCTATTCGCGTACGTATTTGTTCTCAAATACTACGGATGTTTTTATGTAATTTAGCATGCGCATTCAGGATTTTAAATTTTTGTTATTTTTTCAAAATTACCATTATTTACCCATATTTTGTGACGTAATTTTTTTTCAAATTACTTTACTAAAAAATCCTCATGCTAAAGTATGTGATATCATAGTGTTGAGAGACGACTAAAGTTTCAAGACATTTGAATGAGCGGTGTTCGAAAAAATGTTCCTTATCTAACGAAAAACTTAGTTTTGAGAAAAGAGCATTTTCTATAGTGGAAAACATCAGCGTATATATAATGCCTGCCATCAGTTTATATTCAAATATTTTAAAAATATTTCTAGTACAGCTAGAACAGAAACATTAACAGTTAGACGCAGAAAATTTCATAGCAGAGTATTTGAAAATTGTAAAATTGGAAAATGCGTTTTTTTGAAAATTTGCGTGCACCAAACCCTCTTAAAAAATAAAGATCTTATTTAATTAAAAAATAAAGATTATATTTAATTAAAAAACGGAAAATTTTATTTAATTATAAAATTAGAGACTTTATTTAATTGAAAAATAAGATATTAACTGTTTGAAAATTTAATTTAAATATGGTCAATATTCTACTCATCGCATAGCTATGCAGTCGAATTCCGTTATAACGAACTCCAAGAAACTGGTGAAATCACTTCGTTACAACGAAATTTCGTTATAAAGGAATTCCAGGTTTTAGCATTGTTCTTATGCAAACTTATCTAGGGGTTAGAAACGTGTTCGTTAAAACGAGATTTTTTCGCTATAACGGTATTCGTTAAAACGTGATTCAACTGTAATAAAGCGAATAGATTTCTTTCGATGATATATCAATTATTTAAATAAATATTTTAGAAGGAAATCTTAAAACTAATTTGTAGATTAAAAACATTAATTCTAACTAGAATTTTGGCAACATTTTTGCCAAACATAACACTTCATTTAAGAATGTGAACAAAACAAATTATGAATATTTAAAAAAATTCTGGCTATAAAACGGAAAGGAAAAAAATATTTTTTCAGGATTAATTTGTATGAAGTAATTTAATGAAAGAACACTATTTTGATTGGTATATTATCGATCTTTTACATGATTTGATTTTTTGAGAGTTATTTTCTGAAACTTTTCCCCTTTGTGCCTTCCTCATTTGCCCTCTGGAACCTATTTCTCTCGATTCTTGTAGGTTACAGAAAGAATCCAAACCAGACACTAACACCGAAGGGTGAGTAAAACGAAAACCGTAGTTAGGGTGCTGATCGATAGCAAATAACCAGCAGCAAAAGCATGCGATTGTTCTAATGAAATAAGCATTAGAGATAAGCGCATCGACGATAGTCACATTTTTCGAAATTTTTGCATGGATTGTATATGTTACGGTAATTGTGTGATAAATCCCGTTATTATGCATATTCACCGATAATTTTGGTGATTTTCTTCGGATTTATATCACTTTTACCGGCGATTATGTATAATACCCAAGCACCCTTGATATATGTATATGCTAAATCGTACTGAATTCATCACATTTGCCGGTTGTTATGCATACTCGTAATTTCATTCCCATTGCCGTGATAAGATAAGATCCTACTTGTGAGCAGAGTCTGAACCGAATATAATGAACTCTGATTTAACGAATTTCCGAGCACCGCCAAAATAACTCCAACAATTAACTCCTATTTTGCAAATTCAGAATTCGGACTTCGATATAACAGATCCTAAACTATTAAACGATCGTAATCCGATATACTGATTTCTAATTTAACAAATTTTATGATTGTCCCCCAACACAACGAAATTTCTCCTGTTTAACGAATCCTACATTCGGACCCATATATGTTCAACTCCTATTTAACGAACTCAACAGTTCGACCTAGATACAACAAACTCCTATTTAACAAATTTTACGATTTTACCCCCATATTACGCATTTCTGTTTAACAAATTATTCAATTCAACGAATTTTTGCGAGTTCTTTTATTTCTTTTCAAGTATTTATCAAAATTATCGGGTATTGGATATTATAAGCATAATTACCGGTAAAAGTGATAATTTATTTAGTATTTATCAAACATACCAAGACGATTTGCGATATTATGCATAATAACTCATTTATCACATTTACCGTAACATATGTATTTATATTATACGCAAGCACATTTATTATTCTTAGCTTCGAACTCCTTTACCATCCATAGTACGCTATATTGAGCTGCTTGAAATTAGTTTGCGAAATTAGCTTTGTTTATTTTTTTTCTATATTAATTAGTAGAAGCCAGGCATAAAAAGCACTGTAGATAACTATGTAGAGAAATTTATAATAATTCAGTTTTAATTGAAATGCCATTATTGAATCATTTTAAAACTGCAGGGGGTTCAGAAATGAACATAATTTCGATTGGATTCGATTGAAATTGCGTGTTTCATTACTGAACACCCTGTATATTCATACAAGAAAGAAGAACCAATGAGAAAATACTTAGGAAAATTAGATGTCAAAAGTGAAACATGTGTATTCAACTTTTTGAGATACAAACTCGGCTATAGTGTCAATATTTGGCATCGCGGGCTGATTCCAATGAAGAATGTTTATGAACCTAGCTTATACCGTCGATGAAAACGAAGAGACCTCGTATATAACGATACATTTTTTGTTGCGTTTGCATCCATTTTCATGGAGTTTTCCCAAAATGTTCCAAGAGACGTTGAGACAATTTTTGTTTGTTAATATACTGAATCAAGCAATTCCATCTTTACTTCAGAAAATCAAAGACAGATGGCACCACGAACACGAAACAAGGGCAACTCGACAACGTGAACACATTAGGGCCACACATACACTCAGAACACACATTCTCCAGCATGTGTCGATTCGTTAGAAATACCGTAGAGGAATGTATACGAGGTGCATATGTACGGTGAATAATTAATCCATTGAAACTTAGTATTTAGAAAAATATTTATTACATGTTTTTTGAGTTGCTCATACACATGACCCGTATACGGGACATTCCCATATTGCCCTGCGGTTTTGCCCTTCCAGACTCTTTTTATATATTAAATTATAAAAATGTCCCGTTTTTCCATGATAATAATCGACGAATGAATTCATAAAATCACGGGATGAATTATAATCTCTACTAGAGTCAGGAATGAAAGTAATTTTCATAATTAACACAGATTGCGCTATAATGAACAAGGCTATAAATATTCAATTGGCGTATTTGTCACATGATCGAACAGATTATTACGAATCAAATGGTCGGAAATACCACCGATCTCGTGATTTTGCTCTACGGTTCTCCTCTCAGAGTATGAAAACATGATTATGACGCTATGTTTCGCCTCGAAAAATGACATTCACGTTCTGTTTTTCATTACTGTTCAAACACAGGAGACAAAGTGTTAGTTTGGGAAGGTGTTCAAGCTCGCATAATCCGCCCCGACGTACATGCAGTGAACGGCGTTATACACGTCATCGACCGCGTGATGATGAAGCGCCGAGATCTCACGAAATCACACGCTTTGCACAGCGCGGCGCTCACCAAAGAGACATTATTCGTTGCACAGCTCTTCCTGTTGGCTTGGACATTGCTGAAGTGCCTATAAAAAGAAGAAGAAGTTAGTAAAGAAAAGAGAATCATATTAGTTTACCTGGTCGTTCCCTTTAAAGGCGGCTGCTGTACTTCGACAAAAATAAAAGTATGTTACTGCCAAATAATTTAAATAAATAAAACACCACTGCCTTTTATCGACTATGCAATAGGTGTGCCTGTGTTGAGCTGAACACAGCGAGGAGCCTAAACTCATCAATTATAATCAAGTAATAATGACTTCGCGGCTCCCTATGGCTTTCATATATATATAGTTCAATTTTCTCTTGTAATATTACATAAATTTATATTTTTTTGAAATCGAGAGTCTACACTTAGCCGCGTAGCAAATGCTTCATGGGTGCAATGCTAGTGAGTTTCTTTTTTCCTAGTTAATCGACGAACACAGCCGTGTTAGTTGCTTGTAAACAAAGTTTACATTCCTAGATGTATACCAGGTATAATAGAGGAGTTTTCAGCGCCTCATGATTGGTCGCAATGAGTGAATACGTTACTTAGAAAAAAGTAGTTGGCGACATTTAATTGTTGGCGTGTTGTTTTTGTTTGATCCATTTCAGCGTTTCTCAACCCCAAGGACCAGTAAAATGTCTGAAAAACTTTACGGACCACTTGTGTCCCGTATTACGGGACATTATTGCAATTTTAGTTGTCCTGTATTTTTTTTTTACATTTGTCCCGTTTTTCAAAGATTCTTTTATTTGAATTTGCAGTATTTATTAAGGTCGTGAATACACAGTGTTTTCATGATGCAGTAGGCCTACATATATAGATAATTTTATGATAAAAATATGACAAAAATATAGATGTTAATTTCTCACATATTTGTCAGGGGTTCAACGTTTTTTCCGCAGTTTTTTCAGTAACTTTTAAAATGCAGTTTTTCTCTAACTTTAATGAATGATTAATAATAATTAATAATTTTAATGAAAATTAGGGATTGTGCCTACTTCCGGCAACATTTTTTATGACAATTGGTTATGTCCCGTATTTGACTCTGTTTAAGATCCTAGGTTACCGTATGAAATATGGTCATCTATAATTTGAATTTTTTTTTTGTGAAATACATTATATTTATTGTGATTTATAGAAGCCCTTTATTTCCCCACCCTTTAGGGACTTTGGAAGTAGTTAGAAAATTGCATTTAAAATAATAAATTGCATTTTTTGGCACAATTTAGTGATATGCCGTCCCGTATTTACGATCAAGATGTACAATATAGCATGAAGTATATTTTTAATTGAACCCATATGGATATTACTAATATCAATGACAACGGTAGAATAATTTTTTCATTCAGGGAGACAGATCATTGAGTCTGCCTACGGACCACCTCTGATCCGCGGACCATAGGTTGAGCAACGCTGATCTGTTTAACTATTGCCGCACTCACAATTTGGTGTGTGAAGTGGTGTTGTAGGTAGAGTGCAGGACTTTCGTGACGAAGGTTACAGGTTAGGATCCCGATCAACTCGCTTAAATTACTTTTTTTCATGCCATCCATCTTCGTTTTTTGACAATCACTGATTTATTTTTCCTAATCGTAATTTCTTTTAAAACAGAAAAATATTTTCAAAATTAATCGAGAAATTGAACAATACTTTTCTGAGAGTTTATGAGGCAATCCTTAAGAATATTTTGATGTGAACGGAACTATTTACTTTGAGAAACGAATTTCCCTAATTTTTTTCTCCCTCAAACTTCTCTTTTATTTAATTTTTTGCAGATTCTGTTCCCGTGGTCAGCGCTGACAGTTGTGTAACTTAAAATTTTAGTAGAAATCGTAATTTCCTGCTAATAATCCACTGCTGCATAAAGTTCAGAGATACGAGTTTCGCCACTTTGAAGAAAAAAAAACTTGCTCATATATAATCCGCATATGTAAATATCATTCACCAACAGTGAAATTTTAGGGAATTGAAGTTTTTGGTCAAGTTTTCATAGAAAAAAATGTCGATTTTTCCACTGGAATTTGACTTCTTTCATTTAGAAAGCAGTGATAATTATTTTGTATGAACATTTTTTTAAATGAAATACAATATTTCTCTTTCAACCTCTCGGCGAAGGAAAAAAAGCCGTAGAAACTGATTTTTGCCGCGGTATTTAAAATTTGAGATTTTTCTAACGTAGAAGAATTTCTTAAAGTGAAGAATATTTATTTCCGTGTTATTAAAAAAAATTCTTTCATTTATACGCAAGAATTTTCAGTTTCACAGTAATAGAGTTAGCGAGTTGTTTGGCGAGGCGCAAGTTTCTCCAAAAGCTCTGCCCTCCGTGGCGTTTTGTCATCTTCTTTACTCGTAGCGAACCAATCACATCGTGCTAATCCCTCTGGTATAACTAAGAATGTAAGTTTTATAATTACGCAGCCTGATTTATGACCTACATAGAAATTTATATTTTGTGTTTTTACTGAAATACATTTATTTCAAGAGTTTATTTATATTGGATTACATTTTCAACATCAACTGTTTAATTTAGTAAGAACAGAAATCTCCACTTCGTTATTTGACTAGATTGCCATAACGTTAAATATAGCATTTATTTGTTTTGCATTCTATTTTTATTTTCTGTACAAGCAGGTCCTTATATAAGGACAATAATTAGTGTGATGTAACAGAAATTCTAATTAAGCCTATATTGCTCTTTTATATTCATTATTAAACTATTATAACTGTCGATGAGACACATCGATATCGCAAAAATCCATTTCTGCTTGTCTTTTTCTAAACCCAATCTAAGATAAATATTATGTAAAATGTCTCATAAGAAAAATTAATTTAGGTTTTTGAGATAAAAATAGCAATCACGACATATTGAAAAAATTAAAAAGAATGTGTTAGGTGTAACAGAATTACGATTAAATTTTTCCAAAGTTTTTAGTGGTTATTTCGGAGTTGAAAGTATAATAAGCTGGTTAAGAGTTCGGCATCTGCGAAAGTTTTGGTTACCGTCAACCGGGACAACTTTGCCACCTTTCTCTTCTTCTTCCCACTGCTTTATTGGCTGATAATGTACAGAAATGCTTCAAAACCATCATAAAACATTAGTCTTGATCTCTATTCTCACAATCTGTGGAAGCATGACAAATTTTCTCAACTTCCGTCCTTCGCCGCAACCTCAAACATTCTACTCGTGACATCCGACTTCTCTGCCACCAAACTTATATTTCTCCCGTGTCTTGTACATTTAGGAAAGCCTCATCAGGTACGTTCGGGAATTAAAAAAATAATGCACTATATCAGTCGTGCAACACGAACTCACCGTCTCCACAGAATTGAGTGAGTTTGCCAACGATGTGTACATGACACTTTTCTTCGCCAAAAAACTTTACTACAACAAACGTTCCAAGCTGTAGTTGTTTAAGAACATTTTTCCTGGACGATGGTGACATTCGAAATTTTATCATGTTCGTCTATGGTTGAATCATGGCCATCTTCACAGGGAAGAATGGGGAACAGCAGGAGTGACGAATTATTGTCCAAGCTCTTGGGTAGGTCCTGCATCTCACTCTGAATGTGATACAGATGTGTCATGAAGAGAAAACACACAATCAGATTTATCATTGCTGTGATGGTCATTCCCTCTGATTTTTCTTCTATTTACGAGTCTCCCCAATCTGGCCCGCTGTAGAC